>NW_026623053.1:5687684-6887684 GCF_023065955.2 Ursus arctos | reverse complement strand
AGAATCAGCTCTAGAGGCAACCCAGAAAGAGAAGGCTAGAGCCTGCAGGGCCACGCCGACCGGTAACTGTGCATCCTCCCCAAGCCCGGGTTTCAGAGGGAGCTTAACAGGCCAGCCTTCACAGCTCATTCCCCACACGGGCACGCGGTGGAGAGGCTGGCTCTCTGCTGTCACATCAGTTAAAACCCAGCCAAGCAGTGGGAATTCTCTGTATTTTGTTCTATTATTAGAATCCAATTACCATCTGGTGGTATGCTATAGGGAAGCGCTATTCCTCTGCGCCAGCAAACACAAAATGCAGCAGTTTGGTGAGCAAGCTGGCAGCTTCCAGAGCTTGGAGCAAAAAGGTGGAGAAATAATTTTATTTCTGCCCAAAGAATCTCATGCCCATTGGGATTCCCCTGGCTTTGGGACAGAGCTGGTTGAGCTCAGCCCCATAAAACAGAGACCTCACTCTGGTGTCGTGCTGTCCTTTAAGACGGAAAACCCTTTGTCCAGGCCTGAGCCTGTGGATTCTGGCCTATCTTATTTACAGTGCCCACCTGTTTCCATCCCTCCTGAATGCAGCCCCAGCAGCCACTAGATATCTCTCCTTACCAGGTAAAAAGCTGCCGCTCCTTCGAGAACTGCTATCTGGAGGCAAGACTGAATAGCCCCTGACCCCGATGTTCATCCGTCTTCCCTTTTCCTGACGGAGGTCCCCCTTGGTGAGGGAAGCTACAGGCTGCTTCGTGGTAAATGGTCTGATGGATGTAGAAATAGTCTGATGCATTTTTGATGGCTATAAATAGTTTGATGGAGATTCAGGCCAAAGTCTCTCGGTAAACTCCCACGATGATTGGTTCCACAGAGGTCGGAAAGAAAGTTCTGCCTCAAATATCTCTTAGGCAACCTGAAACTTCCTTGGGTGCTTGAAGGAAGCAGAATAAAGGGAAGTGTTGCTAAAGTGATGGGAAAGGAGGAGCCAGGAAGGAGAGCAGGGGCAGAGTGTCTTCGACGATGGGACAGCACATATTGATCTCTTCTGAATGCCTCTGAATTAAAAGACTTTGTTTCTGCTCCTTTCAGCCATTGAAATTCCTAATTTGACTCTTCGAGTCACTCCATTCTGTCTTTTCCTTGGTGCAGGTGCACCGGATGTCGCAAATGGAAAGACATAGAACAAGGGGAAAAGCTCAGCATACAGGCTCCTGGGTCCTTAAATCCTATGCTCCATGGGCTGCCTCCAAGCTGTCCCTTTGTGGCCAGGGAATTCTTTTGTCTAGATTAGAGACAGACTTAAGGCCCAAAAAAAGCAGAACAAGGGGCTACCTGTTCCCCCTGTCCCAAGGCCTGCACCCAGATCTCAGGCCCCTTTATCCTATCTCTCCTGCCCCAAACAAGGAGCAAATGCAGGGGGAAGACCACAGAGCTTCTGTCCCAGTGTCAGGGGCAGAGATGGTAGCAGGCCACCCACACAGGTGTCCTAGACCAGGGCAGCAGTCCTAGGCCACCTGATTTCACCTTGGACTTTGTGAATTATCCTTGAAAGCTCTTGATTTTTTCCTTTTACTTGCAGCCAGATAGTCCAACTAACATAGCCAGGAATTGCAGGAAACCAAAGCATGATTCAAAACAATTGTAAATTCTCTTCTATCTGAAGGTTTACAGCTGGGCCAAGCAAAACTCGGTAACATTTTTCCTCGGCACCCTCCATCCTCCTGGTTTTGTTTTCGTCTACTTCTCCAGGTCACCAGCTTTCTTTGGGTGCACTGGATCTCCTGGTACATATTCTTTCGATGTTGAATCCTGCTCCCAGAAAATATGATCAACCCATAATGCTGTTTTATTTTTTTTAAGATTTTATTTATTTCAGAGACAGAGAGAGAGAGACAGCAAGCATGAGCGGGGGGAGGGGCAGAGGGAGAAGCAGACTCCCCAGTGAGCAGGGAGCCCGATATGGGAATCAATCCCAGGACTCTGGGATCATGACCTGAGCCGAAGGCAGACACTTAACCGACTGAGCCACCCAGGCCCCCACATAATGCTGTGTTTTATAATCCATGATGTCTTATAATCAGTGAAAGAGAGTATTAAACATGGGCTCTGTATTAGGATTATCACATATTATCAATTATCACACAATTCTACAAGGTTGGTAATATTCCTATTTAAGAGATTTAAGAAGCATGGGCTATAAACATAAATCAAATTGTTCAAAGTCATGTCAGGTGAGCAACAGAACCGAGATTTGAACTTGGCTCTTTCCCTGATTCCAAGTTCTGTGCTCCTTACAAAACAGCATGCTCCTTCTTGAAAACAAATAGCATTTGCCCCCACGCAGAGGGTCAGCTCAAAATGAACCACAGGACCGCAGGGACAGTTCTGCTGCAAATGCACACACAAGAGCAGCCTTGGGAGGTGGGGGGCAGCACAACGCAGAGCGCTTTGTGCAAGCTCAAGGCAGACCATGAAAGCAAGGAGAAGGTGGCATGGGTATTACAATGTGCAGGGGTGGGGGGAGAATGGCCTTATGAGAATTTGTAGCAAGCATAGCAAATGTCCCTTAACTGAAATGTCATACATTGAATACTTTGAGGAAGGAATCTTCTGAGTCCCCTGCAACCTAAGTTTTAAACGGACATTGTATTAATACATAACGATAGAGGTAGGACAGGGACCCTTTACCAGGCACTCCTGATAAATGCCTCCCGTCAGCTCTCTAGGGGGAGGAACTGGTGGTCAAAATGAAGCTCGAAATTGTTGAAATGCTGATTTGAGGAGTCCAGCAAGTCCATTTAAGATTAACCATTTTAGGGGCGCCTGGGTGGCACAGCGGTTAAGCGTCTGCCTTCGGCTCAGGGCGTGATCCCGGCGTTATGGGATCGAGCCCCACATCAGGCTCCTCCGCTAGGAGCCTGCTTCTTCCTCTCCCACTCCCCCTGCTTGTGTTCCCTCTCTCGCTGGCTGTCTCTATCTCTGTCAAATAAATAAAATCTTTGAAAAAAAAAAAAAAGATTAACCATTTTAATATTTCACTCTTGAAAAACCCTCTGGGTTATCATTATATTTTAAGAAGCCCAACGGAACAGAGTTAGTTTTATGAGCACGTATCTCGGGAGAGTTTACCGGCCAGGCGTTCTGCACGGATACTCTGCACTCCCACCCACGTCGGAGGGAAGGCCACTGGGAGTTGGCACAGGGAAGAAGACTTGCAGGGCTCCTGCCCTCATCTGAGCCTATGTTAAAAGAATAATGATGCCCCGTTCTCCTGCCTTGACAGGGATATTGTGAGAACAAAAGGAATAAGGCCTATGCCTTCGTGGTTGTGGATTAGTATTCTTTATAACAAGGAATTCCTTTATAGTCAACCCGTGGGTAGTATTTATCTTAGAAAGAAACTGTATAAATATGATGTAGGTAACCCGAGTGAAATGAATGGGGCAATAAAGGATTTGTTAAATACTTTTCTCTGCTGGGCACTGTACTAGGTGCTGTTTTTATTAAAGACTAATTGGGCATTTAGTTGGCTGGGGAATAGTAATTGCTCTGAAATGTGAGCTATTTTGAATAATAGCTATCAGTTTAATAAGGATTTACTCTGCAGACTTTATGGACACAGAGGAAAAGGGTTTCAGAAAAGGATTTGAGCTTTTAGGCCTCATGCAATCCCATTAAACACTGTTTTCCCATGAGCCCCTGGAAATGGATACTGCTTTTCCCTATGGATTCATAGGGCCTGGGCTTGTTATTAACCAGGAAGAAATAAAATGTTCTGAAAACCCAACAGTTGGCTAATCTGATCTTTCCAGGATGGAGATAGCTTAAGATCTGGCCTCTCAAGACTTGGAATGGGAGAGAAGCTAGTTTTCAAAGAAACAGAGCTAAACCAAGTACCTATTTTCCGTAGAGAAGAAGAAATGTTTTTGTTCATCCTTTACTCTCCTCTGTACTTCTGATAAATTGTTAGATCTGTATGCCTGATCAAATCCAGATTCATTATTTTGCAAAGACCATGTCATCAGTGATTTTATCTATTTCTAGTTAGGAGGCAAATAATACCTGCTTGTCTCCCCTTTTGTGATGTTAGCAGCCACTGATTTATCAGTATCCAGATTCACTATACCAGTGGGGCTTGCAGAAGGCGCTACTCGGATTCTATCATTCCGTTTCTATTCATTAGATGAAATACTTCCACAAACAAAAATCTCCCCTTAGTAACCACTTGGTTACCCTGAGGACCCTCAGAGTTCATAAAAGGCAGGATTCAAACTTCAGAAGTAATGAAAATACTGATGAATTCAACTGTGCGTACACACTGAAAACACGCACACGATTACACAAACTTCTGCACGATCAAGAGCACAAGCAAGATTAAAATGCAAATGATAAACTGGATAAAGAGTTGCAACATGTAGAGTAAAAATTTCCATAATGTGGAAAGAAGTCCTAGAAATGAAGGAGGCAAGAAGAATCAGGGCATAGAAAAATGAGCAAAACAAATGCAAAGAGCTCAGAGAAAGAGAATAAAATGTCACTTTGAAAAATGAAATTAGGGGCGCCTGGGTGGCTCAGACTAAGCATCTGCCTTCAGCTCAGGTCATGGCCCTGGGGCCCTGGAATGGAGCCCTGCACTGGGCTCCCTGCTCGGCGGGGACCCTGCTTCTCCCTCTCCCTCTGCTGCTCCCCCTGCTTGTGCTCTCTCCCTCTCTCTCTCAAATAAATAAATAAAATCTTTAAAAAAAAAATAAAAAATGAAATGATGCCCAACCTCACTCACAATAAAAATCTAAATTAAAAACACACTGAGAGACGTGTTTTTTGCGCCTATCAGGGTAGCAAATTTGGAACTATTTTGATAACACGCTCTCAGCAGGGCTTGGAGAGACAGGCTGCTTTGCATATTGCTGGTGAGAGTGTAAATTTGCTCTCTCCTATAGGAAGAAAGTTGCCCATTTCTATCAAAATTACAAAGGCATACACGCTTTGTCCCAGCATCCCGTAACTGGAAATTTATCCTACAGATAACTGCATATATGCAAAATTACATACATATGAGTCGTTCACTGCAGCACAGTCCATAAAAAAGCAAAAGATTGGAAGCAACCCTAAAAAACCATCAACTGTTGACAATGAACTAGGTAAAAAAAGTTGTTGCTCCCCCACATAATGGAATATTTTGCAGCTGTAAAAACAGAGAAGTTCTCTCTTTACCAATATGGAAAGATCTATAAAATGTTGAGAAAAGTGTTGCACTACAAACAGACTGGTGACAGCATCATGCCACCGAGGCAGGCAATCAGAGCTTCGCTGTCTGCAGAAATTTAAAAGCAGTTTTTAAAAAGGAATAGAAATTGGTCTGCTTTTTTTTTTAATAACCATGTGCCAATAATTCTAAACGGTGTAGGTCAATACTCCTTCCTCCAAACTCTTATATGGGCACAAGTTCTAGACAACTGCTGACATTCATTTTACGTCTAGGTGGGACACCTCAACCGCCCTGCTTTTGACCTGCTGGTAGTACACACTGGTGTTTGGTGTGTTCGCTTTTGGGTAAAATTAAGAATATATATTGGTGGGCCACCTGGGTGCTTCAGTCAGTTAAGCATCTGCCTTCGGCTCAGGTCATGATCCCGGGGTCCTGGGCTCGAGTCCCACATTGGGCTCCCTGCTCAGCAGGGAGTCTGCTTCTCCCTCTGCCTGCTACTCCTTCTACTTGTGCTCACTCTCTCTCTCTCCGACAAATAAATGAATAAAAATCTTTAAAAAAAAAAGAATACATATTGGCATCAGCTTGAATGTGAAGAAAGATATGCTGGATGGATAAATAAGCAATTAATAATAGTGGTGCCATTAGTGGTACAGATCTGAGCAAATGGGGAACAGGGGTTGGAGAGAGACATCGCACTGTATACACACGTGCGTGCACACCTGCGTGTACACATACATATATGATTTCTTACCATGTGAATATATTACCTATTAAAACAATAATGAGAAAAGAATGGGACAAATATGGGTAACTCAAGGGGAACCCCTCCCAACAATATGTTTGAGGAATGCTCACCAATTTTCTTAGGTATTTTTATAAATTCGCCATTTTCCTTATATCTACAAAAAGGAGAGATAAAAATCCGTGCACTTTAACATCAGCACATAGGCTTATGTAAAAGTACTTTCTTCACATATGCTCAGGCTTGAAACGAGTCACATGTGCGTTAGCTGCACTTTATCGTTAAAGATTCTGATGATTCTGAATAGAGCATCTATTTGCCTCATTTGTCTCAGTTCCAGTCAGACTACATGCTGCATAATGCATCAAAGTTATATTTATTTATAGCCTATTAGTCACACAAGCTCTTTATGGAGATGCTGGAAGAACTTTTTTGAAAATTGGGAAATAGATTTTATGGTCTAATTTTCATCCCCTCTGTATATGCCTATGACAGTGGGATGTTTCAAGGTCATTTTCAACCATTGTGTCTATAACCAAGACTCTGAATGCCCTAGTTCTAAGAGCAGAGGCCTAATGGTGATATTTTACATAAAAATCTGTGGCGAAGAGGGTGTGAGCAACCCCCAGCCAGAGACCAGGAGTCCTCCTGAGGCACCCGTCTTTAAATCTAGCACCTCTATTCTAGGGCAGAAATGACTGAGGACTGGGAAGTGGCTGTTCGATCACACTGGAAACTTCTGTATATAAACCATATCAAGAAAGAGGATCAAATCAAAGCAAGTTATAGAAATAATCACCTAAGCCACCACCCCTTCCCAAATATAGAGTGAGGAGTAGCCCCGAATGTTCCAGAATGAGAAATAATCACACAACACTGTAGGTGGTGGGACCAACCCTTACCTCCTGAATTCCAGGAGGGAGGGAGTCATGCCTGAGCCTGCTTTGGTTCAGAGGAGGTAGAGAGAATTCAAGGGAGAGAAAGTGGCCCTGCTAAGGTCCTGGGAGGGACAGAGGCCAACAGAATACCTGTTAAACTCAGCCAGTAATTTCTTTTGACATTTGAGATACCATATTTTTCATCTCTAAAAGTTCCATTTGGTTCTTCTTTTTTCTCTCAGAACGTTCTTGTTTCTCCTCCTTATATTCAGGTTGTCCTTAAAATCTTTGAGGATATATGATAGCTAAAGTCCTCATCTGCTTACTGAATCAGCTTTATTATCTATGGGTCTGTTTCTATTGACTGATTCTTCTACTGGTTAGGTGGTATATTTCCTTGCTTCTTTGAATAGCTATTAATTTCTCTTTTTTGTTAAGATTTTATTTATTTATTCGAGAGAGTGAGAGAAAGAGAGCACTAGTAGGGTGAGGGACAGTGGGAGAAGCAGGCTCCCCACTGAGCAGGGAGCCTAACACGGGGCTCAATCCCAGGACCCCGGGATCAGGACCTGAGCTGAAGGCAGGCGCTTCACTGAGTCACCCAGGCGCCCCTGGATAGCTAATAACTTCTCATTGGCTGCTGAACATTGGAACGGTTATGCCGTCAAGCACTGGATTGCTTGTATTCCTTTAAAGAGTGTTTGCCTTTTCCTGGCAGACAGTTAAATAAAACTGTCTTGATTCACAGATGACATGATCGTTACAGAAAATACTACAGAAGCTATGAAAAAGCTACTAGAACTATAAATGAGTCTAGCAAGTTTACAGGACACAAATTCAATATAAAAAAGAAATTGCTCCAGCGAATGTTAGATGCAACTTATTTTGTGTAATGGCTACGACCAAAACTTGGACAGAAATGATATCAGTACACAAAATATACAGTAAATACCACAAGCTAAAAGGATGCTCTCTTTCAACATGAAGTGTTGAAAATCAGTTATAAATCAAACTTCAAAAAAACTGTCATCTATAGAAATAATAATTTTTCTGAAAAGAGGGTAAAAATTAAATAGTTATCCCCCAACACTCTTACACTGTTGACAAGTTCTTGAGGATAAAAGCATGTATTAAAGTCCACTTTATGCACCAAAAATTCTCTATTAAATCAATAGGGGAACTATTTTTTCCTGGTTTCCTAAATTTTTAATGTATTTATTCATTCAAACAATATTTGTTGAATGCAAGTCGTACAGAGGAATAGATAGTTATTCGGGACAAGGGGATAGATAAATAAGTCAGACACCATTCTGGCCCTTAAGAATCTTACAAATGGGGGCGCCTGGGTGGCACAGCGGTTAAGCGTCTGCCTTCGGCACAGGGCGTGATCCCGGCGTTACGGGATCGAGCCCCACATCAGGCTCCTCCACTGGGAGCCTGCTTCTTCCTCTCCCACTCCCCCTGCTTGTGTTCCCTCTCTCTCTGGCTGTCTCTATCTCTGTCAAATAAATAAATAAAATCTTTTAATAAAAAAAAAAAGAATCTTACAAATGAAACAGGAGGTGAACAAATAGAAAAGCAACTTTAATATAAGGAGGAGGATGTCATCATCATTTCTGCCCTGCCCCATCTCCCTCAATGCAATCTGTCTGCACTCCTCCCGACTTTCCCCTCAAATATGGCATGGAGGGAGCAAATAGGCAACCGTGGGTGCCTGCTTGGGCCGCTCCTGGATTACCTTCTCTTGTCACTCCTTGGTCCCTCTGGCCCAGTGTTCTGATTTTAGCTTTGGTCATCCACCTTGTTGGGATGAATGTTCAGGCTTCATTCTTTCACTCATTAAAGACTACTGAATGCCCACTCTCTGCCAGGCCCAGATCTGGCGCTGGGGACCGAGGAAGCAGTGCAGAGGACACGACAAAAGGCTGTACTTTAGACCTCACCCCGTGCTCTGCATTAGCTTGATTCTGTTCACCCTCTCCATCTGGGTCACCAGCACTTCCAGAAACTGACATATACCCTGAAACCCTCTACCTAAGGCAGTAAAACTGGTATAAGGCCCGAAGGACTAGATAGATGTGTGCATGTGGGCATATATACACACATCTGTCCATACACAGATGTCTGATTAAAGGCCATGTCTGTCTTATTTCCTTTCTTTCTGTCCTTTCTCTATTCCCTCTTTTCCCCTAGAGCCAAGAGCATATTCTGAAATGTATTTGTAATTTTTTTTCCTTTGGGGGATCATCTGTTCAGTCAAATCTCTACCTCCTAGGTGTCCATGCCTACCTCGTGGCAGGGAGGGACCCCTGTAGTCCTTGGTTATCCATAATCCCTTCTTCAGTGTAACTGATCAAATCCGGGTGACCATCCGACCTAAGTAACATCAGTGAGCTCCTGCATCCCAAGAATTTGGAACTGGTGCACAAAGGCCGTTATTACTCTCTGTTGGGGACTTTTTAAGCTAGGGCTAGGGGCCAGACTTAGTCTGAGTTCAAATGGAGTGGAGAAAGTGGGTAGCAAAGAGAGGGATGAAAGGAGCATTTGCCCAGAGGCATGCAGAGGTGACACCTGAGGTGGCCCCAAAGGAACAGAGATGGCAGCCACTGCCTGGCCAGCTGGTCCTGCTCTGGATCCTTTAACAGCCCTGGCTACACTTCCAGCCGATGGGTCCTGTAGCTCTCCCTTTATCTTTCCAACAACCCTCCTTTTTTTTTTTTTTCATTTGTTTGTTTAAATTAGTTGATTGGGTTTCTTTCCCCACAAATATTCTCTAAGACATGATATTTCACTCTTCTGGTTAATGTGATTTTCAAGTAATATCTGCTACCTCCCAATGACTAATCAATCTGAGAATTCAGGCTTAAACACAGGATAAAAGCCAGAGAAAATACTACTCAAGAGAATTTAGCTGATATCTGTGCAAACAAAAACCTGTGGTATGTTTGGGTCTCCCCCCACTATCCCCCTACCCCCATCAGAATTCATACATTGAAACCCTAACTTTCAGTAGGATGGTATTAGGAGGTAGGGCCTTAGGGAGGTACTGGCTTTAAATGAGGTCATGAATATGGAGTCCCCATGATGGGACCAGTGTCCTTATAAGAAGAGAAAGAGAAATGTCTCCTCATTTGAAGACACATCTGCAAAGCAAGAAGAGAGCCCTCAGCAAGAAACTGATCAGGTTATGGGGCGCCTGGGTGGCACATGGGGCACCTGGGTGGCACAGAGGTTAAGCGTCTGCCTTCAGCTCAGGGCGTGATCCCGGTGTTATGGGATCAAACCCCACATCAGGCTCCTCCGCTATGAGCCTGCTTCTTCCTCTCCCACTCCCCCTGCTTGTGTTCCCTCTCTCGCTGGCTGTCTCTATCTCTGTCGAATAAATAAATAAAATCTTTAAAAAAAAAAAAAGAAGAAGAAACTGATCAGGTTGGCACCCTCACCTTGGATCTCCAGCCTCTAGAACTGTGCAAAATGAGTGTTTGTTGTTTAAGCCAGCCAGGCTATGATCCTTCGTTACCGCAGCTGGAGCTGACTACGACCCAGGACGTCAGGTCCATACCACTTGAGAGGAGAATGCAGGCCCAGCCCAGGAAGGTCTGGAGGGACAGCAGACCAAGGTATAAGCACAGACAAGTCACAGTGGGCTAGGATTTATTGCTCACCAGAAGCTGTGGGACTTGGGAAAATTCTAAACTCCTGTGAGCTTTATACTTTCCCACTTTACAAATGGGGAGGATCAAATCAAGTAACAGTGCCTATTTCTCATGCTCACAATCAGTAATCTATTACTTTTCTACAGGAGAATATAATCAGAGCCTCTTCCTTATTATTTTTAAATGGAAATCTTAGCAGTACACCCGAAACCAAAATGCCCATTCATTTTCCTAAAGCAGAGCTAAAACACTGGTATTATAAGTATCAAACTCTCACTTTAGAATGGAAAATGCTTAAAACATCACCCCCCATCAGCAAACAATAAGGTTGCTGACAAGTTGCGGTTTTATATAGCTGGTGGCTTGGCCTGTCGATGACAACAAGGCTACTTCCGAGATATGTACACACGGAATCCTGGAGCTCTACCAATTACATTCGGAATGTTAATCCAGACTTCTCCTGCACGACATTTTATTAAACACGATGTACTGATTTAGGGGGATGTAACAGACATTTTTAAGATGCAAGCAGCTGAAAATGTTTTTAGAAATATGTGTGTTTTGTGAGGTTTGGGTTATTCACACCAGGAGGGAAATTTCTCCTGGGAGATCGCTAACGGGGCAGACAGGGTGGGATTGTGTACGTGAAAGCACTGCCAAGTGAAAGAGCTCACCGATGCTCTCTTTACCTTGTATCTAAAGATCACCTCGGGCACAGGAAAGAAGGAAAGGCAGGCCACGCAAACAGAAGCTGAGAATATTAATGGAAGAACAAGAGCGATAGTCTCCAATATCTGATTAGTGATTTTCAATTTACAAAGAACTTCCGGGCACATTATCTCCTGATTGCCATAAAATTCCCTTAAGGCAGAAGGGAAGCTTTTCTAATCTTTATTTATGAGGAAGCCAAGCGTTAGCCACGCTAAGTGACCCGCCCAAAGTCATACACCTGGCATTAGCTGCAAAAACAGTCCTCTGACCCCCAGGCTCTTGACATCAGTTCACAAGTCACACTTGGAAGTTGACCCCTTTCTCACTGGCTGCACAGCAGCAGGGAAGGCCCAATCAACTTGGCCAGACTAGAACCTGCACCTTCATCCACCTCTAGTTGATGGCCTTTGTCTGGCACGGGGTGCCCTGCTGAACATGGTCTGGTGGCCTCAAGGTCACAAAGAGATCTCTGACCATAACTGTCCTTAGCAAAATTTCCTTGTCAACCCCCAGGCCTGGGCAAAGACCCAAAGGCGAGAACATACAATCTGTCTCCACCTCCCTCTCCACAGTGTTCCCCTGAGGCCTAGCGCAACAAAACTGATTTCTCACTTCCATGACAACGTGTCTAACACAGGTCCGCAGAGGGGCCCTGCTCCCTGGGGTGACTCAGGGCCTCAGACTAACAGAAGCGACACCTCGATATTGCTTCCGTGATGACTACAGCAGTGCTAACTGGCTTAGAGGTAACCTACATCACTTTTGCTCGTGTTTCTTTGACCAAAACCAATCACACATCGGTGCCCGACTTCAAAGACGGCAGGAAGCGCAATTCTCTGCGTGCCTGACGGAAGAAGGGGAACACTGGTGCCCAGCACAATGACAACCACGCAATCCAGTCCTCATCTGATGCTGAGTCTCCCAATAACAGCCCCACGGGGTTCAATCCAGCCTTTACCTAACCTTCCCCATAACCAGAAGCGCCCCATCTCATAAACAGCTGATTTAATTTGAAGAGAGCTCTGTTTGTTAGAAACAAAAATTCTTAAAAATAACCAAAAATTGATCTCCCTGTAACTTTGGTTCCTCAGTATTTATTCTTTCCTCAGGGTCTAAGGATAAATCATTACATATTTAACCATGCCAGATCCCTGCCCCCCAAGAGATCTTGGGTATAAAATGGGTAACCAAGATCACAGCACCTTATAGCACTGGATATGGCATAGATAATCCCCTAACGTCACTGAAGGGGAACTCCAGAGTCTCAAAGTTGAAGGAGGTGGATCAAAGGGAGGCTGCAGAGAAGCTTTCTGGAGAAACGCACCTCATCGTGTTGTTAGCACAAGGGAGAAGCCAGCTCAGAAGATAAGACAAACACCAAGCAGGCAGAGGAAACAATGCATATTAGGTGACCAAGGGGCAAAACTGCATGATGCATTCGGGGAAATACAGAAATGAGTGAACACAGGATGTCCTCTGGGGAGGGACTTGAGATAAGGTAAGCATCCAATCATAGACGGCCCTGAGGCCTGGAAGCTATCGAAGAAGTTAAAGCCTAACATTGACATTCGCTAATTCTCACTCGAGCAGCATCGTGCTGGCAGCAGGGGGCAGAATAGAGCACAGAGACCCACCTGAGTCTGGGAACTATTGCAGCAATCCCAGGTGGGCCAATGAGGCCAGAGCTACGGCTGCGATTCCACAAAGAAGGAGGCAGATTTGAGAAAAGGTGATGAGATGGGATGAGCAGCACCTGGCAGTTAACTCCCAAAAGTGAAGCAGGATGGGACAGAGGTGTAGGGTGCCTCTCACGCTTCGGGCCTGGGCAACCACACGGCATAATCCCCTGAAATAGAGACATGCCAAGACATAGGTGGGGAAACGTTTTTGTGCCGTTCACTTTGGGGCAGGTTGAGTTTAAGTCGCACGTGTGATTTCGCGATGGTGCGCCGGGCACGGTGCTGTCTCTATAAAGAGGGGGCAAGCCAGACATCATAGACTAGGGAGGCGGCAGTCTGTAAGTAGTTACTGAAGCCATGCATGTGGCTACCATGCAAACCATCATTTTCCTACATGTGAAAGAGAATGAAAATACATTAACTCACCAATTTGATCTATCGCTTTCCAGGGGCCATATGATCCACATCTGTCCATGGTGCCTTTTTCTCAGAATGAAAGAACCTAAAAAACAAACTCACAACCAGTGCCTTGCTTGGGAAGCATGGAAGCAGACCACAGGGAAATGGAGACTCATGAGAAAGATTTCATCCAACCACACAGAGGTCTGATGAGTCATCCTGCTCCACAAGGGAGAACACCTCTGGGATAATTCAAATGCTCATTTCGGATCCAGGATTTCTTCTCTCCCGTACCTGTGCTGAACAAAATTGGCCATATACACACATATGCTTTTTGTCTCATAGGATAACTATATTCATTCTTTTTAAGCAAAGGTCTTTTGGGGGTTTTTCAATCTGGTCACATACATTGATAAGGTTACAGTTTTAGGCCAGCAATTATTGACATATATTCCAGGGACCAAACCCGGGTTAACATTTTTCGAGCTCAAGTGCTTGGAAACGACCCATCACACATTCCCAGATTATTCCTTACAGGTTGGGAACCAATCTGATTCACTTCATGTTTGGCTTTCCTAATCTCACTCTAAAGGGAAAACTTAATGTCAAGATTACAAGCTACCTTGCTGTCACTCTGTGGTGTAATAAAAAATATTTTGGGTATTTGTCCCTGGTTCTTGACACAGAGCTCCTAAACTCCTGGAATTTCCTGAGTGATAAACGAATGCCTTTTGTCATTTACAATGAGCCCTTTTCATTATACCTGAGTTCATACTAATGCAGTGACTCAGGGTCAGGGCCCGTGGAGAGTTTCAGGATGGGGACTGGTCACCAGAAAGCCCAAACACAGTGATTAGAGCATGGGAACTTTCAGCTCCAGCCCCAGCCCGCCCCAATCTCTGGAGAGCCATGGAAAGCTGGAGATTGGGTTACAACAACTCTTAAACAAAGATTCAGAGAGCTTTAGAGTCAGTGAGGACATTAATGTGCTGGGAGGTAAGCATGCCCAGAGACGGCTTGGAAGCTCAGCACCCCTCTGCCGCCCACACTTTGCCCTTCCATTTAGCTGTTCTCCAGTTGTAACCTTCGTAATAAACTGGCAAACACTAAGTATGTTCCTGAGTTCTATGAGTCATTATAGCAAATTAGCAAACCTGGGGGGCAGTCATGAGAACCCCCAAATTTGTAGTCAGCCAGGCGGAAGGGTGGGTAGTCTGGGCACCCCATGTGGAGCTGATGTCTGAGGTGGGGCAGCCTTGTGGGGCTGTGCCCTTGACCTGTGAGGTCTGTGCTAATTCTGGAGAGTGTCGAAATTGGATCGAACTGTTGAACACCCAGTTGGTGTCAGAGAACTGGAGAACTGTCATGGGAAAACCCCACACATTTGGCATCAGGAGTGATGTCAGCAAACCCACCATGCACACCCATCTGTGTGACAGAAGAAAAGCCACAAAATCTTTACTGAGCTCAACAAATACCTCACCGTAAAAAGCAAACCTTTATCACCAGCTGTCCATCATTGAGGAATCATCAGCAACTATTGGTTATGTCTTTAGAAGAGGCACTCAGTTGGAGCTAAGAATGGCTGGTCACATCCCCATAGATACAGTGACAGAAACCACTAGACACATGGAGCCTTTTCCTCGCTCTATGGTGACACAACAGGGGCTGTCCCAGTGCCTCAGGGAGCCCTTATGCTGCTCTGAACCCACTTCTAAACTGGTTTCTTACCTCTTGGCCCAGTTACATTAGATTAAGATGCTGTGCTTGAAATATCAGTTTGGCCTCGGATCCCAGCTTTGCCTAAGGTCACTGATTTCTGGCTTTCTCTTGGCTGCAAACCCTGTAGCCCCATGATCATTCCAGACTCACCTCCATACCAGACTAAGCTCCGTGAATCCCCAAGAAGCTGGGCATCTGCTTGTCTGGTAGAGGAATATGGACAGAGTTTATTTTATAAGCTACTGACAAATAAAACACTCTCGCTCATGATGACAAAGGAGGGAAAAAAACTTTGTGCCATGGGAGACATTATTAAAGATCTTGAGATGTTGAGCCTTCAGGAAAAAGAAAAGTAGAGGGAAACTGGATAGTAGTTTTCAAATATTTGGACAATGGAGAGGGAGAACTTGCATCTATGATGAATTGTTGGACAATTCAAAGATTTCTATTTAATATCACATGACCAGAAATTCTTCCTTGTGGGTTACAGCACCCTCCCCCACACCATCGTTGGAAGTATGCACATGTGAGGAAGATCTCTATGGTTAGGGATGCCATAGAAGGGGTTACAGACGGGGCACCTGGGTGGCTCAGTCGTTAAGCGTCTGCCTTCAGCTCAGGGCGTGATCCCAGCGTTATGGGATCGAGCCCCACATCAGGCTCCTCTGCTGGGAGCCTGCTTCTTCCTCTCCCACTCCCCCTGCTTGTGTTCCCTCTCTCGCTGGCTGTCTCTCTCTGTCAAATAAATTAAAAAAAAAAAAAAGGAGTTACAGACTACCTCCAAGGGGCTCGCCCACTCTGGTTCTTATGTGGACCCAGAACTCGAGGGTTACAATTCCAGTCACAGAGTACTTATTTTTAAAAGTCACATTTTTTTCGGACACTGGCTGAGAGGGAACTTTTTATTACTTTTATGTACAGAAAATTCAACAGCGCCCACTTCGCTCAGTTTGGTGGCCACTTCTTTAGCGTTTGCTTTTTCCAACTTGGTAATGTGAGCCACCGACTCTGGACCCAGGACACTGCCTCCCCAGTGGCGGTGGATCTCGTAAAAATATGGAATGCTTCACAAATCTGCATCTCATCCTTGCACAGGGGCCACACTAATCTCTGTATTGTTCCAATTTTAGTATATGTGCTGCTGAAGCAAGCCCAAAAGTCACACTTTTAAAAGTTCAAATAAATATAATCAGTTTGAAAGTCAAGTATCCAGCTGGAGTAAACAAATTTGAAAACCGTAGGAACACGTAAAATGCAAAGAAATGATGAGTATGAGAATTCTTGTAATTAACCAGGTTAAGCGCCCTAATGAAAGTCACTGTGAATGTGAAGAATAGTAATCAGTAGAATGTGGAGTTGTAAAAAGCAGTGAGACAAGATGACCCATGCTAGTTCTCCCAGAAAGAGATAATCAGTCACAGAGAGGAAATGGAATCCAGACAACCCTGACCGCACTGCTCTCTGCGGCAGAGTCTCCTTCAGGATGGGTGGGCAGGCTGCCCCTGCTTCTACACTGTGGGCAGGAAGTGGTGGGAGATTTATAAGGTCCAATCATAAAGAACCTCCCTTTCTTACTTATTAATGCCTAAAATAATTCCACCAGGGTCACCCTTGGAGGAAGAGTAAGGAGAGGAGGAGGAGGAGGAACCAAGCCCAGAAATGCCAAGACAACTTCACTGTTTTAACATGTTCAGACTTCTGCTCGCTTTGATGACAATGACACGTCAGGAGGTCAGAGGTGGGCTTATCCACTGAGCTATGCCCTAAATGGACAGACACTGGGGATGGTCTGTTTCTGAACAATTGTGGGCAAATACAGACCATAGTAAAAACAAAACTGCCACCGAAATACTGTTCCTTCCTTTGCTGTGTGTTACATCTCCTACGCCTGAAAACCTTTCCCATGATACGGACTTGCCATTCCTGGGTGGTCACTCTCCCATCTGCAGAGGCCCTCCTCCTCCATCCTGGTTGTCCTCTCCTTTGTTAGCTTGTGCCCTTGAAACTAGAATGGCTCAAGAGGGAATAATTTAATTCCAGCGCCCTCTGCTGGCCCAGCAGGAGGGCACGACACCTTAAACTAGGTCGTAGTTGCCAAATTTCTCACTACCAGGAAGCCGTTTTATTATTTTATTAAACTCAGGGGCCACGCACCCACCCACCCACACAGACACACATTTTGAAGCTGATCTTTCAGGAAATTCCACCTGTTTAGTAATTATTAATTTGTTTACAAATTTTCATGTATCTAAGTCATGGGAACCTGCCAATCAGAACCTGTAATCAACATGTAATCACTAAGTATACGACACAAAGGTTATTTATTTCTAATCACGTATAAACATTCACCTTTACCTAGCCTGTAAACCTTACCGCAGGTAAGTGTGCAATTTCCATGAGGCTTTTTAACATACTGCAAATAACTTAAGGACCTGGTTCCTACCTGGAGATCCAAGGGCCCCAGGCTTGGAACCACCAAGTTAGACTACCTCAGCATCTAAACAACAGGCATATTTCTGAGAAATTCTTACTTTAGTAGTGAGCACTTCTGGATAACGGCTGAATGTTTTCTGCCACTGGGATATAATTCTTCAAACTACTTCAGTCTCTTAACTGGTCATATAGTTATACGACCTTTCATAACCTTTCATAACCTGAAAGGTTAATAGAGCATCCAGAGTTGTACATATCCGAACTGAGCTTTTGGGTACCAGCTTAGGGTTAACAATGAGTAGCTGGATAGGAGTAGCAATGAAGGAGATCCATACATGTGGGAGATGGGAGGGGTATGTGACGAGGGACATCTGAAAACCAGTTCTCAGTTGGCTTCTTGCCTCAGTGCCCCAGCAATTTCAACCCCATCAAAGTATGGTTCCAAGAGTAGAAAGCTGGTATATTCACAGGAGAAAAGAGAGGCAGAGAAACATGGTAGACTCCGCACAGTGTGTGGGATGGGGCCTGAGTGGAGTAAGGCAGGAGAGTAGGGAAGTCCAGAAATAGAATAGACAAGGGGTTCTCTGAGGACTGACTGGGTTTTGTCCATTGTTTTAACCCCCATAACTGACATAATGCCTGGCACACAAGGGGCTCTCAAATATTTGTTGAATTTTTGTAGGTGCTACCAATTCTAGAAATGCTTTTAGCTAGAGGAGGGAGTTAAGATGGCGGAGGAGTAGGGGACCCCTTTTTCAGCCAGTCCCCAGAGTCGAGCTGGATAGGTACCAGACCAGCCTGAACACCCACGGAATCAGCCTGAGACGCAGGAAGACGCATCTGGATCTCTACAAATGAACATCTCCAGCGCTGAGTATTGAGGTACGAAGCGGGGAGCCATGAAACCGCGCACAGATATCGGAAGATAAACGGAAGGGGGAGGGAGCCGCCGCGTTCGGGCGCCGGGAAGCGGTAGCCACTTGCACGGGGGAGCGGGCGGGCTCGTGGTCGGCACCCGCAAAACAGCAGACTGAGACCGTGAGCCGGGTGCGCGCGCCACCAGGCATCTCGCAGAACTCCGGAATCCCGGTGCGCTCACTGGATCCAGACTGAGACCGGGAGATCCGGGAGCGGGCGCGCGCGGGGCGGCTGGCGGCGTTAGAAACACAAAGGACAGAGACGCGCCGGCCCTGGAAGTGAGGGCTGGGACGCCGGGTGTGGGGCGCACATCCCGGGACGCTGCAGGGTTGAGCAGCACCAACAGAAACAGAGTTAAAGTGGCCAGAACATTAGTGGAGAACAGGCCGCAATCCCTCTGTTCTGTGACAGAGGCTGAAATTCGGCCGCTGCTGCTCTGACTCTCAGAAGAGACACAGCAAACCGCCAGGGAAAGCCGCCAGAGAACAAAAGCCTGGAAATACCGGCTCACAGTGTGCCCATCCCCATCCCCCCTCACAGGGGACACGGAGACTCTAACCAAACAGGGTTGCCTGAGTCTCGGCGCGGCAGGCCCCTCCCCCAGAAGGCAGGCTGAAAAATCAAGAAGACCACATCCCTAAGATCCCTACAAAACAAGGGCGCACGGCCTGGGTCCCGCTCAATAATTTGGGCTCTGGACAACCCCGCAACCTCTTCTCATCAGAATGACAAGAAGGAGAAATCCCCCCCAGCAAAGAAAAGACAATGAGTCTGTGGCCTCTGCCACAGAACTAATGAATATGGATATGACCAAATCATCAGAAATGGAATTCAGAGTAACAATGGTCAAGATAATGTGTAGACTTGAAAAAAGTATTAACGAAAATGTTAATGAGAATATAGAATCTCTAAGGGTGGAAATGAGAGCGAATCTGGCAGAAATTAAAAATTCTATGAGCCAAATGCAGTCAAAACTAGAGGCTCTGACGGCCAGGGTGAATGAGGCAGAAGAACGTATCAGCGAATTGGAGGATGGGTTAGTAGAAGAGAAAGCTAAAATAGATCTGGACTTAAAAAAAATCCACACGCAAGAATGTAGGTTACAGGAGATTACGGACTCAATGAAACGTTCCAATGTCAGAATCATCGGCATCCCGAGGGGGTGGAGAAAAACAGAGGTCTAGAAGAGATATTTGAACAAATTGTAGCTGAAAACTTCCCTAATCTAGCAAGGGAAACAAACATTCGTGTCCAAGGGGCAGAGAGGACCCCTCCCAAGCTCAACCACGACAAACCTATGCCACGTCACGTCATAGTGCAGTTTGCAAATATTAGATCCAAGGATACAGTATTGAAAGTGGCCAGGGCAAAGAAATTTCTCACGTACCAAGGCAAAGGTATCAGAATTACGTCAGACCTGTCTACACAGACCTGAAATGAGAGAAAGGGTTGGGGGGGCATTTTTAAAGCTCTTTCAGAGAAAAACATGCAGCCAAGGATCCTTTATCCAGCAAGGCTGTCATTCAGAATTGATGGAGAAATAAAGACCTTGCAGAATCGCCAGTCATTAACCAATTTTGTAACCATGAAACCAGCCCTACAGGAGATATTAAGGGGGGTTCTATAAAGATAAAAAGGCCCCAAGAGTGATACAGAACAGAAAATCACAATCAACAGACACAAAGATTTTACTGGCAACATGGCATCATTAAAATCATATCTCTCAATAATCAGTCTCAATGTAAATGGCCTAAATGCTCCCATAAACGCCACAGGGTTGCAGATTGGATAAAAAGACATGATTTGCTGTCTACAAGAGACTCATTTTGAACCTAAAGATACATTCAGACTGAAAGTAAAGGGATGGAATACTATCTTTCACGCCAGTGGACCTCAAAAGAAAGCTGGGGTAGCAATTCTCATATCAGACAGATTGGTTTTACACTAAAGACTATAGTTAGAGACACAGAAGGGCACTATATTATTCTTAAAGAATGTATCCAACAAGTGGATATGACAATTATAAATATCTATGCCCCCAACAGGGGAGCAGCAAGATACACAAGCCAACTCTTAACCAGAATAAAGAGACATATAGATAAAAATACATTAATAGTAGGGGACCTCAACACTCCATTATCAGAAATAGACAGAACACCCATGCAAAAAATCGACAAAGAAACAAGGGCTTTTAATGCCATACTCGACGAGTTGGACCTCATAGATATATATAGAACACTACACCCCAGAACCAAAGAATATTCATTCTATTCTAATGCCCATGGAACATTCTCAAGAACAGACCATGTTCTGGGTCACAAAACAGATCTCAACCGATACCAAAAGACTGAAATTATTCCCTGCATATTCTCAGACCACAACGCTTTGAAATTGGAACTCAACCACAGGGAAAAATTTGGAAGAACCTCCAACACTTCGAGACTAACAACCATCCTGCTCAGGAATGATTCAATAAACCAGGAAATCAAAAATCAATTTAAACAATTTATGGAGACCAACGAGAATGAAAACACAACGGTCCAAAACCTATGGGATACTGCAAAAGCAGTCCTAAGGGGGAAATACATAGCCATCCAAGCCTCACTCAAAAGAATAGAAAAATCTAAAATGCAGTTTTTATATTCTCACCTCAAGAAGCTGGAACAGCAACAGAGGGACAGGCCTAATCCATGCACGAGGAAACAGGTGACCAAGATTAGAGCAGAAATCAATGAATTAGAAACCAGGAGTACAGTAGAGCAGATCAACAGAACTAGAAGCTGGTTCTTTGAGAGAATCAATAAAATTGACAGACCACTGGCAAGACTTATCCAAAAGAATAGAGAGAGGACCCAAATTAATACAATTATAAATGAAAAAGGAGAGGTCACAACCAACACCAATGAAATTGGTAGGATTATTAGAAACTTTTATCAACAGCTTTATGCCAATAAATTAAGCAATCTGGAAGAGACGGAGGCCTTCCTGGAAACCTATAAACTACCAAGACTGAAACAGGAAGAAATTGATTTTTTAAACAGGCCAATTAATTATGAAGAGATTGAGTCAGTGATAAACAACCTTCCAAAAACAAAACGCCAGGCCCGGATGGTTTTCCTGGGGAATTCTACCAAACATTCAAAGAAGAAATAATACCTATTCTCCTAAAGCTATTTCAAAAAATAGAAACAGAAGGAAAGCTGCCAAACTCATTCTATGAGGCCAATATTACCTTGATCCCCAAACCAGGCAAAGACCCCATCAAAAAGGAGAATTACAGACCAATTTCCCTAATGAATATGGACGCCAAAATCCTCAACAAGATCCTGGCTAACAGAATCCAACAGTACATTAAAATGATTATCCATCATGACCAAGTGGGATTCATCCCTGGGATGCAAGGGTGGTTCAACATTTGCAAATCTATCACTGTCTTAGATTTTATCCAGAAAGAAAAATTCAAAAATCACATGATTCTCTCAATAGATGCAGAAAAAGCATTTGACAAAATACAGCATTCTTTCCTAATTAAAACCCTTCAGAGTGTAGGGATAGAGGGTACATTCCTCAATCTCATAAAAACCATCTATGAAAAGCCTACAGCAAATATCATTCTCAATGGGGAAAAGCTGGAAGCCTTTCCCTTAGGAACACGACAAGGATGCCCACTCTCACCACTATTATTTAACATAGTACTAGAAGTCCTTGCAACAGCAATCAGACAACAAAAAGGAATAAAAGGTATCCAAATCAGCAAAGAAGTCAAACTGTCTCTCTTCACAGATGACATGTAACTCTATCTGGAAAACCCAAAAGAATCCACTCCCAAACTATTAGAAGTTATAGAGCAATTCAGTAATGTGGCAGGATACAAAATCAATGCTCAGAAATCAGTTGCATTTCTATACATGAATAATGAGACTGAAGAAAGAGAAATTAGGGAATCCATCCCATTTACAATAGCACCAAAAACCATACGTTACCTTGGAATTAACTTAACCAGAGACGTAAAGGACCTATATTCTAGAAACTATAAATCACTCTTGAAAGACATTGAGGAAGACACAAAAAGATGGAAAAATATTCCATGCTCATGGATCGGAAGAATTAACATAGTTAAAATGTCCACGCTACCCAGAGCAATCTACACTTTCAATGCTATCCCAATCAAAATGCCGATGACATTTTTCAAAGAACTGGAATAGTCCTTAAATTTGTATGGACCAGAAAAGGCCCTGAATCGCCAAGGAACTGTTGAAAAGGAAAAACAAAGCTGGGGGCATCACAATGCCGGATTTCGAGCTGTACTACAAAGCTGTGATCACAAAGACAGCATGGTACTGGCACAAAAACAGACACATAGACCAATGGAACAGAATAGAGAACCCAGAAATGGACCCTCGGCTCTTTGGGCAGCTAATCTTTGATAAAGCAGGAAAAAACATCCGGTGGAAAAAAGACAGTCTCTTCAATAAATGGTGCTGGGAAAATTGGGCAACTACATGCAAAAGAATGAAACTTGACCACTCTCTCACACCATACACAAAGATAAACTCCAAATGGATGAAAGATCTCGATGTGAGACAGGAATCCATCAAAATCCTAGAGGAGAACATAGGCAGCAACCTCTACGACATCGGCCAAAGCAACGTTTTTCATGACACATCTCCAAAGGCAAGAGAAACAAAAGATAAAATGAACTTGCGGGACTTCATCAAGATAAAAAGCTTCTGCACAGCCAAGGAAACAGTCAAAAAAACTAAGAGGCAGCCCACGGAATGGGAGAATATATTTGCAAACGATGCTACAGATAAAAGACTGGTATCCAAGATCTACAAAGAACTTCTCAAACTCAATACGCGAGAAACAAATAAACAAATCATAAAATGGGCAGAAGCTATGAACAGACACTTTTCCAATGATGACATACAAATGGCTAACAGACACATGAAAAAATGTTCAAAATCATTAGCCATCAGGGAAATTCAAATCAAAACCACACTAATATACCACCTTACGCCAGTTAGAATGGCAAAAATTGACAAGGCAAGAAACAACAATTGCTGGAGAGGATGTGGAGAAAGGGGATCCCTCCTACATTGTTGGTGGGAATGCAAGTTGGTGCAGCCACTCTGGAAAACAGTGTGGAGGTCCCTTAAAAAGTTAAAAATTGAGCTACCCTATGACCCAGCCATTGCACTACTGGGTATTTACCCCAAAGATACAGACGTAGTGAAGAGAAGGGCCATATGCACCCCAATGTTCATAGCAGCAATGTCCACAATAGCTAAATCGTGGAAGGAACCGAGATGCCCTTCAACAGATGACTGGATTAAGAAGCTGTGGTCCATATATACAATGGAATATTACCCAGCTATCAGAAAGAACGATTTCCAACATTTGCTGCAACATGGACGGCACTGGAGGAGATAATGCTAAGTGAAATAAGTCAAGCAGAGAAAGACAATTATCATATGATTTCTCTCATCTATGGAACATAAGAAATAGGAAGATCGGTAGGGGAAGAAAGGGATAAAGAAAGGGGGGGTAATCAGAAGGGGGAATGAAGCATGAGAGACTATGGACTCTGAGAAACAAACTGAGGGCTTCAGAGGGGAGGGGGTGGGGGAATGGGATAGACTGGTGATGGGTAGTAAGGAGGGCACGTATTGCATGGTGCACCGGGTGTTATACGCAACTAATGAATCATCGAACTTTACATCAGAAACCAGGGATGTACTGTATGGTGACTAACATAATATAATAAAAAAAACATTAAAAAAAATAATAAATGCTTTTAGCTAGGTGCAAAGCCCCACCAGTGACTAAGATAGTAGCCAAGGATAGCTGGTTCCGTGGGAGAACTGAGCTTGCTGTTTGGTTACAAGGTTTTATACAGAAAAGGCTACATTTTTTGGAAAAACACGAATGTATCTCAAACTTGATTTTTTTTTCCATTTAAAGTATAAGATATTCTATTGTAATAGAACATACAAATTGGAAATGTATAAACATGAACACAATCATATAACCAGCACTTGGATCAAGAAACAGATCATCTTGTTATCTTAGAAGCCCTGGTGCTGTCTCCTTCCTGTCACTACCTGACCTCCGCCCCCATCCGACCCCCCATTCCTACCATCCTGACTTCTAACACCATAAATTAGTTTTGCCTATTTTTAAAATACACACACAGTATATACTCGTGTGTGAATTCTTTGGCTCAACATTATTTTTGTGAAGGTAATTCACATTCTTATTTGCTGTTTGTTCATTCTCATTGCTGTAATTTTTATAAATATGCTACAATTTTTAATTGACTACTTAACGATAGCTTAGCTCCGGCTTTTTACTATTCGGAAGAGCGCGGACGTGCGGACTCACACGCATGTCTTCTGCGCATGCATGCACGTTCGGGTTGGGCGCGCATGCGTGGTAGACCTGCTGGCCACGGGGCATGCGTGTGACCAGCTTTTGCGGGTACTTCCAATGAGTTTCACAAAGTGGTCGTGCGGATTTTCTGTTAGCTCTTGTATAAAGCTAGATGCCAGAGGTGTTCAGAGGGGAGAAAGGACAGGGAGCGGGGAGATTATCCCTAGGCCTATGATTTGAAACCTCAGGGGACTTGACGGGAAAAAAGAAGACAAAATAATCCTAGATGGGACGGGCCCCATCACTCATCAGCTCATCATCGGAGTGACTGGAAGCCTGCTTCCCCAGGATGAGAAAGAAGGCAGAATAGTAACACAAAAGGTAGAGAAGAAGCAGAAAAGGAAAAAGATCAGAATGGATGAATGCCACGGCACTGCTAATGATTTTACCTTCATAAAAACGACATCCTAGTGTCCCAAAGCCCTGACTCTGATAGGTCAGATTAAACCGAAAACGCAGCAAAATGTACTCTAGATTTGTATATGTGTGCTTATCACAAAATTTCCTGAACTTGCTTGGGGCTTAAAGTCCATAAGGTTATTAATCCGGACAACTCCTCTTTATTAATTTTGGGATAAGAACTTTCACCCCTGCTGATATTCATCGGAATAAATTTAAAACCTTATTGTTGAGTTTCTCCATAAGATTTTTGTAGAAAGTTTTATTTGCAAGTAACTAAGCCAAAGTAGAAATGCAAGATGTTATGAGATAGGAGGATCCAATTTTCCACATAAATGTGTTTGTCCCTCTTTCAGCTGGATTTGGGGCTTCCCTCTGAAAGTCTCAGGAAGCTCATTTGAGTGACTCCGAACTAACCCAGTCTGCGAGACTTGGCTAGCAAAAGGCACAGCACTGCAAGGAGGAATGCAATGTTCTATTTACAAAAGGAATTTGATTGCCAATTATGAATCCCTGTAAGCTCTATGCATTTCATATTTATCTCTTTGCAATTCAGAAATGAATCCTATGGCAGTTCTGGTCTCTTGTCAGCTAAGGTTCTCTCTGACACTTTGCGATGACAGACAGCTCCTACCTGAGTGACCCCTACATATCTACCTTTTCTCAAATTGATTTTCAGCTCCAGGATGATTTGCTCTGCAGCGGTTGTCGTCACAGAACAGATAGGGACTGCCTATCCTTGCAGGGAGCAGTCAGGTTTACACTTGCATTCATTTCCTTGGGGCTATTTTGTGAATTAAACTTGGCACAGCCCTGTCTGTTTGCTTTTGATCTGACGTGCTGGACAAGGAGTTCAGTTCATTTACTGCCTCTCCAGCAACCATGTCCAAGAGTATTATCCAGTAGGAGGTCTAAGGAAGCTGCCACTATCAGTGGCCAACAGGCACACTTGAAAATTCATGAGCAATTTGTAAATAGGCAGGCTTTCTTTCCCCTGTGCTTTAACTGCCCCACCATTGAGATGCTGGCTGAGCCCAAACGAAGAGGGGGAAATCAATCCAGGCCAAAAATTCAGTAGTGGCTGCAAGGCACCATAAGGATCTAGAAGTTTCTGATTTGCCTCCAAATAATACCCAAGGGCACAAAGAACTGGCATTGCAAAAACTTAGCTGGTCTAGGGGTGCCTGGGTGGCGCAGTCGTTAAGCGTCTGCCTTCGGCTCAGGGCGTCGTGATCTCAGCATTATGGGATCGAGCCCCACATCAGGCTCCTCCGCTAGGAGCCTGCTTCTTCCTCTCCCACTCCCCCTGCTTGTGTTCCCTCTCTCGCTGCCTGTCTCTCTCTCTGTCAAATAAATAAATAAATAAAATCTTTTAAAAAAAAACTTAGCTGGTCTAGCTGATACACAAATTCAATTCTTTTGCATGCTCCTAATTATGAACATTCACCTTATGAACTCTCATATGCATGAATGGGCATTTGCAAGACACCTACTACCCAGCATCCTGGAAACTTCTAGAATTGTCCCCCAAATCAAGAAGTGACACAGCTCTAGGTAACCACCATCTACAGGCAATTTAAGAAATTATGTATCAAGGGGCACCTGGGTGGCTCAGTTGGTTAGGTGTCTGCCTTCGGCTTGGGTCGTAGTGCCGGGGTCCTGAGATAGAGCCCTGCATTGGGCTCCCCGCTAAGCAAGGAATCTGCTTTTCCCTCTCCCTCTGCCACTCCCTCTGCTTGTGCTCACTCTCTCTTTCTTTCTCAATGATCTTTTTTTTAAAAGAATTTATTATCTATCTCACTCAAACAAATTTTCTTTCTCTTCTTTTGTAAATTTCTTCTGGGGGACTAGCCTTGCCTCTCTCCCGATTTTCCTTTGGACTTTCCAGCGTTCAGACTCAGTTAATTCTATCTAAGCAACTGTATTTGTCACATCAACACACACACACACACACACACACACACACACCTTACCCTAATCCCTCCTTCTGCTCTCTCCTGCAACCAGAGCCTGGTTACCTTAGGGAAACATTTTCCCACCTTTTAAAAAGCACTTTATCTTGAAAAAAAAAATCAATTACTTAAAATTCCCTTGAAACTGTAAGTAAAAGAAAACTACCCTGAAGGTATCAGTGTCATCAAATTCTATAACACTGGAAAGGGCATAGAAATCCTGTCCAGAATTTTATCTTTCCCTTCTATCCCTCAATCTTTTCTTTTGTTTGGCTGAATTACAAGTGCTACAACAATCAGAGTGCTTTCATTGCAAATGTATCTATAGCATTTCATTGTAAATGTGCAGACAAATTATGGATTAAATGCCCCTGTGGGCTACAGGGAGGCCCAATCTCTATAGACAAGATGACTTCCTGTTTTATTTTTAGAAATTGTCTCCAGGGGCGCCTGGGTGGCACAATGGTTAAGCGTCTGCCTTCGGCTCAGGGCGTGATCCTGGCGTTATGGGATCGAGCCCCACATCAGGCTCCTCCGCTGGGAGCCTGCTTCTTCCTCTCCCACTCCCCGTGCTTGTGTTCCCTCTCTCGCTGGCTGTCTCTGTCTCGGTTGAATAAATAAATAAAATCTTTAAAAAAAAAAAAAAAAAAAAGAAATTGTCTCCAGCACGAGCTCACACCGCCCCTTGAGAGACAGGACTCCAGTGTCTTCGCTGTCGTGGATATTCGTTCTCTTTGGCCTCTTGTTATCCCGACTTTCCAGATTTGTCTGCCCAGAGGAAGGCCAGCGGTGCCTTCCCAGGACCGATCCTGTGGCGTATTATTTTAAAGATTCTCGATCAGTTTTGCTCTTTTTAGGTTTTCTAAAGTCTTGCATTAGTATTTTGATTGAAATAGGTGAATCCTAGAAACAATTTGGGAAAACCTGTTAATTTTACAAATTTTGTTTCTCATCCAGAGACATGCCTTTTCATTTATTAAAGTATTCTATTCCTGAGTAAATTTTTTTTATTTTCTTCATGTAAGTTCTATACAATTTTGCCATTATAAATAATTTTCTCCTTGTATTTTTCTAGTTGGTTATTGCTCTTCCGTAGGAAAGTTATTTTTAATTATATATTTAATTATCTGTTTGTGAAACTAGCCACCTCACTGAATGTTCTTCATTTTCAATAATTTCTCAGTTGTAGTATGATTTGTAGTTCAAAATTATACCATCTACAAATTAAGAAAAGAAAAATGACTTTCAAGCCTTTTAAGTTCTCAACAACTGAGAATAAAGGAAGTTTGGGAATCTATCAGTGTAACATGTTTATAAGCCAAGGATAGACTGTAAAAAAAATTCCTTTTTTTTTTTTTTTTTTGACTGTAAAAAGTTTCTGCTCTGATTTTCTTTCTAGATGTCAACCCTTGATGAATCTTGCCACCACTTTTGGCCTTTATCCATCTTGAAGGAGGGCCTCAGTACTAGGCCAGCTCACACAGAATCCTACTGGGCAGTCCTGCTAGATGATTGTGTTTCCAGGTTGTACATGTTAATGACTTTAATGCCTGATTCTGACCCAATCTTATTTTAGGGGAAAAGTTAGGGTACCGATCCACTGGGAAAAGATTCAATGACACACAAAAACCTGCACTTAACTACCCTCATATTTTACCTTCTTCCATAGGGCTGTGTCCTCATCTGAACTCCAACAATTAATATCAGGAAGTGGCACAGTTTGGTTGAAATAATGAAAATATAGAATTTGTTGACATATAGCTAATTTAATCTCAGAGACCCAAAGGCTATAAAAAGAAAAGAAATTGCATAGTGAATCACAAAATGTGGTCATAGGAGGGGAGATGTACCTGTTTGCAATCATAAAACTTAGAAATCAGGTTGAAGACGTTTTCTAGCTGCTTGCCTCTACCAGTTTAGGACATGTCTTCCATTTTATTTATTTTTTTTTTAAGATTTTATTTATTTATTCGACAGAGATAGAGACAGCCAGCGAGAGAGGGAACACAAGCAGGGGGAGTGGGAGAGGAAGAAGCAGGCTCATAGCAGAGGAGCCTGATGTGGGGCTCGATCCCATAACGCTGGGATCACGCCCTGAGCCGAAGGCAGACGCTTAACCGCTGTGCCACCCAGGCGCCCCATGTCTTCCATTTTAGATCTCACCCAAGCGAGGCTGACTCTTGATTATCTGTGATCATGAATGGGTAGTAAGATAGTCCATGTATTTGCCATAGAGAATCCAAAAGTTGACAGGAGCCACTGCTTTTGAAGCACATCTTGGTGTAACAGACAATATCAGGAACTAACCCGATTCTTTGTTGCTTCTTGTTCTCAACTAAATTCTGATGGCGAGCCTCCAGGTTATAATGGGAACGATATTCTCTTCCTTGACTCTGTTTCAACAAATGAACTCATGGTAGTAGAGCCGTGTAGGAACACGGTGACAGCATCCAGACAGCAGAACCTCACACATAATTTATTGGCTTCCCATTCCTTATTCATACACCCACGCACCTTCACGGAGCAGGGAGCTAGCTAGCTAAGGTTCAAAACAGCCTCATTAGCCTAATTCAAGGATGGCGAATGTGCCACAGCTCCCCTCTAGTTTAGGATTGAGGGGACTCGATAAGTATCCTCCCTCTTCCCTGCCCAAGTTCAGAACCCACTGAGTGAGAGGCAAACCCAGGAGCCAGACAGATGGAAAATAACTATTAATGATACAGCTCTGGGGAACATGGGCATGAAAGGCAAATAAACCTATTACTGTTTCCTAAATTAAACTTCCTAGGCTTTGAACCTCTCTGATTGGGGACGGTGCCTGCCCTTCAGGCTTGCCATGGAGTGGAGATATAAACCAGAACAGCATAGTTGCATAGGCAGACAGTTTCCAGAGGAGAAGCCAGAAGGAACTAAATAAAGAAGTGCCAGAAACCCTTCACATGCCCAGTTTCTTCTCTCAAACTCGTTAATCCAACAGGTCACTCCTGCCTTCCCCCCACTCGCCAGGAATGGGGCAGCACGTGGCAAGGAACCAACAGATACTCCACTGTTGTGCTTCTCAAACTTGAGAATGTGTCGGAATCCCCTGGAGGGCTGTTACAAACACAGATTACTGGGCCTGCTTCAGAGTTTCTGCTCTGGTAGGTCTTAGGCCTAAGGATCTGCATTTCTGTATTGTATTGTATTGTATTGTATTGTATTGTATTGTACTGTATTTATTTGTCAGAGAGAGAGAGAGAGCACAAGCAGGAAGGGTGGCAGGCAGAGAGAGAAGCAGACTCCCTGTTGAGCAGGGAGCGTGATGCGGGACTCAATCCCAGGACCCTGGAATCATGACCTGAGCCAAAGGCAGGCGCTTAACCGACTGAGCCACCCAGACATGCCAGGATCTGCCTTTCTAACAAGTTCCCAGGTGATGAATCACTGCTCTCATGCAGTGGCTCTCAACCTAGACAAGCATTGGAATCAAGAAGAGAAAGGAGTGTTTCCTCCTATCATTCCTCAGCTTTTTGTTTTCCTTCTTAACCCATTGAGTTTTACTCCTAATTCTAGGGTCTAGCAGAGGCGTGGCACCTGAGCCAGGGGCAGGAACTAGCAGTCTATTGGAACAGTGTAGTTCCCACTGCCTGAGGCTTCTCCCTCCATATTGAGCACTATTCTTTCATGGGACTGTTAATGCACAGTAACGATTTTTGTCCCCAGAAACCTCATAGTGGGTCATAACAAAAATTTAAGAACTCAAAACCATATTGGACTAGAGCATTCCTTATTCTATTTTCCATCCTAAATTAGGTCCAGCCACATTGCCCAAAAGAGCTCATGAGAGATTCTTCAGTGAAACCAAATGACAACATTAAGATACTCCAATAATTTGTTAATAATAAAAAATATTCCAAATCTGAGTATACACCTTCTCCCATCACAAATTTCCGAGGCTGAAAGTACAACTCTAAAAGGAAATCCCCTGAATATTAGAGTCTAAAATCAAATTATCTTGTGTTTGTGTTCAAAAAAGAAATTAAAGTCCCCAATGCCAACCGCCTTAATTTCTTATTCTTCTGAGTCCATCTAGAAGAATCCCCATATTTAGGTGAGACTCTGGTTTTTTAAGCAGCTGCGGAAGGGAGTTCTCCTCCACTGGAATAGGACATTAAAGATCCAGCTGTCCTCATATGTGCCTCACTTTTAAGAAAATCAAAGAGAACATTAATGATTATCAAAGTGCCAGACTTGAGCCCACTTATTTTAAAGATTTATTTATTTCAGAGAGACAGCAGGAGGGGTAGAGGCGGAGGGAGAGAGAATCTTAAGCAGACTCTACCCTGAGCGCAGAGCCCAACGTGGGGCTCACCCTCATGACCCTGAGATCACTACCTGAGCCGAAATCAAGAGTCCCATTCTCAACTGACTAAGCCACCCAGGCGCCCCTCGAACTCACTTATTTTAGAAAGCACATCAATCCTTAGCAGTTAGCTGGTATCTCAGGCAAAATTATATTCCCAGAATCCTCTACTTATATTGCTAAAGGCCATAGCCAAGATTCAGTGAAATCTGAGAGGGGACAAATACACAGAAATGGGGCAGAATCCTCAACTGCAGTCATGCCATGATGCTGCCCAGCCTATGTCTTTGTTGGAAGAACATGGCCTTTCTGGCACTGTTATTTCTCCATATTAGGGGCAGGGGATGGGATAGGTCGTCAGCGCGTACCGGCTCAGCACTCTGAGGGTGGAACTTGAGACCCGGCTCTATTCTCAGAAAGTCTAGAAATCTTTGGTGGTGGCAGTCCCAGGCACTGGCTCTTACTTTATGGCCCCTTCATTTTCAACCCAACGTGTTGAAAACATCTTGATTTCCACTTGCCTCCAAGCCCTGAGTTTTCGGCATCCCACTTCTGAAGAGCATGTGGGTTCCACCTGGCGACCCAGTCCCCGCTAGCTCTTGGGATGAGGCATTTTCAGTGCCATGTCCCGGGGGTGGTTGTCGCTGTTTCTCGTTCTGAAATTACTCAGACGCAAGAAGCCTGCCTCCTCCGGAAGTTTTGTCCCTTACCTCACATTACTTTGAGCTGGAAAATCACTCTCAGCAGATTCCTGAACCGAGGCTGTCGCTGCTTCCAACCTATGCCCTGGGGCCCAGTGAGGAGCAAGGCTCCGCCATGTCCTTCTCAAGACCCGTAGCTCCCCAGCTTCTGGTGGTCAGGCCTCCAAGGGCCCTTCCAGCTATGTCTTGTCCTGGGGCAGTGGCGTATGACTTGCATGCTCTCTTGCCCCAGTTCTCTTCAGAAAAAGCAAATTTTGGGGTGCCTGGGTGGCTCATCCTTTAAGCGTCTGCCTTCGGCTTAGGGCATGATCCCAGGGCCCTGGGATCGAGCCCCGCATCGGGCTCCCTGCTCTCCTGGAGCCTGCTTCTTCCTCTCCCACTCCCCCTGCTTGTGTTCCCTCTCTCGCTGGCTATCTCTCTGTCTGTCAAATGAATAAATAAAATCCTTAAAAAAAAAAAAAGTAAAGAAAATTTTATTTTAATCAGCCTGATTGAGGCATAACTCACATACAACAAAATTCACCATTTTTTTAATTCGAAGTTCGCTCTATTTTTCTGTTGAATCAGGTATTAGCTCCCAGTATAGTTTGGTTTTTTTATGCCTTCCAAACATTAGCACAGTTAATATCACCTTATCAATAACCAAATTATAAACCAATTCAGGCCCAGTGGTTATGTCCACATCTAGATTGTTCGGGTGGTCAGAAACTTTTAACTGTTTGCTTTAGCTTTTGGTTCTGGTTCTGTCTCTAAATACAAAAGAGCTGAGAGGCCTCTGCTGCCCACCCCCCCAAAACAGGTTAACAGCAAACAAACTCCAGGTTTTGGAATAATTACAAGTGAGCATCTTGGCCAAATAAACCCTGTGGCCTCCCAACTGCGGATTGAGTTGAGTTTCTCTGCAGGGCTGGCTGTGTCCCCCAGTCCCACACACATCAGTCCCATTTCATAATAGGAGCCCAGGGGGAAAAAGCTATTTGGGGACCTGCCTGGTGATTGTACAAGGACCTCAATTTCTCAGGCACCAGGAGCTCCACTTTGTCGAGGACCTGGTGGTAGGTAGCCTGAAAGCCCTGGGGGCCCCGCAGCTGACATCTCTGTGGATGGATGACCGCCCGGTGGGAGAGGGGCCGCGTGCTCACCCCTGGCTGACAAAGAAGGGCACCCCCCACCTCCTCCTGCCACTGTGCCTCGCATCCTCCTCTCCCCTAGGGAGCCCTTCCCAGCACTCAGCCTGACCTCCTGCGAACCCACCGGGGGCCAGGGCCCAGAAAAGAAAAAAAAAAAAAATCACCATTTTTAAGGAGACAATTTGATGCATTGTCACAAATGTATCATCATGTAACCACCATGACCATCAAGATGTAGAACATTTCCATCATCACTCAAATCTTTCCTTTGTGTCTCTTTGAAGTCAACGCCCCCCTCTCCACCCACAGCCCCAGGATTCACTGATCTGCTGTCTGTCTTCTAGAATTTTATAGAAATGGATCATAGAGTATGTGGTCTTCTAGGTCCGGCTTTTGAAATCCATCCAGGTTGTTGCCTGTATCAGTAGCAGCTTATTTTTATCCCTGAGTAATATTATGGTGTGAATGGACCAAAATTTGTCCAACTCCCAGTAGTTAATGGCTATTTGGGTAGTTTCAAGGTTGGGACCATTTTGAATATACACATATAAGTCTTTCTATGAACACATTTTTTAATTCTCTTGGATAAACACCTAGCAGTGGGATTTCTGGGCCATATTGTAAGTATATATTTAACTAAGAAACTGCCAGACTGTTTTTTAAAGAGGCTGTTCTCTTTTTTTTTTTTTTTTTTTTTTAGAGAGAGAGAGTGCACGATTGGAGAGGGGAAAGGGAGAAGGAGAGAGAGAGAATCTTAAGCAGGCTCCACGCAGGCTTGACACCGGGTTCGATTACAGGACCCTGAGATCATGACCTGAGCCAAAATCAATAGTTGGGTGTTTAACTGACTGAGCCAGCCAGGTGCCCCAGAGGCTGTTCTCATTTTTGCATTACCCCCAGCACTGTGTGAGGGTTTAGTTGTTCCACGATCTCCTGTCATTTGATTTTGACAGTCTTTTTAATATTAGCCACCCTAGTGGATATGTTGTGTTATCTCCATTTGGTTTTAATTTGTGTTTTCCTAATGACGAATGATGTCGGGCATCTCTTCGTGTGCTTATTTCCCAAACATCTGTCTTATTCTGTGAAGGGTCTCTTTAAAACTTTTGCCTATTTTTCAAAAATCAGGTTGTCTCAGGGCGCCTGGGTGGCACAGTGGTTAAGCGTCTGCCTTCAGCTCAGGGCGTGATCCCGGCGTTCTGGGATCGAGCCCCACATCAGGCTCCTCCGCTATGAGCCTGCTTCTTCCTCTCCCACTCCCCCTGCTTGTGTTCCCTCTCTCGCTGGCTGTCTCTATCTCTGTCGAATAAATAAATAAAATCTTTAAAAAAAAATCAGGTTGTCTCATCTTGTTATTGAATTATAAGAGTTCTTTATATATTCTGAAAACAAATAATTGTCCTGAATATATGTGTTTTGCAAATATCTTCTCCCAGGCTATGTTTTCTCTTTGCATCTTCTTAACAATGTCCGTTCAAGAGCAGAAGTTGTTAATTTGGATGTTCAAGTTTCAAGCTTCTATCTAAAGAATTTTTGCCCATCCAAAGGTCACAACAAATTTTTTCCTAAGTTTTTTCCTAGAAAGTTTGTGGTTTAGCTCTTATACTTCAGTCTATGATTTATTTCAGGTTAATTTTTTTACATGGTGTGAGAGAAAAAGTACTTTTCCCCCCATGTAGTTTGTTCTGATACCATTTGTTTATGTAAAAAACTGTCCCTTTTCCATTGAGTTACTTCGGTACTTTTGTCAAAAATCAATTGCTCAGGGATGCCTGTGTGGCTCAGTCAGCTGAGCATTCAACTCTCGGCTTCGCTCAGGTCATGATCTCAGGTTCATGAGGTCAAGCCCCACGCTGGGCTCCACACTCAGTGCAGAGTCTGCTTGAGATTTTCTCTCTCCATCTCCCTCTGCCCCTCCCCCGTGATCACTCGCACACTCTCTCTCAAATAAATAAATAAAATCTTTAAAAAATTAATTGCTCATATATGTGTGGGTCTCTTTCTGAACTCTATTGTGGTCCACCGATATCCATGTCTGTTCTTATGCCACTACCCCACTGTCATTATTAGATGTAGCTTTATGGAAAGCCTTAAAATTAGCATGCGTCCTCCAACTTTATTCTTCTTTTTCAAAATTGTTTTGTCTATTCTAGGCCTCAGCATTATTGTGTACATTTTTATATCACCTTGTCAATTTCTACAAAATCCCTGTGGGAATTCCTACTGGTATTGCTTAGGACATACGGATCAATTTGGAGGGAAACAATATTGAGTCTTCCAACCTATGAACATGGTATATCTCTCTACTAATTTAGGCCTTTAAATTTTTTTTTTCTCAGCACTGGTTTTCAGTTTTCAGTGTACAGATCTCTCACCTATGTCATTAAATTCATCTTCAGTATTTCATGTTTTTCTTTTCTTTTTTTTTTTTAAGATTTTATTTATTTATTTGACAGAGAGACAGCCAGCGAGAGAGGGAACACAAGCAGGGGGAGTGGGAGAGGAAGAAGCAGGCTCATAGCGAAGGAGCCTGATGTGGGACTCGATCCCATAACACCGGGATCACGCCCTGAGCTGAAGGCAGACGCTTAACCGCTGTGCCACCCAGGTGCCCCAGTATTTCATGTTTTTCAATGCTATTGTAAATGATACTTTAAAATTTCAGTTTCCAAGGTGCCTGGGCGGCTCAGTCAGTTAAGCATCCAACTGTTGATCTCAGCTCAGGTCTTGATCTTAGGGTCATGGGTTCAAGCCCTGTATTGGGCTCCATACTGGGGGCATGGAACCTACTTAAAATAAAATAAAATAAAATAAAATAAAATAAAATAAAATAAAATTTCAGTTTCCAATTGTGCATCTGCATCTATGAGAGTCTTTTACATTAATATGATGTCTGATATTAATTGATTTCTAACATTGATTCACCTTGCATTTCTGGGATAAACCCTTCTTGGTCTTTATGTATTATCTTTTCTGTATATAATTGGACTCAGTTTGCTAAAATTGTATTGATGGTTTTGTGCACCTACACTCATGAGCAATATCAGCCTGTATTTTTTTTCTCTTTGGTAATATTTTTCACTAATTTTGGTAGCAGGGTAGTGCTGACCCCATAAAATAAGCTGAGAAGTATTATTTTATCTTCCATTTTATGGAAGCATTTCTGTGAAACTGGTATTACTTCTTCTTTACATGTCTGGAAAAATTCACAGTGGAGCCATCTGGGCCCAGAATTTTCTTGCAGTTGCTGTTTTTGTTCTGAGATTTGCCATTAGGAACTCAAATTTCCTCATAAATATCATTTATTTCTCTATTGTTTTAGGCTTTCCGTTTCTTCTTGACAGAACTACAGTAATTTATATCTTTCAAAGATATTGTCCATTTCACTCAAGCTGTAACATTTACTGACATATGTCATTCATTATTTTAATATCCTTCTAATATGTGAAGTAATCCCTTTTCATCCCTGGTACTGATCATTCGTATCTTCTTTTATTTTCCTGGTAAGTCAAACTAGAGATTTATCTATTTTATTGATCTTTCAAAGGATTATTGTATTAGTTTCCTGTTGCTGCTGTGATAAGTTACCACAAACTTTGTGTCTTCAAACAACACACATATGTTACCGTACAGTTCTGGAAGTCAGAAGTCTAAAATCAGTCTCACTGGGCTGAAGCCAATGTGTCGGCTGGGCTGATTCCTTCTGGAGGTTCTCAGGGGAACATGAACTCTCTTGCCTTTTTCAGTTTCTAGAAGCTACCTACATTCTTTGGCCCATGACCCCTCCCTGCATGTTGCACCTTCTTACTTCTACCATCGTTAGTCTAACCCTGACCCTCCCACCCCCTCTAATTACGATGCTTGTGATTACAACGGGCTCACCAGAATATTCCCAGATTATCTCTCTGGTTCGAGATCCTTAAAAAAAAAAATCATATCTGCAAAGTCCCTCTTACCATATAAAGTAACAGATTCCAGGTCATGGGTGTCTTTGGGTAACCAGTACTCAGCCTACCGCAGCATTCGATTTCATTGTTTTTCTCCATTGCTTGTTCATTTCCTATTTTATGGATTTCCAGTGTTCTTTCTAGTGTTTCCTTCCTTCTTTTTTGCCTTAGGTTTGTTTTGTTCTCTTTTTCTAGTTCCCTAAGGTAGAAGTTTAGATTTTTTTTATTTGAAATATTTCTTCTTTTATATTAAAAGCATTTAATGCCATAAAGTTCCCTCAAAATACTGCTCTAAATACATCCCGAAATTTTTGATATGTTGAGCTTTCAATTTCATTCGCTTCAAAAACATTCATCTTCTGCGAGATCTTCTTTGGCCCATGTGTTATTTTAAGAATATGCTTTTAACCTGGAATTTTTTGGATATATTTCTCTAGTTGATTTCTTTTTTCTCTCTCGATTTCTTTTTTCTCTCTCTCTTGTTGATTTCTAATTAATTCCTAATTAGAAACGTGTATGCTAATTTACTTCTCTTGTGTAAACTTGAGCTTTTTAAATTTACGGAGACTTATGACTCAGAATCTTGAAGACTATTTCATGTTTGAAAACATGTGTTTTGCTGTTTTGAAAAGGGTATGTCTTCTGCTGTTTGGGGATGATGTCGTCTATAAACATCAAGTAGGTCAACCTGACTGATAATGTTGTTTAAGACTTCTATATCTTCCCTCATTTTCTGTCTATTTTTTCTATTACTGGGAGAAGCGTGTTGAAATTCTGCAACTACAGCTGTAAATTTGCATCTCTTCGCTCTGCGAGTGTGTGCTTCCTGGGTTTTGAATCTCAGTTGTTAGGCTCACATCCGTTTAGAATAGTTACATCCTCTTGCGGATTGACCACTTTCTCATTGGGTAATGCCCCTCTCTTTCCCTGGAAACGGTCCTCGTTCGGTTTTCAAAATAGCGTACGAGAGGACCCGAGGTCGTGTGGCTGGTCTAACACTGCCCATTGACGCCTGCATAAATGCCACATCATTTTAAAGCTGGAACCTCACACATAAATGATCTTTAGAGCCCATGAAATGTAGCTTCTTCTGCTTTTTAAAGTCTCGTACTGTAGATTTGCAGCCAAGCAATGGAGAAATTATGCCATTCCCTGTACCTAAAAGCTGACATAAGAAAACAGTCTCTTTTCCCTCTAATCAAAACCTTGCCCCAGCTCCCTCTGTTCACTGAGCCCAATGCCATGCTTGCATGTTCGTAAGGCTGGTACTTGCTGCCTTGCACGAACAGCTGCTTGCCTGTGGAGACAGCTGCCGTTAGCTGCTAGGTCAAAATCCCCTTGGACTGTGCTCCCTGAAAGTCAAAGGCCTCAAGCTGCCAGCCCAACCCCACCCGTCAGAGGACAATCGCATACTTGTAAAAACTAGTCGCACGGTGCACCCAAGCCGTACGAACCCCCAGAGTTAGAGGAAAAAATCCCGGGACCCGAGTTTATGCCACTGAAGCCCTGAAGTCACTCAGTTCAAACCTTCATGTTTTGGGCTCCCCAAATCGGACTGCTTCTCTGTCTCTCAAAGTGCCTGGATTGTGCTCCAAATGCAGGGGGAAAGGATGCTATATGTTGGACTCCCTCAAACTCAATCACCCTCCCGTGCTGACGCTAATCACAACTGGTTAAAGTGTGTAGCAAGGTTTCTTTTCCCCACTGGCCAGTAACGCACTGGTCTCAGTTTGGTGGGGGGGCGGGGGGGGGTTCTACCACACTCACCCGTCTGTAAGTTCGGGCCCCTCACTATTTTATGAAGGGAGAGATTCCTAGTGTCCTGGAATGGTGACAAGGGTGGGAGATGTCCCCCACAGGACAGTTTGGGTGGGGCTTAGGCACATCTGGGAGCCCGGTGCGTGTTTCTCTGCTGGACGGGCCACAGGCAGTGAGCGGGGCGGGAGGCGGGGTGGTGCCCTGCCTCTCTCGGTCATCACTGCTCTCGGTGATGCCTCCCACGCCCAAGTCAGTCCCTTTTGCACGTAGCTCCTGGCTGCCTCCACAGTTGTGTCCAAGATCACCTTCTGCTTCCCATCCCACCATCCCAGATGACCCTCCTACTCCTTCCTGGGGAAGCAGGCAGGGTGTCAGCTTCTCCCCCCAGCTCTTATTAATCTTCATGATGCCGTATCCTATGTTTTGCTCCCCTCAGGGTCTTCCTTTTCAATTCCTAATTACCTAGTTTGGAAATCAGACAAAAGAAAACAAAAACTAATACTAACCATTTCTTTCTCTCTCCACCTGGATGTTCTGACCACCAGGGAGAAGGCCACAGACATACAGAAAAGCAAGAAGAGAGCAGAGATTTAGATTCAGGACTCGAGGTCAGCGCCCAGGTTTGCCCACGCCGCACCAGCGGGGTCTCACCATCCCTCCAGATGCCCACCCGGGACAGCGCTCCCACACAAGGAGAACCATTAGCCATCCATGTCTAGTCCCGTGACAGTGCTGGTAATTAAGTGGGTCAGGAGGTTTTACGTATGAATGCCCTATAGCTGGCAGGGGTTAAGCTGTGTGTCCAAGACACACCACCTGTCAGAAGCACAGCTGGGATTCAACTCCAGGCTGCTGAACCCCCCCCACCCCCCCACCCTGGGGTCACCTGGCAGGACAGGTGGGCAGCCGGCTCAGAGCAAGACAGGGACACAGGGCAGAGGCCAAAGCAAGGGGGACACTTGTTCTAAAATGAAACTGCCCCCACGAAAGATGGGAGAGGAAGGGCAGGAGTATTCTGGGCCTGATTCTGCTCCACGTACGGGTTAGCTGGCCACTGGTTCTGAAGACCCTTCTCTCGAAGCACCAGCCCCAGTGGGACTCTGTTTAGATGCCTTCTGGTTGTTTCCATTCAAAGCTATCTTCCAAAACTCAGAATCTTCCACCTACCTTTATGAATAGGATGTAAGTGTAATATGAAGAGGTGAGAGGAGAAAATCTCTTATCCTGGGAGGGGGGGAGGGGAGCTGTGTGTGACAGAGCTCGAGGCTGCCCCAGGTACTAACACCCCAGCCATTGATGTCATCCCCCTTCTGGGCTGTTCTTGGGTTAGCTATAATAACGAGACTTTAAAATTGTTCAGATCTCTGCAAAGAGTGCTTTTCTGGTGGGACTCTGAGAAAGACCCCTATATGGGTTTCAGAGATAGAATGGGAAAAATCCCTGCTGGCCTTGCATTACAATCCTTGAGGGGTCTTCAAAGTTGACCAAGGACAAAAGTCGCGGTTTTTTTCCCCCCGACAGACTTTTCAGATGCAAGACTCCCACGTGAGGGGTCCTTCTGAGGGAACGAGGGGATTCCTGCCAAGAGTAATTATGGCTGCATCCTCTTGGTGCCCCGAAAAGTTGAAATCAAGCAGTAGGTCCAGCAGCTGTGGCTGTCCAGGGACGCCCTTTCTCCATAGGACTGGGGCTGAGTCTACACAGTGCCACGAGAAGTCAGGATTCACCCACTGTCCCTCTGACCTCAGCTCACACCACAATCTTCCACACGCATGACCCAACGGCCCCACCGGTCTTCTTTATGTTTCTCAAGTACGCCAAGGTTTTCTCCTTTCGGTCTCGGAAACTGCTGTTTCCCGGGCTTGGAATGTTCTTGGCCAGACTTGTGCCTGGCTGGCTTCTTGGCATCACTCAGGCCACTCCTCCAGGAGGCCTCCCTCACCAGCGATTCTAAAGAAGTATGGGACCTCACTTTCCCACCTTCGTGTTTTATTTTCTTCATAGCGATTATGACTAATGTTTTCTAATGTATTCACTCTGTTACTGTCTTTCTCCTGCACTAGAATATAAACTCTATGAGGGCAGGAGTCTTGTCTGCCTTGTTCACTGCTGCATCCCAGCACCTTGCCTGGCACACAGCAGACACTCAACGAAGACTGGTTAAACAGGCGAGGGAGAAGATGACGGCGCTGCTCTACGTGGGGCCCGCTGCTCCCCTCACCCAGAAGCCACCACCAACTGGCAGCGGTCTGCAGGCCTCCGGGGGGCACGTCGGTGTGTATCAGCCTCACCATGCCCTTGCTACAGGGACGGCATTTGGGCTCACGGTTGAAAGAAAGAATTACAGGATTTGAGCTGATAAAATTGCATCTGTCATAGACCAGCTGGTTTCCAAGATAGTAAGGAAAGCCGTAGAGCTTTCTCGTTTTAGGAACAGCTACTGTGTCCTAACCCATTTCTCTCAGCAGTGCCCCATTTTGAACGATTGTGGTTTTCTCTCGTTTTTCTTTGAAGTATTTATTCACAGCCTGTGGCCTGTTCTAGTTTGCAGGAGTTGGAAAGCGGGGCTGGGGAAGGGGGCTGAGTTCTCCACTCACACGGCAGAGGAGGTCACCAGTCACTGGTCCCGGCTCTTCACAAGACAACATGGTGAACTTTATTAAGATGAAAGGCAATCACCATTCGTGAGCTTCATTTACACGGATTTTGTAAGGAGTCCGTGGAACCTTCCCCAGCGGGTCCTCTGGTCCAACTTTCCACCAAGTGCAACCCCTTCCATGACACGGCTAACATAACTGTCCAACCTTCGTGTAAACAGTCAGCTACATCACCGGGCAGACAGCCCCTGTTTTACCCCTGGCAAACCTTTTCTGAGGAAATTTCCCAATAAAATCAATTATTTTTCTTTTAAAACCCTGTTCTGTGGGCAGTTGGTAGATATTTTTAAGTTTGGGATTTGGGCCATATGGAGTGAAATATTTAGAAATGTTTAGAGCTATTTTGCTCCTTAGGAAAACGAGATTGAGAATAACCTAAGAGAAACTATAACACCATTGGCTTTCCCATTCATAAACACGTCCTGCTTGCCACCTACTTCTCTGACGTTCTATGAGGTGTGGGAGCCTGGAGTCGAAATTTCATTTGCATGTTATCCCACTGTGATAGGAAATTATTTCTCCTTGGCCAACTCTTATCATGCAGATTGCCCTAAAATCAGATTACAGATGTTTGTTTTGCTTGATTAGTTAGTCCTGCCTTTAAAAAAAAAAAAATCACTCATATCTTATCAGTGCGAATAAAGCTGAGAAAGCAATTACAAGACTTCCTTGTGGGGGCGCCTGGGTGGCACAGCGGCTAAGCATCTGCCTTGGCTCAGGGCGTGATCCAGGCGTTATGGGATCGAGCCCCACATCAGGCTCCTCTGCTATGAGCCTGCTTCTTCCTCTCCCACTCCCCCTGCTTGTGTTCCCTCTCTCGCTGGCTGTCTCTATCTCTGTCAAATAAATAAATAAAATCTTAAAAAAAAAAAAAAGACTTCCTTGTGGGTTTCTGAGAGGGTTTTAACAAGACGCTCCACAGAAATAACTCCTAGATAAAGGTGAGACAGGAACAAACTTCTTTAAAATCATGAGTAAATCTGTCAAATCTATCAAATAACCCGAGGGGCCATGAATTTAATGAAATCCAATTAAGCTGTCCTGCGCAGCAGGGAGCAGCCATTAAATGCCGGAAGCTGCACAGGATAGAGGATAAATAGAACTTGAAGTTCACACTTAAGGGGCGCCTGGGTGGCACAGTGGTTGAGCGTCTGCTTTCGGCTCAGGGCGTGATCCCAGCGTTATGGGATCGAGCCCCACATCAGGCTCCTCTGCTATGAGCCTGCTTCTTCCTCTCCCACTCCCCCTGCTTGTGTTCCCTCTCTCGCTGGCTGTCTCTCTCTCTGTGTCAAGTAAATAAATAAATAAAATATTTAAAAAAAAAAAAAAAGAAGTTCACACTTAAGGTGCCCAAAGGAGCCTGACCCTCTGCTCCCCCCACGCACCCACCCAGGGAAGTCATTTAATGCGTCCACTTCATGTTCTGGTCAAGTGTCATGGGTACTTACAGGGCTAAGACAAGTGGGGCTTAGCTGTGGGGAGACGCTACGTATATACGCCAAGCTTTGGGACCCGACATCCTGGTGGGAGTTCCAGCTCAGCACCTACTCGTTTCATGACCTTGGGCACGTTTTTGAACCTCCCTGTCTGTTTCCACATCTACCCCATGACAATACTGTTTCTCTTGCAAGGCTCTCGGGAATCCGAGAGAAACTATGTAAATCTAGGTGGGTCGCTCTTGCCAACTGCGGGCTCTCGAGTTTGTAGATTCCGTCCAGCCGCAGACCCGCTGGCCGGGCGCGCAACTTCCAGAGGGCCCTAAGGTGATCCTGCTGGAAGGTGACCTTGGAGGATCTGCGCCAAGACAAGCGGCGGAGGCCTTTTCCGGCCCTCGGTTTTTCAGCAAGGGCTGCGGCTCTGCAGAGGGGCTGATCCGGGGCCCGGAGCTGGGGCCCACGCGGCGCACAGAGACGCCGCGGAGAAGGCGGGTGAGAGGAGGCGAAGGAAGAAAATCCGGGATAATGTGTTTAATTTGATCCGTTCCCTGGAGTCATTAAAATGCATCCTCCCCTGGACTCTCAAATTCTTGAGCTGAAATAATCAGTCCAACAGGCTTTTTGCTGGAGATAATGCGAGCTCACCTCGCGAGGCGCTGGAAAGCTCAGGCCTGTTGAAATACTGCCCTCTTGTGTCGCGGGATGGGAACGGCCTCTTCGGGACCCCGCTCAGCGGTCCACCCCTTAGCGGGGAGCTTCCCAGCTAAAGCAAACCTCAAGGCAGACCCCCAAATGATCCAGCTAATGTGGGGGGTAGGAGTGGGGCTGCCAGGAGTCCAATTTCTTCTCCACGTGATGGAGGATGTCTGTCGTGCATTTTCAAGGGGGTCCCCAAACGAATTCTGAAGGAATTATAAACCTCTACTATATCCTCACAAGGGAGGGGAAAAAATGCTTATAGACCAGACCAAATTCCACACAAGGAACTCTCTGTTTCCATCCCTCTCTGCCTCTCTCCTCCTTTTGCTTCATTCCTCCCTTCCACTTACTAAGTGGCTTCTAAGTAGAGCCTTAATGTTCTCACCCAAAAGAAAAAGGGTCAGAAAATAACGTCGTTTTTTTTCAGTAGGCTTCACGCCGGGCAAACCCACTCAAGCCAGGGGCTTGAACTCACGACCCTGAGATCAAGACCTGAGCTGAGATCAAGAGTCACATGCTCAACTGACTCAGCCACCCAGGTGCCCCCAAAAACAAAGTATTTAGAACAAGGGTTGTGACATTGTAAACACTTAATAACAGTAGCTATGCTTAGTCACTATTACCTTTTTCTAAATTTCAGGCTTTGCCCTGAGTCCTAGGAATGCTGCTGGGGAACATAAAAATGGCCTCCCCCCATGAAGCATACACCCACAAATTCTGGGCTTCAAGCTATTTGGGGTTTTAGCCACACCGGAGAGCAAAAAAAGAAGAATGTTGCCAATGTGTAATAAAAAAATCCAAAACAAAACTATTTGTGATGGCTGAAGACCCACTAGGAAATGTTAGAGCCATTTCTCTCAGACAGAGCCCGGACTTTCACAGGTAAGTGTCTGGATGCCTTGGGGGGCTCTTTTTCTTTTCTCAAACATCTCCATGAAATATAGCTCCCCTCCTTCCGATTCCAATGCTTCTCCATATTTTTAGCTAAAGGGGGAAATGATCTTCAGGTCTGTAGAATATGGAGCTGCTTGGTTTGAACGGTGTTTTTCTCACTCTGGTTGAAATTATAGTCCTCTGTCTTATAGACTTAGAGTCTCCAGGAGCCCTCTGCTAAAATACGCATGTCCCTGCACACGTCACCTCATTCATACTGGTCATTAACAGTCACTATGAGATTGATTTGTTGAATGCTTCCCAACTTGATGGCTAAAACCAGGGAGGCTCAGAATAAGTACACTTTTCAAAATAGTATTTTCTGATTTTAAAAATCATAAATGCTCATTGTAGAAAACTCTAGAGAGGAAAATTACCCCCAGCATGAGATTCTCCTTTCCAGGTAAATCATTACAGATAAAAGGATGCAAGCCCCATTCAACGACTTGAAGAAGTGCCCCCAAAATTCTGCAGACAGATGAGGAGTCTACTTGTTCATAGTCAGTCCTTCGTTCCAGAGTGTACTTCCACAAAGCCTACGTCCACTCTTTACTGGATCTACCCCACCCCCAACACACACGTGCACACATACAACCCTCCCCCCCCATAAAACATTCATGCCTATGGTAAGCTAAAGACAGGGAATGAGAGGTATGCATTGTAGTAAGCACCTTCAAATAAGACATTTTCCAGGCCTTTCTCACAATGCCCTTTGGCCATTCCCTCTGCCAGAGAATTTCCACCAGCCACTATTTGCTCTGCCATCTTTGGTCTGGTATACTCCTTCCTTGATCCTGCCTGGCCTCATGCAGCGCCCCAAAGCCACTTCCCACTCTTGTTCAGGCTTCCGCCTGCTCTCCTACCCTCGGGCTTTCCTTTCTAACTCAAGGGCTCACATCAAGTTATTTTCTAAAGCAAGAATAGTTCACCCCCGAACAGAAACATTACTGCCAATCGTTAAAATAATGAAATGTCCACCCCATTACACTTTTTCAATACTGTGGATAGTGTATGATTCTGTAGCCTTTTAAAAATCAAATGATATTGTGAGCATTTCACCATGTCAATAAAAATCACTCCAAAATGTATATATCGCATCCCATGTCACCATCAGGATGAGTCAGTGTTTGTGAGGAAGGGGTTGCGTCAGGGGCGTGAAGGATCTGAGAGGGAGCGTGCCTCAGTGGGCCCAGGAGGGCTGGCGCTAGTTCTCGGGGGATGTGAGGTTCCTGTCTCCCTTGGGGAAAGGAGCAACACATTATCAAGAGGGGTGCAGATACAGGAAACGTCCTGGGAACATTCCACATTTTAGCTTAGGTTCGGCTGAAGTAAGGAAGGAGGCATGGGGCACCTGGCTGGCACAGCGGTTGAGCGTCTGCCTTCGGCTCAGGGTGTGATCCCGGCGTTATGGGATCGAGTCCCACATCAGGCTCCTCCGCTATGAGCCTGCTTCTTCCTCTCCCACTCCCCCTGCTTGTGTTCCCTCTCTCGCTGGCTGTCTCTATCTCTATCAAATAAATAAAATCTTTAAAAAAAAAAAAAAAGGAATGAGGCAGACCTCCTCAGCATCGCCCTTGCTGAGACACTAGAAATGTGCCCCCCCCTAAGGAACACAGCAATGCCAACAGGTGATAGTTAAACGTGGGTAACTGTGGTTGCAGCAAGAGGTGGGTGGAATGATAAATCTAACTTCTTTAAGTATTAGCTATGCTGATGTACCACATAACACAGCTGGCAAGAGACACAATGAAGATAAACTTCTGGAAACGCTTACCTGGCTTTCTACAAATTTTGAGTGTTAGAAACCACCTGAGCAAGGTGCCTCCCGAGTATCTACTTATGTGAAGTACCTCGAGGGGTGCTTTAACTCCGATCTTTATGATGAGAACACAAAGATGGGATGAGAATATGTGGGCCCTTGCGAGAAATGCGGTGACTGTTAATTTATGGTATAAACAGCTCACTACGGTGTACCCTGATCACCTGTTCTGCCTCTTTCATGAACACTCCGTGGAAACCCTGCCCAGCGTGGGCGAGGAAGCACAGCCGTCGACCTTTCTTTGTTGTACCTCGGACGGCTCTCTCCCCCACCACTGAGGCTGGAGAGGTACGCTTGCTTCAAGGTGCTAGTAGAATCACAGGTATTTCAGAAATGTTTGCTCTTGTACTCGCTTTAGTTGTATTCTTTGAACATTTCTATGAGAGGGTAAAAAAAAAAAAAAAAAAGCTCTTAAAAATTCTTGGTCTGGGGCGCCTGGGTGGCGCAGTTGTTAAGTGTCTGCCTTCGGCTCAGGGCGTGATCCCAGGGTCCTGGGATCAAGCCCCGCATTGGGCTCCCTGCTATGTTGGGAGTCTGCTTCTTCCTCTCCCACTCCCCCTGCTTGTGTTCCCTCTCTCGCTGGCTGTCTCTTTCTGTTAAATAAATAAAATCTTTAAAAAAAAAAATTCTTGGTCTGACCCTTAAAAAAAAAAGACCAGACTAGCTTCATTTATCATTCTTGGGCATCCTTTCCTAGGCCTGCCCCCTGTTCTTCCACTTTGTCTAATTTCTTTTTTTCTTTATTTAAGATTTATTTATTTAGAGAGAGAGAGAGAGCACAAGAGCACACAAGCAGGGGGAGGGGCAGATGGAGAAAGGGAATCCTGAAGCAGACTCCACGCTGAGCAGAGCCCCATGTGGGGCTTGATCCCAGGACCCTGAGATCATGACCCGAGCTGAAACTGAGAATCAGCTGCTTAGCCGACGGAGCCACCCAGGTGCCCCCCACTTGCTATAATTTCTGAGGCACTGTCCATTGAGGATCTCTTTTGTGTCTCCTGGCCACCCCTTTTGAAGTCTATCCCTGAATTCGTAAGCCTTTGCCCTGGAACTTGCTTTTAGACCCCCTTGCCCCACATCTTCAAGCCACAGGCCAGCCCTTTGCCTTTGCCCTACTATTTTGGTTACCTAACCCCACATAACAAGCCACCTCAGAACGTCATGGCCTAAGACAGCACTACCATCTCTTTGCTCAAGATTCTGCAATTTGAGCAGGTTGCACAGGCATCACTGGCCTCCAGTCCGTGGGGAGCCAACTGGGGTAGCGTGACGGGAGTTGGAGTGTGCCCTTCCAAGATGGCTTCTTCACATAGTTGGCAAGTTGGTTTCAGCGGGCCGCTGGGACTCAGCTGGGACTGTCAGCCAGGGACTTGAATTATCCTCCATGTGGCCTCTCCAGATGACAAGGTTGAGCTTCTCATGGCATGGCCATCCTAGCTAGTTGGACTTCTTTTAGGGAGGTTGGTTTCCCCCAGAAAGCGAAGTGGAAGGTGCACCATGAGATACCCGCAGGCAGCACTCTGGAGCAGAGAGAGCACTGGACTGAAGAGTCGTGACCCAGCGCCCCCGCCCATGAGCTGGGTTACCCTAAGCAACCCACAGCTATGGCTGTTTTCTCATTCACACGATACTGGGAAGTGGGTGGGGGAGAAAAGATGAAACCATTTTCAGCATCAATTCTAATGTTCCTAAATCCAGTCTGAGTTAAGGATTAAATGGACAGCCACAAAAGATCACTGTTGAATCCCACTAAAAACATTCACTCAGCCTCTATCTTGGATTCTGGGTCACTACGAAAGAGAGAAGTTTGAACGTTCGTTGGTAGGCACAAATAAGTAGAAAGTTAGCAAAAATGTGCAGAATGGGTGGCTTGATCATCCACGGTTCATTGCAAATAAATAGTCTAGGAGACATATTGAGTTCCTTCAGTATTGCAATAGTTCGCTGAGTGTTAAGCTGGTTTTGGAGGGGGGGCGCCTGGGTGGCTCAGTCGGTTAAGCATCTGCCTTTGGCTCGGGTCCTGACCCTGGGACCTGGATGGAGCCCCCACATCAGACTTCCTGCTCAGCAGGGAGTCTGCTTCTCCCTCTCCCTTTTCCCCTCCCCCACTCATGCTCTCTCTCACACTCTTTCTCTCTCTCTCTCAAATACATAAAATCTAAAAAAAAAAAAAAGTGGTTTTGGAGATGAGACTCATTCTAACAGCGTTTTTTTTCAATATCTAAGGCAAAGGAAGAAGCTAGGTGAGGATTTGGGGTTCAGTGTCAGGGCTAGCAAGAGACATATTCTGGCCTGTGGGAGTATAAACTCCCACAAACGATACCACGCATTGCGCCTGCCACCATGTACCTTGAGAAAAGCCACATTAAATACAGATATCAACAGAGAAAGAAACTCCCCAGAAATATTCTACTCTTCCCCTTCCAACCCGAAGTCATAGAAGCTAAAGCTTGTGTTTTTGAATGGTATATGGAGACCTACTTCTTTTGCTCTGTCCGTGTTGGCTTTGGGCAGCAAACAACAGAAGGAACTGGGATGGATGGGGTAGCTGGAGGTTTGCCTGTCAGGAACCCCACCACCACCACCTCTTCTATTACCTGATCATTGAAATCGTGTCAGTGGGAGAAGACAGCCCAGATCTCCAACCTATTGCCCGGAGTTTGATTGCTGGAGTTTTCTCGAATGTGAATGACACGCAGAAGTTTTTAAAGATCACATGAGAAAGCACAGGTGGGTCATCAGGCCTAAGCCAGTGCCTGGCACATAAGCAAATGCTCAGTGATGGTTTTGGAACCATGTCCTGAAGTTCCACGCTTCCACAGGTGGCTCTGTGTGACCCAATTTCAGCTACATGAAAATGGGGTGGGAGAAAGCCAAAGCTAAGCTGAGCCTAGAGAGTCAAGCTGTTAAGAAAAAAGAACTAGTGTCACTGCCCAGAACCAGGTCCACCGGAGAAATGCCCGTCTCTTCCGGTTGCTCTGACTGCCCACCTCCCAGCCGTCGGCTCCTACTACAAGCTCCCTGGGGCCCCACGGGGCAGCGATGGACCTTCGTAGGCTCTGAGACCAGGCAGCACTGCAGGAGAAGCTTCCGTTCCCCCACAAGGACTTAGTCACACAGAGGGGACGAGACACCACAGAGAGGACACAGAGCCCGGCTCTGACATCACCCAGCTGTAAAGCCAACGAGCACATTCCCGTTACCTCTCTGGGCCTCATTTCCCTCGCCTTCAACAGTGCAGCTGGAGGTGAAAGAGGAGGAGGGTGTTAGACTTCATGATCTCCAGGGACCCTTCAGCTGTATTCATCTTCTTCGAAAATTAAGTAGACTCCAGGTTTCCAAACTTTTCCGTTTTAGTTTGGCCCAAAGGCCGAGTGAATGTCAATCATGCTTCTCCATTTGAAATAAAAGACATACCCGTGTCTTCATTCTTGTGGACAAATGCCTGGTTGACAAATTTGTTCTTGTCATCTTTTTGAATGAAAGATTAAAAACCTTGACTAAAGTCACACCAAAAGCAGGCGAGAGAACCCAGGTCTTCTGACTACACATGTTCTTTCTAATCCTGTTTCTAGGATTTCTATAATCAAAGGGGGCAATATTGCAAGGACTCATGAAGCTAAGTATGGAAAGGTAAAGTATGGAGGAATGCTGAATAAAGTGTCTGATGTCTTCTGATCTCCCATCTTAATTTTACCAGAACCTAAGGAAGATGGAGGAGCCCCCACCTCACTGACTACCCTCCATGACACAGACTTGCGGGCGGACCAGGTGAAGAGATGGGTTGGTGGACAGGAAGAGTGGGCTGACCCTTCAAAAGACACCCACTACAGGGCTTTTAGAGAAATGACCCTGGAAGTGTCTTTCTTTCTTTCCTTCTTTTTTTTTTTTAGAGATTTTATTTATTTATTTGTCAGAGAGAGAGAGAGAGCACACAAGCAGGGGGAGCAACAGGCAGAGGGAGAAGCAGACTCCCCGTCAAGCAAGGAGCCTGATGCTGGCCTCAATCCCAGGACCCTGGGATCATGGCCTGAGCCAAAGGCAGCCGCTTAACCGACTGAGCCACCCAGGTGTCCCAGAAGTGTCTTTCTTATCGTGAACCTTTTCTCATTGTCTCTTCTCCAAAGCATACATAAGTAATTTCCAGCCAAGTTTCTGGTTTTTCTTTTGTTTCAGCTCAAGATCCTTTTGAACGTCCCCCAGCACCACTAGCTCGTGTGTGTGCTTCCTCCCCAAAACTTGCAGTAGTGACGTGGTTAGCTAGAGCCTAATCCTTCAAATCTCTGTGTTTCAAGTGTTTGGCTGCCAAAATCTATTATGTGAATAATCTGTTTTGTTCCTGTTTTGGTTTTGCTTTTCTAGTAATTTCGGGGGTTATTGATGCGTAAAAGGATGAAGGGCTTAAAAGAATAAAATAAATTTTAAAGAATACTTTTCAAATGGTTTTTTATCTTTTTGTTTATAAGTTTTACATGCTTATTGTAGAAGATTTAGAAAATATAATAAAGCATATGGAGAAGAATTACTTGGCCATCAACCCCACCACCATGAGAGACATCATTATTGACATTGTAATTTTTTTCTGTGGGATCAATCTGTACTCTTTGGAAACATGGTTTTTTTTCCCACTCAGCTGCATGTGATGAAGCACATTCTCTGGCAAAACTAAACGTGTATCCTGCTCTGAGACCTGAGTCACAATGCCACCTTTTGGGGCACTATCTTTTTTTTTTTATTCTTTTTGCATAGCAGACAATTCAAAAAGAAACAACTCAGGGGCCCCTGGGTGGCTCAGTCAGTTAAGTGTCTGTCTTCTGCTCAGGTCATGATCTCAGGGTCCTGGTTTCAGGGTCCTGGGATCGAGGCCCACGTCGGGCTCTCCGCTCAGCAGGGAGTCTGCTTCTCCCTCTCACTCTCCCTCTGCGTGCTCTCTCTCTCTCAAATAAATGAATAAAATCTTTAAAAAAGAAGGAAAGAAAGAAAGAAAGAAAGAAAGAAAGAAAGAACCCAGCAATATAATATTTTTTATTAAGTTAAATATGGCTTGTACATTTTGTTAATAAAATTATTAAACATGGCTTTTGAATGATTTGGGTGTGAACATCTTTGTTATCTTTACATTTTTTTGCAAATAGCTCCAGTTGGTCAGGTGGTAAGTAAACATAATTAAAGCTAATTTTTACAATATCCCCCAAATCTTGGAAACTTAACGTAATGAAAACTTACTCTTGCTCATGCAACGTTCAATAAAGTTAGGCAACTCCCTTCTTTGGCTCTATTACAAGCAGTGACTCAGGGATACGTGTTCTTTCCATTTAATAGTTTTACCATTTGGAACATGTGACCATGGAAAAAGAAAGTGGAGAGAGAAGGGAATCATACAGGCAGCTTTTTGTTCAACCTGGAAGTGGAGTACATCCTCCCTCCCGCATCTTATTGGCCAGAAACCTGTCACATGACCTGGACCTACCTGCGAGGGAGTCTGGGAAATGTAGTCTTCCTTTGTGCCTGGAAAACAAAAACAAAAACACACCCTGGTAAACCCCTAAGGATTTATAGGACCACTTACAAATGAGCTGTTCCTTCGCCTTAACACCGTTTGTTGTTTGGCCATTTAAAGAACTATTCATTGTACAACCAATTGGATTCCGTAATCCAGCTCTCTCCTTGATGGCTAAAATAGCAGAGTACAGTATATGGAAACATATACGCACTCATCCCTCCCGCCCCCCCCCCCCGCCTGTTGCTATCGGCAACTGTGCTAACAGTTGATTTGGGTATATTCATAACAAATCCTTATAATAAGCGTAGCTCTATGTCAGACACTGTGCTGTGTGCTTTACTTTCATTTATTATCTCAATTGATCTTCACAAAATTATATGAGGCAGTTACTAATTATTATTTTCATTTTACAGATAAAGAAATGAAACTTATAAGTGAGATAATTTGCTCAGAGTCATACCACGACAAGGTGGCCAGGCTGGGGCTCCTGTCTGAGTCCATCTGGCTCTGGAGACTGTGTTCTTAACTCCCCTGCTGTACTGCCCCACCCTGTCGTCTCCCCCCCCCCCCCCCCAAGAAAGACACAGCCTGAGTGAGGAGGAAGGAAGCCCCGGGCTGAAGGAGCCTCAGGCTTTCCTGACCTTACTGTCACGGTGGTTCTAAGCTGGATGATCTGTCCTCTGATCCCGCGTCAGTTCTGCCATACATGACCTAGACTGAAGCTGTGTGTGGCCAGCTTGACGCTGTACCCCAGGCTGATGCCATCACCATTCTGCTCTTCCTCTACCCTCGCTCTTTTTAAGATTTTATTTTTTATTTATTTGAAGAGATAGAGACAGCCAGCAAGAGAGGGAACAGAAGCAGGGGAAGTGGGAGAGGAAGAAGCAGGCTCCCAGCAGAGGAGCCTGATGTAGGGCTCGATCCCAGAACGCCAGGATCACGCCCTGAGCCGAAGGCAGACACTTAACGACTGCGCCACCCAGGCGCCCCATCTCATTCTGTTTCCAACCCGACCTACAGACTGACCGTGATGTGCAGCTTGGCTGTAAAGCACAGACTGTTCCATTAGTCTGGGCGACACTTGCTCACATGTGATATATGACCGTGTGCTATCTTTAAATGTTTACACCTGCCAGCTTTAACTCCCCAACTAGAGGGTAAGCCTGAAACCGAAGCCACCTGTTTCCGTATAAGGCACACCAGAGGCGTCTGAGGAGCTCAGGCTGATTTGGAGAGGGAAGCCCTACTGTCACCTCCATACCTCCGGGTTCGCCTCTACAACATCAGGGGCTTGGGCAGGAAAAGATCTAAGGTCTCCCCCAACTCCATAGTTCTGCGTATCCCTGGGCTCTGCTCTTCAAGGGCACGCCGTCGTAAAGGTCTCTAAATTTTTCCTGCAAAGCCGAAGTCACCAAATGGTGAGTCACATACTCACCAGCTAACCTTTCCAAACACACGTGACCATAACTGACTTATAAAGAAAATTGCATTTTAAAGTGACAAAAAGCCATTATTACAAAATGACTAATAATGCAGCAAAGAGCCGTGAAGTGATTCTTGCCCAAGTCATTAATCAACTGATGCACTTTGAAGAGAAGCTTCCTTGTGAATGTTGCTAGTCATTTATTCAAATCAAGTAAATATGGTCCACACTGCCCACTGAGAAAGTACAGGGTGATTTATTAAGAAATGGAGCAGACGCAATTTCTTGGAGAAGCTTCACAACGCAGAATTCTTTCAAAAAAGTGTTTTCAGGGAGCACCTGGGTGGCTCAGTCAGCTAAGGGTCTGACTCTTGGTTTCTGCTCAGGTCATGATCTCAGGGTCCTGAGATCGTGCCTCGTGTCAGTCTCCGCACTGGGCAGGGAATCTGCTTGAGATTCTCTCACTCCCTCTCCCTCTGCCCCTCCCCACCTTAAAAAAAAAAGCGTCTTGGGGGCATCCAGTGGGCCCTACAGCCTTCGTGCTGTATTTGCTCATCTTTGGGCCTCACTGGGTTCTATCTGATGGTATAATGCAGTGAGGGTCAAGGCAACCTTCAGTTGTCTCATGGGTTAGTTGGTCTCAGGAGTGGAAACAATACGATTCAAGAGGCAAGAGCTTGGTGACAAAGACCATGATACCCATCGTTACTTTCTTTTAAGTCAAATGGCTTACCTCCCTTTCTGGTTTGTCAAATAGGCAGTGACTTTCCAGAATCAAATGCCTCAAACTCGGGCGGGTTTGTTTGAACATGGCGGCATCTCCTAGCTGGATGTGCTATTTCAGGCTTTTTCTGCGGCTGCTATTGCTGCCTCACGGAGAGGAGGACCTGCGGTCAATCGTCTTGTACCACTCGGACGGAAGTGCTCAAAACCACCTCAACCGCGAAGCTATGAGAAAATTTGACATAGTGACCCCCTTTATCATTAGCCAGGCTGTAATAACAGCTGGAGGGCAGAGCAATGCGTGGGTGCCACTTTGGGACAAAATTTAGACCAGGTTCTAGCATCCAACGGCAAGACATCTCGTAAAGTCAGGTAAATTTCTTAAAGCTCATTCTTTGAGTTCAATGAAGCATTTTTTTTTCCCCTTTCATACGGACTGTTCATCCTAGAAACACGGCCTGGGACTTCTCACACAAGTTTTGTGATCTGATTTTGTAAAGTGGCTTCAAACACACACCAGCACACAGTTCGACATCTTCCCTTTCGGCTGCGTCCTGCAGACACCTCCAGGATCCCCTGGCCCCTCGGGAGGAACGTTTGTAAGGCCTCTACAAGCGCGGAAGAATTTGTCTCCTTCTTTTGGAAGAAATGACAGCAAGCAGAAGGGAGCATCCCATGGGCCATAGCTCACCCCATTCCACTTTCATGCCCGTCATAATTTAATATTGTTCTCAAATAAAAAATGAATGACTTGAGGACTGGATTCATTGTTGAAAGAGTGCTTCCTATAAACGTTCCAGTACAATCCGTCCTTCTTGTTGGCATTCTCGGAGAGTCCTTGAGTGTACGTCAGCACAAAGGCCGCCTCCTAGAGGTCACGCTGGCCACCCATTTCTCCCCATCTCCACTCTTTCCCCCCGCAGGACTGTACTAGTCTCCTAACCATGGTCCCCACCCTGCGCTCTCCCTCCATCCTCTCCACTCCCAGCCCCCAGAGATGTGCTCTGATAAGCCCATCTCCCCACTTTCACTGGTTCCCAGTGCTCTTAGACCAAGTCCAGTCCTCACTGTGGACTACAAAGTCCTGCCTCTGCCGATCCCTTCCACCCCACCTCTCTCCGCTGCCCCACTCTCCCTACTCCGCAAAGAAAACAGGCTCTGCCTGGTCGTCAGAAGCAGGTCCTGGCCTCCCCTGGGACTTCGCCTGTAGGTTCTCTTTGTCTGGCCTCTCTCCCACCCTCATTCCACCCCCACCTTGCCCTTACTCCTCCTTCGGGCCTGCATTTAAGTGTTACATGCTTGGGGAAGCCTTCCCAACTTGGTGTGGGAGCCCTATTTTATGTTCTCATGGGCCATGGTACTTCTCCCTCATGGCCTTTCTCTGCTGTGACCGAGTGATGGTTTGCTCACGTAGTGAACAGACCGGTCATCTGTGCAGCTGAACAGCCCAGGGCCTGGGTTCTGGAGGCGGACGGCACAACTCAGACCTTAGCTCTGCCGTTCGCTAGTGTCCTGGGTGAGTCACATCGCCTCTCTGGGCTTCCATTTCTGCATCTGCCAGAGAGGGTTAGTGATAGTGGCTGTGTCACAGGGGGGCTTTGGACGGCAGGTAGATTGGACAGCAGGTAGCCCGTGCCTGGCGTATAACGAGCACTCAGTAAATAGTAAGAAAACCTTAGTAAGTACCCAAAACTTGCTTGCTGAAAGAAGGATGCTTTTCTTATCAAATGGGGATAACAGCTTTCGTCCTGCCAACCACTCAAGATGGTTTTGCGATGACGTGAAGGACTGAGCGCCAAAAGGCCTTTTCACTTGTGTTCAGCTCTGCACACGTCCAGTCCTGCCACTGCCATATACGCTTTCCAGTCTTAAGCCTTACCTTGCTTGACCAAAAAAATCTCAGTGACCCGATTTTTTTATTTTAACAAGGGTAAGGTTGAAAGAGAGCTGGATGCCCCCTTGTCTTCTACATAAAAAGTTTTCTGCAGAAAAGCCATGCCCCTATCTCCTCCATTCCCACCAAAGAGAGCACAGACTTCTCCCTGGGAGGACACAGGGAAGGCGGTGGCAAGGGAACCTCCCTAGGCTTGTCCTGGGTAAACACGGTCTCCCCAGGTCCGGGGGCTCACAGTCTAGCACTTCATCCCCTCGGGAAAATATCAGCCTTTTGTAAATCAACGGACCTTGAAGTTTCCCTTCGGGGGAACGGGTACTATTTAACGCTCGCCCCCGCTGACTGCTAACACCCAGCAACGGCAGGAGCAGTGAAGTACGCCGCCGTGCGTGAGCTAGGCCCTAATTCATCAAGCTACGTCCAACCCTGTCTGCAGACAGTGTGTTTTCCCTTGGCTCAGTGCCACATGGAAGTGTATGTTTCTGCTGTGAATAGAGTTCTGGAGGGACATGGCTTCTGAGGGTTGGAAGGCATCTGAGGACCCGTGACCCCCAAAGCCCGTTCTGTGCACATCCATGATTCTCTCTCCTCGATGCGTGGCCAGGCTGCAGACCTCAACCTTCCTGGATGGGTCCCTTAGCACAAGGATGGGCAGGCCCCAGGCCAAACCCACATGGACACAGCTCCTGGTTGAGCTGCCCCGCGGGGCTCTGGGGCAAGAGGGGGGACAGCGCTGAGCAACAGCAGCCCTACAGCCAAGGTTCGTGCTTGGAATGGAGAAAGGACGGAGGGGCCGAGGAGAAATGGCTGAGGAGTCTAACAAGGAGCAAACAAGGACCGAGATGAGGTGACGTGGTGTAGACAGAGTCCTCCCACCACATCAGGCGAGCACTCTTCCTAGATACCCATACGTCCTGGGGTGAAGTCGCAACGCAGGGTGAAGTCTTCAGGGGAGCAAACCACCCCCAAATAAAGGGAAGGGAAGGAGGAAATGAAATATCATCCAGAGATACTGAATGACGCCCTGGATTGGGAGGCGGGAGCTCTGCTTTCCAGTTCTGACCCTGCCCTGGAGCCTTTGGGTAAATGACACAATCAGAATGGAGTGATTTCACAGTTGTCACAGCACTCTCAACATAATAGGCACTTGGTAGTAGAAACGGTGCGAGGGATCTTCTGTGAAGGCTGGTGTAGTTCCCACTTCCCGTCCTGATCGAGAAGGTTCACACACAGCTGCCCCCAGACCCCAGGCCTCTTAGCAGATGGACGGCTGCCAAGCCGGCTGTGGTAAGTCCGTGTTCTCCAGCATGAAGGTCCAGGAGGGAGGACCTCTAACAGGAAATGGCCAAAGACGGTCCCAGTGGAGTGTCTTTCTCACAAATCTCCAGGGAATCATTGTACATGTGAGCACACGGAAACCCGCTCGATCCTTTCACTGAACTGTGCCTCTCAGAGCTCCGACCACAGCCCGGCTGCTGCCCTGCAGCCCTTCACTGTGCCATGCTACGGCCACACCTGCCCTGGGCTGCCCGCGGCCAAGACGGAGCGAGCAGGGACACCGAGGCAGGACTGTTCCAGGGAGACGCCGGGCCCTCTGACGGCCGACTTTGACCAAGGACTCCCAACAGCTTTGCCAGACTTCCTTCAGCTGCGCAAGGGGCTAGGACACGTCTACCCAAATTCCTTTCTCCTCCCTCCCTGCGGGGAGACCTGCACCTCACGTGCTCACAGCTCCCCGGCTCCCCTCCCACCTTCCCCTCGGCTGTAGCCTTAATAAATCTTGCTCATTTCATCCCCTCTCAGTGCCCACTTCCTGGAGGGCTGCGACTAACACTACTAGTGACCGTCTCCTACCTAACTAGTTGAATGAATGATTGTTTCTCGCTGAATTGTTCCGCCTACTCAGTTAGAGCCGTAGGGCCAATCTGCATGAAAATGTTTTTAAAAGGTTTTCCCAGCTGAACCCAAGTAGAGATTTGTGTGCAGAGCTAGCAATGGGTCTCCTTTTCGAGTGTCTATGTTTATCAACTGGTTTGCATTAAGGCTTACGACATGTCCGGGACTAGAACTCAAACAGTATCGGTGACTGGGGGTCAGGCATCAATGGGCACGACCAGCAGACCGGACTCGAGGGCTACGCAGAAGCTGGATTAGAATGGGGCTCTGGGCTCCTCTGAGCAGCCACCTGAGAGGCCAGCACGCACCAGCAGACTAGAGACTGTCGTTTGAAGCTGGCTCCTCCAGGAGGGCGTATCAGCGCTTGCCTGCCTCGCAGGGAGAGCGACAGGGATTTACTGTCCGTGTGGAAGTTAAAACACTGGCGTTCATGCATCGCTGATGGGAATGTACCATGGTGCCCGCAGCCTGTGGGAAACCGTGCTACTGAGTCACGTGCTTAAAAATTGTTGAAGTGCGTTTTCCAACCAGGGCCCTGCAGAATGGCTCCTGCAAAGAAGAGTAGCGTAGCGAGAAGAAGGGCCGTTCTTCCGTCAACGAGGTAGCAGCCAGAGAACACACCAGCAACAGTGACAAGCACATCCAGGGAGTGGGTCTCAAGAGGCGTGCCCCTCGGGCTGTCCGAGAGATCTGGAAATCTGCCATGAAGGAGACGGGAGCTCCAGATGGGCGCTCTGACACCAGGCTCAACAAGCTGTCTGGGCCACAGGAATAAGGAATGTTCCATCGTATCCGTGCATGGTTGTCCAGAAAACAGAACAAGGGTGAAGATTCACCAAACAAGCTCTATACGTTGCTTACGTATGTATCTGTCACCGCTTTCAAACACCTACAGACCAGTTAACGTGGATGAGAACTAACCGCTGATTATCAAGTAAAGAGGGAACTACCAAACTCGAAGACAAGGAATGTTTACAGAAGACACGGGTCTGGGTCGCCCTCATCACACACCCTGCTGCTTAGGAACGAGGGGTGCCAGGACTCTACTAAGCCAACAGCCAGTGCAGTGACTGCAGGGAAATGGGCAGGACGCAGACAACCTCTGATGCTCTGCTTAGAAGTCCCTGCAGAGCTAAGGGTGGTGAGGCGTCTGACTCTTGGGTTTGGTTCAGGTCATGATCGCAGGGTCGTGAGATCGAGCCCCATATTGGGCTCCGTGCTCAGCACGGAGCCTGCTTGAGATTCTCTCTCCCTCTCTCTGTGCCCATACCACTTGTGCTCTCTCTCTCTCTCTCTCTAAAACAAACAAATAAATCTTAAAAAAAAAAAAAAAAAGAACTACCAGAAGTGCTGCTAATTACAGTTTCCATCAGTCTGACAATCTGAGTTCAAAAGTGACAGCCGCTCAGAGTCCCCACCAGGAAGATCCCTGGAAGCCAGACTCTTTGGCAATGGACCTACTTCCAGCAACTGTCCTTTCTTCCTCTTCACTGCCAGGGTGTCGGGAGTGGCTCAGCGTGCCTGCCTCTCTTCCCCACTTTTATTCGCTGTTTCAAGCAAGAACATTTCTAGCAGGCCCCTTGAAAATTTTCTTCACAGGGTAGTTTAAGTAGCAAGGCCTGGGAATCCACCTACATAGCCAAATATTAGAAATACGGTTTAGTATATTAACTATTACCAATATAATGGATTATTACATTATTTAAAAATGAGTAAGACTATGTGGCAACATAAAAAAGTATTAATAACAGTATCGAGGGAAAACAGAATGTAAAGTAGCAGACAGACCAGCCCCACAAATACAAAAATAGTATACGTGAAAAAAAAAATTAAAGTGAAAAGTTTTTGTTATATATATTTTTACTATTTAAAAAATTAATAATGTAACATACCAGAAAAAGAATGGTACGCTTTAAATGGATGAATCATACGGTATATGGATTATGTCTCCATAAAGCTCTTTTTTAAAGAAGTACAAACACAGTGGCAGCTGTGGGTCTATGCCACTCTGCTATGGGGCCCCGGGAAGAGAGACAAACGCAAGCAAGAGGGGGGCTGTTTCCCCTCCATTCACAATGTGATGGAGCAGCAAGGACCCAAGCACCGGGCAGGCAGTATTTCCCAAGGCAGATGGGCAGCTCCAGCCGTACGTGGGACGGCCTGGGGGAGGTCCTGCGCAGAGGCTTGGAAGTGAATGAGCACTGTGCTGTCTCCTGGATTAGCTCAGAAGTGAACGGTGGCCCCTCTGAGGCTCCTTAAGACAGGAGATGTAGGTGGAAGCTTGCAAGGGGGCAGGGAGACAGCCGTTTCAGATCCCACTGGTCGGGGCTAGTGAGCTGGCTGGGCCACAAGATGCATATTGATAGGACCACAATTACACGTGACATCATTGGTACCCGCACGGTCAGTCCAGGGAGACTCGGTATATAAACAAAGTCGGGACTTGTCACAATTATTTAGATAACTTAAAAAGCAAGAAAGGCAATCTTGCCTGAGTATCTGAACTTCCCATCTTTGTGTGTATGGCTCTGGAGTATACGCGTTATCATTGAATTTGCCATTTCTAGTGTAAGTGGATACTCCTATGGGGTGCAAAGAAATGTGGGAAACGAGCTGATTTTTACCAGTGCAGAGAGGTATCTGGACAGGCTAAAAGACAGACCCCTCTTACTAACCTGACCGTGAGCCCATAGCTTTCTCAGCCTTTGCAATGAATGACAGCATCCGTATGTTCAGATTCTAGGAGAAGGACACAAAATGATTGAGAGTGACGATGGTAACATAAGTCTCTGTGTTCTCGGTGTTGGCCATGCTCTCTCACATCAAATTTCCATGTCAGAGTAATAATCAATGGACAGACAGTCATCCCAAGTCTGAAACCCCACATGGCTCGTGTAGCAATGCACTGGGATTGGCTCTTTGGATTTATATAAAAAATAGAAGCTCTATGTAGCACACCTGACAGGCCTTCATACTGGGGGAAACTGATTATTTGGGATTATTGTTACTGACAAGCATTTTTGTTTTGAATTTTTGGAAAAGATTATACATGCAGTTACACATGTGTAAATGGGTATTCTAGAAGGAAGTCTCTCTCTCAGTGCCCTGTCTTAGAAGCAACCATTGCTATGTGCTCCTTCCAGAGACTCAATAGGACTTTCAATAATGCTAAAAGTTGGGGCGCCTGGGTGGCACAGCGGTTAAGCGTCTGCCTTCGGCTCAGGGCGTGATCCCAGCATTCTGGGATCGAGCCCCACATCAGGCTCCTCCGCTAGGAGCCTGCTTCTTCCTCTCCCACTCCCCCTGCTTGTGTTCCCTCTCTCGCCGGCTGTCTCTCTCTCTGTCAAATAAATAAATAAAATCTTTAAAAAATAATAATAATAATAATGCTAAAAGTTTCTCTGCACTGGGCATGGATCAATAGCCATTCGTAGGGAGACACACCTCTTTTCCGGTGGATATTTTGTCCCCAGATGCAAATATGTGCGTTTGTAAACACATAAACACACACGGGTTAGTCAAAAGTCTCTAACAGATTGGAAGAAAAACACAAACAGTGGATTTCTCCCTGTTTATAAATAGAAAAAAATCTCCAAGTTTGTGGGACTTTAAACATTTAAACAAGGTATGCCTGAATATTAATAATTGAAGGGATTTTTCTGGCCAAGTTCCATTTTTAAAAAGCAAAGAGTTGTCCTGTAGAAATAAATGCACTAATCTAGTGACTCGGACTCCACATTCTGTGCGTTTGTCTAAAAATGCAAAATAGCTACACCTTTCAAGCCGTTTTCCTCCTGGTCCATTACTCTGCAGGAGTAATTTGAGTAGGCATGGATTATGATGAACACCACAATTTAGGAGATGTTAAACCAAGCTTCTCAGAGCTCACATAGAGAAACAAATCAGACAGACTGAAGTAATTTGAGCTAATGAAGTTTGATTCCAAACATCCAGAACAATTAAGTTTCCAGTACCTGCTTGGGTTCCTGCTTCGGAAGGCAGCAAGGAGCTGCCGCCTGGAGGGCCGGGCAGAGAGAACTGACGAGAAGGTTTGTAAGTAAAGGCCACAGAGCCATTCGGGACTCTTTCACACGTTTGAGGATCACATCATATTGAAAGGAAGGGGAAGTGGGCAATGCACCCATGAGGACCCTGCTAATTGAGGGTCTCAGGGGTTCCAATATTCCAAAGACCCAGTACTGCGAGAGTGGGACCAGCTTTCTGGGTAAACCTGCCCTGTAAGAAAACGGGCATAAGTGAGGCTTCCGTGGAAGACTGGGAAGCCCAGGGGCTGGAAGTCGGATCAGGAGTTCTTAGTCCCGGTCCTGACACAAGCGAGCTGTTTGCCAGCCTAATCTACAGAATGAAAGAACAAGGCTAGATCATTTCTTTAATCTCGCACATTCTGGAAGCGTGGCAGTGTGCGTCTGTGTGTGTGTGTGTGTGTGTGTGTGTGCTCCGCGTGTACAAGCATGAGTGAAAGCTGGAGGGTAGGAGGGAGGAGCTAGGAAGTCGTCCCCAGCCTGGCCCTCTCCTGAATTTGGAGGAGAAGCACTTCCTTAGAAGCTTTCGCCTCCATCCATCATGTGTCCAGTCCTGCTCAGAAACTAATTCAGTCGGCTGTTTGCTGTGGGGATGGTGAACGGGGCTGTCACGCCAGGCACTCAGCTGAGAAAACTGACCCTTCCGTGTTAGCCCCACCCCCAGGCTCCAGCTGCAGGTGTCAACACTTAACCTAGCCTGTCCACTTCCTTCCGTGTTCCTCACCACCGTGGACACCCAGCACCCCATCCTGGTCAGGACCTCGCAGAAATGGACAGCAATCTAGTTAAGTAGCCTGCAAACATTTTTGGAGCATACCTGCCGTATCTGTGAATATTTATTTAGTATTAAATACGTGTGAACTAGTAGTACACCATATAATTGAATACATTACAAAACCTACACAAAACAGAAATTAAAGTCACGTAAGAGCAGAAATAGGCATTTTCATGTTCCTGCCAGACCCCAGAGTTTCATCTCATCCTCCCCCGGGATACACACACCCCCATTTCAGAAACCACTACTTTAGTATATTGGAGGCAACACGACTAGGCTTAAATGTGTGGCCTTGGCATGGACTTCTTTGAGTCTGAGCCTTTATTCTGCCCCTTACCAACTACAGGCACTATATCTAAACTCTCTATGCCTCAGTTTCCTTGTCTGTAAAATAATAACATATTTCTTCATGTTGTACTGTAATGATCACCATCCAGACATTCTCCCTCTCCCTCTCCTAGCGTATTCATTGTGTGTCTTATTCAATCACTCATGCATCAAGTGATTCATTCTACTGGCTCGGTCAGAGGAGCACGCGACTCTTTATCTTGGGGTCCTGAGTTCAAGCCCCACGTTGGGTGTAGAGATTATTTGAATAAACTCTAAAGAAAAAAGATATTAAAGGGCAAGATAAAGTGATGTGAATTGGAGTAGACGCTATTTTGGATTGGAGGCTAAAACGTCCTCACTAAGGAGCGACATTTGGATAGGTACCCAAGTGAAATGATGGCTATCTGAGGAATTAGGAAAAGAGCGTCCAGTCCGAGGGATGATACCAGTACAGGTTCTGAGACAGACACGAGCTTGGACTGTTCTAGGACCAGTAAGGACCCAATGTGACCACAGCAGGGGAGACTAGTGAATCAGTGCCCAGAGCATCGTGCGTCTTGAGGCCACTTTCAGAACTTTGAGTTTTATTTGGAGGATGACGGGGGACTGCAGGAGAGGACTTAGGGCCACATTGAAGCCAATCAGCGTAACTCCTAGAGACTCCTGGGTAACAGACCCTAGCTACACACCCTCAAGTTCAGGAGTCACTTGGATCAGCTGTGTTAGTGGGGGAGGGGGGAGGTTGACGGTGCTACGTGAGCGCTGTATTTATGCCTGAATGTATGGTACTTACTGCTCTCTGCGGTGATCTTGTATGTTAAATGACCTTGAATGTACCTGGTTCAGATGAGGCTGGGCTCGCCCACGGTCTAGACCAGCAGGTGCTCTTGCAGCCTTATAGGGTAGATCTGGAATGAGAGGAGCTTCCCAAAGCTCTGATGGGACCACCGCTCACTCAGACATTGCTTTCTGCAACTGCTGGCCAGTTCAAGAGGCATTTTGGGGTCTAAAAGCTTGCAATTACCACCTGTCCAGGAAAATCCTGCAGACACCTTTGCAATGTGGCCTGAGTGTAGGGACTTCCTTCCTGTAATTTTTTTAGATAGGTAAATGTAGCTTGACTTACACCTGTGTCTGAGTATCTGCGAGTGATCTTCCTGTCACTCTGTGCCTACTATTGACTCGGCCATGTAGAAAGCTGGTGGCTGTGTAGGAACCAGGGCCCTGGAGGGTTTGCGGTAGGGGACTAACAAGACATCATTTGTATTCTTCAAAGATCCCTCTGCCTTCCGTGTGAGGAGTTTATTGTAGAGAGGCAAGAAGAAGCAGGGAAACTAGTTGGGAGACTGGTGGGATGATAGCGATGGTGGCATTTACAGTTGGGATACGTATTGAGGATAGAGCCAGCAGAAGCCGCTCTTGCATAGCCTATGAAGGAAAAAAAAGGAATCCAAAAAAACTTGTAGGTTAGGACCTGATCACCCGGGAGGACAGTGGTGGTGTTTACTGAGGAGACAGCACATTGAGGTTGGGGTGGATGGAGGACTCGAGTTTGTCTGAGACGTAATAAATCTGAGATGCTTACTGGACATCTCTATGGCGATGTTGACCAGAGAGAGTTCACTAATTTTCTGTCATGTGAGTCATCTGTGCACCCTTTGGAGGGAAAATATGTGCCCACCTCACATGTGTACATAAGGATATGATTCGGTCAATGAGATGGGAGGGTACGTGCATGGCTGAGCAAAGGCTGGAAATGTGATTTCATGGTTTGTGTGGCACCCTCTTGCTTGCCCTCCACCACGAGCACAACATAGTCCAGAAAAGGGCTACTGAGTCTAGAATGAGAAGTCACACTAGTCCCGCCAAGTTAGGCAGAGCCACAGCTGACCCGTAGCATTTATGTACCATTAACAAGAAATGCATGTTTACTGTAAGGCATGGGGATATTGGAGTAATTTGCCACTGCGGCAGGAATCGATAGCACAAGGGTCATCAGTCTATAGACCGTGTATTTAAGGCCACAGTACCCAATGATATCGCTTAGGGAATAAGCATAAATAAAGAAAAAGACTGAGTCCTGGGAAGACAAGGGGCCAGGAAAACAGAAAATCCGTGGACGAAGATATCAGAGGAAAATCAGGAGAGAGCTAGCCTAGAAGCCAAGTTTTGTTTTTTTAAGTGCTCTCTGAAAAAGAACAGAGTCCATGATGCCAAATACACCTGAGGATGTGGGGGGGGATACACAGAAATGACATCAAATTTAGCAAGAGAGACAACATTGATGACCTTGACAAAAACGATCTCAATGACTTGGTGGGCAAAAACTCGGCAAAAATTGGACAGAATCTGAGGTGAGAATGGGGAGACAAAAAGTACAAAGGACATTTTTAAATAAATTTGCCATAAAGGGGAGCAGAGGCATGGAGCAAGTTGAGGAGTTTAGGAAATTCTGTTTTGTTTTCCAGATGAGAGATAATACAGAAAGCATACATGTTGATGAGAAAAAACCAGGACAAAGTGGTCGTTTCAAGGTAATACGAAAAACTAACTGATGCTCATATGAGTGATGAATCTTGCCAGATTCTCTATTGGAATTTTTATATTGATATTGTTTAATTGTACCATCACCAGGAATCCAAAGAAAAATATCGAAATCCTACCATGTCAATTTTTCTTTTCCTCCCAATTCTCTGAGGATCCTAAGGGAGCCACAGACAAGGAATAACAAATAATTAAATGCTACTAATGGTTGCTTGAGTGCCTCAGCTCCAGTTCAAAGTCCTAATCATGGTTCACTAAGACTCTGCAGCTCAACTTTCTCCTTCCAGCCCCGAATCCAGTCCTTAGGATCTTATCGTCTCTAGAAAACTTTAGGAAGAAAGTCAGCTGAAGAGAGTGGTCTTGAACCCACTTACACACCCCCACAGAACGGCAGAGGGCTGAAGGGGCTCTGTTTGTGCCTGTTACGTCACTACGTTCCATCCATTACCTGTTAAGTTCCAGTTAATGTCTAGAGTTCCAATAATTCACAGTAGTGACTTTTCCTCCCTTAAAGGTGCAGCTAGCAAAGTGCAGGCAGGTCGGTCATAGAAAGGCAAGTTCTCCCCCACTGTGCAGATGGATATCATGTTTTCTCCAAGGGCAACTCATTCATATTTAACTGAGAACCTCTGAAGATAGTGTTCAAATCAAAAGGCATGGCCTTCAGAGTGGAAATTTCAGACACCGAGGTACAAGATTGGCAGAAAGACTTGGGGTAATGCTCCCACGCCAAGTTCAGTCTCCTTTGGGACTCTTCTACATGCATCACGTGCAGGCTCTTCACCATAAAACCTCTAGAAAGCTCTCTTATGCTGGCGCTCTCCCTCTCGGCATGCTCAAATGAACATTCTCTTTTCAAACAGCCCATAATTATCAAATCGCTTGATTTTTATTGCAAAGAAAGAATAATTGCACCGAAATCCAGTGACCATGCTTTTTGGGAAGCTCAAAGGGAATTTCATAATTCAGAATTAATTAGGCAATGAGAGAGAACAGGAGGCATATTTTAGTCTATTAATTCATGCCAAGTTCAAACTCATTCCATCTCAGTTGCCCAGTGTGAATAATTATGCCATTAATCCAAGGCTGGAGGAGAGCTATGGTGACTGCAATACATTTCTAAGCAAATAAAGAAAAATGTCACTTCTCCTTCAACTAATGCTCTGAATAGAGCTACATAATAATAATACCTTCATTTATTTATAGGGCATAAATTCTCCAGAGCACAATAAACTATAGGATAAGCAAAATGCTAGTTAAAGAGGAAAAAAAACAGAAGTCTAGCTAATTCTGAAACAAAACACTAGAGAGGAAAATGACTAAGGAGAGAAGCTGAAATTTTTAAAAGAGCTTCGGAAAGCGCTACGGGGAACAGGTGATAATGTGGTTTTTTCATCTCCCTCTCCCCTTCTATGGAACACTCTCCTGGTGACTCAATGACTCAGAGGGCTAGCAGTTTGTGGGAGGAAAGTTTCATTCACATTTCATCAGCTCTGAACAGGCCCCCTCTTGCCAATCATCCTTTGCTGTCAAGATGCAGGGCAGCCTGCCCCCTTCCCCACACCCAGATGCCCTTCCAGTTCACGTACAGTTCATTGAGAGTAGAGGTACTGTGGGGATCAGATCCCAGGATCCCTGATTGTGAATTAAGGGAGAGAGAAAAGGCAAGGAATCTGGAAACTCAATTTCCGGCAGGCACTGACTGTCTGCATGGCGCCCTCTGGTGTCTGGACTGGGTTCTCTTACTGTCTCCACAAGGCTGTCCAGAGCAATTTTTTTCCCCCCACAGAGGGAGCGAAACAGGGAAAATAAAATTAGAAGACATAATTTTATTTTAAAATAATAGCTTTACTGAGTTTCAAGAGAAATGTACATTCTTAAAACTTGGATTATGCAATTTACTGACTAGAAGATCAATTAGTATATGGAAAGAGAGTTTTAATAATTTTTTGTTATATTATGTTAGTCACCATACAGTACATCCCTGGTTTCCGATGTAAAGTTCGATGATTCATTAGTTGCGTATAACACCCAGTGCACCATGCAATACGTGCCCTCCTTACTACCCATCACCGGTCTATCCCATTCCCCCACCCTCCTCCCCTCTGAGGCCCTCAGTTTGTTTCTCAGAGTCCATAGTCTCTCATGCTTCATTCCCCCTTCTGATTACCCCCCCTTTCTTTATCCCTTTCTTCCCCTACCGATCTTCCTAGTTCTTATGTTCCATAGATGAGAGAAATCATATGATAGTTGTCTTTCTCTGCTTGACTTATTTCACTTAGCATTATCTCCTCCAGTGCCGTCCATCTTGCAGCAAATGTTGAGAAACCGTCCTTTTTGATGGCTGCAGTTCTGTAGACTATAGAACAGCACAATAGCCATATTAACTTCTGATTTTAATAATGGTACCATGTCCTTAAAAAAGAATTTCTTCCTTTGGGAAGACACATCAAAGTATTTAGGTGTAAAAAGACAATATATCTGCAAGTTTCACTTAACCGAGAGAGGCAGAGAGAAGCCAACGCAGTAACAAGTTGACATGCAGAACCTTGGTGAAGGCTATTTAGTAATTCTTTGTATCATTCTTGCAACTTCTCTGAAATCTTGAAATGATGTCAAAATAAAATATTTCTGGGGTGCCTGGGTGGCACAGCGGTTAAGCGTCTGCCTTCGGCTCAGGGCGTGATCCCGGCGTTGTGGGATCGAGCCCCACATCAGGCTCTTCCGGTATGAGCCTGCTTCTTCCTCTCCCACTCCCCCTGCTTGTGTTCCCTCTCTCGCTGGCTGTCTCTATCTCTGTCAAATAAAAAAAATAATAATAAAATAAAATAAAATATTTCTTTTTGAAACTGGCTCCTTCCCCTGACTCAGCCTGCAAGTGTGGTCAATCACCAGGTGCTTTTGACGCTATTTCCTAAACATAATCTAGTCGCTTGTGTTTCTCTCCACTGCCACTATTCCAATATAAAGCATCCCTCCTGCATGCACTAACAACTAACGAAAAATAGCAAATATCTTAACGGTATAATCTTACCTCTCCAGCGTCCCTTTAAATCAACATCGCATTTATGTTGCCAGTCCTAACCTAGCACTAAGTTAGGAAAAGGGAGCAAATGTTATAAGGATTGGCAAAGGGGATGGAATAGTCGATTTTCACAGATGATGTGACCGTCCCTGTCGATACAGACAACCCGGGAGAATCTACAAAGTATTATAACTAATTAGATTCAATAAGATCAATACACAAAAAATCTATTCCTATACAACCAGTCAGAACATGTATTTTTTAAGTGACAACAGCAATGAAAGTACAGGGTTCCTAGCAGCGAATCTAACATGTTAAACGCATGCCCATGAACACAATAAACGTTTCTGAGGAACGTAAAGGAAGGCTGAATAAATTCAAGAAATATACAACATTGATGGATGGTGTAACATATCTACAGGCTACCTTTATGAAATCTATTCACCACCTTCTTGTTTTGCTAACAAAACCCAAAATTTGGGGAGAGGGTAGAAACATGTTTTGCTAAGTTTTCTTGGTGAAAGGCAAAATTTTCTTTTTCTTTTTTTTTAAATATTTTATTTATTTATTTATTTGACAGAGAGAGAGAGCACAAGCAGGGGGAGCAGCAGAGGGAAAGGGAGAAGCAGGCTTTCCGCGGAGCAGGGCACTGGGTGCAGGGCTCCATCCCAGGACCCTGGGATCACAACCTAAGCCGAAGGCAGACACTTAACGACTGAGCCACCCAGGTGTCCCAGAAAGGCATAATTTTCAAGGAAGTCCTGGCCAACAACAGGTAAACAAATGCCTGGGGTAGTTTCTGTTTGTTTGTTTGTTTGTTTGTTTGTTTGGCTTTCCCCCTCTTCATTTTCCTTTTTCCTGGAGGAAAACAGATGTGATGCCTGGAGTAGCTACAGCTATTTAGTAACAGCAGTAAGAAGCAATAAGCATAAGGCTGAAAGCCCGACACGCACAGAGAGAAGAAGTCAAAGACCCTTGATGAGAAGCACTGGACAGTCACTGCAGCAGCCCTGGGCCGCTCCCCTCCAGACCACTGGGCCTACAGAGACATACGCCTTCACTGTCTCACTGCTCTAAGTCAGGTTTCTCTTCCTTGAATACAAAAATACTGCTCAATGTTGCAGCTTGGAACCCCGTGTTTCAAAGATGGCGGTTCTCCTCCAATTAATTTAGAAATGAATGAACGGCAGACACTCGGGGCGATCTTCACCTGGCTGGTAAACACAGCTGCTCTTTGCGGAGCTGTGTGAGATGTCAAACAGGAAGCCACCACATCCGGTTCTGGACTCTCTTGGGCTTGTTCTGGGACCAACCCAGATGCTTAGAGGCTGTTTGCTTTCCTCACTGTGCCCCCGTCTCCCTCCTTCCACCCAACGTCACTCCATATGCTCATAAGCTCCCTTTACATTTCTTTATACTACAGGGACACATACCCCCTCAGCGGTGCCCTCAGTCCCGGATTCCCCTCCCCTCCCCCACGTTCACCCTCTGACCTGAAGCAGAAGCTCTAGTGAGTGGGCTTCACTAGAGCTGATTCAAGAGCAGGGGCAAGAATCCACCCTCAGTGTGCCCAGTGTGGGGGAACAGGGGGGATGGGGGTGGAGGGGAAAATCACCTTCCCTGACCCAAAATGAGATAAGAGGCTGTGTTTTCTTGGAAATAACCTCCATATTCTGGTCACTTACGGGGGGCTTCTGATAAGCGATTTGGCAGGTCCCCTCTCTCCCACCCACTTCTGTGGTCACACACCACACTGAGATGAGCAATGCTTTCCAAGCACAGCCTCTGCTCCCCAGCCTCGTAGCTGGGCCCTGCCCATGTAGCCCTGGCCCGTGAGTTACCTGTATTTTGCTGGCTTCTGACATAGAACTTTCAGGTTCCAAGTACCTGGCTCATGTCCTCACCCTTCCCCTCCTGCCACATAATTTCCTGGAAACCCCTAAAAAGAAGTGCGTCACAAATGCTCACAAACAAGTCCTTTGCTAATCTGCTAATCCACGGCGCGCTCCGACTGTCCTCTTCCCTGGTGTTGACTTCCTCTTCCCTGTGGAGCCTGACACAGCCTGCAAAACTGCACCAAGACAACACAGCACCATCCGTAGTGTCACCTCTGAGCCATCACCTCCTCTAACACCCCATGAATGAACGCAGGCCATTGAGACCAAAGGATGCTGTGTTTCCTTTAAGTTCTAGAAACATCCAGCCTGACCAAGTCACATGATGCTAACACCTCTTCCCTCTTTCCTTGGTACTAGTCTTAGGATTTGACATCCCAGCAGCACAGCAATTCTGCTTGTGCCTCAGTGTCTCGCCAAGAGTTTTAGGGAAAAGAATACTTTCATTCTGTGCTCTTGACCTCTGTCTTCCACAAGCCAAGCTGGGACAGGCACCCTGTGCTGTCTTACTGTCCTCCTCTCTCTACTTGCATTACCCCTTCTCCTTTGCCCCGAGACTGATGGGTCGCTTGAAGCGTTCAATAAAAGGGATGACTTTTGTCCCTCTTCTGCTTTCTAGAGAAGTAGAACACCTTGTTGTCTGGGCCCAGGTACATGACCTTGTTTGGCTTCTAGCCTCCAGTAGATGGAAGTTGAATCTCACTCCCTCACACATTCAGCTGCCTGAGTTGGAGACCCTCCCTCCCCTCAACTGTTTCTCTCAGGTCCCAATATGGCTTCTTGAGAGGCTCTCTCTAGGCTCAATGCTTTCAGTCCTCCATTCAACAATTAAAGGAGCATTTATCAAGCACCATCACTTTTACAAACCACCCAGTTTGAGTAAAATCAAGAAACATTCAGTCACGCATGAGGGCAAAATTGTAAGGATAAGGATATGTATAGCAGTTATGTTAATAAAACAGGGGAAAATGCAAATAATTTGACTGTACCAAAATAAATAATTGATTGAATAAATAATGTTATATCCCCACAATGGAAAATTAGGCAAGAGTTACAATTATTGGTGTAGAAAGGTGATTCTCAAACTGTCAAAGAATAGCCTGCATCAGAATTAGCCAGAGGCTTGTTAAAAATACAGATTTCTGGGCACAGGTCCAGATTACAGATTCAGAATCTCTGGGAATAGGACTTGGAATCTTTATTTTAACAAGCTACTCCAGTGATACTTAATGCATGTAATATTTAAAAACTTACATCCATGGAAGTCTAGTTAACCATGAAGGAAAATGGTCATGATATATTGTTAAATGAAAATTATAGGTTATACAAAATATTTATAATATAATCCCGTTTTTTAAAACAAATAGTGTAGACCAATGGATAAAACTGAAAAGATACTTCACAAAATATCAACAGGACTGAGTGGTAAGTTTATAGACAATTTTTATTTTACTCTTTTTACATGTTTGCTTGTCGTGAGCAATTTCTACATTTCTTTTTTTTTTTAAGATTTTATTTATTTATTTGACAGAGAGAGAGAGACAGCCAGCGAGAGAGGGGACACAGGCAGGGGGAGTGGGAGAGGAAGAAGCAGGCTCCCAGCGGAGGAGCCCGATGTGGGGCTCGATCCCAGAACGCCCTGAGCCGAAGGCAGACACTTAACCGCTGTGCCACCCAGGCGCCCCTCTACATTTCTAAAATAAGCACGTATTTCATGTGTACTTAGCAAATGATAAAAGTTATTTTGTTTTGACAGAATAATATAGGAATTCGCCTGCATACAACTTTTTTTAACTTCTACTTCACCTTGGGTTTAAGAAAGCCAATTTGACACAGCTCGCAAAATTTTGTGCCACATGACAAAATTTTTAAATGAAGAATTAGAAATAAAGGGGAAATGTGGGTATTCATATAAAAGGAAGCCAGGATTAAGGTCAGTTTCCAAGAGTCCATGGCCATTAACTTTAGTATTGTTTCTAAAGTTGAGCTGTGTGTTGGGCTCTTGCTCATAAGGGAAGAGCTGCGGTAACTGGGCATCAGGGCAGCCAGGCAGAGGGAGGAGGGAAGGATCACAGCTAAGTTTTAACTTGGACGATTGTGTGGATTATAGTGCCCTTAACCAAGACCAAAGATTCACGAGAGCCCTGAGCAGTTTTCTGTATAACCCCCCACTGGAAAAAATTATAAGACAGCAAGTCTGGAAGAGACTGCTCCCCTGGGTGCTGGGCACCCAGCCAAGTGACTGGCCCACACACCAGGTTCGCAGCCTGAGATTCAAACCCCAGTCTCAATAAAAAGTCAGGGACGTTATAAACATGTCTCCAAAGAGGATGTACAAACGGCAAACAAGCCCTGAAAAGATGCTCTGCGTCATTAGTCATGAGGGAGACTCAGATCAAAACCACAATGAGATAGTACTTCACACCCACTAGGATGGCCGCCATCTTTTAAAAGGTGGTGGGGGAAGTGCTGGCCAGGATACAGAGCGATCAGAACTTTGTACGTTGCTACGGGAATGCAAAGGATAAGGTGTAAATGTCAAATGGCGTGGCCCCCTGCAGGAAACCATTTCGCAGTTGCTCAACGAGTCATACAGAACTGTCCTCTGGCCTGGCCATCCCGGTGCTAGGTGTATATCAGGAAATAGAACACAAGAATTCAAACGAATACTGGGACATGAATGTTCATGGCAGCACTACACGCAATAGCCAAACAGTGGAAACCAACCCAAATGTCCATCAACGGGTGAACAGACAAACAAAATGTGGTTGATCCATAGAGTGGAATCTTGTTCAGCCACAAAAAGGCACTGATGCTAGAACATGAACCCTGAAAACGTTCTGCTGAAATAAAGAAGCCAGACACAAGCCATCACAGACTGCAAGATTCCATTTACGTTCAACATAGGGAATAAGGGAATCCGTAGTGGTGAAAAGGAGACTAGTGTTTTCCAGGGCCTGAGGGGAGGGGAGATGGAGAGTGATGGCTTAATGGGTGTATTTCTTTTGCGGGGTGATGGAAATGTCTTGGAACTAGATAGAACTGATGTTCACACAACACTGTGAATGTACGGCCATTAAATAGTACATTTTAAAACAGTTCATGGTTACTATTAAGTGACTGTTGCCCCAATTAAAAAAAGAGAGAGAGAAACGGAATTTCAGGGTCATTCAAGAGTTGTTTGTGAAAGTTAAATCTGAGAATACTGGGGTTTTCAAAAAGATTCTGGCGAGGAAGTCGAAATAATTAGTCCAGTTTTGGACCCCTGAGTCTGATTGTGCCCAGAGAGCATCCAGGGGAAGGTTCTAGAAATCAGATAGGATACCAGTCTAAAACTGGGGAGAGAAGTCTGGGCTAGAACTCTAGATTTCAGGGTCATCAAGCTGGAGGTAAGAGTTGAATCTATACATGTGGGTTCTCCTTGGGGCCCCTTGTATGAATGGTGTAGAGTATAGGCCCCCGTGAAGAAATTCTATCCTTACCCCTGGATGATTCTTCTTTGAAAGGTTTCCTCATCAGTGTGGGCTTTGTATTCATTCATTGCTTTTAATGAAGGTGGAGGGTCATATGTAACTTTCACCATGCAGAAAAGCCTTGGCTCTGATGGGAATGGATTTCTCTGACATGCCAAAATAATTTTAAAAATGTGACCTCTGTTTGACACATTACCAGAACAATCGACCACAGGCCCCTCCTTGTCAGCTTCTTTCTATCTGTACCCAGCGAAGTGTGAGAGCCCTCCCTTGCCCTTCCCAGCATGTGGTCCCAGGTGTTTGTGGTGGGCTTATGGAGAGCCCACTGATGGGTCACAGGAAGAGTCATGTTACTGTGACTGGCGAAGTGAGGTCATACTTTCTTCCAAATCTTTTCTCATGTTTGAATTGGAACAAATTTCAGAGCATAAATAAATTTTTAAATGGCATTTGAAGAAGACAATATGGTGGGAGGAATGGGGAGGATGGATGAAATAGGCGAAGGGGATTAAGGAGTGCACTTGATGGGGCCCCTGGGTGGCTCAGTCGGTTAAGCATCTGCCTTCGGCTCAGGTCATGATCCCAGGGCCCTAGGATTGAGCCCTGCATTAGGCTCCCTGCTCAGCGGATAGCCTGCTTCTCCCTCTGCCTCTCCTCCCCCCACCATGCGCACGCTCTCTCTCTCTCTATCTACCTCAAATAAATAAATAAAATCTTAAAAAAAAAAAAGGGGGGGAGTGCACCTGTCATTATGAGCACAGGGTAATGCATGGAACTGTTGAATCACTATATTGTACACCCAAAAGTAATATAATGCTGTAGGTTAACTAATTGGAATTAAAATTAAAACTTAACTAAATTTTAAAAAGAACCAATTAAAAATGCAAAAGCACACAAAAAGAAAAAGCAAATATGACAAACTCGATAACTGTTTAATCTAGATAAGGAGTGTATGGAGATTTATTGTACCGTTTTCTCCATGATTATATCATGAAAGTATAACGATTTCACACAGAATCTTTACCATTACAGTGATTTAGATTTCACACAGTTTATTAAGTGTAAGATTTGTTCCAGGCACTAAGCTAGGACATTTCACACACGACTAGTGCCTGCATGATGGACCATTTTGGGGACATCTCCTCTTCCCAATAAATGCCCTCAGCCTTAGGTTACAATAAATAATGTTATGGAGTAGGAAGGTGATTAACAATGGTCCCTTGGGTCAATAAGAGGTGAAGATGAAATCTGACTTGGATAAGAAGATTTGAAATAGAACGCATCCCCTACCCCTACCCCTACCCCCAAAGGGATAAACCTAACTTCTCTGTATGTCCCAGAATAACATTTTGGGAGGTTCAATCACATTGCTTCATCTTCTCATAGAGAGGAGTTGACTCCCCCACCTAGAGGTAGAACTTTCTAGAACAACTCCTAGGGCAGCCTCATCTATTGGATGCTGGTTCCGGGGTAAGTCCCGCTGACAGCCCAATGTACATGGACTTCTTCACATTGCCTCTGAAGTGGTGTGAAAACGCTACTTAACTGTGGGCTCTGGTAGCCACAGGCCCACAGACCAGTCCTCCTCTTAAACCAGGCACAAGCTCTAGACTGAGAAGAAAATCCAAGAAAGGGGAGAGAAGGCTCACTGCTTTCCCCTGTCTAGTCTTAGATGGAAGAACATACCTCTTGGACACAGATAATGAAATCATTACTCTGAAAATCCCATGTTAGGTCAAAGTTCTGATACCATATTATCATGGGGTATCACTGTCACTCCTGTTTCCCCTATAAGAAAAATGAGGCCAAGAAAAGCTAATGTCAAGATTTAATGTCATACCAGATTAAGCCTCCAACTCTAATTTCTGCTTAGAATTTCAATTTCAATTTTAATTTAATTTCAATCTTAGTATTATGGAAGGAAACCTTTAATGAGTTTCTCTTTTATTGAAATATAAGTGACATATAATATAGCAGTTTCACTTGTATAAGATAATTATTTGCTATAATATATACTATGAAATGATCACCACGAAAAGCTAATCAGCATCCGTCACCTCATGTAGTTACAAATTTTTTTCTTGTGATGAGAACCGGTAAGATCCACTCTCTGAGCAACTTTCAAATACATAATACAGTACTATTAACTACAGCTACTGTGCTATATATTACATCCACAGGACCTACTTGAAACTAGAGGTTTGTTTGTTTGTTTTTTTAAAGATTTTATTTATTTATTTGACAGAGATAGAGACAGCCAGCGAGAGAGGGAACACAAGCAGGGGGAGTGGGAGAGGAAGAAGCAGGCTTCCATCGGAGAAGCCTGATGTGGGGCTCGATCCCATAACGCCGGGATCACGCCCTGAGCCGAAGGCAGAGGCTTAACCGCTGTGCCACCCAGGCGCCCCTAGAGGTTTTTTTTTTTTTGACCACCTTCGCCCATTTCACTTCCCGCCTCCAACCCTGCCTCTGACAAACACCAATCTGTTCTCAATGTCTATGAGCTCAGGATTTTGATGGGGTTTGGCCTGGGAGGTGGGGAATTTCACTTATAAGTGAGATCACAAGGTATTCGCCTTTCTCTGATTTATTTCATTTAGAATAATGCCCTCAACGTCCATCCATGTTGTCACAAATGACAAGATTTCCTTCTTTTTTAGTGTCTGAATAACATTCCATTATATATATACCACATTTTCTTTATCCATTCATCCATCAATGGACACTTGAGTTGTTTCCATGTCTTGGCTACTGTAAACAATGCAACAATTAACATGGGTGTACATGTATCTTTTCAAGTTAGTGTTTTCATTTCCTTCAGATAAATAGCCAGAAGTAGAATTGCCAGGTCTTATGGTAGTTCTATTTTTAATTTTTTTCGAGAAATCTCCATATTGTTTTTCAAAGTGGCTGCACCAATTTACGCTCCCGCCTACAATGCACAAGAGTTCCTTTTCTCCACATTCTTGCCAACACTTGTTATTTCTTGTCTTTAATAATGATTATCCTAACAGGTGTGAAGTGATCTCTCATTGTGGTTTTAATTTGCCTTTCCCTGATGACGAGTGATGTTAAGCACCTTTTCATTGAAGATAAATAGCTGCCCCCCAAAACACACGCACACCAAAAAAAGGATTAAGGAGGAAATAAGAGTTATCCAAACATTTCTGAACATCTGCCATATGGATGGGGTCATTATAGAATTGGTATCTGTAAAATAGCTCAACTCTAGTGTTTGACTCACAATGAAGTTATAAAGGTCACCAGCATCTTCCCAGGAAGGACTGCATCACTAAACTGTTCTATGATTCGTACACAAAATTGTCTGGAAAAAGGACCTACCATGTGCCAAGCTCTGGGCAAGGTGTTTTACATACCTTATCTCATTTAATCATTTTAGCAGTCCTGTGTGCTGACATTTTTAACATATACAGAAATGTCTCAAAGAGTTGAAATAGCTTGACTGAAGTCACAACGTTAGTAAATGGTCAAACCAATAATCAAACTTGGGTCAATCTGACACCAAAACGTATCTCTTGTCGAAACAACTTGTTTCAGGGAGTAGATTGTTATGCAATTCAGGAACTCACGTCTTTTTAACTTTGTTTATGGTTTCTTCTATGGTTTCTTTCTCAGATTTTTTTTCACTTAAGTATAATATTTTTCTTACGGTCTTTGCTTTCTGTGTCTTGTTAAGGAAATTTGTCTACCCTAAGATTATAAATGTATTCTGTGTTTTCTTTTGGACTTATAAAAATCCGTTGCTTACATTCAGACCTCTAACCATCTTTAATTTCTACTTTAATTTCTAATTTTTTCTAATTTTCTATAATTTGATGATGGCATGAGTTAGTGATATAATTTAATTTTTCCCCATGTAAATAACCAATTATCCAACACCATTGATGAGAGTCCATCTTTTCTCTGCTAATATTTCATGCCTCTGTCATCTATTGAGTCCAAATGTGAGAAGGTCTCTTTCTGACCTTTGTACTCCCTTCCATTGATCTTCTTTTTTTTTATTCTCTGTGTAAATACTGCATAGTGTTAATTACTATAGCCTTGTAACAAATATATTAATATTTGCTTCGGTAAGCCCCATCTTACTTTTCTCCAATTTTTTTGCTTGATTATTTGAAGCTTTTTCGTTTTATATTTAAAATTTAAAGACAACTTATGTTACTTGAAAAACTCTATTGAACTTTTGATGAGAACAATATTGTGTGTGTGAGTTAATTTTGGGAGAAGTGACACTTTAGGAATATTGAGTCTTCTCATCCAAGGACATAGTGTGTTTCACCATTTATTTTTTTTAGTAACTTTCTCCATAAAAGCCTCACCTACCTATTATCTTTTCCTGGATAACTTCAAGACTTTGTTTCTATTGTAAATAAGTTTCTTTTTAAAACTTGTGTAGTCTAATTTTTTGTCCTAAGTTTCTAGAACCCAATTGGTTTTTTATATTTATCTTGTACCCAGCAACGCTGCTGAACTCTTATTAGTTTGTAGATCCTATTAGATTGTTTAATGATTTTTCCCCTAATAAATACGGCATTGATTTAAGCATGCTTAGTCACTCAGAATTATCAATACATATGTACAAAGTTTAAAAACTCCAGAATTTGAAATAAATCGCCTCTCTTATTTTCTATAAATTGGTGTAAGTTTTATTTGAGCTGGCGTCACATGCAGATCATGTCCTAGTCCATGGCCTGAAACATGTCCATGGCCTGGGGGCTAGAGAGCACCCTCTCTGGTCATGTGCCATCAGCGTAGTGGGTTCGCTGCGGCCGCGTGGGTTCTGTCTGCGCAGCTCCCATTCTGCAGCTCCCTGCGGCATTCGTGCTTGCGAGGGGACTCCCTCTCGAAGGCAGACGGGAGGGTGAATCCAACCAAGTGTTTCAACGGAGCATCAGCAGCTATTTCCCAGGGCAGAAAATGCACCCTGGAAACAAGCCGTTGTGCTGGAGAGAAAAGGAGAGAGCACACCAGTGAAAACAAAGTAGGTGGGGGGGAGAGAAGCCTGCACTCACACCATCTCACAGGCGTAAGACATAAGTGATACTTCCTCTCCAGGCACGAAAGGAGGGGACAAAGAATAAAGAGAAGACCCCCTTTTAAAACGTCTCCTAGAAGGGGCGCCTGGGTGGCTCAGTTAGTTAAGCATCTGCCTTCGGCTCAGGTCATGATCCCAGGGTCCCAGGATCAAGCCTCGCATGGGGCTCCATGCTCAGCGGGGAGTCTGCTTCTCCCTCTGCCCCTCCCCCCCAGGGCTCTCCCTCACACGTGTACCCTCTCGCTCTCTCTCAAATAAACAAAATCTAAAACCTCTCCTAGAAATCCTGCTCAGCGACGTCCATTGGCTGGAATTGTATCACACATAAACCCCAGTGTGCAAAGGAGTCTGGGAAGGTGGGTATATTTAACTGGGTGCCATCATCACCCTGAGTTCTTTGGTGAGAAAGAAGAGGAGACGGCTACTGGACAAGCAACAAACAATGTCAGCCTCCATTTTAAGAAGGAGGACACTACGCCTTAGAGCCTTCTCCACGAACGTGAGCCAGGAAATGTTGGGGGCCGTTTGAAGAGATCTTAATACAATTCACAGGCTACGACAGACAAGGACTCTGTGGTGATACTGTGTACCTCAGATTTGCACCCTGTGTATAGTGGGACACTGCTGGAGCTTGGAGCTGTGAGACACACTTATTTTGATGGTGTTGCTTTGTCACCAGGGAGGGGACTCATGCAACTAGACGCGAGCTTGTGCACAGGAAGAAACGTGCACACCCCACCCCAGCAAGCCCTCAGGTGGTGGCAGCTGAAGAGTTAGTGGGAAAAGCCACAAGCCTGTCATTTTATTTCTCCACCTTAACGCTCTAAACATCTTATAGGGTCTCCCCGGCCAGTGACGGGGAACCTGCTCTGGAACCACCAGGAGCTTTTTTTATTCGGTTAAGGGCATGGGGCAGAGATCTCTTTGGACTACTTGCCTGGGCAGAGTTGTCTGAGCTTGGACCTCAGTGGGAGGATTCTGAGAATCTCAGGATGTAGGTTCAAGCAGCGGCAGAGTTCCATGACCCCACCTCAGCACTTTCTCCTTTATTCCTTCACCTGAGGCTTCTCCTTCCTAGGCTAGCCTGGCCACCTGCGGGGGTCCAGGTGAAACATAAACCTTTCTTTCGGAGACTTTTCTCTCCCAATTTAACTCAGAAAGTTGTTCAAGGATACTTCTAACACCACAAAATCTCTTAAGACTGCTCCCCCTCACCACCACTCCTAGAAGGTACAAGGTGCAAATCCTGACACTTTTCTATTGCTTGAGCTGATGAAGCCAAATCTCAGAACACATGAGAAACAGTCCCTGAGGGAAGGGTTTTTATATAATACAGATGGAGGTGGAATGGCCAGGTCTGGGCAATTCTTTCATTCAAAAAGAATGTATTAAGTACTTTCTCTGCATGTGGCATTGTACAAAGCACTGAGAATCAATGCAAAGAAGAGGGACTTAATGAGAGAAGAAGCCGAGCTAATGATCCACGACCCGGTCAACTAAGCCTTAAAGCTTAGGCCTTATCCTCCAGTTGGAAGGGCCCAAGGGAAGGGTCTGTTCTCCCTCACAAGAGTGGAACTCAGACACACCAGGATTTAGAAATCTGAGTAGGTCTGAAAGAAAGAAAGAAAAAGAAAGAAAGAAAGGAAGGAAGGAAGGAAGGAAGGAAGGAAGCAAGAAAGAAGAAAGAAAGAAAGAAAGAAAGAAAGAAAGAAAGAAAGAAGAAAGAAAAAGAGAAGGGAAGAAAGGAAAAGAAATCTGAGCAGGGAGAGATCTGTCTATAGTGTAGACATCAGCTGATTCATATATTTATCATGACGATGTGTACAACAGATTTCAGCAAAGTACTTTGCTCCAACTAGGCCAGCACATTGTGATAAGTTTCAGAAGGACGTAAACAATCTTGAGAAAGGAAGGAGAACAGCTGCCAAGTCATCCAGAGGAGCTGGGCTTTCCAGAAAGGCTGCCCAGGGCAGAGGTCGCTCTGCACACCAGGTGCTTGCCCTCAGAGTAGGAAGGAGAGTGAGCACTCAGAGGCCCCAGCCTCTCCCTTGTGTAAGGTTCCAATATTTTACTGGTTCTCGATACACTTTTCTTCCCCTGATGTCTCCATTGTCAGAAGCAAATAATGGAAGAAAATCAAGAGCTTTGGTTCCCAGCCAATGCGGTGGCTCAGGTTTAGAAACGTAGGGGAGGTCTGGACTCATCTAAGTTAAGCTGTGAGCTGCCTGAGTTGTTGAAACCATGTGAGAAACAGAAGTGAGCTGGCTGTTCTTCGTTTTGTCTGTTTTAAAACTTTTTAAGGATGGTTGATCCTATACCAGCCTCTGCAACCTTGTAATTATTCAACATTTTTTAAAAATTAATTGTATTTTTTAAAGATTTTTATTTATTTATTTGAGAGAGAGAGCACGAGCAGGGGGAGTGACAGGCAGAGAGAAAGCAGACTCCCCACTGAGCAGGGAGCCCGATGCGGGGCTCGATCCCAGGACCCTGGGATCATGACCTGAGCCAAAGGCAGATGCTTAACCAACTGAGCCACCCAGGTACCCCTAAAAATTAATTGTATTTTTGGGGCGCCTGGGTGGCACAGTTGGTTAAGCATCCGACTCTCGGTTTGGGCTCAGGTCATGATCTCAGGCTCATGAGATCAAGCCCTGCATTCAGCTGCACACTTAGCAGGGAAGCTGCTCGGGAGTCTCTCTCCCTCTCCCTCTACCCCTCCTGCTTGTGCTCTCTCTCTCTCTCTCTCTCTCTAAAATAAATAAACAAACCTTTTTAAAAATTTAATTGTATTTTTTTAAGCACTGTGTTTACCTAGTGCAAAATTTAGGTTCCAAAAGCGTGAAAAAGTAAAAATACTCCTCTCACCTCTGACTGCTAGTCATCCTGTCTCCCTTCCTGAAAGAAACAAATCAATGATATATGTTTGAGACTTATCCATGTTGATACACGTAAATATAGTCCATTCATATTAATGGATGCACAATCACACAATTTATTTATGCGTCTATATCCTTAAAGTGGATATACCCTGGGTATATGGCTGGGTCGTAGAATATATGTACCTTCACTTGTCTTTAGTATTGCCCAATTGCTTCACAAAGGTATTGTTCCAGTCAATACAACAATACCTAGTATTGTAAAGTGTAATAGTTTTTGTCATTCTACTCGGTGTGAAGTGCGAAACCGTGATGGTTTTTATTACCACTTCCCTGATCACTGTGAGGCTCATTATCTTTCACACATTTACTAGCCATCTCAGTTAGCTCTTCTGTGAATTGTCTGTCATATCCTTTGTGCATTTACACGCAAGTTGTTTTCCTTAAGAATTTTTAAAATGTCTTTATGTGTTTTAGATGCCTTATTCAACAGATAATTTTAATATCGTCTCCCAGTCCAGAGTTGTTTTCTATACTACCCTGATGCCTTTGGTTAAAACAGAAGACAAGTTTTCAAAGACTCCAATTTATTAATTTCTGCCTATTGTCTTTGAATTCCGTGTATTTTCTGGAAAATAGAAAACGTTAATTTTTGGCGAAATTCTACACTATTTCTAATAATGTTCGGATACTCCAGAACCTCTGGGTATGTGATCACCCCAAGATAATTACTTAAACGTATTGGAGCACATTTTTCATCTTCAGCTTCATGTTTGCATTATGGGCAAATGTTACCTTCTCAGGGAAGTCTTTCCTGACCCTTATAAAAGGTCAAGTTAACCTATCATATTCTCTTAATTTTTTTGCCTTCGGAGTACTTGCTATCATTCATAATCACACACATGTATGTTTATTTGGCTAATGTATGTGTCACTCCTCGAAGTTAGAAACTAACTTGGTATTGCTGACCGTCTGATTCCCAGTGCTTTGTACAATACCACACACAGAGAAAACACTTAATACATTCTTTTTGGCTGAAAGAATTGCCCAGACCTGGACGTTCCACCTCCATCTGTATTATATTAAAACCCTTCCCACAGGGACTGTTTCCCACGTGTTTTAAGATTTGGCTTCCCCTTGTCAGCTCAAGTACTGGGAAGTCTCAGAATTTGCAGGAGGCAGCATCCTTATCTTTGATCTAAAGACCACAGTGATCTCTTCATGAGGTTCCCACTGCGGCTACAATGACTGTAAAGAGTCAACGGCTCTTGCAACACAGTAAACCCTAAAAGAGTGAGCTGTGGTAACAGCAGGTAATTGCAATTTTGTGGTTATTGACTAATCAAAATGAGCTTTCTGCCTTAACTCAGGCTCCGAGGCATTCTGCACTTTTTCTATGACACATTTTCAAGGGATTATTTTATTTTTATTAAGTCTGGGGCAACAGAAGGGGTATCAACATTATACTACGAGTGATCTGGCGATGCTCGAATGTCTGCCTTCCATCTGGATGCCACAGAACAGGGTTAACATTGTCTGCCTGTCACGGGTTTCCTGAGTATATCCTATGTACCCTCCTCTCCTCATCCTGGCTAGAGTTTGGGTTGGAAACAAGATGACAGATGAAAACAGTGATTTGGAGTGTCAGGCATGTGGTGTACAGCCATTTTATATAATGAAGGAAAAAGGAGGGTGGAAATCACATAGGAAAGAGGGAGTCCAGTGGAATTTCTAAAGATGAAAAGTTATTCTTCAATGACACAATGAAATGGAAAGATGTTCCATACTCATGGATTGGAAGAAAAAATGTCATTAAAATATTAATACTACCCAAAGCAATTTACACGTTTAACGTAATCCCTATCAGAATACCAACACCATTTTTCACAGAGCTGGAACAAGCAATTCTAAAATTTGTATGAAACCGGAAAAGACCCCAGATAGCCAAAGCAATCTTGAAAAAGAAAAACAAAGCTGGAGGCATCACAATTCTGGACTTCAAGTTATATTACAAAACAGTCGTAATCAAAACAGTATGGTGCTGGCACAAAAGTAGACACCTAGATCAATAGAACAGAATAGAAAAGCCAGAAATGAACACACAGGTATATGGTCCATTAAACTTTGACAAAGCAGGGAAGAATACCCAATGGGAAAAAGGTTATCTCTTCAACAAATGGTGTTGGTAAAACTGGAAGCAACATGCAGAACAAAACTGCACCACTTTCTTACACCATACACAAAAATAAATTTAAAATGGTTTGAAGACCTAAATGTGAGATCTGAAACCACAAAAGTCCTGTAGGAGAACACAGGCAGTAACTTCTTTGACGTTGGCCATAGGAACTTCTTTCTAGATATGTCTCCTAGGGCAAGGGAAACAAAAGCAAAAATAAACTATTGGGACTACATCAAAATAAAGAGCTTCTGCAAAGTGAAGGAAGCCATCAATAAAACTAAAAGACAAACTACTGAATGGGAAAAGATATTTGTAAATGGCATATCTGATAAAGGGTTAGTACCCTATGATCCAACAATTGCACTACTGGGTATTTACCCCAAAGATACAGACGTAGTGAAGAGAAGGGCCATATGCATCCCAATGTTCATAGCAGCATTGTCCACAATAGCTAAATCATAGAAGGAGCTGAGATGCCCTTCAACAGATGACTGGATTAAGAAGGTGTGGTCCATATATACAATGGAATATTACTCAGCTATCAGAAAGAAGGAGTTCTCAACATTTGCTGCAACATGGACGGCACTGGAGGAGATAATGCTAAGTGAAATAAGTCAAGCAGAGAAAGACAACTATCATATGATTTCTCTCATCTATAGAACATAAGAACTAGGAAGATCGGTAGGAGAAGAAAGGGATAAAGAAAGGGGGGGTAATCAGAAGGGGGAATGAAGCATGAGAGACTATGGACTCTGAGAAACAAACTGAGGGCCTCAGAGGGGAGGAGGGTGGGGGAATGGGATAGGCTGGTGATGGGTAGGAAGGAGGGCACGTATTGCATGTTGCACTGGGTGTTATACGCAACTAATGAATCATGGAACTTTACATCAGAAACCAGGGATGTACTGTATGGTGACTAACATAATAAAAAAATATTATTATAAAAAAAAAAAAATATGTAAAGAACTTATAAAACTCAGTGCCCAAAAAACAAATAATCCAATTAAAAATGGGCAGAGGATATGAATAGACATTTTTCCAAAGAAGACATCCAGATGGCCAACAGACACATGAAAAGATGCTCACCATCACTGATCATCACCAGGGAAACACAGATCAAAACTACAAGGAGATATCACCTCACACCTGCCAGAATGGCTAAAATCAACAACACAAGAAACAACAGGCGTTGGTGAGGCTGTGGAGAAAAGGAACCCTCTTGCACTGTTGGTGGGAATGCAAACTGGTGCAGCCACTGTGGAAAACAGTAGGGAAGTTCCTCAAAAAGTTAAAAATAGCTACCCTATGACCCAGCAATTGCACTACTGGGTATTTACACAAAGGATACAAAAATACTGATTCGAAGGGATGTATGCCCCCCAATGTTTATAGCAACATCATCAACAATAGTCAAATTATGGAAAGAGCCCAAGTGCCCATCAACTGACGAGTGGAGATATATATGTATAATGGAATATTACTCAGCCATAAAAAAGAATGAAATCTTGCCATTTGCAAGGACATGGATGGAGCTAGAGAGTATTAAGCTATGAGAAATAAGTCAGTCAGAGAAAGACAAATACCATATGATTTCATTCATATGTGAAATTTAAGAAACAAAACAAACAAGCAAAAGGGGAAAAAAGAGAAGCAAACTAAGAAACAGACTCTTAACTATATGAAACAAACATGGTTACCAGAGGGTAGGTGGGTGGGGGATGGGTGAAATAGGTGAAGGGGATTATGGAGTGCCCTTGTTGTGATGAGCACCGGGTGTTGTATGAACGTGTTGAATCACTACATTGCACACCTGAGACTAATATTACACTGTACATTAACTGGAATTTAAATAAAAACTTAAATTTTTAAAATTTATTCTTCATATAAAAAGGCAAGACTGAAGTTACACAATTGGTTTCTACTTTTTTAATTTCAGGTTCCCAGAAAGGAAACTTCATAGTAGAAGGTAGTGTCATTCAGGAAGAGGGCTACATGTCACCCCACATGAAAGGGACCCAAAAAAGTTAGAGGACCAGATCAAATGCCAGAAATGAAATGATCTAGAGAAAGACAGAGAAAGTAAAAGATGAAGTCTTTGTCTCATGGGTTAAGAAAAATGCAAAAATGCAATTGAAGACGACTAATCAGTTCTAAAAGATCTCCATGCCTGATTTCCTGGAAATCCCAAGAAGCTCCTAGGAAAGGCATTCTCTTTTCTGTCACTGATTCTTCAGCAATCTTTTGAGTAGCTACTAAGTAATTTATGAACTATCAGTTTATTTCTCATTCCCCTTTTCCTTATTTTTCCACATTCATCCCCTGCCTTAAAGTCCACAGCTTTGTATTTTGCATCATTTCTTAGCCTCCCATCATTCCTGACAGCCTTACATATCTACAGTGCGTTAGTCCTCATCGTGCACATTCAGTTATTCTCTGGCTGTTTCTCGTCATCCTCTGGTTGGATAATCACACGGCTGTAAAACAAGAAGAATGAGGTATTGGAAGAGTAAGGGAAAATACAACCAATGTTGAGACCATCAGGGGGTTTGGGCGACTTTGTGAGACTGAGCCCCAGCTCTTTCTTGATTACTGAAGTATTTACTGATAGAGACATCTCATTTTCCCAATGAGATGTTTTGCCTTCAGAAGACACAGGATAAACTTCCTTCCTTCAGTGGGGCTGAGACTCTCGGGATGCTTTTGATAAAGCTACAACACTGGCTTTACTCTCCCAATAGAGAGTATTGAGGGGACATTCCTGGTCCCCCAGAAACTCATTGCGAAGGGGGATAAGTAAAGGCCTCCCATCGCAAACCTTGGTTATAAAGAGGGGAGAAATATCCAAAGACTGCCGGGAGGGGATACCATAAGGAGGCAAGACTTTAATGGAAGGATATCCCAGGAGATTATCTTGTTTGTAATTTATGAGAAGACTCCCTTTGAGCTTCAACTTCCGGCCTGAAGTACAAGGAAGAAATGCCAAAAATTGGGCTTTCCCACTTTGTCCTATCCTGACTCCTATAGGAAACAGAGCCTGAAGCAAGGATTGTGGTGGTGGCAATTTATTTGGGAGGTGCAAACCCAGGTCAATAAGAGTGAGAAAAAAGAATGGAGTCGAGGAAAGATGTGATCTGTGATATTACCACAGCCGGCCATACTCCCCAAGTTGCTAAGGCAAGTGGCTCAGCAAGCTTGGTCACTCAGGGTCAGGGGCTTCTCCAGAACAATTGTAAGGAGTGTCTCAGAGAGTCTGGCTCTGGATAGTAAGGACTAAAGCACGAACTTTCCCTGGAGAGAGGCCCAAGAAGGAGTTCTCCACAGGGAATAATATCCCAGAATATCAGTTCTACCTTCTCAGTTTTTCTTCAAAAAGAGATTCCTTGAGAATGGCCGAGTTTCAATTCTTCTGTATATAGCTGTCCAGTTTTCCCAGCACCATTTATTGAAGAGACTGTCTTTTTTCCATTGGACATTTTTTCTTGCTTTGTTGAAGGTTAGTTGACCATAGAGTTGAGGGTCCATATCCGGGCTCTCTATTCTGTTCTATTGGTCTATGTGTCTGTTTTTGTGCCAGTACCATGCTGTCTTGGTGATCACAGCTTTGTATTATAGCTTGAAATCAGGCAATGTGATGCCCCCAGCTTTGTTTTTCTTTTTCAATACTTCCTTGGTGATTCAGGGTCTTTTCTGGTTCCATACAAATTTTAGGATTGTTTGTTCCAGCACTTTGAAAAATGCCATTGGTATTTTCATTGGGGTGGCACTGAAAGTATAGATTGTTCTGGGCAGCACAGACACATGAAAAAATGTTCAACATCATTAACCATCAGGGAAATTCAAATCAAAACCACATTGAGATACTACCACTTTATACAAGTAAGAATGGCAAAAATTGAAAAGGCAGGAAACAACAAATGTTGGAGAGGATGTGGAGAAAGGGGAACCCTGTTACACTGTTGGGGGGAATGCAAGGTGGTACAGACATTTTGGAAAACAGTATGGAGGTTCCTCAAAAAGTTTAAAAAAAAAGAGCTACCCTATGACCCAGGAGTTGCACTACTGGATATTTACCCCAAAGATACAGATGCAGTGAAAAGAAGGGGCACATGCACCCCAATGTTCATAGCAACAATGTCCACCTAGCCAAACCGCGGAAGGAGCCAAGATGCCCTTCGACAGACGAAGGGATAAAGAAGATGTGGTCCATACATACAATGGAATATTACTCAGCCATCAGAAAGGATGAATACCCACCATTTGCATTGACATGGATGGAATTGGAGGGGATTATGCTGAGTGAAGTAAGTCAAGCAGAGAAAGACAATTATCAAATGGTTTCCCTCATATGTGGAACATAAGGAATAGCAGGGAGGACATTAGGAGAGGGAAGGGAAAAATGAAGGGGGGGAAATCTTGGCGGGGGGGAACCATGAGAGACTATGGACTATGGGAAAAAAACTGAGGGTTTCAGAGGGGAGGGGAGTGGGGGGATAGGTTAGCCTGGTGATGGGTATTAAGGAGGGCACGTATTGCATGGAGCACTGGGTGTTATACGCAAACACTGGATCATGGAACACTACACCAAAAGCTAATGATGAAATGTATGGTGACTAACATAACATAATAAAATAAAATTTAAAGAAAGATATTCCTTGAGCCCAAACTACTACCCCCATGCTGTCCCCATAAATTTTTTATTCTGGTTGTCCAAAACACGGAGAAGAAGCCAAAGCTCTTTCTCTGTCCAGTCCCGTGATGGACCATCACAACAACATTGTTCACCGGCACTTACCACTGGACCTACCACCTAGTCGTGATTTGTGGGGGCGCCCTGCCGGGCAGGCGTGGAGCTTGGCCTCTGTGCCCTGATGATCTCCCCTGAACAAAAGAACCCCAGGGCCCCAAACATGGGAGCATACATCAGCATCAGAGCACCAAGTTCAGAGAACTGGGATGAAAAGCTAGAAACAGAGTCTGTAGGGAACAAGCCCTCCTCCTCTCTGGTCCAGCCCTGCTTTCTCTCAGAGATCTACTCTCACATTCTCCTCCTTCAATCTCTATAGACTTCCCCAAAAGTATCCCACTTGGGATCTTTTCCAAGTTTAGGCCTCCCAAGGGAAGTAGCTGGGAGGAGAACACCAGGATCACACACTCCGTGTGCAACACAGCCTGGAGAGAAGGGCTTTCCTGTGTTCTTGTGGGGAAGACGGAAGCATCAATTTTCTTACTAGATGAGGAGTTGGTTAAATGGTTTCTGAGGTTTTGCACATGCTGTTTATTAGACTAAGGAAGTTGCTTCTCATTTTGGTCTGCTAAAAGGATATCTTCGTTATCATGAGTGAATGTTGAATTTTATTAACTGCTTTTCTGTTTGTTAAGATTATGATATGATTTTTCTCTTAGATCTGTTTGTGTGGCAAATTACATCAACTGATCTTCCTAGGGTTCAGTGAGATCTGCATTCTCAGTGTAAACCTAACGTGTCTGTGGCAGATTAACCTTTTAATGTATCATTGGACTAATTTCAAGAGTTGATACTTTGTGCAGAGTTTTTGCGCCTATGAATCATGCATGAGACTGACCTGTAAATTTCCTTATTCTGTTATTTGTATCAAGGCAATGTCAGCCTTATAAAGTGAGATGGGTAATATTCCTTCTTTATCTCTTTCCTGGAAGACTTTGTAGATTGTCTTCCTTCCTTGAATTTTAGTAAAAATTAATATTAAAGCCATCTAGGCCAGTTCTCTATGTGGAAAATTGCTGATTGCTGATGCAATTTCTTTGCTAATTCCAGGATCATCTTAAGTTTGCAGTTTCTTCTTGAGTAGGGGTGAGGCAGTGATATTTCTATGTTGTCTGAAATTTAAATGTTGTTAGTATCAAGTTGTTCTATAATTTTTTGGCTTATTTTTCAATGGCCTGCAGCGTTTGTAAAAATCCTCCCTTTTTAGTCCAAATATTAAACATTTACTCCTTCTCTCTTTTATCCTTGACTAGTTTCTCCAGAGGTTTGTCAATTTTATTAGCCTTTTCAAATAATTCGTCTGTGCTTTATTAAACCTCTCTATTGTGTGTTTGCCTGTTATTTCGTTACCTTCTGCTACCTCTTACTACTTCTTCCTCCTATTTCATTGAATTCATTCACTTATTAATTTCTAACTTCTTGAGATATATAATTTCAGTTTTTGTAATTGTGAGGTTTAAGACTAAATTTTTCTCCACTTGCTTTAGCCGCATTCCACCGTTTGTAATAAGAACTGGTACTGGTATTATTCAATTCAAAACATTTTCTGTTTCTTTTTAAATTTCATTTTGACTTGTGGGTTATTTCAAAATATGTTTCTTTTTTTCTAATATTGTAAGGATTTTTCTAGTTACCATTTTATTGATTTCTAACTTAATTATGTTACGGCCAGAAAATAGTCCAAAGATTTATGTTTTTGGAATTTCTCAAGATATGCTTTGTGGCCAGCATAAGATCAATTTTGGCAAATGTGTTCTGGGTACTTGTAATAATATATATTCCGCACTGGGTGGGCATACTGTTCTAAATATGTCTATTATAATGTCCAATTTGGTCATTGTTTTGTTTAAATCATCCTTACTGATTTTTTTGGAGGGGTGGGATCTACTTACTGTATCAATTCCTGAAACTATTTATCTCCTTGGGGTTCTTTCAATTTTTGTTTTATATATTTTCTAGTCATAGAATGGGATGAATTAAAATTTTAAATCATTTTGTCTTCCTGATGAATTTAACCTTTTTATTGATGAACTTGGCGATGAAACAGCCTTATTTATTTTTAGAAATGCTTTTGACTTAAAGTCGGTTTTGTCGGGTACGAATACTCCAATAATGGTTTCCTAGGGTTACTGTGAATGGTGTATCCATTTCCTTTCTTTTCCTTTCAACTTCTAATATAGTTATTGATATATTGCTTTTAAATATACTCTTTTACCTATGCTTTTTATTTGTCTCCAACTATTCTATGGTTTTTTTCCCCTCTTCTTTCTTACTTTTTCTAGGATGGATTACTTTTTACCTTTCCTTTTTTCCCTTCTACTGATTTGAAAGATAGACATTGTTTATATTATTTTAGTGGTTACAAAGTACTGCATGTTTCCTTAACTTATCAAAGACTAAACTTAATCAGGTTGACCCTCCTCCCTGAAAACAAAAGAAATGCAGGACCTTTAATCTCATTTACCTTCTCCCAACATTTTTGCATTTTCTTTCTACCCTATTTCTTTCTTTTTTTTAAGATTTTATTTATTTATCTGGCAGAGAGAGAGAGAGAGAAAGAGTGTGCGTGTGTGTGTGTGTGTGTGTGTGTGTACAAGCAGGGGGAGCAGCAGACAGAGGGAGAGGCAGAAGCAGGCTCCCCACTGAGCAGAGAGCCCAACACAGGACTCGATCCCAGGTTACTGAGATCATGACCTGAGCCCAAGGCAGAGGCTTAACCGACTGAGCCACCCACGCGCCCCCATTCTACCCTATTTTTTCAGCACTATTAGAAATTGCGATTATCATTTTATATGGACAATGTTCATTTTCCTTTAATAGTTTCTAGTAACTAGATTCGTTTTGGGTTTTTCTGCATTGTGCTCTAATAATTTCTTCTGCTATTTCTTCCAGCTAAAAATTCTCTTTTCTGTGGTCTTCAGTCTGCAATCAAACCAACCCATCCATTGAATTTTTAATTTTATTGCATATTTTTAATTTTGGAAGTCCTGCTTAGTTTCGTATCAAATTGGTTATGACACTTCATATTTTCCTGTTCCCTTGAGTTATTTATTTTTTTTAAAGATTTTATTTATTTATTCGACAGAGAGAGAGACAGCCATCGAGAGAGGGAACACAAGCAGGGGGAATGGGAGAGGAAGAAGCAGGCTCCCAGCGGAGGAGCCTGATGTGGGGCTCGATCCCATAACGCCGGGATCAAGCCCTGAGCCGAAGGCAGATACTCAACGTCTGCGCCCCCCAGGCGCCCCCCCTTGAGTTATTTTTACGTTTGTATTAGGATACATGCCAGATAGCTCCAACACCTCAAGGTCTCACTGACCTTTTCCTACTGTTGTTTCTGCTGACTCATTTACAGAGTCCTGCCTTCTTGTGGTCTCTGGCGTTTTGATCATGTGCAGCTTGTTACTTTCGAAAAGATTTGGGCTAGTGTGGGGGATGGCAGGATTTCCAAGGCCCAGACTAAAGCGTCTCCTTCAGAAAGGATTTGTAATTGCTTCCGCATGACGCCTGGGGGCATTTCCCTTCTACACCATTAGCAAGTCAAGACCATTAGCTGCTTTAGACCCAGTCTGTCCAGTCCGTGAGAACCTAGGCTGTAAATCTTCAGGAAGGTTGGCCCTTGGTCACAACTTCTCAGGGTCTGGTTATTTTTCCCTTTTTGATATTTTACCACTTTATTCAGCACTGCCTTCTCTGGTGGGGACAGATTCAGTTCTGCTTTATCTTTATGCCACAGGGCAGCCCCTGGGGGCCCCAGATTAGAGTGAGGGAGTTTCTTCTTGACCCTCCATACCGTTTGGACCCAGGAGCTTGACTTCTATCCCTCTTGCCCAAAGAAATCACCAAAACTAAGGGCCAAATTGTGTAGATGGCAAATACCCTCAGGACAAAAAAAAGCTGGAGCTATCTTGATCTCTGCTTGCCTTTCTGGATTTCAGAATTAAATCCAAAGTTTAACCTGAGAGTTCTCCGCTGTCTTATCAGTTCATGAGTGCTTTAAAAAAGCTTTTCCTTCCCTGGTTTTTTTCCCCCAATTTTTTTTCTCTCAGAGGGTTGGGCTAACTAGCCTGCCTGCTAAAACTTCAGATAGAAGTCAGCATATTCCTTTTTTACCTACCCAAACAACCTGATTCAGTTTCTCCTGTGAGGGACATAATTAAAACTGTTTTCCCTAGCCTTTGCCCTATCTTTTTGGCAGTTACTCTTTACCTCACAAAATCCCAGAAACTAGTTCAATGATTACATTTTAGTGAGCTCCTGTCCCGGTAACATGTAGAAAAACTAATTTCAGTGAGAAATCTCCAAATGTGTCCCAGGTTGGTTTTCTTCAGGGGAAAGTTTCCTATAAAAAGTTAATCCAATCTGGTGTGTAAACTCTTTCCTCATATCCTCTTCCTGAATTTTTAAACTCCCCTTTTCTACATTTAGGGGAATCTTGTGGCACTTAGAGGAATGTAGAGGCATCCAACAGTTCACTGCGTGATAGGCCAGAGAACAATGGAAAAAGGAAAGGGGAAGACCTGAGAAACCAGCTGAGGGAGATGTTCTGACCCAGCAGACAAGGGGCCAAGGCTGGAGCAGGAGAAGGAATGAACATCCCCCACCCACCTCCTAAGGAGAGTGTAGCCTCTTGTTCTCCTAAATTGCTAGCACCTGATGGACACCCTGGCCCTACGTAGGGGTGTAAAGGTGAGACCCTAGGGATGAGAGACACCATGATGAAATGGTACTGCACTGCGGTAATGACCGTGGCCAGACAAGAACCAGGGAGTACTTGACGAGCCAGGATCCAGGATGTCTTCTTTCTTAGTAGGTTTCCCAGCAACAAAGAGAAGCGGTTCGGTGTTTCGATATCATTTTTCAGAATGTTTATATGCTACGACATACTCATTCTACCACTGGGAATATATTCTAAAAAACAGAACCCAAAACGCACGCGCACACACACAGAAGCTGCGATAAACAATAAACTTTGAGCATAAAGATGTTCATCTCAGTTTCATTTCGTATTGCCAGAAATTTGAATTGGCCTAAATAACAAAGTGGGGAATGATTAACTATGGGTATATCGACATGATGGAGTAGGATATAAACGTAAATAGGATTTTTAGGAACCCTACAGAAAACCAGGCTAGAAACATTAACTGGCTATTTGCATGCTCTCACTCCCAAAAAAGAAAAGCATTAAAACATCAAGATAACACTTCAGTCTTTCTGAATGGCAGGGACGCAGAAGAGTGACGGACGATATTCAGTACAGGCATAGGTGTACAGGACTGCCTAGAGATTTCCTGATATTGATATATAAATTTGCACAATCTGGGGCGGTTGGATGATTCAGTGGGTTAAGCATCTGCCTTCGGCTCAGGTCATGATCTCAGGGTTTGGGGATTGAGCCCGGCATCAGGCTCCCTGCTCAGCAGGGAGTCTGCGTCTCCCTCTCGTCTGCTCCTCCCCCCTCTGCTTGTGCTCTCTCTCTCAAATAAATAAATAAATAAAATCTTCTTTAAAAAATCAAATAAATTTGTACAGTCTTTTTAGATAGCAATTGCTAATGTGTACAGAAAGTTAAGAAATACAACTAAGCTTTGAAGAAGCTAATCCATCCTTGGACAATGGGACACGTACATAAAGGTTGTTCATGACTGTGTTGTATATACTAGCAAAAAAGAAAAAAAGAAGATTGAGAGAAACCTTGGCATAAAACAAAAGGAGAAACAGGGGCGCCTGGGTGGCTCAGTCAGTTAAGCATCTGCCTTCAGCTCAGGTCATGATCCCAGGGTCCTGGGATCAAGCCCCACATCGGGCTCCCTGCTCAGCGGGAAGCCTGCTTCTCCCTCTCCCACTCCCCCTGCTTGGGTTCCCTCTCTTGCAGTCTCTCTGTCAAATAAATAAATAAAATCTTTAAAAAAAAAAAAAGGAGAAACAGTAAGTAAATTGTCATAAGTTCATATGTCACATGCAAATGACAAAATAGAATAAAATGATGATTAATATTTCCTGATAGTCACATATGACTAAGTGACAAAAGCAGATTACAAAATCTTATGTGTGAGAGAATGATGTCACCAAGATGGCGACAGAAGTTGTTCTTGATTTGGCTTCCCCTCACAAGAACAATCAGTAACTATTCATGGACAAGACGCCACTGAGAAAATCCTAGAACACGAAGCACCTCCCTGTACCACAGAGACCAAGACAGAACACATTAGACGGATAATGTATGTTAGCTAAACTTATTTTTGGTAATCATTTCACAATATATGTAAGTCAAGTCATTATGCTGTTCACCTTAAATTTACATAGTGCTGTCAATTATACCCCAATAAAACTGGGGGGAAATCTTATGTGTGGCATTATCCCTTTTTCATTTTGCTAAGTATATATATTTGCATAGGAAAAAAACTATTAAAATATACACCAAATCATTGGTGGTTGTAACTAGGTAGTGAATATAATGTGACATTTTTTCCTAACTTGACTTATTTGTAGCTCCTTTAATTATATTTTTATATATTTTGAAGATGGAAGAAGGGGACATGAACAAAGGAATGTACTCTTGAAACTGGAAGAAGGAAGCAATAGATGCCCCTAGGCTCTCCAAAGGGGACACAACCCGGCTGACACCTTGACATCGGCCCCACAAAATTGATGTTTCTAGGCTTGGGGTCTCCAGAACTGTGAGAGAATATATGTCCGTCATTTTAAGCCATCAAATAGGTGAACATTTGTTGCAGTGGCCATAGGAAACTAACACAGCACCTTATCTGGAAGTGTGCATTTGAAAATCACACCCCCTGGGCTAGATGCATCAGAAAAAGCCAGCACCTCTGAGAGGAGTAAATAGAGACAGACACCTTAGTAGGACTGCCACTAGTGTGGCTACACTGGTGTGCCTTTTGTGAGTAAATGGTGGCCATTTTTCCAGGGGTCTGCAGCCCCAAGCCAGGGATTCTCCCAGGAGAGCCAAGTTCTGGCTCAGAGCTGTGTGAGAACACGGCCTACACGAGCCCAGGCATCTGTTTTGGAATTATTGCTACAACAAACCTCTGTGGCCAGACGCTAGGCCTGGATCAAGCTGGGAGAACATTCAAGGCCAGGGCTGGGCCCCAGGACTGCACCTGATACCCCACACAGCCCCTTAACGGAGACCACCCATCCCAGGGCAGCTGGGAGGGCAGGACCAGGAGAAAGCCAGCTCAATCCTTCCTCTCTCCGCCCACAGGAGGCTCCAGAGACCCCTTGCATACAACAACGCAGCCCAGGGCATTGCCTCCTTTGGATGAAAAATGGACCACCTCCAGGTCTTCAAGGTCCTGAGCTCCCTGCCCTGGAAAAAGAGATCAGTGAAAGCAGGCACTCCACAAAGCCCCCTCTGTGACTGACCATTGTCCTTGGGGAAGAGTCCAGACCTCCCTGCTTGGAGGCTGCCATGGCCTTAATAAATATCCGGTTCTCAAATGCACTGATTGATTTGTCCTTTATTTATTCAACAGTCACTGGGTGGGAACTATGGGCCAAGTCGGCCTTGTGCCCTCTGCTCACACTTCTCCCCTGTCTCCTGCGTCTTTCTCTCTTCTACCCCTCACCACCTCCTCACAAAGCCTTGCCATGTTATGACCTGCTTGAGTCTTTTCCACACCATTCCCTCACAGCTTTGGCCCATTTCACCTGCCTTTTAGTCACCCATGGTAACCTGGCTTCTATCTAAGACCCTGGCTGCTCACCTGTGGAGCAAGAGAGAGAGTCTCTGCAGTGGAACTAGACAGCACTACTTTGGCTATCAACCAGCAGGTATCAGATACTGAGCACCTGTTATGTGCCAGGCACTGGAGGCTCAGAAGGGAGCATGGCAGGCACTGTCCATGCCCTCATGAAACTTAAGGCCAAAGGACATTCACCAGAATTTCCCCAAGTCTCCTTCCTTGTTCAGGTTGGTCAGATTGGCCTGAATCTGTGTGGGAAATCCACCCAAATGAAAATCATCTTGTTCAAGGTTAATATGCATTGGTCTTACAACTTGCAGCTTGCACCTGTGTGATCACATTTGACCCTAGGATTGAAGTTTCTAATTCTGGTGTCAATGGAGACCTACCTCCGGATGCAGGAGAGATGTAGGAAGGAAAAAATGTAACCAGGGCAGCCATTTCTTCATGGTTTACGTTTAGGGTACCCTATGGGGTAGAAAGTTCAATATAAACTCTGACATGGAAGACATACCACATTTTCCTTATCTGCTTTAAATCAGATTAGAGAGGCTCCCATGGGGTCAGAAAAATGGAGAACAGCCTCCAAACCTCAGACCATCATGGTCACCGCCACTCACTGAGTTTCCAAGCCCACAGTGACCCTTCAAAGTCATTCAGCTCTTAGCTGGGAGACCACACAAGTGGTATGAGACTCTTTCTGGACCCTGTGCTGGGTCAGTCTAGCCAGGCATGCCCAGCAGCCACCCCGTCCCAGGTCTTGACGCCAATCGGGGAAGCTGCTTTGGGGTTAACGTCAGTCACAATTGTGGATGACTATTCTTCAACCAAATAACACACACCACTAATACCATACGCATTTGCACATAGAGGAAATATCTGCCTCTGGGTTCCCATCACCCTCAGAGTCGTGTCTTCTCACATCTGGTTGCCCACAAAGATCTCTGTAGCAGAATATCTTAGTGATCGTGACCACTTTCATAATGAGGGTAAAAGGGTTGACTTACACAGCTCAGTTTGAATGCTGAAAATCCTCCCGAAACAAAAACGTACCAAAATCATGCCCAGAAAGAAAAAAATGAAGGGATCCAAACAAAAACATACAGCTTATACATACACAAAAATATACACCAGCACGTATAAATATATCCCGGGCACTAGACCACCAGGGGACTGAAAGCACATATAAATGCATATGTACATATATCCACATATATGAGGACATTTGTAGAGCTGTGGATAAGATCACAGACTTTGGAATCAGATCCCTGCTATGTTAACGGGCATACATGTATAGAGGTATAATTTGTGACAATAACAACATGGGGTGGGGGTTGAGCTGAATAGAAGTCAATAAAATGAACTCAACAAATCGCAGGGTATAAGATCAGTTGTTTCTTTTTTGTATTTTTAAAATTTGTAATAAACAATCTTTTTATGTTGGGGTAATTGTGGATTCACATGTAGTTGTACAATATAATACAGCAGGGGCGCCTGGGTGGCACAGCGGTTAAGCGTCTGCCTTCGGCTCAGGGTGTGATCCCAGCGTTATGGGATCGAGCCCCACATCAGGCTCTTCCGCTATGAGCCTGCTTCTTCCTCTCCCACTCCCCCTGCTTGTGTTCCCTCTCTCGCTGGCTGTCTCTATCTCTATCGAATAAATAAATAAATAATAAATAAAAAATAAAAAATAAAAAAATATATATAATACATCAATATCTCATAGACACTTTATCTGGTTTAGCCAATGGTAACATCTTGCACAACTGTAGTACAATATCATAACTGGGCTATTGATACATAACATTGATTCAGGCAAAGCACAGAACAGTTCTATCATCACAACGATTCCTCCTGTTGCACTTTGATAGCTACACCCACCTGCCTCCCTCACCCTCGCATCCCTGACAACTGGCAACCACTAAAGTGTTCTCCATCATCATAATATTGATATTTGAAGAATGCAAAAACAATTCAGCTATGTTCTTCTTAAACAGAAGGTAAGTCCTGTACATGTTTTGAGAAATTTATATCACAGTATTTCTCTTTTCTTGAGCAGTTGTAAGAGGTATTGTATTTTTTTTTTTAGATCTTTTTATTTATTTGAGAGAGAGAGAGAGAAAGAGTAGGGGGAGGGGCAGAGGCAGAGGAAGAGGGAAAGAAAATCTCAAACAGACTCCCCACTGAGCACAGAACCTGGCACCGGGCTCAATCTCAGGACCCTGAGATCATGACCTGAGCCAAAATCCAAAGTTGGTCACTTAATCAACTGAGCCACCCAGGCGCCCCAGTGCTATTGTATTTTAAAGTTCAGTGCCAACATGTTCATTGAGACCTAACCTAACAAATCTTGAGAAAGAAGAATAAATTGTTTCTATACACCAGCAATGAACAATCCCTAAGGAAGTTTTACAAACAGTTCCATTTACAATAGAATCCAAAAGAATAAAATACCTAGGACTAAAGTTAATTTAACCAAGCAGGTGAACAAATTATACACCGAAAACTACAAAGTGTTGTTGAAAGTAGTTAAAGAAGAACTACTTAAATGGAAAAACATCCCATGTTCACGGATTGGAAGGCATACATTGTTAAGATGGCAATACTCCCCAAAGTCATCTACAGAGTCAAAGAAATCATTGTCAAAATTCCAGTGACCTTTTCTGCTGAAATGGAAGAGCCAATTCTAGAACTCATATGGAATTGCAAGGGGCCCCAAATAGCTAAAACAACATTAAAAAAGAAAAACTAAGTGGGAGGACTCACACTTCTTGGTTTCAGAACTTACTATGAAGCTACAGCAATCAAAACTAGTGTGGTACCAGCATAAGGATAGACATATAGATGAAAGGGATAAAATTGAGAGCCCAGAAATAAACCCAAAAGTCTATGGCCAATTGATTTTTTGACAAGGGTGCCAAGACCATTTGGTGGAGAAAAAATGATATCTTCAATGAATGTTGCTGGAACAACCAGATAACTACATGAAAAGAATATAGTTGAACCCCTACCTCACACCATACACAATAATCCATTCAAAATGGATCAACAGCCTAAATGTAAGAGCTAAACCATAAAACTCTTAGAAGAAAACAGAGGGTAAATCTTCATGACCTCTGATCTGACACTGGATTCTTACATTTGACACCAAAAGCACAAACAACAAAAGATAAAATAGATATATTGGATTTCATAAATATTTAAAACTTGTACACTAAAGAATAGTATCAAGAAAGTGAAAATACAATCTACAGAATGGGAGAAAATATTTGCAAATTATATATCTGATAGGAGTATAGTATCTAGAATATACAAAGAACTCTTACAACTCAACCACAAAAAGACAAGCAAGTAGGACACCTGGGTGGCTCAGTCAGTTAAGCATCTGCCTTCGACTCAGGTCATGATCCCAGCATCCTGGGATCGAGTCCCACATCAGGCTCCCTGCTCAGTGGGGAGCCTGCTTCTTTGCCCCTCCCCAGCTCGTTCTTTCTCTCTCTTTCTCTTACTCTCTCAAATAAAGAAATAAAATCTTAAAAAAAAAAAAAAGACAAACAACTCAATTAAGAAATGGGTGAAGAACTTGAATTGACAGTCCTCCAAGGAAGATATACAAATGACCAGCAAACAGAGGTAAAGATGCTAAACATAATTAGTCATGAAGGAAATGTAAACCAAAACCACAAGATACCACTCTACACACTAGGATGGCTATAATAAAAAAATGAAAACTAACAAGTATTAATGAGGTTGTGCAGAAATAGGAACCCCTGTAAAGAAGCCAGACACAACAGGTCACATATTGCATGATCCTTTTATATGAAATATTCAGAATATGCAAATCTATGGAGACAGAAAGATTAGTGGTTGCCAATGGACCAGGCAGGCTTGGTCCTAAAGGGAGAATGGAAAGTTATTATGTACCCATTAAGTTGTGGATGGGATAGATGGATGTCCTGGGGTGATGAAAAAAAATTGTAAGTAGAAAGAGGTGGTAGTCCTACAACATTTGGAATGTACTAAATACCACTGGATTGTACACTTTCATGAGTTGTGGGTTATGTGAAATTCACTTCAATTGTTATGCGGGTCATAGCCTTATGTTTAGCATAATCCTCTTTTAATTTAAAAAAATGCAGATATACGTGAGAGAAAAATATGTTAGATCACACTTCAAGGCACTAAAGATGATTACCAATGAATGATGAGAAACCAGATCATTTTTATTAAGTAGGTTCCACACCCAGCATGGAGCCCAATATGGGGCTTGAACTCATGACCCTGAGATTAAGACCTGAGCTGAGATCAAGACCTTAGCTGACATTAAGCCAGCTTAACTAATTGAGCCAACCAGGCACCCCAGAAATCAGATAATTTTAGGGGCACTTCAGTGGCACAGTTAAGCATTGGATTCTTGGTTTTGACTCAGGTAATGATTTGATGGTTGTGAGATCAAGTCCTGAATTAGGCTCTGCACTCAGCATGGAGTCGCTTAAGAGTCTCTTTCCCTCTCTCTCTCTGCCCCTGCCCTCTGCTCTCTCTCTAAAATAAAAATAAATCTTTAAAAAAATCAGATAATTTTAATTTTCTCTTTGCTTAAATTATTTTTCAAATTTCACAATTTTAGAAAATAATTCCTTGCTAAATTTTTTAATGACTAGGAAAGAGAAACTAATAGTCATTAAGAGCATGAAGAAAATACTTCAGTTATGGGGTAAAGTGAGGAGAAAACAAAATTACATTGTATGTAGAGTATGATTCCAGGTATTTAAAATGTATTGTTAGGGCTCCTGGGTGGCTCAATCGGTGACCATCAGACTCTTGATCTCAGCTCAGGTCTTGATCTCAAGGTCGTGAGTTCAAGACCCTGGCTTGAGTGAGTTCACCCAGCATGGAGCCTATGGCTCAGGTGTGATCTTGGGCTCTTGGGATCAAGCCCCACGATGGGCTCCATGCTCAGCTTGGAGACTGCTTGGGGTTCTTTCTTCCTCCCCCTCTGCTCCTCCCTCTGCTTGGTTGCACGTGTGCACTCTCTCTCTCTCTCAAATAAATAAATAAATAAATAAATAAATAAATCTTTTAAAAAATAAACTGCATTGCTTAGGTAACAGTTTGTAGGAGATACACAAATAATTGACATTTTTCCTTTCCAGTTTCCAAATTTTCTCAATGGACGTATATTTACCACTATAATCAGAGAGACACTTTTATTTTTTAAATGGCCACAACTGGGCAAGCTAAGTTCAAAAAGAGTAGAGATTTGATAAATGTACTTGTTTTGATAAGGAGGATATTTACACCAGAATCATGTATTTTGATAGGTAATCTTCCTCATAGAAAAATTGTAAAGGACAGAAAATATAGAGATGGAAACTTCAATCACCACACTCTACCCACTCAGAGATACTTAATTGTTCTTTAAACAGAACTGGGCTTAGCTGTTTAGAAACAATGGCCCCTCACATCCAATGGTAGTGAGATCAACAGCAGAGTTTGCTCAGCAAAAGTGAGTCTATTGTGTGGCAAACCTGCTATCTCAGAAGTGTGGCTCTCTGGACAGAGGCCAGAGAATACTGAAAGGACAACTCTTGGTCTTTGCTTGCCCTGCATACTTCCAACTTCACGTGGTATTGGCAATCTAGCAATATGAACTTCTTTGGGGGCACCAGCCCTTTCCCAGTCTTAGTTCATGAGGTTTGGATGGTTTGGGCAGGACTGACCCCAGTGTACCCAAAGGAGGAATGACCTAGGCTTCCCTCAATCAGTGGATTCAATGTCTAGGGTCAAGGTGGTCCATTAACTTAGAAGCTAAGTGTCAAGTGTAAGACATTTGTTAAAAACATTGACAAGAGAGGTGGACTTTATGACTCTGAGCATTTGTAATTTAAAAGCAGTGGTTAAAATCCCTAGGAAGGAAGCTGGGGTGATGACTGGGTTGCCCTATGGATTTAGTAGTAGCGCTCACGCTCTCTTACCGACTTGTGCCTCCCTCTACCACGGCGCTGACCATGCTGGACCCTGGTCACTGCTCTTTCTGTCTCCTCCACCAGACAGCCAGCTCTCTAAGGGAAGGAGACGCAGCTCCGGTATTTGGGCTCACCCAGCCAGGTGGCCTAAATACTGCTGAAGAAATTATCCTGATGGACTTAGCAGGGTGGAGCTGAGGCGGTGGTGGCCCTATCACTGGGGACTCAGGTTTCTGGGCTCTAGAACCCCTACAGGCTGACACCACATCCTCCAGTCCCCAGCTTGTACGCCCCCTGTCCTATTCTGGGCTGGAACAAGTGGTCTGCTCTGAGTCAGCTGGCGTGGGTTCTCCTGTGGTCACAGCACCATTCTCACACAACCACCCAGAGAACGTCATCAGACAGAGGGGGTGGGGGCAGGGAAGCTTTCATAGAAAGCCTTCTAGGATGAAGCACCACAAACCAGAGAGGAGGTCAAGGTCAGTGAGCCCATCTGCACCCCTTCCCTCTCCTGGGAGCTAAAGGACAGCGTAGAGCAAGCAGAGGGAGCCCCAGCCACTCGGACCTGTGCAGCCTCCTGGGAAAGATGCAGCCCTTCCTGCTCCTGCTCCCGCTGGCCTTTTGCCTGCCTTCCGGGGCCAAGGCAGGTGAGTGACCACCCCCACCCTCAGGGGCCCAACCCCATCCCACATGGGCACAGAACTCCCATCCCTTCTGCACACCCCTGATCCACCCATCCACCAGGAACGGTCCGCACCCTGCCTTCACCCTGCCTTCCACCCTCAAGTAGGGTGCTGCCTAAACTACCAGCTGGAAGGGCAGGGCAGGGGCTGGTCTCCAGAAGAGCCCCTAGGTACTGCCCGCACCCCAGGCTCTACCTTTGCCATCTGGAAATGCAACTTTCCTGCATGTGCATAGCAGAGGGTGAGAAACTGGAAAAGAGAACATCATAAATCCCCCTGCAGAGGGCAGAGCAGGCCTGGCTTCCCAGTGGGATGAGCCAGGTGCTTCCCACAGCCTCTGCTTGGGAGAGAGCCCGGGGCTCAGCTGACCGCACAGTGGGACAGACCACGGTCCCCAGAAGACTGCTGTTGCCTTGGCTCTGTCCCAAGGCTCCTCATCCCTAGCTCCAATGCTGCTTTTCTTCCCAGGCTGTTAGTGGCTCCCCTCTTTCAATCAGAATGTTGGCAGACCTAAACTTCTCTGCTTTCCAGAATCCTAGCAGCACTGGCCCTACTAACCTTCATCCGGAGCTCCCTGGGGAGGCTTGCTTTCACGCAGCCAACCGACAGCTACTAGGCACTCACTACGTGTCAGGCCCTAGGAAATCAGCCATGTCAGGCAACACCTACGTAACTAAACTTAGGTCCTAGCCGCTGGAAAAGACTTCACAGGGTGACTGGGGCCTAGAAACTCGCTTGAAACAAAGCAAAGTCAGGAGAGGGATTGTTCAGAAGTCTCTAGGACTCAGTACCCCTGGGACAGGTACGCTCTCCTCCGGTGGTGTGTAGAAGACAGATTCATAGACCAAGACACTGCCCTTTCCCTTCCCAGAGGAGGAAGTGGAAGGCCCTCCCTTACCCTCCCCAGTCCAGGCCCTGTCCGCCCGGTGCATTCCGTGGGTACACAGGAGCAGAACAGAATTTTCCCTCAGGAGAGATCATCGGGGGACATGAGGCCAAGGCCCACTCCCGGCCCTATATGGCATATCTTAGGATCCAGAATCAGGATGGGGAGACTACGTGTGGAGGGTTCCTGATACAGGAGACCTTCGTGCTGACCGCCGCTCACTGCTCGGGAAGGTGAGGAGCCACGAACAGCCCACACTGCCCTGAGAACCCGGCGCGGAGCCTTCTTCCCCGGGAGCTCTGAGGATCACAGGAGCCAGGAGGGCTCCTAAAGGGGGGTGAGGGAGGGCAGGTAGGTGGTGGGGAGAGGGGAGGCCACAACCAGGTGCTTTGCTGGAGTAAGAGAAGAGCTGGGACATGCTTAGGCATCAGAACGCAAACTCATGCCGTTACGCATGTTTCTCTGGGTATCTGACCCCTGAGAATCCCTGCCATAGTCACCAATGGCTCCAGAATCCTACCTCAGCTTCTGAGAAGCAGAAGACACAAACAACTCAAACCTGGGCCCTCCTGTTGCCTCAGTTTCCCCATTAACTTCAGTCCTGCCCACCCCCACTGCCACCTGCCCTTCACGGCCCCTGGGCTGTGTCCTGTGACTCCACACACCCACACCCGATTCTGTTCTCTGTGCAGCTCCATCAAGGTCACCCTGGGGGCCCACAACATCCAGAAACAGGAGAAGACCCAGCAGGTCATCCCCGTGAAAACAGCCATCCCCCACCCAGACTATAATCCGAAGAACTATTCCAACGACATCATGTTACTGAAGGTAAGGAAACCTCCCTGCTGCTCTTACTCTCCTGGGTCCAGACTGTTTCCTCCTCCCACTGGGACCTGTCCCTTCCCTCCCTCCCACCCTGGCCACCTGACCAGTCCCCGTGGCTCAGGGCAGAGAGAAGACAGTGCCTCCTCATCCAGGCGTCAAGGCCCAGAGGCCACTGGCTGAGCTGGACTCTCTCGCCTCTTCCCATCAGCTGGAGAGAAAGGCCCAGCAGACTGCCGCTGTGAGGCCCCTCCGCCTGCCCGGGACCAAGAACCGGGTGAGGCCAGGACAGGTGTGCAGTGTGGCCGGCTGGGGGCGGGTCGACGCCCAGATACGCAGGTACCCAGACACTCTGCAGGAGGTGAGGCTGACGGTGCAGGACGATCAGGAGTGCAAATCCCGCTTCCCCAAGTATTACGACCGCACCATTCAGCTGTGCGTGGGGGACCCGAACGAAAAGAAGTCTTCCTTTCGGGTGAGACTGAGTGTCTGCTTAGCATGGCTCTGGGCACAGCAGTGTTTGGGGAAGACCTGGGATCTGAAAACCTGAGCAGTGATCTCTCTGCTGAGGAAGAGAGGGGGAGCAGCCAGAGATGGGGGCACCCAGACCCTCTGTAAGCCTGCCGAGGGCCTAGGATGAATCCCAAAGAGGCACTCCTCCAGAAGGATGAATTTGCCGCACTCTGACCCGTGCCGGGCCACTGATGCTGGAAAACTCTGCTCCCTGGGCATGCAGTGCCGAAAACACGTGGCTCCTCAGAGCTGGGCCCACCTGGGTTAAGGGGCTCATGCTCCTTGCTGAGTGTCAGCCCCGCCCACCTGCTTCCGGGCCCCTAAACAGGAGTGTGAAGCCACCAGAGGATCTGGGACCCGGGGGAGGAGCGGGAGCTGCCACCTGGGGTGAAGTGAGGCAGTGACAAGGTCCAGCCCGCCCTGCCCTCCCATCTCCCATGGTGGCCACACAAGGCAGCCTTCTCCGAGGAGCTGGGGAGGGCGGGGGCAGCAGGAGAGCTGACTCACGCTTTCCCTGTCTCTGTCCACAGGGCGACTCTGGGGGCCCTCTCGTGTGTAACAATGTGGCTCAGGGCATTGTCTCCTTTGGACGAAAAGAGGGGACACCTCCACGTGTCTACACCAAAATCTCAAGTTTCCTGCCCTGGATAAAGAAAACCATGAAAAGTCCCTACCTGCAGGAACTAGACTATTTGCTCTGCTGATCCAGAATCGCCCAGGGAAGGGCGGCAGGGAAGGTGCTGGCAATTGAATAAATGTCTCTTACCTGAGTGTGAAGGGCTGGTTTCTTGTTTATTCATTGACTGCATTTCCTGGCATCAGCTCTGTGCTTACAAGGCCAATGACACAATTCTGCTGTTTTCTGCTTCTTTTTTCATCCTCCACCCCACTTCCCCCTACCCCATGAAGAGTTCTTTCCAGCTCCTTCTTTTTTTATTTTTAAAGATTTTATTTATTTATTTGACAGAGAGAGACAGCCAGCAAGAGAGGGAACACAGGCATGGGGAGTGGGAGAGGAAGAAGCAGGCTCCCAGCGGAGCAGGGAGCCTGTTGCGGGGCTCAGTCCCAGGACTCCAGGATCACGCCCTGAGCCGAAGGCAGACGCTTAACGACTGAGCCACCCAGGTGCCCCCCAGCTCCTTCTTACCTACACCTGGCTCTCAGAGCCTGCCCTTCTGCCAGGGCTGAAGCTGAGCACCACCAGGAGAAACCGTGTACCTCTCTGGGCCTGGGTGCCCATCTGGGCTCAGGGCGAACATCTTACCCCCTCCCTCTGTGATCTCTGGCAGAGAGGAAGGGGGTAACACCGTGGTCCTGGACACCAAGCTGGCACAGTCTAGGGCTACAGCTCAAGGACATAGCCCTATCCCACTGGGAAGTGACAGGGACCTTCTCAAGCAGGACATTTCTCTCCCACAGCCAAGGAAGCTGGCACGGAGTGGGGCTGGGTCTCTTGAGCAGCTCTGGAGTCTCCCCTCGACTGAGTTCCCTTCCCTGACCTCCTCTGAGCTCAGGCACCAGCTCGGCCTCGAGTCTCTGGCTGCCCCTTCTTCTCCATCCCTGCTTACCGCTGAGAGTGTTCAGTGGCCACCAACTCCTGTCCCCTCCAGACAGCACTGATCTGAGCTGGCCCCTGCCTCCCCTCCCTTCCACCTACAACACCCAAGTTCCAGCAGGGCCTCACCACTGAGACGCCGGCCCAGCTCACGCCCCAGCAGAAGCACCAGACAGCATCCATGGAGGACAGGGCTGGTGGGGTGGCTCTCCAGAACCCCTGGCCTCATCTGTCACCTGGGAAGGGCCAGCTCAACCCCCCCCCCATCCAGCCCAGTGTCTCCCCATGTGCTCAGGGTCCACTGGCTGCCTGGTCACTCAGTAGCCTGAGTCCCTCTCACTGCCAACCTCTAGGCTGAGACTCCCTGCTGGCCACCTTGGGTTACATCAGCCTTGTGACTTAGAAAGGGCTCCTCTGTGCAGTAGGACTGGAAAGGATGGTTTTTTCCATCGACCGACCAGCAAATGCTGATTGAGCACCTACTAAGTGTCAGGCATTGATTGGACAGAATGCAAACCCTCTCACCTGAGCCCAGGCGAACCTGACACTGTTGAATTTCACTTAAACCATCGAACCCCTTCTCCCTTCTTCACACCAGTCCATGTGGCCTACGTCTCTTTGGGAAGTCCACGGGAAGCAAGTATTTGTGGTTATTTTTATTGCTGGCTATAGTCTGTATAAATATTATTGCATGTGACCATAGAACAGCAGTGTATGGGATCTGGAAATGACGTTCGTCATTTAGTTCCTAGATGTGAACTCGCCAAACTGTTTACTGACCATCCTCTTCACCTAAGGGACAGGGCAGCCTTGTTTTCATTTGCTTCAAAAGTAACTGGTGTAAGGTGCACCCGGGTGGCTCAGTCGGTTAAGCATCTGCCTTGGGCTCAGGTCGTGATCTTGGGATCCTGGGATGGAGCCCCGCATGGGCTCCCTGCTCAGCGGGGAGTCTGCTTCTCCCTCTCCCTCTGCCCCTACTCCCCTACCCCCACTCACTCGCAAGCGTGTGCTCTTTGTCTCTCTCACGGATAAATACATAAAAAAAATTTTAAATAAAAATAAAATAAATTTTAAGAAGTAGCAGATATGACAACATGGACGGCACTGGAGGAGATAATGCTAAGTGAAATAAGTCAAGCAGAGAAAGACAATTATCATATGATTTCTCTCATCTATGGAACATAAGAACTAGGATGATCAGTAGGGGAAGAAAGGGATAAAGAAAGGGGGGGTAATCAGAAGGGGGAATGAAACATGAGAGACTATGGACTATGAGAAACAAACTGAGGGCCTCAGAGGGGAGGGTGGTGGGGGAATGGGATAGACTGGTGATGGGTAGTAAGGAGGGCACGTATTGCATGGTGCACTGGGTGTTATACACAACTAATGAATCATCAAGCCTTACATCGGAAACCGGGGATGTACTGTATGGTGACTAACATAATAAAATAAAAAATCATTATTAAAAAAATGGAAAAAAAGAAGTAGCAGATATGAATGTCATTGTACAGATTCAAATGGCAAAAACCACAATATTCAATTGCCCGAAGGCAATCTAAGTTTGACTCTAGACACCCACCCAATCGGACAAGCCGGAAACGGTCTCTGTCATGACTGCAAGCTCCCACCTGTGCAGAAGCAAACTAGAATCAGAAAGGCTCACATGGCTGGAAAAATGGAGAATCGCTTCTGCTCTTCAGGTCACCGTGGTTCCTGCTGCATCCCCAAAGCCCGGGACTTTCTAGACTCTTCAACATTCAGAAGTGCCTGGCTCGGATGCTGTTGTTCTAAACCACACCGTTTATTCAGTCCATCCCTCTAACTGGCCCTCACCACCCTTAACAGACCTCTGGTGATTTTGACTCCTCCACCAGAAGCAAAGGATCTCACCTGCAATACCCCTGAGTCTCAACACAAGAGGGCTCACTGAAGGATCATCCTGACAGTCTAAAGAGAGCCAAGGAAAAGAAGACGTTCTTGGATCTATCCTCAGGAGGCTCAGGCTTCTGAAGCTCAGGGCCCAGCTACTCACGGGTGCGACGTCTCTAACCACCCCACCTGTAGCCTGTGGTTCCTGTTCTCAGCTGGTATGGTCAAGAGCTACCCGTGCTGATGCGGTGACTGATAAATTATTTCACTCAGGCCAGGACTTGATCAGACAGCAGTAGGAGGCACTCAGAGGAAGACTGCAACACCAGAGAGGAACGCGGGGGTTAGGAGACTAGGAGGAGATACCAGCAGCTCCAACCTGGGGAGCCTTCCTGGGGACATGCAGCTACTCCTGCTCCTGGTGGCCTTTCTTCTGGCCCCCGAGGTTGAGGCAGGTGAGTGACTGTCCCCCCCAACAGAGGACCAGCCCCATCCCAATGTGGCATAGCCCTGCTCCAATGCTACACTCAGGCACATCCTGGCCCTGCAGACTCGTTATCCCACATCCGATTTGCCAGCCTCGCTCAAAGATGGGCAAATCTGAAGCAGGGTAAACACTCAGCATGAATAGCAGGGCAGAAGGCTGTTCCCCAGGGGGGCTGTAGGTCCTACCCCCTCCCCAGGTCCTACACTTATCATCCAGAAATTGGGTTCTTATACAAAGGCATCTAGAAGAAGGTAGAAGGTGGGAATGAGAAATAACTAAGGCCCCAGGAATGGGCAGTTTGGAGAAAGGGGCTGGCTTCTGTACTCAAAGCAAGGCCCACTAACTTTCTTTTTTTTTTTTTTTTTAAGATTTTATTTATTTATTCGACAGAGATAGAGACAGCCAGCGAGAGAGGGAACACAAGCAGGGGGAGTGGGAGAGGAAGAAGCAGGCTCATAGCAGAGGAGCCTGACGTGGGGCTCGATCCCGTAACGCCAGGATCACGCCCTGAGCAGAAGGCAGACGCTTAACCGCTGTGCCACCCAGGCGCCCCAAGGCCCACTAACTTTCTAACTCAATATCTTAAAATCTATCCTCAATCTCCACCCAGTTCTCCAAGCTTTGTCATTCTTATGCTGCCCAAGAAAGAAGCCAAGGACCCAGTTGGTCCCAGAGTTGGTGGCATCCTGGTCCCCTTAATCCTTAATGTTCAGTAATTTTTCAGCCACAATGGGCACAATGGCTTTGGCAGGTCCCATATTTCCTGGTACTTAGAACCGCAACCAACACTCATTCAGCAGCTAACTGGGAGCCATTCCTTCACGCAGCTAAGACATTTACTGAGCACCTAGTATGTGTCAGGCTCTAGCGAAGATCAAACACAACCCACAACACAAGCATGAGCATGCTGAGCTCGTGTTGCAAACATTACACGTAAGGAGCTGCTCAGCAGGGTCTGAGAGGACCCAGATACTATCAGGGAAAGGATCTTCCAGGACCTGTGGGGACTTCACTGCTTGTTCCAAACGCAAATTCCATCTGCCACCGTATGTGTCCACAGCAGGAATTAAGGAACAAGGACTGCTTTTCTCTTTGTTAGAGGTAGAATCTGAGTCCTGTGGGTCATTTGCAAGCCAGGAATGCTGCCCGAGGAACCCTTCTTGGTTGCTGCTGGCTACTACCGACTCTGCTCTCTGCCACCCCAACTCCTTCTCACCTGCTTCGGTTTATCCCCATCTCCCCTCCTCCAGCCTTTGGCTCCATGAGCACAGCAGGCAGGATAAAATGTTTCTTTCAGGGAAAATAATCGGGGGCCATGAATGAGGTCAAGCCTCATTCTCGTCCCTTCATGGCATTTCTCCGGATCCAGAATCCAAGCAAAACCTGTGGGGTTTCCTTGTACGTGAGGACTTTGTGCTAACAGCAGCTCACTGCAAGGGAAGGTAAAAAGCAGTGCCTGGAAGCCCACCCTTTTGTCAACTCCCCATGGGGAACCCTTTTCCAAGAACTGCCACCCAGCCTGGGCTGCCAAGAAGCAGCGGGTTCAGAGATGCTCAGCCCCGGGGCCCCATCCGCTAGAATTCCTCTCCACTCCAGCCCTGAGCTGTCCTGTTTCGTCCACGGCTTTTGGGCTGTACCTCCTGTGACCCCACCTCCCACTCACTCTCTGCACAGCTCCATCAACGTCATTCTGGGCGCCCACAACATCAGGAAGCACGAGAGTACCCAGCAGGTCACTCCGGTGACAAAAGCCATCCGCCACCCAGACTGTAATCCTAAATACATCTTCAACGACATCATGTTACTGCAGGTACGGCCCTCGATCCACTGGTTCTTGCACACCTTATTCCTGGGGATTTTGCATCCCCTGTGACCTCATTCCTGTCCCGGTATGACATTTTCACTTGTCCCAGAGCTACGAGGAAGTCAACCCCATGACTGTCCCTGGAGTCCTTGTGAGCCATCGGTAGATTAGAATTCCTTTCCTCTGCATTCAGCTGGAAAAGAAGGCTCACCTGACTGCCACCGTGAGCCCCCCTCAGGCTGCACCAAGAGGAGTGAGCGGGTGTGGCCAGGGATGGTGTGCAGTGTGGCCGGCGGGGGGCGCCTGCGCGTGAACAGCACCTCCCGGGCAGGGAAGCTGCACGAAGTAGAGCTTGAAGTCCAGAAGGACAAGCGATGCATCTCATGCTACAGAAACCTCTACGACAGCAGGACCCAGATGTGTGTGGGGAACCCGAAAAAGAAGAAGTCCTCTTTTAAGGTGAGATCCCCCACATTGTCCATGCCCAGGAGGGCAGTATCAGGGCCAGGCTGCAGCCTGAGCACCAAGGGAGGTCACAAGGCCTGCCCTGGCCCTGATCTCACCCACGGCCCCCTAACAGAGACCACCTACCAGGGGCAGCAGGGAGGACAGGACCGAGAGAAAGCCCAACTCAGTCCTTCCTCCCTCTGCCCATACGGAGACTCCGGGGGCCCCCCTCGTGTGTAACAATGTGGCCCAGGGCATTGTCTCCTTTGGAAAAACAGATGGGGAACCTCCACGTGTCTACACCAGGATCTCGAGCTTTTTGCACTGGATAGAAAGAACAATGAGATGCTTCAGCCTGCAGGGACCAGCCTAAGATGCCCCAGGATCAATCTGCCCACCTTCTCTGGGGCAGAGGCCAGAACTGCCCCAGGAAAGGGGGTGGAGAGGAGGCTGCCAGAGATTAATAAACTTCCATCTCTTGAGTCGAAATTAGATTCCTCCTTTAATCCCCAAAACAACATTTGTTAGTTACCTACCATGTGTCCAGCAACCATCTGTTCATATTTCTCTAAAATAAAAAGTCATGCTGCTTTGATACCCAGCTCCTTCCAAATACACCTCCCAGCACCACCTCCCCCTGCCAGGCTGAATGCAAGTTCCATCAGGAAAAGAGAGACACTGCCCCAAGAAAAATGACCCTCTCCTAGAGGACCCTCTTATCTCATCCATATTGCCCTCCTACCTCATCTCATACCTACACCCTCACCCCATCCTACCCCCAAATGGCAAGATAAAGGAATCCACATTTGGAAGGAGGACCACCTAAGAAGCTCTGGGATAGGGGGCCACTTCATCCTAATAGAAATGGGCAGGAAGATTCTGGAAAGCTGTAACTCACCCCATGCAACACTCCCTCCCCAAATCAGAGTGGCAGCTTGGGAGCCTGAGGGTTTCAGAAAGGCCTTTCGGTAGGTACTCCCAGGCCTGGCCCAAGTGCCGGTCACAGCCTTGCCGTGGTCCCAGAGCCCAGCACAGCCTCTGGTGCCCTGACGCCCATCTTCCCGCAGCCCCAAAGGATGCTGAGAGTGCTCTTTCATCTTGCTCTGATCCAGCCTCTGCCCACCTCAAGCTATTTCCGTGTGTGTGTGTGTGTGTGTGTCCAAAAGAAACTCCTTACAATAAAAAGTTGTGTTTCAAAGGTATCCTATGGGGGCGCCTGGGTGGCTCAGTCGCTAAGCGTCTGCCTTCGGCTCAGGGCGTGATCCCAGCGTTCTGGGATCGAGCCCTACGTCAGGCTCCTCTGCTATGAGCCTGCTTCTTCCTCTCCCACTCCCCCTGCTTGTGTTCCCTCTCTCGCTGGCTGTCTCTCTATGTCAAATTAACAAATAAAATCTTAAAAAAAAAAAAAAGTGTCCTATGGTTTCAAAGGTGTCCTATGGCCTATAGTTTATTGAATAAATTTTTTCTTCCATTTTTCAACAACCTCTAAGTCTCTTATATAAGAATGTATTCAGAAAAAGTAATCTCATTTTTAAAACGTCCACTTCAGAGAAGGCAGGCTGAAAAGAAAAAGTGGTTTGCCAAATGTCTGCCATTGATGAGTGTGCTTTGACTGTGGGAAAATGTACTCAGCACAGATTCTTAGTCTGCCCCAGACGACCATCGGCATCTCAGGGCAGGAGCTGTGTCTCTCATATCCCTGGAGCTAGCTAGCTCAAAAATCATTCATGATTTCCTCAGAATGGAAAAAGAGCCAAGAGCTGAGAAATGGAGACATTCTTGAGTCAGTCACTGAGGGGCTTCTGAGGTACCAGCCCTCCAGCTGGCAGGAGCCACAGCCTTCACTTTCTAGTTCTTTCTTCTTGCTTTCCCCTTATGACTCAGCAGTGGGAGTGCAAGTGTGATCGCTGCACCATTCTCACCTAACCTAAGCCAGAGAACTTCAACAAGCCATCTTATGTGAGGAGCAGAGTTCGAAGGGGCCCAGGAGATCAGTGAGCCACCTTTCTATCACTCCCTTCAGGCCTCTGTATCTGGAAGGAAGACCAACAGCTCTGACCTGGGCAGAACTTCAGGGAAGATGCAGCCACTCCTGCTTTTGTTGGCCCTTCTTCTGCCCCTTGGGGCTGGGACAGGTGAGTGACCATCCCCATTCCAGAGATCTGAGCCCATCCCACAAAGCCCCCTGTACTCTTGACCCTTCTGTCCAGCACAGTCAGGGATTGTCCTCAATTGGAGCCCAGGAACTTTCTGAATCCCAGCTCCTCCCCCAATCCCAGACTAACAGCTCTGATGCGAGACAGACGTTCAACGAAGATGGCTGGCCAAAAGGGTGCTCACTAAAAGGGTTAGTAGGGGTTAGCCTCCTTCTTGTCACTTGGAAAATGAGTTGTTTGGAGAAAGGCATTTGGTAGAAGATACAAAGCTACAGAAGACAGGTAATTAAAAGCCCTCACTCCAACCCCGGGAAGGTAAGCTCAGACAAACGGACCGCAGTAGTGGGGGGTGTCACTGGACCCAGCCTAAAGACCAGTTAACTTTCTCAGCGCTCTCCTCCCACTCACGCCTGCCTGGGAGAGGAGCCCAGGGTGCTGCTGATCTGAGCAGCAGCCAGATGAGTGCACCCAAAGCTCAGCCCCAGGCCTGTGCAGCCCGTTGCCAGCACCACCTCTCCCTGCCTGTCCGGGGCCCTCGGCAGTGTCCTCCCCGATTCCTGTGGCCTCGCATCCCGCCACCACCGTCTGCACCCAACCTCAGCCAAAAGCTCACTGCAGGCCATTCCTTTCTGCAACTTCAAAATGTCTACTGAGACCATGTGCTAGCCCCTAGGACATGAGGATTTTAGAAAATCCAACTCCATAAACTCATAGGTAGTTTATTAGAAAATGGCACCCATCGGGATGTTAGCAGAGGCTCAGAGGCACCTGGGAGATTCACTGAGAAACAAGGCGCCAAGGGAGTCCTGTCCACCATGCTCCAGGGCTCCATCGTCTTGAAGGTAGGTCTTATCTCCTCCATATGTGTGTCTGAAGTAGGATGTGGAGAACGAGCACTGCCCCCTTCTCAGGGAGGTTCTGAGGCTCGAGTTTCAAGAAAGGTCATCCTGCTACAAGAACCTGGAGGACTGCCCACCCTGGGGTCCACAGGGCGCTGTACACCCCGCCCTCTATCACTACCTTCCTAAGCCTTCCCTCCTGACCACAGCCGCCCCCAGACACCCCATGTTCCAGCCTTTTCTTTCAGAGGAGATCATCGGGGGCCATGAGGCCAAGCCCCACTCCCGGCCCTACATGGCATTTGTTCAGTTTCTGGATAAGGGCAAGAAGAAGAGGTGTGGCGGTGTCCTCGTGCACAAGTACTTTGTTCTGACGGCTGCTCACTGCTGGGGAAGGTGAGGGGCAGCAGCCAGCCTACACATCTGAGACCCCAACAGGGACCCCTGTCCTCTCCCCAGGGGCTGTAGCCCAGGGAAGCACCCGGGGCTCCTGGTAACTCAAGCCTATGAGAGCCCATCAGAGGAGCCAGCTGAAAGCATGGTGGGGGTGACAAAAGGCTGAGAAGCAGGACGGGTAAGCTTTGGGGTCAGAGGGTCCGATGTGAGGGCAAGGGGTACGGTTGAAAAGGGAGGGACCACACCAGGCAAAGAAAGCAGCCGTGGCTCTTTGCATTAGGGCCAAAATGCAAACTCAGAGTAAATTCACAGTGTTGTCTGAAGGCAAAAGAAAGCTCGAAGAAGCCCTACCTTCAGTGTCATTGGAAAAAAGAGGATCCAGGACTCATCTGTCACGTCGATTTCCCCCTCAGCTCCAGTCCTGCTAGCTGCACCTGCCCTTCACGGCCCCTGGGCCGTATCCTGTGACTCCACACACCCGCACTCTGTTCTGTTTTCTGTGCAGCTCCGTCAAGGTCACCCTGGGGGCCCACAACATCCAGAAACAGGAGAAGACCCAGCAGGTCATCCCCGTGAAAACAGCCATCCCCCACCCAGACTATAATCCGAAGAACTATTCCAACGACATCATGTTACTGAAGGTAAGGAAACCTCCCTGCTGCTCTTACTCTCCTGGGTCCAGACTGTTTCCTCCTCCCACTGGGACCTGTCCCTTCCCTCCCTCCCACCCTGGCCACCTGACCAGTCCCCGTGGCTCAGGGCAGAGAGAAGACAGTGCCTCCTCATCCGGGCGTCCAGGCCCAGAGGCCACTGGCTGAGCTGGACTCTCTCGCCTCTTCCCATCAGCTGGAGAGAAAGGCCCAGCAGACTGCCGCTGTGAGGTCCCTCCGCCTGCCCGGGACCAAGAACCGGGTGAGGCCAGGGCAGGTGTGCGGTGTGGCCGGCTGGGGGCGGGTCTCAATGAGCACTTCAGCAACCACTCTGCAGGAGGCGTCTCTGGAAGTGCAGAGGGATCGGCTGTGTGAATCCCTCTTCCATGGCTATTACAGCGGGGCCACCCAGCTTTGCGTCGGAGACCCGAAGGAGATGAAGACCGGCTTCAAGGTCAGGCTTCCAGCATCTACCTAGATAGGCCCCAGGAGAGAGGAACTTGGGGGGAGTCCGGGGTGTGGGAGTGGCCGTATCTTCGTGCCTCAGCCTGAGAGCTTGGGCAGCTGGGTCCACAAATCAGTCTTCAGTTTTCCCCCAAGTGGGTTGGGACAGAGGGGAGGAAGGATCTGCCATCCCACAGCAGCATTACCCACCCCCCCCCACCCCTGAGTTTCCCTGAGGATCGGAGAGAAAGGTTTGGCCTGGGTGACACTAGGAAGAACAGTCGGTGCCAGGCTGGAGCCCAGGGACTGAGACAGGGGACAAGGCCTGCCCTGGGCCCAGTCTCCCATGCAGTCCCCTGACATAGACCACCCATCCCCAGGGCAGCAGAGGGGAGGGCAGGACCACCGGGAGGCCTGCTCAGTCCTTCCTCTCTCTGCCCACAGGGGGACTCCGGGGGCCCCCTCGTGTGTAACAACGTGGTCCAGGGGACTTTCTCCTATGGAAAACCGGATGGGACCCCTCCAGGGGTCTTCATGAAGGTCTCCCACTTCCTGCCCTGGATAAAGAGAACAATGAAACGCCTCTGAAGCAAGCATGAGACTGACCTCCCTCTGTGTTTGGCCATCTTCTCTGGGGCAGAGGCAAGAATCCCTTGGGACTGGGGGCTGGGGGGGTGGGGGGTAGGGATGGCAGGGCGATAATAAATGGATCTCTAGAGTGAATATGACTGAGGTCTTATTCATTCACTGAACCACTTCCGGTACCCAGCTACACTGCTCCAGGCAGTCTTCTGCTGCCCACCCCCCGCCCCCGGCCCTCTGCCCCCCCAAACCCTATGCTGCCTAGCTTCTCATCAATTTCTCAAGTACACCTCTTCGGTGTTTAGCCCTCTGCCAAAGTTCAGTCTAAACTCTATTACAGAAGGGCAATCCAAAAAGTATCCCCTCTGGGCCTTAGAAATTTCTTAACTTCTCTAAGCCAACCTCCATCACCAAGGTAACAATTTGGTCAATAGAAAGGGGGTAACTCCAGGGACCCAGGAGGCTAGGGGGCCATGGCATGGGCACTCAGTTTCCTGTTTCCAGGGGCTCTCTCTCTGCAGGGAGGGGCAGGTTTCTCCTACAGCCAGGACTGCGCACAACTCCCCCAGCCTCACCCCGGGTTCCCCTCCATGCCTTGCCCAGGGCTCAGCACTGAATTTAGTCAGACTTCCTCCCTGGCTGCCCATCCCACAACAGCTTCTGTCTTTCATCCTGGCACCTGAGCTGCCAGCCCTCTGGATGCCTATCAGAGAAGCCAGTACCCACCTCCGAAGGGTAGGACCAGCTGAGTCCCTCTGTCCAAACCAGCATCCCATCCCCCAGGGGCTTAGCCACCATAGCCTGTGGAGTCACTCAACAGCCTCAGCCCCTTTCAGCCTGGCCCGGTCTCAGGACCCCATCTCCCCCTGCTGGCAACCTGGGTTACGGCAGCTTGGTGAGCCAGAGGGCTCCGGGCCGCAGACCATCAGATCAAACGTTCATCTCTCTCTCTGTGCCAGGCACATGATAGGCTCTGTCCCTGCCACTGGGAAACTTTGTGAGAAATGTCTCCTAAATTCGCCTTCCATCTCCTTCCACCAAGCAGTTCGGGTTTGGCACAAATGGATCTGTATTTAGAACCCACGAGACGTACTATATGTTGGCTAATTGAACACAATAAGAAAAAAAATAAAATAAAATAATCCATGAGAAAGCCAGTCTTGAAAATAATTGAAATCCCTGAATTTTTTCTGTATTGCACGTTACAGTTTCACATGCATGACTTTGGTTCCAGAAAGGCAATGTGAAATTGGAAGAAAGTTGGAGACCCACGAGTCCCGAGGTTTCCAAATCTATGCACGGTAGAGGCCACGTCCTGAGGTGAGGAAGGGAGGGCAGCCTTATTTTTATTTCATATGTCGAAGGCTGTCCACAAACCCATGAAATGCCACATTTCAGGCGCAAGATAGTTCACTGTGACCAGATAATCCTTATTTAAGGGTCCTGTATCCTTTTTTTAAAATATTTATTTATTTATTTTTAAAGATTTTATTTATTTATTCGACAGAGATAGAGACAGCCAGCGAGAGAGGGAACACAGGCAGGGGGAGTGGGAGAGGAAGAAGCAGGCTCCTAGCAGAGGAGCCTGATGTGGCGCTCGATCCTAGAACGCTGGGATCACGCCCTGAGCCGAAGGCAGATGCTTAACTGCTGTGCCACTCAGGCGCCCCAATATTTATTTATTTTAGAGAGAGAGCACACACACATGTGAGAGTGGAGTGGGGAGGACAGGGAGAGAGGGCGAGAATCTCAAGCAGACTCCCCGCTGAGCTCGGACCCTGAGATCATGACCTGAGCCGAAATCAAGAGTCAGACGCTTAACTGCCTGAGCCCCCCCAGGTGCCCCAGAGCCCTCGATCCTTCAAACAGCACCACTAGCGAGTTGGAGGTGACAGAACACAATAAACTCACAATAGCTGGACAACTGGCCTAACACTGACTCAGGTGGGACCCACATCAAAAAGAGAATTTCCCTGAAAAGGATAACAAATAAATCACATGAATGTGAAAAAGCAAAATCCAGCACATTGAAAAATAAGGTGAAAAGCACATAAAAGCCACTTTCCCACATGCGACTGTGCCTCCGCCCGTCTGCCAAGCGTGCCCTGGAGCTCCCAGCACCAGCAACATCACAGGTGAGATTAAGGCAGGTGCGCGTGTGGAGCTGAGCAAGCGGACAGTAGGAGCTGCACACGCCGGGGGGCAGCTTCGGGCCCAGCAGGAGAAACAGCACCCTTAGGAGAAGCCACCACACCGAAGAATTGTAGAGACCTCGGAAAGGCACCGTGAAGAGCTCCACGGAGCTCCAGGGTGTAAGCCTGAGCCGGCGGCAGAGTGGCCAAGGACCTCCAGCGCCAGGGGCGGACGTGTGTGGCCTTGAGAGACAGAGCCTGATGGGTCGGTGTTCGCCTCACACCTGATGGATGCACTTGACCGAGTATGATACACATTAGGAAGAAACACTATCACCCTACAAGGACCGTAGCAGCATCGAAAGACGGGGCTGCTGTCGATATTCCCTTAAAATGATGTCTAAGTCAGTTCGCACCTGTTTCTCTCTCTTGATTTTGTGATTTTTGTTTCTAGAACTTCGTCCTATATAAGGTTTAAAGTGTGTGTGTGTGTGTGTGTGTGTGTGTGTGTGTGTGCACCCACGCATGCAGGGAGGTTATTCAAAAGGTGTTCATTCATCACACCACTCTTTAACGATAGACCTCAGACTGGAATCAGTATTAATGTCCAAAATAGGGAAATTGTGAGGGACGCCTGGGGGCTCAGTCGGTGAAGCAGCTGCCTTCGGCTCGGGTCATGATCCCAGGGTCCTGGGATCGAGTCCTGCATCAGGCTCCCTGCTCAGCGGGAAGCCTGCTTCTCCCTCTGCCTGCCCCTCCCCCTGCTCGCACGCACGCTCTCTCTCTCCCTCTCTCTCTCTGACAAATACATAAATAAAATCTTAAAAAAAAACTAGGGAAATGGTGAAATATGGCACACTGACATGAATGTGCTATACAGCCGTTGACATCTACGTTATCCACCGCTCTAGAAAACTAGGCTAAGGAAACGAAAGAAAGCAAACTAAGCTTGGAACATTAATAGGCAAGTTATTAAAAAAAAAAAGACATTTGGAAAAAGTAAAATCTCATTCATTAATCCAAATCAAAAGATTAATTTTTTGTTTCTCTGAGAAAAATTCACAACTGGGATTCTGTAGGACATGGAGAAGATGGCATTTTCACACTTTTTACACAAAGGTTCTATAAAAAAAAACAAAAAAGGAACAAAGGAGTCCTGGACCTACCCATCAACCGCACGGAGAAAACTGGGCAAGGTCATTCCTTACACGTTTGTTACACAAGTGAAATCTTAGAAACAACACCAGTGTCCAGGACTAATGCGGGGATTCGTTTTTTTAAAATTATGTACTGCTAAACACTATGGAAACTTTAAAGTTATGAAATAGAATTATATTTTGCCCCATGGAAGAATGCTCCGAGGTATAGTTAAGTCAGAAGTAACTGAGAGCAGTGTATCCTACTCTCAAAAAAAAAAAAAAATCGAATTTTTGCTCACAGGTGTATTTTCCTTTTAGGTTTTTATTATTATTCTTCCTATATATCCATTTTCCTAATGTTTCTGCAACTTTATGTATTATTTAATTAACTTAAAAGCCTGTTTATTAAATACGAATGCGATCTTAAAACAATACTCATTAACAGATATTCATTAACAGAGGGAGATGTGGAGAGGTCCATGTTGGCTAATTTTAAACTGTAGAATTCAAAACCAAATATATTATAATCACACCTCTATAAATATTGAAAAACACCCAGGTGAAAATACATCTGTTAACAGTGGTCAGTTGGGTGGTGGGATTAAGGCTGACATTTTGTTTCTTTCTATTTTTTAATGTATGCAATATTTAAATTTTATAATTGAGAAAACAATTTGAGGGCACCTGGGTGGCTCAGTCGGTTAAGTGTCGGCTTTCCGTTCAGGTCATGATCTCAGAGCCCCAGGATTGAGCTCCACCCCCCACCCCCCCACCCCCCGCCTTCCCGAGTCAGGCTCCCTGCTCAGCAGAGTGTCTGCTTCACCCTCCCCCCTTCTCGTGCTCTCCCTCTCATGCTCTCTCTCAAATAAATAAATAAAATATTTTTTTTTAAACAACAATTTAATTGAAGAAAACATTCCATGTCAGAAAAAGGTAGGCTTGGGGCGCCTGGGTGGCACAGCGGTTAAGCGTCTGCCTTCGGCTCAGGGCGTGATCCCAGCGTTCTAGGATCGAGCCCCACATCAGGCTCCTCGGCTATGAGCCTGCTTCTTCCTCTCCCACTCCCCCTGCTTGTGTTTCCTCTCTCGCTGGCTGTCTCTATCTCTGTCGAATAAATAAATAAAATCTTTAAAAAAAAAAAAAAGTAAAAGGTAGGCTTGAGACAGCCGGGTGGCTCAGTAGGTTAAGTGTCTGCCAGGTCATGACCCCAGGGTCCTGGGATCCAGTCCCACATCAGGCTTCCTGCTCAGCAGGGAGTCTGCTTCTCCCTCTGCCTGCCATTCTCTCTCTCTCTCTTTCTCTGACAAATAAACAAATCCTTAAAAAAAAGAAAAGAAAAGAAGAAGTTAGGCTTAAGTAAGTTGGTACATGTGTTAGTTAAGATAACACTAAGTGTCCTACCAATAAACTTTAGCAGTTCAGTGACTAACACAATAGAAACCTATTTCTTGCTCACGAACAGTCTAAAGTGAATGTTCCTGGTGAGTAGTGCCCCCTTTTACTCTCGAGTGTCCCAGCTGGGACGATAAATTGCATGCGTGCCCATGATTAAGGAGCCCAGACTCAAGGCTCCTAAAGATGGCTTCCAAGCTCCCGAGTTCATCTGGGTTGAACCAGGTAGGGGAGGAACCTGGCTGGTCAGGCAGGGGAGCAGGTGATAGGCCAGGTCTGGAAGGTACCCACAGCATCTCTGTCACATCCCGTTTGCTACAACAGTCACATAGTCACACCTAATGTCAAGTGAGGCTGCACAACGGCGTGTACCCAGGTGCCCCGGAAGAAAAGGAGATTGTTTGGCTAAACCGCTAGCTCGCCTACCACAATTCCTTATCGTGTTTGCTGTTTATACAGATCGCAGGCCCAAAATTTTGGGCCTGTAAAGTTCTGCCTGTAAAACCAATACATACCCATTTTAGAAAAAATTGGATAATATAAAAGGGAAAATAAGAGTCATAAATTGATTGTTCTGGCTGTTGCTCTTTTTTAAAAGAATTAGTATCAAATTGTATACACAGTTCCACATTCTACTTTTTCCACTTACTATTAGATGATGCAAAGTGCTCCGTGCCATGAAGCAGCCTTCAAAACATGATGCTATTTGATGGCTGGATAGCATTTCACCCCCATGAATATATTAGAATTAAGATTACTGATCTCCCTAATGCTAAGTGAAATAAGTCAAGCAGAGAAAGACAATTATCATATGATTTCTCTCATCTATGGAACATAAGAACTAGGAAGATCGGTAGGGGAAGAAAGGGATAAAGAAGGGGGGGTAATCAGAAGGGGGAATGAAGCATGAGAGACTATGGACTATGAGAAACAAACTGAGGGCTTCAGAGGGGAGGGGGGTGGGGGAATGGGATAGACTGGTGATGGGTAGTAAGGAGGGCACGTATTGCATGGTGCACTGGGTGTTATACACAACTAATGAATCATCGAGCCTTACATCGGAAACCGGGGATGTACTGTATGGTGACTAACATAATATAATAAAAAATCATTAAAAAAAAAAGATTACTGATCTCCTATTGTTGAAGAGTTGGATGGTCTGAGCATTGCGGGAAGAGGGTCTCAGGGAATATGTCCGCCTAGAATTTCCCTTGTCACCCTTTCTTTCCTACTGGAGCAGAGCACAGGCCAGTTCTTGGCAAGAGAGTCTCAGTCCCAGCAGACACGTGTGTGTGGGAAGACGACAGTACAGACACCTGCTTCCCCCTCCGCCCCCCGCCCAGCACTGGCACTCCAAACACAATCAGAAGCTCATCAGCGGAAACTTCCCAAGGAGCTTCCAATCTGTCCTTCTAAATGTGATACTGAGGCAGCCCTGAGAATGTCCGGAATGCCTCAGTAGTGCACTGGTCTCCTACGATGCCAAGAGCAACCAGATCGGTTTCTGACCAAAGCAGCATCAAAGGGACAGAGAGGGAAGTGGCCCGGCCTCAGCAGGCAACTGCCTGCCCAGCGGTTTTGCATTTTAGCAGTATACAGGGCCTGGGAGGAGATGGGAAACATCCTACTTTAATGTCCCAACATCCCAGAGGAGAAAACTATTGTAACTGACGGAAATGTAATAAAACAGTCAAAAGTAGATGTAACCAGCTATGAATATTGTGAAATGGATCACAGTCTTCCTTGTTCCAATACCACAATTTTTATTAAAATAGAAAATACAAACATTAAAAACATATGTGCCCCTCTTTAGTCTCCCACATTCCACTCTCTACCCAAATGTTCTGTCTAATCCCCAACCCTGGCAATCAGACTTTTAAAGAATTTTTATTGCAAAATATACACCCATGAAAAGTACCCAAAACTTAAACAACAATGGCCAAATTTCAGAATTCCCCCCCCCCAAGTGTCTCTTCCCGGTAAAAAATGCCCTCTCTGCCCTCCAACCCCAGAATGAACTTACCATTGTGACTTTTTTAAAAAGATTTATTTATTTTTGAGAGAGAGAGAGCACATGCATGTGGCAGGGAGGGGCAGAGAGAGGGAGACAGAAACTTTAGCAGACTGGCTGCTGAGCCCCTCCACCCCGCCCCCCCCAAATAAATAAATAAAATCTTTAAAAAAGAAGTTCGACTAATGGTTTTAAAACAAAGTGTTGAGGGGCACCTGGGTGGCTCAGTCGTTAAGCGTCTGCCTTCAGCTCAGGGCGTGATCCCAGAGTCCTGGGATCGAGCCCCGCATCAGGCTCCTCCGCTGGGAGCCTGCTTCTTCCTCTCCCACTCCCCCTGCCTGTGTTCCCTCTCTCGCTGGCTGTCTCTCTCTCTGTCAAATACATAAATAAAATCTTCTTAAAAAATTTAAAAAAATAAAGTGTTGAAAAAGTTAATAGATTAATAAATTAAAATTACCCTTAATGCTAAGGCACTAATAAAGCCATTATAATGTTTTCTCTTTTTTCTGCATATTACTTTTCAGATGCATAAAGAAATTTCATGAGGTTGCAATCATTAAGCAGGTATCACAGAGGAATTAAGTCCTTTGCAGCCGTGAAAATCAGGTATATTTATATGCAAGGAGAGGATCCTTCATTTCCGTAAGATTTTCAAGTGGGGCTCTCACATCCATAAAAGTTTAAGAATTGTATTAATTTTGGGGGCGCCTGGGTGGCACAGCGGTTAAGCATCTGCCTTCGGCTCAGGGCGTGATCCCAGCATTATGGGATCGAGCCCCACATCAGGCTCTTCCACTAGGAGCCTGCTTCTTCCTCTCCCACTCCCCCTGCTTGTGTTCCCTCTCTCTCTGGCTGTCTCTATCTCTGTTGACTAAATAAATAAAATCTTTAAAAAAAAAAAAGAGTTGTATTAATTTTTAATTCTGACACTTTTGCAAAAATTATACCGTGTTACAGTGTTTATCTGTGCACCCACAGAGTCTTCTAAGTATCTGTGAGGGTGTCTGTGTTACTCTGCAGTGATCCGCGAGGCCTGACTCTCGCTGCGGAGTGCGCGTACTTTCTGTATTACAGGCCGTTCTTTTGGGATTCCAGAGAGCACAGCCAGCATGCCTTCCCTCCCCTGAAGTCCCTGGGGCAGAGAATGGGGATTAGGTGAATTGGACTCATATCACGGATGAAAAGGATCTAGTTGCTTTTCTTTCAGCCAGGGTCTTTTCTGTGTGCAGGGAACCTTCTGGGACACAAAAGCGCTCACCTTGAGTAGGAAGCAGGAAAATAGAAATCTTCAACTGGGTCATAATTTTCACTGAGAGTTTGTTGGGGCTCAAGTGTCCTGAGAAAGTAATTATCAGTGGCACAGTCTTGTTCTCCCCTTTTCCTTCCCTGGGAGTGCCCTGTACCCACTCAGGAGAGCTACTCAACCTGCCTTGCCAACTTCTAGAAAGAATTGGGAGCAGCAAAGGTATCCACAGGGGGTCCAGGGGCCAAAGGGTAAAGACAGGCAGGCTTCCTCCTCCTCCCTCTTCTGCCTCCTCTGACTTATTCCTGGTGTCCTCACCACAGCCCACCACCACCCCACCCCCGTCTTTCATTCCCCCATGTCCACACCTTACTATGGTATAAATTAAATAAGCAATCTAGGAAATGTGCGTTTGGAGGAACCCTGAAGTTCCAAAGAACTGAGGCTCTAACCCTGGAGAGGCTGGACATGGTGGAGAGAGGCAGCTACCAGCTTTCACGCATTGTTGGGATATTATTGAATTTGGTGGGCTTAGGGTTCTGGGACATGGCGCCCCAAGCCCCCTTCCTCGTTGCCCCAGGTTCCCATTTGTGCAGCCAGCACTGACTCAGCTGCTGTGCGGACGCCTGCGGTGTTGGCTGGGACCACTCTCTTCCCCCCAGATCACTGGCAGTTGGTGGGCAAGCCTCCTGGGCAGCCTTGGGTGACGAAACCTATCACACCAGCAGGAGAATGGAACTGTTCTCGAGCCCCCTCCTGCCCCCCAGACTTCCTTCCTCTCTCTCGGGGGGCTACAAGTCAGGCAGGAGAGAGCACCTACAGCACCTGACTGGGGCAGGCTTCCCGAGAAGATGCCGCCGCTCCTGCTCCTGATGGCCTTTCTCCTACCCCCTGGGGCTGGGGCAGGTGAGTGACCGTCCCCAACCTCAGGCACGACCCCTCTCCTAGACCCTGGAGCCAGACTGCCTAGACACCTCCTAACTCTGTATCGTTGGGCAAGTTATTTGAATTCACAGCCCCTCGAATTCCTCATTTATAATAATTAGGAACGATACCCATGCAGACCTCCTCGAGTTCTAGGAGACTTGAGTTAGTGTACATAAAACTCTTGGAATCGCCCCAGCACGCAGTACGTGTGATATCAGTGTGCTCTCTAAATTCGTCCTGCTGCCCAGGGCTCCGAGCCGAGGCAATAAGAATACGCAGGAACTACCAACAGCTCTTGTCTAGATTCTGAAAATCCAGTCCCATGCTGGTCGTGAGCGGGCCCTGAGCACACCTGGGAGGGACCTGGGAATGTCCCTGAGGAGGAAAGGCCCTGGGGCACTTGGGGCAGCCCTCTCCAGAGGGCTCCGGATTTGCCACCCAGCCGCAGACCATCTCTCCTCAGGGTGGGGGCCTGAAGCTGACCCCGCCTGGAGCTGACCCCTCCCCCTCCCCCGGGGCTGGGGCTGCTCTCCGGGGAGCTGGGAGGGGGCTGAGGTCTGGGACAGGGAGCCAGCGGTGTTTCCGGCAGAACCCCGGAGCCCTCTCCCAAAGTGTGGGGCCCTGCACACCCAATTCTCACGGCCAGCTGCTCCTTCCCCTGCATCATCTCTCCCCGCTCCCCATCTGCGAGCCCTTCTGGAGCCTCCAGCCTGGTGCCCACACTGCGGGTTCCGCGAGCGCAGAGATCAGTGCCAAATGCTTCCTTCCAGGGGAGATCATCGGAGGCCGTGAGGCCAGGCCTCATTCCCACCCCTACATGGCATTTCTCCGAATCCAGTCTCCAAATGGGCTCCTAGCCTGCGGGGGCTTCCTGGTGAGAAACGACTTCGTGCTGACTGCAGCGCACTGCTGGGGAAGGTGAGCAGCTCAGGTGCTCCCTGACGGCCAGGACCGCAGCCCCGGGGAGCCGCAGGCCAGGTGTGAAAGCAGGGCTCCAGGAGTGAAAAAGAGACCGGTGGGACTTTGGGGGCGGGGAACAGGCCAGGACGAATGAGCACCAAAAGGGGACATGATCAGAAAAGAGCAGGGGCTGATGAAGGCACCTGCTGGGGTTCAAAATAGGAATTTAAGCTATTTCTCAACTTCTTCCAGGGGAAGCAAAACTCAAAGTCACCGCATCCCACACCACCCCCAGCTCAGGGCTGAGGAGAAGAACAGAGCGCTGGGCCCCTGAACCCCCCTGCCCCTTCAACTCCCTCAGCTGTAGTCTTGCTGCCCGGGGCTGTCCACCTGCCCTGCAGAGCTCCTGAGGCTCAGCGTACCTCTGGGCCACCTCTCTTTTGCAGAACTATCACCGTCATCATGGGGGCCCACAACATCCAGAGGCGGGAAAGGACCCAGCAGCACACGAGGGCGCTCAGAGCCATCCGCCACCCTGGCTATAATCCCCAGACCACCAGGAATGACATCATGTTAGTGCAGGTACGGCCCGCCCCGACCCTCTGACCCTCTGGTTCTCTGCCCCCCCCCCCAGTCTGCGCCCAGTGCCAGGGGGCCTCGCCATCATGGGATTCGGGGGAGGAAGCAGGGGCAGAGTCCCGGGTGGGGATGGAGCGCAGGCCGAGCTCTCGGCACAGACAGTCCCTGAGTGCCTGCCCTCCTCCTGCCAGCTGGCAAAGAGAATGCGCCGGACGTCAGCTGTGAGGCCAGTGGCTCTGCCTCGGGGGCCGGGCAGGGTGAGACCGGGGAACAGGTGCACTGTGGCGGGCTGGGGCCTGCTGGGCCTGAACAGGAGAACAAACAAACTCCACGAGGTGCAGCTAACCGTGCAGAGGGACTCGAGGTGCTCCAATCGCTTCCGTTTCTACGACAGCCAAACGCAAATTTGTGTGGGAAACCCAGGGCAGAGGAAGTCCGCCTTCATGGTAAGGCCGCGGGCAGCTGCCAGCACTGCCCGACACAGGGGCCGGGGCAGGCTGGGCAGTAGGAACAAGTTCTATCCCCACGGCCACCCCCACCCGCACAGTCTGGTGGGGTCAGAGCAGAGTGAGGTGGGGGCTTTTCCCATCCATCCGGTCCCCAGGGGAACAGGAGGAGGAGCTGGCACACAACATATACACGTGCAGGGCTTTCCTGCCAAAGGGGAAGGTATGCTGACATGGGTTGAGTGACAGACAGTAACTGTAGCCAGGCCTGAAGCCCAGCCATGGAAAGATCCAGAAGGTTGACTTGCATACCTCCACTGCCCTCCCATCTCACCCACCCACCCTTGCTTTCTCTGAGAGCCAGGCCTTAGGGCAGGGGGAGCAGCGGGGAGGCGTGGCTTAGGGTCTTTTTCTCTCCGCGCCCACAGGGCGACTCCGGAGGCCCCCTGGTGTGTAACGGTGTGGCCCAGGGCGTTGTCTCCTATGGAGATAGGAGGGGGACTCCTCCAGCAGTCTTCACCAGGGTTAAGAGCTTCATGCCCTGGATCGACAGAACAATGAGACGCTTCAAACAGCCTTGCCAGACCTAGACGGCGCGGTGACTGACTCTGCTCTGGGGTGGCTCCAGGGAGCATGCCAGAGCCTTAATAAATGTCCATGTCCAGAGTGGAAATAATTGAGCTCTCTTGTGTTCATTAAACACCCTTCGGTACACAACAAACGCATGCCAGAACGGAGTCTGAGCTTCCAGGAAAATGAGGTTCTTCCCCAGGACAAATTAACCCCTCCCACACCACGGTGGGGAGGAGCTTCGTCCCTTGTCCAAGCCATCCAATCCCCCAATTCTCCTCCCACCACCACCTTGGAGAAGGATGGAAAGACACATCTCTGCCCTGGGCAAAGCTCCCTACTCTCCAAGCTACCTGAGAGTCCCCTACTAGGTATTAAGTAGACTAGTACTACTAGGCTACTAGTAGTAGCCTACTACTCTGACACCAAATGCCAGTGCTAGGTGTAGGACAGGCAGACCAAAGGCACAGACTTGAAGTTCCATAGAAAGCTCAATTTAATATTTGATAAAGGTGGCAAATCGCTGGGAAACAATGAACTTTTAATAGATGGTATTAGAACAACTAGATAGTTATTTGGGGGGAAGAAAGATAAAATCGGACCTATTCCTCACACTAAAAGCCAAAATAAACCTCAAATAGGTAAGATAACTAAATGCAAAAAAATCGGGTGCCTCGGTGGCTCAGTCGGTTAAACGTCTGTTTGCAGCGCAGGTCATGATCCCAGAGTGCTGGGATCAAGCACCAAGCCTCCCCCCATCCTTCCCCTATGACCTTCCATTCCCCCCTGGTGCATCCTTGCTCAGCTCCCTGCTTAGCAGAGAATCTGCTTTTCCCTCTCCCTCTCCCCCTCTCCCTATTCCATCTCTCTCTTTCTCTCTCTCATTCTCTGTCTCAAATAAATAAACAAAATCTTTTTTTAAATAAATAAATGCAAAAAAATGAAACCATACATGTACTAGAAAGAAGAAAAAAATAAAGGTTTGCTTGCTTAAAAATAGCTACCAAATACTGACGTTCATGGCATCGCTATTCACAATGGCCAAGAGACCAAACAACCCAAGCGCCTATCCACCGCCAGTGTTCTCGTAAACCCTTAACTACACCAACCCCCACTGAATTACAGACCACTGCTCTCATTTTCTAATTTTGATACTCTGAGGTTATACAAAGCTCCACACAAAATGTTGACTAAAATAATGACTTGTACCCTAAAAATTAGCCCATGACTATCTCTATCAATATCGTATCCAAATAAAAGATTACTGAAGTCACATAATTTAAACCATACTTTAAACACCTTCTTAAGATAACTGTACAGAATAAGCTGGGAGGGTTTTTTTATGTCCCTCAAAATGCTAATTACTCCTTGCAGTGTGACATTGACCATCTGAACTTTGGCAGTTTCCATAATCTTAAATGGAATAATCACTGAACACATATTTTATCGAGTCTAACTGGCTATATACAAAAATACTTTGGTAAATTTAATCATTATTGGATGGCTATTTTTTTAATCAGAAAATCATTTGCCTGTAATATTCAGCGTAAGCCATGTGTCAACAAAATTTTCATCAACATTACGTCTTTGACAATACTCAGGCACTCTCTGCACTCGCTACCATCTACCCATAGGAATTATCTATTATTTGCCTGCTCTGGGATAACAGTCTCATTATTAAGTGTTTGCGCTGGCAAAGAGAAAGATTACTAGGTGGTGGGGAAGCGGGGAGGGGAGAGCGATAGAAGAGTCCATTCGGCCCTCCCTCTCTGTGATATATACTTAGAGCCCCAGAGCACCACTCTGGACTCAGTGCCAAGGAAACATCAGGGCATGCCCATCTCGCCTCCGTGTCTTTCTCCGCCAGTCAGTACTTCCAAGGCAGCACTTTGCCTCCAGCTGCGCTGTTGGAAAGATTTCTACAGACCTCACAGTGTTCTCAGCCAGAAGACAATTTCCAACATGACCACCCCAGAAGCCAAGCCCCTTCCCCCCTCCACAGGTCCGTACTCTTCCCTATTATGTAAATATCAGCCACAGAACTTTGGTAAAGAAAGCACTTTGCACACTGAAAACTAGTGCAAAAGGACTCAGTTCCTCCCACTTTCTTTCTCCAGGTGCAGACTCTGTGTTACAGGCCCTTCTGACTTGACCAAAAGGTCACAAAACCATAACAAGCTCATACGCAGAAACCTCACCAGGAACTTCTCTCCCAAACCGATAGTTCCGGCAGACTTGCTGCCTACAGAGACTCGGTGCCCCCACGCCCGGGGCAGAACATCAGAGTCAGGAGAAACTAGACACTGGCAATTCACTAACTGTAACTAGACACTAACTATACCAGAGCCACAGAGGAGAGGGCTGGTGACCTTGAGAATGATGTCTGAGTTCGTCTGGGTAAAGGAGGGTGACCCAAGAATAAGTTGGACAGATACAGAAAGTTAGACAGAGAATAGGATATTGAGGGCTGGGGTTCTTCGAGAAGCATCTTCTGTCACCTCTTCAGGGGACCACAGGACAACCCTGACCTTGAGTCAAGAAAGATGCTAGAGAGGGGCGCCTGGGTGGCACAGTCGTTGAGCGTCTGCCTTCGGCTCAGGGCGTGATCCCGGCGTTATGGGATCGAGCCCCACATCAGGCTCCTCCGCTGGGAGCCTGCCTCTTCCTCTCCCACTCCCCCTGCTTGTGTTCCCTCTCTCACTGGCTGTCTCTCTCTGTCAAATAAATAAATAAAATCTTTAAAAAAAAAGAAAATTGATTGTTTCTCAGAAAAACATAACTCACCAAAACTGAAACAAGAAAATTTGAAAATATAAATAGCCCAATGTCTTAAAGAGATAGAATTAATTTAAAAAATCTTCTCACAGAGGGGGCACCTGGCTGGCAACTCTTGATCTCAGGGTGGTGAGTTTGAGTCCCATGCTGGGTATAGAGATTTACTTTAAAAAATAATAAAATAAAATCTTAAAAAAATAAACAGTAAATAAATAATAAGAATAAAATCTTTGGGGCGCCTGGGTGGCTCAGCCAGTTAAACATCTGCCTTCCACTCAGGTCATGATCCCAAGGTCCTGGGTTTGGAGCCCGCATCAGGCTCCCTGCTCAGTGGGGAATCTACTTCTCCCTCTCCCTCTCCCTCTGCCCCCCACCCCTGCCAGCTTGTGCTGGTGCTTGTGCACTCTCTCTCTCTTGCTGTCAAATAAATAAATAAAAGCTTTTAAAAATAAAATCTTCTCCCAAAAAAAAATTCAGAAGTTAATATAGAAGACTATCTTTACAACTTGCAGGTGGGTAAGAATTTTCTTAAATAAGGCACAAAAACCACTAATCAAGGGCGCCTGGGTGGCACAGCGGTTAAGCGTCTGCCTTCGGCTCAGGGCGTGATCCCGGCGTTCTGGGATCGAGCCCCACATCAGGCTCCTCCGCTATGAGCCTGCTTCTTCCTCTCCCACTCCCCCTGCTTGTGTTCCCTCTCTCGCTGGCTGTCTCTATCTCTGTCGAATAAATAAATAAAATCTTTAAAAAAAAAAAAAAACACTAATCATAGAGGAAAATATCTTTAAAAAGAATTTTGTTGATGAAAACTTGAGAGGGTGAAAAGTCAAACCACAAAGTGGGAGAAAACATTTGCAATGCATATATCTGACAAAGGACTCATATCCAGAATATATGAAGACACAAAACTTCCACAAATCACGGAGATAAACCCAGGCAATGTAATTTTTTAAAGATTTTATTTTTAAGTAACTCTACACCCAACGTGGGGGTCCAATTCACAGCCCCCAGATCAAGAGTCGCACACTCCTCCTACTGAGCCAGCCAGGCAGCCCTGGGCAATGTAACTTTTTAAAGGAGCAAAATCTCACACGTTTTGCAAAACAGAATATCAAAGTAGCCAATAAGTTTGTAAAACATTTTTCAACAGTTTTAGTCTTCAGAGAAATATAAATTAAAAAACCACAATAAGATACGGATACATGGTGTTCATGGCAGATCTATTGCCAATAGCAAAAACTCTGGAAATTCCAATATCCAGTAGAATGGATATATAAATTGTAGCATAATCGTGAAAGAACACAAATCATACAGGAGAAGGAAGGAACACCGTTCCAAACGACCATATGGATGAGTCTTTAAGAACGTAACATTGAATCAAAGAAACCGCACACAAAAGAATACATCCTGGTTGATTCTAATTACATAAAGTTTAAAAACAAATTGGCAAGATTAATGTAAGGTGATGAAAGTCAGGATAGAGGTTAATTTAGAGAAAAGAAAGAGAGTGACTGGGAAGAGCAGAGAGGAGCTTCTGGGCTGCAGGCCATGGTCTCTTTTCTGATCTAGGTTGTGGGTTCACGAGTGTGTCACTTTGTGATAGTTTATTGGGAGCATATATATATATATATATATATATATATATATATATATATATTAAAATAGTTGACCTTTTATTTTCACATTTCACAATACAAATGAAAATTGCTTGCTTGCTTTTTCCTCCCCACCCCCCACTACTTGCCTTCCAAAACTATCCTCTCTTTGAGAGGAAGGGAGAGCAAGTCTTCCTTGCCCTGCTGTTAGGAAACACCCAGAGTCACAGCACCGTTATCTTCTGGGGAAATAGAACAAGTAATATAAAATAGGCTTAAGGAAGGGCAAGTGGGTGGCTCAGTGGACTGGGCAAGTGACTTTTGATTTTGACTCAGGGCATGATCTCAGGGTCGTGGGATCGAGCCCGGCCTCCGTCTCAGCACTCAGTTCCGAGTCCGCTTGTCCCCCTCCCTTTGCTCCCCTGATCGCCCACCACACTTGCACTCGCTCTCTCTCTCAAATAAACAAATAAAATCTTAAAAAAAAACAAAATAAAATGGATATAAAGAGGGTCCCCTCTCTCCTTATTTGTCTGATGGAGCCGGCACCAGCAGGGGGCAGGCGGGAGGTGTCACCACTGGGGGCCCAGACATCGTTGGCATGTGGCCTTCCACGGGCTACTTCATTCCGGGAGCAGCTCCCGCTGGCATCATCCCAGGAGGAAGAGGACCCCCCCATATGGGGTGCTGGCATCATACTAAGGGCCCGAGGAGGACCTGGGAGACTGGCGGGAGACGTGATCATTGCCCCTGTGGGAGGAGGAGCAGAGAATGGAGTAGGAGGGATCTTTCCTTGTCAAAATGCATCTTTTGTTTTGTCCTTCCGGCTCTGAGCCTGCCCTTCCAACCGTTTCTGATAATATCTTTCACATTCTCTTTGCGTTTCCTGCCAGTGCAGTGTGTCTTTCTCCCAGATGGAGAGTCGAGGGTGAGGTATGGCTCACAGTAGTCACAATAAAACTTAGGCACTTTGCTCTGCAGACTGTATATTGAAAGTCTATTTAAGATTTGTAGACTTCAGGGGCGCCTGGGTGGCACAGCGGTTAAGCATCTGCCTTCAGCTCAGGGCGTGATCCCGGCGTTATGGGATCGAGCCCCACATCAGGCTCCTCTGCTATGGGCCTGCTCCTTCCTCTCCCACTCCCCCTGCTTGTGTTCCCTCTCTCGCTGGCTGTCTCTGTCTCTGTCAAATAAATAAATAAAATCTTTAAAAAAAAAAAAAAGATTTGTAGACTTCATGGGGTTTTGTGAGCGTTTCTTTGCTGAGATATAACTTATATATAATATTGTGTGACTTTAAAGTGTGTAATGTATTGATTTGATAACATTTACATATTGTAATTCAATTACCACTCTAACTTTGGATAAAATCTCTGTCACGGTACATAATTATCATTTCATTTCTTTTTTGTGGTAAGAACATGTAAGATTTAGTCTCTTAGCAATTCTGAAGTATATAATACAATCTTGTTAACTGTAGTCACTATGGTATGCATTAGATCTCTAGAACTTACTCCTCTTTTAGTTGCAAGTTTGGACTCCTTCACAACATCTGCCCAATTCCCCCCACCCCTGACCCTGGTAACCACCATTCTTCTCTCTGTTTCTACAACTTTGGCTTTTCTAGATGCCACATAAAAGTGGTATACAATATCGGTCTTTCTCTGTCTCTCTTCTCTCCCAAAAAAGAATGCCCTCAGTATCCATCCATGTTGTAAACGAAAGATTTCCTTCTTTCTCATGGCTGCATAGTATCCCTTGTATATGTATCTCCTTTATCAATTCATCCATTGATGGATACATAGGTTGTCTGCATGTCTTGGCTATTGTGAATAATGCCGCATTAAAATGGGAGTGCAGGTATCTTCTTGATATCTTGTTCTCATTTCCTCTGGATATACACCAGGAGGTGGAATTGCTGGGTTATATGGTAGTTCTATTTTTAACTTTTTAAGGAATCTCCACACTGCTTTCCATAATAGCTAAACCATTTACGTTCCCACCAACAGCGCACAAGGATTGCCTTTTCTCCACATCCTCTCCAACACTTGTTAAATCTTGTCTTCTGGGGCGCCTGGGTGGCTCAGTCGTTGGGCGTCTGCCTTCGGCTCAGGGCGTGATCCCGGCGTTATGGGATCGAGCCCCACATCAGGCTCCTCCGCTATGAGCCTGCTTCTTCCTCTCTCACTCCCCCTGCTTGTGTTCCCTCCCTCTCTCGCTGGCTGTCTCTCTCTCTCTCAAATAAATAAATAAAATCTTTTAAAAAAAAAAAATCTTGTCTTCTTAAGGAAAGCCATTCTAACATATGTAAGCCGATATCTCACTGTGATTCTGATTTGCATTTCCCTGGTGATTAGTGATGTTGAACATCTTTCCATGTACCTATTAGCCACTTGGATGTCTTCTTCAGAAAATGTATATTCATTTCCTCTACCCATTTTTAAATCAGATTGTTTTGGTTTTTGCTTTTGGCTTGTAGGAGTCCCTGATATATTTTGGATATTCACCCCTTATCTGATATATGTTTAATCTATTCCTAAGTATTTTATTGTTTTGGGTATTATGAATAGGATAGTTGTCCTCATTTATTTGTCAGGTATTTTGTTGTGAGCGTAGAGAAATGCAACTGATGGGGCGCCTGGGGGGCTCAGTCAGTTAAGCGTCTGCCTTCCGCTCAGGTCATGATCCCAGGGTTTTGGGATGGAACTCTCCAACGGGCTTCCTGCTCAGTGGGGAGTCTGCTTCTCCCTTTCCCCTGCTCATTCTCTCTCTCTCAAATAAGTAAGTAAAATCTAAAAAAAAAAAGAAAGAAAGAAAGAAATGCAATTGATTTCTGTATGTTGATTCTATATCCTATAAATTTGCTGAATTCCTTGAGTTTTGGCTGAGTCTTTAGGGTTGTCTACATATGAGATCATATCATCTGCAAATAACAATTCTGCTTCTTGCTTTCTTGGATGTCTTTTACGTCTTTGTCTTGCCTAATTGCTCTCCCTAGGACTTCTGGCACAAAATTTGTATACTTTGATATGTTTGTGTCATTCTCCAATAAGAAATTTTCTGTAAAATTGTCTGCAAATACCATATGTTAGTGCAGATATGGAGCAAAGAGAGGTCCTCCAAGCTGCTGGTGAGAGCATAAACCGGTACAATGATTCAGGAAACGGTTTGGCATTTCCTATTAAAGTTGAAGGTATGCATATGCTTGGACCAAATGATTGCATTCCTTCTTACAGCCATAAAGAAACTCACACAAATGTGCACTGGGATACAAGAATGCTTTCACTGCCATTATCTGTAATAATCAAAAACTAGAAACAGGTGTCCATAATCTGTAAAATGAATATATAAGTTGTTATGTATCCATGCAATAGAAACAATGACCCAGGGTTACACACAACAACATTAACAAATCCCACAAATATAATTTTAAATGAAAGAAGCAACTTACGAAAAAATACATGGGGCACCTGGGTGGCTCAGCTGGTTAAGCCTACAACTCCTGATTTCGGCTCAGGTCATCATCTCACTGTTGTGGGATCGAGCCCCACACTGGGCTCCATGCTTGGTGTGGCGTCTACTTGACGTTCTCTCCCTCCTTCTGCCTCTGCCCCTCCCCCAGCTCGCACGCTCTCTCCCACTCTTTAAATGAATAAACAAAATCTTTTTAAAACATACATATCATCCCATTTACATAAAGTTCAAAAGTAGATTCAACTAAATTATATCGTCTAGAGTTACATACATGAGCAGTAAAAATAGATTTACTCTTATCCAAACTCAGGAAACAAGTAGATACAGAAAAAAAAGGGGGAGGTGGGAATAATTATCCCAGAAGTCAAGTTAGTGGTTACCTCTAGTGGGAGTGACAGGTTGTTATCAGAAGCCACACAGAGCTTTTGGGTGCTGGCTGTGTTCTATTTTTTAATCTGGGTGATAGTTATATGAGCGCCTGCTCGATAATTGTTCGCTAAGCCATACATGTAAGTTATTAGCCCTACATGTATAGATGATCGATTTCACAATTAAAAAACAAAGAACAGGGGTGCCTAGGTAGCACAGTCGTTAAAGCGTCTGCCTTCGGCTCAGGGCGTGATCCCGGCATACCGGGATCGAGTCCCACATCGGGCTCCTCCGCTATGAGCCTGCTTCTTCCTCTCCCACTCGCCCTGCTGTGTTCCCTCTCTCGCTGGCTGTCTCTCTGTCAAATAAATAAATAAAATCTTTAAAAAAAAAAAAAAAAAACAAAGAACAACCCAACAGGTAGAAGCACCTAAATGTCCACCGTCTACGGTGGAACATTTAAAGAAAACATGATAAATACACACCGTGGAATATTATTTAGCCCTAAAAAAGAAGGAAATCCTGTCATATGTTACAACATAGATGAACCTGAGGACATTATACTGAGTGAAACAAGCCGGTCGCAAAAAGACAAATACTCCACTTACATGAAGTATCTAAAGCAGTCAAACTCTTAGAGACAAATAGATGGGTGATGGCCAGAGGCTGTGGGAAGGAGAGGGCAGCAATGGTAGTTTCTGTTTTGCAAAATGAAAAAGAATTCCTAGTGATTATTGCACAATAATCCGCATATGGTTAACACCACAGTTCTGCACACTTAGAAATGGTGGCGACGGTAAATGTCGTATTAATGTGGTTTTGACCACAATATTTTAACCGCTGACGTAGGGACACACCCCACACTTTTGCAGCAGAAGAGCCATTCCTAAACTGGCTCCTATCCAGCCTCCTCTTACATCATTCCCACCCTTTCTCCATTAACTGTGCTTCAGTAATACTGAGTGACTTGTGGTTCCCCCAGTCACCCAGCCTTTCTCCAGCCCTTTTTGGATATGCTGCTACCTCTGGTCAGAAAGCATGTCTCAATTTATCCAATGGCAAAATATAACCTATCATCGAGATCTCAGGTGGAATGACAATGTTGCCGCCTTCCCAGGGCAGACTGGGAGCTTCTCTTCCCATCCCGCAATATCTCTACATCTCTCCATTGCAGCACTTTGCTATTTGTGTTGTCATCATAAGAATATGGACGCACCTTGTTGTATCGCCAGGGTCTGGCATCTACTAAATGCCCATCAAAACATTTTTTGACTCTGCTAAAGTGGGTGAATGAGTGGCATTTCACCCAGAAACCCAGAGCCTGGGAGGAATAGAGAATTTTGATATCCAGACTGACACAAATATCGTCACTGAAAGAACTCATATGTTAGTAAGAGAAAATGAATGGAAGGTTGGGATGAGGGAGATAGTGCCAATCAGGTGTCATGTGGTTATCAAGGGAGTAAGACTGGATAGAGGGGCGCCTGGGTGGCGCAGTCGTTAAGCGTCTGCCTTCGGCTCAGGGCATGATCCCAGCGTTCTGGGATCGAGCCCCACATCAGGCTCCTCCACTGGGAGCCTGTTTCTTCCTCTCCCACTCTCCGTGCTTGTGTTCCCTCTCTCGCTGGCTGTCTCTCTCTGTCAAATAAATAAATAAAAATCTTAATTAAAAAAAAAAAGACTGGATAGAAAGGCCATGAAATTAGGAAGGAGTTGAGCAACTTGAAGAATCCACAGAAATATGGCCTTCACCGCGTGATCTTTGCATCTAAATGAGAGATACTTGCCCTAGGAAATGTCATCTTTTCTTCTCCTTATGACAATCCTCTTAGAAGCACTAAAAAATCAGTCCTAACCAGGAGATGTTGGTGCTTAGGTCCCTTCACCGTGGCAGTATCAATATACCAGCCAAATGTTCAAAATTATATCAATCATATATGGCACCTAAGAGGAGGAACAAAGTTATTCTTGGATGGTTCTGTAAAGAGATAAGGAAATGCAAGAAGGAGCAAACAAACGGAAGAATGATTGCATGGGAAAACGTCCTGGAAGGTTAAATGAAGGGTCCTGAGTAGCACCCCTTCGGTTAATCGAAGCCACAGAAGGGAAAGCATAAAAGACACCTTGCGGCTATGCCTCTGTCCCTTCTTGCCGCGCTGGCTCAGAGCAGTTGCCCCACCCCATTCTTGGCAGCAACCACAAATCAAACTTCAAGTAGGCACGTGAAAAGGACAGTTGGTACGAACAGGCTTCCTCCAACAGCCCACCAGATAAGAGAAGATCGCCGTTGATAGATTTGATTCTAAGACGCAGGGAGCTATCTCTTGCCAGCCTGGCCAATGCTGCCTGCTGATAGACTGGCAGCACCGCAGGGTTTATGAAAGAAGCCGCCCAGATTTAAGGGACTACCCAAACCCTTGGGAAGGGGATGGCTTGAGGACTGCCTAGCATGACTACTGGATCAATTCAGAGGCTATTGAAAGGAGATGAGATGGAGCAGAGAACAGCACAAAGCCAACTGTTCTCAGGTCTGCCGTGAGCCTACAACAGAAATGAGAAAGTAAAACACGAAGTTCTCCTGCCATCTCTCACCCTAGAGGGAGTTCTCCCCCTGAGACATTAGACTCCACTCCCCCCCAAACTTTTACCTCCCTGACCACTTTGTTCTCTAACACCTTCAAACACCAGCACAATTTTAAAAAAAAGAACAAAAAAAAAACAAAATTAAGAGTTCTTCAGGCATAAGACAGAGAGCCCAGAAGTCCTATAACTAAAGACTAAGTAGACCAAACAGGTGTCTGAATGGAGATGTGGTAGGAATCATCACCCCTACATCCTTCTATAATTTGGTGCTTACCTGAATGTCTCTATGAGTATAATATTGCTCTTAGTTTGCTATTTTTGTAGGTAGAGGCCGTTCTGGTGGCTTCACTTGGTCTTCTCTACCATAATAGCCCTCCCTCCATGATTCAGGCAACCATTGTGGAGATTCTGCCACTTTTTAATATATCCATTCTACCTGTGCGTTCTGGAGCTTGCGAAATAGTCAAAGGTTGATTTGGGAACCACTGAGTCCACTATGAGATGGAAACATGCCAAAACTTTGTTGATCAGTCCATAAGCCCCTCCTCTGACTGGTGATTCACATGGCGATTTGGGGTCTTTGGGAATTCATATCAGTTTAGAGCCAGGGCCCAGTAATAAAAAACAAACAAGGGCATGATTATGTTTCAGATTTTTTTTTCTCTAATTCATGGTCACACTGGCAAATGGCCATAGGTAGCTTTGAAGAAGGCAAAGAGGAAGATGTACAACACAGTTTTTGGCTATGCAGCAAGGACCTTCCTCAAAGGCAGTTCACCCTTTTCATTCAAGGAGCTCTGGGTCAGTGAGCTGGCTCAAGTCTCATCAACCAGTCGATGTGCCTTGTGATATTTAAGACCTCTGTTCACCAGATCCAGAATGCTTCTACTTATACAAATCAACTAAGACCTTAGAAGTCTGCCTATCTATTTCAGTTCAGGGACACCATGGTCAACTAGTCAAAGTCATGGACTTCTGTCTTGACGTCTGCCTCAACTCTGATACCCATTAGAGTAACCAAGCCCACTGTACCTCTGGTAGCCTGGCTTCTCCCACCCAGAGATCCCATCACCACGGAACTCAGGGATCCAGATCCAGTAGCAGGAGTTCTTATGATCACTCCACGCCTGTAGCGAACAGCCACCACAGCACTCTCCAAAAATGCCAGTGCTCCCCCACCCTAATGTATTTTTCACAGCTTTGGTGGAAAGAATGTTCTCTGTGCTCTCCTTAGACACACTTCGGGGGGGTGAGTAAACCAGTCTCACAATAATAAATCTTCTCTACCTTCTGATTTCCCCAAAGCTTAGAATACCTTTCTCTAATATCAAAGAAGTCTGGCATCTCAGCTTCACTGAGTATAGGCCACCTTTGGATCCATTTTTCAATCCAACCGACTAGTCAAATAGTTAGAGCCACGTCGACATGCTTGATCTAATATGCTGACATTGGTATCTGTATTTAGTGCATCCCATCAACAAAGTCAGCTTGGCCCAACACCTACACCAATGCCTTTAAGACCCACTCCACTCATGGTTCTCTTGAGGTCAATTAGCAAAAATCGTGTTTTGGTGCGTATTGCCATTCCTTATGGATCTCATGTCTGGGATATACTGGGAGTTGAGAATTGAATCTGGTTATAGCTCCAGAAGCAGTAAAGGTGGTAGGAGGGGGCAGCCAGGAGTCTGCTGTAAAGTAACTACCTCAGGGAATCTCATTACAGATTCTTCAAGTGACGGAAGACTAGCCTCCTCAGACTGCAAAAGATAGGCTGCTGTTACGGACGAAGGAGGGTTGGAGGAATTTAGGGGTTCGAGATCCCAGCTTCATCAGAATATGCACACATATACTCCCACTCCAATTTTCAGAGTCTCAATTAATGCTTTAACTTCATCTAAGAGACCCTGCCAGTTTGGTGATTCAAGACAGGATCAAACCACCCACAGGATAAGACATTGGTTTGATTTTTAGAAATCTTAGACAGGAGGTTACGTGAGACAAGAGTTTCTTTTATGGTAGAGAAGATTTCTGGACCCTTACTTAGATCATAAGCTTGGAATTGAAAGTCTAGAGCTCATCATTTATTTTTCCTAAATTCTTTTTTTTTTAAGATTTTATTTATTTATTCGACAGAGACAGAGACAGCCAACGAGAGAGGGAACACAAGCAGGGGGAGTGGGAGAGGAAGAAGTAGGCTCATAGCGGAAGAGCCTGATGTGGGGCTCGATCCCATAACGCCAGGATCACGCCCTGAGCTGAAGGCAGACGCTTAACCGCTGTGCCACGCAGGCGCCCCTATTTTTCCTAAATTCTTTAGTCCACTTAGAAGCAACCAATCAAGCCCCTGATACTCCTTATATCCACTGATATGTTCTATGTCACCAACTATTTAGTCACCCAGAGTCTGCTTTTGATTACAGATATCTACAGACGGTAATTTAATACATTTGCTCCGTATGCCATAATGCTTACTAACAACTTACAACTAATATCCTTTACCACTTACAACAGGGTAAGCAATGCCTTTAAATATATTCAGATTAGAGAACTTGCAGTAGAGAACCCAAGCCAAGGTACAGAACCTGAGTGTACTTTCTTCTGAGCTCACTTCCAGTACCAGTATCTCTATTATTTAGCGTTCAATCAGGGAAAGCAGAACCACTGTGAGTTATGTAAAATAAGGGACTTCTTATAAGGATTGCATCTTATAAAATTGTGGGAACTGGTAGAGAAATCCTCTCTAGATCCTTCTTCTTATTGTTGTTGTTCTGTTTTTACAGTCTAGGAAAGCAGGGTGATATACGGAAAGATTATGTGATTGAAGTCAAACAGGTATGTGTTTGACACCTAGTTCTGATATTTATTGGCTTTGAAATCTTGCCAAGTGACTCAAATTCTATGAGCCTCAGGTTCCTCATCTGTAAAATGAAAACAATAATAGCTCCCAGGGTTGATGTGAGAGCAAATGAGATACTTGCAATATATCATATTTCATTGATTCCAAGATGCACAACATTTTACCTTTTAACCCCTTTGCAACAGGAATGAATCTTCTAATCAGTGGCATGCCGTTGTTTAATGAAGAACAACTTTTTCTTGGGTGCCTGGGTGGCTCGGTTGGTTAAGCATCTGCCTTTGGCTCAGGTCATGATCTCAGGGTCCTGGGATCAGCCCGGATCAGGCTCCCTGCCCAGTGGGGAGACTGCTTCTCCCTCTCCCTCTGCCCCTCCCCATGCTCATGTGCTCACTCGCTCTCAAATAAATGAAAGAAAATCTTTAAAAAAAAAAAAAGAACTTTTTCCTTTCTCAACGCACGTAAACGAATGAGAGCCCAGAGTCATATCTCAAATAATGACAAGTGCAGATATCATTTCGTTATCAAACTAAGTGTGACTCTCAATGCACAAGTGGAAAACCCCAGCACCCCCTAGAGAATACAGCTGTTCTATATACATTCCATTCCTTTCTCTGTTTATTGGACTAACCCTTCCTCCCACATCCCTTGTTATTCAGATTAGTGGCATGGAAAAAGTACAAGTTTCAGAATCTGACATATGAAATTTTGGAACTTGCTGCTATGTGACACCCTGAGCCTCGCTTGAGCGCTCCATAATTGTGTATAATAATACCCAAAAGGACTATTACAAATGAGATGATGCATGTAAAGTTCTATCAGCGCCAAACGTATCATGGGTAGTCAATAAATTCTCCATTTTTCCTTCTTTCTCTCACTGCCACATTCTGTTCTACTGATTCTTTGGATTGAAGAAAGGGCTGATCTCCTAGATCAGGGGTTGGCCAACTACAGCCCTCAAGCCATACCGGCTCACCACCTGTTTTTTAAATAAAGTTTTATTGGAACACACTCACACCTATTTGTTTATATCTCGTCTATGGCTGCTGTTGTATTACAACAGAGTTGAAGAGTTACCACAGAGACAGTGGTATGACTCGCAAAGCTGAAAACACTCACTATGTGGCTATTTACAAAAAAAGTTTGCTGATCTCTGTTCTAGATTCCTACATCCCCTAAACCAACTCCCCTGGGCTGGTAAGGATATGGAGAAAAAGAAACCCTCATGTACAGTTGGTGGGAATGGAAACCACTGTGGAGAAGAGTAGGGAGTTTCCTCAGAAAATTAAAAATAGAGGGGCGCCTGGGTGGCACAGCGGTTAAGCGTCTGCCTTCGGCTCAGGGCGTGATCCCGGCGTTGTGGGATCGAGCCCCACATCAGGCTCCTCCGCTGGGAGCCTGCTTCTTCCTCTCCCACTCCCCCTGCTTGTGTTCCCTCTCTCACTGGCTGTCTCTCTCTGTGTCAAATAAATAAATAAAATCTTTTAAAAAATAAATAAATAAATAAATAAATAAAATTTTATCTACCCCCCATCTGTGCTGCTATTCTGCCTCAAAAGAGCTACATTAGACGAGAAAGGTTCATGCCTTATCCTAGTAAACAGGACTCTTGCGCTCTGACCACAGTTTCAACACCAGCAGAGAATACAAGAGGGTTGTAAGAATTTCTGATGAGGAAGATAGCAGGGCCAAAGTGAAAAACAAGAATGTGACTAAGTTGTTTCTGTGGTTTCCAGCCCTCCCCTTTCTTTTACTTCTGGGATTATAAAAGCAGGGGCAAGGGAGGGCAGGGACAGAAGCAGCTCACCATGGACACCATCACTGGGAAAATGCAGACTCTTTCTTTTGTTGGCCTTTCTCTTGCCTCCTGAAGCTGGAGCTGGTGAGTCTAGGGTGTAACTCCCTATGAAAGAAGACCTCAAATGAGGTCACAAGGTCCCACTGCAAGTATTCTAGGTGGAAATCTCCAGCTGGAAGAGTCAGACTCTTTCCCTGCAGTTGATGATAGTTTCCCTGGGATGAGAAGTCTTGGGTGGAGAAAGAATCAGAAAACCGGCTTTGAAAGCTCCTCCTAACCTGCTTTCTTCAAAATAGCTACCATTCTCATTCACAATTCTTCTTGGTGCTTGCTGTCATGCAGAGGAGGCCAGGATAAAGACATGAAGAAATGTTTAGGGGCACGTGGGTGGCTCAGTCAGTTAAGTGTCTGTCTGCCTTTGGCTCGGGTCATGACCTCAGGGTCCTGGTATGAGCCCCATGTCCATCTGGCTCCCCACTCAGCGGGGAGTCTGCTTGTCCCTCTCCCTCTGCCCCCTCCCTGCGCATGTACTCTTTTCTCTTTCTCTCTCTCTCTCTCTCTCTCTTAAATAAATAAAATCTTTAAAAAGGGGGGGGGAGAAACTTTCAAATGACAGCTCAGAATCAAAACTAACCATCAAATTCTGACAATAGGCTGAGGGTTGGTTGATGGGGCGGATTGGCGCCAAGAAAGCAAACAGTAAGGATACATGGAGGGCTGAGCTCCATCAGAAGTAAGATAGAAGCTCTGTGGGCCCTCGGCTTCCACCTCATTTTCCTCACCCAGTGCTCTGTCTGAAGGCAAGCGAGCCTCTGTTTAGGGACCTGGGGTTCTCTGTTTCAGAGGAAATTATCAATGGCGTTGAGTCTAAGCCACATTCCCGCCCCTACATGGCCCATCTGGAAATCCTACTGACCGGGGTTACGTTGCCAGCTGTGGCGGGTTTCTCGTAAGTCAAGAATTCGTGATGACAGCTGCTCATTGTAAGGGAAGGTAAGAAAACTTTGACTTATTCTCTTTTCATGTGAGGAGCTGTAGGAACCAGAGTTACACGCAGCTTCAGAGTGGCCTGAGGAGAGAGTCTTGAGCCCTGCTCATCTCAAGATGGTCAGTGATGTGTATTGCAAGGAACCAGCCCCTTCTCATTAGCCATCTCCACATCCAGAGGCCACAGCATTATTCAGGGCAGCCAGGTCCCAGCAGGCCAACGGGCCCTCTCGTCCTGCTGCCAGCTGAGTTCTCTCAGTCCCCCATAGCTGCCACGGCCTGGCCCTTCCTGAACTGGCTTCGATCCCGGGGCGGGGGGGGGGGCACTTCTGCCCCAAGTAAGACCTGAGTTCCTCAGATGGCCCTGCACTGGGGAGGAAGAGAGCCTACTGTCTCCTTGCTCAGAATGGACCATTTCTAGGAGACCAGCACCTTCTCCTGCTTCTCTTTTCCTTCTCAACAGGAAAATTACTGTCACCCTGGGAGCTCATGACATGAAACAAGAAGAATCCACATGGCAGAAGCTAGAAGTCTCAGAACAAATCATTCACCCAAATTACAACTCGTTCACCAAACTCAATGACATCATGTTCCTGAAGGTGCCATTAACCTTCCAGCATGTCTCCAAACCCCCTTCTTGAACCTTTCTCCTGACCTGAGCACTTCTCATTCTCTCTTCCAAACCATTTCCTTGAGTCCCACCCTCCCGCTCCGTGTCATCACCACCCCCCTGGGGAGCAACTCTTGGCCCTGCCCAGGGAGCCCCTACCACAGCACACCCCCCACTTTCCCTGGGATGGGAGGTCCATCTACTCTCCCTCCCTCACAGCTACAAACGAGAGCCAAGCTGACCCATGCCGTGGGGACAATCTCCCTGCCCACCTGGTCTACCTTTATTCCACCTGGGAGAACGTGCAGGGCGGCCGGCTGGGGAAGAACGGGAGTGACGGAGCCGGAGTCAGATACTCTGAGAGAGGTGAAGTTGAGACTCATGGACACCAGGGCCTGCAACCACTATTTCTTTTACGACCATAACTTACAAATCTGTGTGGGCAATCCCAGGAAGACAAGATCGGCCGTACAGCTACACTTCCTCCTCACAATGCAGTCCCTGGGAGATAGCATCCTCCTGGGAGGGGGCGGGGGCGGGAAGTCCCCTAGTACAGGGACTGGTGTCTGAGTCTGTGGGTTCCTAGCAACACGGGAACTGGAATCTTCTCTCTGGGTTCCATCCTCATATACTCAAGCCCTGCCTCTAACCCTCCCTTCTAGTTGGCTGAAGAGGACTCCAGGAGAGAAAGGAAGAAACGGAAGGGACAGGATCTAGAATGGTGGTTCCATGCCAGAGAGGAATAAGACATGAATCTCCTAACTTAGGACTCCATGAGGAGCCAGGACTCCTGATCTGACTCTGGAGTATCTTGGAGCTGGCAGGGGTGCTGATAGAACCAGGATAAGGTGACAGTAGCGGGAGGACATTCCTTGCTCATGATCTGCTTTCTCGAACCCACAGGGGGATTCTGGGGGCCCCCTGTTGTGTGCAGGGGTGGCCCAAGGTATTGTGTCTTGCGGACGTGGAGATGCAAAGCCTCCAGCTGTCTTCACTCGAATCTCCCCATACGTGCCCTGGATTAATAAAATCTTGAAGAACATATAGTCACGGAAGTCTGGCCAGTCTGTGTGAGAGTCCCAAAGCCAGAGGCCTCCCTAGGCCGACCCGGCTTCCACAGAGCCTGGCCCCAGCCTCAGCTCCAGGGAGGCTCTCAGAGGCGCACAAAGCCCCTGCCGATTGTATCCCCAGCAAAGTTCAATAAACATGGCGCCTTCAGCATGTGCGTGTGAGACTCCTCTTGCCCACGGAGCTGGTCTGCTCTGATGGAGGAGTCCAGATACTCCTCTCTGGCTTGAATGAAGAATTGTTCTGGGCTCCTTTCTTGCCGGATTAATAATCTTGCCTCCTAATTACCCTGTACATTGTGTGGTGTTACAGATTACGGAAGAATCTGCACGTAGGATTTAACATCCGGAGTAATGTTGCACTAACTTACCTTCTTCCCCCTCTGCTTCGTCCTCCTCCTCTCAATTCTCCTCTTTCCCCGAAACCCGTGTCTCAGCCCCTGCGGTTCAGGGCTTAGATGCACCATAGCAAACTCCCCATGACTGTTTCTAGAAATGGCCCCAGGCAGGCCTGGCCTGTTGTTATCTTGTGTCCTTACACCCACTTCTAGCTTCTCATTACCGTCCCCCTCAATACTGGCTCTGCGGCCAGGGGAGCCTGTGCCGAGGGGGAGAGCAGGAAAGTTCCCAAGCACCAGAGCTCAGGAGGGAGGGGGGAAGGGATGACCCCTAGGAGGCCTCAGGATGCGTCTGTTTGGCACAGCGGTCAGCACAGAGCCGTACGTGGGACAGGGCCATTCTAGCTGAGGGGAGAGCCCCAAGAATATCAGTGTCAGCCTAGTCTGTGAGTTCAACAGAGCCACCCAGATTCAACTGTCATTTTCCTCCAGAAATGACACAGAGTCGCAGGTCTTCCAGAAGAAGAATATCTGAATTAGGCCAAGTTCTCCAAAGTTGCCTCGTCCAAGTGACCTACGACCCTGAACCCTATGCCCACCAGCATCTGTGCGGGGCGAGTACACCACAGCCACGCCTGCCCCACACGGGGAAACAGGGCATGAACTCCAACTCGCTCTCAGGAGCCTGCAATTCAAGGGCCATAAAAAAGAATGAGATCTTGCCACCTGCGACAGCACGGATGGACCTAGAATATATTATGCTAAGTGTGATAAGTCAGATGGAGAAAAACAAATCAAATATGATTTCACTTATATGTGGAATCTTAAAAACAAAATGAACAGACAAACAAAAAAAAGCAGACATAGACCCATAAATACAGAAACCAAACTGACAGTTGCCAGAGGGGAGTTTCGCGGGGGGATGGGCAAAATGGGTGAAGGGGAGAAGAGATCCAGGCTCCCAGTCACGGAATGAATAAGTCATGAGATTGAAAGGCACGGCACAGGGAATCAGGGTATTGTAGCCGCCTTGCACGGTGACAGATGGCAGCTATACTTGTGAATTTAGCATAATGTATAGACTTGTCAGTTCACTCTGTTGTACATCTGAAATTAATGTAGCATTATGTGTCAACGATACTTCAATTTTTTTTTAAAAATCCATAGGGGCGCCTGGGTGGCACAGCGGTTAAGCGTCTGCCTTCGGCTCAGGGCGTGATCCCGGCGTTCTGGGATCGAGCCCCACATCAGGCTCCTCCGCTAGGAGCCTGCTTCTTCCTCTCCCACTCCCCCTGCTTGTGTTCCCTTTCTCGCTGTCTCTCTCCCTCTGTGTCAAATAAATAAATAAAATCTTAAAAAAAAAAAACAACCCATGTTATGGGGTGCCAGGGTGGCTCAGTTGGTTGAGCGTCTGCCTTTGGCTCAGGTCATGATCTCAGGGTCCTGGGATCGAGTCCGACATCAGGCTCCTCCGTTATGAGCCTGCTTCTTCCTCTCCCACTCCCCCTGCTTGTGTTCCCTCTCTCGCTGGCTGTCTCTATCTCTGTCAAATAAATAAATAAAATCTTTAAAAAAAAAATCCATAAATACAAAAAAAAAAAAAAAGGAAAGCTAGATGGAGCCCTTCAGGCTGACATGAAAGAACAATAGAAACTTGAAGACGTATGATGAAATAAAAAGGACTGGTGAAAAGCACTCAAAATACATAAATATAAACACAATAGCAAATAGTACAGTTTTATGATTTAAAAGAAAAATTCATTAAAAATAATAATAGACCTATGTTAATGGTCACATAATGTATAAAATATAATTTGTGATATATATGTGGTATGAATAAAACATGACTGTGAAAATATTTTAATTACCTTTTATAAAAGAAAAAAGCAGGGGTGCCTGGGTGGTTTGGTCGATTAAGTGGCCGACTCTTGGTTTCAGCTCAGGTCATGGTCTCAGGGTCTTGAGATCAAGCCTCACCTCAGGCTCCTAGAGGAGTCTGCTTGCGATTCTCTCTCTCCCTCTCCCTCTGCCCCTCCCGCAGCACTCTCTCTCTCAAATAAATAAATAAAATCTTCAAAAAAAAAAAAAGAGAGAGAGAGAAAACCTGGAAAGATCTCAAAAAATAAAAGAACTTACGCTGGAAATAGTAATTAAAAGATGTGGTTTTTTAGGGCACCTGGATGGCTCAGTCAGTTAAGCGTCTGACTCTTGATTTCGGCTCAGGTCATGATCTCAAGGTCATGAGATCGAGCCCCCGCCTCCCCCGCCCCAGCTCTAGTGGCCCTTGTTTGGCTTCGTGCTCAGCACAGAGTCTGAGATTCTCTCTCCCTCCGCCGCTCCCCACTGCTGGCATGCACTCTGTCTTTCTCTCTCTCTAAATGAAAAAATAAAATCTTTAAAAAAAAAAAGGTGTATTTTCTTCTTTTAGCCCCAAATCTCCTTTTAGATTTATATAATTAAATAATAGTTTTAAAATATGAAAGACAAGGAACAGGGACATTATGCATAATGTTTGCTCAGGAGACCAGACCACTCCCGAATTGCTGCTAAAGCCCCACCAGCTCCGGACCCCTTGGGCAGCATGTTTTCAGGGCAGCTTCCCTTCCCGGGAAGCTGGACAACTGGAGACGTGGAGAGAGTGGTCAGGTTACCCTGCCAGCCTGGCCTCCAAGAAGTACTGTGTCCTGTGGAGACCGCAGGGAGCTGCACTGAGTCTGCAGGCTGAATTGGACCCCAAGGGGTTGACAGGCACGGACTCCAAGCACGGCCACCAGTGCCAACCGAACAAGCATCCTATGGACCCCTGCTATGGAAAGAGCAATTTGTGGCCCAGCCACGCGGAGAAGTTCAGCCCATCATTATCCCTACAGCGTTAGTTGCACAGTAGGGACGGTAGGGCCTAAGAAATGAGCCTGCCTGACAGCACCGAGAGCAATAGGAGAGTCTCAGCACCACAGGGTCAACAGGAGAAACCGTCGGATAAAGTGGTTTTGCCCCAACTCATGGGAGGAGGGCCCCCGGACAGCTGAGGGCGGCACACGGGCGTTTGCCGAGGACCCGGCTTCTCCAGAGCCAGGATTGTGGGGGCCCAGGTCACAAAGCCCAACAGGAAAACATTTGCCCCTCTGACCACCCCCCCCCCAGTGTGAGGTCTTGCCCTGAGAACCTGGGAATTGTCTCTCCTGCACCCACAGTTCCTCTGGCACCTTCCCTGCTCACGCCGTCGTGCGCTGTGTAAGGGGTTGGCATGGGCCCACACTGAAGCGGTTGTCAGCCTGCAGGGACAGTTCATGGAAGATGAGGTCGTGCAGAAGTCAGGTGAGCCCCTAATCCAATATGGCCCGAGTCCTCCTAGCAGGAAAGACACACACAGGGAGAAGGCTGCGTGAAAGCACAGACTGAATGACGCATCTGCGGGCCAAGGAACGCCAAGCATTGCCGGCTGTCACCAAAGCCAGGGAGACGCATGGGCGGGTCGCTCCTCGCAGCCCTCACAAGAAATCCACACCACCCACACCTTCACCTCAGACTTCTAGCCTCCAGAACCATGAGCAGATACATTTCTATCATCTTAAGCCACCTAGTTGGGGTTCTTTGTTATAGTAATTCCAGAAAATTCATACAGGAGTTAAGGCAGAGTTTTAGGAATTTAAAATTTTCTCCAAAAAAATCACCATTTACTTTATTTTTAAATTTTTTTATTTACATTCAATTCAATTAACATATAGTGTGTGATTAGTTTCGAGGTAGAATTTAGTGATTCCTCAGTTGCATATAACCCCCAGCGCTCGTTATTTCAAGTGACCTCTTTCATGCCCATCACCCAGGTACCCCATCCCCCCACTCCCCTCCCCACTATTTACTTTAATAAATCCTTTATATTAGGAGTGGGCACTAAATTCATAAAAAGCTTCGCCATTCCAACATACCAAGGGAAGAATCTGCAATGAGTGCGGTAAAGAGCTTGTTAAAACCACATTTACAGAGTGCAGCTCCAGCCTGCTTCAGAAAATTCTCTGGTTGTGTCTTTATTTTTTTTCTTTACGGTAATTAGAATAACAGGTCCAGGGTTTCACTCCCAACTTGTCCTCACCATCTGCTGTTCCCTGCTCCTGAGCCCACCCCATGGCCTGGTCTGTCTTTCAGGCCTTTCCCTGCAAGAGACCTTGCAGGGACCCTGCTGCCACCCTGCAGGAGACCTGCCTCAGAGGGAGGCACGAAAGCCATGTGGGTGCAAAATTTAAGGAGACAGTCGCTTAGGGAGGCACTTGCAGGACCGCGAGAGCGAGCATCTCCTCAACAGTATGTCCTATATGCCTCTCTTGCTGCGTCCTAGTCCCAGCCCCAGCTACCACTTTGAGAGTGGTCATGGCTTGTGGCAGGCCTCTTCTCGGCCTCTACATAGTTCAAATGAATTTTTATTCAAGATCACTGTCATATAAAGGACACTTGTGGGGGGGGTTAATTTATTTATTTGAGAGAGAGGGAGAGAGCACGAGCAGGGCGAGGGGCAGAGGGAGAAGTAGACTCCCTGCTGAGTGGGGAGCCCAACACAGGGCTCGATCCCGGGACCCTGGGATCATGACCTGAGCCAAAGTCGGATGCTTAACCGACTGAGCCACCCAGGTGCCCCAAGGACATTTCTATTCTTCAATCCCAAAGTGAGCGAGAGCCAAGGTTACAGATGGAGGAAAATTTAGATCCCAAGGACATACGTTTATAAAGAGCTGGCAATGGGTGAGGTTCATAATCATTCTGTGGACTTGTGATTCACCCAGAAGATCCAAAAGAAACCTAAGGTGAACTGTACCCCAGTCCTCGTAGGTCTGCAGTGTCTAGGAGTCAGCACCACATCCACAAAGAGGTCATTCACCCCAAGGCCATCCAAAATTCAAGGGCAAGAACTAACTTCTATCGGGGGCCCCTTGGTACCGTTTTACCTGCTTTGCCTCATTTAATTCTCATGACACCATATGCAAAAAAAAAAATATATATATATATATATATATCAATCTAAATGTCATACCTTACACAAAAATTAACTCAAAATGGATTCTTAAACTAAATGTAAAACTATGAAACTTCTAGAAAATCTTCATGGTCTGAAGGTAAGCAAAAAATTCTTAGGCAAAAGCACAATCCTTAAAAGAAGGTATCAACATCTTTTGGACTCAACTAAATTTAAATCCTTTGAGCTGCGGAAGGTGTCCGTTATGAGAATGAAAGGGCAAGCTACAGACTGAAAGAAAATATTTGGAAATCACAAGGCTGACAAATGACTTGTATCCAGAATGTATAAAGTACTGACAAAACTCACCAGGAGGAAAACAAAAACCCAGTTAAAATACGGGCCAAAGGCATAAGCACACTTCATCCAAGAGGATTTATGGGTGGCAAATAAGCACATGAAAATGTTCAGCTTCATGGGGCGCCTGGGTGGCCCAGTCGTTAAGCGTCTGCCTTCAGCTCAGGGCGTGATCTCAGTGTTCTGGGATCGAGCCCCACGTCAGGCTCCTCCACTGGGAGCCTGCTTCTCCCTCTCCCACTCCCCCTGCTGCTGTTCCTTCTCTCGCTGTGTGTCTCTCTCTCTCTCTGTCCAATAAATAAATATAATATTTTTTAAATGTTCAACTTCATTAGCCATTAGAAAAATGCAAATTAAAAACACAATGAAACACTACTACACACCAATTAGAATGGCTAAAATTAAAAATACTAAGGGGCACCTGGGTGGCTCAGTGGGTTAAGTGTCTGCCTTCACCTCTGGTCATGATCCCAGGGTCCTGGGATCAAGCCCCGCCCCTTCACGGGTTCCCTGCTCAGCAGGGAGTCAGTTCTCCCTCTCCCCTGACCATCCCCCCGCCCCCGTGCTCGTGCTCCCTCTCTCTCTCTCTAATAGATAGATGATAGATAGATAGATATTTTTTTAAATACTGAAAATACCCAGGGTTTGCACGGATATAGACCAACACGAGCTCTCTTCCGTTGCTGTGGGAGTGCAAAATGGTATGGCCACTTTAGAGAAGAGTTCAGCAGTTTCTTAGCAAACTAAATATACACGTATTATATGACCTAGAATCCTATGCCTGGCTGTGTATCTTACAGATATGAAAACTGAAGTTCACACAAAAACCTGTCCACAAATGTTTCTAGCGACTCTATTCACAATTACAAAACCTGGGACACGACGCAAGCGTCTTGCAGCAGAAGCAGCAGTGAAAATTCTCGGGGGCACCCGGAGGGCCGGCCGTCCCCCACGTGCTGTACACCAGGTGCCGCCGACGTCTCACGTAACTTCCCCTCCCACCTGCCCCGACGGCCTCACTGGCACCTGCCTGTAGCTGGGCAGCATCTGCCACTCAAGGAACGAAAGGAATCACCTTGCAACTAAGAGCATAGGATGTGGAGAGCAAAGGAGACAAATGAGACACCCTCCACAAAGAATGGCGATCCCAGTAGAAGGAGGACACCAGGCCCTCTAGGACTATCGGAAGACAAGCCACTCCGAATCCAGGAGGGATGCCCAGACAGCATGGCCCACAGAAAGCAGCACGGAGACTGTGAGGAGGGCTGAGCCTCTGGGCGCTGACTCTCCCATGGGCAGCAGCCACAGATTAAATGAGCATCATGCAGACCCCTGGAATGGAAAGAACAGTTGCTGCCTCTCTGGTCTCCCCCGGAGCCCACCTGGAAAAGATAAGGCCACCAGGGCCACAACGTTAATTCGGAGACGCAGAAGGTGATGGCCAGCCTGACGGATGCTGAGCGCTATGGGGGAGTGGTAGCAGCCCAGGGGCCAGACAAGAAGCGGCCAGGGAAAGGAGCTTGCCCAAACCGTGAGAGGGGGCACCCTAAGACTCTCCCTCCTCAAACACCAGCAGGTAAATGGAAAACAGACATAGCGGAAGAAAATCCAAAGAAAACCACCTTGGGTGGGGGCTGGCTCTTGCTGTGTGAGGCCATGAGACGTATTCCTCCCAACCCAAAACTTGGGGTCATCTCCCAGGACCTCACCATTCATCATACTCTGTCCACTGAAAAAATCGCACTGAGAGCAGTCATTCAAAAAGGAAGTAGTGTGTTAGGATTAGAGGTCAGGGTATAGTAGACTAAATCAGCTTATATCCTTCTAAATTACTTTGCAGATACTGAATGTAAGCTAGTAGCAGTTAAGTTCAGAAAACCTTGGCTGGGGAAGGGGGTGGGGGGAGGGGGTAACTGGTTGATGGGCATCAAGGAGGGCACGTGATGTGATGAGCACTGGGTGTTCTATCCAACTGATGGGTTATTGAACTCTACATCTAATTTAAATTTGAACTTAAATTTTAAAAAATTTGGGGGGCGCCTGGGTGACTCAGTCATTAAGCATCTGCCTTTGGCTCAGGGCGTGATCCCAGGGGGCTGGGATCGAGCCCCACATCGGACTCCCTGCTCTGCTGGGAGCCTGCTTCTTCCTCTCCCACTCCCCCTGCTTGTGTTCCCTCTCTCGCTGGCTGTCTCTCTCTCTGTCAAATAAATAAATAAAATCTTTTTTAAAAATTTGTTTATTAAAAAAAAAAGAAAACCTTGGTTATTCGGGAACATCACCAACCGAAGGAGGCAAGCACAGCAAGCTCCAGCCTACTGCAGGAAAATGCAGCCCATGCCATAAAGGATGCCCTACTGTGCCTGCTCAGTGGCATTGCTGTGTCAGTCGGATGCAAGGTGGCACACGCCCGGACCCTCAGCTGTCCCTCTCCATAGTAGTTCTTACAAGAGACTTCAACAGGTGCGAAGTTTACACCCGTTGTATCCCTCCATGGCAACTGGAAGGTTAAACCCATTCTCAGTCACATACTCAATCAAGAAAGATACAGCTAGGGCGCCTGGGTGGCTCAGTCGGTTAAGCGTCTGCCTTCGACTCAGGTCAGGATCCCGGGGTCCTGGGATCGAACCCCACATTGGGGTCCCTGTTCAACGGGGAGTCTGCTTCTCCCTCTACCCCTCCCCCCTGCTCATGCACTCTCTCTATCTCAAATAAACAAATTTTTTAAAAAAAGAAAAGAAAAAGAAAGATACAGCTATCACTCAAAGAGCAAGGTTAAGAAACAGCCTGGTTGCTCAAAGTTCGAAGAGTGAAACAAGACTCCGTACAAAGCATAACATGACTCGAGTCCGCTACGTCTGCTTCCTCTGCAACATGTTTGGGGGGATTTAGAGGAAAAGATAACTAGCCTCCATGAGGACACAGGAACCCCTTACCCATCAAATGGTTACATGGCCGCACAAGAGATAACACAAGGGGACAAAATCAGTACTTCTTAAGGACCAACCATGCGGCGTTTTTCATTTAACACCATATTGAATTCTCCAAAAGCCCTGTTTCACCTCATTCTTCATATTTTACGGAGGTAGTAACTAAGACTGAGAACTTAAGGGACTTTCCTGAAGTGGGACAGATCGTCAAGTGGCAGAAGCGGGGTTCAAGCCTTCCCATCGAACTGCAAAGCAGGCCGCGTGCCAAGGAACACTGCCATCATTAAACGCCAGTGCTTTTATATCAGGCCCAACCCTTTCCTTCCCACTAACTGTGACTCTTAAACGAGACTGTCCAACCTCTGCTTTATTATCTTCAGCAATGGGAAAATGACTTAAGTTCCCTCCCCGCACATTCATGTTGTAACAACAGATTATTAGTAAATTCTTCCTTCTACAGACTCAATATCTTCCTCAGATGCTGTGGAATCAGATATGGAGGCCACGTAGCCGGAAACAACGTTGAACTACACCACCGGATTGTTCAACCAAGACCTCACAGCCCATGGGCTTGGCCCAGACGCTGTAGGCAACCCCAGACACCGGAACCATATCTAATTTTTCTTGCAAAACCAGACCGCTCGGCCACTCACCCTCACTAGAAAAAGTAATTCCACATGGTGCCTGCTCCCTCAGGTTACAATTCTAAATCAAATTGTACACCAACCCATCCGACTGGCAGAGTCTCGGACAAAAGATTGGGGCCTAAGTGCAAGAGAATCTGAGAAAGGAAGTTCACGGATTCCACCTTAGGAAAGCGAGAATCATGGTTAGGAATTCCCCTAATAATAGGAAGGGTGTTCAGAAGACACTAAGGGTCCACCACATACGTGGCAAATGTCCACTACGGTCCATCACTTGGCTGACCAACGTGAACACACACTCCTTCTCCATACGTAACTTTCCTAAAACAGAATGCCCTCGCGGAACGTAATCCTCACTATCTCTTGTGCAAAGGAAAATGAGGCTTGACTCCCCCCAGCACTGAAATAAGCCCGTTTCAGCACTTACTGCTTCCAGCTCCAAGTACAGGATCTCCAGGTAACACCCATTCCACCTCTAATTTAGTCAGACCCCCAAACTGATAGTCTATAAACCATGGACTAAGCCAAAGGTTTCATCACCAACAGCATCCTACCTATAAAAGAGCAGAAGGAAGGCAGAGGACAAGGAAAAAGGAAATTGGTTCAAATCTGCAAATACACACATAACAGAGCAAGGAAGAAAATATGGACAGAGTGCCCTCGTTAGTTCTGAAATTGGCTCCTGACCAGAGTGGTACCTATTTCTTTCTCTCGCCCTCCGCCAGTACAGGTGAAACAAAATTGAATATTGGTGAGCCTGAGTCTTCGAGACGCTGTGGAACTATCCCTAGACTACCCACCTCTCAACTTCTCACGCATGAGTGAAAGCTAGAAACGCTTCATTTACTCCTCTGATTTGGGGTACAACTGGGGCGGGCCCACAGGACAGGACTTCTCCAGGTCCAGATTCACCTCTGTTCTGCTGATGGTGGAATGCCCAGAGTAAGGTTGCCATCTTTATTTTTTTTTTTAAGATTTTATTTATTTATTTGACAGAGATAGAGACAGCCAGCGACAGAGGGAACACAAGCAGGGGGAGTGGGAGAGGAAGAAGCAGGCTCATAGCGGAGGAGCCTGATGCGGGGCTCGATCCCAGAACGCCGGGATCACACCCTGAGCCGAAGGCAGACGCTTAACCGCTGTGCCACCCAGGCGCCCCTGGTTGCCATCTTTAGCAAGTAAAACGGAGGACTCCCAAACAAATTTGAATTTCGGATAGACAATTTCTTTTACTATGTCTCATTTAATATTGAGGCATACTTATACTAAAAAAATGATTTGTTGTTCATCTGAAATACAAATTTAACTGGGCATTCTGTATTGTTTTAATATTTATTTATTTGAGAGAGAGAGAGCGCGTGAGCAGGGGGAAGGGCAGAGGGAGAGGGAGAGGGAGAATCCTCAAGCCGACTCCCCGCTGAGCACAGAGCCTGATGAGGGCTCAATCCCAGGACACCCCCCCCCAGGGCATGACCTGAGCTGAAAGACTCTACCCCATACCGACTGAGCCACCCAGACACCCCTGGGCATTCTGTATTTTGTCTGTCAGATAAAGAAAGTGAAAAAATTAGTACAGGGACTCATCAGACTCTACAAATATGTGTAAATGTAGTTATTCTAGAGAGGGTCAGAGCTGAGGACAACGGAGGACCTCACAATACTTACTAAGGAACAGATCACCCCAGTCACGAGCCCAAGCTGAGACCAACAGCATGGTAGAATGATTTGGGGAAGGTATTCTTTTCCCTGTGCTTCCCCATCTCCGAATTAAATGGCTTCTAAATCTCCAAGGGGGGGGGGGTGCCTGGGTGGCTCAGTCGGTTAAGTGTCCGCCTTCGGCTCAGGTCATGATCCCAGGGTCCTGGGAGGGAGCCCCACGTTGGGTTCCCTTAGCTCATCAGGGGGCCTGCTTCTCCCTCTTCATCTGCAGCTCCCCCTGATTGTGCTCGCTCTCTCTCTCTGTGTCAAATAAATAAGTAGAATCTTTAAATAAACAAACAAACAAATAAATAAATAAATCTCCAAGAGAAATGACACGCCACCTGTTACCCAACTCTTCCCTGGACTCCCTGCTCCTCCAAATCCGGGAAGAACAACACATACGTGCTTGAAACCCAGTTATGATAGTAATGAGTCCTATGATCATATTCGTGTTAACGTGTCTGAGCCTCGATCCCACATTTGTAAAGTGACAGTAATGGTACTTCCTGAGTTGTTGTGGAATAAAAGAGTAAAACCTCAGATACTGACATCCGTGTACCTTCTATTTCCGCAAAATAAGTTTGAATTACAATGTGAGAGTAGGAAACCCCAGGCTCCCGGAGCAAACTGCTCTTCTCCATCTACGGCCCCGTGAGTGGGGCTCTGTTTCTCTGTTTCTCTGTGGTGGTAGAGCAGAGAGGGCCCTTGCTTCGGAATCAGGAAAATCTATTTCTGATCCATAAGCCTCAAAAGCCAGTCCATAAAACTGAGCTAAGAAGACCTACTTCACAGGGTCATTATGCAAATACATCTAAGAGTTGGGACAATGAAGGACGCATAGGCTCTCAAAAAATGTGGGTTCCAATCCCATTTGTTGTTGTGATAATATGTGTGAAGTCCTACGGTAGCGTCTGTTCCCTTCCCACGTCTACTCTCCATGGATCTTCTGCCAATGAACACTTGGTTCGGAGGAAGCGAGAGACCCAGATCAATGGTTTTCAGGTTGCAGGTAATCATCCTCTAAGTGGGGTGCTGTTCATATTTGAATTTGGAGTGGACCGGGATGGAATGGAACGGAAAGCACTGCACGTGTCAAGGGTAAATACTGTTTCCTGAAATTCCTGATTCATCTGGATGTGTGTGTATTTGTGCTCGTGTACTCACGCACACATGTACGTGCATTGGGTCCTTCTGCAAAATGCATTTCCTATCGTGGGCCATGAAAGTGCACATGTTTCTGGATGTTCCACGTAAGGACTCTCCCACCCATGTTTCTGAAGAGCCTTTAACAAACTGCCCTACCTGGGGAAGACATGATCCCTGCACCCCCGCTCCCCAGATAAGGCACCGTGGTTGAAGTCTCATTCTGGAAGCCAGAACTTGGAGGTCAGGCCTCCGCTTCACCTCCAGCAAAACAGAGGGTAACTCGGAGGGAACTTCTGATCTGAAAGACTGCCAGCCTAGGATGGGAGAAGAAACCATGCCCACGCAGTTCCTGTGGTTACCAGCCCAGCCCTGCGGTCACTGCTGGGGTTATAAAACCCAAGACCGGAAAATAGAAGCAGCATCTGCCCCGGGGCAGGGTCTCTGAGAAGATGCATCGTCCTCCTCTCGCCCTGCTGCTCCTTCTCCTATGCCGCCGAGCTGAAGCTGGTGAGTGTCGGGGTCCTTCCCTCTGGAAGTGGCAGGATCAGCCCCCAAAACAAAGTTTAGTCTGAATAGAGCTGACTCTTAAGCAAGGTCACAGGAGCTCTCTGCAGGACTGCAGACTGAAGTTCCAGCTGCAATGTGCCCACCCAATCTCTGCAGCCTATGGTAGTTCCCAGGGACAAGGGACCCCACTGACCAGGGAAAGCCCACCGCATGTGGGAGGAAGAGGGGCATCTTCTCATGCTACAATGGGAGATACTGTGTAGAAGGTCCTATGTTCTCTTCATCCTCTGAGCTTTGGGGCTACATTTTACCTTGTAATGTGGCCATTCTGTGACGCTGCTCACGACCTCTGGAGAAGGTCAAGCCAGGAACCTGGAGAGCCTGTCCTGCACGGTGACAGAGGGGCATTAAGGCACGGGCAGTATGGGAGTGGGGGGGAAACAGAGGTGACAAATGCCTGAACGGCATCTACGGCCGGATTGGCTGTTACACCTGGAAGAAGGAATGAGAATTCATACGGGAGGCTGTGGCTGGGAAGACCAGATACCAGAGCCTCCTGAGGGGGACGATGGGCAGAGTACAAGGTGAGGATGAGAGTCAAGAGAAGCCCTTCCCAACTTCAGCCCAGCCTATGCATTCTCTGTGTTCAGGCCCTGGGGGCTCTCTGTTCCAGGGGAGATCATCGGGGGCACAGAGTGCAAGCCACACTCCCGCCCTTACATGGCCCACCTGGAGATCCTCACTCCCCAGAATCACCTGGTATCTTGTGGTGGTTTCCTGATAAGACGGAACTTCGTGCTGACAGCTGCCCACTGTGCAGGAAGGTGACACAACAGAGTCCTGTTTAACTCCCGAGGGAGATAAACAGCCAGGGTGGCAGTCAGGGACTCATGCTTGGGCAGCCAGAGGAGGGGTCCCCGGACTGGGAGAGGCAAGACTTGAATTTAAGGAAATTGGTCCCATAATTGATGAATGCCCTGATCTTCAATCACTGTGAGCTCGGCAGCCCTACAAAGGAAAAAGGAGGCCCTATCCAAGTGTCCTTCCTCTGAAAGTAGCTCCCCTCTCCCCGACCCCAATATATGAGATATGTGACTTTCAGGGACCCACCCAGTTTTCCAGGCCACTTCCACTCTGCCCTTTCCAAGAACACTGGCCTTTAGTTCTCAGGGACTTGACCCATCCTTTCCAGCAGAGGCAGAGAACAGGGTCTACCAGGGACTCCACCACCTCCCCCCTTCCTTTGGTATCTCTGGCTCCAGAGGGCTGGCCCTCATCTAGGGCTCCCCGAATTAGCAAGTGCTAACCCTGCCCCCTGGATCCTCCATGACCGGCTCAGTCCCCAGCAATTCCCAAGGGTCCTGGAAATTGTCCCCGTTCCCTGAGTGAAACTTGAGCTCCCCAAATGCCACAAGTGGCCCAGGAAAAGGGAGGTGGGTAGAGTCCAGTAACCCCTGTGATAGACTCCAGTTCCCTTTCCTCAGAGTGGACACATCCCAGGAGAAACCGTAGACCATCACTGTTTCTCCTTGTCCTTCCTTCTCCCTCACCACAGGTTCATAACGGTCACCCTCGGAGCCCATAACATACGAAAGAAAGAAGACACATGGCAGAAGCTTGAGGTCATAAAACAATTTCCTCACCCAAAATACGATGACCTTACTACTCGCCATGACATCATGCTACTGAAGGTGATGCTTCTTTTTCCCCCTTCTCCACTTCCTGTTCTCTTAGTTTTCTCCTTCAGGTCCCCATTGCCCTGAAATTTCCCCAACCTGCCTCCGGACTCCAACCCCACCAAGTTACCCCACTGGGTGTAGTTCTAATGTGAAACCGTTTGCGCTGTCCTCCCCTGATTTTCTCCAGCTACCCCGTCACCCTTTTCTAGCCCTGACAGCCCCTCATGCCCTTCACAGTTGAAGGAGAAAGCCAACCTGACCCTGGCCGTGGGGACACTCCCCCTTCCACCCCAGTTCAACTTCGTCCCACCTGGGAGAATGTGCCGGGTGGCTGGCTGGGGAAGAAGACAGGTGCACGGAGAAGGCTCTGACACTCTGCAAGAAGTGAAGCTGAGGCTCATGGATCCCCAGGCCTGTAGACACTACTTAGCTTTTGACCACAACCTCCAGCTGTGTGTTGGCAATCCCAGGAAGAGAAAAACTGCATTTAAGGTGATTCTCCAACGCGGGTTCTTTTCCACAAATCACTGTTTGGGGTCGAGAATGTCTCATGGAAGGAGATGGGGTGGGAAGACTGTCAGCCAGTGACAGGGTTTCAGATCATAGGCTGAAGGAACTGGAATTGGCCCTTTGCACATCTATCCCACCCCCCATGCAGTCTCTGACCATCCCCCCCAGGCTGCTGCACAGCTCACGTGGCGTGGCAAGAAGGAAAGGGAAAGGGGGCATCATACCAAGATGTAGAACCCCATGAGAAGCCAGGGCTGCTGGGTCTGACCCAAGGTCTCCCTTGACTCAGAGCTGGGACCCACAGGCAGTAGTGGATGACTTCCCTGCTCACCTTCTGTGCTCTCTCTTTCTCCCCTCTCTCCCTCTGCCCCACAGGGAGATTCAGGGGGCCCTCTTCTGTGTGCTGGGGTGGCCCAGGGCATTGTCTCCTATGGACAGAAGAATGCAAAGCCCCCTGCTGTCTTCACCCGAATCTCCCACTACCGGCTCTGGATCAATGAGGTCCTGAAGGAGAATTAAGCCTGGCTGGATCCTGGGCCAGCCCAAGGGGAAATCTGGAACCAGACCTGAGCAGGCTCTCTGTACCACTTACTCCAGTGCTGCCTCTGGTCTCTGCTGAGGCCCCGCCACATCCCTCAGACCTGAGTGGTCTCCTCCAAGTCACAGAGTCCTCAGTAAACCTCAATAAAGACCCAGCTTCCAGACTTGAGCATGTGTCCTCCCTCTGACACTCCCTTCTCCTGGCACAGAGCAACCGGCCCCCAGCCTAGGCAGCCTACAAGCTTTGGAAGGTGTGGGGGTATGGGGGCGGGTGAGTGTGAGAGAGACAGAGACAGAGAGGAAATAATGAAGAAAAATTAGGGAAAGAAAGAAGACAGAGGGAACCCCTGGAGAGGCAGGATCGGTATTTCTGAATTAAACAAGATGTTACACCAGATCCTTGCCGTAATCATCAACTCTATACCTACCAATCCAGATTTATCTCTAGTAATATTCAGAATCACTAAGAACAGTGTGAATCACAAGCAATGACGTCAGATGTTTAGAGCATCCCTGACCTCTCCCCATGAGGTGCCAGGATTAGCACTCATCTCCACTAAGTTATGCCAACCAGAAGTGTCTCAGGGCATTGCCAGGTGGTCCCCAAGGGGGCAGGGGAGCAGGAATCATCCTCAGTGAGAACCACCGGTTTAAATATGCGATCTAGGGAAGGCAGGTGGTGCCACATAGGGCTCTCCTCACAGTCCACCTGGATAAGAGAAGGTCTACCATCTGTGGACCTTCAATCAGAGATGCAAAGAAGATTGTCTCTCACTCCCTGCTAAAAAAACAGAGAGCTGGAGCAGATAAGAGGAGGGATAGCATCACAAGGTCTGCGTGAGCAACACCCAGCCACAAGGGCTGCACCCAAACCAGTCGGAAGTCAAAAGCCTAGAGTCTACCCAACACAAGGTCTTACCAGTTGAGGAACTGGCCAGGGGAAAGAAGTCAGGGCAGGAGGATGGAGACGGGTATAACGGGAGCCTGCTCTCCTGGCTTCTGAGGGTATAGTGAGTCCCTGCCCCAGGGGAACTCTTTCTAGCGATTCGTCTTTAAGACATAATCAGGGATAATGTCTTACACAAAGATTCATGAATGAAGATTTTCACCTCAGCATCGTTAATAATTGGAAAATTGGAATCCCAGCCACGGAACAAAGTTTAGATGGTAAATTCATATGATTGAATATTTCGAATTCATTAAAAATTTGTTTTCAAAAACATTCAGTCAGTGTGGGAAAATTCAAAACTTCAGTGTAATGTAATGCAGGATTTGTTTTTCCTGGGAAGACGCTGGACTTTTCCTCTTCTCACTGTAAATATCCCTTGACCGAATGTCCCTCTACCAGGCCACGCGAGATTAAGAAGCAGCTAACAGATCTCTGCCCGGATTATGCAATTTGTGACTAGGGCCATTATTCACTGAGTTTGTGTTGTTTGTGTATCTGTTTGTTTTTTAAGATTGATTTATTTATTTGAGAGAAAGAGACAAAATGAGCGGGGGAGGGGCAGAGGGAGAGAGAGAGCCTCAAGCGGACTCTGCACTGAGCACAGAGCCAGCATAGGACTCAGTCCCAGGACCCCGAGATCATGACCTGAGCCCAAACCAAGAGTCGGATGTTTAACGGCTGAACCACCCAGGCACCCTTACTGAGTCTATGTTTTTGATTAAATGATGAAAGTCGTCTGTCCTTACTCAACCTTTCAGTACTTTCAACTTACCTGGGTAGTTTAAGTATTTGGAATGTTGTGTTTTCGTTTCTGTGACTTGGCTCTAAAGCTATGACACACCATGGCTCCCCAAAAGAGGAGCTGGCTGCATTACTTCGAGTTCATTTCCTCATCAATTAGGAAAGGATTGCGTTCTTGAGCCAGGGTAGCCAGGAAGCTGAGATCTTCGTTAGTTTTCGTGATGGTTTTCCTGATGACAATCTTCTCTGATTTTCATCTCACACATGAGCTTATCTGTGTTGGGCTTGCAGGCTCTGAAAAGTGCTGCATGACCAACTGCAAGTTTTCCATCACCAGCCCCACCTCTGGGCTGAGAAACAGTCACATCCACGTGTTCTTTAAGGCTTTATTGTCAAAGGGTCTGTCTGTCAGATGGCACAATCACCCAGGGTAATTTAGGAAAAGTTCAATGGAAGATCTGTATGCAGAGGGGACAGGAAACCAAGAGGGGGTGGTCATGCACTCCAGAGCTGGCAACAGTGTGAAGCCACCACTGTCCCTTTGGCATGAAGGGGGCTGGGTAAGCAGTGGTTACTGGAACACAGAGGGAGAGCTGAAGCCCCACCTCCACCAACTCGAGCCGTAGCAGCAGGACAGGAATGGCGGGCTGTGGAAGGACCCTAACGGACACTGAGTATCTGCTCTCGGGACATCAAGTGACTGTGATCACACCAATTGAATTAAAAGCCCTGGTTCCCAGGCATAGACTGGGGGACTTGCTTCCACCAGGACTGAGGCTATAGTAAGGGTTCCACTAAAATCTAAAGTGATGGCTGCCACCTGTCATGTCAAGCCTGTCTTGATCGTGAGTGAATCCCTAGGCAACAGTGAACTTCCCCTACTGGCATGGAAAACTCACCCTTATTAACACACAAAGATAGAGTTGCCACATAACGAGGGCAGGGAGAAGCAGGAGGCACTCTTTGGGGCTTTTATGCCCACTGACAACTAAAACGTGTAGCTGTAGCGACCCTACCCTAACAAAATGCCCAGGAACCTCAGAGATGCAGGTCTGGGTTACCCTAGTGGGTAAACAATTTAAACCAACAGAAGAGCTGGCCAAGGAGTGGAACAGGAGGGAGATGGCAGATAGGTGCCCGAGGAGGAAGGCAACTACTCGTGGTGACCCTAGGACCAGCTGCTGCCGGAGGGACTATAGCCTGTCCTTACAAAGTGATTATCGTTTAAGTCAGCAGACTTTGTGAGGTGCCTGGGTGGCTTAGTGGGTTAAGCATCTGACTCTTGGTTTCCGCTCAGGTCATGCTTTCACGGTCCTGGGATCAAGCCCTGCCTTGGGCTCCCTGCTCAGCGCAGAGTCTATTTACCCTCTGCTCCTCCCCCTGCTCGTGCTGTCTCTCTAAAATAAATAAATAAACCCTTTTTTCTTTCCCCAAGATTTTATTTATTGGGACGGCTGGGTGCTTCAGTTGGTTAAGCATCTGACTTCAGCTTAGGTCATGATCCCATGGTCCTGGGGAGCAAATAAATAAATAAAATCTTTAAAAGAAAAAAGGTTTTATTTATTTATTTGACAGAAAGAGAGAGCACAGGCAGGCGGAGCAGGAGAGGGGGAAGCTGGCTCCCCGCTGAGCAGGGAGTCTGATGACAGGGTTCCATCCCAGGACCCTCAGATCATGACCTGAGCCAAAGGCAGACGCTTAACCGATTGAGCCACCCAGGTGAATAAATAAAACCTTTTTTAAAAATCTTTTAAATCAGAAGACTTTAAGTAAACTTCCATAATGCAAGGGGGCTTCATCCCATCAAGTGAAGGCCTTACGAGCAAAGACAGGTTCCCTACAAAGGAATTCTCAAGACTGCAACAAAGAAAACCTGTCTGTTTCTAGACGGCTGCCTTGAGAAATTCAGATTCAAGACTTCAACATCAACTCTGACCTGAATTTCCAGCCTGCTGGCATGACCTACAGATACCAAACTTGCCAGCTCCCATGATGGTGTGAACCAATTCCTTAAAATAATATGTCCTACATGCAGGGCCTGGATGGTCCTGTCGGTTAAGCCACAGGCTCTTGGTTTCCGCTCAGGTAGTGATCTCGGAGTCATGGGTCAAGCCACGCATCTAGCTCAGTGCTCAGCACAGAATCTGCTTGGGATTCTCTGTCTTTCTCTCCCTCTGCTCCTCCCACTCGCTCTCTTTCTCTCTCTCTAAAATAAATAAATAAAATCTTTTTAAAAATAATAACATCTCTTATAGATAGATACCAATATATATATATATATGTGTGTGTGTGTGTGTGTCTGTGTGTGTGTGTGTGTGTGTGTGTCTGTGTGTCTCTGTGTGTGTGTGTGTGTGTGTGTGTACTTTTTCTATAAATCGAAATGACCGCTACGTTGAAGAACCAATGACAAGGTGAAATGAACTCAATGTGGGGCAGGAAGAAACCCGACCTGACACTGTCTCTACTCCATCACTGCTCACTGAAGGGCGCTTCCCCAGAAGGCTTCTTACTCTGGTCACCCTCAACTCTTTCCCTACCAGTTTCTCCGGGGCAGGAGCACACTCAGCCAGTGCACACAGCAGACGAGAAGTGGCCCCTAAAGGGGCCTCACCCCAAAAGAGATAGAGATTAGTGCGTAATTAACCCAGTGTCATCACTCTGCAGGTGAGACAACTCTGAGGCATGTCTTACACCATCTCCCAAAAGCCCCAGGTGGCATGAAGCTCCGGGTGTCCACAGCGGTGATCTGCTCAGTAACCTACTCTGTATTTCTTTCCCTCTTTCCTTCCCTACTCTACTTCTCCTCTCCACTCCTCTGTTGACGCTTCCAGGAGTCACATCACAAATAAACTACTTGCATTTGAATCTTTGTATCAGGGTCTGTTGTGGGAAAACCCAAACTAAAATATTCCCAGAAATCAAGATTTATTAAATCTCTTGTAATTAGTACAACGTGATGTGGAGGCAAAGACAATCAATTAGAGCAATGAAACAGAACAGACTCTAGAAAGAGACACATTCATCTACGGACTACGACCAAGGAACAACCGCAGGATAGTGGGAAAAGACAGTCCTTTCAGTACTTACCGCTGGGCCAAGTGAATATCCATGGGGAAAATGAAATTTGACCACATCTCACAAATACATAAAAATCAATTCCAGGTGGTCCACACATGAGGGGTAAAACAACAAAACTTCTAGACAATGTGACAAAGAGCACCTTTTTACCTTCGGGTTTGGAATGATTTCTTCCAGGCACGAAAAAACCACTAACTTAAAAGCAACTATCTCCACCTTGCATTACCGACATTTTGAACCGGATCCATTTTTGTTATGGGGGCTGTCCTGTGCATTGAAAGGTGTTTAACCGTAGCCGTGGCTTCTGTGAGATGCCAGTACCACTGCCAATACTACCCCACTTACAACAACCAAAAATGTCTCCAAGGCATTGTCAGATGTCCCCTGGCAGTACAGTTGCAATATTTAGGGGGAAAAAACAGAACACCCAGTTAAACCTGAATCTCAGACCAACAACAGCAAAACAGAATGTGTCCCAAATATTATGTGGGAAATACCTACATTAAATTGGTTTCATTGTTTCTCTGATATTCAGATTTAATTAGATGTCCTATATTTTATCTGAAAATTACCTTCAGTCAAGAACTACTGTCTCAAAGGAAAAGTGATTTGATATATTGGATGACAAGAAGAACCTCTATTTATCAAAAGACACCTTTAAGAGAATAAAAAAGCAAGCCATCGAGTGGAGGAAAATCCTTGTATCACATATGCAGAATTTCTATGGGGCGCCTGGGTGGCGCAGTCGTTAAGCGTCTGCCTTCGGCTCAGGGCGTGATCCCAGCATTCTGGGATCAAGCCCCACATCAGGCTCCTCTGCTAGGAGCCTGCTTCTTCCTCTCCCACTCCCCCTGCTTGTGTTCCCTCTCTCGCTGGCTGTCTCTGTCAAATAAATAAATAAAATCTTTAAAAAAAAATCAGACCACCCAATAGAAACACAAACGAGAGACTTGAACAGGAAATTGACAAAACAAGATATCCAAATGGCCAATAAACATATGAAAGGTACCAACCTCATTTGCAATCAGGAAAATACAAATTAAAACCACAACGCAATACCACTACACACTCACCGGAATGCCTACAAACAAGGACTGATAATATCAGTACCACCAAGGACGGCGACAGGAATGTTCCTATGGGGCTGGCGGGCATGTAAACGGATTCAACCACTTGGACAGCTTCAGTGGAGAAACTGAAAACATGCACATCCTCTGACCTATCAACTCCACTTCTAGGAATATACCCAAAAGAAAGACCTGCATCACAAAGCAGGAACAAGAACACTCATAACGACAGGGTACTTAGGAACAATCCAAAGTCCATTCACAGCAGAACGAATAAATACAACTGCGATATGGTAATAGTACACGGGATACCACCCCACAATAAAACACAACGGCTGTTACATACAATAACATGGATGAACCTCACAAGCATATTATTGGAAAGGAGACAAAAAGCAAGACTTAAAAGAAGACCTATCGTGTTAGTCATTTCAGAAACCAGCAAAACCAACGTATGTGTTCAAAGTCAAGATAGTGGTTACCTTTGCTGAGGATGGAGAAGGCAGGAATTAGGATAAGACATGTATGCGGTGGGGGAATGAGGACCTTCTGGAGAGCTGATAATGTTCTGTTCCCGACTGGGGCAGTGATTACAGGGATGTGCTCACTCGGTGATAACTCACTGAGTGATATTCGTGTTACACACGGCAATTGGATTTTGTTCTTGTTGTTGTTAAGTTGCTCTCAGTCCCGCTCAGTGTTTTGGTTACCTTATTTCTAGCTGATATTTGGTTACCTTATTGCTCAGACAATCTGACCGTATTTTTCTTAAAGATTTATTTATTTATTTTAGAGAGAGAGAGAACACGAGGGGGAGGGGCAGAGGGAGAGGGAGAGCATCTCAAGCAGACTCCATGCTGAGCACAGAGCCCATGTGGGGCTCGATCCCACGACCCTGAGATCACTCACAACCAGAGCTGAAACCAAGAGTCAGGTGCCCAACCAACTGCACCAGCCAGGCGCCCCTGACCATATTTTTTAAAGACGTATTTTTACCTGTAGCAGGCTCTTAGACTATGCTGGTTAATCACCCATGAGGGTATTTTTTTTAATGCATGGAAACATTAATCCAGACATTTCCTTTCCTAATTTACAGGGCTGTTGTCTTTTACTATTTTACCTTTCAATTTTTCATTAACTAATTTTCCTACTTTATCTGTGATCTCCCTTCTTCCCCAAGGATGCTGGATTTAATTGGGCATAAACACTATTACTAAGCAAGTGCAGCTCACACCTGGCCTGGTCTGTCCTGCAGCCCAGTTCCAAACCCAAGGTAAAAACATCAAGTCTAATGCGTTCCGCCCGAACGAGGCCTATTCTACCCCTCCGTCAAGTGACCCAGTTCCCGTCAAAGTAACAGCTGCTCTAACCTCTCTATTTCCTCTTCAGACTGGTCGGGTGATCCACGGTGGAGAGAGCTCTGCTGCTTTAGATTCGTGCTTCATCCTTCTATCCATTCAATCTGGAATAATAAAAGCATGCTTTAGCTTCTCGACACCTCACCCCCTCACTCGAGAGCTCCCCAGACAGGTGCCGAATAGTAGCAGCAGGCCAATGAATACATAACTGATACTCATCTGGCAATGATCTTTCTTCTAAAGCAATCACAAGAGTCCGCTATGTCATCAAATCAGCAAACACGTTATTGTCCATGACTGTGATTCTGAGACTCACAGGAGAAGGTGAGTTCCTCCCGTAGACATTGCGTAAGCTTCCACTGTAGGAGTATTCCTGTCTTCCTCACATACGGGGCCACTTCACCCGCAGCTTCCTCTCCACCTCCTTCTTCTTCTCTGGAATTCCGTCCCATACATCATCTTCCCACGAAGTCCCACTGACCAGACGAACCTTCGCAAGTTCTTCACACTCCACTAAGAGTTGCAAATGTCGTGTTTAGTAATCTGTGACCCAGCAATGAAATAGGACGACCACTCTCTCCCCTGATGTGGTGTGGCTTTCTCGCCTCTGTCTGCTCCACTGCTGGCCATGGGGGAAATGAACCCAGGAAAAGCCCCTGATGGCCGTTTTACAGCCCAGAGCCAGACCACTGACAACAGTCTGCAGACGGTGGCCCTCCCTTTGACAGGATAAGAAATGGCATTTCTGGGCTAGTGAGGCCTCTGGTGGTGTAAGAAGAGCTGTTGTTCCTGCTGAACATTTCCCTTCAGCCTGACGAAAGGCTGATTTCTGTGGATGTGTCTGTCTCTGTCTCTGTCTCTCTGTCTCTGTCTCTGTCTCTCTCTCTCTCTCTCTCACACACACACACACACACACACACACACTCCAGCACAATCCTTAGGTCATTTCATTTCTCACTCACTGCTCTGGAAATCAGACTCAGAGAGATGTCAGGGGCCCTTGGTCTTCACAGCAGGTCCAGACCAAGAACAGACAGAGCTGGAGCTGATGCTGGAGGGGAGAAGGTATCAGCTCCTCCACTGGGAACAGAGGTCTGGACAGAGGTCTGACTGGAGAAGACAGCATCTAGAACTTTGCATGGAGGGCAGAGAAGAGAAGAGACGATGGAGCCCCAGGAGAAAAGTTGGCACTTCCACAGAGGGTGAGCCTCCGGGAACACTGCTTTTTTCACCACAAAGTCTGGAGTCAGAGGAGACTATATTTAAAGAAATTTTTTTTTATTTGACAGAGAGAGAAAGCACAAGCAGGGGGAGGGGGAGGCAGAGAGAGAGGGAGAAGCAGTCTCCCCTCGGAACAGGGAGCTTCATGCGGGGCTCAATCCCAGACCCCAGGATCATGACCTGAGCCAAAGGCAGACACTTAACTGACTGAGCCACCCAGGCGCCCCAGAGGAGACTACCTTTAAAGGGAGGAAGGGGTTTCCAGGATCCTTAATCTGCTGTGTCTACAGTATCAAGATTTTGGTTGGATGGTTGGTTGGTTTGTTCTACCATATTTAAATAAGAAACTATGTGAAATGATGGTGCGAATTGCATTTAGCAAGTAACATCCCAGAGCCTGAGAGAAGTTGCAAAAATCTGCCCAAACGAAATGAAGCAGGGGACATCCACATAGTTAGGGGTGGCAGAGGGGAAGGGTAGAGGTGCCTGTCACCAGCAAACACCCCATCCTGTGCCCAAACTGAGGGGAGAAGCCAGGATACCCCCCCAAGTCTTGGCTTCCCATCGTGCCCTGTGGTGATGGCCTCACCACCCAGAGGGACCATGCTCAGCTCCTTTTGCTGTTTCAGGAAGCAGCTGTGGGGGAAACAGTCCCATTTCAATGAATGAAGTCCTTGTGATTGCTACAGACTCAGAAGAGACCCTTGTCTTCTGAAGGGCAAACCAGCTGCATTTGCACCAACACCCAGATGTAGACAGAAATTTCTCATGTCTTCTTGTCTGGCTCAGATTTGAATGTTTTAACTGCTGAAGTGTCAGATGGACTGTGAGAGCTGCAAAGGGTTTAATTTAACTAGTTCGGTTGTAAAAGGAGAGGCTAAGAAGGAAGGAGACGTCAACCCACTCATCCCCAGGACCCAGAAAAAGAAAGACTTTATGGGGTTTGAGGGGAGTTTGAGGACACTCAGACAGGACCTGTTCCGCATCAGCCTCCAGGAGAAGAGAAGTGGTTGCTGGGAGCTAGCACTGTCCCTATGTCTATCCCCTCCCACGCAGGGCACAAAGCTCTGGAAGGAAATCCTGCCTCACCTCCATGAGGATATTGATGAAACTCCACCCTCCTGAATCCATGGTCTAAAGGCATCTGATTTAGCAGAACCTCCTCTCCCTCTGCCCAGTCCCCAGCTCACTGTAAGAAAAGACAAAGCCGGAGAAAAAGAAGGGGTTGTCAATAACTAGGGTGTGGTTGAAGAGGGGAGGAGTCCCTTGATACCTCAGTGACCTGGCTGGGGTTGCACACTGGAGAACAGTGAGTAGGGGCTCCCCTCCAACCTGGTCCAGCTGTAGACACATGTCCCAGGCCTAGCCAGTCAGAACATTCCAGACTTGACCACATTGGTTGGTTCAGAGATGGACACACAAATCAAATCAGTCCAATAAGAGTCAATTCTGAGATGTTTTTCTAAAGACTTTATTTATTTATTTATTTATTTATTTATTTATTTATTTGAGAGATAGCGACAGAGAGCAAGAGTGGAGAGGAGAGGAAGAAACAGACTCAACGTTTCCTCTTCGACCCCAGGACCTGGGATCATGACCTGAGCCAAAGGCAGGTGCTTAACTGACTGAGCCACCCAGGCACCCCCAATCCTGAGATTTTTGCTGGGATTAGAAGCCAAGAAGCCATCCTTGCCATAAAAGGGATAAATCTTCCTGAAAATAAAGCCAAATTACAATAGAGAAGAGCCTGGAATAGCCTGGAAAGTAGAAGATTCACTTGCAAGGGCAAAGTTTTGTTGACAGAAAAAATTTTTACGTGTTCCAACAAATCAGATCTTGGAAGATTGAGCAAAGAATTTGTTCTGTAAATCAAAGAATAGATGGGGCGCCTGGGTGGCACAGCGGTTAAGCGTCTGCCTTCGGCTCAGGGCGTGATCCCGGCGTTGTGGGATCGAGCCCCACATCAGGCTCCTCCACTATGAGCCTGCTTCTTCCTCTCCCACTCCCCCTGCTTGTGTTCCCTCTCTCACTGGCTGTCTCTATCTCTGTCAAACAAATAAATAAAATCTTTAAAAAAAAATAGAAAAGAAACAGGATATGACATCAGAGCAGTTACCCAGTTTTACTGGGTGTTGGGAAGGAGCTCAAAGAGATTTGGCAAGGTCAAAACTAGATTATAAATGCTGCCTGGCTTCTCTGAGAAGGAACTCAGCTAGAGGGGCAGAGAGAGATACCGGACCCAGAGAGGTAGAAGGCATACCCGAAAGCAGCAGGATCGTGCCACAATCCCCAAGCATAGCCTGGAGACTGCAAACTTCTCAGAGAAGCCCTAATGAGAGCACAGAGCTTGTGGTGCTTCTAAAATACATCCACAGGGGCGCCTGGGTGGCTCAGTCATTAAGTGTCTGCCTTCGGCTCAGGGCGTGATCCCGGCGTTATGGGATCGAGCCCCACATCAGGCTCCACTGCTGGAAGCCTGCTTCTGCCTCTCCCACTCCCCCTGCTTGTGTTCCCTCTCTCGCTGGCTGTCTCTATCTCTGTCAAATAAATAAAATAAAATCTTTAAAAATAATAATAATGAAATAAAATAAAATACATCCACAAATTCTTCGACACCTCTCCCTTCAAAAGTTGGAGCCAAGTTCCCCTCCCCTTGGACATGGTGACTCACTTCTAACAAACAGATCATGGTCAACGCAGCTGTACAGAACTTCCAAGTCTAGGGGGGTCATTAAGGGCATTGAAGCTTCAATCTTACCCTCTTAGATCACTGGCTCCAGGGAAGCCAGCCGCCATGTCATAAGGACGCTCACACAGCACCATGGAGACACCCAGGTGGCAAGAAATTGAGGTTTTCTTTTTTTTTTTTTAAGATTTTATTTATTTATTCATTCAACAGAGATAGAGACAGCCAGTGAGAGAGGGAACACAAGCAGGGGCAGTGGGAGAGGAAGAAGCAGGCTCACAGTGGAAGAGCCTGATATGGGGCTCGATCCCATAACGCCGGGATCACGCCCTGAGCTGAAGGCAGACGCTTAACCGCTGTGCCACCCAGGCGCCCCAAGAAATTGAGGTTTTCTATCAACAACCAACAAGAAACGAAGGCCTCCTGCCAAGGGCCGAGTGAGGGAGCCACCTTGGGAAAGGATCCTCCGTGTCTTCAGATGATTGCAGCCCTGCCCATTATCTTGGCCATAACCTCTTGAGAGACCCTGAGCCAGAACCACCTAGCTAAGCTGCTCCTAGATTTCTAACCCACAGAAACCTTATGAGATAACAAGTATTATTATTGTTGTTTCAAACCACTAAGTATTTTTTTAAGATTTTATTTTTTTAAGTCATCTCTCCACCCAACATGGGACTCAAACTTACTAGCCCGAGATCAAGAGTCACACACTCTACCAACGCAGCGAACCAGGCACCCCTCAAGCCACTAAGTTTTGAGATAATCTGTTAACAGCGGTATATAACTAACAGTGCTAGACTGCAGCGAGGTGCTCGGGCAATAATGACTATGGCAGATAACCAAGAGATGAGTGTAAGGGGAGATTTACCAAGCCCTGTACATTCCATGCTGCTGGCCAGAAGACAAGCCGAGTGTTCCTCACTCTCCCGGGGGACACTCCAGAACACTGGGATCAAGGCAAGGACCATGCCTCCTGGGGAGGGAGGGGGGTCTTGCGATTGAGCCCTGTGTTGGGCTCTCTGCTCACTGGGGAGCCTGCTTCTCCCTCTCCTCTGACCACTGCTCCCCTTGCTTGTGTTCTCCCTCTCTCTCTCTCTAGCTGTCAAATAAATAAAATCTTTTTTAAAAAATTTCCCTTTAAAAAAAAAAGAAGAGGAAGAGTTCTAATCTCTCACGTTATCTTCCTTATATCTTACCCCCTCTTTCATATTTTCTACCTTTTTTTCTGTCTGTGCTGCATTCTGGGTAATGTCTTCAAATCTAGTTAATCGTCTCCTAACCAATACTAAATCTATTCCCTGCCGTTTAAACTCACTTGTGGGAATTTTTAAATTTCAATCATTATATTTTTAATCTTTGGAAGTTCAAATTGGTTTTTATCAATTCTGCTGGAATTTTTTTGATATTACCTTGTCGCAGGGCACCTCAGTGGCTCAATCGATTAAGCGTCTGCCTTTGGCTCAAGTCATGATCCCAGCGTCCTGGGATCGAGCCCCCATCAGGGTCCCTGCTCAGTGGAAGCCTGCTTCTCCCTCTCCCTCTACCTGCTGCTCCCCCTGCTTGTGCTCTCTCTCCAATAAATAAATAAAATCTTTTTAGAAAGTAGTATCTTGTCTCTTTCTCATGTTTTTAATGTCTTCTCTTGAAACATTTATACTTAGTAGTTTAATATTCTATATCTCATAATTCTAATATCGGAAATCTTTTTTGGTCTAACTCCACTGTGTGTTGGTTCAGCTGACCCCTCCTCAGAGTGGCTTGTTTCCTTGTGCGTTTTGTTATTTTGGATTGTGTGCTCATGATTGGCAGGATTTTATCAATTGGGATCCTGTGAAATCTAGGGAGGATTTATATCTGCTCCTATCTGGAACGCTTAACTTCAATTTTTGGCTTTGGGCTTCCTAGGCCAAGCAGGTAACAAGTAATTCAAACTCCACATCTGCAGGAGGACCAGACAGATATACAACTTCCCAGGGATGACAAGTTTTTTACAACCAATCCTGGTGGAGAGCCAAGGCTGTACAAACAAGTTTCCTAGTCATATTCTTTGATCCTAAGTGGGCTTTTTTAAATTCACTTTTTCCTTTAGGACATAGCCCACCAAGAGCTTTGTGCAGGGGTCCCAGGCATCATCTGCTGTCACCCAAGCCTCTGGGTTACTGAGACTTACAAACAACCACAAGACAGCCTCACTTCAAAGACATACTTTGGTTTTGGTCTCTGAGGATTTCCTTTATTTTCTAGTTACACAACGCACTTAAACGAAGATGTGTTCAACTTGATCCAGCATATCCAGGAAATCTGCAATGGGAGGTTTTTTTAAGAGAGATATGCCACCGTCGTGCTCTTCCCACAAGTTTTTAAATCATGCGGTTTGTAATGTGTGGAACAGTTTGGAGAAGAGAAACACGCAGAAGCAGGGAGACTACTAGGAGCCTGCTGCAGAAATTCACACAAAAGAGGATAATAACTTCAAGAAGAGTGGTGGTAGCAGAGATAAACAGAAATAGATGGATCTGGGAGATACTTAGTAAGTAAAATCAACAAGGATTCAGACATTCAAAAAGAGATGTCTAGTGGGAAGTTTTAATAGAGGTTAGGTCAGAGGAGAGATTCAAGTTGCATAGGATATTAGCAAGTCTTTGAAAAAGTGGTAACTAAATGTTATTGAAACTCAAAACTTGTCGTTGCACCCGAAGCCAGTGTCTGAGACACCAGTTTTGAAGCAAAGAAAGTTTTATTATCAGAAGAGCAGCCATTCCCAAAGCTGCCTTGTCCTGTTGAGCCTAGGGACAGCTTACGTATGTTTGTGGAAGGAGGTGAGTATGTGAGAGGAGGGTGAGGTATTTCTTGAAACCCCGAAAGGGGGCAATCTGGAGGTATGCATTTTTCCGGAGAATGAGGGGTCAATCAGGACCTGGTACATCAGGTACATCAGATAATTTCAAGATGAATGTTACCATCCAGTCCTCATTAGTTTTCTACAGTCAGTGGGTAAACAGGGAGTAAGCGTGGAAAAGGCCAAGTTCATGATTGATAAGAGGTGCTACAACATAATTAAGTAGGGAACAAAACAGATCGTAGACCTAAGTTAATAATGCAACTAACACAACTATAGCTCTGCTTAGGCTTTAAAGCAGACCCAGGAACCAGGTGTCCAGATTCAAATTCACCGACATAGATACTTGGGAGAAGGTGCAGAGGGAAGAAAGGAAGGTCTTAGGACCCAGCTTGGAGACATACCAACATTTTAAGACCTCAGAGGAGGCGGGGGAAACAACAGAAACTGAAAAAAGACTGGAAAGACCCAAAAGAGAGCTGTGGCTTTCACTGAGGCCATTTCCAAAGGGGGGAAGTGTCCAGCAAGTGTCCAGTGAAACAGAAGTCAAGAAAAATGACTGAAAACTGGGCATTCGCTTTGGTGACACGGGAAATTGGTGATCTTGGCGAGAGAGTCAATGAATGATAAAGGCAAAAGGCAGGAGCGGCGCTCGCTTTGCCCGCACCTATCCTAGAATTGGAACTATACAGAGATTAGCATGTCCCCTACGCGAGGATGACACGCAAATAAGCAAAGCATTCCATATTAAAAAAAAAATGGGGCGCCTGGGTGGCTCAGGTGTTTAAGCGTCTTGCTTTGGCTCAGGTCATGATCCCAGGGTCCTGGGATTGAGCCCCGAATCCGGCTCCCTGCTCCCGGGGAGCCTGCTTCTCCCTCTGCCTCTGCTATTCCCCCTGCTTGTGCTCTCCCGCTCTGTCAAATAAATAAATAAAATCTTTAAAAACAAATAAAATTAATTAATTAATTAATTAATTAATTAAAAAAGACGGGAGTGAATTAAGGATTAGAAAACGGACACCACTCTTTTGAGAAGTTTGGCTATGCAGGCGAAGACAGAGGGCATTAGCATTCTAAGAAAAGAGCTAGAGATGTGTTATTTTAAGAGGAGGGGAACTTCAGAATGTTCAAAAGAAGACAGGAAGGAATCGGAAGGGGGAGAAGAAAAGATAAAGAGGCAGGGTTGAAAGGAATCCATCGTAGGGGTAGGCGAATTCTCTTGCATTACTACTGATCCACCGGGCTGAATGGACGTCCAGATTTCGGCGGTTTGAGTACCTACAGGCTTTCGGTCAAGAGGTTTTGGGGGGTTGGTGTTTTGTTTTGGTTTGTTCCTGCACTAAAACATTCCCTCCTCGGCCTTCGTCCCTTCCTCCCCCGTCCAAGTCCACCGCCCCCCACCCGTCCCCGCCACTCCTTGGAATGAAATACACGGCCTTCTCCGTGAATTCTTCCGGGTTGCCAGGCAGGGCCACGCCCAGTCTCAATCCTGCGCGGCCGCCCATTGGACCGCGCTTCCCGAAGGACGCATGCGCACAGAGGACGTAGTCGCTTCCAAGATTGGGCACAACAGCACCACCACCCCCTCCACCAAATCTTGCGCAAGCGGGTTAGGTCCTGGTCGCTATGCGGGTGCTCGTGGGTGAGGGAGGGGAGAAAGGGAGAGTCGGGGGCGGGCTTATGGAAAGGTTGAAACAAAACTTGAGAGGTGGGAGGCCGTTTGTGAGGGAGGGCACTGAATCGTGCACAGGTTATCGTGCAGCAGCCTTGGCCTCCTACCCCAGGAAGCCGTATCTCCCCAGTCCCTGTGACCTGTGTCACCTCTGTATCGCGGGGAGGGGGAGAGAAGGAGGGGAGAAGTCTGGAGTCAGATGGGATGGCAGCAGAGGAGGGGGCCACAAGCGGGGACAGACGGCGACCCCGAGAGAATAAATACCTCGTATTTTCTGCAGGTGGTGGGACGGGCTTCATTGGGACAGCCCTAACCCAGCTGCTGAAAGCCAGGGGCCACGAAGTGACGTTGGTCTCCCGAAAGCCGGGGCCCGGTAGGATCACGTGGGTATGTCCATCCTCTGGAAACTGTGGGAGAAGGTCTGGTTTGGCAGCAGCGCAGGGCGAGCCCCCACCCCCACCCGCCAGCACTGTGTTTTCTCTGACAGGATGAACTTGCTACGTCGGGGCTGCCCCGCTGCGATGCTGCTGTCAACCTGGCGGGAGAGAACATCCTCAACCCTCTCCGAAGGTCAGCCACGGCCCTGAAGCTGATATCCTTCAGAGCAGGGGAGGACCGTGTGACCCTGATGAGAACCTGTGAGCTGTGGAGAATGGAGATGTCAGATTGACAACTAAACTCCAATCCCAAACTATTCATCCCGCCCCACTCCTCCCTGCACGGCCACCTGCGCTTCTGCCCTCCCAGCCATTGACTTATGTCCTCACTTATACCTCAGGATGCCCAAAATATATGCCTTTTCTTTCTCCAGGAGAGATGGACCATTTCTCTAAACCACAATGCAGGGTTTCGCTAGAAAGGGGTCTTAAGCCCCAGGGAAAGAGGAAAGGATATGTGCATGTATGTATTTAGTGGCTTATTTCCCTTTTGTCTCTCCTGCAGGTGGAACGAAACCTTCCAAAAAGAGGTTCTCAGCAGCCGCTTGGAGACCACCCAGATACTGGCTAGAGCCATCAACAAGGCCCCACAACCCCCCCAGGCCTGGGTCTTAGTCACTGGTGTAGGTATGTCCCAAATCGCCACCCCGTACATTACCCAGAGGAAGAGAGGTCGCACACAGTGAGAAGGGCCTAGCTCAGGCCCTTCTGGCTCTACATGCCCCAGAGCGCTGGTCTTTTCCAAACACAGGAACTTCCTAGGCCTTCCATTCATGCATATTTCTCCTGACCTTTGTGTACTTTCACTGAGAAATGGGGATCCCTAGAGGAAGAGGGGATAGTGGCACTGTTCCTGATGCCGGGAAAAAGTCCCACCTACTCCCAAGTCCCTTGCATGTCATGGCACTGTTCTTTACAAACAGAATTCCTGATTCTTGTATTTCATCATTGGGACCGGGTCATTGCAAACAACTATAGAGCATATGTCAGCCATTATTCTAAGTGTTTTACATGTATTACTGCATTTAATCTTCACAGAAACCCTAAAGGGTAGGTACTATTATGATTCCCATTTTAAAGATGCCACAGAGAGCTTATATAACTTGCCTGAGGTCACAGGCTTAATATGGCAGAGCTAAGAGTAGATCTCGGGCAGCCTGGCCCCCAGATCTTTGCTCTTAACCACTACACTCTAGCAGCCCCTCGGCTTAGCCTTGCAACCAAAGATAAGTTACCCCAGGATGAGAATGGGTCAACCCATGGAGCAGCTCAAAAGGAAAATATCTATGGCTCTGTCTTCCTATGGGAAGATCCTAGGGGCCGAGGAAGGTGAGACCAAGAGGAACATTGGGTGCCAAGGCCCAGGCAGGACCAAGGACACTGGGCCAAACCAGTGCTGTTCTACCAGCAGCTTACTACCAGCCCAGCCTGACTGCGGAGTATGATGAGGACAGCCCGGGAGGGGATTTTGACTTTTTCTCCAACCTGGTAACCAAATGGGAAGCTGCAGCCAGGCTTCCTGGAGAGTCTACACGCCAGGTGGTGGTGCGCTCCGGTGAGAACCAGGGGCCTGGGTATCACACGGGGTTGGAATGTCTTCCATGGGCCAGGGGTGTGGGGGAGTCAGGGGAGCTGAGTGTCCAGAGAGTGAGAGGAGGCTGCCATTTCTGGCCAGCCTGCAAGGGGGTGGGGGACGGGAAGCCCCAGAGAGAGCCACATCCCTCAGCTGCTACAGAGCTAAGTTGGCACAGGGGAGGGGAGAGGGAGGAACAGTGGAACTGCCTGGAGGCTAAGGGCCGTTCTGTCCCACTTGCCTGCTCTAGGGGTTGTGCTGGGCCGTGGGGGCGGTGCCATCAGTCACATGCTGCTGCCCTTCCGCCTGGGCCTGGGGGGCCCCATCGGTCCAGGCCACCAGTTCTTCCCCTGGATTCACATCAGGGACCTGGCAGGAATCCTGACCCATGCCGTTGAAGCAAGCCACGTGCAGGGGGTCCTGAATGGAGTGGCTCCAGCCCCCACCACTACAAATGCTGAGTTTGCCAAGGCCTTCGGCGCCGCCCTGGGCCGCCCAGCCTTCATCCCTCTCCCCAGCATGGTGGTGCAAGCGGTCTTTGGACGAGAGCGTGCCATCATGCTGCTAGAGGGCCAGAAGGTGGTCCCACGGCGGACACTGGCCACAGGCTACCAGTATTCCTTCCCAGAGTTAGGGGCTGCGTTGAAGGAAGTCGTAGCCTAAGTGGGGAGGCTCCTGGCAGGGCCTGAGGCCTAGCCCTCTCCAGAGGCTTCCTGGTTAAAGACCGTAAGTAGGTTCAGGTACTCCTCTGAGGCCTGAAACCATCTGGTTCTTAGGGATTCCTCTCCCTGCCCTCCTTCTCATTGTTGTTGCTTCACCTTATTTAACTGAGAGACTGTCCACTGTCTCAAGGTTGCAGTCTCGTCAGGTTGGGTCCTTAACCTCTTCAACTCCTTGTAAAAGGATTTCCAAGTTTGGTTTCCCTACATGTTCCATTACTGTCCCAGGTATCCTATATGTTGTGTAGAATGCTCTACGATTGAGGCAATAAAGATAAATTATTTCACAGGCTTCGGTTTGCCTCTTTGGCCTAGATTCTCCTGGAATTTATGTCCAGATGAGAGAAAAAAATGCCAGATGACTTTTTCCCTACGTGGGGTTTTGAACGTTATAATGGGTGATTATCTCCCTTCTTGGTCCCTTCATTGCCAAGAGCTGGTAACAAATCTGGGGCATGAGGTTCCGATAAAGGTGGAGACGAGAAAATGAGAAAGATGATGATCCATTAACAGTGGATTCTGTGGTCCCCCTGCGTACTTGTCCACACAGTGCCGTTAGGGTGCCATCAGAGCAAGAGACAAGGCCCCAGTCTGCAACAGCCTCCAGTCTGTCACTGAACAGCAGTGAATTAATAAAGCAATCACACGCGGGTCCTAGGTCATCAAGTTGCAGTAGGACAAAGCCAACGTCCCTGTCTGTAAGAAGCTGAGGACTTGCCTCTCATCTCACTGGGGCCACTTGAGGCAACCCGGGTCCTTAGCACGAAAGCGCAGATGATCCCTGGTTATCAGCCACAACTTAACCAGCAGTTCCCCTAGCCCCCACTTTGGGCCATATTAACCAATGTCCTTTCTTCCCAGAGGGTATGGGCTGTCTTTGAGTCACTGTTGCCCCCTAACTAGCTTCTTTCCAACACACCTGCCCCCAGCTCAGGTCAATAACAGGCTAGTGGTACAAAGCAGCATTAGGGAGGAGGGGTGAAGACACTGGGACCCAGAGACTCCTCCAGCATCATCCAGCTCCCCACACTGGTCGCTGGAACAAAGAACTGTGGTGGCAGTACTTAACTCGCCGTGCCACTCGGGGGACATCACAGCCTGAAAAGGACCATGTCCAGGGACTTGCCACAGAGCCCAGACAGCACAGAATCCAGGGGCACCTGCGGTTTTCATTTTCCAGATAACTGGTTCATCTTGATCCAACGTCTAAAAACCCTCCCATCCCCACACACAGACACACAAAGCAGAAGTGGGGCTCACTTTATGCCACGTATGTGTTCTGTAGAGAAAATGCTGGGGTCAGATCACATTAACATTGTCATTGCAGAGCATGGCTTCATCAGTTTGGCGAACACTCAACACTTCAGCAAGTGCGTCTAACCGGGGACTTTCTGACACATTCGTTCATCTGTAAACACTTGAATGCAACAGGAAAGCTGCCGTTTATAGGAACCCTGAGAGTATTCTGGTAATGCAAACAGTCACCCCTAATTGTTTTGTAAATGTGGACTTGGGGGGTTGCCCAAAAGGGACGCAGCCATTATAGGGCATAGGCTACTGAGGATGCAGTGTTAAAATCTGGGGCCTGGGGATCCTCAGCTCTGGCGAAGTGAGGTTTTGGTTAGGCAGCCTGTGCAGCCACAGACAGACACACCTGAGACTTGATGCAAGTACCTTTCCTCTGAGCTTTCCTCTTATGTTCTCATTTCTCTTCCCAGCCGGCATTTTTACCCCTGATTTACAGGCAGAAGTAAAGGCCAAGCAGCTCCATCAAGGTCACAGATATAGCTGAGACCGGAAGCCACATCTCCTTCTGCCTTCTCCACCAGCTCCCTGCTGCCCCACTGTGACCCAGACCCCATGACACTAGCCTCCCCAGGGCCCAGCATTCCCTTCGATGCACCCTGGAGCCCAGCCAGGCCTGGGAAGGAACCTGTCCCTCTGACATCCAGAGCCACAGCCAGGGGGAGGACAGACATCGCTTCCTTGCCACCTGCTCCTGGTTCCCCACCCCCCCAGCCTCCATCCCCAGCCCAGTTTGAAGGAGGAGCCGGCAGTCCCGATCTCCAGGACCTGCTCTTCCCAGCAGGCCCCCACTCCCTACAGAAACCCTGTGCTATGGCAAGGTTGAGAACTTAAGGCTGAGCAGAACCTCTTGAGAGCTATTTAAGGTCCTGACTCAAGATGAGATCAAGTCCCACCAACTCAGAGTGAGTCTAGGTCAGGGTCTTAGCAGCACAAGGACCCTCACAGAAAGAGCTGAGCCGGGCCAGGCTGGAGCTGACGACGTGGCAGCCAGTCAGCCGGGCAGGTGAGGCTCAGAAGTTGAGACTCAGCAGGGCCTCCGAGAGCTGGTTGATGTCCCGGCAGTACGGCTCCCGCTGCAGGATAAAGTCCACCTTGTGGTCCTGGCCCCAGAACACCTCCAGCAGCTGGCGCCGCAGCCGCTCGGTCTCCCGGGTCTTCCGGATGCCACCGATGCCTTTTTCCTCCTCTTCTCTCCCCTGCTGCTGCTGCCCGGGTTCTGTGAAGCCCCTGGAAGGATGCTGAGCCTTAGAAGCCCCCTGTGCCCTGGGAAGAAGCAGAACAAGAAGAGCTGATGACCACCCTGGAGGGAAGCGAGAGCTCAGTGGGCTCCGGGTTAACGGCCCGCCTATTCCTGGCTTGGGAGTGGGGCTGGGGCCACAGCTGAAGACACAGTCCTGAAGTTCCCCAAGCTGACCACGGAGCGGCAGCATCAAGCCTCTTCTGAAGGGGAGAAGAACAGTTCCTTTAGAACCAGGAAGGTGAAGCCTGTCACTATTCCGATCTAGTTCTAGTCTGATACATTGATCGCTTACTAACAGTCCAGAAGAGGGAGTGCGGAATACAACTGGCTGTAAGTAAAAGCAACCATGTTCCAAATGGATTGGGGGAAGCTCCCCGCCCAGCCAGGAGGACCTATGGCAGGATTCCCTGAAAAGCAGTTAAAGGCCAAGCCCGCAGCAACCCGAACCACTACAGAATTAAGCTGGCCCAGATGAGCTCACACTGCCCCCAAGTCTCCAGGTCTACAAGGCCCCTGCAGACAGAAGGCCAGGGCTGGGGGCTGCCTAGGAGAATCTGGGGCATTACCTGACTGGCTTCTTCAAGAACTCATCCAGTGTGGGGCCATTTCGCCCTAACGGGTCATCAGGAACCATGAAGAGGTTTCCCACAAAAGTGAAAGGCAGCAGGCTGGGTGCGGAAAGAGAACACATGGTCACAGAGGGGCCCTGACGAACCTCCCAGACAGCTGAGACCAACAACACCCGAAAACTGGCCACCACCCTTCAAGACCGTATCAAGCCCCTTCCCAGTCTTCACCCGGTGGCAGAGCAGAACTGGTTTAGAGGAAGGTCTGAGCACGCGCCGTGTTCTCAGGGGAGGGGTCCCTCACCGCTCCCTGATGATCGCCATCCACTTCTCAGACTCCTCCGCCAGGTCCCGGAACTGGTCGTTGGACACGATGACCCCATCGGTCTCTTCGGCCAGCTTCACCATGAACCTGTCTCAAAAATCACGGCAGCCGTTCTGGGGGTCTCCAAGGCCCCGACCCCAGGGAGTATTATCGACAACCATGACCCACTTCTGGGGATGGAGACATGGGCCCCCACCTCGCCCTGACCCCACCACCAAGTGACTGACAGATTCAGGTGCCATGGGTTGGAGAGGAAACAAAGATGAATCCAGCGTGGTGTCCCAAGAGCATCCCCTCCACCCGCCACAATCCTCCACCCAACGCTTTGTGCCTCATTAGTGAGAGACAGTGAGATCTGGCTCAAGCTCTGTCTTCTCTCACCCTACCCTGGTGAGTCAGTCCCAAAGCCATCACGTTCTTGCTCTAAAGCCTTCCACTCTGCCCCTTCCTTTCCAGTCCTACCATTACCTTAGTTAGCTATCTGGACACTGCAGCTGAGACACCGCATAGCCTGATAAGGGGGTCCCCTGACCCCAACCATTTACCACCCTCCAGCCTCTCCTGCCTTCCCCTCAACAAATCTCCCCCCTGCTTGCCCTTTATCTACCGAGTAAAGTCCACACGCCCAGGCCTGGCGGCTAAGGCCTTCTAGAACCCAGTTCAAGCCACCCTTACAGCCTTATCTCTCCCGGTATTCCTAATAAACTTTCAACTCTGCCAAAATCAATGATCAGATAACACCCTGTTCTCCAAACATGTCCTGTGCTGTCTGACTGCCACGACATTTCTCAAACTATTCCCTCCATCTGGAGGTGCTTCCCTAACTTCACTGACGAACAGAATCACCAGGGACCTTTTCAAAAAGAGATGCCTGGGCCCCACTTCAGTAATTCCGATTCCATAAGACTGGGATGGGACTCATGAGGCAGTGGATGGGGGTCTTTTCTAACAGGTTTAGAAGCCAAAAGATGCAGCCCAGCCCAGCCCAGGTCCTCAATCAACAACAAAAAAGGCAAATCCCTCCCTTCCCAGAAAACCCTCACCAGAAGGGGGCTCCCTTTCCTCCAAGTTGCCACTATGTCTGGTTTGGGGTTTGTGTGGACTGAAGTCAATGATCAGGCCTTCCCTAATTCCCAGAATCCCCACCCCCTTCTACAGGCTGTGGGCCTACTGCTAGGTGCTAAGTGGGCAGGCAGGATTTGAAAGACAGTGTGCGTACAGGAGACTAGTGCACAGGATTCAGTGTAACAGATGTCTGGTTCGGAGTTTCTGTCTGGGAGACGAAGGAGAGGACATATGAACGTATGTGGTATCAGAGGGTATACAAAGGCATTCGCAGGTTAGGGGTATTTTACTAGCACGTTACTTCATCTGTTGCTCAGCACTCCTCATTCAGCAGGCCTGCACCACACGCCACTGTGTTACTCACTGTAACCAGACAGAATTCCAGATTCGCACTGGGCTGCCTGCCTAGTGGAACCTACATAACTGTACAGACACGTGCCTTTAAAATTCATTACAACTGACTCGCTCTTCGGTTTCAATTCTGTGTCAATGCTGGTGTGGAAAGTTTCCATATCTTGGATAATCTGTGAAATCTAGACATAAAACAGAAGAGCACTGGGAGAAAGGGAACTGCCTTTTTGTAGAATACCATTTGCTTGTTAGGGAGAAAACATTATGTATTTGAAAAGACAAAATATATAATCACTGTAGTCTGGAAACAAGTTTTCTCTTTAAAACTGAAAATCCTAGAGAATAAAGAACTCGTCGTAAAATTTTTTAATTGGTTCACTGGGTTTTTAAATCTGCCCATTTCTGGGGCGCCTGGGTGGCTCAGTTGGTTAAGCGTCTGACTCTTGATTTTAGCTCAGGTCATGATCTCAGGGTCGTGGGATGGAGCCCTGCGTCAGGCTCTGTGCTCAGTGTGGAGTCTTCCTGTTCCCTTCCCTCTACCCCTCCCCTCCACCCCACCCCTCACCTGCTCTCCCTATCTCCAAAATAAATTAATTAAATCTTTAAAATCTGCCCATTTCCCCACTACGTGTGTACCCTGGAGAGATAATGCGCCCTGCATTTTTCATTTAAACATTTTGGCAGCTTTAAGTTCTCACTTTTCCTCTGCCATATAATAGCCTTGGTCAAGAGAGTTAACCTCTCTTACCCTGTGTCTGTGGTTCTGTTATGACACAGAAGAGACCCACTGCCACACTTGACTGGGTCCATGAACAGGTAAGGAATATCACTGTGCGCCTGCGTGGGACCTTGAGTGAGGCAAGCACATCCTTTAGCCCCTTTTGATATTCACAAGGGAGGGTGACTAAATGAAGAGGACCCTAAGACAAAGAGGTGAGCCCACTAAGAGACTGGTCCATGGGCAGAGTCAATGAATAGTACAACGTGGGGCTTAAATTCAGATCTTCTGATTCTAAGTCCAGTGATCTTTCTATTCGAATGTGTTTTGTAGTCTTAGCGCGCGGGGCTTGTGTCTCTTCATCTGACCTGTGATTCTGAACATCTACCCTGGTGCTTCCAGAATGCTGGGGAATTTCTCTACATGTTTGGAAATGTGGGCAGTCAGAAGGTACTTGTCAGTTACTTACGTCACCAGCCTTCCCAGCTTTCCATTAAACTAGTGTTTTCTAGAGAGGAAGGCACTACACAAATACAGGGCAGCCTCCAGTTTGAGGAATGAAAAATGAATGAATGGGCAACAACGGTTGTCTACCATCCGTTTCGTCGCGCCTGTAAGGCAGGTGTACTGACCCATTCGTACAGGTCCACGGAGGAATAACCGGCCATGTTCCTGCTACCCGGGCTTAGAGACAGCACAAGGGGTCAGGCGCTTCTGTCTCTCCTTCGGTCCCCCCAGGGTGTTCCTTGAATCTCAAGACTGGGGCCAGGAGGGAGGCAAGTACCTATCATCGTAAGAGGAGATCCTCTTGCCATCCATGACTCGGGAGGGAGTGAGGGAGAGCAGGCTGAGGGAGTAGAGCTTCTGCAGGAAGTGGCCCTCTGGAGAAACACAGGAGTACAAGGGGGTTATCCTCAGGCCGAAGAGGGGCCTATCCCAGGTTACAAAAGAGCAGGCCCAACTCACCTCTGACCTTGGCATCCTTACTGAAGCGCCACTGAGGCACAAAGACAGTTATGTCCCGGTGGCCCCGGTCCCAGAAGTACTGCACAGCGATGGCGATGCCCCGGCTGGAGAAGTAGTGTTGGAGACCGTGCCTGCGGTGCGAAGGGGTCAGCGCTCTGGGGCCCCAGAGGAGGGGCCACTCAGCACATGTCCCGAGTCAGTAAAACTGCTCGGATCATCCCCACCCCCAGGATCCTCAGGCCCACTGGGTACTCACACCATGGCCACGTTGCTGCCATCAATGACAATGTGACGGAGGTCTGGCTGGCCGGGCACATTGGCAAGGCACAGGGTGAAAGGGTCCTGCAGGGCCTCCTGGAAACGCTGCGTGCCGGTCACCAAGTTGCCCCCACGCGTGCCTCGTTTCCACGGAGACCCACGACCTCGAGCCACGACCTGCTGCTTGTCTCCCCTGTCTCCTCGGTCTCCACAGTGCCACGGGGGCTCGGGCGCAGGTGGAGGGCTAGGCACCCTTGGAGGTGAGGCTTTTCCGTTGTGTAGCCGCTGGAGGAGGGAGGCTCCCCGGGGCTGAGCTGCCCTCTGACAGGGGCCCTGGGCACCAGCAGGCTCACCCTGGACACAGAACGACCTTCCTCTGTCCTGAGGCACCCCCTCCTTGCCCACGGCCTTTCCTGTCAGGGGCCCTACCTGCCCTGCCACTCCCCCTCCTGACTGTGATCTGAAGGCCCCGTCTTTATCCCAGGCCTCTTCCCCACGCAGCTCCTTCCATTCCAAATCCATCTCCCTGGGACCACCCTGCTTCCCTCCCTCCTTCTCCATAACCTGTCTCTCTCCCCTTGACTCTTGCCACCCCGTAGGTCCAGGGTCCAGGGACTCCCCGCCTTCACTCGAGGGAGCTCTGACTCCCTGGTACTGAGCACCCAGTGGGCCTGGGCTCCCCCCGCCGCAGGGAGGGAGTGCCTGGGGCCCCTGCCCCCTGGATGCCTCCTGCACCAGGCTCAACAGTTCCTCCTGGACAGCCAGGGGCAGCTGCAGCAGGGCCTCTCTGTGGGCATCCCCACAGGGCTGCAGCAGGGCAGAGAAGTCTCTCCGCACTCCAGCACACTGAGAGGCTTCAGGGGAGCGCCCCGGCCGGAAGTCCCAGCTCAGCCGCTCCACCAGCTCCTCCACTCTGCTCTGAGCCATGACGAAGGCCTCGGTCAGGCCACTGACCATCAGCGAACCGGGGGGCCCTGGCACGAGGTGGGCTGATGTGCTCCAGACCAGACAATCAAGGAAGAAGCCCTGGGCTCCCAGGAAGATGCAGTGCAGTTTGGGTGGGTAGTGGACTTCATCCCGCAGTTCTGGGCTGCAAAGACCCTTCAGGAACTCCTGGGGGAGGAATGGGCGGGGGGGAGGGGGTGGAGACTGCTAGAATTCTACATGGCCCAGTAGCCTCTTCAAGCCCATTGCACCCCCCGCCCCAAGCTCCAGGATGCCTGGGCAGAGCAATGGAGCCCCACAGGTCCTGACAAACGCGAGGATTAAAAAGGGATCAAGAATCTACCTCTGCCCCTTCTCAGCTGATAGTCTACGGCTAATATTTCCATTTAGAACTTGCCTCTATTTAAGATACTATTATAATTAACTGATTATAATTAACAAGGTTGTCTCTCTAAATATGTATGCGTGTGTATGCGTGTTATATATTTCCATCACAATGACTGTCATTGCGAACTTTCGCTGACCTCATGCTTTATCTCATTCGCAATAAGCCCAATGAGGTGGACACTGCTATTATTCACATTTCATAAATAAGGAAACGGGAGACTCTGTTACAGGGCTGGTAGGTGGTGGAGCTGTACTGGAACCTCTGACGGAAGGAAGCAATGTGGACTGGCTTCCCATCCCCCAGTGAATTCCTTGGTGGGGCCTGCTTGCCCAACTGGATTATCTCCAGTCTCCCCCAACAGCACAACTGATTTGAACACGATCAATCACCTCTCTCTAAGTCTTGGCAGAACCTGGCTCCTCACGGCTGAAATGAAACCAAAATTCCAAAGAAAGGCAGATTTGCAAAGTCCCTCAAAGTTCAGGGCCACTGAGGTTGCCAGTAAGACAACCAAGGAGTGACTGGAGATCCTCCCCAGCAGCCCCTCCTCTCCTCTGCCTCCGCGTAGGGGAGGGAGTCATCGTTCCCTGAAGGGTCAGAGAGGGGTGTTCACCTTCGCTCTGCTGGCGTTCTCCTTGGGGCCCTCCAGCTGCAGCCAGATGTGAGGGTTCTCAGGACAGTCCTTCGGGAGGACACTCATCCCCACGCTGAAGATGCGCTCCACGTAGGGTTGCTGCTCCCGCACCTTGTCCTCAGCCTCGGCAGACACGGCAAAGCGGTCAGGGGACGGGGAGCCGGCCCCCCAGGTAGGCATGGCTGCTTGGCTACCCAGCCCTGGAAGGAGGGAAGGCAGCTCAGAGCCTCCTCGTCCCCTCAACCCAAATGTTGGTCTCCCAGCCTACACCAGCTATCAACAGGTCGCACCTAGTTAGCGATCTAGTAAACACCCTGGGTCCATCTAGGAAGGGAAGGTCAGATTATCCGGAACCGGGTCTTCTCTCCGAGTGGAAGTCATGGGCAAACAAGGCTGCCTATTGGGGATGGGCATCTGGCCTTTGGAAAAGGCTGACCACAGCCCTAAGCAGGAAGAGTGGGGGGCTCCAGCTCTGTCTGGAAACCAGAAGTGGACAGATGACGAAACAGTCTCTCTCCTCAGGGTCTCTGCAGTCTCCGGGTCCAAAGTGGCCTCTTAAAGACGAATCCTCACCGGGGCTTGAACTGGGATGTCCTCTGAAGTCCCCGATCTGCCATGTCCAAGGTTCTAGCCCCTCCCACCCACCCCCCTCCCTCCGAGGTCCGCCGCTCCTCTCCGTGGCGCTACGGCCCCACCCGGGGCCCAGGGGCCAGGCCGGGTACCGCCCACAGCCTCCGCCCCCGGCCGCCCCTCCCCCCGGCCGCGCTCCGCACTGGGGCCTCCGGCTCGGCTCCCGCGGCCCGGGCGCGGGGGAGAGCGCGCCTACCCGCCTCGGCCGCCCGCTCCGGCCTCAGTCCCGCCGGCGCCTCTCGGTGCCTGCTGGCCCCAGCTTCGCCCGCGCCCCAGGCCCGGTGGAGAAGGGCGGGGGGCGGGGGGGTCCGAATCTGGGCGGGCCTTCCCGAAGTCCTCACCCAACTGGGACCTGTCTTCTCCACATCTCGAACAGTTTTTTGAGTCACTTCCTGGCCCGGGGTGGAGTCAGCCAGACCCCACCCCGCGCTGGGCCGGCTCCGGGCCCTAGCGCGCGCCTGCCACCGGGCTCCTCCCCGGTCCGCCCCCGGCCCGCCCCCGGCCCCGCCTCCCAGGCCCGCCCACTCGCCCGCAGCTCCCTCCGGCTCCGCGTCCAAGCCTGCCTGATGGGTTTGTCTGTCCCCGTACGTCTGAGCTCTCGCTCGTCTGAGCAGCTGTGTCTGGGGAGAGAAGAGTTGAGAGCTGGAGGTGAAGAGGGCCTTAAAGGAACTAATCCATTACCTTCGGATGAAGATATGGAAGACCAAGGAGAGAAAGAGACTGGCCCAGGGTCACAAGATACTGACACCGTTGGCCCAAGCACTTTGCACCAAAACGATTGTAGGGAAAAGACAAGGGCTCCCGCCTTCTTCCAACAGCGGAAAAGGGCCACTGAGTGGGCTGTTGACTAGCGAGGGATTTTGAAGAGGGGAGAAACAAGGAGAAGGAAGGGGCTGTAGGGCTGTCTTGCACACACATGCGCTCACACGCACACACATAAAGGCACTCACACGTTCTCACAGGCACGTGTACACGCTTACGAATACACCAAGTTGTCTGTCATCCCAGATGCAGCCTTCAGTGCTCTCCAGAGGGGCTGCCCTGGGTTCTGGCTGTAGCCCTCCTGTCTGGCTGCTTCATCCCCCCCTCTCCCTCCTTGAGCCCAACTGCTGCTGTCACTTCATGCCCTGCCAAGGAGGAGGGAACTGCAGTGACAGCGGGAGAGAGAGGCAGGACAGAGTCGTGGGACACAGAGAGGTATGGAGAGAGAGATGCTGAGACCAGGGAACAGTGAGACCCAGAGAGGGGGCTGAGGAACAGGGTGAGAGGTAGTGAGAGTCCGTGAGAAGAGCCAACAGAAAGGAACAGTGAGAGGAGATAGAAGACAGGAGGACTTGCAGGTCACAGAGCCACTCAGCCATGCTGGGAGCCAAGCGACACTGGCCCAGCCCCAGGCTGCCCTTGGCCCTGATGCTTCTAGCCCTAGGGTGTGGGTGGGCCCAAGAGGGGGCAGAGCCTGTCCTCCTGGAGGGTGAGTGCCTGGTGGTCTGTGAACCTGGGCGAGCTGCTGCAGGGGGGCCTGGGGGAGCAGCCCTGGGAGAGGCCCCCCCCGGAAGAGTGGCATTTGCCGCAGTCCGAAGCCACCACCATGAGCCAGCAGGAGAGATCAGCAATGGCACCAGTGGGGCCATCTACTTCGACCAGGTAACCCCCTACCCTTGTACGGACCACCTGTAAGGACCTGGAACCAACTGCCCTTAAGGAGAAGCCTCCCACTGTGACCAGGTGCTCCTCAGCCCAACTGCCCATCTCCCTTCCCTACACTCCTACCCACATCCCTCCATGCCCTTTCTCACCATTTCTTTTGAATCCGTGCCTTTCTCCTGTTCTTGTCTACTTGCCACCCCTTCTTTTCCTTACTCCTGCCCCCCCCCCCAACCCAGTAGCTTCCTGAGCCCTACTCAGCAGAGTCTGTTTCCCACAGGTCCTGGTAAATGAGGGTGGTGGCTTTGACCGGGCCTCAGGCTCCTTCGTGGCCCCTGTCCGAGGTGTCTATAGCTTCCGGTTCCATGTGGTGAAGGTGTACAACCGCCAAACTGTCCAGGTGACCTGTGTGCTGGGGCCCTGTCCTGGCTCAGGAGGGGGGGGGGATAAGTGGAATTCAGCTGTGACTCCTAGGTAGACCCTCCACTGACCGTGGGGGAGGGGGTGCTGGCAGGAGCAAGGGAGGAAAGGACCAGCCTAGCAGAGACGGTGGAGGAGGTAGAGGCCAACACTGGCCACCTTTCAGCCCTCCTATGAGAGTGCACTGAGCCCCAAGTTCCCAGGATTACACAGTCCCTTGAGGCCTGGAGAAAAGAAGAAGCCCTCAGGAAAGTGGGGGTCTTGGACAAGGGCTGGGGAGAAGTGCTAACTGGGCTTACTTCCCCAGGTGAGCCTGATGCTGAACACATGGCCTGTCATCTCAGCCTTTGCCAACGACCCTGATGTGACTCGAGAGGCAGCCACCAGCTCTGTGTTACTGCCCCTGGACCCTGGGGACCGGGTGTCCCTGCGCCTCCGTCGGGGGAACCTATTGGGTGGCTGGAAATATTCAAGCTTCTCTGGCTTCCTCATTTTCCCACTTTAAACGCTCAAGCCTTTCAAGGACCGGAATCTAACCCCTGACTTCTGACCTCTGCCTTCTGCCCTCTCCTGCCCCAGAAACGGCACCTTTGGGGTAGGAGAGAGGCTCCCTCTGGCTGCCTGTATTCTCCCTTCTTGCATGGGACCCTGTGCCTAACACCCAAGGCGAAGAGTGAAGAGTAGAGCTGTGGTGTCTGGGGACCTGGCCCCTCTTATGTCCCCTCCCACCCCCAGCCTCCCACCGCATCTCCTTGTGCCTGCAGGGTTTGGCAGGTAGGGAGTCCTGTGCTACTTTGCAGACTCTGCTCTTCCTGTTCCTCCACCCCCAGCTCTCCACTCAGTGCTATTTGGGGACAGGTGGCACAGGTGAGCCTGACAGGCCCCCACTGGGGCCCAGATGGACCAGCCTCAGTGTACCCTGCGGGCTCCTTCCTATGAGGTGTGCCAGCATCACGGATCTTGGCCAGCACAACCAGAAGCCGAGCCAGCGCTGCGTGGGCTAGGACAGGAGGCTTAGGCACCAGCAAAAGTGTGGGGAAGATCACAGAGCGGCCCAGAGCCTGTGGCTGGTGGGGCAGGAAGGGCATGTGGCCAGCCTGAACATGGTAACAGGTTTCATTTACGTGGAGGCAGCCAGCAGGCTGTGAACCTGGGTATCCATCTGTGCTAGGTCCCAGATGGACTCTGGCCCTCCCCCCCATCCAAGACGTAGGGTGTGTGTGCTCATTCTAGCCAAGAGCGGGTGCACTGAGCTTCCTTAGACAGCTGGAGGTAGGGGTGGAAAGTCACACGTGAGCAAGTGTAGATCTCCAGGCATGGAATGTGTCACTGACAACGCCACCTCCTAGAACTGCTCCACCTTTGTGATCTGAACTTCGTCCCCTCCACACTCTGACCGTCACCTCCCAGCTCTCTCGGCTACCTTCACGGTACCTGTTCCAGACGGTCCCTCAGCCTCTCTTCTTTCTCCTGATTTGTGCTGTCTTGTCCTCCTTTCTTAAACTTCCTGTTATCTTGGATGCTATGATTCATCCCTTCAACCACTCCCCTGCCGGTATTATAAAATCTCTCTGTCTTACCGCGCTGTCCCATTCTCCCAGCACGGACGAACCTATCAGTAAAGCAGCTGGAGAGTGATGGTCAGTGGGAAACTGCTGGATCACTGAAGAGACAAGATGCCATTACAATTTGGGTCAGGGGTTACAGGATACAAGCAGGTATGTTGTTGAGAAGAGAAATGTAAGATTGTATATTCGAGTCAAATAAAAAAGGAAATTAGTAATGCTTGAATTAAATAGGAAATACCAATGTGAATTTGTGGTTTTCAAAAGAAATAACTTTTTCAAATGTTGTCACCAAAGTAGCCTAGAAACAACATCAGGAAAAATGTGATATGCATTCTTAGCACCTGGATCGTTGCCTCAAATATTATTCATCTTTAAAATAACTCCCAGGGGAGGGGCACCTGGGTGACTCAGCCAGTTAAGCAGCTGCCTCTGGCTCAGGTCATGATCCCGGGGTCCAGAGATGGAGCCCCACCTTGGGCTCCCTGCTCAGTGGAGAGTCGGCTTCTCCCTCTGCCCCTCCACCCACTTGTGCTCTCTCTCTCTCTCTCTCACTCAAATTAATAAATAAAATCTTTAAAAATAAATTAATTAATTAAATTAATTTAATTTAATTAAATAACTCAGGGGACAGGGCGCCTGGCTGGCTCAGTCAGTGGAACACGTGACCCTTGATCTCAGGGTTGTACGTTCAAGCCCCATGTTGGGTGTAGAGATTACTTAAAAATAAAAATCTTAGGGGCGCTTGAGTGGCTTAGTCATTGCGCGTCTGTCTTCGGCTCAGGGCGTGATCCCGGAGTCCTGGGATCGAGCCCCGCATCAGGCTCTTCCGCTGGGAGTCTGCTTCTTCCTCTCCCACTCCCCCTGCTTGTGTTCCCTCTCTCGCTGGCTGTCTCTCTGTCACATAAGTAAATAAAATCTTTAAAAATAAATAATAAAAAAAAATAAAAATCTTAAATAAATAAATAAATAAATAAATAAATAGTCAGTGTTCCTTGGAGAATAAATAGCTCCACGTCTTAAATGACTCTAGTCCTGGGACATGTGGTTAATGACAAAAAGCAAGGACACTTTTTAAACTGTATAAGGTAGAGCTGAAAAGGCAAAGGAATCCATCTTAAAATGCTCCCACCTGACATGCTGTGGCAATTTGATCATCAAAAGGAAAATAATAGGGGCACCTGGGTGGCTCAGTCAATTAAGCGCCTGCCTTCGGCTCAGGTCGTGATCTTGGGGTTCTGGGATCAGGTTCCCCACTCGGTGGGGAGTCTGCTTCTCCCTCTTCCTGTCCCTCTGCCCCTAGCCCCACTCTTGCTCTCTTTCTCAAATAAATAAATAAAATATTTTTTAAAAATATTTTTTTAATTTTTAAAAAAAGGAAGATAATATAATTAATTGGAACAAGGCGAGTTTTGAAAATCCATGACTCTATAGCGGATTCAAAAAGGAAAAAGTCACTATAAAACGTGCAAAAAGATAGTTAATATACCAAGTGGAGAAGAACAAATATAATGGTATATTTTTAGTTAATGCTGATAAGTAGAAGAGTATAAACATAGTAGGCATTTTATCTCTTCATAAGATACACTCATTCTCTTTATCTGTGTAAGTAAGGAGGGGTGGACACCTAGAACTGTGAGTAGTTCCACAGAAAGTTGGAACTGTGTCAAGAATGAAGAAGAATTGGCACCATCTGGTCATATATTACCCCTAGGAAGAAAAGGAGTCCAACAGTGTTTTGCAAGATGATGAATTAGTCAGACGTCCAAAAGATAACTGCTCCCAACTCAAACTTGATCCTTCATCTCTGGGGAAAGGGAGCCTCTATATTACGATACTAATTACAATGAGATTGCAGTAACAGTAAACCCAAAATAATAATGGCTTAGCCAAGGAGTATTATTTCTGTCTCACATAGAAGAATTCATGCATAGAGTCTAGGGCCGGACTGCAGTTTTATGATGATCACAGCTCAGTTTCCCTTCTTGCCATTCTACCGTCTTTAGCACGCCATCTCATGGCCCAAGATGGCTCCTTGCACTCCAGCCATTACATCAGCCTTACAGCCCCCCAAGAAGGAAGAAGGAAGAAAGGGCACACCACTTTCCTTTATAGGAGCCTTCTGAACGGTGCATCCCACATTGTGGTTGAATCTCATTGGCTAGAATTGACTCACACCTGGCCACCCCAGGCCAGGGACAGAGGCTAGGAAGTAGAGTCTTTATTCCAGGCAGCTATGCTCAGCTAAATAAATGTCAGAAGTTTTATACCGAGGAAGAGGAGGAAACTGCATATCGGGGGAAAACAACTAGATGTTTTTGAAAGTGCAAATGGGCTACATAAATTTGTAAATGATGACAATGAAATTGTTGTATTGGTTTTCCACTGCTGTGCAACGAGTGACCACACATTTAGCAGCTCAACGTAACACCTACCCATTATCTCACCGTTTTCTGTAGGTCAGAAGTCCAGCAGAGCATGACTGGACTCTCTACTTGGGGTTTCATAAGGTCGAAAACAAGGGCTGCCTTCCTTGTTGAAGGGGAAGAATCCACTTTCAAGCTCATTCAGAGTTCAGGTTCTTACAGCTATAGCACTGAGGTCCACCATCTTTGAGCCAACAATGTTGGGCCAAGTCCTTCATACACTTTGAATCTCCCTGACCCATCCATGTCTCTGACTTCGGTGGAGAAAGTTCTCTGATTTTAAGTGATCATGTGATTAGATTGGGCCCACCCAGATAATCCGGGATAATCTCCCTATTTGAACCCTAATTACATATGAAAATGTCCACTTCACCATGAAACATAATCAAGTTTCCAGGAATCAGGGCATGGACATTTTTGGAACATCTGCATGGAACATTGACCTTCTTGGAATATCCTTGTCATTAAACTTAAAGATGGCATTATCTAAAGGAAAGGCACCCAGCTACAACACACTTATCATGTGAAAAAAATGTGAGCTTGAAGAATTCCCACACTATTCAAGGTAAACACTCGCTCCAATTTTAATCATTTTAGAAGGGGATCCAGTTCCCAGGTCCCCACCAAGAATTCATGGATTAGTAATACAAAACTTCATCTGCACTGAGATAAGTTTCTTTTCTTGGATATCTAAACTGAGATAGTATCCATCTCTTGGGTCTCCAAACCCATTTTCATAATAACTGTAAGTGTAGGTATAATAAATGTCATGGTCCTTGTAGGATGTGTGCTTTACCAAAATCATGCTTTTCGAGCAGTTAATACATTATACTGGTGATCCTATCGAAATATGTACGAGGATTTACGTTTACAATCAATGTTTAAATCATTGTATTTGTAAAACACGTAGATTTGGATTATTGGGTGTATAAATCATTTAGACAATTTTGCTTAAGTAGGTTTACGAGGTAAATAGATCAAATAACAAATGGCAGTTAGTATTCCTCTCCAGGTACAAAAATCTCCCCGGACTTTAAGGATCCTAAGCATAGAAGCCAGCTGTCCCACCTCCCTATGCCACATCCTGGCAGCTGACTGTGGCAGAGAAAGTCCCACCACTGAAAGATGCACTCTAGGTCTAAACTCATGGTGTCCAGCCACCCCTGTCCTCAAGCCTCCAGGCAAGTCTTCTGTGGTTTCCTCTGCCAGGTGTTCTCCTCATCCCCCCCAGCATCCAGCTGAAGCGAAACCTGTCACACCACCAGCTCCGCCCCTCTTGTTAGCAGGAGACAGCCTCCTTCATTGAAGAAGCAGAAACACCAGGCGGGAACCCTTCTCACCACCAACCACATCTAGAAACTCACCGTTCTCATCTCTCCTTCCTCCTATCTGGCTCAGTAGAAGATGGGTCCCTCTTCTTGTCAGAGCAGCCATCTCCATCCACCAGTCACGGAGCTCACTTCCTCCAGACATCCCCTTTTCTTTTCCTCGCTTCTCTCTTGCAGGTGCAACTTCTCCCTCTCTACTCTGTCCCTTCAGCAGTTAACTAGACCCAAGTATCTTAAATCTGAAAGAGAAAAAGACAGGAATGGAAATAGCTGTAGGTCTCGAGTTGTCCTCGGCTTTATAGGCCCCCAAGGCTAGCTGGCATCATCTCTCCTCCTCTTTAGAGTCAAATATTTATGTCCACCAGTTTCTCACCTCTTAAGTCAGCTGTGGCCTCCACTGCTCCACCTAAACCGCTCTCAGTTGGTCACTTGCAACTTCCGTGTCACTAAAGTCAATGGACACTTCCTGGTCCTTCTGTTTTTCAGGCTCTCCCTAACATTTGAGCCTGTTGGCCACACCTCCTACTAGATAGAACTCTCTGCGTCAGTTTCCCTGAATATACGCCTTCTGGGCTTGCCCTGACCAGGCTCCAGTTTCTTTTTCGGGCTCCTCTACCTCTGCCCATGGCTTGAAGGTTGGTTTTCCTCAAGGTTCTGCCCTAGGAGTCCTTCTGTCCTGACACACCCTGAAAAGCTTGAATTCCCATCCGTGTGCTGACAGCTTCCACACTGGTTTTCTCTATCCCTGATCTCCTCCTACATCTCAGACTCATACATTGGACATCCCACCTTAAAGTCAACCTCCTAAAATGATAGTCTTTCCTGCCTAGATCTGTTCTCTGTGTCTGTTCTTTGTAAATGGAGCCTCCATGTTGCCCTAACCCAGCACTAGCCATTGTCCTCGGTTCTCCCCTCCCCCTTACTCCCCATAGCCAATCACTTACACTCATGAGTTCCATTCATTGTTTCCACCCACCCGGGCTCAAAAGACCAATCTCTCAGATGGAGTTTCCCAAAACCTTTCTTTTTTCTCTCTCTTTCTTTCTTTCTTCTTTCTTTCTTCCTTCCTTCCTTTCTTTCTTTCTTTCTTTCTTTCTTTCTTTCTTTCTTTCTTTCTTTCTTTTTAGGTGAGGGAGGGGCAGAGGGAGAGAGAAAATGTTAAGCAGACTCTACACCCAGAGTGGAACCCAGTGTGGGGCTCAATCCCACAACCCGGAGATCATAACCTGAGCTGAAATAAAGAGTGGGATGCTTAACCGACTGTGCCACCCAGGTGCCCCTAGTTCCCCAAAAGCTGTCTAACTGATCCCTTGGCCTCCAGTTGTGCCTCCCTCTGCCCGTTCTCCACACTGGGGCTGCCATAATGATCTTCGTAAATGAACTTCACTGCCTAAAGCCCTTTAGGGGATGGGGCCGAGTCTCAGAATGAGACATTTCTTTGTGTGGTGTCTGAGATCCTTGGTAGTCCAGCCACTGGAAACCCCCTGCTTCACTGTCACCGTCTGCAAGAATGTGGAGGCTTACGCAGTCGCCCCAGGTACTAGCTGAGTGAAAGCGGCACTGTCCTCTGTTGGGGGACCTGGAGCTGGTGTATTAAATTAAAAATACGCAGCTTAAGACCCGCTGAGTGAGGAGGCCCAACTCACCCACACGGACGTCGAAGGCAGGTCACTCCCTCCCTGTCTGAGCTCTCACCACAGGGGACTGAAAACCCCTGGGCCATTTTCACGGAAGGTGCAGTTTCAGTACACGCACATGAAGGAAAGACACAAGATTTATTACTTGCAAATCCCAGAATTGGGGGTGGGGGTACACGCAATGAACCAAGGGAAGGGCAGCTGTCTGTCCTTGGTCACGAATGAGCGAGCAGAAGGTAGAGAGCAGGGTGACAAGCACCTATGATTCATAAGGTGGTTGGCCCAGAGGTCACTATAATGTCTGTGGGCTCAGCTCTAAGTGATTTTTTTTTAATGATTTTTTACTATATTATGTTAGTCACCATACAGTACATCCCCGGTTTCCGATGTAAGGCTCGATGATTCATTAGTTGTGTATAACACCCAGTGCACCATGCAATACGTGCCCTCCTTACTACCCATCACCGGTCTATCCCATTCCCCCACCCCCCTCCCCTCTGAGGCCCTCAGTTTGTTTCTCATAGTCCATAGTCTCTCATGTTTCATTCCCCCTTCTGATTACCCCCCCTTTCTTTATCCCTTTCTTCCCCTACCGATCTTCCTAGTTCTTATGTTCCATAGATGAGAGAAATCATATGATAGTTGTCTTTCTCTGCTTGACTTATTTCACTTAGCATTATCTCCTCCAGTGCCGTCCATGTTGCAGCAAATGTTGAGAACTCGTTCTTTCTGATAGCTGAGTAATATTCCATTGTATATATGGACCTAAGTGATTATTTTAAAAGGTGCTCCTAGGAAAAGCCAAGAGAGAACCTGGGGCGGGGTGGGGGCAGGGGGAGTGTGGCAACCTAAGCTCTGACCCCTGAAAATGTCCCAGCCTCTGGGCATGGGCAGGGTTACCGTACTGTGAAATGGCCAAGCAGCAATTCAAAATCACTGTTTTCTCAGCACACCTCAGAGAAAGAAGGCATGGCTTTCAAGTCAAAATTGATCAGGGCCAAGAGAATCGTTCTTGGGCCTACCCGAGGTATATCGGGACCGGTTTTCATTTGTGAAGCATCTTAATCTGGGCTAACCCGAAATGGAGAAATCTGAACTGACACTGTGTAACACGTTAGTGAAAGACGGAGAGGCCCCAGACTGAAGGCAGGTAGCGGGGAGCAACCCGAGCCACCAAGTGACCATGCTCGCGTGAGAAGCAGTGAGAAGTGAGCCTCTCACTTAGCCTTCCGTGACTTCACCTCTCTGTCCTCTATACGATGGAAAAAATCATTGGATCTGCTCCACAGGGCTGGAAAACCCTTAGAGCCGTGCCTGGCACAAAGCAAGTCCTCAATATACGGAAGTTACTGTTACCGTTTAGATTAGTAAACAAATTTAAACCGCTGCGTGTCTCAAGGATTCTTGGGCAATCTTTAAAAAGCAGGTAGGATTTTTGTTTTGTTTTATAGTGGCCATTTACCTGTTACAAAGCTCCTTTCATTCAGATGTGTTCACTTTTACCCTGCACACAAGGGCTTAGTCAATGGTTGCTCAGAAAACGTGGTACAGCAAAGCTTAGGGGTCCTTATCTCACCAGCTAGTTTATGTTAAGTTTTAACATGGGAACGAGATACAGTGTGGAACGTTACGTCGTGGGACTATCTGCATCCTGGGCTGTTCTGTAACTTCTCTGCAGAGACGTGGGAAGCCCGCCTGCCAGTGCCCCATATAAGAAGGGAAAATCGTGATGGGTATAAATGAGGGGAGCGGTGACTGGTGGTCTACCGTGCCCATGATGCTTAGCTGTAGACAAACGGTTTTTATTCACTCCCCCAAAGACAGGAGGGATCTCAAATCCTGCTCAGACCTTGAAGTTGTTCAACAGTGAAGAAGAAAAATCTCACTATCAGAGGGCTCAGAAGCCAATGTGGATAAAATCCGATTCTCGCTTCAAGTCATCCTGAGTAGCAAACAGATTTTGCTGAACCACCTTGTTGATCAGCCTTCCACTTAGGGGTTCCGTGCCGCTCACTGGCTGACCTGTACTACAGGCATGTGCGTTGCTCTTGGTGAAGGGGTCAGGGAAGACCAGGACCTCTCTGAAAGGCCTGTGAGCTGAGATCCCAGGTGCCTGAGCCACAGGGCGCCTTCTCTGCCACGCTCTCTTACCGCCCTGCGCCAGATTTGCTTGTTGAATCATCTTGAGTCATCTCCCTCACCTGAGTGCGGATACCAAAGGGGCAGAGACCATATCACTCAGGTTACCTGCTAGCCACCCCACACCTAGGCAGGGCCTGGCACGTAGTGGTACTCCATAATTAATGAATGACAGAGTATATACGAACTGGGGAGTTCTCAGGAAGGACATTTCGTTCCTACCACCCCATACGCCTGCCAGTGCTGAACAGAAGCTTGGGCAGGTGAGGGGCACCTGGGTGGCACAGTCAGCTAAGTGTCTGATTCTTGCTCTTGGTTCACGTCTTGATCTCTGGGATGGAGCTCTAGCAACAGGCTCCAAACTCAGCATGGAGTCTGCTTGAGGTTCTCTTCTCCTTCTGTTTCTCCCCCCACCCCACGCTCTCTGTCTCTGTCTCTGTCTCTCTAAAAATAAATAAATAAAATCTTTTAAAAAAAAAGTTTGGTCAGGTGAAAAAGGCAACAAGAAGCAGAGGCCCAACTTTGGGAAGCTTGGCTACCATGAGCAAGGTCTCTGAGCCTGAAGGTCAATAACAGCATGAGTCCGGGGACAGGAAGAAGAGAAATGCTAGCTGGCGTGCAATTGGCACAGTCAGCTTGGGCTGCTGTAACAAGACGCCATAGACCAGGGGGCTCACACAACAGGCGTTTCTTTCTCACCGTTCGGAAGGCTGCACGGTCAAGATCAAGGTGCCGACAGAGCCGGTGCCTGGTGACAGCCCACTTCTGGGCTTGCAGATGGCCCTCTTCTCCCTGTGCCCCACATAGTGGGGACAGAGCACCGTCTAGCCTCTTTCTCTTCTTATAAGGACACGAGTCCCACCGAGGAGGCTCCACCCTAATGACCTCATCTAAATCTGATTACCTCCGGAGAGCCTTTCTAATACCTTCTAATACCTCTAATATCTAAGACCTCCTAACAGCATTCTCCCAGGGGACAGGGCTTCAACATACGACTCGGGGGACTCGGACATGCCGTCCACAGCAGAGAAGGAGGCTTACGCCATACCCAGCACCACAGGAGCCTCTACACAGGTTATTTCCGTAAACCTCGCACCACCCCATGACTTGGGAATCGTTACCCTGCATCAGGTAGATGGGGAAACTGAGGCCTCGGGAAACGGCTCACACAGATAGCATACAGAGTCAACGTCCAAGCCTGATTCTATCCTGCGTCCAGTCCCACGTGGCCGAGCCAGCGCTGATGGCATTCTCCCACGCCAGCCTTCCTCCAGATTCCGAGACAAGAACTGGGAAGAGCACCAGCATGGAAGCGCGTGTCCCGGGCCCCCTCCCAGCCCTGCCGCAAAGCGGCCTATCGCTGCTGGGTGCCGCTCTCCTCATCTGTAAAACAAGAGCGTGGGTCAGATGGGCTCGGAAAGGTGGTGCCCAGGCCTTCAACTCCGCGGGCAGCAGCCGTAACCCACGACCACCTCCCACCCTCCCTACTCCCAGAATTGAGTCCGCAGCTAAAAAGAACTAGACAGGGGCTCCATTTGGATCCATTTATTGACAAATTGAATGAAAAAAAATCATATAAAAGGGTATAAGATCATAAATGTGGTTAAGAGTTAGGGTGGGGGAGGGAGGCGGGACGTGGGTCCAGCACGGAGGAGCGAGGAGCGGGAAGAGGTTGGCATACCACTGGGGGGAGGCAGAGAAGCCAGGGGAGCGGAGGGAAAAAAGGAAAGAAGTTATCTGCTAACAATCCCACAGCTCTTCGTTCAATTTCTCAGCTGTCACCCAGTCATTCTCTGCTGGACAGAATAAGCAGCCGGAAATGGTTTAAGGGCAACATCGAAGCAGTTTGTCTACAGAGCTGGGAGACGGGGAATTGAAGAGGATTCTGAGGGATTCTCTCCCTTGAACCTGTCACCAGAACCCTGTTTAAAGTGAACTGAGAGTCGGGAGGCTGAATCCTGGTCTCCACTCAGCCACCAACGAGCTGTGTGACTTTGGGCACATCGCTTCCCCCTCTGGGCCTCTCTCCTTAGCCGTAAAACAAGCAGACTGGATGCGCTGGTAGGTAATGCCTAGCTCTAGCAACGCCAAGTGCTTTGGCAACCTGGGCCGGGCCAGGACACTGGCTCAGCTTTGAAGAAATAACACGACGCAGAGGCCCCGCCAGAGTGATCCGGTGCTGGTCTTCACCTGGAATTACTCTGCCGGTGGAAACAGCAGCAACTCGGAGGGGTCGGTGTAAGCACACACACCTAGGAGAAATTCACTCTCCCTACAAGATGATCTCTGCAGAGAGTGGCTCGGAGGGAGCTGGGTCTTGCTCCACACAGAAGGCAGGTGCAGGGGATGGGGTGATCCAGCCAAAGCAGTCACACACTGTGCAGGGTCCGGGGATGCAAGGTACAGTAGCCATGGGAGGAGGAGAGGGCTGCGGGCTTTGGGGTGGGGTTGGGACATAGAGCCACGCCAGCACGTCACCGTGTGCCAGACTGCTCGTTTCAGATGCCCTGCCCCCTTGAGACAGAGGCCTGGGCCCCTTGGTCTAGTTGAAGTCGCTTGTCAGGTAGAGACGCCACACTCGGCATCGAGATCCTTTGATTTCTGTATGGTTGACGCCATGGAAGCAGGGGATGGGGACTTGTCTCCACTGGCTGGAGCCAACTGAGGTAGGCTGTCTCCCCCTGCCCTTCCCCTGCTGATAAGCAGGACACTCTGCGTGGCTGGCCGTCCTCCTACCCCAGCTCCGAGCCTCGGGCCCCGTACTGCCAGCCTCTCCTCGACGGCAGGGCAGGCGTAGCCTGGCCTGAGGAAGGTGGCCACGAGACTGGGAATGAGCCCTAACAACCTCAGGGATTTGTGTCAGCTGTGACAACTCGAAGGGCAAAGGCTCCCCACATGAACAATCCAGCAGAAGAGTCCACATTAGAGGAGGGAATGTAGTTCCGATTTTGAGGCCCAGAATCACACCAGAAGTAAGATTCTGGGGGGCATGTGTACATACCCACCCACATGTGACAGGACGAAGGGGATACTCGGGGAAAGACACGGAGCCGGGCCTACCCTTACCCCAGGGTGAAGTCGCCAGAGGCCCATATCTCACAGCCTTTGACAGATTCTCCCAATACCCCAAACTGGGGATGTTTCTGTAGGGACACTGGTCCCCAGTTCAAGGCAATTCAGCAAAGCTTTGTGAATTCACTTCTCCACAAAAGGCACAACCGAGGCCCCCAAGGGGCTGTGAGACCACTTCCCGGGGCTGGGGGAGGCCTAGCAGCAAAAGCCCAGGACCTTGGAGCGGGGGGCTCTCCCACCGCCCCGGTCACTGCTCCAAGACCTTGAAGGACAGGGGTGTGCCGCTCTTGGCAAAGGCCTTCATCAGACTGCAGGGATAGATGCAGCCAAGCTTCTCCGGAGTCGGGAAGCCCCAGACCCTATAGAGAGACAGGCTCAGGCGGTCCCCGATATAGAAGGGGCCCACCCATTTGGCACTGCTGCCGTTCCTGGGGAGGGACAGCAAGAGGACTTGGTCGCCCACATTCCACTCCTTCTCCTGACTCTCCCGCTTGAAACGCCTGTTCTCCGCCTTTTCGCTGGGCTTGTCGGCCACCCGCCAGTGGACCTCCAGCAGCTCCCCGATGAGCTGCAGCAGGAAGACGTCCATCTTGAGGCCTTCGATATTGGCGCTGCTTATATCCCACCACAGGGGCTCGCTCAGCCTCACCTCGTCCCCGGTCAGGATCTGGACGGGCGTGGCCTGGGCGGAGGAGGCCCTGAAGGCCAGGTGCAGCAAGGGCAGGGAGGCCGCCCACTTCTTGCCGTGCAGGAAGATGAACTCCTTGAGGGCCCTCTTGAACTCCCAGTAGGCGTCCGAGCTGGTCAGGCAGGGGAACTGGAGGTCCCGGCTCAGGGAGGCCGCCTGGGCTCCCAGGGCCAGCCCGCAGCTCACCAGGACGTGCCGAGCGAACTGGGGGCCCTGGGCGGCCTCCAGCCTCACGGGGACGCCCCACCTGGCGAACACGTGCTGCAGCAGCAGCTGCGCCACCGCCGTGTGCGTGTAGGGCTTCAGCGGGAACGCCTCCACCCACCTGGTGTTGGCGTCGGCCACGATTAGCACGTGCTTGTGGCCCTCCTCGCTGATGGTGACGGGGCCCACCACCTCGATCTGCAGGGTGGACCAGGGGGCAGTGGACCTGAGGGGCCACGGGGACTCGATGACCTTCAGGTCGCTGCCAGGGAGGCTCCGGGGGATGCAGAACAGGCAGCTCCGGCAGTAGTCCCTCACGTGCTCCTGCATCCCGGGCCACCAGCCCAGCAGGCGCAGCTTCTTGTAGGTCTCCTCGGGCCTCTGGTGGGCGCCCAGGGGCAGGTCGTGCACGGAGAAAATCAGGTCCCTCCGGAGTTGCCTCGGGACCACCCAGACCTTGGGCCTCTTATCCCCCTTGAACATGAGCAGGCCGCTCTCCTGGTCCAGGCTGAGGGAGTTAAAGACTGAACTGAAGGGCGAGGAGCCAGGCAGCTTCTGCCCGGCCCGCAGCTTGGCGATGATCTCGGCCAGAGTGCTGTCGCTCCGCTGCAGTGCCAGCAAGTCGGGTCTCCTGCCCATGGTGTGGGGGGACACGACGGGGGCCGGCACGTCCTTCGGCAGGTCCCACCACTGCCCGCCCCCCTGTGCGCCCTGCTTGGCCAGGGTGTCCACCGTCACGGCAAACAGGGAGCCCCGGTAGGAGGTCCGGTAGATAAACGGGAGGGACGAGAGGCCGGAGGTGAGCGAGATGATGTAGGAGAGCAGGCTTGGGTGAGGTAGCGGGGCCCCGTCGGAGGAGAGGAAGCCTCGAGCCCTCCACAGGGGCAGGAGCTCCCACAGGAGGCTGAAGATCCAGTTGCAGTGCGTGAGGAAAACCACGGGGAGGCGGGACTGGCCAAAGCGCTCCAGGCCGCAGGCCACGGCTGCCAGGTGGGCATAGGTTGGTGTGTAAGGGGAGCACGAGAAGGAAAGGGAGACAGGGGCGCTGGTGGGAGACAGGACGTAGAGGCCAAAGCCGGCACACCACTCGTCCTCACGGTAAAAGCAATAGCCCGACATGTGAATGCAGACGAAAGTGGACAGGTCGGAAAAGGGAGGCAGGACCTGGAAAAAACGAGGCATCGAGGACGCGGGCGTCAGCAGTCGGTTTTCTCCCAGCAGGCCCTGGAGTAGGGTCAGTTCCAGGGCCCTCTTGCCTTTGTCCTGTACCAAGAGGGACCATCGGATCAACCACGCTTTGGAAACCTTGCGGCCCTCCCGCGTCTCGGGGCCCACAGTGGTCCGGGAGGCATAGGAAAGGTCCAGGACCACCGGGGTGTCTCCGATGCAGCGGGAAAAATGTTTGAGGGCCCAGGCCACTGCGTAGGGGCTGTCTCCCCCTGACTGGGGGCCCTCGCTCTCCTCATCGGGGAGGAGGGGTTTTGAGGTATAGGCTATGGGGTGCTTCCTCCCTGAGTGCTCCTGATAGACCACGGCCGTCAGGGCCACCTGGCTCACTGTCACCTCCAGGCGGAAGGGCAGCTGGGCATTGGGGGCCGTCAGACAGAGGGCGGACACCAGGGCTCGCTTCAAAGCCAGGAAGGCCTTCTCATGCTCCCAGTCCCACTGCCAGTCCGGCTTCTGCTTGAGGAGGCCGTGCAGGGGGCCCACGAGAGCTTCGTAGTCAGGGATGACATCCCGGTGGGAGTCCATGAACCCCACGAAGAAGGAGAGTGCAGTGAAGTTGCTGGGGACGGTCAGCTGGGCCAGCTGGGCCAGGACCTGCTGGCAGGGAGCCTTCCCGTCCCAGGGGATGCCCAGGTAGGGAGACGCCGGCGCGGGCAGGAGATCGATGTCTAGGGCCCCGTCAGGGGGGTCGTGGAGGCTGAGGCACCGGAGGATCTCCTCTGAAAGGGACGGGCACTCAGCCCTGAACACGGAGGCCAGTGAGGAGTCCGGGGCGTCTTCTTCAGGCGGCTCCTGCACCACCTGCCCCTCCCCCTGCTGCTCATCCTGCCCCTCCCCCTTCTCCTCCTTGACTTCTTCCATATTCCGCAGACCCTCCCGAGGCACAGGGTCAGCACCGTCACTCGGCTCAGAGGCGCCGGCCGAGCTGGGAGGAAGGGTCTTCCACACCTTCAGGAAGTTGCCAACGTCGGTGTCCAGCCTACAGCAGAAGAGCAGAGCGGAGGCGCTGAGGGGCCTCGTGGAGGACGGAGGGGCGCCCACAGGGAAACCCGCCTCTGCGGAGCCTCACCCTGCGGCCGAGTGTCCCTGAGGCCGGGCCAAGCGCCAGCCAGCGACACGGCAGAGGCTCTGTCGGGACCCTGCCCACCAGTGCCTCCTCCACCTCCAGCGCGTGCCCGGCCCCCGCATCAGAGGTTCAGCTACGCCCTGAAGGCGCGGCCAACCAAACCTCATTATCCAAGCGACATTTCAACCAGGTCTAAGCCGACGATTTGGTAGGAGTTAGGCGACTGGCACTTCCGCTCGGCCCCGATGATGAGCAAGCCAGGGGAAGGTCAAGAGAGGGAACGGGGCCTGACAAGGGATTGGGAGGGCACAGCAGACAAACGTCCTCCACAGCACTTTTTCCCGAACCCAGGGCAATGAGTCTGAGGGCCCTGGCCCCGGAAGCAATGCCCTGTCCGTGCGGTCCTGACCACAGTTCCCTGCTGGGCCCCGGGAACTAAGAGGTGGGCAGTAAGGGAGCTCAGAGGGGACGTACACCAGGACATCTGAGTTACTGCAAAGCTGGCCCAGGACAATGGTCATGTATGTCTAACTCAGGTTGTGAGAATCCAAGATAAGAGATAGGGGAAAAATCCCCCAGAATGTGGTCTAGCACAGCTGCCCTTATTCACCAGGAAACAGGAACGAGGCCGTCCACGGCAGCACTGGAAAACGTCAAATGAGCCCCAACCAAAGATCTGATACATCCGTTGGGAACTTATGGAATGGAACACCACACAGCCAGTAAAATGAGCCGCGCGAATTCACACGGCACAGATCTGGGGAAAAAACAATAAAACGCTGAGTACAAATGCCAGCTGTGGCAGCGTGCATGCAGAGAGCACGTGTGCAAAACCGGAAAACTGAAAAACCATACCACGGCTGGTTTACGGCTGCATCGACATGTGGTAGAAGTGTAAAGACCTGGAAAATCGAACCACTCTGCTCATTGTTAAGCACTAGACAAATGTTGGCTAGGACCGAGAAGTTTCTGGTTCAGTCCCAGGAGGGGCTGGGAGGCAGCAGAGGCCTGGCCCATTACCTGTTTGGCTTCTTCAGAAACTCGTCCAGGGTGGGGCCATCACGGCCCAGCGGGTCATCCGGCACCATGAAGAGATTCCCCGCAAAGGTGAAGGGCAGCAGGCTAGACGCGGGAGAGAGAAGACACGGTCACAGAGGACGCCTTGACTCACCTGTGGCCCATTGCTCCTCGGGTGTCCGTATGGAGGTTGAGACCCACATCTCCTCCCAGGCAGGGGCCGGTGGGCACGGCTCCAAGGCCCCTCTCCCGGGCCTAGCAGCCCGTGCCAGGGGCTGCCCGACATCCACAGGGAAGGAACGGCTCCAGCCCCTGGGATCACCTCACCGATCTTTGACCATCAGTTTCTTGGAATTGTTCATCAGGACGTGAAGCTGCTCGTTGGTGACGATGATGCCATCTGTCTCCTCTGCCAGCTTCACCATGAACCTGCAGGGAGAGGGCAGGGCACGCTGCTAACCACCCAGAAACCCGCCCTCGCCAGGCCTTCGTGGCAAATGAACTCACAGTGTCACGTGGAGGTGTGCTGACCAAAAATGCTGCCCTTGGTGGTCGGGGAGCCGGGGCTCAGGAGCCCATCCCCTCGTCTATGCAGCCATCTGGATCACCACTAGCCCCTGGGAGGGCGAAGTTGGACGCACACCCCCAACTGCACATACAAACACGGACCCCTGTTTAACAGACAGACATTCACAGACACATGCACAGACACGCACACGGGAGCCTGCACACTCGTCCGCATTCACACATGCATTTTTACGGCCTCAGTTCCCACGTCTGTAAAATGGACATAAAATACCTACCCTGTATTGCTGTGAGGATTAAACAGAATGAGATAGGACACTGAAGTGTGCCTCAGTGCCTGCCACAGCGTGCACACAAATATTCCCTTATTCCTCTTCACCAGTGCACAACATTCCCATACGTGCCAAGACAGATATACATACATCCATATGTATGTATACACGCTACAGATACACCTGTATGTATGCATGTATGTATAGCGTATAAACATATATAAAACCACATACCTGAATAAACATATCCACTTTTCCAAGGATCACCTCTCCTTGAAAGAGGGCTGTGACCAGGAAAGAAAGCAAAGGCCACCTACTTCTCGGCTTTCCCGGAACGTTGCCATTCTGGTGGCCCCAAGCGTGCTATTCCACAAGTGCCCAGCAGAGGGGCCTTTGCGGAAAAGCCATCTTCCCTCAAACCCAGAACTGAAATTAGAGGCCCTTCAAGACCTCACCAAAGGGCCTAGCTCTTGAAGGAGGGATGCCTGGGCTACCATGCCCAGCCCTCCCCAGGCTGGGTGGATGCCAGGTCTTGGGAAAAATGGAGAGGAACAGAACTTCTCATTGTCCGGTATAGGAGGTGCCTAAGGGCAGCCAAGACCTGTGTGTGCCCAGCATCGGCTCCAGCCTGGGACCAGTGACTGTGGCAGGGCCTTCCCTGCCCCAACACAGGCAGCATCACAGCCCCCCGACCTCTCCCGTGCATACTGGTCCTGCAGCCACGCTGGGGGCTGGGTGCTTCAGATCGACAAGTAGGGAGACACTGGGGCTTTAGCCAGGAGACAGGGCCAGTCTAACTCCATTTTCAGAGCCCAGCCAGGGCTTCAACCATATACAGTCACGCACACGCCTCCTCCCAGTGCCAGGGCTGCGAGGAGGAAAAGACTGAGGCCGTTCCTTGAGACATGAACTTTAGCCCAAACTGGAGCCCCAAACCAGTCACTTGGGCAAGCAGCTTCCTGGAAACACCGGAAGTCCCCTGGGCTAGTCCTACCCAAAGTAGAAGGTCTCAGCCCATAGGTCATGGGGGAAGAAAGCCTGTTGACCGAGGGAGTGGAGCTGCAGAGTCCCAAAGTCAGGACTCTCCCTTGGCCTCAGGGAGAGCCGAGCTTGGAGCCCACTCCTCACTGTGTCCCTCCCTCTGCCTGCAGAGGGCCCAAGCACCAGGCCATCCTCTCCGACGTGACCCTCGGACACTCTGGCCTCCATCTCCCCCAGGGCGGGGGAGGCAGGACTCCACCTGACACAGCAGCCCAGCCCCCGGAGCCCTGCAGAAAGAAGGCCTGGGACTAGCACACCTATAGTCGTAGGTGGCGATCTTCTTGCCATTCTCGAGCTGGGAGGGGGTGATGGAAAGCATCTTGAGGGAGTGCAGCTTCGTCAGGAAGTGGCTCTCTGGGGGTGAAAGGCAGAAGACGGAAATGCTCAGAGGAAGGGCCACGTGGCAGAGGCCAAGGTCGGGACAGAGAGACAGCAGGCAGCTCACCTCTCACCCTCCGGTTCTTCTTCAGCTGCCAGGTGGGTACGAACACAGTGACCTCTCGGTGGCCCCGGTTCCAGAAATACTGCACCGCCATGGCAATGCCACGGCAGGAGAAGAAGTGCTGGAGGCCGTGCCTGTGGGGGTGGTGGAAGGCGAGAGAACAAGTCCCACCTGAAGACTATGGCCCTGCCTCCCCGCCCTCCCTCAGAACCAGCCAGGGAGCAGAGCAGGCAATGCCACACCCCCTGCATCGAGCCAGCAAGGCCCTTCTCCCTTTCCTCCATCATCGAACCTTCTGGGAACACCTACCAGGTTCACTCACCTACACTGTGTGTGTGTGTGTGTGTGTGTGCACGCACGCTTGGGTGGCAGATGCACCTGTGTGCACCTGCGTGTGTGTGGCAGGGGGACCTCCAGGACAAAAGGAAAAAGAATTGGGCGCCTGGGTGGCACAGCGGTTAAGCGTCTGCCTTCGGCTCAGGGCGTGATCCCAGCGTTATGGGATCGAGCCCCACATCAGGCTCCTCCGCTATGAGCCTGCTTCTTCCTCTCCAACTCCCCCTGCTTGTGTTCCCTCTCTCGCTGGCTGTCTCTATCTCTGTCAAATAAATAAATAAATAAATCTTTTAAAAAAAAAAAAAAAAGAGGAAAAAGAAGGCAACCTCTACACCTGAGAGCTCCACTCAGGGCTGAGAGCAGACAAACACGCATCGCCACTTACTGCATGCTGGGAGCGCGCTAGCATGGTAACTACTGTCCTGTGTGGGCAACGACCACAGTCCTCCACACACGTTGGCTAACACGTGTACGGCAGGACGGCCTCTAAGGGCCGATGGGCACAGGCAGGAAACGCTGCACAAAGGACACCTGGGCCAGGCCTTAAGGCTCGGGCTCAACACTGACAGCTGGCCTGGGGTTGACAGACACCAGGCCACGTGGGGCAGGCAGCAGTGGGAGCAGGACAGGCCTTGGCAGGGGACAGATGGGAAGCCAAGGCCAGCCAGGCCCCTTACTAGGCTCTGGAATCTGGGGCAAGATTCGTCACCTCTTCGAGCCTGGCTCTGCTTCTATCAAAGAGGGAGAACCGAAATCTCCTTTCTAAGGGCTGTCTTAATAATTCCGAGCACGCTGCTAGCACGCCGTAGCCACCCACCGGTTCCCCATTTGAACCCCATGTCAGAGGTCAAGAGGGGATGCCACACTCTGGCCCCCCAGGGATGCCTGCCCCAGCTGCCCAGAACCCCCACCCACCCCACGCCCGCGGGTACTCACACCATGGCCACACTGCTGCCATCAATGACCACTCGCCGCAACGCCTGGTTCCCGGGTTCCCCCGACAGGTTCAGCTCGAAGGGTGTATTCAGGGCCTCGTGGTACCTCTGAAAGCTGGTCACTGTGCTGTTCGCCTGCGGGTGGCGAGGCGGCTGCCTCGGGGCCCCCTCCCGAGCCCCCAGGACCCCCTCCATCTGAGGTTGGTGCTTACTACTGGGAGCCGAGGTGCTGCCGGACTGGGGACCCTGCCTTTCGGCCTCCCCCTGGCCCTTTGGGAAGGAGGCGTTGCCCCTTGACGAAGGCTGGCCCTCGCTCAGGAGTTTGGCCGGATCCGAGACTGGCCCCGGATCTGTGGGCGTCTTCTGAGCCGCAGGTGGTTTGGGAGCTCTGGAGGCTTTGGGGGCGGCAGGTGCTCTGGGGGCTGCAGACCCCATTTTGGCTGCAGGCCCAGTTTGAGCTTTGGGTGCTTTGGGCCCCGCAGGTGATGACTTCGCCGCAGGCGTTTTCTGAGCCGCGGGAGCTCTTGGAGCGGCAGGTACCGCTGGAGCTGCTGGTGCCGGCGGAGCCCCGGCTGCCTTCTGAGCCGTGGGCACCCCTTGAGCTGCTGGCTTTGTCGGAGCCGAAGGCACTTCGAGAGCGGCAGTTTCTGCGTGGACCGCCAGCGTCGTCTGGGCTGTAGGCACTTTGGGGACTGCAGGCGGCCCTTGATCCGTGGGTGGGGTTTGCGCTGTGGCCACTGCTGCAGCCATGGGCACTTCGAGAGTTTCAGGCACTGTTTGAGTATCGGGTACTGACGGAGCGCTCGGCTCCCCTTGAGCCACGGGCCCCCCCTGAGCTGTAGCCACTCCTTGCCCTGGCGGCGGTGCTGGAAAGGGCCCCTCTTCTGGCCCTTTACTATCCCACTGCCCACTTCCTTGATCCCCTGGCTCGCTTCCAGCTTGCAGCTGGGCTACAGAGGTCGAGGGTGGCCCTATCTGCGGAAGTCCGGAGCTAGTATTATCCTTGACACCTGAGCCCCCCGAGACCACCAATAAACTCATGACTTTTTGGGGGGTCTCCGGCCTCGGGCAATTCTGGAGGGCCACATCTCCTCCGGGTCCCGCATCTGGTCGGCAGTCTGGGCCTTCCATGCTGGGCAAAGGAACCAGCTCCTTCTGCTTCCACTCGAGATTTAAGGGCAAAGGATTCTGCCCTGGTAGCTTGAACTGAATGGGGCCCAGCGGCCTCTGCCAGAAGGGGAAACTGAAGCAGGCCTGGGACAGGAGCCAGGCCAGGTGGAGGGAGTGCAGCTCATTGATCCTCCAGAAGGTGGCAGCGATAGCCCCCGGCCACAAGGGCCCAAAGGCTGGCCCTGGGGTCCAGGCCTTCCAGGGCGGGCACACACCCAGGGCTGACACGGGAGGCTGGAAGGGGAGTTTGTCTTCCACTCTCTGGCCCTGCCTCTGCTGTGACAGGGCCTGTGTGGGGGCTGCAGAGTCCTGGCTGCCAGTGGCTCGCGCTGGCCCTTCGTCTCGAGCGCTGTCTGTGCCACCGTGGCTGTTGGAATCGACCCTGGAGGAAGCCCAGGTTTGTTGGAAGGGTGGTTAGACCACTTAAGTCCCCCACTACTTCCTTGAGATGGGGGAGCAGGGGAAGGATCAAAGAAGCAAAGAGATTCTTCAGAACTTACCGTACCAGCTGGCTGGCGGCCTCCTGCTGTGTGTTCTGGCCTGGGGTGGCTGCGACAAGGGCCCTGGTGGCTCCCAGGCTGGTTAATCTCTTTGAATGTTCTTGACTCCTGTTCTGGAGTGTCCCCACCTCCAGGAAGGGCCCAGGACCGTCTCCCACAGACACCATGGCCGGGCCTTCCTTCTGCTGGTGAGGGGGGCAGATCAGGACCTCGGGGTCAGAGCGCGAGTCGGAGGGGCCGATGCGGCTGAGCCACTCGATGATGTCCTCCTTGCCCGCAGCATCCCGCACGAGGCTCAGCAGCAGCTCTTGGACTGCTGGGGGCAGCTGCAGCAGATCCCCTGCGTACTGGTCACCACGGATCCAGACCAAGGCCCCAAAGGCCCTGGTCACCTCAGCTTCCCAGATTCCTCTGGGGGTGAGCAGAGCGGCAGGGCCCCAGCGCAGCCGCCCCACCAGCTCCTCCAGCCAGTTCTGGGTCATGACAAAAGACTCAGTCAGCCCCCCCACCATCAGAGAGCCGGGGGGGCCAGGCACCAGGTAGGCCAGGGTGCTCCAGCAGAGACAGTCGAGAAAGAGGCCCTGGGCCCCAAGGAAGGCGCAGTGCAGGGCCTGCGGGTAGCGCACCTCCTTCCACAGCTCCGGGCTGCACAGGCCCTTCAGGTACTCCTGAAGCCACAGTGGGGAGAGAAGCACAAAAGAAGTCATTCCTTTAAGGGCCAGCACTCACTGGCTTGCGCTCCCCACCCTCCAGGACTGCCCTGCGCAAAGGACATGCCCTCCCCTTGCCTACCGCAATCCAAATATCTCCCCCATGGCCAGCCCCTCTCTCCTGGTTCTGCCCCCTCACACACTCCTTTCTTCCCAGGGAGCTCTCAGACAGGATGAGGGAGGCACCCAGGGGAAGGGGAAAGCACCTAGGCTTGGAGTCGGGGCCCTGGTTCTAGCTCCAACTCGTCTGCCACAGGTTAGGCAGGTTAACTGTGGGAAATTTCCCTTCTTCTCAGGACCTCTGTCCCTTGGCCTGTAAGATGGCAAGTGAAGTGAGATACCCCTAAGGTCCGGTCTTCTCCAGTTCTAGAAATGCAAGCCAGCCAGGAGAAGGAGAATTGCACGCTACTGAGTACCCTCCACGTGCCAGGAAGCTATGTGACCCGGGGCGAATTGTTTACCCTCCCGTGCTTGCGATTCCGCATCTGCAAAATGGGGAAAACAGTCCCCCCCAACACTAGGCTATTATGAAGCTTTGATGAGTTAATACAAAGGGAGTGCTTAGGCTTCTGTCTGACATAGCCTGTTCCCATTCTGTAGGCTCAGAAGGGACACTTCGCTTGCCCAGGGACACAGAGCTAGAGGCTGATGGGCCGGGGACACAATCCACACCTGTCTGACTCTGAAACCAGAGCTCTTTCCACCTCCTCAGACTGCATAGTGACTACAGGGTAATCCTGTGGGATTCTGGCTTAATCCCCCTCCAGAAGGTCTCTAGCACAACCTGTACCTGTAACCATGGTAACTCTGTTGCCCAGAGGGAACAGAGGAGGAGGTAAGTCACTGGGCCAGCATCCAGGGGAACCCCGCAGATATGCACAATGGCTTAACCACAAGGAAGGCCTCTGGCTCTCTGGGCAGACCAAGTCCTCATCTTCACAGGGCTCACACACTCAGTCTTCACCAGCCGTGGGGAGGGGAGAGGTTGGGGCTCCCCCATATGGCTGACCTGCCCCAGCACGGACCCATGAGCTCCAAGACAGCATAGGCACCCCCTCTTAATCAGCCAACCCGTGTTCATTGCAGTCGCCCTCACGTCCCTCCTGTCCCTCCACATCCCCACGCCCATGACAGTCATCCCTCTTCCTGTTTTCCCCTAACAGTTCCATTAGGGAACAAAGGCTCCATTTTAGATCTCCAGCAGCCCATTCTGAAGACCACTCCAGCCCCCTCCTCAGACCATCCTGCTCAGAACGATGCTTACCTCTTCTACCTGGGCCAGGCCACAGATCCCAACCCCTTCCCCAAAGGGCCTGAAAGACATCTAGGCACTTGGGCCCTGGTCTAACCCCTTTGCGATCAGTCCAAAACCAGCTCAAAACCTGATAGACATCCCAAGCCAACCTCTCCCACCCAGAACCTCCGTGGGTCCTACGCTCCAGCAAGGGTGAATCTGACCAGGTGCGGGATAACTGTCGCAGATCTTAACCAATCCCCACCCCAGCATCCTACATTCCAATGACTTGAAAAACAATATGTAAAAATGAAGAGATGTGCTGGAGAAGAAGATTGTGGGTGGTTTCTTTCTCTTTGTGCAAAGAGCTTAAAATAGTTATTGTTCCATTAACTGTTCAATATTTTTTAACTAAAAGATACATTAAAAACTAAGATTATTTTCCAAATAATAAATGTGAACTAATATCCATCGAATACTTACTGTGCGTCAGCCTCTATATACCCATGATCTCATCTATTCCTCTCTCAGCCCTAGAAGGAAATTACTACCATCCCCATTTTAGATGAGCAAGGAAGGGCACAAGTCCAAGGTTACATAGATAGTAGGCTGGGATACTCAGGCACTCTGACTCCAAAGTCTGGGGTCTTAACCGTGGCACTGTCTACACCATTCAGCAAAAAAAAACAAAGAAACAACAGGGTTATAAATCTGAGCCGCACGTTGGGTATAGTGATTACTTAAAAATAAAATAAATAATAAATAAATTTTAAAAATGAAAATAAATAAATAAAAAAGCAGACCGAAAAAGTTGTTTGAGGAGCAGTTAGAGCCGGGAGACCAACCAGACCCTACACAAAGGTTGGGTAAGTACTTCCACACGCCTGGAGGTTTGTTCTCTAGACAAACTAGCAGGCCAGAACCAAGGTCCCGGGATTAGAGGTTGATCACCATACTTGAGGGTGTGGCTACCACCCAAAAACGTGAAGGACGGGAGGCGGGCCAAGTGATGATTTCTACAAGGAGAGCTGAGTGCAGAGAAACTCACTCTTCCCATTCAACAATTCAGCAGCCAGACTGTGACCCTTCAGGACAGAGAATAGAGAAATACATTCTGGAAATCTGGCCAGCCAGAGAGCAAAGACCTAAAGATCACGAAACAGGTTCCCTAACAGACAGTGCCCGCAGATCTCTGAACAACCAGGCTCAAAACCAGTTAAGTGTCAGCCTCATGCAAGGATGACCATATGAGGAAAGCTTCTAATGTGAAATAAACATATGGGAGCGCCTGGGTGGCTCAGTCCGTTAAGCATCTGACTCTTGATCTCAGCTCAGGTCTTGATCTCAGGGTCCTGAGTTCAAGCCCCACATTGCGCTCCATGCCCTGCATGGAGCCCACTTAAAAAAAAAAGAGGGGCGCCTGGGTGGCACAGCGGTTAAGCATCTGCCTTCGGCTCAGGGCGTGATCCCTGCATTATGGGATCGAGCCCCACATCAGGCTCCTCCGCTGGGAGCCTGCTTCTTCCTCTCCCACTCCCCCTGCTTGTGTTCCCTCTCTCACTGGCTGTCTCTGTCTCTGTCAAATAAATAAATAAAATCTTTAAAAAAAAAAGAAAGAAAGAAAGAAAAGAAAACATACAGAAAGGGGCGGGGAACAATTTGAAGGAAGAGAAACTAGGCAGGGAGAAGAAAACTTCAAAACATTTACTATCATTGCTCTCTCAGAGAGGTAATAGAGAACATTGGCACATTAAACAAGAATAGGATACTATTTTTTTTAAGATTTATTTATTTGAGAGAGAGAGTGTGTGCAAGTGGGGGGGGCACAGAGGGAGAGGGAGAGAGAGAATCCTCAAGCAGACCCTGCTGAGCATGGAGCCCGATGCAGGGCTTGATCCCAGGACCCTGAGATCATGACCTGAGCCGTAACCAAGAGATGGCCGCTTAACTGAATGAGCCACCCAGGCACCCCTTTGAAAAGAGAATTCAGAGAATATAAATGACTTTTTTTTAAGATTTAATTTTTAAGTAATCTCTACACCTAATGTGGGGTTCAAACCTACAACTCCGAGATCAAGTCATACGCTCCACCAGCTAAGCCAGCCAGGCGCTCCCATAAATGACTTTTAGATATTAAAAATATGATGGCAGTGGAGCTCCTGGGTGATTCAGGCAGTTGAGCGTCTGACTCTTGATTTCAGCTCAGGTTATGATGTCGGAATCATGGGATTGAGGCCCAGATCAGGCTCCATACTCAGTGGGGAGTCTGCTTGAGATTCTCTCCCTCTCGCTCTGCCCTTCCCCCTCCAATAAATAGATAAAATCTTTTAAAAAATTAAAAAATAAAAAGGTTGGAAGATAAACTTCAGGAAATCTCCAGAAAACAGAGCAAAAAGTCAGAATTGGAGAACAGGAAGAAAAATAAGAAAAAATACACCAGGCCAGAAAGGTCAATGTCTGAAGAGGAGTTCCAGAAAGAGAGGACAGAGAAAACACCGGGGGTGGGGGAGAGGAATCAGCAACAAAACAGTTTCAGAAAATTTTCTAGATCTAAAGCACACGAGTGCCCAGAGAGACGGGCCCACAGAGGACCACAGGAGTAACCGCAGATCGATAAAGACAGACCCACACAAAGGGGTCTTACCGAGAAACTTCAAAACAGTGGGAAAATTACAAACTTCCAGACAGAAAACATTTCACACACAAAGGACCTGGGACCTGCAGAGCTTCAGATGCCTCAAAAGCAGGACGTGAATGGCATAATGCCTCTGCATTTCTGAAGGAAAATTATTTTCCATTTATAATTCAATACCAAGCAAACTATCAGTATCCAGTGACCTTCAGATGTGCAATGCAGATGTGCCAAGATGCATATCATTTTACCTCCTCCAACATTCTACCTCCTATAAAACCTTTGGGGGGGGGGGGTACCTTTCTCGGGAAGCTGCTGAGGAGCATTTTCCAGCAAATCAACACAGGAAACCAAGAAAGGAGATCCGACATAGGAAAAAAGCTAAGACAAACTCCAGCTAAGAGAGATCTCAGAATGGATTCATCCATTCAACAAATGGTCACTGCGCATCTCCTCGATGCCGGGCACTGTCCCAAGACCACGAGCATCAGCACGCATGGGGGACAGCTAGTTCGAACTGGAGGGTAGGACTCAAGACACAAGCTTGTTGAGAGCAGTCACCGGCATGCTCTCTAGCACTGTACCATCCTTCTCACTTGATGACGTCACCGATGGACATGCTCCACCAAGCCAAGATAGAGACATTCGGTCCAGGAAACAAGGCATTTGACAAAGAAAAAAGGGATGCCAAGAACGACAGCCAACTGAAGTCTCGGAGGACAGCTGTGCAGTCCTGGATAGACAGAAAGATGTCTCCAAGAAGAAAGCTGGGACCGCAACAACACCCTGAACCCGTAGATCGACCTTCTGGAAAAACGTAGTGAGAGGCTACTGAAGTTGTAAGAACTGGCTACGGGTACAAAGAAAAACAAGCAAATTGAAAAACAAGGGGATCTTAGCCTTAGTGAAATAAAAAAGTAAGAAAACAAACAAGCAGAGTACACGGCAAGGCCCAGATGTGAATGACGCATGCGCAGGCATGACGATGCAAACAGTAAGTGATGTGAATGACACATGTGCAGGCATGACGATGCAAACAGTAAGTGCAGGTCTGACAGAAAATTGAGATATAACTATATTGGGAGAAAAGAAGGGATGGTGAGGTAAGGGACTAAATCCAACACAGGAAGTAAAAAGGTATCTAAAACTGGGGCTCCCGGCTAGCTCAGGTGGTACAGCGTGTGACTCTTGACCTCAGGGTTGTGCGTTCAAATCCCACGCTGGGTGTAGCAATTACTTAAAAATAAAATCTTTTTTTGGGGGGGGGCTATATGAAAGTGAAACTTTTGATGGACGTATTTTCATCCTCGTGAGTATATACAAGAAGTATAATTGTGAAACTAACATAAGATTGTGTCAAACATCCTTCAATTAAAAAATTGACATAAAAAATGCTAAAGAAAGAAGACCCCTCCCCCAAAGTGTAATTGTTGGGTCGAAGAGTAACTGCATGTTTCACACTAATAGAAATTGCTAAACTACTCTCCGAAATGGATTGGACCTTTACCACGCCTGTCCACCATGTTCCAGAATTCCATAGCTCCACGCTCTCCTTAATACTGGATGTTGACAGCCTGTTAAATTTTAGCAATAAAAATAAAATCTTAAAAAGAGAGAGGGAGATCTAAAATCAATTAGTCACCTCTGAAACTATAACATATAGTACACTATATGGTAATTAATTGAATTTAAATTGAAAAAAATAGAAAAATAAATAAATACACACAAAAAATAAAATCAATTAATCAAAAGATAATAGTACCTACACATATATATATATATATATATATATGTATATATATATATATATATCTTTCTTTTTTAGGAATGCGGAGATGAGGAAATGCGAAAGAGAATACTGTCTAGGAGGAAGAGCACCGAAGACGGAGTTGGGAGGGACAAGGCAGGGAATCACGGTGTCCTGTTGTGCATTACTATTGGACTTTTTATTTGTGCATTACGTTGATAGAAGAAAAATTAAGTTTAAAAAAAGAAAGGGAAAGATTAGTTGCCCAAAACACAACTGGGTGTGTGGTAAGAGTTTAGCAATCAGCCGATGGGGGGGTTGTGGGGGGAGATAGCCCTGATTTGTATGTAGCATTTGACAATTTCTATGGCATAAATACTCCCACCATGGCTGATATCAAACAACCAACGGGACTCCACTGGTTTGCAAACTTCCCGAAGTGTTGACAGCGGGTTGGGAGCTCCAGCATATCCCTGGCCACCAACTTCCATGTGACTCCTGACAGTGTGGAGCAAGGGACAGATAAGCTTCCATCTGACCACCAAGCCCAAAGTCAGCAAACCACGCCCTGTCCCTCTGCTCCCCGAACCCAGTCTTTGGCTCCCCTCACCTCCCTCCATCATCTCCAGAAAGGAGAAAAGTGAAATGTCACCTCACCTCTCCTCTCTACGCTCAATGCTTCCTCACTGTTGCCAAGGACAGAGGGCTGAGCAGGGCCTGTCCGTTGGCAACTCTAATCATTATTAAAACCCTCCTTTCCACTTGCTGATGTCACCTCAGAGAGGCCAAGCCACCCCAGTGTTTGTTTTTTGCCGTCTGGGGAGGTGATTTCCGGCCAATGTCTTCATTATTTTTCAAATCCCACCACAAGATAACAATTTAAAGGCACTCGAGTTCTACGGACATTTTCCTGGAAAGCCAGCGCATATAATTTAGAAACATACCCAGACCCTTCTCCAGGTGAGCCTGTCTCCTTCACCCCTCCTCTCCCCATCTAGTCACCCCCATGCTCACCCCTCTCCCATCCTTCAGCCTCTGGTCTCACTAGGTCCTCTCTGCCCGTTGGCCTGTGTTTTATAGCACATTTATCAAAGTGCAGGATTCCTTGTCCCTACAGCTGGGATTGGGGTCAGCCACAGCACCTCCACATGGAAGCCACAGGACATCCTAATACTTGACAAATTGTCACGTCTCAGATTGCTGGACCTTGGGGAGCATTTCATCTTACTTTAATTTCAGCTTTTCACTTTACAAACAAGGAGACCAAAACTCAGAGACAAAAGCACTCGTTCAAAGTTATACAGTAATAACTGACATCTATGGGGAGCCTGGGTGGCTGGGTCGGCTGAGCGCCCGGCTCTTGGTTTCAGCTCGGGTCACCATCTCAGGGTCCTGGGATCAAGGCCCCCACGACCACCACCATGGAGGCCTCGGTGGGGAGTCTGCTTGAGGATTCACTCCCTCCTCCTCTGCCCCTCCCCCACAAAATAAATAAATCTTTGAAAAATAATGACATAACAATAACTGTTATCTATACCGCATGGCTCTCCACATTTGCAAACGTACTTAGGCATGCATTATTTCAGCTGACTCACAACCCCTCCATGATATGGGTGTTACATTATTATTTTATAGGTGAAGAAATAGGCTCAAGGGACAGTAAATTTTTTAACCCAGGTCACCCAGTGACAGGGTAGCAAACCCCGATCTCAAACTCTCTCTGCCACACCCCTCTATCCCAGACATAGCTTGGTGACAACAGGTGGAGCCCAGATCTCCTGACTCCTGGGACAAAGCCTTATCCTCCCACTTTCCCTGCTCTCCTGCTCCAAACCTCCAACCATCTCTTCTTTCTGCTCATTCTGTGCAATAAGAGAGGGACTTACCCAGAAGACCCTCGTGTTATGTTTCCCCCCAAGGGAAGACAAAGGGGAATGAGGTGACAGGTAGGGGAATCAAGAGAGCCACTGGTTACATTAGCAGGGCCCGGGGTGTGAGGGAGGGATCAGTGGCCCTAGGAAGCCCGGGGCAGCGGTGGGAGCAGAAGCAGACAGGCCTGGAGAAGCTGATCTGGGATTTAAAGTAGAGGGCAGGGACGCTGGTCACCTCTGACAGTACAAATCCCAAAAAGGGTGAGTTGTTCTATTTCAAATTAATAAAAAGATTAAGAACCCAAAACAACCCCAAAGGCTCCTCTTGTTAACCCACCCTATTCCAGCTACTGAAAAGTCTGAATCTCAGGGGCTCCTGCCCATCCATTCTCTGGGCAGGCACCCCTCCCGTCCCCCAGCACCTCTGTCAGAATTGGAAAAACTGCTGACGAAGCAGCTCAGTGGAGGGGCTGAGGGAGGAACTTTCCAGCCGCTTGCCTGCCACTGGCCAGTGTATTCTGGGCTCTCCCACCCATGGCCTTGACCAATTAGGATATTGATATAGACCCATCTGGGGAAGGGGTGTGTGTTGGTCCGGGAGGGGGGGTGGGCAGGGTGAGAGGTGACTGGGAGTGGGTGGCCTGGGACCCAGGGAAGCTATAGCATTCCTACCAGGAAAAGATAAGGGAATCTAGGGGAAGAGGGAGAACTTGGACATGATTGGGGGTCAGAGGGAACCTGAGAGGCCCAAGTGGAGAAGAAGCTTGTGAGAGAAGCCAGGGAGAATGCAAGAGAGGTGCACTGTGACCTGGCCTGTCCAGCGCCCAGCCCCACACAGCAGACTCTTTCATCTGAGAAAGCCCACAGCCCTCCTCCAAGATTCCCACCCATCCCCAAGGGCTGCTGCCTTCCAGAGCAGCTGCATACACACACACACACACACACACACACACACACACACACACGCCCCTGCAAGAGGCTGCCTAGGGCATCAAGAGTGTGGGGCAGGGAGCCCAGAGCCCTGGGTTCTGGTTCCAGCACTTGCCACCCTCCCCCCCACCCCCACCTGACACTGTGTGCTCCAGCAAGCCCTTTACCCTCTCCGATCCCTGAAACCTCATCTGTAAAATGCCAGCATCTCTCTAGAAAGGTCTCTAAGGGCCCTTCCAGTCCAGCACTCTGAGAGGCTCTAAGGGGCAGCCCAGGAGCTAAGGAGACTTAAAAGGAGATAGAAGGACCTGGGCCTTCCAGCGTCTTGGTGGAGAACAAAGAGGTGTTGCAGAGGCCATAGAAATGCTGGACCTCAAGTTGTTCCCCAGATGGAGGAGCAGGCTATGGATGCTGGGGTCCTGGCCGTGGAAGGCTCATGGGGGAACACACGCCATGGAGGCTTTCTCAGCGCACTTGAGGGACAGAAGTGACACGCATGAGAGGGGTGAGGCAGAAAGGAAAAAGGGAACCAGAGGGAAGGAACCAAGGCTGCAGATCTGGAAAGGCAGGAGACCGGCCCACTACCTGCCCGCCATAGTGCCGAATCCTGGTCCAAGAACCTCTGGGGACCCCTGTCTCCCCGGGGCAGGGGAGCGCGAGAAGGGTCGCGCTGGAAGGGGCGGGTGGGGGTGGGGACGAGCTGTTTACCTTGGCTTTGCTCATGTTCTCCTTGGGCCCCTCGAGCTGCAGCCAGAAGTAGGGGGTGTCTGGGCGGCTCTGGAAGGCGTTCAGCTTGACCCTGAAGATGCGCTGCACTTGCAGCCGCTGCCGCTGCACCCGGGGCTTGGACTTGGTCTGCACCATGAACCATTCCTGCGCCGGAGGGTCGCCCCCGGACAGGAGCATGGCTGCCCCGCCCGCCCCTGGAAGGAGGGCGCCGACAGTGTCACCGGGCTCCCTGCGCGGGAGGCGCCCCAGCCGGGTGCCCGACGAGCCCAGGCCACGCCCCCTCCTCCGAGCGGCGCGCCCCCCGCCGGGGCCCGGGTCCTCCCGGCTCGCGGGCCCACCCGCCACCGCCCGGGCGCCCGTCCGCCCGAGCTCCGTCCCTTTTGGCGGCGGCTCCCGCGACAATCTCTTCCTGCCAGGGGCTGCAGCTGGGGGTGGGACCGCCGGGGCTCCCGCCGCCCTTCCCTCCGCCCCTAGCCTTCCCCCTTCAGCGCTGCGCCAGCCCCCGCTGGGTGAACCCTTTCTCCGTCTGCCGGTGGCTAGAAGGGGCGCGGAAGGCCGGGGGAGGGGGCGACGAGGCTGAGGGAGGGGGCCGGGGGGGTCCGCGAAACCTCCGCCTTCCACCCGAGTTTTAGGCCCCGAGCCAGAATCAGGGGTCAAAGTTAATTTCCTTCCACGTTCCCCTTTCCTGGGTGGAAGGAAGAGGAAGGGGAAGGAGTGGCGTTCGGGTGCGGGAGAGGGGGCTTGATTTCTGGGACTTTCTCCCAGCTCCTCCCACCGCGCCCCTCCCAGCCCTCCCCGGAGGAGAGGACCTGTGCCACTCCTCCCCCCGGAGGAAAGGGTTAAGGGAGTGCAGGGTGGGGAGCCGGGGAGGCCGGGGCCTGAGGAAACTCCGGGCTGGAAACCTAGCAGGAAGCTGAGGGTAACGGCACCGCCTCCCCACCCCACCCCCAAGTCTGGGGACAGCCGGGGCTGGCAGGCAGCCCAGACCCTCCTGAAGCCCCCAGGGCTGGAGGGGCGGGAGAGCCGCCCGAGTTTTCAGACTCGCGTTGTTTATGAAAGCCCCTTTCAGCAAGTTTGAGTAATGCCCGGAGGGGAGGCTTCAGGATGGGAGTGAGGGTCTGGCCTGTAACGCCGCCTTTGAGGGTTCCCTCAACCCTTGACCCACAGCCAACCGCTTGGCATCAGCGGTCAGGGACAAGCCCTGGGCTGGGGGGCCCGCCTCCAACACCCTGCCCCGCAGGCATCACCCGCACAAAGAGCACCTTATGCAGCCCTGCGGCCTGAACAGAACCTGGCTCTGTGGAAGGGCACAGTCTGGGTCCCTGGGGTTCCTTGACCTTTATTTCACAAACCCCAAATGAGACCTGTATTCTAACAGGCACAAGTGTACCTATGAGGACAAAGGGCAGTGGACTTCAATTTTAGGCTGGCCCTGGAACATCTGGCCCATGGGGCCATGGCCTGTTTGTGTCCATGCAGGCAAGGGGCCAAGAGCACCCCACTGCAAGGAAGGGGCCCGGCTGGGGAGAGGAGGGGGCTCACACTACTCCTAGTCTGGACTGGACTCAGCCCATCCTGTCCCAGCCCGCCCCCACCCCTGCTGCTTCTCTGGAGATTGGAATCCTGAAAAGGAAGAGGTGATGTGTCTCACCTCTGGCTCCACAGCCCTCTGCTCTGCCCCACCTGCCGCCCCGTCCTGCCTCTTCCGCGCACCTTGAAGCAGACCGGCAGGGTGAACTGTCAAGGCCTCTCCACTCTTCTACCTCTATCCGCTCTCCTCATTCAGAAGAGGCTCCTGCCTCCTCACGCTTCCGATTGTCCTCAGAAGCGAGGTGAGAGCCCCCTACCCCTGCTGTTCACTCTTCCCTGAATAAATACGTAACTCTTGTTGACCTTTTCCAGTTGATGGGGGACCCCACGCACAGTAGCATCCTCAAGGAAAATGCTCAGGTTTAATCCTAGGTTCAAAACTGCCATGTGGAGGATGGAAAGAGGTCAAGTTTAGGAGTCAGGGACTTGATAAATGGATAAAAGAGGGTAATTTATGTCAACTCCTCTGACTCCATTTCTTCAGCTCTTAAAAATGGGGATAATAATACCTACCACACAGGCTGTAAATGAGACCACACAGGTACGGGTACACACCTGGCACACTTTCTGGCACCGAATAGATACCCAATGCCTTTTAATGTTCCCTTCCGGGATCTTGTCTCTTGTCCCCACCTCACCTCTGGCCCATATATCACCGTAGCTTCCCAGAGATCCCCTCATTTTTCCACAGTCACCAGCCTGGCCCCTGGATCAGGCTCTCCTCACCCTTCCTGCTTACCCAGCCCCTCCTCCTGCCTCTCCTCCTTGATGTAGTCGATTTAATTAAATAGCCTGGCTCCAGTCCCGACTTCACCAGTGATGAGTTGTGCACGATTAAGCAGGTAGCTGAGTCCTTGACCTCTCTGGGCTTCCTCCTCTAAATTCATTCACTGGGCGAAACTCATTCACTCATTCAACAAATTCAACACGTATTTATTGTTTACTATAAGCCAAGCCCTGGGAGTATAGCATTGACTACGTTAACTCCTGGCCTGCATGGACGGGGAGAAGAAAGAAGAAAACAGCTGGGATAGCAGGGGATGATAAATATTCTCCTGGAAATAAAAGCAAGGTGTGCTGATGAAGAGTGCCCGATGGGGCCTCTCTGGGGAGGGGATAGTTCAGCTACAGGGAGAGCAGGGACGGGGGCACTGAGGTGGCGATGTGCAAAGCTCTCAACGATTTTTGATCCAAGCCTCTCCCAGCGTCATCTGTTTAGTGGTTCCTTGCCTACAACAGAGGTTAAAACTTGTTCAATTGTGTTAGAGGCTTTCCTTGCCCTGGCCCAAACCTACCTTCCCAACCTTGTATGGAAGGATCCCAGCTCAAGTCTAAGGAGAATCTGATCTGTCTCGGCATGTCTGGCAACGGGGCAGCACACCCTGCCAGGAGCCTGTTTGCATAAGGAATGAGAAACCTCCAGAGAAAGCTCCGTGATTAAAGGAGGGGCCTGCCCTGTAAGCCTGACAGATAGGCCTATTCCAGTTGCTGGAGGTGCGAGTGGGGAGCCCTGGGATCCAGGCAGCCTGCTTGGGACCTGTGTGTGGGAGTAACCCAGAGAGGAGATAGGCTTCTCCCTGACTTTGCCAGAATCCTGAGCAGCTTGCCCCGGAGGGCTCCCATTGGAACAGAAGTAGCTTCCCAGAGGCACAAAGAATGGTCAGGACTTGAGGTGGTTCCAGATAAGCAAGCAGAGGCAAGAGCCAAGGAAACTGGAGTTACTCTGGGGGAGAGTGATGGCTCCCCTTATTGGTCAGGATCTCAATAGGAAGCACATGGTCCCCTCAAAAGGAATGGCTGAAGGAAGTTTACAGACTGGATCTTTCTGGGGATGTGGGCAGGGTGAAGGAAAACCAGTAAGAGGTTCTAGGGTTAGTGTGGGGGAAGCTGTTACCACCATAGGCCTGAAAGGGAAAGGGGAAGAAGTGGTTACTGGAACCAACTAACGGACCAGAGCTGGAGCTGTAGAGGGCCACAAGACAGGAGCTGGGACCGTACGTAAGGACGCACAGCCACTACAAGCTGTGACCCAGCGCGGAGGGAGCAGACTTCCAACTTGCTGCCAGTGACTGGCATTGGCCAAACCCAGACGGAAGCCAAAGGACAAAGAAGTAGGGTGGCGGCAGGCCATTGAGGTCAGCCTCCTGGACACTGCACAGGGTGTTGGAGAGCAAAGAGAAGAACTGGAAGGGACACGGAATGGCCAGCATACCCCTTTGTCTGTAACACCCACAGGCTGATAAGGCCCAAGGAAACTGGGGCTATAGTAATTTCCCCTGCTCTTCCCCTCACACACTCTCTCAGCGACAGGGATGAATACCCCTGTGCTCCCCCCACTCAGAATACAGGGCTCAGACTCACCTTCAAACCCCAGCTCTGTCACTGCATCAGCATTACACGTTGCCACAAACCAGGGGGGTGGCTGAAAACCACAGAAATGTATTCTCTCACAGTGCAGGAAGCTAAAAGTTTGAAACGAAAACATATAGAGCCACTATTAGCAACTTGGTGCATGGATAGACGAACTGTCGAGGGGAACAGACGAACAATGTAGAAAGGAAGAGCAACTACACGCTGGAATTTAGTATATGACAGAGATAGCCTTTCAGTCCGTGAAGATAAGATGAATTTTCCATAAAGATCTTGGGATAACAGGGTAGCCTTCTGAGCGAAAATAAAACAGCCACGCCTCACCTCATACACCAAACCAAATTCCTGAAAAATCAACTATTTAAATATTAAAAATGAAATAGTCAAAATACTATAGCCATGGGAAGATTTTTTTATTATTATATTTGGAAGAAGCAGAACTTTCTAAGAATGACATCAGATCAGAAGTCATCGAAAACTTGTTTAATACATTCCATTACATAGGGGCGCCTGGCTGGCTCAGTCGGTAGGGCCTGTGACCCTTGATCTCCAGGTTATGAGTCTGAGTCCCAAGTTGGGTGTAGAGATTACTTGAAAATATAATCTTAAAAAAAAAATACAGGGGCGCCTGGGTGGCTCAATCGGTTAAGCAGCTGCCTTCGGCTCAGGTCATGATCTCAGGGTTCTGGGATGGAGCCCCGCATCGGGCTCCCTGATCAGCGGGAAGCCTGCTTCTCCCTCTTCCTCTGCTGCTCCCCCTGCTTGTACTGTCTCTCTGTCTCTCTCTCTCTCTCTCTGTCTGTCAAATAAATAAATAAATAATCTTTTTAAAAAAATACATTCTGTTACATAAATATAGCATTTTTTTCCCATGGGAAAATAAACCCCCTAAGTAGAGTCAACAGACAAATGAAAAGCTGAGAAAACTGATTTGCCAATTACATCACAGACCAAGAGCTGATTTCCTGGATATTTAAACAGTTCGTACAAATCAATAAGACACAGACTAACTCAATAGAAAAATGGACAAAGGATATAAACCGTCCACAAAGGAGGAGATATAAATGGTTCTTAAACATATGAAAAGATACCCCCTGTCATTCTTCGTCAGAGAAATGCAAGTCAAAACTGTGGCAAGATTTTTCACCTACAGACTGGCAAAAACCAGCAACGTTTGCTAACACAGTGTTGGCCACGCTCAGGCCCTGCTGGCGTGTCCTCACGACCTCCAAGGACAGCAATTAGTGTCCATTACATTTTAATTGGATATACTCTGGAGCCCAGCAATCATACTCTAAGAATGTCTTTTACAAATATATTCTCACACGAGCTTAAAAAAAGAGGAGCAAGGGTGTTCTTTGCAGCCTTGTTTGCCGTGGCAAAATGTGGACGTTCATTCATGCAATGGGAAACTATCATTCAAAAAAAGAAGGGGGGAGAACCGTCCTAATGTGAAGCTAGGTCCAAGGCATATCAGAGTGAACTTTATGCCTAGTGCAGGAGAAGGAGGGCTGGGGGGAACCATCTGGTTACTGATTGATTGCCCCAGCGCCCCGGCCAGCACCCACCAAAGGCATGTGTACTGTGGGCTAAGGAAGCTGAGGCTGAAGGGGCCCCCGAAGCACAGGCCCCTGCCATGGGTTCATGCAGGCTTATGTTTTAGTGAAATGTGCAAAAGGTATTTTAACCCCAGTGGGTCAGACTACTGTGTCTTTCCCTTCAGACTTCCCTCTGTCACACTTCCCCTTGCGTCAGGTGCCGCTGGAGGAGCCAAGGGCAGTTTGGGGATCTAGCAAAAGGGCAGGTGGGTTGGAGACACGTTACTTATAAGTTTAGTGGGATAGATTTATGTGGCGTGTGGCAACTTCCACACAGAGTTAAGCTATTGCTTGCCATCCCTGTGCTGAAATGGCTTTCAGAAATAATGCCTTTTGCCTGCCCCGGTATGGCCACACAAAGATGTAAGTCATACAAACTCTCACATCAGGCAGTTAATAATTTTTAAATTAAAATAAAATTTTTAAGGGTTTTATCCATTTATTTGAGAGAAAGAGAACATGAGTGGGGTGGAGGGGTAAAGGGAGATGGAGGGGCGCCTGGGTGGCTCAGTCGTTAAGTGTCTGCCTTCGGCTCAGGGCCTGATCCCAGGGTCCTGGGATTGAGCCCCGCATCGGGCTCCCTGCTCTGCTGGGAGCCTGCTTCTTCCTCTCCCACTCCCCCTGCTTGTGTTCCCTCTCTCGCTGGTTCTCCCTCTGTCAAATAAATAAATAAAATCTTTAAAACAAAAAAAAAAGGGGGAGAGGGAGAAGCAGACTCCTGGCTGAGCAGGGAGCCCTACACAGGACTCGATCCCAGGACCCTGGGATCATGACCTGAGCTGAAGGCAGATGCTTAACCAACTGAGCCACCCAGGGGCCCAGTTAGTAATTTTTTAATACCATGTCATTTTTCTGGATTTTGAGGTATTTGTGGTATCTGTCAGTTCCCTCTCTCTCTCTCTCTATCGCTCTTGCAAAAATAAATAAATCAAATCTTTAAAAAATAAACCCTCTGTGTAGGGCGCCTGGGTAGCCCAGTCGTTAAGCGTCTGCCTTCGGCTCAGGGCATGATCCTGGCGTTCCGGGATCCAGTCCCACATCGGGCTCCGTTCTGGGATCGAGTCCCACATCAGGCTCCTCCGCTGGGAGCCTGCTTCTTCCTCTCTCACTCCCCTGCTGTGTTCCCTCTCTCGCTGGCTGTCTCTCTGTCACATAAATAAAAATAAATTAATTAATTAATTAATTAATTAATTAAAAATTATTTTAAAAAACTTAAAAAATAAACCCTTTGTGAAAAAATAAATGTGGCTATGTGACAGACTCCTATTGCAGCTGCAGCATCCTGGAGGACAGGCCTTTGTTCTATATGCCTCTTAAATCCCAGTAAAGACCTACACTTTTCCTACAGTTCCATACTCCTTGTAAAAACAGTGTTTGCTACATGATGGATTAATGGGGCGCCTGGGTGGCTCAGTCGGTTCAGCGTCTGCCTTCGGCTCAGGTCATGATCCCACGGGCCTGGGATGGAGTCCCCACTCAGCAGGAAGTCTGCTTTTCCCTCTCCCTCTGCCACTCCCCCTGCTTATGCTCTCTCTCTCTCAAATAAATAAATAAATAAAAATGATGGATTCGTAGTGTAAACTGCATACTAGCATGGAATTCTGGATGCCTAATGAACAGTTAAGCCAACAAGAATTTTGGTGACAGAGTGTTACATTCTTGGGAGAGCAAGAGAAGGTCACTCTGACCAACTACAACCTCAAAGAAACAACGGGGAGTCTTGATGGAGGCAGGAAACAGAATGGAGCCGGGGCCACCTAAAGCTGGGAAACTCCAAAACCAGGCATGGTTTCAGCTGGTAGCCAATGGGGTGGTAAATTGGGAAGTACTGGAATTTTCAGGATGGAGAAAAGAATCCAAAACAATCCAAAATGCAATCGAAACTTCATCTTTTCTGCCTTGGAAAAACCTTTCGTGCTCTGCAGCGTCATTCCTGTTAGGGGTCCTAAAGCCTTCCAGCACCTGGCTGAGTTTAAGGACTATGGCTTTGTCTACACAGCCAGGTGTGGCGGCTGGCCAGGTACCAAGGCAGGCCAAGGTGTTAGCCCGCTTTCTTCCTCTGCCCTTTGCCACCTGGGGGACAAAGAATGAAGAAGATCTCTCTCTGAGGCCGAGCAACATCCTTTTTTTTTTTTTTTTAAGATTTATTTATTTATTTATTTATTTGACAGAGAGAGAGGGAACACAAGCAGGGGGAGTGGGAGAGGAAGGAGCAGGCTCCTAGAGGAGAAGCCCGATGTGGGGCTCCATCCCAGGACTCAGGGATCACGCCCTGAGCCGAAGGCAGATGCTTAACGACTGGGCCACCCAGGCACCCCACTGAGCAACATCCTTAAAGGACTTAAAGAATGGAGGGGAAATGATACAGACAGACGTAGTAAAGAGAAGGGCCATATGCACCCCAATGTTCATAGCAGCATTGTCCACAATAGCTAAACTGTGGAAGGAGCCAAGATGCCCTTCGACAGACAAATGGATAAAGAAGATGTGGTCCGTATATACAGTGGAATATTACTCAGCCATCAGAAAGAACGATTACCCAACATTTGCTGCAACATGGATGGGACTGGAGGAGATTATGCTAAGTGAAATAAGTCAAGCAGAGAAAGACAATTATCATATGGTTTCACTCATTTATGGAACATTAAGGAATAGCAGGGAGATCGGTAGGAGAAGGAAGGGAAGAATGAAGGGGGGTAAACAGAAGGGGGAATGAACCACGAGAGACATTGGACTCTGGGAAACAAACTGAGGGCCTCAGAGGGGAGGGGGGGTGGGGGAATGGGATAGACTGGTGATGGGTAGTAGAGGGCACGCATTGCATGGAGCACTGGGTGTTATACGCAAGTAATGAATCATGGAACACTACATCAGAAACTAATGATGTACTGTATAGTGACTAACACAACGTAATAAAAAAAAATTTTTTTTAAATGGAGGGGAAAGGGTTCAGTGGGGGCTCAGAACAAGTTCTGCCCCTCATCTCTACATACACCCAGCCTGTGTACCCCTCTCCACCCCACAACGTCAGAGGGGATGAGGACGTCCTGTTGTTTATTTAGGGACCCTGAGTGGGCAGTCTCCTACAGGCTCCTCTGCACACTGCCATTTGCCATATAAATTCCTGGAGTGTTAGAATTGGAAGAGATTTCAGGCACTGTTTGTGCCAGTCCAACTCCTGTATTTGATACCCAGACAGGAGCATGAATCCCAAGACCTTTGATTAAAAGTCTCAAGTTCAGGGGCGCCTGGGTGGCTCACTTCCTTAGGCATCTGCCTTTGGCTCAGGTCATGATCCCAGGGTCCTGGGTATTTGTCAGTTCTCTCTCTCTCTCTCTCTCTCTCTATCTCTCTTGCTTCTCCCTTTCCCTCTGCCGCTCCCCTGTTTGTGCTCTCTCCCTCTCTCTCTGTCAAGTAAATAAATGAAGTCTTTAAAAAAAAAGTCTGAAGTTCAATCTCTGGGCTGTCTGGCTACCTCATTTAAAGGGAGCCCTTGATGTTTACTTTTTTTTTTAAGACTTTATTTATTTGAGAGAGAGAGAGTATGAGCAGGGGGAGAGGCAGAGGGACAAGCAGACTCCCCCCCCGCTGAGTGAGGAGCCTGAAGCAGGGCTGGATGCCAGGACCCCGAGATCACAACCTGAGCCTAAGTCAGACGCTTAACCCACTGAGCCCCCCAGGCGCCCCTTTGGATGTTTACTTTTAATATGATTTCACCCGTGTGATAAGGAACTGGCTGCAGGATGGTGGGAAAGATCACTGGACCTGGAGTTGGGATCTAGCCTTCCAATTCCAGCACTGTCCCTGGGGAGCTGTGACTTCAGCCATTACTTACGCCCTCGGTGCCTCCGTTTCCTCATCTAGGAAACAGGGGTAATAATAGGAAGTTGTCGGGAGGATTGTTGGGAGAGGATTGTTGGGAGAGATTAAATGAGCTGAGCTATGTAAGGGCTTGATGAGGTGGTGGGAGCAGAGTGAGCACCCCTGTTACCTATTTAGGTCGCAGCTATTCTCAGTGAGTACCTCCGAGCCTTAGTTTGGGATTGCAGCAAACTTGGACTTGAAACACAGAAAGCACTCCCCTAATATGCGTCACAAAATGTCAGCTTTTATTATTCACTCTGCACAAGGAGGCATCAAGAGTTATAAATATAAACACTCGCTCTGCTCTTTAGGACCTTACAATCTGGCAGGGGAAACAGGGAAAGCCCCCTAAAAATACAGTTAATGAGGCAAATCTATGATTACTGAGCGCCAAACGACTGACGATTCTGAGAAGTGGGAGCCAATCTATGAAGGACATTCTGAGAAAACACACAAGAGAAGCGGATGTGGAGTTCACATAGGCACAGGGGCAGTGTTTTTCTGACCTTTCTCCTCCTCCTGCCTGCCCACCCCACCCTCCACTTGGATGCTGCTGCCCCCTGGTGTCAGGCACCTTCCCGGCACTCCCGGGTGATAATCCGGACACTGGTCACCCCTAGGGCAGTCTGGAGGGAGAGGCAGCCACTTACCAATGGCACAGCTGGGCAGGACTTGAAACTGATCCCGGTCCCCCTGGGAAGAAAGGAGGTCTCTCTTCTTCAGATTCTCCAGCCTGGACCAGGACACAAACAGCAACTGCCTGGGTGTAGGAAAGGGAAAAACAGAATTATTGTCCTTGGAGAGGGAAAGGCCTGTGACCCATCAGATGGGTGCTGGGTCTACATGGGCTCCGTCTCCAAAGGTTACAGAATCACAAAGCTTTAGAATGCACAGCCCCTCCCTCTACTAGGGCTTCAGCTCCACTCCCTTCCTGGCATCAATATGTAAATATGCGAGTGTTTTTCCTCCAAACGAAAACTGAAATCTCAACCCCTTTCAAGATTTGTGGTTAGATCTTCTGTAGAATGTTGCCCAGTTTAGGTTAGACTGAGGTTATGGGGTTTGGGAAAGAATATCACAAAGGCGATGTGTGCCTCTCAATGTATCCTATCACGGGGCATCTGATATCAACGTGAATTATTGCAGATGATGTTAACCTCGATTACTTGGTTAAGGTGGTGTTTGCTTGGTTTCTCTACTGTAAAGTTGCTCTTTTCCCCTCGCCGTACTCTATGTGTTAGAACAAGTTGCTAAGTCCATACCAAGTTCAAAGTAAGAGGACTTGAGGAAGCTCTACCTCTTAGAGCAAGGGGTACCGGAGAATTTGGGATTGCATTTTAAAACCCTCACCGTAACTAGTATATTTTGGAACAGATATTTTGAGGCCCGCAAATATCCTGCTCTTCCTGAAAGTTTTACCTACTGATTTTAGCATTCATCAATGGATCTTGCCTGTAGCAATTATTAATGTGATGGTCTAATGGTGATTTTCTATTTCACGTATTCCTTCTACATTTATTAACTGGAATTCTTCTTTTTTTTTTTTTTTTAAGATTTTATTTATTTATTTGACAGAGAGAGAGACAGCCAGCAAGAGAGGGAACACAAGCAGGGGGAGTGGGAGAGGAAGAAGCAGGCTTCCAGCAGAGGAGCCTGATGTGGGGCTCGATCCCAGGACTCCGGGATCACGCCCTGAGCCGAAGCTTAATGACTGAGCCACCAAGGACCCCTGGAATTCTTCTTTAAAGGAAACTTGTTGCTTCTCCCCCAGTGAGTTTTTTATTCAACCATTTATTTGTGTCAGTATGGACTTAGAGAGGTTTATTTTATTCTTTGCATTATAATCTAATATCATTGTTATTTATTACATTGCTCAAATTATTTCAGCCTTGGCTATTAGGACATCTTTTGAGTTGGCTCCTGCATCCTTTTGATATCCCCCTGCTTATTATTTTAGCCCTAACTTTCTAGAAATTCAAGTTGCTCCAGGTTTATCTTGAGTTAGATAGTCCAGCCCTAGAATTAGTCATTTTTCCAACGAACCGTAGTTCTTTTTATTGAAGAATGGTATTTAGAAACCAACATTTGGATATTAGGTGTGCCTATTGTTAACGTGGTGCCCCTTCTTTCAGGACTTCTTAGCAGACAAAACTAGCAAATATACGTATGTATATTAACTCACATACTCACACTATTTATCTCTATATTATTTGTATGTCTATATAGAATATATATTACATATATGATAAGTTATACAGATGTATAATATAATTATAAATATCGTATATTTCATATATTATATAAAATTTTATGTATTATATAAATTATTCTACAGATATATAATATTACGTAATAAATAGTATATATATGTATATTATACAGATATCTGTGGTTTATGGATCCATATTGAGTGATAACTACCTATGTAGATCTATGACATATATTCTACACTACTAAGTGTATATGTATATAAAATAAGCATGAGTTTGGGGCGCCTGGGTGGCACAGCGGTTGAGCGTCTGCCTTCAGCTCAGGGCGTGATCCTGGCGTTGTGGGATCGAGCCCCACATCAGGCTCCTCCACTATGAGCCTGCTTTTTCCTCTCCCACTCCCCCTGCTTGTGTTCCCTCTCTCACTGGCTGTCTCTATCTCTGTCGAATAAATAAATAAAATCTTTTTTTAAAAAAAGTTATCTTTCACAGTTTCCAAGGATCAGAGATTTGGGAGTGGTTTGGCTAAGCAATTTTGGCTTGGAGGCTTTCCTGAGGTTGCAGTCATCTGAAGGCTTTGTTGGAATCGGAGGATGCATTTTTGAGGTGGTTCAGTTAGGCTGTGCCACCCAGGCGCCCCGAAAGATAACTTTTTATTGTTGTTTTAAGCCACCAAGTTTCTGGGATGGTATGTTCTATAGGAACAGATAACTGATAGTGCACTGTCCTACATAAAAGGGCGTCATCATGACCAACTACATTTAGGAAACATTGGATTATACAGCTAAAGGGATTTATTTACTGGAGGAATCTTCAAAGCTCTTAATATGCTAAATGCTCATTGAGAATGTCCATTCTCATGTAACTGTTTACTCCTTGGTCATCTCATTACCTTTCCTGGTTGGAAATGTAGTTGTAAGTAAATCTACAATCTCCCAGCATCCCAAGTAAAATGGAGATTGTCCAAGAACAGCAGGAAAAGGAGAATCTCCTGAGGATTGAGGGAGTCGGCCTTAAAATTCCTACTCTTCGCTACTTCAAGTAGTTCCTTCAAAATCACCTTTCATTTGGGAATCCCATGCCTCGCGGCTGCATCCACCAAGCCAGCATCAAGAGACACTGCTCTCCCTTGCACTGCTTGGGTCCCACCATGGACGCCCTTGCTTAACTTGCCATAACACAACTGAGATCAGAAAGATTGACAAAACTTTACATGAGATTCAGTGTGGTAGATTGAATTGTGTCGCCAAAAGAGAGAAATTCCTGGGGTGCCTGGGGGGCGCAGTCGTTAAGCGGCTGCCTTCAGCTCAGGGCGTGATCCCCGCATTCTGGGATCAAGCCCCACATCAGGCTTCTCTGCTGGGAGCCTGCTTCTTCCTCTCCCACTCCCCCTGCTTGTGTTCCCTCTCTCGCTGGCTGTCTCTCTCTCTGTCAAATAAAAAAAAAATAAAATCTTAAAAAAAGAGAGAGAGAGAGAGAGAGAGAGAAATTCCTGCCCTAACCTCTGGTACTTTTGAATGTGACCTTATCTGGAAGGAGGGTCTTTGCAGATGTATTCAAGCTAAGATACAGTCATACTGGATTAGAGTAGGTCCTAAGTTCAGTGACTGGTGTCTTTATAAGAGAAATTTGGACACAGAGACACAGAGGAGACACAGGGAAGAATTGACAGAGGCAGAGATTGGAATGATGTTTCTACAAGCCAAGGAACACCAAAGATTGCCAACAACCATGAGAAGCTAGGAGGAAGGACTAGAACAGATTCTCCCACAGAGCCTCCAGAAAGCACCAACTCTGCTAACAACTTGATTTCAGACCTCTGGCCTCCTGAATTATGAGAGAAGAAATGTCTATTATTTTAAGCCACCTAGTTTGTGGTGTTTTGTTACAAGCAACCCTAGGGAACTGAGACATTAAAAAGGGGCTAAAAGGAGGGGCACCTGGCTGGCTCAGTGGTTGTGAATTCGAGCCCCATGTTGGGTGTAGAGATTACTTAAATAAATACACAAATATTTTTTTAAAAAAGAAGAAAGAAAGAAAAGGAAGAGGGGCGCCTGGGTGGCTTAGTCTGTTAGGCATCTGGCTCTGGTTTTCGGCTCAGGTCATGATCTCAGGGTCCGGAGTTAGAGCCCTGCAACCCACCCTGGGCATGGATTCTGCTGGGATTCTCTCTCTCCCTCTGCCCTTTCCCCTCCCCCTCCTGCCCCATGTCCCACCCCAATCCACCCGCCCCCGCCAATCACGCCCATGTATCCTGTAGATCAGCTCTCACTCTCTCTAAAAAAGGGGGGGGAGAGAAAGAAAGAAAGAAAGAAAGAAAGAAAGAAAGAAAGAAAGAAAGAAAGAAAGAAAGAAAGAAAGAAAAGAACTTAAAAAAAAAAAGCTAAAAAGAATTACTCAGAGCAACATAAAATGTCGTGCTACCTGCTCACGGAACTGCCACCTTGCCCAGCCTTGGCCCCCTGACTTACTGCCCTGCCAGGACCCTGCCCCACTGTGGTAGAGACCACCTGGATGCACTCAGGTCTAACTAGACCCCTCAGGGTTCAGGCCTAAAAGAGAAAAACATAGAGCAATGCTCCTTCTAATGCTACACAGGGTCTGAGTGACAAATCCTCGTTTCCTGACCCTGGACGCTCTTCATCCAGGGTCACTGACATTGTGACCATCCATTCCTTTCAGGGAATGTCTCGTCCACACCCCCCGCCCAAAGGGACGGATTCAATAGATTCTCTCAAAACATAGTCATTCACCGTTACCAAGTAAGAGGTACACAACCGTGGGAAAGGATGGGTTCAGTGAGCTTTCTAAAAGATCCCGAAGCCCCTAGTACTTCCCCAGCATTACACATTGTTCTGTAACCGGCTGTCGTAAACTTTGAGTTCCGTGGGAGGAGGAACGGTGTTTGTCTCACTTACAGTTCCGAGCAGCTGGAACCCAGTTAGGTCTGGGACATGCTCGAGATCACACAGAGAGCTGATGGCTGAGTCAGAGCTCAAGCCCAGGACCTTTTCTATTCCCCAGGCCCCCCCTTCGCGGAATCTATTTAGCTAAATTCATCAACAGGTGAAGCCCGAACTTCTCTTGCTTAACCTACTGCAAAACCCTTTCTGATCTCCCTACCACTAGTTCTCCATACAGTTTCTAAATCTTAAAGCAAGCATGCATGTGCACACACACACACACACACACACACACACACACACACCCCTGTAGTCCCTCTGACCAAATCAGTCCTTTGCATGACCAATTAAAGCATCCCAAGTGGGATTCCTTCCCCCCAGTGTGGTCTTGACCTCATGTTTTAACCCTCAGGCACGACCCCCTCTCATGCCTATCTTGTTTATCCAGAAAACTCCCCCTCCTCCTTGAAGACCCGGGCTGGAAATCACCTGCCTTTGTAAAATGTTCTTTGACCCTCCCTCTCGAGCTCAGCTCCTAGTGTTTCCATAGCAACAGACCATTTCTGCCTCTTGGACAGCTCACATAAAATCACCTCACCCCCGTTTCCAGGGAGGAAGGTCTCCCATACTAGCGACAGGTTTATCTGTTGCTCCACAGCTAGGCCCCAGTGTGATGCCCATGGCCCTCGGGCCTAGCTCAGGGCTTGGCACACAGTAGGGGCTCTGGGGGACTTTGTGGGGAGTTGGCTAAGTGAGAAATGAGACACTGAGGCCACTAAAACCAGCTCCCAAAAAAGCAGCCAAACCCCTTTGCCCTTCCCACATCTGGAATTTCCAGGAAGTGCCATTTTTTCTGCAACCTTCTTCAAGACAGCTGACATTTTCTAAGCAGCAAGACAGAGCCAGGTGAGGGGAGAGATGGGTTGCAATGTCAAGAATGTGTGTTACACTTTTCTCTGCTAAGAACACTTTTCCAGGTGAGCCTCACCCAGGACAGCCCAGGCAAGGTCTGTGAGAAGGGGGCAGGGAGCTATTTTAGAGTCTGGAGTGGGAAGGAGCACACAAATCACTCTAGTTCTCAAGCATTCTTGTGTTGAATAATTACCTAGGGCACTATTTAAAATGCAGATACCAGGGCACCTGGGTGGCCAGTCCCTTAAGCATCCGGATCTTGGTTTCAGCTCAGGTCATGATCTCCGGGTCGTGGAATGAGCCCAGAGTCGGGCTCTGTGCTCAGCGTGGAGTCTGCTTGTTCCTCTCCCTCTGTTCCTCTCTCTCTCTCTCTCCTCTCAAATAAATAAATATATAAATAAAATGTTTAAAAAATGCAGATACCTGGGCCCTGCCCCCAGAGACGATAATTGAGTAGGTCAAGGGTTGCCTAGGAATCTATATTAAAAACTAAAACAGGGGCACCTGGCTGGCTCGGTCAGCGCATGCAACTCTTGATCTCGGGGTTGTGGGTTTGAGCCCCACTTTGGGTGTAGAGATTACTTAAAAATAAAATCTTTAGGGGCTCCTGGGTGCCACAGTCAGTTAAGCGGCTGTCTTGGGCTTGGGTCATAATCTCAGGGTCCTGGGATCCCTGAGCCCTGCGTTGGACTCCCTGCTCAGTGGGCAGTCGGCTTCTCCCTCTCCCTCTGCTGCTCCCCCTGCTGGGCTCTCTGGCTCATGCTCTCTCTCTCTCAGATAAATAAAAATAAAATCTTTTAAAAAATAATAAATAAAATATTTAAAAACAACAACAAGCACCACCAACAAAACCAAAAAACTCTCCCCAGTGATTCAAATGCAAGAAATCCTCAGACCACACTTTGAGAAACCCTGGCCAAGAAAGTCTTTTCTGGCACCAGCTAAAGATCTGGCTTCCCCTCCCCCCTCTCTCTGTCAACTCCAGCCTCGGGGACCTAGATGTCTGTAGGGATCCTGGGAAGAGACAATGACCCTGGGAGGCTGACCCACATCAGGATTCCAACAGGAAGAGGGGTTAAGCCTATAAAGTGTGGGCCCAGAGGGCAGAACAGGCCCTGGCAGAGCAAGTCACAGGGAGGCGGATGTCAGCTCAACCCCTGCAAGACTTTCATGGCAGAGCTATTGTATGACTCCCAGCGTAAGGCCTACCACCTAGAGGGAAAGCTCCCACCATCTTGGATAACTCTAAATTCCCTGGCATGGCCACAAGGCCCCTCAGAATCCAGCCCCAGCTTACTTCTCCAATCCTTCCCAGTCCCCCACTTCCAGAACTTAGCCTATACCCTGCCCCCACCAAACAGAACCTCTCTGTCTCCTCCAAAAATGCCAAGCCTTCAACCTGTAAGCCTTCCTTGTTTGCCTCTCTCCTCCAGGATTTGACCCATTCTGGTAGTTCTGCCTAATCTGCCCGTCCCCTAATTCTGTCACCCTGAGGTTAGTTCCCTCTAACCCCACAGCTGGATGACATGTCCCTGATCTCTGCTCCTCCTATACCCATATTAAAATTATTCACTGCCCCCCCCACAAGACCTGACATACTATCTGTATAAGAAATGCTTACTGGGCCCCTGGGTAGCTCAGTCAGTTGAGCAGCTGACTCCTGATTTCAGCTCAGGTCATGATCTCAGGGTTGTGAGATCGAGCCCCATGTCAGGCTCTGTGGTTAGTGGGAGTCTGCTTGAGATTCTCTCTCTCTCCCTCTCCCTCTGTTCCTCCCCCTACTCATACTCTCTAAATAAATAAATAAAATCTTTTTTTTTTAAAGAAATATTTACTGAGTTGAACTCTTTGATTTATTTTTTATTTATTTATTTTTTTAGGAGACCGACTGAGCCAGCCAGGTACCCTGAAGTTATCTTTAAAAAGCAGCCAGGGGTGCAGTCATTAAGCGTCTACCTTCAGCTCAGGGCGTGATCCCAGCGTTCTGGGATTGAGCCCCACATCGGGCTTCTCCGTTAGGAGCCTGCTTCTTCCTCTCCTAGTCCCCCTGCTTGTGTTCCCTCTCTCGCTGCCTATCTCTCTCTGTCAAATAAATAAATAAAATATGTAAAATAAAATAAAATAAAAAGCAGCCAAAGCCCAGGGTGCTGATCATTTGATGTCAGTTTGGCTCACAAAAATTTGTATTCAGGAAGACAAAGGAAATTCATTTCAGAGCAGCAACCCAGATGGAAGGGGGTGGGGAGAAGGCATCACCCTGGTTTTCCAATCCTCCAATCCAGCTTCTGTCACACCTGCCCCTGAAAAAATTGGTATTTGCCGGGCCCGTTTGGACCCACTGGGCACAGAGAGGCCTCACCAGCCTTAGGTGAGGCAAGTTTCTCAAGTACTAATTCCCTGAATATCTTTTGAGTATGGCCCCCTTGCAGCCGGGCCTCACCAATTCAGCCTGGTGGTACTCAGTGCCTACTGTGTACCAGACTCCAAGTGAGCAGACAAGGTCTGAGTCTCCCCAGCCCACTGGTTGGTCCCATAGCCTGTCAACTGGGATAAACGGGGTTTCCAACTCTGGCCTGTCAGTGGTGACATGTGGGTGTACCTGTAAGATAGGCCAGGAGATCATACAATGCCCTGAGCCAGGGCAAGTGGTGGCCAGAGCTGCTGGGGAGCTGCTTGGTTTCCTAGTCTACCTCTGAAGCACAGATCTTTCCAGAATGTCTTCACGGTCCCGAGGTGGGAGAAACCAATGTAGATGGATCCATGCCAGCCCTCCCTTACCCCCAACCCTACTCCAGGGAGATAAGCCTCAGTGGGGCCTGAGCCCCAGGGGTCAGAGTATCCGAAGGTGAGCTCGGGGCAGGAGCCCAGAAGTGTGGTGGTTCAACCTGCTAGTTGATTACCTGTGTAACCTTGGACAAGCCCCTTTCCCTCTCTGAGCGTGGGATTCCTCATTTGTAAGTGGGGGAAGGGACTAGACCAGTGTTTCACAACCTTGACTATGAATCAGAATTATCTGAGTGGCAGTAAGAGAAAAGAACTTGAAAACACACAAATCCCTGGGCCCCATCCCAAAGCTCCTAAAGAATCTGAATTCCCATGGAGGAGAGACCTCCTCCAGTTCTGGCTCCCAGCCTCACCCCAGCTGGGGAGCCTCTGGGTTCCCTCCAAACCTTCCCCAGCACCCCTCCACTGAGAAACTCCTTGGGATACAACCTCTAAGCCTCGTTGGACCAGGGCTAGAGTAAACTGCCCCATCTCTCTCCAAAGACTTCTGGAGCCTGAAGCACTAGTCAGTGAGCAGTTTATTATCCATCAAGCTGTCCCCAGCCTTCCAGCACTGTGGCCTGTACACAACTAGACACAGCCTTCACTCCCACCTGTCCTCACTCCCGGCCTTGGGCCCTACTCCCATCCTAGCCCTCCAAGGCAGCACCAGGCCCAAGGGCCACACCTCAGCTAGGGGCAGGGAAGAGGAGGCAAAAGCTGGAGAAAGAGGAGCCAGATTGGCCCCAAGCTTCTGGAACCACCACCCCAGGATGAAGGGAAAGTGGGCAAGGCTGGGGGGAGCTGGAGTTGCCAGGCGATGCTTCAGGCAGGAGGCTCTTCTCCGGGAGGTGCAGGGAAGCCACTCAGGTCTCGGCCAATGATCTCACTCACTGTAAAGGAGGGGCAGTTGAAAGATTGGGCTAGGGATAGGGACTGGTCCCCTCCTTCTCCAGAGACCCCCAATCCATTCCAGGCAGGCCTTAGTCTAGGATGCCTCTAGTCTCCTCCTCCACTGGCTTCTCTTCCACGGGGCCTCAGTTTCCCCAATGTGTCTTGATCAAAGCTCGCTCAATTCCATCCATGTGGGCTTCCAGGCCCCCACCCCAGCCCTTGCCTGCTGGCTGGGCCTGCAATGGTAGGGCACTTGCTGTCAGCAGGGCTGCAGGTGGGTGTAGCCAGTGGAAGGAAGGAGCCGCAAACTATCAAGTCTCCTCATCACCAATCCTGACCACAGTCACCACACGTAGAGGAAAGCTGAGGCAAGGGCAAACATGCTCGATGGGGACCTCTGCAAGCCCCTGCCCCTTTCTGAAATTCAGCGCCTGAATCCACAAATTGAGGGAGCTGGGCTTAATGATCTTGAAAGTGCTTCTAGCCCTGAGATCGTGTGATCTGAGGCAGAGAGCAGAGGCAGAAGGGCTGGGCCGGGTACTCCATGCACCCTTTGGAACTAAGTTTAACTGGATTCAGGTGGCCACATGCACCAAGCACTTGCCTCCTGAGACCCTCCGAATGGCCCTGAGGGACCAAGGATGCCCCGTCTCTGGGAAGCCAAACTCCAGCCCTCAGCAAACATGCAGGGCAATCTCTTGCACACACTCACACTCACAGCCCCCAGTCACACACCCACCTTCCTCCAGCGTGATACCCTGGATAGGGACACTGTCTCGGAAGCCGCTGCCGTAGCCACCCCTGGATTTCTCCTGCTCCGGAGCCCCCTCCCCAGGGCCATAGTTTGGCCCTACCTCATTGTATCCCTCAGCAGGTGGGGGGTGAACACCACTCTGGGGAGGGAAGGGGCCTTCAAGCGGTGGGGATGAAGGCAGTGGAGGCCGAAAGGGGGCTGGAGGAGGGAATGGCAGCCCCAAGGGAAATGGGGAGCCCCGTCCTCCATAGGGGTCACTAGGGAAGGGCCGGGGAAGGAAGGAGACTGGAGGTGGGCGGGCACAACCTGTGGCACCCCCAGTCTCAGGGAACATCCGCAGGCCAGGTCTGTAGGATGGTGGGGGCCCCGTCTGGGGGTACAGGGGGGGTGTGCCATAGCTGAAGCCTTCTGACAGGTAAGGAGTTTCATAAGCAGGGTCTTCGTGGGGATAGGAGGGGTAAGGGGGCCTGGGTGGTGAGAAGTCCATGTCAGTGCCAAAGGGGGGGCCAGGTGCGGAAGGGAAGCCTCGGAGAGATGAGTCCGGTAAAGGCTCCTCCTTGAAGATCACTAGGTGGAAGGGAGAGTAGGAGGACACGCTGGTGAGAGGGCTCACTGTCTCCTCACTGCAGAGCCTCCAACCACCTCTCCATCCCCAGGCTTCAGCCATCCCTTGGCCCCTCACCATGGGGGCGCTGCATCCCTCTGCCCCTGCCTCAGCTCCCCATATCCCCACACCCCCACCATGGGCTGTCCTAGAGCATACCAGGCAGGAACTTGAAACTCTGAGTAGGACTGCGCTTCCTCCGCCCATTGGAGACATAAAAGTAGACCTGCACTGGCCGGGACACCCGCTTGTTGCTGTACTCGGGGACAGTCAGGGTCAGCGTCACCTGGGGAAGAGCACAGGATGAGGCAGTGAGCCCTCAGGGATCCAGGCTCAGCGCAGCCCTTCCAAGGACCCAAGCTCCACCTCCTGGCTTTTTTCATTGCTTAATAGCAAAATGCATTCCCTAGAGATGACCTGCTTCTACGGTAGTCAGGCCGCCTCCTCCAGAAAAGAAAAGGTAGCTTCTGGACTCCATTCCCATGGGCAAGAGACAGACCTGTGAATTTCCTGACTTCTCCCGCCACCCGCCCAGAGTGGGTGCCCTAGTGTCACTGGTACCTCATTGCTCTGCAACCGGTTCACCGTGGCCTCCTCCTCCCACTGCAGTTTTCCATCTGTGCAGGAGGAACAGAGAGCTCCAGCCCCGCTCCAGGGCCCCTGCCCCCTGCCCCCTGCCATTTCCCCTCCCGCTACAGCGCTAGAGGCTAGAGCCGAGGCCAGACTCAGAAGTCCCCCACAGGGCCTGGCTCACAGAGGAGCCCACTGAGTGTTTATTCAATTGGATGGAAAAGGCAGCAAACTGAAACCAGGAGAAACGGCAGGGCAACCCAGGAACCAGAGAGAGTTCATGAGGAAGGCAACTCTTGAACCCTCCCACCCAGCTCCAAACATCCCCTCCCATGAGAGTGCTGGGAGGAAGTTCAAGGGTAGGAAAGTGTCCTAGCTTGAAGGAAGGCAATGAGACCCCAATCTCAAGACCCAGAACCTCTGAACCTGCTTTGACATGGTCTCGGGGTGCTAAATTTGAGTGTACGGGGGCTGGGGCTCTTGATGGGCAGGGTTAGGGGAGGTGGTGGTTTCACCTGGACCCGTCGGTCTCCCCTTCTCCAGCCCTGCAGCTGACCTGAGGCCCCCCACAGGCTTTGTAATCACAGTTGTGCTACCAGGCCCATAACTCAGGAGGGTTTCAGGAGCTGTGAGGGTCTAAGCCCCGTCTTCCCTTCCCTATAGTCTATCCACGTGGGAGTAAGTTATGTCAAAGCTGACTCCTCTCTAATAAAATGAATGTGGATTTCTTATATTTGTTCATCATCTTGAGCGTTTTATTTTATTTCTTATAGCTTTTATTTTTAAATCAGCTCTACACCCAGTGTGGGGCTGGAACTCACAACCCCAGACCAAGAGTCGCATGCTCTACTGACCGAGCCAGCCAGGGACCCCCCTCTCCTGAGCATCTGAGATTGCTGTCACAGCCATCTCCCCATGGGAAGCAGACAGGACAATAGGAAGGGCATTCCATCTGTTCCCTTTTACAGATAAGGAAACGGAGGCTCAACTTGCTAGTTTAGTGACAGCGCCAGAGATCTTTCACCTGCCCGTTCCAAACTTTTCCTGCCTGCCCCCGCCCCTGTGGGTGCTCACCAGGGCCCCTCTCGATGAACACCACCTTGGAGTCTGGCAGGAAGTTGGAGCCAGTGAGCACTAGTTCCTCTCCTCCTCTCACGGAGCAGGCACTGGGGCTGTATGCCTCTACCTGGGGCAGCTCCTGGGCTGAGCGCTGGGCTGCAGAGCAGTGCAGGAAAGAAGCTGGCTGGGCTGGGTACAAGAGGACAGTCTCCTCTGCCCCCACCCTCCTTGGAATAACTGCCACAGGACCCTGGAGGAGTCCTCCTCAGCAGCAGACACACAAGTAAATTAACAGTAGCCCTGGGGTCACACAGACCAGGTAAGGAGCCTGGGCAGAGAGAGAGATGAACAAGATTACCGAAGGCCGGAGAGTCACCCAAGCAAGTACACGGAGCCACCCAGGGACAGATGGAGGCCAGCCCAGAGACAGAGTCCGCAGCAGGGATAAATTAGAACACTGCCCCCACCCCCCACCCCCATAAGAGAAATCAGTGCTGAGTCCTTTTCAGGGCTACCTAGGACAGACAGGACACAGGACACGATGCAGAAGATATGGGAAGCCAGACAGAACACAGAGAGGGAGCGGCAAGAGACACACAGCTGGCACAGGGCCTCTTTGCTCACAGCACTCAATGGGCACTGATGCTGTCTGCACTGAGATGACCTTCCCGCTGCCCTGGGGCACATGCACCCGGAACACGAGCCGCACTCGGGTGTTCTTGCGTCCGATGTCTGTCTCCCCCTTCCGCAGCTCGATGTCTGAATTCCGGAGCTTCAGGATTCCAGCACAGTCAATGCTGAAGGCAGAGAATGAAAGGCAAGCCCCCCCAGCTGAAGCCAGAATAGTGATGCCCCCACAAGAGGAAAGCCCCCACCCTTCAATCCAAAGCCCTGAATGACTTCCTCTGGGAGCCTAAGGGGAGGTGATTTTCTAATCACAGGTGGTCTCTCCAAGGTGCTCCCTAACCCCCAAAGTCCTCTTCGAGATCGTGAGAAGCCTGAAACCTGCTCCTGGGGGTGATGTCAAGCTCTTCTGGGAAGAGGAAGAGTGGGCCTAGCTTAGACCTCATGGAAAAGGTTGGTCCTAAAGCCCGAAGACTGAGGGGAAGTGAAATGGGGACCTACTTGGCCGCCATGTTGTTCTCAGGAAGCAGGGTCATCTCCAACACTTTGGTACCACTGACTACAGCTTCATAGCTAGCCGTGGCCACCATCTTGCCCGTGATACGGTGCACCTGATAGAAGGCATGAGGCCGCAGGTTCCGTTCATCCGCAGTACCGATGAACATCTGTAGGGTCAGTGGCTTCTCACTGTAGCCTAGGAGCTGGCAGAGGGAGAGAGAGGCCACCCAGTTGAAATCCCCACTGTCTCATCCTTCATCCATCCCTGGGTTTTCAGTCCACCAGGGGATGTGAGGATGGTGAAAGATAAAGGATATCCTGGAAGGGATTCCCAGGGGGAATTGGGCACCAGCTGTGGAGAAAACGTGGCCTGGAGTTCACAGTGCTATTCTTGGAATAAGGCCCAAACTGGGCTGGGCAAAGGGGAAAATCTTCCAAGAGAGACTGGCCCAACTCAACAGACAACCTAACTCCCAGTGAACTTTGGCCTCAGCCTAACCCCTCCCCCACATCTGGCACACCACCATTTTCCAGAGTAGACATGAGGCTGGTGTCCCATGGGAAGAGTGGAGCGGGGGTGGAGGGACAGAAAAGTAGAAAGTATATCCGGGTCCTTGAAGTGCACCCTTCCTCCCCTAACTCCAGCCCCTCCCCCAGGCTGCCTGCAGGGTCCTGGCTGAGAGGGAGTGTGGGAAAGGGCAGTGCCATGGGTCGGCACAGCTGGAACCCATCTGCGGGGATCTGGGACTGAAGAGAAAGGCTATCAGGCCTCCCCTCTGCCCCTTACCTTGACTACAGGGTGACCACCGGGGGCGGCTTTGACAGCTCCTCGGCTGCCCTCAGTCTCATAGTGGGCCCGGTGGTGGGCTCTGGGCTGCACCTCAATCCTCAGCTCCAGCTGTTCATACTGGCTGGGTAGAGGCCAGTCCAGTGGGGGTAGGGCAGAGGTCCTGGATGGGAGAGAAGAGCACTGATCATCCACGGCCTCAGACATCGGTCGGTGGAGCACTGGGCCCAGCTCCCTGGGACGTGAGGGAGGAGGGGGTGTGGGTGTGGGAGAAAGGAAATCACAGCAGAAATACAACAGTCCAAAAGCCCAGAAGCAAGGGGAGATAGGAGACAGCCCTCTCAGAGCCCCTTGAGATGAGGGTGTGGAAGACAGCACCGGGCCTGAGATTCCTTTCTTTCCAGCTCTGAGCGCGGGGTTTGGGATGGCGAGGGTTCCTTCACCAGGATACAGAGTTCAGTGAACCTAGACCTAAACCTAATCCCCAGACCTGGATGGGCAGAATCAAGTAAAGAAATACCACTTCAGAACAAAAGAGTCCTCTGAGGTTCACCCCTTTGTTTTTCAAATAAAGAAGTTGAGGCCCTGGGGAGTAGAATCCAGCAGGCCAAGCAAGCCAGTGACTGACAGAAGCCAGAACTGTTTCCAGCACCTTTTCCACTAGTTGGGGCCGGACAGGTCAGTTTCAGAAAGCTGGGGGTTACAGATGGGCAATTTTCCTGTATTGAGCTCGAAGATATCCTCCAGCTGATGGCTGGCAATGTCTGGAGACACTTTGGGGAGTCCCAACTAGGGGAGAGGGTGCCACTAGCATCCAGTAGATAGAGGCCAGGGATGTTGTTAATCATCCTGGGGCGCCCACCGCAGCCCCATACCACCCTGCCTGACAGAAACCCAGGGGACCGCATTAAGGTTTCTTTCCCCAGGAAACTTTTCTGGATGGAGCCGGCTCAATCTGACACCCCAAGATTTAGGATTACTGAAATGGGCAGGGCTCTTTGAGAGTGAAAGGGGTGGAAGAACTGTAAGCACTGCTTGTTCTAATATGAATTCTTTAACCCGCAAGTTATTTTATTCAAATTAGCAGCTACACTTTTAATCAATAAGTCAGGGCCCTAGAAATTAAGTGAGAGGAGAGAGACTTCCTGTTACCCAGCCCAGGGCTGAAATCCAGCCAGGACCGTGCCCAGCCAGCGGCAGCAGAGCTGGGGGTGAGCGACACCCTAGAGGCACTCCTTCTTTACCTAAGTGATACTCCTGGGTGTGGGGAGGTTTTCCTTATTCGTCCACAGGGAGTGATTGTCCTTTTGCAAGTTATGTCTGGAAGGGGTGGGGTTTTGGTTTGGTTTGGTTTGGTTTGGTTTTTTTAGATGGCAGCAAACTGGTCGCAGATTCTCTTTTGAAATGTCAAGGGCACAGAACCAGGACCTTTCTTTGAGCTCATCCCTTGACCTTCCTGCTCCCTCAGTGGGATGGCCGGAGATACAGGTGGGGCTGGGCACAATCCTCACCTGAAGATGGGGCTGTGTCCCCCAATCCGGGCCTTGGACCAAGCCAGCGGGGAAGGCACTGCCAGGTAGTCCATGCCGGCCACCTCCTTCCGAGGACCCCCGGGGGGCGCCGCAGTCTCCTCGGCTCCTGACTGCAGCTTCCCATTGCACGGGGCAGGCTCCTCAGACCGAGGCAGGGCCACTGCCTGCTCGCTGGAAGTTCGCCGAGTCTTCTGCGGGATGCTCTCCGCCGGTGGCGCTCCCGCGTAGTCAAAAGGGCCGGGGGAGCCAGGGTCCCGGGCCAGAGGCAATGGGGGTGGTGGAGGTGGCTCGGGTCCCTCCTCCCCCAGGCTGCCACGGCGGGACAGAGCTGGGGAGGCCGAAGACGGGGTTCCCGAGCTGGAATAGCGCCGCTTGCCACATGGAGAGGCGGGCCGTGGGGAGGCTGGGGTGGGCCCAGGAGCGCTGAGGAGTAGCCAGCTATCCTCTGGCCCCCGGCCTCCGGGGCTCGGACCATACAGGTTCCAGGGATCGTCGGGGGTCCACGGCCTAGGGGAGGCCCGAGGCGAGGGCAAGGGGGAGCCCAGGCCAAAGCGTGAGGCTGCCTCATTTAGCTCAGACTCCACCTCGTCGCAGGCCGCATACAGGGCTGCCTCGTCTGAAGCGTCGGAGAAGAAGCTCCACGAGGACAGGCTGCTGCTGCCAGGGCTGGGGCTGAAGAAGGGGCCCCCGCCCTGGCCCCCTGTCTCTCGGTAGCCCCCGAAGCCTTCTGGTGGCGGGTAATCCCTGGGGGAGCCGTCCCCCCAGGCATCGGGGTTGTCCTCCAGCGTGGCCGGCGGGTCAGGTGTGGGAGAGATGGAGGTGATGCGGATGCTGGGGCATTCAAGAACACGGCCTCCCCCAGCCCCCCCGGAAGCCCCTCCCAGGCCCCCCAGCCTCACTGACCGGGCTGGCTGGCTCTCCCAAGTGCCAGGTGAGGGGGCCGGGCGGGGTGGTGGCGAATGCATGCCAGGCCGAGGGGGTGGAGGCCGGGGAATGCCAATAGGGGCAGCGCCATAGGGAGGGGGCTCCCCCAGGGCCAGACGGCAGCATGGCGGGGCGTCCTCTGAGTCCAGTTCTGTCAAAATGGGAAGGGAAGGGGACAGAGAGGGATGCCACAGGAGATGGGGACAAAGAGAAGCAGGTGAGATGTCTGGGTTCCTTGAGTGGCCAGCCCTCCAAGTCTTGAATGCCACCCCTTCTCAGCATAAGGGGGCGGGGGTCCCTGAGGTGCCCTTCAGAGCCACAAAGACAAAAGCAAAGTTGGACCTCAGAAGGTGGAGTACACAGATGCAGACGTCCCAGGCCTTTTCCCACTCGGAGAACCTGACACTCTGGTGCCCCTGGCCCTGGGACCTGGGGTACCAGACGGGGCGGGTCTTAAGGTGAGGGAGGCGACTGGAGAGGGGCTGGAGCTGGGCCTGGAGGCGTGTTTAGGGAGGCGCTGGGCTGGGCTGGGGGCGACTCACACATGAACCCAATTAGCAGCGGTTCCCAAACCCCCAAACGGTGCTGGCAGGAGCCCCAGTTGCCATCGCAACGGTGGCCAAGGGGGGGGCCGCCGGGGCTGTGGCGACAAGGGGAGGTGGCTCCTCTCTCGCTCCCCCCATCTGGGGGCGGGGGTGCAGCGGAGGGGATGCTGCGTGCCGGGCCCGGGCCCGGCCCCGGGGAGGGGGGCGCGGGCGGCGCGGATTCCGTGAGAGCGGCGGCCGCCGCCCCCGGCTCACTCCCCGCCATCTGCCTCTCATTGCGGCCGGCGGGGGAGGGGGAGGGGCGCCCTGGCGGGGCCTGAGCGCTCCCCGAGCCCCCGGTGTCGGGTCCGCGGGCCCAGGGCCCGGTCCGCCAGCCGCACGCTCCAGAGACCCTCCCTCCTCTTCCCCTGGCGGCGCCCGGGGCTCTCGGGGCCGCTCTTCCCGCCCGCCCCCCATCCCAGTGACAGACTGCCCGGCCGAGAGGCGGCGCGCAGCCAACGGCACCCCCACCCCCACCCCAGTCACGACCTAAAAAGGAGAAAGTGGTGCCGGGCCCCCAGCCTCACCTCCGCAGACCCCGGAGCCCCGCGACTCCCCTCCACCTCTGAGCCCCTCATCCTCCACCCCAGGCTCGCCGCCCTAAAATCCCCAGACTCGGGATCCCCGGGCCCTTCCTTCACTGACCCCAAGACCCCTTCCCAGCCCCGCACTAACCTTCCCCCGACCCCCCCGCGCCCAGCGGGGGGGTCTCCTTTTCCTCCCCGAACACCAGCTTAAATTCCAGCTCCTCATCCTCGCAGCTTGCGGCCCCCATGGAGCCGGCCAGAGCCCCCAGGTCCCGGTCTGGGTGGGAGGGGGGAGCTCAGGAGGCTGCCGTATCTTCACCCGTGGCTCCCTCCCTCCCCTTCTCTGAGACGCCCCCTCCTCCGCCGCTGCCTCCTCCCTCCGGACGCCCCCTCGTTATTATAGAAACTTTTCCAAACTTTTTTCCCCAAACTTCTTCAAAGCGCCCCCCCGCCTGTCCCTGATTGGCTGCCTGGGATGCTCCAGCCCCTCCTCCAGGGATGAGATGAGAAAACCACGCGCCCCTCGTCCTCCCCCACCCTCCCTCCCTCCCTCTGTCCTCTCTCCAGTCCCTCCCCTCAAAAAAGAAAAAAAGAAAAAAAGAAAGAAAGAACAAAACTGAATTGGAAAACGGTCCCTCAAGCGTGGTGCGACCTTACTGAAGCTTATTGGCCCGCACACGTGACAATCATATCCCGCGGGAAGCACTACCACCCCCCCCCCCAACTTAGTCTAAGTTCGGGGCTCCGGGTCCGAGCGCCTTAAAGCGGCTACCTTCCGGGCCTATAGTGTGGAGAGCCCAGGGAGATCCTTAAGTTCTGAAGAGCTGTGCAGCCAGCAACTCTCAAGGAAGGACACCTCTCCTCCCCTTTCGCTCCAACCCTAGAGGCACAGAGGCTCTGGGGTTCAGAGGGGCTACAGGCTGCTCTGAAAAGGAAAAGGTCATCGCTCGCCTGAAGGCGCCCTGCCTGGGCTTTCTGGAAGCCCTGCCGAGTCAGTCCTCTCTGCCACCGTCTCTCCCCAACTCTCAAAGCTGAAGAACACTTAGGTGTCTTGGGGAACTGTTCAAAGGTCCATAGCCCCTGATTGGGCGGTGATCCAGGCCGGGCTTTACCGCTGCCCTAGTCCCAGCCACCCAGAGGGGCCATTAATTAGCCTCCACGGGAAGTCGGCTCCCTCCTCCCTAGAACTGTAGTCTGGAATGAATCTCCGATCCGATAGCATCCCGCTCCGACTAGCCTGAAAAATCCTAGCCAGGTTTTCTAGGAGCCCAGAGCCCGGCGACCTTGTGGGCCCCAGGGTTGGACACCTGTCACCTGGGCAGGGGGAGGAAGGAAGACTCGGACTGGAGTTTCTTGGAAGGGCAGGCTTGGTGGGGCCCTGTTGGAGCCAGAAGAAGTTAGGTAGGAGATTCGTGACTCGGAAGGCGGACCGGGCAGTGGGAGGTACCATTTCCCCCCCCACCACCAATACCGAAGGTGTACTTCAAACCTCTCCAACAGGCCGCAGCGACCTTTAACCTAAATCCCTGGGGCTCAGGGCTGCGCCCCCTGCGGTGCCCCAGCCCCGCACCTAAAGAGTTAAGCTAGGGCCCTCGGGTCAGACGTTTACAAACACTCGGGAGCCGGGCGGGGACCGCGCCCGTTACTCTAATGAGAAACAGGCTCTGCGGGGCAGAGGGGAAGAGGGGAGGGCTGGCCCGGCGGGCCGGAGCTCCGCAGCGGCCGAGGCAGCTCCCCTCCCTTCCCTCCCGTCCTCCCGCTGGCCCGCCCTGGGGACCCCCCCAGCCCCCGGGGACCCCAGTGACGTGAGGAGCTGCTCCGGCTCCGAGCCCAGGACCGCGACGCTGGAGGGGCGGGGATAAGAGGCTAGGCCGGCGGGGAGAGAAGAATGTTCCGAGGCCGAGCGGGGCGGCGGCCTGGTTTGATTTTTCTTTCTCCCCCCGCCCCCCGCCTTTGGTTGGTCTCCTCAGGTTACATTTCCCTTCCAGCTTCATCTCGGAAATAAAGGAAGGAGAGACCCACGGGGAGGGAGAGCGAGGAACACCCTGAGACCCGCGACCAGCCTCCACCTAAGGGGGGGTGCAGAGGGAGGAGGAAAGTGGAGGCTAGAAGGGCACGGGTAGAGACCCCAATCCAGCCCCTGCTTCCACACGCCACCCTCACGCCCCCCTCCGCTGCACCAGCAGACGCGCACATTCTTTTCAAATGTCATATTTCCTTTGATCCTGGGCAGCGTTTCTCCATGTGTCTGGCTCAGCTCCTGCCCAGCCAGCCACCTCCCCCTCTCACCCTCCCCTTTGTATATTTTCCTGGAGAACCCTCCCCTCCTCCAAGCATCTGGAAGGCCCTGAGGGCTGGCGTCGGCGCACATTCCCCTGGCGACTCGGGCCTCGCCTCCCAGTGACTCAATTTCCCCTCTGCGGGTTTCAGGGGGAGGATGGGGAACAGAGGGGAGAGTTGTGGAGCGCAAAAGTGGTGCGAACGAGTCTGAAGACTGTTCAGAGTGCCAAGCTTCTCTCCGGGGAAGTGGAGGGGGGTGTCTCCTGGAGTCTGAAAACCCTCGGATACGTCTGGGCTGCGGCAGAGGGATGGAATTTATGACTTCTGCAATGTCCTGCCTGTGGAAGAGCGGGTATTTGTAGGTTTAGGTTGCCCTACGCTCCTGCTCCCTGGCGACCACAAAGACCCAGCCGCCCTCCCTTCGGGTCCCGGGTTTCTCGCCCGCCCGGCCTTTGTTCTCGCTCCGCTGCCCCCTAGCGGGCAAACCTGAGCACAGCTCGGCTGTCTCACCTCGCGTTGGTGGAGCGCTTTGCCTTCTTCTGCTCCTCACTTTCACCGGCTTGATTCAACGGCCTCGAAGATGGACGATATTGGTTTTTTTTAATTACACAGATACATTCTCCTTGAAAACGATTCAAGCCATACAAAACTATATAGTAAACCATGATAGTCCACTATTTTGTATACATTTATTAGCATATACGTACACACACTCTTTTCAGGAACATGAGCCCATTGCTACAAGCATTTTTCTTTACTTGTTTTTTTTTTTTTTTCTCCGTTAACAAATGGCTGGGGATCTTCTCCTATCAGTGCATGTGCATCTGAAAATGGTGATAAAAGTGCCCATCTCTTCAAGGGAGCTTAGTGAAGCAGCTAGGTTTGTGGGTCCTTTACCAGTGCTAAGTCCTTAATGCCACATTTTTTTTTTTTTGAGATTTTATTTATTTGAGAGAGAGACAGCACAAGAGTGGGGTGAGGGGCAGAGGGAGAAGCAGATTCCCCACTGAGCAGGGAGCCGGATGCAGGGCTCCATCCTGGGACTCCAGGACCATCACCTGAGCAGAAAGCAGCTGCCCAACCAACTGAGCCACCCTCCATGCCACATTTTACATAGGAATCAGTCTTGCCCTGGGATCCCCCAAAAAGCTGAGCCTGAGACAAGAATGACATGGAGACAGTTTATTGTGGAAAACAATCCCAAGAGACAAGCCTGGTGGGGAATGGGAAGAGGGAAACTGGGAAGGAGGCCCAAGGATGTGATACTGAGTTTGCTGCTGTGTGAGTAACTGGAATACTGTCCGGCTGGAACCTTCTGTGGAGTCATATAGAATGTGATTCAAGGGGCGCCTGGGTGGCACAGTCGTTAAGCGTCTGCCTTCAGCTCAGGGCGTGATCCCGGTATTCTGGGATCAAGCCCCACATCGGGCTCCTCTACTAGGAGCCTGCTTCTTCCTCTCCCACTCCCCCTGCCTGTGTTCCCTCTCTCGCTGTCTCTCTGTCAAATAAATAAAATCTTAAAAAAAAAAAAAAAAAAGAATGTGATTCAAGAGACGTAGAGAGGAGGGGCGCCCAGGTGGCTCAATCGGTTAAGTGTCTGCCTTGGGCTCAGGTCATGGTCCTGGAGTCCCCAGACTCCCCAGACTGAGCCCCCCCCCCCCCCCCCCGTAAGTCGTTGTCATCGTCTGGTCTTCTCATTGCTGTTGCAGGCATCAGGCTCCCTGCTCCTTGGGGAGTCTGCTTCTCCCTCTCCTTCTGCCCCTCCCTCTGCTTCTTCTCTCTTGCTCATAAAATTTAAAAGATATTTATAAAAAGAGACATAGGAATATTTATCCACTCGCTCTTACCCCCAGTGGTCAAAAGTTGAGCCTTGAGTGTTACTTCCCTCACTCTTCTGGGTTTACACAAATGTCAGAAACAGTAGATGCCCCACAAGGCTACAGCAAAGGAGTCCCCGGGCAAAAGCAAAAGCTAGGAGCTGTGGTTGGCAGCAGATACTGTCAGGTGACACCTGCAAGCAGCTGGTTGCCACAGTAACAGCTAGAGTAAAAAGATGCAGAGTCTATGAGGCAGCTAAGCTGGGTCCTGTACAAGATCATTCATTCACTCAGACAAAAAATAGGTACTGAAGCACATCTGTGCTCAGAGGCTGTTCTAGGCATTGGGTACCTATACTTATAAACCAAGCCGCAAGAATTGCCAGTTATTATCAAGCTGGAGATACATTTCTAACTTGACATCTCCCTCCTCTTGGCCCCTGTACCTGTAGGAAAGTATCAGTTTTATTCATGCAGTATCTGTCTATTTCCTTTCTATTCCCTTCATTGCCATCCCAATTTAGACCTTGGTTATTTTTCTTAGACTCTCAATAACAGCATCTAACACCAACCTTACACATTTGACAACTGAAGTATATATGTCACTTTTAAAGCCCATCTCTTCTGTAACAAAAAATTATTTGCAGTATTAATCATGACATGAAACATAATCATGGCCAGAAAAGAGAGAGAGCACAAATTTTCTTCTATTGACCTAATATGCTCATAGTAATGCCAGTACTATATGCCAGTTATGCATATATATGTGTGTGTGTATATATATGTGTGCATATGTATAACACACACACATTCACACACGTGTGTGTTACAGTACGAGAAAGGAAAAAAGCAATGGGTTAATAATTGTAATTATATACACATATTTTTTATTTTAAATAAAAAGGAAAAACATATATACATATTGGCCTGTCATAGGAATAAATTGTAACATAATTTCTGTTCCAGGTCTTAATTTTTGCAAATCTGTCAATGACTTCGTAAAAATTGATCTTCCCATATAGACAACAGAGCCAGATTTGTTCATCCATCTCACTCAATGGTTGATCAGAGAAAACTTTTTAATAATTTTAAATGTTAGGGCACCTGGGTGGCTCAGTCGGTTAAGTGTCTGCCTTCGGCTCAGGTCATGATCTCAGGGTCCTGGGATCAAGCCCGGCATCTGGCTCCTTGCTCAGCTGCTTCTCCCTTTCCCTCTATCCCCTCCCCCCTGCTTGTGCGCTCACTCTATCTCAAATAAAAATTAAATCTTTTAATCTTTAAAAAAATTTTTTTAATAATTATTTTAAATGTTTTTGAGCTATAACTCATATACCATAAAATTCATTCTTTGAAAGCATACAACTCAGTAGATTTTAGTATATTCACAAAGTTGTGCAACCCTTACCATATAAATCTGATTCCAGGACATTTTCATCACCCCAGAAAGGGTGATGAGTAGTCATTCTCCATTCTCCCATTCCCCTAACTGCTGGAAACCACTAACCAACTTTCTTTCTCCATAGATTTGCCTATTCTGGACATTTCCTATAAATATAGTATAATATGTGTTGTGCCTGTCTTCTTTCACGTTTTCAAGGTTCATCCATGCCGTAGGTATCATTACATCATTCTTTTTTATGACTATCAATTTTAATTTTGAAATTTTGCTTTATACAAGGCAACAGGTACATAGTTAGAAAAAAACTGTTACATTGGTTATTGTTAAACCCTTTTATTAGTATATAACTTTTCACATGTTTACATCTTATCTCCTAATTAGATAATATATACTTGGAAGGAGCTACTAAGTTTTGGGGTGATTTGTTACACAGTGTTTGCTCAGGCTTGAGGTCCAGGAGCTAGGTGATGAGACCTGGGCCCTTGCACTTGGGCTTAGTGCCATGATGGGATTAGACTTGAAGATTTTAAGGGGAAGGAATGACTATGGGAGGGATGTGAATTGCTATGACCAACGGGCAGACTGTGACAGACTTTATTTTCCAAAGATGTATGTGTTTATCCCATTCAGCATGCCCTTCTTACAGTGTAATTCCTAGTCCTTCCAGCCAGAGATGAGAGGTCTGTGTTCTCCCGCTTCATTCTGACCAGGAGCCTGTAACTGCCTTGACCAATGGCATACAATAACTTTCAAGACTAAGTCATAAAGACAGACATAGGTTCCGTCTGGAACTTGATGGCTTGCCCATGCTCTCTCTCTCTCTGTCTTTCAATGCTTGCCATGTTGCAAGGAAACCTGAGCCACATGGAGAAGTCACATGTATGTGGCACAGCCAATTGTCCTAGCTGTAGTCTCAGCCAACCGTCAACACTGACTTCTACACATGTGGTGATTCTAGCTTCCAGCCTTCAAGTCCCCCACCAGATATTGTGGAGCAGATAGATAGGAGCCTTTATCAACATCTATCATGTGCCATACACCATGCTAAGCTCTGGGATACAGAGATTCATAGAAGATAGTTGTTGAAAAATTGAAGGGTTCGTAAGAGATGGTATTTAAGTAACTAGGTTCAGGGCGCCTGGGTGGGTGGCTCAGTTGGTTAAGCGACTGCCTTCAGCTTGGGTCATGGTCCCAGGGTCCTGGGATCGAGCCCCACATCGGGCTCCCCCTGCTCTGCAGGGAGTCTGCTTCTCCCTCTCCCTCTGCCTGCCGCTCCTCCTGCTTGTGCTCTCTCTCTCTCTCTGTCAAATACGTGAATAAAATCTTTAGATAGATAGGGGCGCCTGGGTGGCACAGCGGTTAAGCGTCTGCCTTCGGCTCAGGGTGTGATCCCAGCGTTATGGGATCGAGTCCCACATCAGGCTCCTCCGCTATGAGCCTGCTTCTTCCTCTCCCACTCCCCCTGCTTGTGTTCCCTCTCTCGCTGGCTGTCTCTATCTCTGTCAAATAAATAAATAAATAAATAAATAATCTTTAAAAAAATATTTAGATAGATAGATAATTAGGTGCATCCATTAGGATTAGGCTTGGCTAAGTATACATAAAAACCTGACTTATTTGTGGCTTAAACAAGATAGGAGTTTATTTTTCTCTCATATAAAAGCCCTACAGGTAGGCACTCAAGGGCTTAGTATGGCAGCTCCACAACTCTCTGGCTTCCAAGCTCCTTCTTTCTTGCTATTCCGCCATCCCTAGCATTCCACTTCATGGAAAACACATAAAGGATCCAGCTCAAGGTCCAGCCATCACGACCATACCTAAGCCAAGAAGAAAAAAGAAGAGCAGAATACACACCCTCTCCGTCCCCAGACCATTTATATTTACTTCCAATTGGCCAGAATTTAGTCATATGACCACACATGTAGCCGTAAGGGAGGCCGGGAAATGTGTTTATTCCAAGTGGACATACGTCTAGCTAAAAATGTCATGTTCTATTTCTAAGGGAAATGGGGAGAAAGACTCCTGGAGCCAATTAGCAGCCTCTGCAAACTAGAGGAATGGGATTTGGGGATTATCCGTAAATTCCAATTACACATATAGTCTCCTTCCTCTAATACAGGATATTTTCCTGACTTACTGCATAATTATCCTCATTATGTATTACACAGAACAAATCAAGTTCATTTTATAGTTAAGAAGAAACAGCTTTGGGGCGCCTGGGTGGCACAGCGGTTAAGCATCTGCCTTCAGCTCAGGGCGTGATCCCAGCGTTCTGGGATCGAGCCCCACATCAGGCTCTTCTGCTGGGAGCCTGCTTCTTCCTCTCCCACTCCCCCTGCTTGTGTTCCCTCTCTCGCTGGCTGTCTCTATCTCTGTCGAATGAATAAATAAAATCTTTAAAAAAAAAAAAAAGAAGAAGAAACAGCTTTATGAGATTTATGGTTATCCTATGTTAGGGATGCAGTCCATGATGTTGTCTAAAGCAAGAGTCCTCACTCCGTACTTAACCAGGCACACTATTCTCTCAAGTCTCAGCAAGACCTATGCTTCTCCTGAATTATCATGCAAAAGGCAAAACCATAGAGACGTTTAAAATGGCAAAGGCTGAGCTTTTTGTGGGCTAAGCATTCGCAATATACATTATAGACCATTATTGCAATTAATTTGGTTCGATCTAACGTTATGTTCCATCAAGACTCTCCACTACAGAGAACAAACTGGGGGTTGCTGGAGGGGAGGTGGCAGGGGGATGGACTAAGTGGGTGGTGGGCAGTAAGGAGGGCATTTGTTGTGATGAGCACTGGGTGTTGTATGTAAGTGATGAATCACTAAATTCTACTCCTGAAACCAATACTATGCTATATGTTAACTAACTTGAATTTAAATAAAACCTTGGAAGAATAAATAAATAAATAAATAAGGGCAAAAATCTTGTTACCATAAAAAAGTTTCTTTGAATAAAATTTTCTGCCATTTTTAATCATGATCACACACATTAAATTTCATGATCACATAGAATTCCCCAGATTTTGCCTTAGAAAGTTCCTGCAGCTCCTTCTGAGTATCATTCTTATTTACTTTGACATGTTATTGTTTCTCACCCTCGGTTCATCCTGGTCACAGGAAAGGAAGTGAGACATGGGTGCTAAATAGTAAAGCACTCTCCCGGCTGCAAGAGGGACACAATGAAAAAACATTTCAAAGAAGACTATGGGACTGGGTTTTCCCAAGACTCCTAGTTCTTTTCTTATGTCCATATTTGGGGGGGTGGGGGTTAAAGACTTTTTATTTTTAAGTAATCTCTACCCCCAACATGGGGCTCAGGCTCCACCAACTGAGCCAGCCAGGAGCTCCTCTTACGTCCACGTTTGGATTGTCAAGACCTTGATCTTTTTCCAGATCATTACTCTTACTTTCACTGCAGAATCCCCCGCCCCCCCCTTTTTTTAAGTAGGCTCCACACCCAGCACAGAGCCCAACACGGGGCTCCAACTCACAACCCTGAGATCAAGACCTGAGCAGAGATCAAGGTCTGAGCAAGGATCAAGAGTTAGACCTTCAACCGACTGAACCACCCAGACGCCCCAGTCGCTGCAGAATCCTGATAAGGTTGCAAATCTATCACAGTTCAACAAGATGCAAGATCAGTTTCAGCATTCAGTTTACACCTGACATCTACAAAGAAAGATGCATGCAACCGTGCTGTGTTTTCTTCTGCACTTTCAGATCGATAGTCTGTGTTCTAAGATTTTTTTATTCTCCCACCTTCAGCTATCCGATACCATTGGAAGCAAAATCAGGTCCTGAAATTCCACATCCCTCATCACCTTTAACTTGTTCTATTGAAACTGCTACCTGGTCCCTTAGAATCCTATCTAGCTTGCTCTGCTAGAATGTGGAAGGAGTCTCATCTCCTTTTGCTCAGTCTTTACTCCATATCGAATTCCATATGTCCCACACATTCTCTGCATACAATCCTACCCATAGATTAGTGAAAAGGCTTACTGAACAATCACTTAATTCACCATCACGGAGATACCATATTGAGGCTAAATGCTCTTTGTACTTTGACCTGGTGACTAATACATGGTACTGTTTATCCAATACCAGAATAGATGGCTCATGAAAAACAAGATGTGGTAGACAGAATAATGGTCCCCGATTATTAGGTAAGAGTCTGAGAAAAAATTCCAGCAGTCTCACGGTACTGAGAAAACAAAAATTGGAGTTTAAGACCTATCAAGAAGGAGGACCCTGATTGACACCCCAGGATTTCAGGTAGGGCCTGAAGAGCTTACACCCTCAGACTAAGCTGTATCAGTAGGGTTCTACCAGGAGACAGAAATCACACAAGAATTTGAACCAGGAAAGTTTAATATAAAATTTCAACTATAATAGGGCATGAGAGTACTGAAAGAACTCTAAAGAAGACAGGAATAACAGATACAAGAAAGAGCCACTACCTCTAGGGCTGGAATAAAATGTCAAAGAAGACCTCCCAGCCTGCCCCAAACTGCCAGGGCTGAGATCCAGACCTAACTCCAGAGAACTGTGACGCACTAGCTGCCAGACGAATGGCAGAGATGCTGAGAGGCCGCGCCTGCGAACTCACAGCAAAGCCGTCCAGAGCCGCATCAGCTGCGGTTCACTGGGAAGCCACCCAAGGGGGCGGCCGGCGAAGCTGTTGGTCGCTGGGCACTGCCGATTGCCTTGCTCTGCCGGAGCCTGCCCCGCACAAGTGGTACATGCGGCTGGAGCCTGGCCAAAGGAACACCAGAACCAGGAAGGGACCTCTCCCTCCTCCGGTGTTCCTCCAGCACCCTCTACTGACCAAGCTTAACATTGTGCCTCGGTGTGAGGCCAGACTCCCCTTGTGCGGCCAGCATCCCGCCTCAAGTCTGCACCTCGGCTTACATTCTGCTTCAGGGCTGTATTAGTCAGGGTTCTCCAGAGAAACAGAGCCAATAGGGGGTGTGTGTGTGTATACATTTTAGAATTGATGGTATGGTTCCAGTCCAGAGGCCAGCAGGCAGGGACACAGGAGTGCTGAGGGTACAGATGAAGTCTGATGCAAACACAGCCGGGAAATGCAAGGGAGTTAGTGCCCCGGGTGCAATCTTTGAGCAAGGTCTACAGACCTTGGCCAATGACTATTCCAGCCTCCCATCTTTCACGCGGACAATCCTGGGAGGCAGCCTCTAAATTTGGAGGTTCTCCTGGAACAGAGCTTCCCTAGCCCACAACTGCAATCTCAATAAAACACCTGTTGGCTTTTCCTCCTTCCCTGTCTTACTCTCTTGGTTCCCTCACTCCTGCTTCCTGCGGTCCCTCCCCAAAAGTCCACCTGCATCTAAAACCATGCTCAGGTTCTTCTTTGGGGGAACCCCAAACTTAGATGCCTTCTCAGTAGCGGTTGACGCTGATGATTGTCTCCTGATTCTGCTCCTGCCTCGCTGACCTCTGTTTCTCTCACTGGTTTCCCTTCTCTTGGCCTGACCTTGACTATGCAGGGTTCTCGGTCCTTCGTCCTCTTCTTTTCTTTCTCCATAGACTCTCCTGGTTGATGCCGTCCTATTCAGCCTGGCACTTTCCACCTTCCCTGCTTCAGTCTCATGTTTTCTCCTGCCTGCAGGGGATCCCTTAAGGTCGAAGCACAGGGCTCTCACACAAACGTGCCCACAGCCAAACATAATCCATTTCCATCCAATTTGGGTCCCTTTCATGTTCCACATCTCAGTTCATGGTATTACTGTTGTCTCAGTGTCCCAGAATAGAAACTTCAAATATCCCCCGTCTCTCATCTCCCAGATCCTTCTATTGCTACCTCAGAAATATCTGCAGACTGGGTCCCTCCTCTCCATCCCACAGGCATTATCTCCATTCGGGTCCTTATCATCTATCTCTTGAATGGCTCCAACTGTGGTCTCCTGTTTTCCCCTGCCTCCGGGTCTTCCCAACTCAATCCATGCCCCAAACAGCCACTGGTTTGGTCTTCCTAAATCACAGATCTGATCACTCTTTTTTTTTTTTTTTTTAAGATCTGATCATTCTGCAACACAGATCAAAACCTTTCCATGGTTTCCAATATTAAAACAAAGAAAAACCCTTTAAACCTTTGACAGAGAACTCAGGAAGGCCCATCTTCAGGTGAGAACAGTGGTCATTTAAACATTCCTTTTTTTTAAAAAAAAAAAAAGATTTTATTTATTTATTTGACAGAGAGAAACAGCCAGCGAGAGAGGGAACGCAAGCAGGGGGAGTGGGAGAGGAAGAAGCAGGCTCATAGCAGAGGAACCTGACGTGGGGCTCGATCCCATAACGCCAGGATCATGCCCTGAGCCGAAGGCAGACGCTTAACGACTGAGCCACCCAGGCGCCCCTCATTTAAACATTCCTGATGCACATTTGGGTCACCTCTCTACGGCCACACCAAAACTGGACGGGCAGGGTACCCTCTTCCACCCAAAACCTGGCCCAAGCTACAGAAATTCCCTGTCTGTTGTTTCCTTATCAAACGTGAGTCAAACATTTTTAAAATGAATTTCCTTAAGAAGTGAAAAAGTCAAAGAAAATCCAAGAAACACATACACACACACACACACACACACACACACACACGAATAATCAAGGATCTCTGAACTTTTAAAAATGAATAGATCTATTTTAAAACAAAATAGAACAAAACAAAACTAACCCATACAAATGTAAGACCTGAACTCTAAAACGTATGGAAGAAAACAAGAGAAAAATCAATGCGACCTTGGATTAGGCAAAGATTTCTTTCTCTCTTTCTTTCTTTCGAGATTTATTTATTTATTTTAGAGAGAGTGCACGTGCGCAAGTGAGGGGAGGGGCAAAGGGAGAGAATCTTCAAGCAGATTCCCCCCCAGCACAGAGTCTGATGCAGGGCTGATCTCAGGACCCATGAAATTATGACCTGAGCCAAAACCAAGAGTCAGGTGCTCAACCAACTGAGCCACCCAGGTGCTCCTCTTTTTTTTTTTTTAAGACAAAGATTTTTTTTCTTTCTTTCTTTCTTTAAAGATTTATTTATTTATTTATTTATTTGGCAGAGAGAGAGAGAGACACAGTGAGCACAAGCAGGGGGATTGGCAGACAGAGGGAGAGGGAGAAGCAGGCTCCCTGCTGAGCAGAGAGCCCTACGTGGGGCTCGATCCCCAGACCACGGGATCATGACCTGATCCGAAGGCAGATGCTTACCCGGCTCAGCCACCCAGGCGCCCCAAGGCAAAGATTTCTTATTGATGTCACCAAAAACACGATCCACTAAAGAAAGGAAAAACAGAATACATAAAGAAATTTCAAGGGAAGCCTGGGTGGCTCAGTGAAGCATCTACCTCCTGCTCTGGTCTTGATCCCAGGGTCCTGGTATCGAGCCCCGCATTGGGCTCTCTGTTCATCGGGGAGCCTGCTTCTCCCTCTCCCTCTGTCTGCCACTCCCCCTGCTTGTGCTAGCTGTGTGTGTGTCTCTCTCTGTCAAATAAACAAATGAAATCTTAAAAAAAAAGAAGAAGAAGAAGAAATTTCAAAACTTAATAAGAAAACAAGCAACCCAATAAAATATGGACAAAAATTTTAAAGGACACTTCCTCTAAGAAGATACATAGATGGCCAGTAAGCACATGAAAAGAGGCTCAGTATCATTAGTCATTAGGGAAATGTGAATTAAAACCATGATGAGATACCTATCAGAATAACTAGTATTAAAAAAAGAGACTTCAATATACCAAATGTTGGAAAGGATACAGAACTGGGACTCACATTGCTGGTGGGAATGTAAAACAGTACAACCACTCTGGAAAACCATTTAGCAATTTCTTCATAAGTTAACTATATATTACCATATGACTGAGCCACTCTACTCTTTGATATTTACCCAGGAGAAGTGAAAGTGAATGCCCAAAAAAGACTTGTATGTGAATATTCATAGGGGCTTTATTCCTATAGCCAGAAATTTTGTCCAGGAACAGGTAAATGGATGAAGAAATTGTGGTACAATGGAATACTACAAAGCAATAAAAAAGAATGAATCATTGGTACACCCAACAATATGGGTGAATCTCAAAATAATCACATTGAGTGACAGACCAGACAAAAAAAGAAAACCAATTATGTGATCCATTTATATAAAATAGAAAATGTGCGGGGTGCCTGGGTGATGCAGTTGGTGAGGCATCCGATTCTTGGTTTCAGCGTGGGTTTCATGGCGGGTTGTAGTCTCAGGGTCGTGAGATCAAGCCCTGCGTCAGTCAGGCTCTGGGATTAGCAGACTCGAGTCTGCTCGAGTTTCTCTCTCCCTCTCCCTCTGCCCCTCCCCGTCGTGCTCTCTCTTTCTCTCTCAAATAAGTGAATAAAGTCTTTAAAACAGAAAATGCAGGGCGCCTGGCTGGCTCGGTTGGTAGAGTATGTGGCTCTTGATCTTCGATTGTGAGTTCAAGCCCCACGTTGGGCCTAGAGCTTACTTTAATAAATAGATACATAAATACATAAATTAAATTAAATAAATAAATTTAATTAATGAACAAATACACAAACAGAAAATGCACACCAGTCTAAAGTGACAGGAAGGAGATGAATGGCTGCCGGGAAACGGGGAAGGGCATAGAAGGGAGAAAGGGAGAAATCGGAAAGGAAGTTTGTGGTGTGGCAAGTACGGTCCCCATTCTAATCGTGGTGATGGTTTTATGGGCAAAAACATATGTCAAAACTCATCACGTCGTACACCTTAAATACAGGCAGTTTATTGAATATCAATTCCACACCGATAAAGCTATTAAAATACTTTTTAGAAACCCAGTAGTCTCACTTGATTCAAAGTCCTGCTTCCAGGGCGCCTGGGTAGCGCAGTCGTTAAGCGTCTGCCTTCGGCTCAGGGCGTGATCCCGGCGTTATGGGATCGAGCCCCGCATCAGGCTCCTCCGCTATGAGCCTGCTTCTTCCTCTCCCACTCTCCCTGCTTGTGTTCCCTCTCTCGCTGGCTGTCTCTCTGTCACATAAATAAATTAAAAAATCTTTAAAAACAAACAAAAAAAACAAAAAAAACCCATAAAAAACAAAAACAAAGTCCTGCTTCCAGATTCTATCAAAGGACCTCACTCAAAAAGACAAGTAGTTAAAAGAGCAGAGATCTGGGTTTAAAATCCGCTCTGCCACAAAGCTGTATGACCGTGGACTGGTTACTTAAATTCTCATGGCCTCCAGACAGCTTCTTCATCCATAACATGGGGCTAATGGTAATATGCCTCACAGACTTGTTGCTAAAATTTGAGGGAGATGACAGAGGGAGTCCCCCAGCACATCCGAGAGGCCAGAATACAATTGGGCCCCATCTCTGAGGCAGTCAGATCCTTTCTGTCCCCTTCCTTTGCCCTCTCCTTCCCGACAGGGAGGGATCCTAGTCACAAAGACAATCAGAGGAGAAACAATGAGGAGGAAACAGGGCAGAGGGCTTGGATTGTGTTCTCCTGAAACAGTGCCTGAGACCAGAACTCGAGACTTCCTGGAGGGTGGTCCCAGGGATGGGAGGGGGGGGAGCAGAAAATGTGAGTCAGGGAAGGAGAAAGGGCCAATCGACAGGTGCATATTGAACTAGCTACTGACAGGGAGCTCAGTCCAGCCAGAGACCCTCTGTGGAACCGCAGAACGCACCTCAGAATTGACCCTCAAAGGTCAGGGGGCTGGGACACTGGCCCGTGTCCTCTACTGCATGGGGCTGCCCTCAGCATTAGCTCCTCTCTTCTCACCACACTTCTGTTAACTGAGGCAGAGACAGGCCTGTTGCATGAGGCACTGGCAGGGTTATGGGACCGTCCATGCCACCGCAGCTCAAATCAAAGGTGGCCCGAGGACACGTGGCGTGGGGCACCAAAATTAGGCGCCTCCGGCCCAAAGCCCATCCTCCCATCAACTAAGGGGAGCACCTCTGTGTCAGGCACACAACTCAAATACCCTTCAGCTGGGAAGCTAGAAGCCCAGGATTAAGGTCCTCTCTCTCCAAGACTACAGGCAGCGACACAGCTGACTTGTCAATCCCTCCCTCAGGACATTTGTCTGGGAGAGAGAAGAGAGAATACGTGAGGGGTGAGTCATGGAAGGGGCCCTGGGAGGAAAGGGTGGGGCTGGGAGTTTACCAGAAGAAGGAAGAGCTCTTTCACCGAGCAGTAGTTAAATCATTTGTCTCTGTCCTACAGAGATACCGTGAACTAGAAATGTTCCTCAGGCTGAAAACACAATAATGTTTATTGCATGAGTGCCTATCACTAATGAAGCGTAATTTGTGCCTGGAAATGCGCTGCTGTTCTTTCACGCCTTCTTTCACGTCAGCCCCCCAGGAATCCGATCCAGCAAGGATTGTAATTCACTGAAGCTCAGAGACGTTGAGTAACTTGCTGAATGTCAAACAGCTAGTAACTTGCAGAGCCAGAATTCAATCCCACAGGGGCGCCTGGGTGGCACAGCGGTTGGGCATCTGCTTCAGCTCAGGGCGTGATCCTGGCGTTATGGGATCGAGCCCCACATCAGGCTCCTCCGCTAGGAGCCTGCTTCTTCCTCTCCCACTCCCCCTGCTTGTGTTCCCTCTCTCACTGGCTGTCTCTATCTCTGTCGAATAAATAAATAAAATCTTTAAAAAAAAAACAAAGAATTCAATCCCACGTAGTCTGACCTCAGAGCCTGGACCTCTGACTATCAGGCTATACTCAAGCCCGATAGATAGATAGATAGATAGATAGATAGATAGATAGATAGATAGATAGATTTAAAAAACACCCAGCTGAAGCCGTGGCCTGCCCTCCACACACACACACACACACCCCCACCGGGGATGAGACGGGCTGGGCGAGTATCAGAATTAGATCTTCAGCGTTAACTAGATGCAGTGAGCAATGAGAGAAGGACTCCACGTTGATAGAAGGTACATTATGACCGTCGTATGTGTGCAGACACTTATCATTGATGGCTGTTCAAAATCTTTTTAGTGCCATCTCACTAAGGTAGAATAAAAGAAAAATTACCCTCCCCAGCCTCCCCTGCCCTGAGGGTGCGGACAGGCAATTTACAACCTGCCAACAGGACATCACGTGCACATGCTCTGGGAAGAAACAGATGACAAATAAGCAGGGAGTCCATTTTGCGGGTCAGATGGCCCTAGGGGCAGCGTAGTTCTTTGTGAAATCATCTTTCTCTCACATCTGCTAAGGAAAAACAAGTTAAAATGGGCCTTCGACCTGCTTGGACGGCTGAAAAAGAGCATGTCCTGGGCCCTGGAAAGGGCCCCCAAAACATCAACCCCAAGGGCAGAGAGAAGCAGGGAGCAGGGCAGGTGGGATTCTAAAGTTCCAGACGCAATTCCAACATGTGTGTACCAAGAGGAGTTTCTCAGACCAGCAGAGTGTCCTACAATTCAACCCAATTCTGACACTATCTCCCCTGGAGATAATATCAGATCCCCCAGGTTAAGGGCTCAGTCCCACAGGACCGACACACACACACCCTGCTTCAGACACCAATTACCAACCCAGATTGTCATCTTTGCTTCGGACCAAGAAGGCTTATAGACTGGAGGTTCCACTGAACCCTGCCTCGGGTCTGATTCCTTTGCTAGAGCAGCTCACGGAACACGGAGAGACATTTTATTTACTCGATTCCTGGTTTATTATAAAGGATGCAACTCAGGAACAGCCAGATGGAAGGGCTGCGCAGGGCAGGGTGCGCGGAAAAGGGCAGAGAGTTTTCCCGCGCCGTGAGAGCACCCCTGTCCCAGCACCGCCTCCTCACCGGAAGTTCTCCAGACGCCATCCTTTCGGGGTTTTACGGGGCTTCGTCACACAGTCACGCCGCACGGAATCATCAGCCACAGGGGACGGGTTCAACCTCCAGCTCACCCCCCGCCCCCCCCCCCCAGAGGTCAGGGGTGGAACTGAAAGTTGCAATCCTCCAATAACATGATTGGCAACCTACCCTGGCAACCAGCCCCCTCCCTTAGGTTATCTCCGGCTTTCCGAAGGTCACTCATTAACATAACAGAAGACACCTCTTTCCGCTTTCCTCACAGGAAATTCCAAGGGGTTCGGAGCGCTGTTCCAGGAATGGGGTCGAATGTAATTTCTCCTTGTAAATCACAGTCTCACAGATCCTGCTGGGAGCGGAACGCTCTGCCCACAGCTCCGCTCAAACCCTGGGGTTTGTTTTGTGACTTTTCCAAGTTGAGTGCAGCCCAGTCCCCCAAAGTGACAGCTCATGTGTCCAGAGTCCACCCTTACCGCCTGGCGAGGGCTTGTTTTTCAGCAGCTGGGAGCGGAGATAAGGGTGCCCCCAGGAGCGCGCGCGGCTTCGCGTGGGGGGAGCGGTGCGCGCGGCCGCGGTCATTCGCTTCCCGATCGCTTTCTGTTTATTCCTCACATCCAGACAAAAGAACGAGGCCATCGTGTTTCTTCACCTGCAGAACCTGACAAGAGGTCCAGCCTCACAGAACTGAGGTGGCTTTCCGTAAGCGCTTTGGGAGCTACGAAGTGTAAGAAAGACCAGCTTTTGATGACAACGATGGTTGAGAACAGTGCTTGGGGGGGGGGGGGAGGTAACGCAGCCAGTCTGGACACCTGCCTTTTCCAGAGCTCACCTTGTGAACTTTGCACCTTTGCTCACAACAGCCTCTCTGGAATCATCTCTCCTAGGTTTATATCTGTCAAAATCCTACTTACCATGGGACTGCCAAGGGCTAACTTCAGCCACGTATCGAACACGACGCCAGCAGGCCTTCTTAATAGCTGCGGGAAACCAAGAGCGAAGGGCAGGGTAGATTTCCGGGTTAGGCAGGTGGCAGGTGGCAAAGGGAAGCTGCTGCATCTTCCGTGGGTGTCCTGGGGGAAAAGAGGAGGCTGAACTGTAGTATCTGTGAATTCATTTTAGGAAAGTTAGGAAATGCAAATAAAAAAATACAAATAGGACACACAAAAAATAAAAATCGCCTGTAAATTCACCAACCATAACTTTTAAATTTTTTCTATTTGTCCATTTAGATATTTTTCTAAATATGTATTATATATTATAATATACAAAAATGTATACATATTATTATATTTTTCAGAATATATAAATTGATGTAGGAAACAAAGGCAATAGAAAAATTAAATTTCCTTAAGACTTACAGTCCATTGACAAGTCCTTGAAACAGGCAGAGTGACCTTCCTCCAGGAACTCAGCTGCCTCGATGTTAACACTTTGCTGAGGGCTAGAGGCAATCTTAGCCCAACCCCCAGGATCCTGTAAGTCTACTTTAACACATAAAAATTCCTTTGGACACTTCCTTAACTCTACCCTCCAAGATACATGTTAGCAGTCATCCTCCAAGCATATGGCCCACTGATACACATCTGAAGGGTCTCTTGACTAAGGTTTTATTAGACAGTGATAAATGACCTTTTCCCCACAATAGCTAGCCCCCTCAAGGTCCTGCAAACCTTGCTTCCCAAATGCCTTAAAGAACGCTATCCCTAACCCCCTCCCAACTTGAAAGTATACAGTGGGTCACTACTCATGACCCCTAGTGCAGCTTTTTTTGCCCACTGGTCCAGTCGTTGTGCTTTAATTAAACCGCCTTTTTGCACCAAAGACGTCTCAAGAATTCTTTCTCGGCCGTTGGCTTCGAACCCTAACATCTTTCCTACATCATATATTATATATAATATATACTTTTGCTTTTTCCCTAAAATTTAATGTCCAAATCAAATAACTAAATGTTTATTAACATAAATCTTCACATCTCACGTCTAAAACATGGAACCATAAATTTAGCAGGTCTTTGTTGTGGTAAAACATACATAAAAATCAAAGCTCCTGGGTGGCTCAGTCGGTTAAGTGTCTGCCTTGGGCTCAAGTCATGATCTCAGGGTTCTGGGATCGAGCCCTGTGACTGCCTCTCTGCTCAGTGCCTCTGCTCCTTTCCCTGCTCGCGCTCTCTATCTCTCTCCCTCTCAAATAAATAAACAAAATCTGTATTAAAAACATACATAGGGGCGCCTGGGTGGCACAGCGGTTAAGCGTCTGCCTTTGGCTCAGGGCGTGATCCCGGCGTTCCGGGATCGAGCCCCACATCAGGCTCCTCTGCTATGAGCCTGCTTCTTCCTCTCCCACTCCCCCTGCTGTGTTCCCTCTCTCGCTGGCTGTCTCTATCTCTGTCAAATAAATAAATAAAATCTTTAAAAAAAAATAAAAACATACATAAAATGTACTACTTTAATAATGTTTAAGTGTACAGTGCAATAGCATTAAGTACATTCACATTATTGCATAACCATCACCATCTCCAGAAACTTCCCATCTTTTCATCTTCGCAAACTAAAACTCTGTACTTATAAAACAGTAACTCCCCATTTCCTCCCCACCCTAGCCCCTGGCAACCACCGTTCTCCCTCTGTCTCTAATAATTAGAATTCAATTATTCTAGGTACCTCATGTAAGTGGAATTGTACAATATGTGTCTTTTTGTGACTGGCTTATTTTACTTAGCGTAACAGCTTCAGGGTTCATCTACATTGTAGCATATATTAGAATTGTATTCCTTTCTAAGGCCGTATATGTATATACCATATCCATTGATAGGCATTTGGGTCGTTCCTACCTTTTGGCCACTGTGAATAATGCTGTGATAGACACTGGTGTACAAATATCAGTCCCTGCTTTCAGTTCCTTTGGGTATATACCCAGAACTGGACTTGTTGGTAGCAGATCTTTTTCTTATCTTTTTTTTTTTAAGATTTTGGTTTTTTTTAAGTCATCCCTGCACCCTTTGTGGGGTTTGAACTTACAACCCTGAGAACAAGAGTCACATGCTCCCCTCACTGAGCCAGCTAGCTGAGCCGCACCCTCCCATTTCTATGGGCCTGGTATGATGTTGATTGGTTTTGTGGTCGAATTTTTGGGAAAACTGCTCTTCTTTCTTGCATTTCACATGTTCTGTCTGACGTAAGTTTTCTTTATCTTCTAGGTTCACATCCATTAGAATTTTAGGGACGAGTCTGATGGTGTTAAACTCAGTTTTCGTTTATTTGAAAATATCTTTTTTTTTTTTTAAAGATTTTGTTTATTTATTCGACAGAGATAGAGACAGCCAGCGAGAGAGGGAACACAAGCAGGGGGAGTGGGAGAGAAAGAAGCAGCTCATAGCCGAGGAGCCGAGGAGCCTGATGTGGGGCTCGATCCCATAACGCTGGGATCACGCCCTGAGCCGAAGGCAGACGCTCAACCGCTGTGCCACCCAGGCGCCCCTGAAAATATCTTTTTTGTTGCTCTTGAAAGAAATAATTTTTCTGCGTATACATTTCTATGTTGACAGACTTTGTTCCCCTCTCTTTTACCAGGGTCAATCATTCCAGGATCTTCTGGTTTCCTCTGTGGCTGCCGAGAAGCGTGCTACTGGTTCCGTTGCGTTCCTTTATAGGTGATCTGTGTCATCTCTCTAGCCTGTGAGATTGTTTCCTGCTCTTCCCGATTCTGCAGTCGTGCTGAAATGTATCTATCTAGATGTGGATTTCTTTAGAGTTATCCTTCTTGACATACACTGTCCCTTCCATATTAGTGGATTCTTGTCTTTCATCTAATCTTGAAAAATCTCGGCCATTTTCTCCTCAAATATTGCCTTGCCTCAACTTTTTTTTTTTCCCTTTTCTCCCCTCATGGGAATCCAATTAGATAATTGTGAGACCTCCTCATTCTTTGTCTCTCCATTTTTCTATCTGCTTCTCTCTTTTTGCGGCATTTTGGAGAGTTTCTTCTGATCCATTTTTGGGTACACTGTTTCTCTCTTCAGCTGTGTTTTCTATTTAACCAAGCATTGCAACACCAATTTTAATGTTACATACTTTTTAAAAATTTCCTGATGTTCTTTTTTTTTTTTTTTTTTCCTAAATCTATCTGGGCATTTTACATAATCTCTTATTCCTTGCTCATTTTTTTTTCTATTCCGTCTTTTATCTCTTTAAACATTTCACAGAAACTTTAGATTCTTCATCTGATTACTCCAAATTCTGAATTCCTTAAAGATCCAAACCTGTCGATTTTTCTTCTTGCTGATTCTCCATCATGGTACTTTGAATCCTTACATATTTAGAATTTTTTTGTGTGAGTCTATATTTGGCAGAATTTAATCCAGAAGCTTGAGTTCAGCATGCTTTCCTCTAAGGAGGATTCAGTTTGCTTCTGCCAGATTCTGGAGGGCATTAACAATCTGGGGCCACTTAAATGTTTCAGCTTATGGTTTATTGATCAAAGGACGAGTAAAAATTCAACCACAGATCCTCGTGAGAGCAGATCTCACATGGAAACCAACATTTTTTTTTAATTAATTTTAACATCAAGTGCTGCAGCCCAGACGAGCTTCCTTCCAAGTTCGCTTTGTAAGCTGGTGGACTTTTTCCTTTCCACTGAGAATGTAGCCCATTTGAGGGTCTAGCTTTTTGGGGAATAGGGTGTCTCACAATTAGTTCTTCCATCTTCCTAGGCACTATGACTGGCTCACTCTGTGGTTCTCCCCCAACCTTCCATATCCCTTTCCCAGTCCCCAAAACTCTACGCTTTTAGTTAGTTGACTTGCTGTTTACTTACTATTTACTTTCTGTTTTGTATTGGTTTATTTTATTAGTTTCAGGGAGATTACCCTTGGGAGATTACCTTTCTTTTCTTGGAGCTTACTAAGGAATTTTTTTAATGTGTTGATTATGTTTTATGTAGCATTTAGGTATCCTGCTATGGGAGGCTTTTGAGAACTCTGTCATACGACTGGAAGAGAATTTTTAAAACAAACAAAAATGTGATTATATGGTACGTATTGCTTTATAACTTGTTTTTTTCACACATGATACATGATAAACACCTGTCATATTAATAAACATAGGTTTAGAGCATCATTTTAATGGCTACGTAGTCATCCACTGCATAATTTATTTATAATCTTTACAATATATATTTATTTATGTATAATCTTTTTCCTGTTATTGGATATTTAGGGTTCTATTTTTTCCACTGCGTTAATCACTTTAGTGAATATCCTTACAGCTAAATTATTGCATACATATGATCTTCTTCCTTCTTTAACTGTTTATAAAAGTAATATATGCTAATATAAACTATTCAAACACTAAGGAAAATGAAAATTCTCCATAATCCTTTTTACCATCACCTTAATTAATACCATTTGATCTATAATTGGAATCTCTTAATCAAATGACAGATAAGAATTAGTTAGGGCTAGAATATGTAAGAAAATAAACTACATCGTCTGCCCTCCCACCCCCACAACTAAGGATAGGGACCCAAAGCAGTTACTAGGGATGTGCTGAAGATAACCAAAGACAATCAAGAGCAAAGAACTGAAGGGATGAGAGACACCTAAACAGACTCCAGAAGCCTGGGGCAGAGGCTCTGTTAGGGGTCAGCGGCACTAGGCCTCAGGAAAGGCCACAGTTCCAAAACCCTGGGATCAACTCTGTTTCGCCAGGTTCCCCCACCCAGAAGCAGAGGGTCTTCTCCGGCACTCACTCCAGGCTCCTCTCTCTGCCCCTCCTTCTTTTGAATGGGTTTGATTTATTTGGAGTCAAAAAATAGTACAGGCTCTGGCACGCTCCCCAACCCCACGCCTTAGAGCTCCTTACCCATGATGCCGAGGGCCTTATCCCAATCTGAAGCTATTTAGCCATAAAAAGGTTGGTGAGCACCTTTCTAATGCCTTTCTGGCTGTTCCCCGTCAAGTGGAGCCCAGGGTCTTCTCCCAAGAGAGAACCATGAAAAGGATGGCTGCCCTGTCTGGTGGCTCTTGACTCCCGACTGGACTTGAGGACCTGCCGCACTTGCCTTGTCTCTACAATAAAGTCGACTTCAGGTGGGTTCACAGGGGAGAGCCCCCACACCTTAGAGAAGCTCAACCTCCTTTTTCCTCCCAATGAGTATGGAGCTCCAGCTGGAGTGATCCAAGTTGTAAGGAAGCCCCAAAAGTCTTGGTTGTTCATGTATTAATTCAATTCAACAAATATTTGTTGGCTGCCTACTGGGTCCTGGCTTTTAAAACACACTACAGTCTTAGAATTCCCTAAATAACTCCAAAATCGCACACACTGACTCCATCAGAATTCATGGGATGGCTCCTTGAGTTTCCAGGTGCTCCAGAAACCACAGCTAACTGTTGGCCACTTCTGCTCCATCCAGCAGAGCCCATGGACCACTGGACAGAATGGAAAGTGTATAGCAAGGTGATCACCTTCCAGTGAGAACCAGGTCTCCCTGTGAAGGACTGAACACCCGGGACTGGCCACATAGAGATTCCACAATGTCCAGCCATGGTCAGGCCTTGGATAGCCAGCCCAAGAGTGGAGAGTACAGAGTGGATAAAACATAGACACCTTTTGTCTCCCCTAAATCCTTAAGGCTCCCCAAACTCCTGAGTTCCCAAAGGCCCTTGTCCAGAGTATATGCTGGTTGGGAACACGTGTTAAGCAGGGGATTTGCATGGAAGAGTTGGTGTCAGGGGAGAGGGCAGGCATGCGTTTCCCCCCAGTGTCCACCACAATGCCAGATGCCCTTGGCTGGGCCAGTTCATCTAGCCGACCACCATGCCCTGGGAGTCAAGTCACTACCAATGCCAAGGGCTTGCCCCAGCAACAATAGCTGTCAGGGACCCTTCACTACACTATTCACCTTCTTTAGCCACATTTAGGGCCAGCTGGGAGGCAGAGCCCGGAAGCCTATCTGAAAACAGGAACACCTGATGGTTCTGAGCTAGGCTTAAAGTCAGCTCCCGGCTGACTTGGGCAAGGTACTTAGGCTACCTTAAGTACCTAAGTGCCTATTTTCTCATCCATAAAGAAGTAATAAAAGCAGTACCAATCCCTTCGGGGTTGATGTGAGCATCAAATAAGCGAATACAGGTACCTGGCACATTCGAGCTTTATAGAATTGTTAGTTATGATCGTAGGGCATTTGGGGGATTGCTGAGCGCTAGCAACATAAAACCCTCCTCAGCACCATCCCCTCCCCACCCCAGGCCAGGGCGAAGGTGGAGCCGGAAATCCTGTGGGAGAAGGGAGAGACACCGGCTGCAGAGGTGGATTGCGGGCTCCTGGAAGATAAGGACTCCTTCTGTGACACCCTAAGTGCCCAATGACAGTTAAGCTGCTGTGATACGCAGCAGGTGCTCAGGAAACTTGAGTTAGAAAAGACAAGCCCTGGCTTCCGCTCTGCCTTCAGTGTTCCCAGCGTTGTCAGATGCCCCTGGCTGAGCCAAGGCTTCCGTTCTGTCTCCCTCCCCGCTGGGGCGGGACGTAGACGTAGACGCACCCGCCCAAGAAGGAAGTGGTCTAGTCACTCTGAGTAGGGGAGCAAACCCGGAGTCAGAGTCCGTGCGGTGACCTAGGGATTGACCCCTCTCACGACCCCCTGCCCCTCTCTGCCACAAACCGGGCTCGCAGAAGTCACTCCTTCCGTGTGGACTTGCACCTTCCAGCCGGATGTCTGGTAGCAAGTTATGGTCAGTGGAGGGCGGGAGACACGCACAATGGGTCCCCCCCCACCGAGGCCGGGGGGCAGGGTGCCGGGAGAGCTAGAGTTTGAACTGACCATGGGTTCAAGGAGGTGGGGGCTGTACAGGGAGCAGCTGGAAGACCAAGCCCCCTCTTTCAGGCCCAGCGGTACCCCAGCCTCCCTGGTGTCTGTCGAAGAATTGGAGAACCCAAAGTTCATCGGCGCAGGCAGGTTCGGGGTGGTGTTCCAGGCGCGACACAGGACGTGGGGTTTAGATGTGGCGGTCAAGATCTTGAAGGGGTGAGTGACCTGAGCCATGGGCCTTGCGGGGGGAGGGGGTGTCGGCCCCAGAAGGAGGGGCCGCTGCTGGGCCTGAATGGGGAGGGGAAGGATCTTCCAGAAGGAGAGGGCTTGACTCCAACTCTTTCCTGGAGTGTAGGGAGGCGATATCCAGGGAGGTGAAGGCCATGGCAAGTCTGCATAACCAGCACATACTGCTCCTGCTGGGGGTCACCCAGAAGCTACGGTGGGAGTCCACCTGCGGGCCAGCTCTGGTGACTCAGTTCATGGAAAATGGTTCCCTGGCAGGGCTGCTGCAGCCCCACTGTCCTCGGCCCTGGCCTCTCCTCTGCCGCCTGCTGCAGGAGTTGGTGCTGGGGATGTGTTATCTGCACAGCCAGAACCCCGTGCTTCTGCACCGAGACCTCAAGCCCTCCAATGTCCTGCTGGACTCAGACCTGCACGCCAAGGTCAGCCTGTCCATATCCCAGCCCAGCCTCTGGACACCACCTGCTGCAGCCCTGTCTACTCCGTACCCTCAGCATCTCCCGAGGGTCACAGGGCTGCCCGAGGGTCAAAGCCCAGCCAGGAGCTTTAGCCCCTACCATACCAGGTGTGAGTGACCCTGACCCATATGGTCCGTTCCACAGACCCACCCACCAGTCCGGCCAAAGACCCACGGCTGACCTAGCCCAGGGGACTCAGACCTTAACCCAGCCCCCATAGAGGGGACCCAGACCTCCAACCCGAGGGCCCCACTGGTCCTATCATTCCCCTAACCCTCAAAACCCTCTTTATAAGGCTGGACCTGCACCTTGTGGTGGGAGGGGGGATTCTGGAAGCTGCCTGGTCCTGTCCATCCTCTACCCTCTTCCTCTTCCTTCCCTTTACAGCTGACAGATTTTGGCCTGGCTACATTTCATAGAGGCTCAAGGTCAGGAGCTGGCTCTGGGGAGTCGGCCCCAGCCTACTTGGCCCCAGAACTGTTGGCTGATGTAAACCGGAAGGCCTCCATGGCTAGCGATGTCTACAGGTAAGGTGCCCACTCCAAACACACATTCCAAATTTCTGTACCTGTCTGGGCCATTCTAGGGGACCATATATGGGAAAGGAATCTCTGCCAGCAGTTGGGCCAGGCTTCAGCTTTGTGTCTCCTGCAGCTTCGGGATCCTAATGTGGGCAGTGCTAGCTGGAAGAGAAGATGAGAGTAAGACTCTGGGCAGACACTGGGATTCTTAACTCCAGGTGCCCTCCTCCTGCAAGCCTCCAAACCCTCTTCTTCCAGCTTACCCACTCAGACTGCCTGACCTTCTCCTCACCTCCCCTTGGACTACACTCCTTTCCCCCTTCCATGATGGGGCAAGTAGCCCCTCATATCCTGAATGTCTTCTCTTTGCATCCCCCACCCCCACCCCAGTAGTGCTCCAGTCATCACTGCAGCAGGAAGCAGGGTGTGAGGGGCAGATCCGGCCCCCGCTGACCAAGCTGCCCCAGCCCAGCCCTGAGACTCCTGGCTTGGAAGGACTGAAGGAGTTAATGCAACACTGCTGGAACCAGGACCCCAGGGACAGGCCCTCCTTCCAAGGTGAACTGGCCAGTTAGCTGGCAGCTAGGGTGGGCCTGGATCTGTCAGCAGGGGACTTCTCCCTGGGAAAGTTTGGCTCACCTGCCTTCCACCCACTCTGCCTTGTCTCCAGAATGCCGACCAAATACCGAGGAAGCCCTCAATCTGGTAAACAAGGAGATGGATGCCGCAGTCTCCACGGTGAGTGTCCAGTGCCACCCCCCAACCCAGGAGCTGGGCAAGGATGGCACAACATGCCTCCCTTGCCCACTCGATGACTCCCCACTGGCCACTGTTCTTTGTGCCTTAATCTTTGTCCTCACTCTCCCCACCTCACCACTGAGTTCCCAGGTAATAGATTATGGACCAAGAGACTCCTCCCTTGGGTTTAGGCTGGCTTTCCCAGCTCCATGCCCAGAAAGCTCCCCATGTCCTTGCAGGTGAAGAAGTTCCTGTGTGAAAACCAGGGCAGCAACAGGATGTCGTCTGCGCCTAAGCCAGGCCCAGGAGGGACAGAAACGGAAGGCCCTAGGGGAACCACAGGAAGCCATGACATCATAGCCACTGAGATGTTAAACAAACTAAGTCTGAAGGAGTCCCCCAACTCTGTTCCTAAAAAATGTACAAACCTTCCTGAGAGGATCAGGGCACAGGGAGACAAGGTTCAGCCCGCCCGGAGAGCAGGGATACCTTCCGATTCAACAGCCCCATCTCCCCAGACTCCAGAGACTTCACCTTTCAGAAATCAGATGCCCGGCCCCAACTTGGCTTGGACCCCAGGTCCTAGACCTGAAGGGAGTCAGGTGAGACACTGGCAGGACTAGAGGATGCACTAGGACTGCTGTGAATCCTGTCCCCCTTGCCAGGGAAAACTTGGGGCTATCGGGGATGCAGCAGGGGAACCGGCTCCAGGATGGGGAGCCTAAGAGAGCTGTGTTGTTCGCAGGGGGCTAAGAGACGTGGCACCAACTGGTCTCCGAGGGCACCACGGGCCAATCCAATACCAGGTACCTATTCCTCACTCCTTCCTTTCTTATGCTCAGTTCTTCCAATGGCTTCTTCCTCAAGACTGTCTATAGATTCAGGGTACACTGGGTAGTGGGAGGGAGAAAGGGCTAGTGGCCAACTACCCCAAACTTGTCACGTCATAAATGAAGAAAGTGACACCCTCTGGGACTGGGTCCAGCTGAGGTCACACAGCAAAGCCTGCATTTGCCCTGGGCCTTCTGACTTTCCCCAGAACCAGCTCTGTGAACCCCTAACTTACGCCACTGTTAATGTTGGTCCAGAAGAGCTCCTAGAAGAAAAACCCAAACATGAGGGTCTCAGACATTAGTTGCCATTCCTTCTGAGCTTCTGCAAACCCAGTTCCAAAGGCGCAGCACAAAGGCGAACGCCCAAGGCACATTTGACACTGTCACAGGCCACCCTAGAGACGCCACACTTGCATTTCTCGAGGATGGACACAAGGTGCCGCTGCCCCTCCTAATTTTGAGTTAGTTTCCCCGACTTCTTAACCAACTGTCCCACCAACTCCACAATTTCTTTTAAAGGTAACCCTGTTACCATATGTGACAGCCATGCGGTGCAGGTGGGAGACAACAACTACTTGGTCATACAAGAAGGAACTGCCTTGCCCACGCAAGGCCTGGCGCCCTGGGGCATGGGTCGAGGCTGGCCACCTGCCCCCCACAAGTAGGTTGGAGAGGAAGGCCGCAAGAACCAAGAAGCCTGGAGCCGGCGGCGGGGCTAGTATGACGCAACTTCTGAGCTACCTCTTGGACGTGAGGCAATTAGCTGAGACTTTCTTTGAAGGCCAACTGATTTGTGCACACAGAAGTCAATAAACGTGGTGGATTTTTAACCAAAGCGCCACACTTGGGAGGCTAAGGCTTAGGCCAGGGGCCGGCGGTGGAGACGTGGATGGGAGACTGCCGAGCTGACTCGGAGGGAGGCGGAGACACTGCCGTCTAGCTGAGGCCGGAAGCGGGATGCTCGGGGCTGGGGGTGGGCAGCGGCGTGGCACACAAGGTCAGGGCCCAGCTGGCGGCAGGAAGGAATCCCGGAGGCCTGGCTCCTGGGGCCACTCTGATCTCTGGGCGGAGCACTTCCTCTAGATCGGGTGAGACCCCACCCTAAACCAAAATTCTGGGGATAGTCTCACTGCCCCCCTTTTCTTCTGCGCTACAGAGACCCACTGGGCCGCAGTGGGGTCCTGGGGAGAGGGCTCTCCACGGGCACTGGAAGACATCTCTTGCCCCGCACAATGCCCCCAGCCTCTCAGAGGTCAGCTCGCATACTTACTTCCCTCCACCACAAGCACTCACCACCTGCATCCCTGCGGACGTTGCTTCCTTCGCCCAGCCCTTTGACCCTCAGCAGGTGTCTGGAGTGGAAAGCTACGGCTCCATCCACAGAGCTGCATCTAGGCAGGAGGAGAGGGCAACAGGCACACGCGTGCCCCCCCACCCCACCCCCGAGCCCCATCCCGACCTAAATCCTAGCCCCAACTCGCCGGCATTCTTCCCTACATTCTTGCCAGACTTCACTCCAGCGCTCCTTCGTGGTCCCGCTGTGCAAAGGTCCCACCCCCATTTTGACACTTGCTTCTCAGCCTGGCTCCCCCACCCCCTCGCCTCTCCCACAGTTCACATTCCCCTTTCTCGAGGGGACCAAAGCGGAAAGGCAACGACAGTGTTAGGGGAGACAATGAGGGAGGGAGGAGGCCTGCGGAGTCTGCCTCAGCACGGGAAGGGGCCGGGCAGTCCTGTCGGGGAAGTGGGAGGGGGGCCCTGGCGCCGGGAGGGAAGAGCCTGCCGCCCAGGGCTCTGAGCCACTAGTTTTTCTCGGTGTTCCATCAGGACAACGCCACCAGCTGCCCCGGGCTCCGTCCTCGGGCCTCGCCCACTCAAGCCGCGGCAGCATCGCGGGCAGTGAGTCTGGGGGGTAAGAGGAACCTGAGGCTCCTTTGCTTCAACCCCAAATCCTGCCCCACCCGGAGACGAGGCTTTTGCTAGGGCACCTCTGCAGCCTGGGTTTGAGGGAGGAGGAGCGAAGGTTGGGGCAGTCTTCTCACAACCAACTGGGGAAAGGCTGGGAGGCCACAGGGAGTGCCTGGCAGATGGGATTGCCGCGAGGCTGGGGAAACAGGGTGGAAGTGGCTTGGACCCAGGGAGAGAGGCACGGCTGGGGCCCAGAGCGGCCACACTCGATAACGCGGCATCTGGCCCTCCCCAGCCCCGGGGTCCACCCTCCACGCCGGCGACACAGCAAGGGGCAGGGGGGACCATGGCCCGCCTCTTCAGTCCCCGGCCGCCCCCCAGCGAAGACCTCTTCTACGAGACCTACTACAGCCTGAGCCAGCAGTACCCACTGCTGCTTCTGCTGCTGGTGATTGTGCTCTGTGCGCTCCTGGCGATGCTGGCTGTCGCCTCCGCCAGCGGCAGGGTGAGCGGGGGTGCTTCTGGTGGGGCGGGGGCTATTTCCCGAGGGTGGCGGGAGGGTCACCGCCTAGAGGGCGGTTTCGGGGTAGGGATTTAGGGAGGGGTCTTCTTTGCCACCTGCATTCTTCGCTGGAACCCAGGAAAGGAGCACCACGCCTTGCTAGGAAATGTGGTGATCCTGGACAAGTCACTGCACCTCTCTGGGCCACAGTCGCTGGGCCGCTGGGAGAAAGCTGAGCCCTGGGTGCTTTTAATTTCTTTCAGGGTACTGACAGACCTGTGATCTACGGGTTCTAGAGTAAATTCAACACCGGGTTTTCCATTTTCCAGAAGGGAAATTACACTGGGCCCCGTGGGAATCCGTTTCCTGGTTTTCTTTCTCTCATAGGGGCTGTGGGGCAGTCATACCCATAGACTCCCAGAAGGCATCCTCCAGCCCACTCACGTTTAGTCCTCAGATAAAGCCATTTCCAGTTTCTTTTTTTTAGGAGAAAGGGGTTCTTCAATTCCATTTCTGGAAATATCTTGCTCCAAGTTTTTTTTTCACTTTTCGGAGGCAAGTTGGGGAAGCCACCAAACTGACCAATTCTTGCTGGGCCACCTCGAAGTCCAGGAAGAGGTGGGGACACAGGGCAGGGACAGCAGCAGGAGGTCGATGCCCACAGGGGGTGGTGAAAGTGTAGGGCTCCCCCCTGACCTGCCACGAAGAGGTTCCAGGTGCCCCCTGCTGCTGGAGCACTTCTTAGGGCTGGGGTGGAGAGGGGATTACACCCAGACTTGTGCCCAGGGCAGGGAATCTCCTGAGCAAATTGGCCAGATTTGGGTACACTCATTCCTAAGTGCCTTCTGTGAGGCAGGGTTTTTCACTTGCTTCAGGACCCCAGGATGGTGCTCTAATTCCTGTTTGACAGATGAGAAAACGAGCTCAGCAAGGTCACGGATTCACAAACGTGCCATATGGGTAGGCTCTGGGTAGATGGCCCAAGGTTCCAGCACGGCTGCCAGTGAGCTATTAGGTTGAACCGTACGAGATAGCAGGCTCTGTAGATTCAAAACAGCTTCTTGGCAACTTCCTATGGTTCAGCCTAACTGAATGGCCAGCTCAGGTGCCCTGTCTCCTTTTCTGACCTGAGTTGGAGACACCGTCGGAAGTGGCCCTGGGGGGCTGCCTGTTTTCAACTTGGAGGAGCTCCCCAAACTCTGCACTCCAGTCTTGCCGCAAGCACCCCCTCCCCACAGGATCTAGCTTCAGACCGGGGCTTCCTGACCACCGTGCTGTGTGCGCTCGGTGGCTTCTCGCTGCTCCTGGGCCTGGCTTCCCGCGAGCAACGACTGCAGCGCTGGACACGTCCCCTGTCGGTCCTCGTGTGGGCCGCGCTACTCGGGCTAGGCCATGGCTTCCTGTTCACCGGGGGCCTGGTGAGCGCCTGGGACCAGGTGAGAGGAGCGGCAGGTGGAGCAGGGGGCAGGAGGATGCCCGGGCCCAGAGCCGCCAGCAGCTCCCCGTGCCCCTCCCCCCAGGTGTCCTTTTTCCTCTTCGTCATCTTCACCGTGTACGCCATGTTGCCCTTGGGCATGCGGGATGCCGCCGCCGCGGGCCTTGCCTCGTCGCTTTCCCACCTGCTGGCCCTTGGGCTGTACCTTGGGCCTCAGCCGGACTCCAGGCCAGCGCTGCTGCCGCAGGTGAGAACGCGCATTGCACACGCTGCCCCCGGGGCCCCGCTGCGCCCAGGGTCAGCTCCGCGGTTCGCCGTCGATTCCTCTGAGCATGCGCCAACCGCCCGCTGAGCTGTGACTCCCTGGCCGGGCGCCAAGCTAGGAGCAGGGTACAAACACATACACCCAGATGGTGTCCTCATGGCGCTGGTACCTCGTTGCAGCACGATGCTCCAGACACCTGAAGCCGCCTCTGGGCCCCCCGGGGAAGGGACTTCACCAGGGGACCAGAGCTGTGGGGACAGATGTGGATGATGGAACCGTCACAGAGAATGTAAAAATCGGAGCTTGAGTAGTTTTGTGCTGCGGGGGCCGCAGAGGGGGTAGATGGTGGGGTGGCTTTCCAGGCAGAGGAAACGTGTGTGCGAGGGTTGCTAGACCTAAGGGCCTTGTTGGTGCACAACTGAGTCTAGAGCAGAGATCCTGGGGCAGGAGAAACGCCCCCTACGGACTCAGCAGTGTGGCCCCAATTGCCTGGACGTACTCAGGTCTCTAACTGTGGAGTCCTCCTCAACCCTCTTGGAGACCAGCTCCAGCTACACGCTTACCCACTGCCCCCACCACCTGCGGCCAGCGCCCTCTGAGGCTGACCCTCTCCCCCAGCTGGCAGCGAACGCCGTGTTGTTCTTGTGCGGGAACGTGGCCGGAGCGTACCACAAGGCGCTGATGGAGCGCGCTCTGCGCGCCACGTTCCGGGAGGCTCTTCGTTCCCTGCACTCGCGCCGGCGGCTGGACACAGAGAAGAAGCACCAGGTCCGCGGGGCCTGGGAGGCTGGGCGGGACCGGGGTTTGAGAAAGTTGTTTATATCACACAATGGGGCTCCTTTGCAAGCCGAATGACTTTGGGCAGGTTACTTGCTCTTCTCTGTCCTCCTTTGTAAAATGTGGCTACCGCCCACCTTGGAAAGTTGTGTTAAGTCTCAAAAACCCAGAAGCTTGTAAAAGCACTTTTATGATACTAAACGAAGAACTCTAATTCTGGCATTGGTGCCGGGAGTTCGGTGCCTAAAAGTGACTAGTGCAGGATGGGGAGCTGAAGCCCAGCTCTGTGTGATGGGGAGGATCTGGGGGAGTACTCTGGGTCACATCTGGTGGGGCTGGAGAAGTGGGTGAGCTCCTAGATGGTCAGGAGGCTGGGACTCCTGGCTTCAGGATGCAAGAGGGTGGGTGTTCATAGTGATCTCCTGCAGGAACACCTTCTCTTGTCCATTCTTCCTGCCTACCTGGCCCGAGAGATGAAGGCAGAGATCATGGCACGGCTGCAGGCTGGACAGGGGTCCCGGCCAGAGAGCACCAACAACTTCCACAGCCTCTATGTCAAGAGGCACCAGGGAGTGAGGTAGGAGAGAGGATGGCCAGAGGGGAGGGGGGCGTGGCCTGAGACCTTGGCCCCACTGACATCATCTGCCTGCCCAGCGTGCTGTATGCTGACATCGTGGGCTTCACACGGCTGGCCAGTGAGTGCTCCCCTAAGGAGCTGGTGCTCATGCTCAACGAGCTCTTCGGCAAGTTCGACCAGATTGCCAAGGTCAGAGGGGCCCTCCCTCCCTACGCGGGGCCCTTCAAATGCCCCACCCTCGAGAGCCCCTTCCAAGGGAAACTCCTGCCACCTTAGATCCCAGGCCCGTTTCAGAGCGCATGTGTTCCCATGGAAGATATTCCAATGGAGGTAGGAAACCCTCTCAAACAACCCCAGGCATGGAGCTGCTCATCTCAGACCTGGAGAGACTTCTCGACAATGCCCCCACGACAACACCCCCAAAGATGCTCAGAGCCCCCAGTATAGGGGTCTCTGGACACTACCACCAAATCTAGAGAGATTTCCAGACATTCTAACCTCAGGGGCCCCTTCCAAGGGAAATCTCTGCCCTGTACAACATCAGCCCAGGCCAGCCCAGCCACCTGTTCAGACACCAGGGACGCCACCAACCAACCTAATCTTGAGTCGCCCCCAGAAAACCGCAGTCTTGCTCAAATCTGAACACACCCTACACGTGCCAGAGCTGGGGGAGAGCCACAGACCTCAGCCAGCCCCATATCAAGTTAAGGGAATCCCTAGATCTGACCCAGAGACTCCCAGCCTCAGAAGTTCCTCCGGAATACCACATTTGCTCCCACTTGTCCCAGCTCCCTCGTGCCTCCTCTGACCTCTAACCAGGTGCCCCCCCTCCCCCTGCACACACACACACTCCCAGGAGCATGAATGCATGCGGATCAAGATCCTGGGAGACTGTTACTACTGTGTCTCTGGTCTACCGCTCTCCCTGCCAGACCACGCCATCAACTGCGTGCGCATGGGGCTGGACATGTGCCGGGCCATCAGGTCAGCTCAGGTGGGCGGGAAGGAGGGGTACCAAGGGATGGATGTGGGCAAGGAGCAGGCAGGGTAGTGGAGGTCCTCTTGGAGAGAGGGAGGGGGGTGGCATGCGTAGGGCCGAAGGCGGCAATCAGACTGTCCCCTACCTACCCTGCTCAGGAAACTCCGGGCGGCCACTGGCGTGGACATCAACATGCGTGTGGGCGTGCATTCGGGCAGTGTGCTCTGCGGAGTCATCGGGCTGCAGAAGTGGCAGTATGATGTCTGGTCCCATGATGTCACACTGGCCAACCACATGGAGGCGGGCGGCGTGCCAGGGTGAGATGCGGGGCTGCAGGAGGCCACAGGAAGAAACCAGCTGGGCCTCCCACATGCTGCCACATGATTCACGGTTCCCTAAAATGAGCAAATCCCACCTGGGGCTCAGGGAGACCCTGGTGTGCAGGGAGGGGTGCTAGGAGACACCTCCTGGAGCACAGGGCCTTGCTTAAAGTCAGACCTCCAGGAAGGATCCTGGGGGAAAAGGAGAGGTCTGCAGGCCTTCCCTCCTGACTCTCGCTGCCCCCTCTTTCCAGACGAGTACATATTACAGGGGCTACCCTGGCCCTGCTGGCCGGGGTCTATGCTGTGGAAGATGCATCGATGGAACACCGGGACCCATACCTTCGGGAGCTAGGGGAGCCCACCTACCTAGTCATCGACCCCCGGGTAAAAGCCCAGCCTGCACCCCATGGGTTGGCCCACCTGAAGCACCCATGGCCAACCGGCCTGATCTCTTCTCCTATGCCAGAGATTGAATTCCTGGGTCTCAGTGTGTGCGTCAAGGGGGAGGAGCCCCAACCTTCTAAGGAGTGTGGGGAGAATGTAGAAGGCGTTTGTGATCTTGACTCTCAGCCCTCATATGCCCCAGGCTGAGGAGGAGGATGAGAAGGGCACTGCGGGAGGGCTGCTGTCCTCTCTCGAGGGCCCCCAGATGCGCCCATCACTGCTGATGACCCGCTACCTGGAGTCCTGGGGCGCGGCCAAGCCTTTTGCCCATCTGAGCCACCTAGAGAGCCCTGTGTCCACTTCCACCCCTCTCCCGGTAAGTGCACCTCCCTCGTGAGCCCCAGTACTTACTAACCTCACTCCCAGTGCCCCTCCCAACTTCCCCGCCCTCACCACCAGTGAGTCCCTTGATGACATCCCGAGGTCTTGAACTGTCTGGTTGTACTGGTCGCTGGTTCAGGCCTTTCCTTGCCCTTCCTTCCAGAGAAATGGCAAAGATCACTGCCTTCTGAGCTCAGCTGAGATGCAAAATCCCGTAGACCCTATCTATGTCCATTGTTCCCCAACCTCCACTTGGGAACCCCCTACCATTAGTACCACAGAGGTATAGGCCCCACTTCTCCTGGGTCCGAAGCCAGTCCAGCTCCATTCCTGAGACTGCACACTCTCTTTAATCCCCACTAGGACTGGGAAGGTGCGGGCAAATCAGTTGTTGCCCCGACTCTCCAGCATGTGTATGAGGATAAAATGAGGTGACGTGAAAATCTCACATGGCCTCGAAGGCCGTCACCCTGAGCAGGCAGGGGTCAGGGAGAGAGGGAAGAGAGGAAACGAGGGGACGGTGGATTACTGGCTGAGCCTGTGCTCGGCCCCTTCGGGTCATCATAGGAGCCTTCTATCTCCCCCACCAGCTTTAGGCTTTTAGGGTTGGTGCTTGGTGGCAAGCAGCCAGAGACCCCTCTTGCAGAGACTGAGGCCATGTCCCCAAAGACTTGCCCCAGGAGTAGTTTCCTCAGCCTGCTCTCTCCATTTGATCTGATCTTCCCAAAACTTTCCCAGCCTCCTTTCTGCAGATCTTCTGCTCAGAATCTTCTCTACTGGGTAGACCCAGTTGTGTATGTGGCATGACTTCAGAGTACCCTTTCTGTGTTCTGTCTCCCCTCCCCACCCACCCATCAGGAAAGCAGGCCAGAGATCAGTGGGAACTGTGGAGTGGGGGGACGTTGGCAGCATGGTTCAGGAGAATACCTAATTCAGAGCCTTAACGTAGAGTAGGGGCAAGGTCAGAAGGGCTAAGCAGGCAGGAGGGAGAGGAAGAAAGAATCCAAGACGCTGCTGACTCTTGCAGGAGGGAGTCCCCCAGGGGGAGGTAGAGTAGATGGTGGGCTTTGGTGGGAGCCCAGGGACTGTGAGATAGTGTTGCGTGTAATGCCCGTGGTGAGATGCCCCCCAGAACCCATGCCAGACCTCCCCAAGACCCCAGTAGTGTGTAGGCTAAGAAGTGTCAGGGTGGAGAAGTAAGAGCCCCTAGTTCAAGCGTATCTCCCGAGGCAGGACCTCACCAGCCCAGATATTCACTTCCCAGCCCCTGAAGTCCCTCAGTCAATGCTAGAAATCCTGAGAATCACAACAGCTTACCTTTAAACAATGGGGACCTCTGGTGTGGGGGTGGGCAGTGTTGGTGCTAGGATATACCATCCATCCATCCATCCACGCACCCGGCCACAATTTTAAAGCACCTACTATGTGGCAGGTGCTAGGCTAGTTCTTGAGAGGACAGAAATGAATAAAACACGTTCCCTGGGGCGCCTGGGTGGCACAGCGGTTGAGCGTCTGCCTTCGGCTCAGGGCGTGATCCCAGCGTTCTGGGATCGAGCCCCACATCAGGCTCCTCCGCTATGAGCCTGCTTCTTCCTCTCCCACTCCCCCTGCTTGTGTTCCCTCTCTCTCTCTGGCTGTCTCTATCTCTGTCGAATAAATAAATAAAATCTTTAAAAAAAAAAAAAAAACACGTTCCCTGCCTTCAGTAACATACAGGCATTGAGCAAGGTGGAGAGGCAGGTAGGTAACTTGAAAACAGTTAGGCTCAGACCTAGATGCATAGATGGCCTCATACCTAGAACATCCCTCTCATTCCCCCTTTTCCTCCCCTCTCCCTCTCCCATATGCCAGGTTTGGGTTTGGGGGGATGAGGTGGCCCCCCCTGTGACCCTGGTGCCTTCACATGCACCAAGGGAGCAGGAAAGAACAGTCACCAGACCCCTGGCCCTGGGCAGTGGCCGCTGCGCTGCGTTCTCTTTCCCGGGGCTTGTCTCACCCGCTTTACTCGTCTGCTTGCTCTCATATCTTGGCACACAGAGAGCCTTCCTTTTACTACAGAAAAGAATGAGTGTGACCAGGTTTGTTTCTCTTCCTTCCTCGTTCCCTTTCTTCTCGTTTTGTTTTTGCTCCCACCACCTCCCAGCTCAGCCTGACCACAAGGGAGTCAGAATGTTCGCCATCGTCACTTGAGTTTAAACCAATGAGGATTTTTTGGCATGCTGGGGTGATGGGCAAGTCCCCGCCTTTGGGATTTGTTCAGTCCTTAGGGAAGATGACCACCCCTCAAGCCTACAGGCTTGTCTCATAAGTGGTAGAAGCTGAGGAAATGAGAGCATAAGGACCCTGGGTGTCTAAAGAGTCCAGAAGAACCTTTAAGGAATAAATGTGGTTTGACCCTTCCCTTAAGGGCAGGTAGGATTTGATGGAAAGAGGAAGTCATTACAGGCAGGGGAAATACAGCAGTTGCTAAAGGCCCAGGATGTGTGTAGATACGGAATGCCTCACTGCAGAGAGGCTTCAAGGATGGTCAGCATCGCCTCATCTCCCCCTTCGCTGTGTTCTCCCGACAGGAGAAGGCCCTGGCCTCCTTCAGCCCCCAGTGGAGCCTGGACCGGTGAGGAGGCCCCAGCAACTCTGACAGTGGGGCTCTCTGGGCGACCTGCCTCCATCCTCCCTAGGGGGGCTGCCCCTGCTTCGCCCACACGCTATCCAGGGTCTCCTATGGTGACAGGCTGGGCTCTCACTGTGCAGGAGCCGTACCCCCCGGGGACTAGATGAGGACCTGGACACTGGGGATGCCAAGTTCTTCCAGGTCATCGAACAGCTCAACTCTCAGAAGTATGGAGAACAGAAGGCAGCCGGGAGGGGCGTGAGGGCTGGGCCCCGCCGTAAGGAACGGATGTGCTCCCCTGATGACCCAGGGGAAGGGAGCCGCTTCCCTGCTCCAGCCCAGGGAAACACACACCTGGCCATCTCCCCCAACCTGCCCCACCCTTCCGTTTCCTCTCTGGAGCTCACTGCCCCCCACCTCCCACCAGGCAGTGGAAGCAGTCCAAGGACTTCAACCCACTGACACTGTACTTCAGAGAGAAGGAGCTGGAGAAAGAGGTGGGTGTGGGGGATGGCAGCGCAGAATTTTCTAACCTTAGCTCCTTGGCCTTGGGGAGCGGGCAAGCCCTGTGGTCGGTCTACTCAGTTTGTGATCCTGGGGGTGAGGGGCTTGTGACTCTCTCCAAATGGACGTCACTCTATAGCTTGGATTACTAGGTGGGGATGGGAGGGAGGAGGGCGGCTCCTCGGAGAACCGGTAGAGGCTGAGACTGAACTGAAGGGCAGGGCGGTGAGGCTGGGTCTCCCGCTCCTTGCCTGGAACGGACACCGCCAGGGTGATGGGCAGCCCTGGTGGCCCCTGTGGCCACACTGACCCCTGTCCTTCCAGTATCGACTTTCTGCCCTCCCCGCCTTCAAATACTATGCGGCCTGCACCTTCCTGGTCTTCTTCTCCAACTTCATCATCCAGATGCTGGTGGCCAACAGGTGAGAGCCCCAGGCAAGGGCGACCCTGAGCCTCACACACAGACCACCAAGCTCCTGCTGATCCTTGACCCACACTTTCTTCCTTTACCCACTTCCCCTTGGCTTCAGACACGGAGCCACAGAGGAAGTATGTGTTCTGGGGAAGCAGTGATAATCACAGCTTTCATTTTACTGTCATACATCCTGTGGACTTTCTACATAATCCGAGCACTTTCACGTGCGTGTCTCTGGGTCCTAACAACTTTTCCATGAAGCAGGTTCTGTTTTCATTGCGGAGCCCAAATCTCACAGCAAATGAGCTTAGAAAGTAGGTCCTCATTTTTAGTCCATGGCTAGGAGGGGCTGCAAGGGCTTGTCCAAAACTCAGCCAGGTGAAAGAGCTTTGGCCTGAAGGCCCAAAGGCTGGCCTAAGGCGGCCTCAGCCCCCTCGTGAGCCCCCGCCCCCATCAGTACTGTCCCGACCTCATTAGTTCCTGCCCCCGCACCACTGCCCTAGACCCCCTCAGCTTTCCCGGATCACCGGTATGCAATGCCTTTTATCGGCCCAGACCCCACTGGGGGCCAGTTCAGATCCCCAGGACTGCTCCTCCCCACATCTCCCAACCGGGGTGCACAGCACACGCCCGGCACACGGAGCATCTTCTGACCCTTCGAGGCCTCACTCAGTCTTGTCTCCCTTCAGGCCGCCAGCTCTGGCCATCACCTATAGCATCACCTTCCTCCTCTTCCTCCTCCTCCTCTTCGTCTGCTTCTCAGAGCACCTGACGGTGAGGTGGGCTGGGGGGTGGAAGTGGTCGGCTGGGCCCTTACCACTACCTGGCCTGAGGCGGGGGGGGTGCCCCAGCCCCATGGCTAAGCTGCTTGTGCTTCTTCCACAGAAGTGTGTCTTGAAAGGCCCCAAGATGCTGCACTGGCTGCCCGCACTGTCTGGCTTGGTGGCCACACGGCCCGGACTCCGAGTTGCCCTGGGCACTGCCACCATCCTCCTCGTTTTTGTCATGGCTATTACCAGCCTGGTGAGGGCAGAGGGGGCCCTATGCACCCCCTTCAGGGCCTGTTGGACCTAGCAGAGGCTGACAGGGGACCCCTGGATTTGGGAGGGCAGCTGGACTAAGGCCAGGGTTTTCGGGCAATGTTGGACAAATATAAAGAAAACAAGTAATCTGCCGCCTGCATAAATGTTTATAACACTCTGGTGGACAGCCTTCCTATCTTTTCTATGTGGGCAGATCTGCATTGCTCAGCTCACTCGCCGTGATATTGTAGCTGAGTCTGGCGGATTTTTCAGAACTCATAATCACTCCTAGAATTCTGTCCCTGAAAGACACCTTAGGAATCATCCCCCAGCCAAGTCACAGAAGAGGAAGCTGAGGCCCAGAGAGGTTAAGTGGCTGGCAAGCGATCACACAGTGGGTCTGCTGGCAGACTAGAGCCCAGGACACCCACTCCTCCCATCCCTGACCAGCCAGCGAGGACCCCAGCGCTAAGGCTCCCTCACCAGCCAGAAATAGCAGAATCCACCCCACTGCAGGAGGCTGGCCCTCACTCAGCCCTAGGTCAGCTGAAACCCAGCTCAAGCCACCATTGTGCCCCGGGAGCCGCCCGCCCACCTCAGCTCTTCACCTCCTTCCGCAGTTCTTCTTACCGGCGGCAACAAACTGCCCTTCCCGGGCTTCCAATGTGTCCTCCGTGGCTTCCAACGTCTCCTGGGAGCTCCCTGGCTCCCTGCCTCTCATCAGCGTCCCAGTGAGTCTTCCCCACAGCCCTGAATCTCTTTCTCCAGAGCCTTCCTTGGCCCCTCCCCCACCCCCATCCTCTGGATTGGGACAGACAAAAAACACACTTGGTGTGTGTTTGTGTGTATGACACCCCCTGTCCCCCAGATAGGACCCGGGCCCTGGGAGGGGCAGGATGGGAGCCCTGGGATAGTCCCCACCCCTGCCTGTGGCATATGGCCCCCCCTTGACCACCCTGCCCGGCCCCACAGTACTCTATGCACTGCTGCGTGCTGGGGTTCCTGTCCTGCTCCCTCTTTCTGCACATGAGCTTCGAGCTGAAGTTGCTGCTGCTCCTGCTATGGCTGGGGGTCTCCTGCTCCCTCTTCCTGCACTCCCACGCCTGGCTGTCCGACTGCCTCATCGCCCGCCTCTATCCAGATCCCTTGGACTCCAGGTGCGTACGGCCACTGGACAGAGGCGCCCAGGCCCTCTGGGGGCAGAGCAGAGCTCTCCTCACCTCACTGACCTGAAAGGGGGAGGGTGGCTGACGGCTACATGGGCGCTGGGGTTAGGGACAAGGCCATCGGGAAGGGGCAGGGCAAGGGGCAACCCTGATATGTGGCCTCCTCAGGCCAGGGGTGCTGAAGGAGCCCAAACTGATGGGAGCTATCTCCTTCTTCATCTTCTTCTTCACCCTCCTTGTCCTGGCTCGGCAGGTAAGTCACCCAGCTCCGCCCTCCAGAGGTTCCCTTTGAAGGGGGAGGTGGGGGCCCCCATATTTGTGACTTGGTCTTTCTCATCCTTTCCCTCAATCTTACATCTCCAGGGTTGAGCCCAAATGGTGTGCCCACTGGAAGCTTCTAAGCGAAACTTCCTGCTCCTTTTCTTTCTCCTTCACTCCCCAAGGGAGGTGCCCTCAAATTCTCCCTTTTCCCTCCCACCCCACGTCCAGGAAAACCACCCATAAGAAAGAATCTGCTGCCAATTCTGTCTACCCTAGTTTGAATCTAGTTTCAAGGTAGCCTCCCCAGGGACAGTTGGCCCTTGAGCTTTCTCTGTAGATTGGGGAGTGGTGTGGTTTGAGCCATCATGGAGTGGGGGGGGGGTGAACACTCAGGAGCTGAGGCTCCCCCTGCACTGTGTCTCCCCTTGGGCCCCTGGTGACCCTGCCAGAATGAGTACTACTGCCGCCTGGACTTCCTGTGGAAGAAGAAGCTGCGGCAGGAGCAGGAGGAGACAGAGACCATGGAGAACCTGACTCGGCTGCTGCTGGAGAATGTGCTCCCTGCGCACGTGGCCCCCCAGTTCATTGGCCAGAACCGGCGCAACGAGGTGACTCCCACCCCTGACTCCTGAGCTCCAGATGCCATAGGCACTAATTCTGGATGAAAATCTTAGCCCTCGGCCCATCGTCTCTGGACTCGTCCACAATGGGTTGGGTGGCTGCCCGGGTCCCTGCCCCTGTCAGGTAGGTACCTCCACTTTCATAAGCTCTTAGGCTTCGTCTCCTGAGCACAGAACCTCTGCATTCCAAGTGCTTACTTAGAAGGAGTGTCTTCTCCAACTCATGGCCCCTCCATACCTTCCAGAAGCTTCTTCGACTGTTGATGGGAATTGTGTGGAGGACACAGTCCACCCAGCCCTCTGGACCTGCACTCTCCAGGATGTAGCCATTAGCCATGTGTGGCTATTTACATTGAAAGTAATTAAAGTGGAACATTCAGTGTCTCAGCCTCACTGGCCACATTTCAAGTGTCTAAGAGCTGCTTATGGCCAGTGGCTGTCGTATCAGACATCACATATATAGAACTTTCTAACACCACAGGAATTTCCACTGGTAGATGTTAATCTTCATTCTCATATGTGCTCTAGTCGGACCAGCAGAGAAGGTCACCCACATGTTGGCATCATTTTATCTGTACTGCCAGCACTTCTCCCTGTCTGCCGTGCAGATACTCTTGACCTGGCTGATGAATGTTCAAAGAAACAGGTCAGGGGCTATTTCGCAGCTGTACGCCCCCACCAGTTGCTCCCTTCCCTCGAAGTCAGCAGCAGATCTACTTCTCCTGGTTTCTTCTCTTATTTACACTGGGACTCTTGTAACTGTTCCTGTTTCTGTCTTCACACTGGCTGCTAGAATGCCCCGAGCCAGAACCGAGGACTAAAAAGCACTCCGGGTCACCCCTTTGGTGAACCAAGTTCAAATAGGATTCCATCTTTACTATCTTACCTTTATTTTCCCTGTGTTCCATTTCCCCTATCATTTTATCTTCCAAATTGTAGCTATCTTTGTAAACGGACCTAACTGGCTTAACGCCCTTCAGCAGTAGGATAGGATAGAAAGACGATTCCCACTGACATGACCCCAGTTCTTAAAGAACACGTTGCTGTGAGGTGATCCTGACTCCAAACCCCTGTCTCTCCTGGGATCATAATGAGACTCAATCTTTGACTCCTGAGTCACACATCCCTGGGATAACCTGGCCCTACCCCTCTTCCTCCTTTCCAATCCTTCTTAAATAGAGGGGTAAGAGTATGGACACAGGGAGGGGGGCCCATGCAGACCCCCAGGGGGAAAGAACATGGCTTGCTCCCTCATCCCAGCCTCCCACCCTCCAGGACCTCTACCACCAGTCCTACGAGTGTGTCTGTGTCCTCTTCGCCTCAGTTCCAGACTTTAAGGAGTTTTACTCTGAATCTAACATCAACCACGAGGGTCTAGAGTGTCTGCGGTTGCTCAATGAGATCATCGCTGATTTTGATGAGGTGACAACCCCAAGGGTCCCCCAGACCCTTTGTCCTGGGTGCTAGAACTTCCCAGCAGTCCCTCCTGCCTGCTCACTCTCCAGCCAGGGGCCCATCCTCCTCTCCCTGGCCCTGCCGCTCCTCCTCTGATCCCCAGCTCTCCGGCAACTCTGCCCATGATCCACTCTCCCTCCTGCCACACTCCCTGACCCCACAACCTAGTCCTTTCGTCTCCAAAGGCCTGGGGCTGGGCTTCTGAGAGGGAGGAGGGAGAGAGCAAGAAAGACCAGGGACACAGCCTTCTTTCTGTACAGCTGCTCTCAAAGCCCAAGTTTAGCGGCGTGGAGAAGATCAAAACCATCGGCAGCACCTACATGGCAGCCACGGGCTTAAATGCCACCCCCGGACAGGACGCACAGCAGGTGCAGTACCCCTTCCTTACCGACCAGCCCCCATCCGGGCTCGCGCTGCTGGGCCCTCACTGACCCATCCCGGTGGGCCGGCCCTTTGCTAGGATGCCGAGCGAAGCTGCAGCCACCTGGGCACCATGGTGGAGTTCGCAGTGGCCCTCGGATCGAAGCTGGATGTCATCAACAAGCACTCATTCAACAACTTCCGCCTGCGTGTGGGTGAGGGCCCCCCCTTGCTGGGGAAGCCTGGGACTTCCTCTTCACCTTCTCAGGCTCTTCCTCCCCCAAGTCCTTTGTTAGGTACTCCCCAGCTCACCCCTGGACCCCCTCCAGCCTCATCCCTGGGGGTGGAGCTTGAAGCTGCTGGGCCAGGAGCTCTGGGGCTCAGCTACCCCTTCCCTAAGCCACAGCACTCCAGACCCATCCTCCTGTCCTCTAAGACCTCCAGGCTCTTCACCCTAAGTCCTGGAGCTTCCTCCTCCCCTCTCTCTCCTTAAACTCCCCCCTCCCCGGCCACCTCCCAGGGCCCCTCTTTACCACACCTCTTGTCAGGGTTGAACCACGGACCTGTAGTGGCTGGAGTGATTGGGGCCCAGAAGCCTCAGTATGACATCTGGGGCAACACGGTGAACGTGGCCAGCCGCATGGAAAGTACGGGAGTCCTGGGCAAGATCCAAGTAAGGAGGCCACCTTGGAGACATGGGGTGGGGAGATAGGATAGGGCTACCCCCACACTCCAGACTCACACCCTTTCAATCACAGGTGACTGAAGAGACAGCCCGGGTGCTGCAGTCCTTAGGCTATACCTGCTACAGCCGGGGCATCATCAAGGTCAAAGGCAAAGGGCAGCTGTGCACCTACTTCCTGAACACAGATTTGACACGAACTGGCCCTCCCTCGGCCACCCTAGGCTGAGACCCCCACCCATCCTCTCTATTCCAAGATCCCCAATAAAAAGACTCTGGGTGCGCCTGCCTGGCTCAATGGGTTGAACATCTGACTCTTGATTTTGGCTCAGGTCACGATCTCAGTCAGGGTTGTGAGATCGAGCCCCGCATTGGGCTCAGCGCTGAGTGTGGAGCCTGCTTAAGATTCTCTCTCTCCCTCTCCCTCTGCCCCTTCTCTCTCTCTCTCTCTTAAAAAAAAAAAAAAGACTCTGATATGACTGGAGCCAACTGATGTCAGAAGCTTCTGGTATAGCTGCAGATCACCTTCTCCTTGCTTCTCAGCAGGATGCTTCTTCCCAAGCTACACTGAGTGTCTGTGTATGCAAGTGTGATCATGAGTGTGTTAGAAAGGAGTGATTCTTCTTCACAAGCTCAGCCTCCCTGCCTGATTCCAGTATTTTGCACACTTTGGAAGCATAAAGAATTGTAGCCACATGACTCAAAATAAAGATTTGTCCTTTCCTTCTCCCCACCCACAAATATTGGAAAGGAATGGCTAGGAAAATGTCATTTGACCTTTATTCATTTAATGAACACTAAATAAGCACCTACTCTGTGCTTCCTAGGCAGCATGGGCGCCATGAGGGCTGGGGAATGATCTGTCGGGTCCCTCCCTGTTGTCAAATTGACCCATGCTTTCCAGCCAAGACCTGTAGACAGTTCTGGGATTCTCTTGTTCTCAGGTCCCTCAGATGCGCTCTTGCTTCCTTCTGCATCCTTCCGTGCAGGTGCTGATGTTATGTGGGTCTTGAAGCATCCCTGGTTCATTCCTACTTGTTCATATTTGGGGGTCTGTGAGCCCTATCTTGACACCCTGGGTTTTTTACCGATGTTGCACATGGGTTCTTGGTTTTTCTCCTAGTGGCTCTTTCTTTATCGGAGAGATTCAAAAAGTACCCTGCTGCCACTTCGGCTACCATCTTCCCAAAAACAGAGCCCGTCTGAGGCTCTCCAAAACAACAGTCATCCCTCAGAAAGAATGACTTAACCCTCCCACTTATGGGGATCTTCATCTCCTGAGAATGACCAGGGTCACAGACGGCATCAGAGTGTTTTCTGGGTGCTGGCAGAAAGCTGACCTTTCTGCTTTTATCAGGGCCTAAGATATGATGACTTTGTTTTCAAGGGAGACCCCCTTGGGAAATGGAGGGAAGGAAGGCAGTCCCCTAGAACATTGCCCACTGAAAGGACAAAGATGAGTAGCAGGAAGTTGGAGTCATGGTAACAGTGATACCCATCACAGGCTTCAGGGTAGAGGTCCCACAGCAGTGCTAAGTGTACTCAGAACATCTGCTGATTCAGGGAGTCTGGAGTTGATAAGCCCACATGGGTGGTCTTCCTCGGTCAGCTCCTTCAGGGGTCTGTAGCCCTGTGTTGTTCTAAGTATGACCCGCAGAGCACCTGCCTCAGAATGGGAGAGGAGAGGGGGCTCTGGTTTCTGTATCTTTGTGTCCCTTCCAAAGCTAAACTAAAGGATGTGCCTCTCAACTGTTGAGAAGGACCCCCCTAAGGGCGCCCAGGCGCACCCCTCTTGTCCCTAATGCACGCGCCCCACACACAGGGTTGACCCAACGTGAGACCAGGTTTAATCGCAAAGCTGCTCCAGGCTTTCACTCTGCCCTTACCTGCCCCGCCCCTCCCTGCTCTTCCGCTCCACCGCACTCGCGTCTTCCTCCTCCTCCTCCTCCTCCTCCCCCTCCTCCTCCTCCTCCTCCTCCTCCTCCTCAGGGTAAACTGGGTCAGGCCAACGTGGGGAGCATTCCGCCGCAAGGACAGCCAGCGTCCTTCCACCAGCAGCAGCAGCACCACCGGCAACCCCCAGGCCTAGTTCAGTTCGCTTTGCTGCAGAGCGTCGATGGAGTCAGCGAGGCTCTCGGAGGGGCCGGGCTCGGAAGGGGCGGGGGCGCCCCTCGCCGTCCGGCCCAGGGTGCCCCCGCGGCGGGCGCTGGACGCCTCGGAGCCGGTGCCCTCCAGCAGCTTGGCGACGAAGCCCACGCCGGCCGAGCGCAGCAGGCCGCCGCCGGCGCACGCGTACAGCACGGGGTTCACGCTGCTGCTCAGGAAGGCCAGCGCGATGAACACGTGGCGCGCCAGGAGCAGCGGGTCTCCCGCCAGCGACGCCCTGCCGGCCAGCACCCGGCCCGCCTCGGCCAGGTTCACCACGTGGTAGGGCAGCCAGAAGGCGGCGAAGGCCAGGATGATGAGCGCCACCAGGCGGCCGGTGCGGCGGCTGCGGCGGAAGCGCCGGGCCTGCAGCCTGCGCCTGATGTCCGAATAGCTGGCGACCACCACCAGGAAGGGCAGCAGGAAGCCGGTGACGGCCTCGAAGAGCAGATGGAACGCCTTGACGCGTTCGCTGGAGTACTTCGGGAAGCACTGCAGGGTCTGGTTGTTCGGTGTCAAGGTCACGGTGCGGTACAAGATGACGGGAATGGCCAGCAGAAGGGACATCACCCAGATGCTTGCTAGCACCCACCAGGCAACGGCCTTGGTACGAACCTTCTGGGACACAAAGGGGAGGGCCACCGCCAGCGAGCGGTCCAGACTCATGGCGGTGATCAGCAGGACGCTGGCGTACATGCTGACTCCACAGGTATAGTGCGACAGGCGGCAGCCCGCCAGTCCGAACACCCAGGTGCCTCGCGCCACAGAGTGGAGGAAAAAGGGGGCGGTAAGCAATACGAACAAGTCCGCCAGGGCCAGGTTCAGCACCAGCAAGGCAGTGACAGAGCGCTTCCGCATCTTTACCAGGATACTCCACACCACAAAGCCGTTGCCAGGAAGCCCCACGGCCAGCGCCACTGACAGTATGACAATAGTCAACGGAATGATGAACATGACACCTAGTGAGGGGGTGCTGTGCAAGACGGAGTGTCCGTGGCCACGGCAAGGACCTGGAGGGCGAGGGCGAACACAAGCGTGAGGGCCGGGGACCCAGGTTTCGTGCCACCCTGGCCACACCTAGCCTGAGCACTCTAGGCCGTCTCCAGCATCAGCAGCAGCAGCAGACATGCCTCTGCAATATACTGCCTTCGTCACGTCATCAGCGGACCATCTTCGGGGCATCTGGCAGAGCACGAAGACTGGTTTTCTAAGTGGACCGTGGGGCTCCTTCCTGCCCATGACCCAGTTGCAAAATACAGAGCAACAGCAGCAGCAGTATTTCCATACCCTTTCTGCCTCCTTCCCTTCTGAGACCCAGAACTAAACGGGGCAGGGGGACCTTCCCTACCAAAGCTGCACCCCTCAAAAGCCTAGGCCAGGCCCTTAGCCCCTTCAGTCCCACTGACTCCCTCCAGTCACCTAGTGACTCTCTCCAGAGCTGCCCAGGGTCCACCAGGAATAACAGGGATGGGGAGGAGTTTGTGAATGGGAGACAAGAACAAGTCCTCCCCAGGCCTTTTACCACTGGTCAGGCTTTCTTTGGAAGTTCCTTTGCACCTTCTCTCACGGTTGTATCCTGCCCCACCACTACCCACTACCTCCCCTACTCCCAGGATACTTACTTCCAGGCTTTGCCGGGTACCGGTTGGAAGCAGGTGCCAATCCCACGGTCAGGGTGGAGTGGCGTAGCCTATTCCCAGATCTGCCCCAGTTCCAGGGTCCCAGCCCCAGGTCTGGGTGCTATCAGCTAAGTACGCCAGAGAGGAAGTACCAAGAAGCAGAGGAGGGGGAAGACACATCTTCCTGAGGGTGGGGCTGAAACTCCTAGCCCTCCCTTCACTGGGGGGGAGGGAGAATAGTCTTTGTGTTCCTAGCACAAAAGCCTAGCACAGAGGAAGACTCCTCAGGGGCGGGACCAGATGAAAAGAGCCCAGGCAGGTGCAGTGAGAGGAAAGAGGGGTGAGGGGAGTGAGTTGGCTGGGGTGTGACCTCAGATGCAGGTCTCGACTGGAGAATTGGACAGAGTAATAAGCTGTCATGCAGGAGAAGGAGGGAGGGAAGCCAGAGAAGGGAAATGGGCTCAAATTGCCAGAATGTTGGGTATCTTTATATGTTGTGTGAATAATGTAGATTTTTAGATTAATAGGAAGTGTAGGTTAGCCCTGTGGCTAGGTTTAGGTAGCATCAGGACTTAAAGAGGACAGCGCCCTGTCTTTGGCTTGGGTTCAAGCCACGAGTGGAGCTGGAGGGGGAGGGCCCTCTCCCAGCACCCCCATCTATTCCCTCATTTAAAAGGGTTGCTTCAGTTCTAGATCAGTCAGCTCTCCCTTCCCTTTGGCAGAAGCCAAACTCCAAACGATCTCCTTAGTATCGCACAGAATGCCAGTTTCTCCGCCTTTCCCCCAGCCACTTGCCTTGCCCTTGCCCGTGTGGCTTCCCTGCCACAGGAATTTGGATTGAAGATCTGGGCGCTGGGCAGAGGTCAGCAGCACCTCTTTCCTACCTGCCTGTAGTTGGCTGTCCAGTCCCACCTTAGACACACAGAAAAAGTAGAGGCTGAGCATAGGGAGAGGAGTTGGGGGCAGGGATGCCTCACACCTGCCCTGCCAGGAGGGGAAACCAGGAATGTGCAAAGAAGAACAGCCTCCAAAACGGTCACTCTTCTCCCTTCCTGGCAGGAGGGCAGTCTCCCCCTTTGACCTCTCCTGCAGGGGCTAAGATCGGAAACGTCTTTCCTTCGGTCTGACCGTGAGCCTTCCCGCTTCCCTGCCAACCCTGTCACTCGTCAGGAGAGATGCGGCATGTGATGGTGGTCCCTGACATCCCTTACCCTTCGCAGCGTGCCCACGTTCTCTGCTTTGCGAAAGGCCAGCGCAGAGCTGACCAGTAGCTGCGAGGCAGAGGATGTGATGCAAAGAGATGGGCTAAAACCGCAGCACAAAGGCAGAGTTGAGGAAGGGCTTTCTGACCACAGAAGTTGTGAGACGGGGACTATGGAAGAGAGGAAGTTAGGGAGCCTCTGCCCCGGCACATGAGAACAGGAAGAAGCCCCTGCTGCCGGTGTCTGGGGATGAAAGTTCTGGCTCAGAGCTCCAGGGTCAACCAGAGGCTCCTTCTGACAGAGGCTGGGTTGTCTTTGCCTCCTCTCCCAAACTACTCCCCGCCTCTATGTCTCTCAACAGCCTTTCATCCTCCGCCCCAGACTAGATACTCTAGGCAGACTTCCTGCCCCTCAAATCCAGAGCTCCACCCCGTCCCAGTTCGGGTGGCCCTGGCGTAACCCTGAGAACTGAATTTCCTTTGCTATTTCTTGGCCTCTGCCTGGGTGGTGTTAACAGTCACTAAAGCAGAACCTGGGGTGATGGCCCAAGGGAGCACTCAGGTAACCGGCCACCGAAGTTTGCCAGGGACTGAGAGGACTGGGATAAGAGACTTTCAGCACTAAAACTAAGAAAGTCTTGGGCAAACCAGGACGAGTCAGTCACTCTAGTGACCACATGTGTGTGCATGTGGACACCCTCTAAAAGAGAATCCTATCCTAAATCCCCAAACTCAAAAGTATCAGGATCCAGAACAGTTTTGGGACCTAGAGATGGAGAGATTCCAAAAGATGGGGGCCAAGGAGTACAGGAGGGTGCCCAGCAACAGCTAGCTGTCTTGGGAGGAGTCAAGATTTGGCAGCGTGGGAAGGGAGACAAAGGAGAGGGGGCGCCTCCCTGAAAAATTCTTCCCGTCCTCCAGCCATCCACACTATTCCCCATACCCACTCAGCCCCAAGCCCCAAACATCCCCCGTTTAAACATGTGCCTGCTCCTGGTCTCCTTTTTGAGTGAGGTGACCTCTGGGGGAAGAGCTGGATTCAGAGAAGACAAATCTGCCGCCCAGGGCTCTGCCCCCACCCTACCAACCACGAGACAGGAAAACTTTCCTTATAAAGCCGCCAGATCGTCTTTCCCCTTCCGGAGCCAGGTTTTTCTCCACCCAGCTCTTTCAGACCCCAGAAAATGGATCCCATCCCCATCCCTCATTCAAGCACCCGTACCTTTCCTTCCTCTTTCTCCCTTTATTTCCAGAGTGGTTCAATAGGTTGGCCTGGGGGAACCAGGCCACCTGGGCTGGGGAGGACAAGTCAAGATGCCACGGAAGGCTGGCAGTGCCCAGCCCTGGGCTGACCCAACAAAGAACCAGTGGCTTCGGTACAACTCAGGCGTGATGAACCACCAGTGGGGGCATGCTTATGCCATCATGCAATGCCCGCCCCCAGTGCATTTCACAGTAGCTGTTGACAGCAAGTCAACAGCTCTGGCACATGGGCACATGCCAACTTGCAAGCGCACAATACCATCACCGCTTGCAGTCCCTCCGTTCGGCGGGACCTGGGCCTGCCCCAGGTGTATAATAATTCTGCCCATGTAGGTCCAAACTGTGGCCAGAGAAGGGCCCCCAAATGCTTCAGCGTGGCTCCCTGAGTTCTGGGGGAGGAACGATGGAAGGGGACAGGGAAGAGGCAGGCCCGGTTGTAGGGTTTGGTGTCAAGGGTCCCATCCCTGACTGTCCTTCTCCACCCCGCCGCCACCGGGGTCTCCATCACCCCGGCCCTGCCCCACCACTTTTAGTCGAGGGGTAGCTCGGAGCTCCATGGTCCCCTCCCTAGAGCGGCCGCCCCCTCGGGCGTCTCCCGAGCCCTCAAAGAGCCGCGTGAGGAAGCGGGGGCCTGCCCGGGGCAGCAGATCCCCGGCGGTGAAGACGTAGAGCACCGGGTTGACGCTGGAGCTGAAGAAGGCCAAAGCGGTGGTCCCAGCTCGCGCCGCCTGGCCCGCCCCGCCCAGCCTCGCCAGGGCCCCTCCGGGCGGGGCCAGCGCGGCCGCCACCTGCAGCATGTTGACCGCGTGGTAGGGGGCCCAGAGCAAGCCGAAGGCCAGCACGATGGCGCTCACCAGCCGGCCCACCCGCGGCCCGCGCCGCCCGCCGCCCCAGCGGCCGCCCCGCAGCCGCGCCAGCGTCAGGCCATAGCAGCCGAGCACCAGCCCGAAGGGAAGCACGAAGGCCGTCAGCGTCTCCAGGCTCAGGTGGGCGGCGGCGTGGGCCGGCGACGGGTGGCACAGCTGGCACACGCGGTCTCCCCACAGGTGGCGGTAGACGGCGGCCGGGGCGGCGAGCAGCAGCGCGGCCAGCCAGACGGCCAGCAGCAGGCGGCGGGCCAGCGCCGGACTGCGCAGCCGGGGCGCCAGGAACGGCCGGGTGACAGCCAGGCAGCGCTGCAGGCTGAGCAGGCTGGTGAGCAGGACGCTGGCGTACATGCTGAGCGCGCACACGTAGTACACGGCCTTGCAGCCCGCCTGGCCCAGCGGCCACGCCTGCCCCGCCAGGAAGGCCACGAAGAGAGGCGTGAGCAGCAACACCGCGCCGTCGGCCAGCGCCAGGTGCAGCACGAGCGTGGCCGCCAGCGGTCGCCCCCGAGCGGGCCGCCAGCCCGCCAAGCTCCACACGACGAAGCCGTTGCCCGGCAGCCCCAGCAGCGCGGCCAGCAGCAGGAAGGCCGTGCCCGTGACCCGCGAGGCCTTCCAGCTCAGCAGCGTCTCGTTCCCCGGGGGCCGGTAGCAGGCCAACATTCTTCTGCGCCTACGGGGGGGGGGGGGGGGGGGGTGAGGGGACGGAAAGGGCCATAGAAGGCATTTAGCCGGTGGGGTAAAGCCCCTTCTGCCAGGTGAGAAGGGACTGTGTCTCCTCCCACTTCCCTGTCCTCCTGGCTCTGAGCCTTGACTTTACCTCCTGGCGGACACTAGCCCCAACTCAAACACTACTTCTTGGAACCCAGATCCCCTGCTGTCAGTCAGCTGACCTCCCCAGTCCTGACTCCCTGGTTCTCACTTCCTCCACCTCCACCCCTTTAGTTGGGCCCCTCCTTTGTCCAGCCCCATTCCTTCAACTCAGCGCAACTGGTGAGTGGTGGGAAGTCAAGGTACGTGAGCAGATCTACTTACCCAGCGGGGAGCTAGTAGGATCGAGGGCCCACCAGGAGCCTGGGAAGCAGAAAGGCTCAGCAGCGGCGGGTGAGGTGCCTACTCTGGCCCAATGCCTGTCAGGTTTGCAGTGTGAGAAGAGAATGGGGAGGGACAAGGTGGAGCTCTTCTCGGGCCTCTCGCTGGGGCCCCTCCGGCACTCTACTCTTTCCCATCACTAACACGTCCAGGCGTGTGAGAGTCTGCCTCCCTAGGAAACAGGATAAGCTGCAGGGTACAGATAAGGTTCCCAGATCATGTAGGTGAGTGGGGACACCGCTGAGTCCTGACTCTGGGTCCTGCATCTGCACTCATCCCTCCCCCAGTTCTGGCCCCAGTTGTCCCAACCCTGCCACCTGCCTGTTATATGCTCTCAGGCTTTGCTGGCCTGCACTCAGCAGAGAAGGTGACCCAAACTACTCGTTCCCCCAGCTGCTCTATCTTGGCCCATTTCCAGACTTCTGATGCTGCTGAGCCCCCTTTTTCCTCAGCTTCCTACCTACTCCTCTCATCTCGTACCTTAGGCCCTGCCCCAGTCATTCCCCCCTCCCCGGGCGCTCTCACTGGGCTGTCAGTGACAGCCTCCAGTCACGGTGCTGAGTTCTGGAGAATGCAGGGAGATACAAGGGGCTTATAACCTCCTTGAGGAATCATACCACACAACCTCAAAGAGATCCTCCTACCGGGCTGCACCAGGATACAAGATAAGAAGAAAAGAAACGGTGCATTGGTAGAGACATACTGGCAAGAAGGCTTCTCTGGGTGAAGAGGTCAGGCAAAGCCTGGAAATGAAGAAATTTGAGGGGGACCTGGTACACTGATCACGTTGAGGTAAGGGGAAAGACCCCCTGCCCAGTCAACAGCTGAAACTGGGGGCTCCCAAGGAGCCAGGACACCAATATTGTCTCAGTTTGGGTTACTTCCAAAGCACAGCCTGAATTAAGGGCCTGTGTACAGGTTATCCCGCATCTGGAAGGTCAGCTCAGGAAGCAGGAGTGAGGGAGCAGGCCAGAAGGGAAAAGAGAGCCAGGAAGAGTATGTTGTTGAGTGTCTTCAGTAGGGATCAGGAAGCTCTCAGAGTTACACAGAACACCTCCAGAAAGACAGAAGACTGGGGCATTGGTGCCCCGCTTGTATTCCCCACGGTTTGAGGGCTGTCCCAGAGGCATTATACACATTTGCAGCCTGTGCTTGTCAGGGGGCTGAGTGGGCTGCCACAGCTTCGGACACTGAGGCAGGAAAGCAGGGATTTACACTCATGTGACGGGTTCGGCCTTAGTGAGAGTCCGAGCTTCCATACAAATGCCCACCACCACGGTCACGGAAATCGGAGATGGGACTCAGGACACCAAGTCCCAGTGTGCTCAAAGGACACCCCCTGTTCACATCCCCTTCACGCCCATGAAGTGGCCAAAAGAGAAAGACAAGAGAGAAAGTGACTAATCCAGTGTGGCTAAAGCGAGCCGCTCAGGAGAACGAAGCAGCCCCTCCCCCAGATCAGGGAGGAAGAAGCAGGGAAGCAGGAAGGCCCCGGTCCCAGACAGGATCCTGGTGATCCTGGATCTGTGGAGCAGGATCCATCCTCCCCTCACAGCCCCTGGCACACTGCCTCACCCCTCATCGTGTCCAAGCCCTGCCCGCGATCCCACCGGCTGCCCGGGCCTCCCTTTCCCTAAAGCTGCAGTTTGTGGCTTTCACACTAGGTGGCAGCAAGTACAGCGCAAATCACGTACAACGCAGCTAGAAATTCTCTCCAGAGAAAGAAAAAGACCAGAGATCACATCCCATCCTCTTACATCGGTCCCATTTATGCTCGACACACACTGACACCAGATAGCAGACGCGCGCGCGCACACACACACACACACACACACACACACACACACACACAGGCTTGCATGACTTTTGCAGGCAACTGGGCCTTAATCCCTCCTCCACAATCCTGACTAGGCCCCTCCACTTTCCCTCCCCTTGGACTTTGCCCTGCTTACTGACCTGGCAGGGGGGGCCAGAGTCCGGGGTGACTCATCCCCCACTTCACTGGGGCTCAGATCCCAGCTCTGTAATAGAAAACACCACCACTTCAACCCCAGCACAGCAGAGAACCACCCAGCCTAGAACTTACTTGCAGAGGCAACTCTCCTGCTCCTTCCCGCCACCATGGAGTACCTCTCAGCCCTGAACCCCAGCGGCTTACTCAGGTGATTTCTAACCCCCCTCTCTACCCCCCAACTCTGAGGGTAGTGCATGGCAACATAATTTCATTCAGCCCCTAGGAGACTTAGAGACTCACGTACCCCTTCCCTTCCCCACCCCCACTTGCCACAGTGGGCTTGTTCAGCTATGGAACCACCACTTCCCACCCCCACTCCATGGTCTCTCCCTCTCTCCCTAGGCTACTCTGATCTCCAAACCTAGATCCCTCCCTAACTCTCCAGGCACCCCCCCACACCCCCAATCATCCCCACTGCAGTCACCAAACTCCTCAGTTCTTGACCTTTCTTCCCAACTGCCAGGTCAGTATCCAATATGAGCTCTGAGTTTGGCCGGAAAGTCTGGACTTCAGCTCCACCACCCCAGCGACCTTTCCGAGTCTGTGATCACAAGCGGACCACCCGGAAAGGTGTGACAGCTGCCACCCGCCAGGAACTGCTAGACAAGGTAAGCAAGTCAAATTCCTAGGTTTCTGTTGCAGGGGCAGCCAGGGGGCTAGAGAAGAGTGAGAACTTGGAGTGGACAGAAAGGCTGAGGTTAGTTAAATGGCTGCCCCCCCGTCTGAGGGCTAAAAGGGGCAGGGGGGGTACACTCAGCCCAATGACCAATGCTGCTGTATTTGGGTCAATTCATTTCTTTTCCAGAAGGTAGAGGAAGGAGTAAATACGGAGAGTTGGAGGAATGGCGTTCAGAAGTCTGTCTGGAATGGCGATTTGTATGACAAATCAAGTTCAAGTCCTGATTCTATCAGGATTTGCTGGTTTGCTAGTGTCAAACTGTAGGAAGTTGTTCAATCTCAAAACTTCAGTTTCTTCATCTACAAAAAGGGAATAATGATACACCTTCCTCCTAGGGTTGTCGAAAGGAGTCAAAGAGGACAATGTATGTAAAGTGCTCCATAGATACCTGACACCAATGAAGATGCAAAAAAGGTTAAGGGTCATTATTACTGAAAACAGTTCTGGAGGACTCTCCGAGGGTGGGGGACAGTGAGGTAGGACACTGGAGATAAGACCCAAGGATGGACCTCAACAGAAGCAAGCTAGCTTTTCAATTCCAAGCCAGTAGGAAGGGCTTGAAGGGGAACAGGGGGTGAAGATAGTGACAGGGACAATGACATAGGAGCAAATAGGAAAAGAAGTCAGCCCTTAGTGAGGGTCCCCCAGCAACTGAAGAACTCCGAGCGCTGGAGCCATTTGAAGGGATGGCAGTTCTCCAGGAAGCAGAGTTGGGGTATCAGCCAGCATCTAGGGCCAACCAATAGACGCAGGGTAGCTGGAGAGCGAGGGGCATGGCTAAGCTCTGCCCCTTCCCTCCTGCTTCCTGTGGGTGGGCAGGCGCTGGAGGCCCTGCTGCTGAGTGGGATGCTAACCCTGGTGCTGGAGGAGGACGGGACTGCTGTGGAGAGTGAGGACTTCTTCCAGCTTTTGGAGGACGACACATGCCTGATGGTGCTGGAGTACGGGCAGAGCTGGAGCCCCAGCAGGGTGAGAGGCCCACAGTGGGGCTGTTGTTGACCTCCACTCCTTTCTCTCTCGAGCTTCTCTAGCCAAACATGATCTTGGGGGCAGAGGCACTGGGAGAGGCGAGGAGTTGCCAAGGACACCTTATGGGGGACAAACAGTCCAGGCAAGGGTGGGTCGGACCCAGTGCTGACGGGGAATAGCGGTGGGTGCCAGCGTGTGAGGGTGCATTGCACTGATGGAGGTGCCCTACAGAGTGGGATGCTGTCGTATGGCCTGGGCCGGGAGAAGCCCAAGCACAGCAAGGACATCGCCCGCATCACCTTCGACATATACAAGCAAAACCCTCGAGACCTCTTTGGCAGCCTCAATATCAAAGCCACGTTCTACGGGCTCTACTCCATGAGTTGTGACTTTCAAGGACTCGGCCCAAAGAAAGTACTCAGGTCAGAGACCAACAGGTCCTGTTTCCCCATCCCTCCTAATTCCTTCTGCACTCACCCACCCCATTAGCTCTCCCTTGTGGAAAACCCCCTCGATGGCCTCCTCCCACCCATCCGACTCCATCTTGTCTCTGCCCTTCAGGGAGCTCCTCCGTTGGACCTCTGCACTGCTGCAAGGCCTGGGCCAAATGCTGCTGGGAATTGCCTCCAGCCTTCGCCACATAGTAGAAGGGGCCGAGCAGTGGCACTGGCAGCGGCAGGGTCGCCTCCATCCCTACTGAGAAGGGGCTCTGAGCTGCTTTCTGCCCCCAGACTCGTTCCAAGAGACACACTGTGAGGACTGTGATAGCATCGGCTTTGGAGATGTGAGGACAGCGCAGATGAGAGGACTCACCTCATTTCCCCACTGTCTTCTGACCCCATTGTTACAGGCCCCATCAGCATAAGACCTTCCAGCCCTAGCCTATACCCTTTCCCGAAGAATACTGTTTCCTTCCTAGCCATCTTTCTGGCCTCCCACTTACCCTGAAAGGCCATAAGCCCATCCCAAAGCATCTCAATTCCACCCTGATCATTGCTACATCCAGATTCTTTGCACCCCCTTCTGTCCCTAAGCTTCCCAATGCACTGAATTCAGCCCTGACTTTGAGATCTCGATTTCTTTATACCCTCCTCCCCAAAATAACAAGAACATTTCCAATAAAAATATAAAAATATTTATTATTAAGACTTTTGACTCCAACTTAAACTACAAAGGGGACAGGACAGATATGCCCTTTACCCCTCCCCCATCAACACCCAGGCTCAGAGCCAAAGGCCTTAGTCTTCAAGTATTGAGTTCAAAGCCCGCCTCCGCTTGGCCACTGCCCCCTGCTGCTGTTCCCAAGCCTCTCGGCGCTTCAGGAAAGTAGTCAGGGCCACGTTTCGAGCCACATGGTGGCCAAAAGGGTCTCTTATCAGCTCCTGGTTCCGCTCCCCTGCAAATGGAACCACTCAAGTTCAGTATCATGCAGTCACCCACCATGCTCAAAGGGACTCTCCCTGAGTGAAGGCCCCTCCATTTTCCCTGGGCCCTGCGTTGGTCTCGGGATAATTAATACCTCACTCTCCAAAGAGGAGAAGCCAGGGGAGGGGTGGGAGCACAGAGCTGCATAATCAACAGAGGACAAGGCGAGGAGAGCAGACTGCTAAGAACCCAGGGCCAACATCACCCTTTAGAACCGAAGTCTCTGCTGAACTGAAGTCCCCTCTCCAGCCACCCAGCCATCTGAAGTGAGGGAAGTTTGGAAAGGTCAGAGAGAGGTGCCAGTACTCACCCAGCTCAGCAGCAATTTCCTTCCGGGCCCCCAAGGCTGCTCCACTCCAGATGGCATCTAGTACACGGCTGCCATGGCGACTACAGGCCAGAGCCACATATTGTCCCTGCAGTGAGACAAGCAAGGTAGGTCCCCCTAGGGCAGTCCACAAAGGTGTACCGGGGAGGGCAAGGGTGAAGTGAGGTTTCTGAAGTTTACAGGTGGAGCCAAGAGAATCTGGGAACTACACATTCTCTCTTTGACTCTGAAGGACAGTCTTGGGGCAAGCTCATGTTCTCTTAAAGGTATGTTGGTGGGGGCATCAGAGCAGAAACTAGAACCTTTAAGGTCTTCAGCACACGGCGGCGCTGCTTGCGCGTCACGGAGGGGCTGGTCAGGATGGCATCAAGCACGTGCGAGCCAGCAGGGCTCTGGGCTAGAGTCAGAAGTTGTGGTCCCGTCAAGGCACCCAGACTTTGAAGTATAGTACCAGGACTAGAGAAATGCAACAGATGCTGGAGCAGGAGAGACCCCAGGACTGTCACGTCCCCCAGGGCCCTGGCCATGGCCATGTCCACCTGGAAGGACAGGGAGAGGGAATTAGGAGGCAGCCACCAAACTGCCACCTCTGCCTGGATGAAGCCAGAGACCTCACCACTCTCACCACAAGGGTGAAGGCTTTTTTAAACCCTGGCCCCCAGTTAGTCACTGGCTTGGGCCCTCTCCTACCTCACCTGGTGCTCTGCAGGCACTGCCCCGTCCTCTTCCAGCAGGCCGTAGTAGACCTCGTAAGCCATCAAAGTGGCAAAGAGAGGCACACAGGCCACTTGCCGGGAAGAGGGCTCTGCACAGTGGAATGCCTAGAGGGGAAGACAAAACATAATGAATCTGAGAACTCCCTCATCCCTCACCCTGACTCTCTAGCCAGGGGCAAGCATCAGGAGACGTGAGAGTGTAAGCTGCAAGAGGGCAGGATCTCATCTGCCTTGCTATATCCCCAGCCTCTGTACACATGACAGGGGTCGAACAAACACTTAGTCCTTAAATGGCTCTCTTAGTCCTGAGAGACAATGTTCATTCCAGGGCTATGAGATGGGTTTGGCTTTATTTCTCCCTGTAACTGTGAACTCCTCGGGCATGAGACCTCTTGAGTCCAGAAATACAACCACCAAAGATCAGAGAAGTCCTAACCGGTAGAATTTGAACCAAGGGCATAAACAGGTGGTGGGTAACATCACCTCCAACAACAGCTGCAGGACCTGGGCTTGGTGGGCCCCAACTCTGCGGCAGGCCCCCACCAGGGCAATGACCACCCCTGGGTGACCTTGAGCCAGCACAGCTTCCAGGGCAGGGCTCAGCTCCTCAAACACAGGGGACAGCTGAGGAGAGACACAGAATGAAGAATCTTTGGCATTCCGTAACAGTGGACTACGTTATTCAGGGAAATATTCCTACTGAAAACAACAAAAAATGCTAGATAAGCATTGCCAATATCAGGGTTTTGGTTTGGCCACATAAAGTCCAGGAGAAGGGGGCAGTCTTAGACGTGCTGCCTCACTCGGGGGGAGCAGGGTACTTTAAATGGCCACACTCTCAAGATAAGCAGATCCTAGAATTAAATCTACCCTTTTACCCCAACTCCCAACCCATGAGGTCACAGGCAGGCAGGCCTTGATGCTAAGCAGCAAAGGCAAAAAGCAGCCCTGGCAGCAGCTCCAGTACTCATACAGATTTGTAGCGAAGTACCCAGGGTCCAAACGGACCATGCAACCTCAAGCTGCACACCCGGGTTAAGCCAGTCTCCCGCCAGGCGCCTGAGAAGCTACCACAAATCCTTTCTGGGAAGAAGGCACTTTTGTCCTAAGCTCTGAGAAACCCCCAGGAATAACCTTTCAAGGGAACGGCCAGCACACTGTCAGAGACACCGAGGCAGGCACGCAATAAAATAAGGCCCAATGAACAAGAACTAGCAGAAACAACAGAGTACAGAAAGAGATCCAGCCCCCTTCTCAACTCACCAGCTCAGGGGTAGTAATAGCATCCAATAAACGCTGCAAAGGGAAGTTGGCAATAGGGTGTGCAGCCAGGGCCTGCAGCTGCCCTCGGAAGTGATCCTCAAAGAGGCTCTGAAGCCTCCGGGGCTCCAACACAAGCAGGACCTGCTCCAGGAGTCTGGAGCTCGTCTGATCCCGCAGAAATAGCAGCAGGGGGCTAGGGACAAGGAGGCAGGTGATCAGGCAGCGTTTACTCTACTCCATCTAAAATACCCGCATCACGTCATTCACTTCACACAGTTCGACCATACCTGCCATTTGCTGAGGAGTTGCGGCTACTCAAATAGCTGATCACAGCACTGCAGAGATGAGCACAAAGCTGGGGCCGTTTGCGGTGTAAGATCTGTAAGGCCACTTGAAGGCAGAAGCTGGAGATCTTGTCAGTGATAAAGACTGTGTGTGTGGGGGGGTGCAGAAATAATCAGAGCAGTTCTTCCAAAATCCAGACAACCTGTACGACCTCAAACCTCAAGCAATAAGGTACCAGGGACTATGGTCATAAAGGCTCTATACAGAATCTTTGCAATATCAAACCAGTTCAGATTTGAAGAGGAACACAACTGATCTAAGTAAGGGCTTCGCGTGATGACAATCACCTCCAGAAAAAGAGGCCCTAGACCCTCCTTCTATCACCCTCCTTACCAGCAATGTCCTTCAGAAAGCAAGAGCTCAGGTCCTGAAGGCGATTCAGGAAAGTTTCAGGGACCTCAAAATCAGCTGGCTTACACTCCCGAGCTGGGGCCTTTTGTGAGTCTGAAAGATCAGAAACACGGGCAGTGCTGGGATCACAAACTACCATCCAGGAGGGAGAGTGATTGCACAGGTGATCAAGGATTCAGCTTGGAGATGTGGAACACGTACGAACAGCTCTTCTCATCTGGGTGACTGAACTGAGACTGTTTCTGTTTTAATTTTTCTAAGAAATTTCAACCAGCTCCCCAGTGGTTTATAGGAGATAGGCCAAAGTCTCAGTCAGGAATTCAAGGTGTTCAGAAATCAGGCCTCATCGAAATGCTCTAACCTTATTTCCCAGAGTTTTTCAAAATGTAGGTCACTGCCTATGAGTGCATCACGAAATCACTTCAGTGGACCTTAACCGGGCCTTTTTCGATGGAATGAAACAGAATAAAATAAACCAGAGAAGAAAATATCAAAGTGGGCTGCATATATTAAGAATATTATTTCTCGAAGTTCTGTTTGAGTCCACTATCTGTATACATACACATAGGCAGGTTCGGTGATGTTTTTAAAAAAAAAATTTTTTTTCTCTAAGTTGTAGTTAAAAAAAAGTTTGACATCCATTGCTCAAATGAATCACCTCTTACCCCTGGCCCGTTCTACTAGCTGTCCCCCAAACACACCAATGCATCCTTACCTCTGGGCCTCTGTTCGTACTAATCTTTGGTTTGTTCAGCCTTGTCCTCATTTTTCTGCTAATTCTTCAAAGTCATGAGGAATTACTCTTCCGCTTACTCTCTCCCTCTGGACTTCCTAAACTCTCCTCTCCTCTAGGTCCACTTCCCTCTCTTGTAGTACTTACCAGGTGACTGAGAGCCACGATGTCTGGCTCTCTCAGATTCCAGAAGAGTCCCTCCCAACACCTGCAGCAGAGTTCTGACCACGAAGCTGCCATGTGTGTCTCCACAGTAGAAAAGAAAGTCATCACACACCTCAGAGGCTAGTCCCAAAACCAGCTCCTCCAGGGTCTCCAAGGGACTACCCTTGCCATTCTCCTCCTCCTCCACGTCTTCCTCCTCTTTCTCTGACGGGCTCCTCAGCAATCGAGGCAGCTGCAGCAAAGCACTTTGCAATACATGCACCCCGCATCGATGACAGGCCACAAAGCGCAAGCTGGAGCGCAAAGCAGCCCAGACGCGACACAGCGGTTTCGGGGGACTGAATCCCAACAGTTCCTGCATAATCTCACTGCCAGTCCTGTTTGTGGCCAAGGCTAGGGCCTGAGCCTCCACTTCCTTCATAACATTGTGCACCATCAGTTCTGGATAGACAAGAAAAGAAATACTTTAGAGACTGAGAGAAGAATAAGGTTATGTTCCATCGGTTAACCGAGGGCGGGGGGGAGCGATGAAGAGGATATGGGAGATGAGACTAAGTCCCTACGCCCTGGAGACCCAGGAAAGTTTCCTTCCTTCCTTTACTCCCAACGAATCCCTCTTAGTCCCACCCTGCGGTTGCTCCCCACCTCGTTCTTCTCCGGTCTCCGGAGCCTCTTTCAGCGCGGACAGCGCCCGGCGGAAATACCCCAGAGCTTCGGAGCTCAGGTGCGGGTGCGCATCTATGGCCGACTCCGAGCTCCCGTCGGGAGGCGGGCAAGGTGGCTGCCGGCGGCCTGGTGGGGGGCGCCCCGACCCCTTGGCCCCGCGCCCTCGTTTGCCACCTGCTGGGAACCGGCGCCCGGCCTTGTGGGGGGAGGGCGGACCCAGCCCCATGTGTACTAAAGTCCGCGTCCGTCCACCAAAGCTTCCCCGTCCACAAGGCATCCTCAAGCATTCAGGCGCTTGCCGGGACGGGACGGAGTCTAGAAACGCCAGCGCGCTCGGGGCGCAGCGTATACGTCAGAGCCCCGCGACGGCCCCTGGCCGGGCGGCAGTGCGCCTGCTCCCACATTGCCCCGCCTCCATCCTTTAGTCCCTGTCCCAGTTGAGGATCAGCCCAGACCGACCTTTTCCTCCACGCCCGCCGCCGATTCCCGATTAGAACGAGGACTGGCTCTCCAGCTTCACGCTCTGACTTGGTTGCAGTCACCCCATCCTGCCCCCGCGGCCGAAATTGAAGTTCTCGAAGTCCAGGGACTTCGCGAGCTAGACGGCGCCGGGACTCCAAGACCGCACGGGAAGCAGGTAAGGGTCCCACCACCTAGGACTCAGGGCCCCTGGGCCGCGCTCACCGCCGACCTGGAAGCCGCGCCTCTGGCTTCAGATAGCCCGGCAGCCTGCGTGGACCCGCCGTGAGGGGCTGCCGCGCCAGAACCCCACCCGGTCAGCCTCTTTGAGGTCCCGGTAGGTGTCTAGCCCTGGACAGCCCTACCCAGCCCTACCCAGCCCCTGGGGTCATAGTCCCTCGACGGCTCCTAGCCGCGCGGCAGTGGCTTAACTCGTTCGCCTCCCAAAAAGGACCAACAGCCTTGTCCCGGAGCCTGCACTGTCGTCCCACTCTGAAACTTCTCTCTGCTCAAAGGATCCCAACCCTGGCTCCCCCTCCTACCCCTATCCGGGTCATCCTTCCACATACACAGTTTGCAGCCTTCCTTGAGCAAGTCTTTGCTTCCACAGATTTCCCCCTTTTGCTTGTGAATCATGGAAGCGCCAATGAAGGGCCAAGTGTGCGTGGTGACTGGTGCTTCCAGAGGTATTGGCCGTGGCATCGCCTTGCAACTCTGCCAAGCAGGTGCCACAGTTTACATCACTGGCCGCCATATGGACACCCTGCGGGCCACTGCTGAGGAGGTGGGTGCTTCCTCTGGAACCAGGGGCAGAAACCACCTGAGGTAGCCCTTCCCATTAACCACTCCTTCCACTAATCCCTTACCTGACGTCATAATATTCCTCAACACATAGTGAGTATTTACTCAAACTGGAATAAATAAAGCCCATAAATAACTTCAGATCAGGTCAAAGTTTGCCACTGAGTTTGATGAAAAAACTTTTTTTTTTTTAATTGAGGTTTCCTTCTTTTTTTTCTTTTTTCTTTTTTTTTTTTTAAGATTTTGTTTATTTATTTGACAGAGAGAGAGACAGCCAGCGAGAGAGGGAACACAAGCAGGGGGAGTGGGAGAGGAAGAAGCAGGCTCCTAGCGGAGGAGCCCGATGTGGGGCTCGATCCCAGAACACCAGGATCATGCCCTGAGCTGAAGGCAGACGCCTAATGACTGAGCCACCCAGGCGCCCCGAAAAAACTTTCTGTTTGAGATCTTCAGGGGTTTTGGAATTGCAATCAAAAGGTTGTGAACCTGTGCTTTCCTCTATTTTAGGCAAAACCTTATTGAGCTGTACACTTACGCTTGACTTTTCTACTGGAAAAGTGTATTTTCAGTTAAATGAATATTTGGTTTGCCAGACATCACATGAAGCACTGAGGTTAACCAAGACTAGTAAGATGTCACTTGTGCTTTTATTTATTTTTTTATTTTTTAAAAAATTTTATGTATTCATTTGACAGAGATAGAGACAGCCATCAAGAGAGGGAACACAAGCAGGGGGAGTGGGAGAGGAAGAAGCAGGCTCCCAACACAGCAGGGAGCCCAATGCGGGGCTCGATCCCAGGACCCTGGGATCATACCCTGGGCTGAAGGCAGATGCTTAACGACTGAGCCACCCAGGCGCCCCAGTCACTTCTGCTTTTAAAAGATGGGGCTCAGCAGGAAATCAGAGGCAGGCACAGAATGCTCTGGGAACATGGGTGAGCAGTTAGGAAGCAAAGAGGTGAAAGGGTGGGACCCAGAGCATGAATCTGGAGAATAGAAGGATTGGTCTTGAGTAAGGTATTTTTCTTCCTGTGAAGTTAGAGAATGGGGACACATTTGTGGAGAGTGAGATGGAACGGAAAGTAGAAATAGTTCATAGCTGAGAGTTTTGGTTTTTCAGTTACTAGGTGGGAGCATTGTGAGGTGATAGTCTGGGACTGAGTAGGGGTTACACGTGGGTGGTGAAGGGTGGGAGCTCAGAGCATGAGAGATGGGAATGATCGAGGACAAGGAAAAAGAGAGATACTCCTTTCTCAAGAGCAGTGCCCCTGCCTCCCACTAGCAGTGGACAATGCCTTGTCCGTGGTAGGCCTCAGTAAATGTAGATTTTAAACCTGAAATCCCAGTGTGTGGGGAAAAGACCTAGCATTCCTGAAGCTCTTCAAACAGACACCAGAGGGCGGTATTGCTCACCGTCTTCCCGCAGCTGCAGGCGTTGATTCCTACCGTTGCCCTCTCAGCCCCCCAAGCTGGGAGTTGAAGAGAGTTGCCTCATGTCTCACGCTCACGTGCAACTGTAAACTCATATTCCCTCTGTCCCTCACCAGGCCCAATCTCGAGGGGGCCAGTGTGTCCCTGTGGTGTGTGATTCAAGCCAGGAGAGTGAAGTACGAAGCTTGTTTGAGCAAGTGGATCGGGAACAGCGGGGGCGTCTGGATGTGCTGGTCAACAACGCCTATGCCGGAGCCCCGGTACCCTTTAAACTTTGATTCCAGCTCCGCATTCCTAATCTCCCCCTCTGACCCTGGAGTCCTCATCCCCACTCACTGTCCCCTTCATTCTCCAGCCCCTCATACCTTTGTGCCCTCAGATCATCCAATTCACCACACTTACTATGCCTTCCAGGCAATTTTGAAGAACATTAAGAAAGCATTCTGGGAAATCCCTGCCTCCATCTGGGATGATATCAACAATGTGGGACTGAGGTGAGTGTTCCCTTTGTCCCACCACAAGGGCCAGGTTCCCCTCACTCACTCAGCTGAGGGCCTGGACCTTTCCCCATGTGCCCTCTCCTTGTCCCTCTGAGCTCCCCATCTCTTTCTTCTCCTTCTTGTCCCATTTGTCTTACACCTCTGGAGAATTTCTATCCAGGTGCATCTGTACTTGGGAACGTTGAGTTTTACCTCGTTTCTGTCAGTAATTTTCGTCTGAACTTGCTCTTGGCCTCTCTCCTGCCTTACTCTGCACATCCAAATGCGTGGCCCGGAAGGGAGCCTCCTTTCCTCAGTGAGGCACACCACCTGTCGTTAACATTGACAAAAATGGTTAGAGGAAGAAATTCTTTTGTTTTAGGTCAAGAGAAGGTCAGCGAGAGTGAGCGCCTGCCATTTTAGCCTCCATATCCTCACTCCAGCAGAGCCGCGGGCAGGGGCACTCCCATGTCAGAGTTGCACATACGTCTGGCATGGGAGTGCGATGAAACAGAGCACGTAGAGTCCACCTGGCATGATACACCAGTTGTGTCTCTTTTTTTATTGTTGGAACGATGGAGCCCTCTCAGAAACCGCACTCTGGGTGTGATCAGCCACCTAGGGGAGTAACTAAGAGATTATCTGAAAATCTGTGACTAAAGCATTTAAGAACACCCACAGCTTCTAGTGGCAATCCCAGGGAAGAAGGATTAGAATCCAGTTCTTCCAGGGTAGAAAGATGATGAGGACATGGAAGGGTGGTGAGCTAAGAGGCAAGAAAAGAAAACCCAAAGACTGGTAACTGGTTACCCCTCCGAAGGGGAAGGCCCTCCACACTCTCATCTCTTTCGAGTCAGGGTTATGAGCCTGTAAGGCCGAGAGGTCCAGACTTCGGCCCTTGGGCCCTGATGAATTTTCCAAAGTAAAGGCCACTTGGTGACCCTCTGGGAAGCCCAGCAACATGTGCTCACCTTCCCCCCCACACACACACATTCATGTATACATTTACTGTGCCTTTCCTCTGTATTACCTTAGCTTGGGCTTTCCTTTTGAAACTATAATTCTCTCTCCTTGTTTCCACTTGGAGGGTCCTGTTTCCCATGCAGATGAAATGTTTTTCTGGCCACCGAGTATGTGCGCACTGGGTTTTCCCTACATAGAAGGGTGGAAAACTGAGTTTTTCATTTACACTCATCCACTGGTGGCTCGTTTCACCAGTGTTCGTCTCAGGAAGTGGCCTCTAGCCCTTGATTCCCTAGGTCTGCGGCTACCCATATGTGGCCTTCTGTAGGCTGTCACAGCCACTGGAGGGCAGAGGAAGCTTCCAGGGCTACAGCAGTGAGGCAAGCAGCCAACATCATTTACTCCTTCTCCTTCCCTGCCCCACCCTCTAGAGGCCATTACTTGTGCTCGGTGTATGGAGCACGGCTCATGGTTCCAGCTGGCCGGGGGCTCATCGTGGTCATCTCCTCCATTGGGGGGCTGCAGTATTTCTTCAATGTCCCCTATGGCGTGGGCAAAGCTGCGGTGAGGACCCACTAGCACGGGGGTCAGGGAGGCATCGGACAGTGACAGTACCTATAGCTCAGGAGATACAATGCCCAGGGGTCAGAGTAGTAAGGCCGACCGACCCCCTCTTCCCCCTCTGCCCCTCCATAGACGGTTCCTCTGCCCGGGCTGCTTTTGGGTGGCCAGACTAGGCAGCACACTGGGGAGGTAGATAGCTGAGACAGAGCTCCCGGGAAGGGTCAGGGGGCTGGGTCAGGGAAGGCAGCAGGGGAAGGCGATGTGGCCAGGTGCCCTGGCTCTCACCCTGCATTCTGTCCTTCTACAGTGTGACAGGCTGGCTGCGGACTGTGCCCAGGAGCTGCGGCGCCATGGGGTCAGCTACGTGTCTCTGTGGCCAGGGTTGGTGCAGACAGAACTAATGAAGGAGGTCGCGGTGAAAAACGACAATGCCGATGATCCCCTGTTGAAGCAGGTGGGCAAGGGGAGGGTGAGGGAGGCAGAAGGTGCAGAGGACTCTGCCTCTCCATCCACAGTAACAAGACAGTAACAATAACAGAGAGCCAGTCCCCTGCACCTGCTGTGCTGTGGCAGGCGCGGGCCCGAGCACTGGACACACGTTATGCCCTTTATCCTGTAGGGGTGATATTATCTCCATTCTACAGATGGTAAAACCGAAACCTGGAAAGGTTAGAAACTTGCTCAAGGTCATGTATGTCATAAGTGGAAAGGCTTCGTGCCCTGAAGCCCATGCTCTTGACGCCTGCACTGAACTAGGCTAGGAGGTCCAGACATATCCCAAGATGCTTCCACTTAGGAGTGGCAGTGGGTCCTGGTGCCAGAATACGGGGCTCACCTGGATGTAGGGAAGAGTGGCTCCAGCACCTTCTGAGTCCTGCAGGTGCAGTGATGAGGGCCTGTCTCTCCTGGAATAGGAGCTGAAAGTGGGGAAGAAATGTGGGCAGTTCTCTTGGAGATTAGCCCTTCACTTCTCTGCCCCTGTGTTTCAGCTCATATCTAATTTCTCCTCTGCGGAGACCACAGAAATGAGTGGCAAATGTGTGGTGGCTTTGGCAACAGGTAAAGAGGTCGGGGGCAGGTGGTAACAAGAAAGGGCCTGGAGATGGGGCGCCCGGGTGGCTCAGTTGGTTAAGCATCTGCCTTTGGCTCAGGTCATGATCCCGGGGTCCTGAGATTGAGCCCCACATCGGGCTTCCTGCTCAGTGGGGAGTCTGCTTCTCCCTCTGCCTCTGTGTGCTCTTGCTCTCTTTCTCTCTCCCAAATAAATAAATCTGAAAGAGAGAAAGAAAGAGTGAGAGACAGGGAGGGAGGGAGGGAGGGAGGAAGGGCCTGGAGAATCCGCAGGGTGATGGCATCCAGTCCTGAGTCCCAGCTCAGGAGGTGGTTGAGGAATATACCCTTGTTTTCTCTGGCTTCTGGAGACCCAAAATGGCCCAGTTTGAGGTTTGGGTGGAACTGGCTTACAGGAAGTGTAGCCAGGAGTCAGAGGTCTGAGAACCTTCCTAGGAACAGAAAGAATTCTGGGTACCTAAGCAAGCCTGTGTCAGTGGTGCCCTGTCCGATTGGGCCCAAACCTTGTCACACTGCGTCACTTGTCACTTGCATGCCTCTCAGCTGTATTTGTGCCCATAGACCCCAATGTCCTGAGCCTGAGTGGGAAGGTGCTGCCATCTTGTGACCTTGCTCGACGCTACAGCCTTCAGGATGTGGATGGTAAGAGCTCTGGCCCAGCAGCCAGCCTGGACCTTCCTTTCTTCGTTGCCTGCTCACTCCTCCTTCTCCCACACTCTCTCCCTGTTCCTTCTTCCCTCACATCCCACTCGGGCTCTTCAGCCAAGGTGGAGGTGTCTAAGGAGTGGGAAATGAAGATCGAACCCTCCTCCTCTTCCCGTGGTTCGCAGGCCGCCCTGTCCAAGACTATTTGTCTTTGAGCTCTGTCCTCTCCCATGGCTCCAGCCTGGGCTGGCTGGCCTCCTACTTGCCTGGCTTCCTCCGTATGCCCAAGTGGATTATGACCCTCTACACTAGCAAGTTCTGACCCTCCAGGCCTGACGTCATAACTCTGCTCTCTCTCGGGCGACGTGGTAAGGCCTGGCTCAGTGAAAGCAGGCAGCGTCTCCTGCATACTGCATACCCTTGATAGAAAGAAATGCCCTCCACTGTGTGTCCTGGGAGAGCCCTGGGGGCCCTGATGGATCCTCCTTTATGCCTTCATTTTACCTGCCCCTACATTTCACTTTCTGCCTTAGTATTGAAAAACACTCTGGAGGCTAATAAAAGTCTCATTTCTCTTTCAGCAAGTGTTGGCTGTTGATTGTGTGCTCAGCCAAGTGTTAAGTGCTGGAGAGAAAGACTCCAAGATACGTAAAATGTTTAAGCCCTCAAGGAGTTCCATTGCCAGGACAAAACCCCTTTCCTCCAGATGTGTGCCTGCTCTTCCCTGTAGAGCTGCCCATCTCAGGCCGCAAGGCCTGTTTCCACGCCTCACTGGGGAACAGGGTCCCTCACGACCAGAAGCAGGTGCACCCCGGTCTTGCAGTACTTCCCCACCCCCGCAGCCCACCATCTCCTCAGGGATGCCTGCTGCCTTCTAGCTGGGCCTGATCTCACGGCGGCAAGGGCAGATTCCTTTGTGTTTATGATTTCCTGACATTTGGGAGGAAAGTACTGTCCAAGTCCAAGTGAGAGGCAGAGGAGTAGCTGTTGGCACCCATCCTTCCTCTCAGGACGGTACCGCCTGAATTGCTTCCTGAGGAATTGACTGCAAGAGCCCTTTACGGCTGCCTGGCCTGCTCCGAGGGCTGTCCCAGCCTGAGACAAGGCAGCACGGGGGATGTGGCAAAGAGGAGCCAAGGGCCACTCTGAGGGAGCCTCGCCAGCAGCATCCTAGCTGGCCATCAATGTAATGGGATGGCTGCTGTCAGTCAGAGGCGCAAAGACTGTTTCTAATCTTTACAAAAGGCAGAGTGAGAGCTGAGGCTTCTCAGGCTGCCATAGCATGTGCGGAAGCTGTGACCTTCCTGTGGCTTCTGGGGACGGCACAGCTTCCCGCTCCAGTGATGTGCTGGAGGGCGGCTCAGTGGCTTGTGAGCGCTGACTCTGCACTCCTCTTCTAGCTCGCCGTCCGGGGTAACTTCACGTTTGTTGCTTGAATTCAGCCTCAGCAAGGGTATACATGCCACAGAAACCACCAAAGGCAACTAATCGGGACTGATTGAATGATTGATTGAGCTGGCTTAGCACGCGTCTGGAACTGTACCTAAATCCCGCCATTTGGCCAAGCACCCCATGTAGACCACAGTGCTCAGATGTCCTCAGCACCCACTGACCCCCTTCCACTCGCCACCCTCAGTTCCTATTACCTCCTAAGGTTGGCGAGGGACAGAAGCGTTGCCTATAAGCTACAGTACCAATAAGGGCCTCTGGGCCGGCAGCCTTCCACGGCCGGCTGCCGGCCCTCATTAGAACAAAGCCTTGCACTACGGCGTTGTTGCCTAAGGGCCACAGGGGATTTGGGAAGAATAGGCATTTCAGAGTCACGCACATCTACATACAAGTTCTGGCTCTACCACTCTGGGAATGAAATGAAGGAACACGTATAAAACCCTAGGCAGTATGTAGCCATCGAAGTTGTCAGTTCCTTCTCTTGACAAATATTTAAGCTTGTGCTCCGCATCGGTCACCGTTCTTGACTTTGGGAACGCAGAGCACAAGACAAACCAGGCCCTGGCCCACAAAGGATTTTCACTTCAGCCCTGAAGACCTTAGAAGCCATCTAGAGTTTCCACTGAGTGGAGGAAGTGAGTGAACGAACTGAGGCCCCGAGGGTCCACACCACGTGGAGTGGGACCTCAGTCCTGGTATCCCAAGAAACCAGAGGAGCAGTGTTCTTTCCGGCACACCACCCTGCGTCCCTCCAACAAGCGTCGGTCACTGTTCGAAACAAGCTAGAGTAACAGAGCTCTGAGGGAGTGAAACGTGGACAGTGAGTTGATTGGAGGTGGAAGAGATTCAAGATCTGAGAAACCTAGTAACAGAGTCTCAGGACATTGGCAGGGGGTATCAATGTTCATTCCAAAAAAATGTTTATTTATGCCTGCACTCTTTCCAGCACCATGTCAGGCCCCAGGGAAGACTAGTTAAGCTTGTGAGATGGGTGCCGTAGCCAAGTTCACACAGAGTATCCTGAGAATACAGGAGGAAGCAACTGGCTCCATTAGAGAACCAAGGGAAGCGATACTGGCCAGAGACTTAAAAAATGGGGAGAGAGAGAGGGGAGGTTTGATTACTTCAAATTAAGAAAATAAAGGACACGTACTGAGACACAAAAGGGGTCCCTTTCCCTCCTAGATTCCCTCATTATGAAGTTAAGCACAAGCTCCTTCCAGTTCTTCTGCTCTCTGGCACACAAACTCAGGCAGGCCCCAGACCCCTTGACCTAGCTCCAAGCAAGCTGGCCCACTTCTAAGCTCCCTGAGGCACCTCAGTACAGAGGGCCGCAGCGTTCACGCAGAGAAGGTCCAGCCCGTGCCTGTCCTTCGCCCCGGCTAAGGGCGGGTTCTGTCTCTGCAGCTCAAAATGGGCCAGGTCAGCCTGGTCAAACAGGAAGCCCCAGGGTTCTGTGAATGGTCCCTGGGCAGGGGCACCCCTGGTTGTGTGTGGGGTGGGGTGGCCAGTCAAGGCATGTGTCAGGGAAGGATCAGAACAGACAGAGATGAGCAAGGGCTGGACCAAGGGGTGTAGATTCCAGCTTTCGGGACAAGTCACTGAGGAGGAGTTCCCATCAGTTCCTGAAGGCCCCTTTGGGTGATGCGAGTGAGAAGGGGGTGGGAATTCAGGCAAGGGGAAAGGAAAGCCCACATGAGGGCCCCACAGGAGCCCGAGCCCAATGGGCAAATAAAGATGTGGTGGTTAGGCCTAGGCCGGGTGTTTTTCCTTCCTCATCCTGGCTCCCACCCACCCATAGTTCTCAGAGGCCTTGACTCTCTCAGATATTTTCTGAGGCCCCTCCAGCTCCTTGGTCTCCCCATCCCTGGGCAGAGCCCCCATGGTGACCTCAGAAGTCACTTTGCTACAGCCTGCCCCCCCATCCCGTCTGGTCCCTGGTCCTCGCCCCCTTGGTTGGCCCACCCTTCCACAAAGCCCCTCTGTCTGGACCCTTCTGCCTATGCCTTCTCAGGCCCCACATTCTTCTACTGCTCCTCCTAGCCCCACAGCCCATCCTCCCCTGCCCTTTCCCTGGCCCCGGTGCTGAATGTGCTCCCTGCCCTTCCATCTCCCTGTCAGCTGGCGTCAGTCGCATCCTCCTCTGCGCCCAGCCCTGGGCAGGGAAAGACAAACGGGTGCAGGCAGGCCTTGTGAAACAAAGGCCTGGCTCTCGAAGTGCTTTCAGTTATCATCATGAGACAATTAGACAGTGATGGAGAGACCCAGGGTGGGGACTCAAAGAAGCAGGAGGGGTCAGTGTAGCTAGGCTGCCTCCCAGGCCACACACAACTCTCGTTCCTTTCAGGTTTCACTTTTACAACATTCTCATCCCTTCCTTTTCCCGCAAAACCTCATCTCTATCTCAGTTCCTGCCTCCAGGCATCCAGGGGCACCCTTGCTCATCTCAGTCTGTCCTGATCCCTCCCTGACACACCCCTTGGCCGGCGGCCCCACCCCACACGCAACCATGGGTGCCCCTGCCCAGGGACCATTCACAGAGCCCCGGGGCTTCCCGTTTGACCAGGCCAACCTGGCCCGTGTTGAGCTCATGCTGAGCTGCAGAGACAGAACCCGCCCTTAGCTGGGGCGAAGGACAGGCATGGGCTGGACCTTCTCTGCGTGAATGCTGCGGCCCTCTGTACTGAGGTGCCTCAGGGAGCTTAGAAGTGGGCCAGCTTGCTTGGAGCAAGGTCAAGGGGTCTGGGGCCTGCCTGGGCTTGTGTGCCAGAGAGCAGAGGAACTGGAAACTGCTTGTGCTTAACTTCGTAATGAGGGAATCTAGGAGGGAAAGGGACCCCGTTCTAGGCCCTCGGAAATGGAGGAGCCTGTGAGAAATGCTGGGAAAGAGGCAGAGGGAGGAAGTAGGGTCAGCCTGGTGCAATCTCTGTGAGCAGGTTCAGACACATATGCACCTGTCCTCCAGTGAGCAGGTCTTGGCTCCCACTTCTCGGAGAGGCGGTTCCAGAAGAAACACGCAAAGCCAGAACTCCACAAACAGACAGCGCTTGGCATCCTCAGAGGGGCTCATGCAGGAGGGAGCAAAGGTGACCCAGCTTTGGACTTTCACCGTCACTTGAACAGAGCTGAGCCAGTCAGAGACTCGTGTTATGGTCGAGGCTGAGGGCATTAGCCTCTGTTGAGCACCCACAATGACCCGAACAGTCCACTGAGGTCGTGGTCTTTTCACATCTGCCACATGAGGTCAGTACTCTCTTACAGCTTTGGAAACAGGCTCAGAGAAGTTGAGGTACTTGTCCAGGTTGCGAGTCTTTACAGCAAAAGAGTCTAGCTTCAACGTAGGACTCCAGAGCACGGGCTCTTTCCCAAGCATCCCCCTGCCTTGGTTGCTTGGTTTTTGGGGGTTTTGTTTGGTTTTCGTTTGGGACGATCTTTTGTTTTTAGCGGAGAAGGCTGGAGATTGGGCAGGATGGCGAAAGTGTTCCCAAGTTCACTTGCCCCAAGGACGCCCTGGCCAAATTCAGAGTTGCTCTTCTCAACTTGACCACACTCCCTTCCGTGCCTTCACTCCAGCTGTTCTGCTGCCCGAGGTGCCACCCCCTCCCAACTCCAGCCCCATTTCTACCCACCAGAATTATTCTCACAAGGGCCATCTCAACGTCCTAGAAACTTCTGCCTTCTTCCATTGCTCCTGCCCCTTTCTGGGGAAACTCTGATACTCATTTGGCTCTTGACTAGTATCAGAGCTATAGATGTCCTCACCCCACTCCCTAGATAAGGTCAATCCCCACCCCCAGGTCAGGTGTTGGCTCTTGGACCGTCCCCCCAGCACATGCATACACATACATTCACAGAACAGAACAGAACAATGCCTGGAGTGTCCATACCACCCAGAACGTGGCTGAGCTCCCAAGCCCGATGGGAGCTCCTTGAGAGGGTCCTACTTCTCTACCTGGAGTCAGGTGGGCTGGGCCAGCCTATGTGCCCAGGACTGACCCACCCCAGACTGCCGCTCTCTAGTTTTCCTCAGTCCTTGGCCTCAATCCCACTCACCATACACATCTCAGCCTCCACAACCCCTGCTCAGGGGCCTGGGCCCAGGAGAGGACTGCCCAGTAAAGATGCCAGCTATGGGCCCCCCCTTCCCCCCAAGACCTCTACGGGGGGGTGAGGGGGGGCAGGCCCCAGGGAGGCGGGTCAACCCAAGGCAAGTTCCCTGAACCTCAATGCCATGCCCTTCGTGCCCCACTCCTCCCCTCGGAGCTCAAACCTGAGTCATGAATAGGGGTGCAGGGGGACCGGCACGCAGTGCTGCTCCTGTCAGCACTTCTGGGTGTACTCCTTCCTTACTCAGAATTCTGAGTTTCCACAGCACTCCCTGTCCATTTCCTCCCCCAGCACTCAGGCCTGTTCATGAGGCCTGGAGTGCAGCTACCCCTGACCACCCCTCCCTACTTGGCCCCAAGCTCCCCGCCCTGGGATCTGAGAGTCTTGGCTCCCCTTCCAATCCCTGACGCAGCCCAGTGGGTTGCAGTGTGTGTGTGCTCTGACTTTAAGTACTTGCCCTTCATTCATTCCCTCATCCATTCTTTCCCAGGACTCCCACCACCACGAACTCTATGTCATTCCTTTCTTTAATTTTCCTTGGGGCACATATGACTGGCAAAAATCACCTTTTGTGTGTATTTGTTTTTACAGGGTGTGTCTCCCCAACTCAAGTATAGGCTCAATGACAGCAGGGGCCGTGGCAGTCTCGGTAGGTCGCTGCTGCAGGGTGAGCTGTTCTGGGGCTCAATGATTGTTGCTTGATGATTGCTGGATTGTGTCAATGTTTCTTGCACAACCACTGTGGCACCAGGCTAGGTGAGGGGACATGCGGTCAAATGAGCCTCCTTGGGTAGTTCACAGTGAGAGTGCAGATGGGGGTGCTATACCTCACAGAATGAGCTAGAATGCAGGCCCCGCAGGCCCCACTGTTGGAGTGGCAGAGAAGAGTTGAGCAGCCAGCCTCAAACCAGGGTTCCTGCCCCACATCGACAGCCCCAGCCCTAAGCTCACTTCCCTGGGAAATCTCCCCCACCCCAGACAGGCCAACTCCCCGACCCAGAGGACACATCCAGCACTACACCCCTCTCTGTAAGGGCATGACTGTAACCTTACACTTGCTCATACAGTTATTTGATTGCCTCTCTACACTATTTCCATCATCCAGAAAGTTCTACAGGACAGCCCTACTCTAGGCCATAAGCTCCATGAGGGCAGGGGCTGTATCTGTGTTTTCCTCGCCGCTATGGCCCCCATGCCTGTCACTGTGTCCCAGCACAGAGGACACTTAGTTGCTTATCTGTCGAATGAATGAAGGGGACAGGGAAGAGGTAAGGGCTGGGTCTACCCCCAAGGAAGCAGTTCCTCCTTTCAGGGACTAGTTGTTCGTCCCCCTACCCCCCTACCCCCCGCCACTGCGTTTTATCTATCAGCCAGAGCATATACCCCTTCGTGCTCCAGACACCCACAGTCTCACCTTCTTCCAAGGCTTCTGTTTCTCATGTGAGTGCGGAACCTCAGGGCTGCTGCCTCCTGGCACTACTCACATTTTGTAGGCCCTAAACCCAAAGCGCCCCCTGGAGTTGTTCAGAGGTGGTTGCTACTCTGGCCCTGCCAGACAGTGAGCTCCTTGGCCACATTCCCACCTCCACCAGTGCTCTTGATGCGGGCAGGCTGGGTCCGAGGACCTAGACAGGGTGCCACAGGACCAGCTAAGAGGGTCCTTGGCTTCACATAGGATAGAATTCAAACTCGAGCCAGGGGGACGTGAGAGCAGAGTTTACTGAATAGCGTAAGTGATAGAGTCTAGCAGACAGAGTGTCTGGGACACTGAGAAAAGGAATGAGTCTCTCCATCGCTTGGGGTTAGGGGTTTATATGGGAAAGGGGTCTAGGGCACATGTTCTTCTAGGCATCCAGGGTAGGGCCCGATCAAAGGCAAATGACGGTGTTACTCCATAAATCGCTACGGTAGGGGGTGTTGACACCAATGCCTACCGAGGTTGTTCGAAGCGATTGTCCTGGAACACGCTCAGGATCTGATTCTCCTTAGATATTACCAGGTGTACAGGGGCCTGGGATGAAACTCAGAGAACGATTCACTTTCTTGCCTCCCTCTTGGACCGGGAGCAAAGGAGTCCTTCTTGGGTATACTCGGATGCAAGGTGAAATACAGAGCATGAGTAAAGGGGGCCTAGCAGAGAAACAGCAGAAGTGAAGCCTTTCTAAAATGGAGTCCCTTCAGCTTTCCTATCTCACTCTGAGCAATTGGAAGGCAATGCTGTCATCGCCGCCACCCCACCGTGCAGCACCTGGCTCCTGTAACAGAGGCTCCACTTCTGGCTTAGGGAGTTTTTCCAGCCTTTCAGCCCCATTTCCTGGATGCTTTCCCTGCATCCCTTCCCCCCGAAATGCCAGCATGAGTCATCACCCACTGTGCCCTGGGTGAAATACAATGCTCTATTGCGGGGACTTTCCCTTTGGGGTCCTTCTGTCTTTTGGGCCTCTCCTCCCCATATCATCAGAGAGCCCCTTCCTTCCTTCTCGCCAGCCAGGAAGTGTGCTATGGGCATATGGTGGCACCGAGGGCCACTGAGGAATTTTCCCAGCCTGGCAGAAGAAACTGGGGAGCAGGGAGAAGAGAAAAAAAATCCAAGCACTCCGACCAAGTGCCCGAGGTACTCCAGGACTCTGGCGGAATGGGTGAAATAGAGGGTCTTTTTGGGCTTTGAGTCATTCTGGTCCCCTGGTCCATCCCAAGGATCAGAACCTTTCAGAACTTTGGGGTGGGTCCTTGCATGTCCTCTACCACATTGTCAAAAAGTGGTTGAACAGCACATGCTTCATTACCTCCCATGATGGTAAGCTCACAACTCACTTATTCCATCTTTAGACAGCTTTAATTATTAGAAAGTCTTACCTCATAATGGGTCTGTATCCACTCACTGGCCCCGCTCCTCACATTGCTCTCTACACCTTGTATTTCTAGGAGATGATAACCCCCTTCCCCATAGTGGGGGGATCAAAGCTGTACACTTTCAGTATATATGTTGTTCTTCACTGACAAGTTTTACAGGAAGAAAAAAGAAACATTAGGAGTTTAAGAAAAGAAATGTAAACCATTATATATCACCAGATCTAGGACAAACTCCCCTTGACCTCAGTCTAGGTCAGTGCCCCTTCCCCATGGGCCCCTGTCCTACTCTAGCTTACATGCTGACATGTCTGTCTCACCCATGAGACTTGTTCTGTCCAATACTAGCCACTAGCCCCATGTAACTGTTCAAATGTAAATAAATTAAAATTAGATTAGATTAGATCAATTGCGATAGGCACACTTCAGGTGCTCAATAGCCACATGGGGCTAGTGGTGACCATTCTGGATGGCACAGACATTGAACATTTCCACACTGCAGAAAGTTCTAGTCTACCACAGCACTGTATTAAGTCTAGCTCCAGGAAGACAGACCAAGTCTTTCTGGCCCTGCACTGTATCCCTGGCACCCAGCATGCTCTCAAGCCCAGCTCTGATACTAAACAAATATCCACAGATTTCACACACTGTCACACTCTGCACAAGGCCCCCCACTAGTGCTGGTACTCACCTCTTCCTTACTCTCCCTGCCTGCAGACCATGGTTTCTAGCCAAGCTTTGACTGGGGTCCTGGCCCAGGCCTCATGGTCTCCCTCCTCCCTCCAAACCATCTCTGGTCCATGACTGGCTCAGGGTTCTAGGAACATTGTAAGTGTGTGTGTATGTTGGGGAGTGGTTGCAGAGAAATAATTGGCAGGGGAAGAGGTGGTCAGCATGAAGAGAACCAGGGTTCCAGGCCTCAAGAAGGTCAAATTTGAGCCTCTGGCAATGGCTGCTCCCACCTATGTAGTGGGCAGCCACCCAGGCTTTGGTTTGAATTCCGGCTGTGTTTCCTCCTCATTTTAAATATGGATAATAATACCAACTTGAGGGGCGCCTGGGTGGCACAGCAGTTGGGCGTCTGCCTTCGGCTCAGGGCGTGATCCCAGCGTTGTGGGATCGAGCCCCACATCAGGCTCCTCCGCTATGAGCCTGCTTCTTCCTCTCCCACTCCCCCTGCTTGTGTTCCCTCTCTCGCTGGCTGACTCTGTCTCTGTCAAATAAATAAAAAATCTTTAAAAAAAATAATAATACCAACTTGATACAGGTAGTGAGTACATTAAAGACGATGTGTGGGCTTCAGTTGGTACTCAATTATTGCTTGTTCCTTTCTCTACATAGAGGGCAGCACGATCGCTTCCTTAAACATCATTCAGATCACGGCCCTCAGACACCTGAGTGGTTCCCGCTCCTCCCACACAGGAGACCAAATATAACTCCTGATAGCTCCCTTTGCCTTACAGCAAGGCGCCTGTCATTCATACCATTGTTCTTACCTCCAGAGGTACCTGGTATCTGCCAGGCAGCCAGGTCTGTTCCCTCCCCCACCTTCACGTCCCAGCACATACCTCAAATGCCCTTCCCGCCTTCTCTTCCCTTAACTAGGCCCTATCTTCTCAGAGGCAGATTCTTTCATGAGACTCACTTCCTCTCTTAAGCCTACTTGATTCAACCTTTCCAGTTTCAAGATTGCTAATCACTAAAAATTATTTCATGCCTACTTTGTCCTTCAACCACCCCCTTTCCTCCTCCCTTAGCGATTAGAATATAAGATGGTACCTGGAAAATCTGCACCTGCGGGCATCTGTGTTCCCAGGTGTCTGGTTGTACACGTGAATGTGTATAGAGCAGGAATCAAGAGCAGGTGATGAGCACAAAAAAAGAAGAGGAGGAGGGGGGAGGAGGGGGAGGGGGAAGAGGAGGAGGAGGAGGAGGAGGAGAAGAAGAAGAAGGAGAAGGAGAAGAAAAAGAAAAAGAAGAAGAATAATTGGTGAGGTGGGAGAGCTAGACCAGACCAGACATAGGTCCCATCTGGCCATTTACTACATGGATGGCCCTTAGCAAGTTACTTAATCTTTCCGAGCCTCAATGTTCTGTATATTTTTCATGAAGATTAGAAATAATAATAATATTACTACCATTACTATTTATTGAGCCCTTACTTGGTATAGGCACTGTTCTAAGCTAAGCACTTTACATAGATTCTTTTATTTAATCCTCACTTCAACTCTCCCAGGTAGGTAATATTTTTTCTACATTACTGTTGAGGAAACCGAGACACAAAGGACACAACACAGAGGTTAAGTCCCTTGTCCCACATCTCACAGCTAGTAAGTGGCAAAACCAGGATCTGCACCCAGGCGCTCTAGAGTCCATGTTCACAAGCACTCTGCTTACTGCCTCCACATGTAATCCCATGTGCACGCAAAGCTCCCATCACAATGCCTGACACAAAGATAACCAATAAGTGGTGTGACTCTTTCCTCACTAGGACCACAGTACACAGGTCAGGAAAAGTGTCCTTTCCTCTGTAATTTGTTACAGGGCCTGGGTAAGACAGACTATATAGTGGTTACTTCATATATATTTATATTTATATACATAAATATACAGAATTTAAAGACATACTTTCTTAAGTGTGAGTTATAAACACATGCCACATGGACACACACTTCTCACAAATACATCACATATGCTTATGCACACACACTGGCCACCTTGAACCCCATCAAGGCTCACCAAGAAACCTTCTTGAGCTGGTCCAGGAGCCATAGACAGCTTTTAGGCAGAGATTGACATGATCAAATCTGCATTTTAGGAAAGTTGATCCAGCAGCACAGAGGATGGACTCATAATGGAGGGGACAGAGTGGAGATGAGGGAACATTGAAAAGACTTTCAACAATCAGGGAAGAAAGGAACTTAATTTCTAGGGCAGTGGGAATGGAGAGAGTATTTAAGAGCTACTAAGGAAAAGTGGGGAGGGAATAGTGCCATTCTCTATAATAGGAAACATAAAGGCCAAAGTTTAAGAATGGAAGGGACACGATATCTTTTCACTTTTGGAGTTTCAGATGTCACTGGAACACCCAGGTGATGTCCACTGGGCTTTTGAATATGTGTGTGCATACATATGTTCATTTTTACAGCTCATTAGACATCTGGGCTGGAGACACAAGTTCGAGTGTTATCAGCTCACAGGTAGTAATTAAAACCATGAGTATGGATGAAGTCACCCAGAGAAAGTATGGGGCCAGAGAACCTGTGGGTCCAGGACAGAGCTCTGGGGCCGTTCCAACTCCAAGCAGGAGAAGGCTTGGATTTGTGAATGTTCTTCCAGGAATAGTGTGTGATGTGGCAGGAGGTGAGGAAAGGGCCCTGGAGATCACCAACATTTAGGGGAGAAGAAGGTGAACAGATGAGAAGAGAGGGGCAGAAATGCAGGAGAAGCCAGGAAAGGGTGTCAAGCAGAAAGAAGTCAGCCGCATAAAAGCTACAGGGGCCAGTGGAGATAAGGACAGGAAACTCCACCCGTTAGATGTGGCAAGTAGGAGGCGGCCCGTGCGGCCAGAGTGAGGTCAGTGGGATAGTGACTGCGTGAGTCCCCGGCTGCTGAAAAAACTGCAGTTTGAGCAGCTGACTGAAATTGCAGGCCCCACGGCTTTCATGCGCGCTACACCGTCGCTCATGCGCACTCATAGGCACCAGAGGGCAAATTACAGGGACTCGGCCTTTCCAGAGACGACTGGCGCACGCGCCTCGCGAGCCCGCCTACTCCGCCGCCCGCCCTTCTCCAAGCCTGCAGAGGGCGCTGCGCCTTGGAGAGCCGGGCGTGGAGCCGCTCTAGCCTGCGCCCGGGCTCGGTGGCTGGCGCCGCAGTTTAGCGTGCCCCACGCCTCCCCTCAGCGCAGGTGGGTCCGCCCGCGGGGGGCGGGAGTGTCTGGGATCCGTGGGGTGGGTGGGTAGCGGTAGTCTCCAGGCGCTGGGTGGTCCCCATTGCTTAGGTCCCCCGAGTTGGGTCCGGCCCCGGAGGATCGGGCTGTGGGCGAGGCGACAAGGGTACGAGCCCCCATCTAGGTGGGCGCCTGCTCCAGAACAAGCGCCGTTTGTCCCAGGATCCTTTCACACCCCGGGGGTCTCCGCCAAGGCTCGCGTGCGGCTTCCGGGGACGCGCTGGGGGCGGGGCTAGCGGGGGCGGGGCTCCCATGATTGGCACTTCTTTCCCCAGGTTTTTCGAGCTTCCCCTGGACCCCTTCCCCGTCTTGAGCCCTGAGCCGGCGCCATGGTGAGACCTTTGAGTCAAGCCCCTCACCTCCGCATGCCCATGGCCCGCGTGGCCTTGCCTCCGTTGCCCTCTATAAGCCTGGGGCTCCGCAGTGGGGGGTTTCGGTGGGTCTGCCCCTGCAAGGCAGTCTGCACCCTTCCATCCGCCCCCTCATCCCTGTAGCACGGGCGCCTGAAGGTGAAGACATCGGAAGAGCAGGCGGAGGCCAAAAGGCTAGAGCGGGAGCAGAAGCTGAGGCTATACCAGTCAGCCACCCAGACTGTCTTCCAGAAGGTGGGGCCCTCAGAGATAGCCCCTTCTCCAGGCAGCCCCCTTAGTATATCACAGAGGCCAAGAGCTGGGCCTTAGAGTCAGACAGTCTGGATCCATATCTGGGTTCCATCGCTTACAAGCAGTGTGACCTTAGGCAAGTTACTGAATCTCTTTAAGTTTCAGTTTACTCTTCTGTAAAATGGACCTTACTGCATAAGGTTGTTGTGAATATTAAATGAGAGGATACTTGTTAACCCCTAAAGTGCTCTGCGTGGTACCTGTTGTGTAGCATGTGGTTTACAGAATATTCAGTAGTTCTATTTATGTTATTTAGTCTTGCAGTGGGAGAATAATATGATCTCTGACCTTGCTACTACCTATGTTCTAAGCGCCAGGCTGGTGAGCTGGATGAATCAGTGCTGGAACTGACAAGCCAGATTCTGGGAGCCAACCCCGACTTTGCCACCCTCTGGAACTGTCGACGAGAGGTGCTTCAGCAGCTGGAGGCCCAAAAGTGCGTAGATGGCACTGGCCCTGCCCTGCCTGGGTCCAGGGGTAGAGGAAGATTGGGGTAGCCAGGGGCATAGGCAGAGGGGAACAGTGGGCAGGGTGTAGAAAGTCAGGGGTGAGCTGAGGTTGAGTGTTGGACGGCCCTGAGTCCCATTTCCCTCTGAGTGCAGGTCCCCCGAGGAGTTGGCAGCTCTGGTGAAGACAGAACTGGGCTTCCTGGAGAGCTGCCTGCGGGTGAACCCCAAGTCCTATGGTACCTGGCACCACCGCTGCTGGCTGCTGGGCCGCCTGCCAGAGCCCAACTGGGCCCGGGAGCTGGAGTTATGTGCCCGCTTCCTCGAGGTCGATGAGCGGAACTGTACGTGCCTGCCTGCTGATTGCGCCCCAGACCGTGGTTACTGGGGCCTCAGTAAGGCCCAGGGTTGGGAGGGATGGCCCACTGAGCTGATGGCAAAAAGGGTGATGGAGACAAACACATGCTCTGTGGAGCGCACGGAGGTGTTTCTAAGGGTTTCCGCAGGAACTCCAGGGGTTCTAGCTATAGAGCTCTCCTCGTGCTACTTCTGAGGTGTGCCGTCACTCCTCCCCCAGTTCACTGCTGGGACTACCGGCGCTTTGTGGCCGCCCAGGCAGCTGTGCCCCCTGCAGAGGAGCTAGCCTTCACCGACAGCCTCATCACCCGAAACTTTTCCAACTACTCCTCCTGGCATTACCGCTCCTGTCTCTTGCCCCAGCTGCATCCCCAGCCAGACTCTGGACCACAGGGACGCCTCCCTGAGGATGTGCTCCTCAAAGGTCAGCAGGGCCAGAGGGTGCTGGGGAAGACTCTGCGGTGCTGCCTTTCCAGCCCTGTTTACCTAACCCTGTTCCTGAACCTCCTACTCGGGCTTGTTGAGCACCTTTGTGCCTGGCTTTGGGGGTGCATACGATTCAACCCCTGGCTGCAGGGAACTCAAGTGTCCAGTGCGAAAGATTCAGCCATTGTGCAGGGCCAACAGATGAATGGAGCTGAGGGTGAGGGTGGGACACGGGGGTGGCCAGAGCCCATGCCTCCTTGGCCCCTGCAGAACTGGAGCTGGTGCAGAACGCCTTCTTCACGGACCCCAATGATCAGAGCGCCTGGTTCTATCACCGCTGGCTGCTGGGACGAGGTGAGCCGTGGGGAAAGAGGCTGGGCGTTCAGGGCTTGGAAGCAATGCAAGAGGATTTGAGGAGACCTGAGGTTGTGTTTCGCCCCCAGCTGACCCCCAGGACGCCCTGCGCTGCCTGCATGTGAGCCGGGATGAGGCCTGTCTGACTGTCTCCTTCTCTCGGCCTGTCCTAGTGAGTCCTGCGCCTTTTGCTGGAGAGCATCATGGATGTGGGTCTGGTGCCGTTGGGGCTGACAGGTCTGTCTTTGTCCCCTGGGCCAGGTGGGGTCCGGGACAGAGACCTTGCTGCTCATGGTGGACGAGTCACCCCTGGCTGTGGAGTGGAGGACCCCGGATGGCAGGACCCGGCCCAGCCATGTCTGGGTATCCCAGGATCAGTGGGGCAGAGTGGGGGGCTGGGGCGGGGCAGGGCTGGACTGGGACAGTCAGAGAAGTAGTGAGGCTCAAGCATTTCCTTAACCCAGTGCTCCCAGCTCTGTGACTTGCCCGCTGCCTCCCTCAATGACCAGTTGCCCCAGCATACGTTTCGTGTCATTTGGACAGCAGGCGATGCCCAAAAGGAGTGTGTACTTTTAAAAGGTGACACAGCCTCTACTCTGCCCCTTGCGGCAGCACTTTCTTTCTTCTCCTGCTCTCACGGTGGTCCCCTTCTACCTCCCGTTCTTGTTCTCAGGCCGCCAGGAGGGCTGGTGCCGGGACTCGGCCACGGACGCGCAGCTCTTCAGGTGATGGCAGGGAAGCACACGGACCAGGAGAGGGGTCTGGACTCCGGGCACCAGGCAACTGGGGCGGGGGGCTGGGGGCCTGGGCACATGGTCTCAGACCGGGTACTGGGGACGACCAGCACCCCGAGTAGACATCATCGCCTCCCCCGCCCTATCCATCCTCAGGTGTGAGCTGTCGGTGGAGAAGTCCACAGTGCTGCAGTCTGAACTTGAGTCCTGTAAGGAGCTGCAGGAGCTGGAGCCAGAGAATAAGTGTGAGGCCCCATTCCCTGAGATCCTGCTCTTCTGAGGAGGCCCTTGTCCAGGAGGGCCTCTCGGGGAGAGCAGGAAGGGTCTCAAGAGATGGGAGCAGAGGAGGATCTAGGAGAGACAGTCCTTTTCCTCACCCTCTCCTCAGGGTGCCTGCTCACCATCATCCTGTTGATGCGGGCACTGGACCCCCTGCTGTATGAGAAGGAAACGCTGCAGTATTTCCAGACCCTGAAGGCAAGTCAGGCCTGTGGGAGCGGGGAGGCCCGGTGGGCAGCAGGAAGACAGCTGACGGGCCTTCCTTGCCGTCCCCATCCCCGCCAGGCCGTGGACCCGATGCGGGCAGCGTACCTGGACGACCTGCGCAGCAAGTTCCTGCTGGAGAACAGCGTGCTCAAGATGGAGTACGCCGAGGTGCGCGTGCTGCACCTGGGTCACAAGGTATGGGCTGCCGTGTGCGCCTTCCCCGGGCCCTCCCTTCTTCCTCATGACCTGGCCGGCTTTTGTGTCCACTCCGTGGGCTTGAGCGGAGGCGCTCTGGCCTCACCGTGCCCCTGGCTTTGGCCTCAGTCTCAGGTTGCCTTTGTGGACTTTCTTCCTAACCAAGACTGCATTCATCTTCCTTCAAGCCAACTGCTCTTCCTGGCCTTGCTTTCTGTCACTTGCCCCATCATTCTGGTTACCCACTCGCAAATCCTTGAGTCACCGGGCCTCCTCGTGCCATCCCCTCTCCTGGGCCAGTCACATCTTCATTCTTCCCTCACAGCGAGGCCTCACCCACCCCCCTGATGCTGACGCTTCTGTCCCTGGAGCAGGCCCCGGCACCTAAAGCCTGGGTAGTTTCCAGATGTCTGACAAACTTCCCAGACTCTGTTTTCCCTTTTCGTAGCCTTTCCCAGTCAGCCTTCCCAACACAGCCGTTTCATCACGTCACTGCCGCGCACCTCCACGCCACCACACCGATCCCCCAGGCTCAGCACGCCCGCTCCTGCCGGGGTCTGTGCTTCCCCCAGCGCCACCTCCACCCCCGTGCTGCCCCCGCTCCAGCTCCCTCCGCCCCATGCACCCACCGGCCACCCCACCGCAGCACTCCCTGTCTGTCCCTTTCCTTGGTTCAGAGTGTGGACTGCTCAAGGTTGTAAAGTAAGCTTCTCACCTGCTCTGTCCTGTCCTCGGCCAGGGTCCCCAAGGGCCTGTGTGGGGCACAGAGGGTAAGTGCCTCATGAGCCATGGCTGAGGACCCTCCCCCAAGTCTCGCTGGGTATGTCATCCACCCCTCAGGATCTGACGGTACTGTGCCATCTGGAACAGCTGCTCTTGGTCACTCACCTGGACCTGTCACACAACCGTCTCCGAGCGCTGCCCCCTGCCCTGGCTGCCCTGCGCTGCCTTGAGGTGAAGCACCCCCCCATCACTGTCCCGGGTGGCCCTTCTCCCTTTCCTCCCCCTCAGAAGTCTGCCACCCTACAAAGGGGTGTCCGGATCCTCCCAGCCCCTGCAGATGACCCTTCTCTGCCTCCATCACCTAGCCTGACCTCAGCAGTCTTTCCCTGCACTGTGAGCTGATCATCCCGGGCTCCCTACTTGCTTGCACCAGTCCCAGGCCGACAGCTGCCTGCCCTTCCTTGACTTCCCTGTCCTCCCTGCTCCCCAGGTCCTGCAGGCCAATGATAATGCCATAGAGTCCCTGGACGGTGTCACTAGCCTGCCCCGGCTGCAGGAGCTCTCCCTGTGTAACAACCGTATCCTTCTTTCCGAGTGCCTTTCAGGCAGCAGGTGGGGTGAGGTGCCACAGTGGGGAGGGACACACAGCAAGCGGGGTGAGTGGCAGAGGGGGATGTGGCGTAGGCAAAGGAGAGGGAATAGCCTGGGGCCGTATGGGGCCTCGTTGACTTGCACTGGTGGTTTTGCAGGCGGCAGTGACTTCCTCAAGCCAGAGTTCACAGACCAGCAGCCTGCAGATGTTCTTGGGTACCACATGGTATTTTAAAAATCAGGGAGTTTCGTATTTAAGAACTGTAAAATTCTGATTCTACTTAAAAGTTGGAAGTTAGGGACCCCTGGCTGGCTCAGTCGGTAGAGTGTGTGACTCTTAATCTTGGGGTCCTGAGTTCCAGCCCCATGTTGGGTGTGGAGCCTACCTTTAAAAAAAAAAAAAAAAAAAAGGAAGTTAAAGCAGCCTTTGGCCTGCATTTTCACTCAGCAAGCCTTGGCCATTGCCGAGTCGTGGATGCCTCTGTGGCCAGAGCTAGCTTTCTCCTTGGCCGTAGTCCACCACTCCTGGTACCACATCTGGCCTGCCGCTTGGGCTTCCTGCTTGGCCCCAGGGGCAGGTATTTGCAGTCTGGATTCTTACTCCGTCCAGGGGAGACTGCAAGATGCCTAGCAGCCAGACGGCCAGGCTGCGGTCCCTGTTCCAGAGGGAAAGCAGTGATGGCTACACAGGAGCACATGGGTCTGGGGGAACCGGCCTTGCTTTCCTTGACTCTCCTGCCCAAGGCCTCCGGCAGCCCGCAGTGCTCCAGCCTCTTGCCTCCTGCCCTAGGCTGGTCCTCCTCCACCTGCAGGGCAACCCCCTGTGCCACACAGTGGGCGCCTCTGAGCACCTGGCTGAGTTGTTGCCGTCAGTTGACAGCATCCTCACCTAGGAGATGCTTCCCCACCCTTGCTCTTTAACTTATTGGGACTGAATAAACAATGGAGAGGCCCCCTCGGGCTGCTACGCTGCTGCCACCGCCACCGCCGCCACCATTACTCCTGCCACCTATTCTGGAAAAGAAAGGGAGAGAGTGCGGGCATGTCAGCTTTGCCTCACGCTGTCATCTGCTCAGTTCTGCTCTTCCTTACCGTCGGGGACCAAAGTCTCAGTACTGGGGCGGAAGCAGCAAAACCTGAGTTCACCTTCTGGTTGGGGCTGGGTTTGGGTTCAGGTTCTGGTTGGGGCTGGGTTTGGGTTCAGGTTCTGGTTGGGGCTGGGCTACAAAGCAGCCGTAAGTCTCCAACTAGAAGGACTCATCAAAGTTTCTCCTATGACGCCTACCCCTTCCAGATGCCCTCTGTGTCCTGGCTCCTTCCCCACAGCCAAGAAGGCTGTTGCCCTGAGGAACCAGGGTGTCCGTGCTCCACCCTGTGTAACAACAGCGTCGGTGCTCATCAGCAGCGTTCCGCGGTTGAAGAGCCCTTGACAGTTCTAGATCTCAGCTAGCCCTCACAGGTGCTCAGGGTCAGGTGGTCAGGTCCATTGTACCGGCCAGGAAGCTGCCGTTAGGGTGCACCCAGGTCTGCTGGGCTCTCGCTGGAGCCACAGCTGTCTCTGCACCTCGGTCGGGGATTCCGGACTCGGGTTCTTGCTTCCGTATTGATACAGAGTGATGGGCAGAGCCTGGCCTCAGCTCCGAGGTACTGAGCTGGATGTCTACTCCCGTGGTGACCCCCCCCACACACACTCCTTGTTCTGACTTTAAACCCCTGAGGCGCCTGAGCCTCCTGGAGGGAGGAGAGGGGAGCGGCTCAGGGGCTAGGGCGCTGAGTCAAGCCTGGCTAGGTGGGGAAAGGGAAACACAAGGGAGAGAGTGTGACAAGGCATTTCCCTGGCTCCCTGGGAATCTTCTGGGGCCTACAAGTGCTCACACACTTCCGGCTGCTCAGGGCCCTGCCCACCCCCACCCCCGCCCCAAGTGCTTCGTGGCAGCTTTCAACAAAGCCCTTTGACTGACCTGCCTGGAATTTTGATTTTTACTTGTGTGTTCCCGTAGAGTGTTAGAGGTGGGCACAGACCCTCTGCCAGGTCTGGGGCTTGGAACCAGGTAGGCAAAGGTCAGTGTGGGTGGGAGGGCTCCCTGCCCCACTCCCCAAGACCCCTCCCTGCCCGATGCATCACCAAACTCGGCCTTTCCTCAAGTTTGCTTCCTTGTGTCTTCCTGCCAACCCCGTTTTCACTGCCTTCTCCCCAGTGGCCCGTGGGCAGAGGTAGGACAACAACAGGATGAAAGGAAGAGACCCCAAGAAAACCTTTTCCCAAAGAACTTTGAGGAGAGCCTCCCCAAAGATGCCGGAGCTGTACTTTGCCTTAGGGTTCTGTCAGTGGCATCCCCGGTGTTCCTCCAGTGTCAGGGTGGAGTTGGGATCCATGCAGGGCAGGTGCCTGGAGCCGGTTGGTCAGGATTTCTGGGAAGAATTCCAGGCTGGGGAATACTGGACTCCAGCTGACTGGCCACCCGTCAGTGAGAGAAGGGGGTACTCTGCCGTCTAGGGAGAGGGCCTCAGTTCCTGCCTGAGCCTCAGAGCAAGGGCCTAAGCCTTCACCAAGCCCCCAGGCTAGGGAAGAAAACAAGAAGTTGCTCCTGCCCTGATCCTGACCCTCACCGCCCCCCCCCCCCCGCCCCAACCCAATCTCAAACCTGTAGAGACACAGGAAGCTGGGGGCAGCTCACTCATGCCAGGGGTTGTGAAGCAGCTGGAGGAAGAAGGAAGGACAGATGGGTGGGGGGGATCAGAGGATCTGGTAGAGCCGGCAGGTCAGGGGGTGGCTGGTGGAGCCAGTCTGAGGGCCTGGCTGCTGATGTCACCAGTCTGCAGCTTAGGATCCCAGGACCTCCCTGGGCAGGACCAAGACCAGGCCCATGGGCCAGTTTCACAAGGGTGAGCCTGGCCTGGGCCACACCAGAGCCTGGCAGCGGGGGGCCTGTGAGAGCAGACGCAGGCCACCTGAGCTTGGGAACAGGGTCCCCTGCATAGGGGCCTGCGTGGAAGGGGCACCCTGCCCCATTGCCCTCAGGGTTTCACACCTAGGAGAGGGGGGCCTCTTCTGCACCAGACTGGCAGGGGTCAGCCTAGAGTGGGGCCCCTCAGTGGGGGCAGTCTCACCAAGGCCTTCCACTTTCACCTCAGCTTTGAGTCCTGACAGACCCCGGCCCCACCCTGTGTCATCTCGTTCCCACAGTTCCTCGAAAGGGGAAAGGGGACGAGGCTGGGTCTCATTCTCTGCCCCTACTTCCAGAGACAGCCCCCAGAGGCTGGGCCTCCGTGGGGGGGGGGGGTTGGAGCAATCAGGCTTCCCTTTCTCGGAAGCTTGGCCCCGCCCTCCCCCCTCATAAACCACATACCCGCCCGCCCCACACCTTGCGCTCGCCCCGTCCCAGCAGTCCGGACCTGTCCCAGCCTGGCTGCCGGACTCAGCGCTGCTGTCACCAACGCCGCTGCCAGGTGAGGCTCTGTTGGGGACTTCGGTGCTGAGCCTGGGGACCCACGTCGGGCCCCAGCAAGGTGGGGCACGGGCCAGCCCGAGCCTGCCAGCCCGGGTCAGGCTGCCCTGATGCAGAGGCTCTGCGCCCCTGAGACCACAGGCTCCCGCACCTGCAGCACCCCACCACTCCCACAGCTCATGTGGGTGTTTGACCCAACGTGGGGAATGCCAAGAACCCCAAGTCCTGCATATCATCTGCCTGTCTTCTGCAAGGAGCTTCTGCTAAGGGATGGGGGCAGGGGATCTCTGCTAAGAATGGGTCCTAGAGGCAGGCAGCTCCTGGACCTCTAAACCTAGTAACTGGCAGGTGGAGGGAGTCCCAGGAATGGTCTGTGTGCTGGCTCCTGAGGCTGTGACAAGTATCCATTCCTTTCTGGGATGGGTTCTTGAGGGCAGGTTTCTCAATGGGGCATCTGGTTTGGTGGATGTCACTGGGGGTAAAAGGGAGACTTCTGTGCAATGTGGGTAGTTTCTCTAGGTGAATCTGAGAGGAGTCTTTGGGGAGGGTCCCTGGTTGGGTCTGGGGGAGTCTCTGGGGCAAGATCAGATCATCTCAGTCAGCTGAATGGGCTGAGTTCTCCAGATGCAGGGCTGGTGTGTGTGCTGGCTGGGCTGTGCTAAGTACAGGAGGTCTGAGTGGGTGATCGGAGCCTCCCTGCCTCTTCCCCACAGGCATGACGGACGGTCCTCGTTCAGACGTGGGCCGCTGGGGCGGGAACCCTTGGCAGCCCCCCACCACACCTTCTCCAGAGCCAGAGCCAGAGCCGGACACACGGTCCCGTCGAGGAGGCCGCTCCTTCTGGGCTCGCTGCTGTGCCTGCTGCTCCTGCCGAAATGGGACAGATGGTGACTGGGGATCTGAGCCCCATGGAGACGGAGGCTCCAGGGGTCGAGGGTCCAGGTCTGGAAGTCGAAGACCGGACTCGCGGGGCTCAGATTCCCGCCGGCCTGGCTCCCGGACCGGCGGTGTGAACGCAGCTGGAGACGGCACCGTCCGAGGTGAGGCCCTCCGGTCCACCTGATCTGCGAGCTCAAAGGCCTTAATGGGGCCTGAGACTCATCCTGATGTCCCTGGGGGCCTGGGAGGCTAACGATGGGGGCCTGGGCTTCCCAGAGGGCTCCGCTGACCCAGAACAATGGCTTGCAGAGGGCATGCTGGTGGTGACCGGTGTGGATCTGCTGAGTGCACGGTCAGACCAGAATCGCCGAGAGCACCACACAGATGAGTTTGAATACGATGAGCTGATTATACGCCGTGGACAGCCTTTCCACATGGTCCTCCACTTCTCTCGGCCCTATGAGTCCTCTGATCATGTCGCCCTGGAGCTGGTTATCGGTCAGTGAGGCCTGCAGTGGCAGGGCGAAAGCCACCGAGTTGGGGGGTGGGGGTGCTGGCTAGCAGAGCCTCCCAGCTCTGCTATTAGTGTCAGAGGGACATCTTTAAGCCCCTCTCTCACCCCCGTCCTCACCACTGCCACATAAGGCGGGTGCACGCACAGGAGTGTGTTTCAGGGAGGGTCTAGGTGTCCCAGTTTCCTAAGCTTACTCTCTCCTCCAGGACCATCTGTCTCAAAATACTTTCTCTTCGGTGCTTGCTTCAGCTTCTTCATCGTGGTGGCCTCTCTGTGCCTTTCTTTCTGGGTCTGTTGTCCTTCGCCAGGGTGTGGCTGGCTCTCTCTCTCTTCTCTCTGTCCAACTCTATCTCTCTGTTTCTCCGTCCCCGTGGCCCAGGGCAGGTGCCTCCCTCACCGCGTTGCTTGGTGGCCGTGGACTGCCCAGGCTGGTGATTATGCTGCTGCCGGGGGCGGGCAACTCCTCATACCCTTTGATTAGAGCCTAGCCTTGCCCACCCCAGCCTCTAATTTCCCGGGTACCCCCACCACTGCCACCAGGGATGCTCTAGGCTCTGGAAGCTGCAGCCCCACGGAGTAGGCAGGGTTAGCCTTCAGGATCTGGGCTGCCCTTTCACATGGGTTCGGGGTATCTGGACCCAGCCAGGGCATCTCTGCTCCTCCAGCCCAGGCACTGGGACAGTCAGGCAGGCAGAGGGTGATGGTGGCCTTGTCTCTTCCACCCAGCTCTGAGTTCAGTGTCAAGGGAACAGGTTTGGGATGTTGGACTGGGGCTGTGCCCTGGCATGCGGGCAAGCATCGGGTGGGGACAGAGCTGCTCTCAGAGACTGTCACAGACTAAGGTGATGGCCCAACTCAGGACACACACACACTGGCTCATACACATTCTGGGTGGGGCTGGAAGAAGTCCAAGGCTCCATCTCCCCTCAGAGGCCTCACTAGCTAATTGCTGCTTCCCCTGCTTCAGGAAACAACCCCGAGGTGGGGAAGGGCACCCACGTGATCATCCCAGTGGGCAAGGGGGGCAGTGGAGGCTGGAAAGCCCAGGTGACCAAGGCCAGCGGGCAGAATCTGAACCTCCGGGTCCACACGTCCCCCAACGCCATCATCGGCAAGTTTCAGTTCACCGTCCGCACACGCTCCGAGGCTGGCGAGTTCCAGTTGCCCTTTGACCCCCACAACGAGATCTACATCCTCTTCAATCCTTGGTGCCCAGGTGAGCCTGCTGGAGTCAGGAGCAGTGTGTGGACAGGAAGGAGGGCCGGTCAGAGCTTCCCTTCCTAGAATCCTAGGCTAGGTGCCGAGGTGCCTGGCCCTAGGAGAAGCCAGCCTGCTATTGTCCAGGTGAGGCAACCTAAGGTGACAGCCCAAGGTCACGCAGCCTTTCCTCAGCTGGTGAAGGGCCCTGGTTACAGCCACCTTCCTTCCACCATCTCTGTCATGCTCCCTCCATCCTTCCCGGGACATGTGCTGTCAGGTTGGCGGTGTCCCCACTCCTCCTCTGTGGACAGTAGTCCTGCAGAATTGGCCCAGGGGCAGGTGGGGCCCAAGGAGGGGGCTAGAGGGGACCAGGCATGTGTGTTTTGGGGACACAGAGGACATCGTGTACGTGGACCATGAGGATTGGCGACAGGAGTACGTGCTCAATGAGTCTGGGAGAATTTACTACGGGACTGAAGCCCAGATTGGCGAGCGGACCTGGAACTATGGGCAGGTACGGCTGGCCGGGGCCATGTGCGCTTGGGGGAGCAAGAGACAGGTGGCGTGGGATGAGGGAGTGGGTGCTGGCCTAGGGGTCACCTCTCCCTCCCTCCCTCCAGTTTGATCATGGGGTGCTCGATGCCTGCCTATACATCCTGGACCGGCGGGGCATGCCATATGGAGGCCGTGGGGACCCTGTCAGTGTCTCCCGGGTCATCTCTGCCATGGTGAGCACCCTTCTGTCTCTCAGTGCTATTATGTGTCTGCCTCCTGCCTTCCCTGTCCCCTGCTCCTGCCCTTTCTGATTTCTCCAGGAACTCAGCCCTATCCTGCCCTTGCAAAGGGTATTGTGGGAGGGGTCTCACTCCCTCTCTTTCCTCCTGGCCTGGCCCCACCCCACCCTTCCTGGCTTCAGTCCCAGCTCTCGTGGAATGTAGGGCCAAACCCAAAGCTTGGCACACCCAGCATTCACATTACTGTGTCAGATGGGGGGGGGGAGGAATGACGACTGGTGTTTTGGGGAGGGGTGGGCAGGTCTCAGGCTGCTGGCTAGATCCTGAGACATTTAGGGGTAAGGGGTGGGGGCCGGGGCAGGGCTGGGGACCACATGGGAGGTCCTGGGCCTCTCCCTCCACTCCACCCCACACCATCCTGTCCTGGGCAGGTGAACTCCTTGGACGACAACGGGGTCCTGATCGGAAACTGGTCCGGTGATTACTCTCGAGGCACCAACCCTTCCGCGTGGGTGGGCAGCGTGGAGATCCTACTCAGCTACCTGCGCACTGGCTACTCCGTCCCCTACGGCCAGTGCTGGGTCTTCGCCGGCGTGACCACCACCGGTAGTGGCGGGATTGGGGCGGCAGCCGCCTGGGCTCTACAAGAAAGAGGGAAGGAAACCAGAGCCCCACCCAGCGGTGGCTCTGGTGCAGGGACAGGTGGGGGGTGGATGGTAGGCTGGCCTTAATTATCATTAATTAGTGTTAACTACCTAGGGAGGCCTAGGGGAGAGGAGGGAGAAGGGCCAGGCAGGGACAAGGTCAGGCCAGTGGCCTGGCTTCCTCTGACCCCCAGCGCTCCCTGGCCCCAAGGCCTCCTGACCCCTGACCAAGCCTGGCAACCCCAGTGGCCCTTGTCCCTCTCACTTGCTCACCACCCCGTTGCTGTCCGGGCCCTGAGCCCTAACCCTGACTCCTCCACAGTGCTGCGTTGCCTGGGCCTGGCTACCCGCACTGTCACCAACTTCAACTCAGCACACGACACAGACACATCCCTCACCATGGACATCTACTTTGATGAGAATATGAAGCCCCTGGAGCACCTGAACCATGATTCTGTTTGGTGAGGCTGGGGCTAGGCCTGGGCTGCCCATCCTGGCCGAGGGATGGTGACCGAGACCTGGACATCCAGGGGACATCGGGGAGACCCTGAGCAGGCTGCTCAGACCCAGCCCTCCCTCCGTGTCCATCCAGGAACTTCCACGTGTGGAACGACTGCTGGATGAAGAGGCCAGATCTGCCCTCGGGGTTCGATGGGTGGCAGGTGGTGGACGCCACGCCCCAGGAGACCAGCAGTGGTGAGGCAGGGCCCTGCCTGGCTCCTGTGTCCCCCCCCCCCGCCTTGGCCCCATCCCCATCTCCCAACCTGGGTAACAAACCCTGACTGTCAGGGCCGGTCCGGGCCATAGAGCCAGGCCCTTTAGCCCCCATGTTTCTTTAAACGGGCTTACCAACAGAATCACTGCCCGGCCTTTAGTCGATTGTCGCCTTTCTGCGTAACTACCTGTTTGCCTAGATTTTCTTTGTTTATGATTTATTATGATTTATATATTCAGATGGCTCAAAAATCAAAAGATTCTTGTCAAGAGAGTTCAGTGAGCGGTTTCCCTCCCTAGCACACCCACTCTTCTCATTTGCTTTTTTACTCACACGTCATGGAGATAATTAATTGAAGGGCCCTTTTATTTATATATATATATATATATATATATATATATATATTTAAAGTTAAAAAGGTCATTATAATAAGTAGTACATGCCTGGAAGTGGGGGAAATAGAGAATTGAATAACACAAAATAGTAAAAGGTCTCTGTTCTCCCTCAGGACATTTTTGTTTTGTTTTGAGTCAATGTCTAGGTCCTACCCCAGACCTGGCACGTCAGACATCCCAGGGATAGATTGATGCTAAGAATCTATGTTTTTGAAAGTTTGAAAGTTCCCCTGGTGATGCTGAAGATCAGCTGGGTTGGAGACCACCGGAAGCCCTTGTGGGACACATGGCAATGATGGCCCAGGGAGGTGGAGTGACTTTCTCTAGGGCACAGAGCAGTAGGTCAGCAGCAGAACCTCTCCCGTCCCTGGCTCCCTCCCTTCACACATTCTCACTTTCACCAAGCTCCCCTCTTGTCTGTTCCATTGCTCATTTTGAGTTGTATATATGGTACAGAATAAAACCAGGGTTCAGATAGGTTCGCAGAAGAAAATAGCCCCCCTAACCCACCCCTCAGAGACCATCGCTGATGTCATCACCTACTAATTGTCTTTTCCCCAGCATACACGTTTCTGCCAAAACTGCACCGGCGGTACACTCTGTTCTCAAACAGCCCTCCCTTCCCACCTTAACATTCCGGCACCGGGCAGCGGGCCTGCCCCTCCTGCTGCCTTCTTCCCCAGCTCTCCCTTCCCCACCCCAGGTCAGATGGCGCTTGTCTAGCCTACATTCCTCCTCTCTGGCCAGACCCCTCCCTCTCAATCATCTCTACCAACGGTGCTCCCTGGCTGGTGCAGCCCAGTGATGCCCGCCATGCAGAAACAGCCTGGCCCGGGACCCTGGGAGAGTGGAGTTCCTGTCCCCACTCTGGGAAGTGGTGGGGTGTGTGGCCTGCAGGGGTTCCGAGCCAGACCCAGGCTTGAGTCCAGCTTGATCACTTCTCAGATATGTCATCTTGGGCAAGTTGCTTGTGCCTTCGCGCTTTGGTGCTGTCTGTAATATGGGGATAGTATATACCAGGTAGAGTTGTTGGGGGAATTAAAGGAGATCATCATACGTTAGAGAGATTAGTAGCTTGCCTGGAACATAGCAGCTACTTACTGAATATCTGCTCCTTCCGTTCTCTGATCTGATTGTCTTGTCAGACCCTGACATCTGTTTGGCCTCCCTGGGCCTGTTTCCCCATCTGTAAAAGGAAACCATAGTGCTGGTGTTTTCCAAGAGTCTTTCCTTTGCCTTTTTCTTTTCTTTTCTTTTCTTTTTTCTTTTTTTTTCTTTTTTTTCTTTTCCTTCCTTCTCTTTCTTTCTTTCTTTCTTTCTTTCTTTCTTTCAATATTTTATTTATTTGACAGAGAAAGGAGAAAGCACAAGCAGGGGGAGCGGCAGAGGGAGAGGGAGAAACAGACTCCCTGCTGAGCAGGGAACCCGACATGGGGCTCGATTCCAGGACACTGAGATCATGACCTGAGCTGAAGGCAGACGCTTAACCGACTGAGCCGCCCAGGCACCCTTCTAAGTTTCTTTTCTGTTGGATGGCCCTCACTTCCTATTTTGTGTCCTCTCTTGCCAAGCGTCTTCCTTGTCAGCCCATCTGCTCCCAGAAAACTCCCCTGAGCATACTGAGAACAGACTCTATTTCCCACCAGCTCCCCTCCCACCTCCCCACAGAGAGGATGCACTGCAGGCTATAGGCAGGCAATAGAGCTAAGAGTTTATTCTGGATCTTTCTGGAAGGGTGGCTCTTTTCCCAGCCAGCAAGCAGAGCCACCGTGGGCTCTGGGTTTGTCTTGATGAAGGATGGGGGTCCTGAACTCTGGGGGTCACAGACACTGACATCCAGCTTCGGCCAGTGGAGGAAGGATGTGCCGATGCTTTGGTTATCAAGGCAGGCTTGTCCCACATTTGCACCCGCCCTGGTTGACTGAGGCCAAATGGAACCAAGCTCTTCTTTGTATTCCTTCCCTTGGTTGCACCAGGTGGCAGCTGACCCTGAGGCAGTGGGTGCTGGGCCTGGATGGGTGGGCCTTTCCCCAGGATCAGAGGTCCCCTCAGCCTCCTTTGATCTTTCACCTCTGTCCTGCTGCCCTAGGCATCTTCTGCTGTGGCCCCTGCTCCGTGGAGTCCATCAAGAACGGCCTGGTCTACATGAAGTACGATACGCCCTTCATTTTTGCCGAGGTGAGGGCTGTGCTCCAGGTGCCTTCTCGGGCAGTCTGGTGGGACCAGAGCACTGGCATCAGGCCTGGGTTCTCTGGTCCTGACTCCACCGCTGACTGACTAGCTGTGCGACCTTGGGCAAGTCATTTGTTCTAGAGTCTGGGTTTCCTCAACTGTAAAAGGGTGATAATAATGGCTGCCGTGCTTCCTGTACTCAGGATCAAAAGAAATAATGGGTATGAAACTGCTTTATAAGTCGTAAAGTCAGTGAATGAGCATAGGGGATTACTGTTATTAATGCCAAAATGTACTGCAAGGAGCCTCCCAGCTTCTTCTCTGCTCTCTGGCTTCATCTGGCTCAGCTTGGAAAGTCTCCCAGTTGGGCTGTGCCAGGAAGTTCCTGACCTTCGGATCCAGCCCTCCCTGCAGCTGGGGCTCAGGGGAAGGCAGCTGGGGGTGTGGCCCGCCCTCAGACCCCCAGGCTTGCTCATTCCTGGCTCACACGCCCCCCGCACACCCCCAACAGGTCAACAGTGACAAAGTTTACTGGCAACGACAGGATGATGGCAGCTTCAAGATCGTGTATGTGGAGGAAAAGGCCATTGGCACGCTCATCATCACAAAGGCCGTTGGATCCAACATGCGGGATGATGTCACCCACATCTATAAACACCCAGAAGGTACCATTCCTCCAGCATGGTCCGCTCTGGCCACACCTGGGGTTCCCACTGAGCACTTGCCCACTCCAGCCGTAGCTGTAACCTCACGCCTGCCCCTCGACCCCCAGGCTCAGAAGCAGAGCGGAAGGCGGTGGAGACAGCAGCCGCACATGGCAGCAAGCCCAACGTGTACGCCAGCCGCGACTCGGCAGAGGACGTGGCCGTGCAGGTGGAGGCCCAGGACGCGGTGATGGGGCAGGACCTGGAGGTCTGCGTGGTGCTGAGCAATCGTGGCGGCAGCCCCCGCACCGTGAAGCTGCACCTGTACCTCTCGGTCACCTTCTACACCGGGGTCACGGGGCCTGTCTTCAAGGAGAGCAAGAAGGAAGTGGTGCTGGCGCCAGGGGCCAGTAAGTGCTCCTTCCCCAGCCCTGCCCCACGGATGGCCAGGCACCCCGCAGCTGTGGGCCTGGAGACACCCCCCCCCCCCACCGGAGGCCGTGTCTGGGTAAGCAGGCCCAGGTGACACCTTGCCTCTCCTCGCCAGCGGACCGTGTGTCCATGCCTGTGGCTTACAAGGAATACCGGCCCCAGCTCGTAGACCAGGGGTCCATGCTGCTCAACGTGTCGGGCCACGTCAAGGAGAGCGGGCAGGTGCTGGCCAAGCAGCATACCTTCCGTCTGCGCACCCCAGACCTGTCCCTCACAGTGAGTGCGGCTTGCTGGGCAGGAGGGAGGCGCAGGGGCCGAGGGAAGTCGGAGGGGAAGGGGCGAGGGCACTAAGCTGGGAGAGGGCTGACCTGGCGAGCAGTTCCAGGAGGAAGTTGGAGACTGACTTTGGTCTCTTGTGCCTCAGTTTCCTCATCTGTAAAATCAGATCTTCTATGCCCGATTGGAGTTTCTTCTCTGGCTTTTGCAGAGCCCCATTTCTTTCAAGGGTGGAAATGTGGGGCTTGGGGAGATTTTGATGCAGAAGGAGTTTTCCCTCTGGTGGAGTGTATGGTTCTGCTGTATCTGGGTGGGGTCTCTGATGTGGAGGTGGGCTGCTTCTTCTAGTTATTGGGGGCCGCCGTGGTTGGCCAGGAGTGCGAAGTACAGATTGTCTTCAAGAATCCCCTGCCTGTCACCCTCACCAACGTCGTCTTCCGGCTGGAGGGCTCCGGGCTGCAGAGACCCAAGATCCTCAATGTGGGGTGAGTCTGGCCTCTCCCCTGCCGCTGCTCTTTTCTGCCTCCCAGACTGCCCTGGGTCCCACACTGCTTCCTGTCTTGGTCGGGACAGTAGTCAGCCAGGACCCAATCCAGCAGCCTGGAGCCAGCCCGCCATGCCTCCTGACTCAGTTCAGGGCCAGCAGCATTTAAGAAGACCTGCCATGTGCCTAGTCCCGGGCTGGTCCTTCCCCGCCGTCTCCCTAGGGAGCCAAAACTTAACTTGGGAATCATTAGCAGCTCATCACTAACGCATGCCCAGCGCTCAGGAACTGACCGGGCACTTCAGGCTCATTATCTCATTCGCAGACCACAAAAATCCTTTAAGGTACATTCGAGATCATCATATGATTAAAAGCAAAGCTTTGGGATCCTAAGATTTAGGTTCAAGTCCCAGCTCCAACACTCACTGGCTGCATGCCCTGGAGCGGTGACTTATCTCCTTTAAGCCTGTTTTCTCACCTGGGAAGTGGGGATGACAACCGTCCCGCTCCGAGGGTGGTTCAGAGAGCTAGGTGAGATATGCATAAAGCATTTAGTGTTGGCCTGGGCCCAATGCAAGCCACTGTTGGTCGTCTTATCTTGATTGTGGCCACCGTCACCCCCACTGTACGATAGGGAAGCTGGCAGCCATGCCATAAGGGGCAGGCTGGGCTCTTCCCACCATGGCGCACCTGACATGCCAGCTCTCAAGCCTCTTGCTTCCTTTGTGTCATGAGGGCCAAGCCACAGTTCCCAAGGCGAAGACCCTGTGCCTCAGGCCCTCCACCAGCGCCCCTGGGCCTCACCCTGGGCCAGGCGAGGCTCTGTACCCAGTGAGGGGACACCGAGTGCCTGTGTCCCTAGGCCTCCGCTGTCTTCTCTGACATAGATGCTCACACGCTGCTGAGTCCTTCCCCGGAATAGCACAGAGGGAAAGCAGAGAAGGCCAGAGGCTGACCTTTAAGATCAGACTTCTGGGGACAGGGGCAGGTGTTTTCCTCTTTTGACAAAGAGTGCCTGAGGGAAAGGGGTGGCCCCGTGGAGGAACTCGGTGGGGGATGCAGGGGGTCCCTGCCCGCCCTGCCACTCCTTTCCCTGACACGCAGCAGGCTCTGCCGGGTGGTGGCCGCCGCTTTTGCCAACAGGCCAAAGCTGAATGGTTGCTGTCCCGATCTTTGCCCCAGCCTTGACCTTGGGTGATGTGATATGCCACAAAGGAGTGCATTTTCCCGTTTCACCCCACATGGGTCTCTGTCACCTCAGAGAGTGCAGCTTAGGGCTCCCAGGTTGCTCACCCTATAGTCATCTCTCACTTGCAGGTGATGGAGAGAGTTTCCCCTGTTCCGGGGGATCCCCAGAGCTGGACTCCCCTCGGTATCTCCGTCAGACCTTGTATTTTTGTCCCTGCCTACAAGTAAAGAGGGGAACCCCTGTGCTGAGCATGGGGAGAGCCAGCCCCTCTCTTGAGCTGTGGGGCTTGTATGAGTCTCCCCCTACCCCTGCCTTCAAAGGCCCCAGTCTTGCCTCCAGTAAACGAGAGGGTTGGATGCTAATTTCTCAGGTCCGGTCCTCCTTGAACATTCTGTGGCTGCTCACTACTTCAGGCCCAGTCTGGGGTCTACAGAACAATTGAGAACTCCGAGGGGGAAGTCCCTGGGCTGGTGGTTCAGATATATTAGATTCCAAGACGGGTGTTACTTTGCTGTCATTAGCACATCAAAGGCTGTGGGATAGAAACCCCATTAAGCCTAAGGTGTGCCACCCAGCGGGGTGACTGGCCACTTACTAAACATTCCAAACTTACTCCTCCAGATGCTGTCGTCACCACCAAACCAGTCACCAGGGGAGGCTGGAAGTCTGTTCCAAACCCTTCTGGGGAATTTCCCCCACAGCCTGAATCATAGTCTCTAGAATGTCCTTAGGGTGGCCTTCCGGGGCAGATTTGACTTTGGAGAAACAGCCTGAGGCCATTTAGAGCTAAGACTAATTAAGAAGGCAGATGAACAAATGGGTGGGGATGCCCTTTTCCATCAGAAGCGAAGCTTGGCTGTCAAGGAGGAATGGGGTGTCTGTGGGGGTCAGGGGACAAGGAGGGGGACAGGGAGAGACTGGGTGCTCTTGATGTGCCTGTGGTTTTCAGTGGCTCTGAAGAAAAATCTGAGAGGAGTTTTTAAAAATGTTTCAAGCCTTGGCAACATGGTTGAACAAGTACGTAATTGCAGGACGGTGCTCATTTGAATGTCTGATTTCTGGTGTCCTTGTCGGAGAGTTGGTTTCATTACCTGCGCTCAGTTTCAGGCACATTGCAGCTGTAGCAGCTGATGTGCTCCACTTGAACCCGCAGAGGTGGGTATGGCAAGGTCACGGCTGACACTAAGGCCAGGGCTGGGAGAGATCTTGATGTCGCTAGCTGGAAGCGGAAAGGCAGCTTCTCTTGGAAATAATGGAGCCCGACTTTGGAGCCCGACTCTTGTGCAGACACCTCAGTCCTCCAAGGGAATGAGCCAACACCCCAACTTCGAAGATGAGCTCTCCTTGGGACAAGACATTTAGCTTGGAGCCTGCTTATTTGTATACCTTTATACAAATAAAGGTATGTTCTGAGATAGTACAGTTCAGTTTTAGTATGAGTTAAGTAGAGGGTTTTTTTTTTTAAATATTCCATTTATTTATTTGACAGAGAGAGCACAAGCAGGGAGAGTGGAAGAGGGAGAAGCAGGCTTCCTGCTGAACAGAGAGCCCTAAACGGGGCTCCATCCCGGGACCCTGAGATCATGACCTGAGCGGAAGGCAGACGCTTAACAGACTGAGCCACGCAGGCGCCCCTAGAGTTTTGAAGGCTGGTCTGAGCCTAAACAACTTGAAGCTCGTGTCTGTGGAAAAGTGGCACAAGTTAAAAATGCAAATTTGTAGCCAGCCACAGTATGGCCTACCTGTTAAGTTATAGACTTCATGTTTAGTTATATGTTATGATAAGAAGTCTAGAAATTAGGTCTATAACTTAACAGGTAGACCGTAAATATCTCCCCACCTTCCACTTTTTCCCTCCTTCATGGAGCTTAGGGGCACCTACAAGCCCATCTGATCCCACCCCCTCATTTTGCATTCACTCCCATTTTACAGACCAGAAAGTGAGAATCAGAGTTTAGTAGCTTATCTTAAACCACAGAGCTAACAGTGGTAGAAGAAAGAGTACAAAGTGGTCCAGGGAAGCCCTTTGGAAGCAGGCTCCAAGCTAAATGTCTTGTCCCAAGGAGAGCTCATCTTCGAAGTTGGGGTGTTGGCTCATTCCCTTGGAGGACTGAGGTGTCTGCACAAGAGTCGGGCTCCAAAGTTGGGCTCCATCCCCAGGGCAGGCTTGGGTTGACTAGGGGGCCAGAGGCCAGGGTTCAGGCAGAGGCAGGAAAGGACAGATGCTAAGAGGCAGGAGCAGGTGGGATGGAAATGCAGTCATGGTCAGTGTGTAAAGCACACTTGTGGGCTGCTGCGGGAGCGCGGAGCAGGACAAGGCTCATTTCCCTGAGGGCAGGAGGTGCTCAAGGGAGCCCTCACTGAGGGGGTGGTGTGAGCGGGGCCTGGAGCCAGCCCAGGAGCAGAGCATGAAAGCAGTGAGTTCAGGGAGGGGAAGGAGCTGCCTGTCTGGGCTGGTGGGCAGGAGGAATGGTGGGGGATGATGAGGCCGTGCAGGCAGGGCTGAGTCAGAGGGAGCCTGTGTGTCGGGTTAGGGAGCTGTAGTCCCATCCCATAAGCACCGAGGAAGCCCAGCCCTTGAAGGGTTCAGCTCACCTCCGAGTGACTAGAGACTGGAGTGGAAAAATAAGATAGGACCTAGGAGGCAAGGAGGGCCAGTTAGAAGGCTGGTGAAATTGTGACTCCCAGAGGGATGGTCTGGGACTAAATTTCCAGATATCCATGAAGAAGGGAGAAAATGAAGACGCTAGTATGTGTGTGCACACGCACACATGTATGTATGTCACACATCTGCACACCCGAATTGTCACCTTAAAGATGCCAGTTGTCTGTTCTTGAGAAGAACTTTGGTTTTTCTGTGAGATAGCATCCTTCCAATGTTTGGGGTATTTAAAATACTCCTTCCTGTTTGGAAAGATGATCATTGCACAGGATAATTTTCTTCCACTGTCTTTCTTGGCAAAACAAATTATTTGGCAATACTGTGTTGAGCCCCACAGTCTCTCTCTCTCTCTCTCTCTTTTTAAGATTTTATTTATTAGAGAGAGAGAGAGAGAGCAAGAGAGCACAAGCAGGGGGAGGGGCAGAGGGAGAGGGAGAAGCAGACCCCCCACTGAACAGAAAGCCTCACTTGGGGCTGGATCCCGGGACCCTGGGATCATGACCTCAGCCAAAGGCAGACGCTTAACTGACTGAGCCACGCAGGTGCCCCCAAAGTCTTGTTTTGAAGTTTCCTCAGTCCTGGAAACCCCAGATGGGATGGGTGTGGATGGTGTGGTTAAGGCAGGAGCACTGGTGATGGAGAGTGGAGGAGACAAGGCAGCAGTCTCTGTCCAGGTGTTTGTGGGAGCAGGGAGGGATGAGTCCCGGAACCACTGGAAGATTCCCAGCTCAGGTAGCTGGGAGGGTGGCCACTGACCTGGCTATGCAGAGGCAAAGGCCAGGAGACCTTGGGGCTCAGGCTTTGTCCTGGCCGTGGGTGTGGGGGGTTCCAGCTGAGCCCAGAAATGTCTGAAGGGCCCCACTTCCTGCTCCTTCCTTCTTGGCTGCCCTGTCAGTCCTTTCTCCTGACTCCACCCAAGCCCCACGACCCTGTCTCTGCCCACAGGGACATTGGCGGCAACGAGACAGTGACACTGCACCAGAAGTTCGTGCCTGTGAGACCAGGCCCCCGCCAGCTCATCGCCAGCTTGGACAGCCCACAGCTCTCCCAAGTGCACGGTGTCATCCAGGTGGACGTGGCTCCAGCCCCTGGGGGCGGGGGCTTCTTCTCAGATGCTGGAGGCGACAGTGGCTCAGGGGAGACCATCCCTATGGCATCTCGAGGTGGGGCTTAGCCCCTGGCCGGGAGCGATGGGACTGGAGTCAGATGAGCAAGGACATTGCCTCAAGTCAGGGACCCACTGCAGAGCTGCTCCCCAGAGGCTCAGGTGGGGAGGCCAGGGCATCTGGGGAGGGAGCCAATCTTCACTTGCACAGGGCAGCACAGATGCTAATAAACTGTTTTTTAATGAACTGTTTTTAATGAAACCGTTCTATTTGTCAATTCATGCCAGGCCAAGGAGTGTGGACTCACCATCTGTCCCAGGGATGCATGTGGCATTTCTGGCACCCCTGGTTCTGAGCAGGTGGCTGGCAGGTCAGCGATGGTGCCAGCTCAGCAGCTCTTGAGATAGGGCTCTTGAGTGTTTTGACCAGTGTCCCCCCCACCCCCACCCCGGGGTGCGTCTACTGACCAAAACCCTTTGGAAGCCCCCTGGAGTGAGGTTCGACTGCCTCCTTCCACGGCGCCTACAGTGGGAGAGAAGGATCTAAACTGCCTTTTGTAGAAACGCGTTTGAGGTAGAAGTAGGTTGGAGTTCTCTCGGAGCAGAAAAACCACTTTCCAATATTTATTTTCAAATGTCCTCGTCTAAGAATTTTTACAAAAGTAATACTTACTCAATGCTGAGAATTGAGAGAATACAGAAGATTGTAAAGAAGGAAACAAGAAGCCTCAACCACCACCAGGTACAGAAAATAGCTGTTAACGTCATGTTTCATATGTTTTTTCCCACCCCCACCCCCACCCCTCCATGTAACTGGCGTGAGCATTTCCCCATAGCATTAAATATTCTCCCAAAACATCATGTTTACGCTGGACAGTAGTCTTGGCTTCCAGGCCATCCTCCTGGTCCTCCTGCGGCCCCCATGCAGCCTCAGGGTGTTGGAGTGACTCAGGCCCCCACCCAGGCGCTCCCCCAGCCAGGCGCTCCCCCAGCCAGCCGCACTCTGCTTTAGTGAGCCCTGCCAGTCTCATGGTTGTAAGGACTATTGCGCCCCCAAATTATTTCTGTTTTCCTTGGACTTCAAGCTTGCTTATCTCCTGCTTTCTCAGCATGTCTACTGGATATCTCATAGGCGCCCCACATGGTATGTGTCCAAGATGGAACTCCAGACCTCCTGCAGCCAGTCCTCCCGCGGCCGACCCTCTATCAGCGAACGGCAACTCCATCTCTCCAAGTTTCACGGGCCCCAAAGCTTGGAGTCATTCTTGGCTTCTTTCCTTCTCTCACATCCCACATCCAGTCTGTCAGCGAATCTTGATGGTCTGTCTCCCATACAGAGCCGTCCCCATCTGACTGCACTGAGTCACCACCTCTTCCTTTCCCAGGCGCCACAGCTGCCTTCAGCTCTCATCTGGATTGTTCCCAGCCTCCTGATCATTTCCCCCACTTCCGCTCTTGCCCTTCCAGATATCTGTTCTGCACACAGCAGCCAGAACAGCCGGCAAATCTAATCCAGTCAGTTCTCTGCTCAAAACCTTCTATGGGTCTGGCTCCTGCTTTTCCTTCTGCAGACCAGCCCCTCCCTGTTATTCAGGTCTCAGCTCACCGGCCACCTCCTCAGGGAGCTCTTCCCTGACTCTCCTTCTGATTTGTTTTCCTGCCCCCTGGTCTCTTTAGCCTATCATCCTATTTTATTTCATGACCTGCCTAGCACTCATTGTTTGACATTGGGATGTTTTTCTGCTTATTAAATTCTGTCTCTTTTCTCTGAAATGTGAATTCTGGAAGAACTGACACCTTCTGTCTTGTTCACATCCCGGTCCCAGGAGCCAGAACAGGGCCTACCACCGAATGGTGCAAGAGATGTTTTCTCCTTACAATTTAAAGGCAACGGTTTGCAAGATGTGACTTTTAATTGTTCCTTGAGTTTATGGAGCAAACTCTAGTGGTTTCCCTACGTTTTTATTAATTTTATTTTATTTTTAAATTTTTCCCATTTCTAATAACAAATGAACAAATTTGGTTCCCTAGAATGACATAACTTATTTGATTAATCCCTTCTGCCTGAAAATTTAAGTCTTAGTAATATTCTGCTCTTACATGCATAAATATCCTTGTACAAGCACATATATCTTTGTGCTTGTTTTTTTATTTCCCTGAAAACCCCCCTAGAATGAGAATTATTGGGGAAAAGGGATTGAGCATATTTAAGGTGATTGATACATTTTGTTAATTAGTTTCTAGAAAGATGGAGCAGCAACAAAACAGTATCTTTTTTTTTTTTTAATTGAACACCTGGGAGAAAATGTGAGAGCTTAAGATTTCTAACAACTTTGTAACTTGCTTCACATTTGTTCATCTTACCCTGGTCCCCTGTATTTATTAGAGCTCGAAAATGCTTGAAATCCTCGAAAAGAAAAACAGAAACACAAAGAGCAGGAAGGCAATGCTGTTCTCCAAACAGCTGGAGGGAAGAAACAAATATATACCGAGCTCCCACTACGGGTTAAGCCCCAGCTGGGGGCTCGATAGGGGCATCTCCATTAATTCTGCAGAGGTGGGCATTAGAATCCCTGGTGTCACAGCTGCTGTGCTCTGGCCTCAGGCCTCTAGTTCCTCTCTACTAGAATGTAGGCCTGGGAGGACAGAGACCCCCTCTCTCTCACTTAGGGCTGTCACAGTCGGTGACATGCAGCAGGTGCTCGGTAAGTATCAGTTGAATGGAGGATGAACTAAGTTGGATTGTGACGGCGAGTCTGGGAGCCGGGGGAAGGGGGAGCACTGGAGGATTGTGTTTGGGAGCATTTGCGGGAAGAAGGCATGATGGATGACTAGACCAGCTCTAGGAAAGAGAGAGAAATGGGCACCTGGGGAGCTGAGTAAGAACCATCAGTGCAGACTCCTTCAGAAAACTATACCAGGGAAACCAATTTCATGCCTGTTTATATTTATTCATATGGTTATTTCCTTGACATCATCCTTTATATTACTGAGTGTTTTTTTTTAAAGATTTGATTGATTAATTAATTAATTTTGTGGGGGGAATGGCAGGGAGGAAGAGGGACAAGCAGAATCCATGCTGAGCCCGAAGCTAGATGCAGGGCTCCATCCCACGCCCCTGAGATCATGACCTGAGCCGAAATCAAGAGTCAAACACATGCTTGGGACACCTGGGTGGCTCAATAGGTTAAGCATCTGCCTTTGATTCAGGTCATGATCCCAGGGTCCTGGGATGGAGCCCCCTGTTGGGCTCCCTGCTCAGCAGAGTCTGCTTCTCCTTCTGCCTCTGCTGTTTCCCCCACTTGTGTTCTCCCTCTCCCTCTCTCTCTCTTATAAATAAAAAAATCTTAAAAAAAAAAAGTCAAACACTCAACCAACTGAGCCACCCAGGCAGCGTCCCCCTTTTTTTTAAATAAAAACAAGGCATTCTTAGTCTTGGTTTTAGGAAATCCTCTAGAGTTGCCCTCTTAGTTGGTGACCTGAACTGAGGAAGCAGTCATTGGCTGAGAGTCTTGGTGACCTGTTTTGTTTCTCCTGGGACACCTGGTATACAAAGTTGATCACTAGAGAGGAGGTGAACTCTTTGCATCAGTAGCCCAGGGTTTCCTAAGTGTAAAGAACCAGTATTCTCTTTAATACCCTCTGCCCCAAGATTTAAAATTGGGAACATTAGTGTGGACTGTGGTAGCTTCAACTGAGGCCTAGCAGCAAGGAAAGGGACCATCCTAGGCTTGGAGAACCATCCTAGGCTTGAGGGTCCCTGAACCCCAGCTGAGTAGGTTTGATTTGGCAAAGCCTGTGGCTAATGCTAGAAGCTCCTGCAGCCCTTTGGCCCAGGGAGCAAAGTCTGGACCTGGGTGTCGAAGCCTGAGAGCTCAGGTACCAACCTCTGTGGCTGATTTTCTTTTTTAAAAGATATCCTTTATTTATTTGTCAGGGAGAGAGAGTGCACAAGTAGGGGAAGCAGCAGGCAGAGCAGGCAGAGGGAGAAGCAGGCTCCCCACTGAGCAGAGAGCCCGACTCAGGGCTCAATCCCAGCCCAGGACGCTGGGATCATGACCTGAGCCAAAGACAGACACTTAACCGACTGAGCCACCCAGGCGTCCCTCTGTGGCTGATTTTCTAAAGGGACATTGAGTGGGTGGAAGAAGTATGACAGACCCTGTGGAGAGCAGAGCTCTCCCCAAATAAGCATGGAAGCTGGAAGGCTGGCCTTTTTGGATGGAGTGCTTGGAAAATTCTGGAAGAAGTAAAAACATCAAAAGGAAGATTTTATTTTCCTGATAATAAGTCAGATGGAGTTAATTACAAATATAAGAACAAAATTTTACAAAATGTGACTTATGTTTCCCAGATTTATGGATAAGACTACAGTGGTTGAACTTTATTTTAAATAAAGTCAATTTTTAAAATCATGGCTACCTTCAGCTGTTCTAAGCTTCTCCCTGGAAAGGGGATTTTTGTCCACAGGTGAACCAGAATTTTACAGGACACTCTGACTGGCAGGATCCAGCCATGGCAGTGGCCAGTGGACTCATTCCTTCACCCACTTATAACAAATATGGCACCCAATGATGTGTGCCAAGCAATGGACTAAGTGCTGGAGCACAGGACAACCCTAGTTCTCACCCTGTGGAGCTTGCAGTCGGAGAAAGAAACAGAACAACCGCATGAACAAAAGTAGAGTAAATAGCTCTGAAGTTTACAGTAAAGGCATTGACCTGGCCTGATGGTGATGGTTAGGAAAGCTTTCCCTAAATAGGTGACCCTGGAGGATATCTAGGCAGAGAGGGAACAGAGATCACTGCAGACAAAAGGCATAACCTGTGCAAAGATCCTGTGGTAGAAGGGAGTTTGGAAGAGTAAACAAGACAAAGAAAGATGATGTGGCTAAGGCAGAGAGAGCAAAAGGCAGAGTGGAGGAGATGGAGTTGAGGGGCATAGGGCCACCCATGCCTTGTGGGACCTCATAGGCCAGATTAGATTTTTGTCTGCCCTAGAGCAGTGGGAAGCCTTTGAAAGCTTTCAGCAATTGGAGGTGACATGCCCAGACTGTGTTTTGAACAAATGACTCTGCCCGCAGTATCAAGAATAGATTGGAGTAGGGTTGGAGTGGAGGCAGACACAGATTGGAAGGCCATTGTAGTAATTTATGCTGGAGATGGTGGTTTGGGCCAGAGTGGCGGTGCTGGAGACAGAAGTGGAAAGCTTGGAGGAATATCTAGGAGATCAAGTTCACAGGACTTGGAGAGGGATGGTTGTGGCTGGGTGGAGGGTGGAGAGGAGCAGTAATAGGCGAACCCCCAGGTTTCAGGTTCGTGGAGCAGCACCGATTGGGTGCCATCCACAGGGATGGGGGTCCTTCACCAGAGAGAGGAAACTGCAGGGGAAGGTGATGCTCGGAAACACAGAGTCAATACCCTTTGTATAGTTCTATTCTACGTGGAAATTTTCCTTTGGGTGACTTGGAGGATTTGGTTTGGGTTTGACTGAAACTGTTCCCTTACCCCAGTGTTCTTCAAGAATAGTTTCTAGACACATTAGAATCAACTGAGATATTAATAATACAGATTTCTGGGCACCAGCATAGACCTCACAAACCAGAATCTCCGGAGCAGAGGCCAAGAAGTGTGTGTTTTAACAAGTTCACTAAGGAGTGGACTCCTGTGCACAGTAAGGATTGAGGACAACCATCTTCTATTTTTCTTCTCAGCTGTATTTTTCCCATGTTCTCCCTGACAACACCCTTCTTGTGCCAGCAGTGGCCATGAGACTACATGGCCGAAGTTCTGAGCTCTGACCACTTGTCTTCTTGAACCTTTGAATTTAAGAAGGCTTGCAAGATAAGGGGCTCCTAAGGCAGTAAAAAGAAGACTAAAGAAGGGGCTGGTTGTGTTAGCTGTAAACACATGAACAAGGTGCTGTGTGTACAAGAAAGGAACCAGCTCTTCTTCAAGAGGCTCCCGCCCAGTGGGGGTGACAGACATGTAGGCATTGAAAATACAACACATATGTAGTACTTACTATGAACCAGGCACTGTTCCAAGTGCTGTATAGTTACTAATTTATTTAATCCTTGTAACAACCTTACATGATAGGTTCTGCAACAGTGGTGGTGATAAAAAGATGTACTGAGGACCCCAAGAAGAGAACTCTGATGGGCGTCATGGAGGTGGTTATCAGATGAACGACAAAAGGTGAGAGTCAAGTCCAAGAGGCAAGGAGGACAGAGGAATCATGCAAGACACAGACATGTAAGACAACACAGTATATTTGGAAAATGAAACCTGTTTGCTGAGGTCTGGCATCTAGGTGCATACGTGCAAAGAAGCAAGGAAAATGATGAAGAGAAGCCTGGCCAGATTAAAAATCCTTTTGCCTTATTTCAGAGTTTGGCCTTTCTTTTGAAAGTAAGAGAGAGCTTTCAGTTAGGAATGATATGATCAATTTTGCATTTCACAAGATTTGTGATGAAAGCAATGTAGTAAAGAAATTAGAAAGGTGGGGAGGGTGAGAGAGAGGATCACCTGAAATAGGATAGAGGCAGTGAGAATGAAAATGGGGTGGGTTGGAAGGTTCCACAGGAAGTAGAACTGATTAGACTTGGTGACAAGTAGATGTGGAGAGGAGGGAGGACTGAGTTAAGGGCTGTGGTCTGGGTTTCTCACTCACAGGTGAGGAGAGGCACCCTGCACAGAAATACAGAGCCCAGGATGAAGAGAAGAATTTAAAAGCGGAGAGAACTTCCAGTTCTCAGTCCAGCACTCCCTGTGGATCACCTGAGATGACTCATCTTGGGTAAGTCAAGGAAGGGTCCTGGGGGCACTACCTCTAGGAAGGGAGATGGTCCGAAACAAGGGTAGTTCCACTACATCCCTGTAAGGTTGTCAGGGAAGGTGATTCATTCAACCGGCATTTAAAGAATATACACTGTATTTGGTGATGAAAATAAGGAGAGACTCCAGGAAGGGTGACAAGCAGACAAGTAAGTCGATCACATCAGGGGACTGGCTGGAGTAAGCACACAACAGAAATCCGGAAAGCGAAACTTACTTTTTATTTATTTTAAAACTACAAGATTAAAAAAAAAAAGATGTCAAACACAGAAAAGCACAAAAAATTACCTACAGTCTCATCATCCTGAGAAAACCAAGTTAACCACCGATGTATAGGTTCAAACTCTGTATTTATTTTTTAAAGGCGGGCGCCCTCTACTGTTCTGTAAAAGGGACGGTTGAATTCTTACTGGAAGTCGGCGTGCCGCCGGGCAACGCTCTGCAAGCGCTGCTACGAGGCTACGATTTAAGGAATCGTACATCAGTGGCGCAGACGATGGGGGAAGGGAAGGGCATGATCCTCGCTTTCCGGACAACTCATTCCAGCCTTAGAGAAGTACGCGACTTTGTAGGCTCCGCGAAGAAAGGCAGGGGCCACGAGATCCTGGAGCGGCAGTCCCCGCCGCCCAAGGCCTACCGGGAGGAGACAGCTGGGGCGGGAGACGCGCCAGATCTCTGGGGGCGTGGCCTTATGACGCGACGTAACGTCTCCCTGCCTGGTAGCCCATTGGCTCTCCATTACCGCCCTTTTCCGGGGCAGGGAAACTGGCCACAGAGCCGGAAGCGGGGTAGCCCTCGGGCTTGAGGGGGCGGCGGCGTAGAAAACAGAGAACCTGGTGCCATTGAAGCTGACCAGCTTCTCCGTTAAGGTGCCAGCCCGAGTTGAAGACCGCCAGGATTCCGGTGGCCTATGGAAGGGATCGCATCTCTCGGTATCCGGCGCGGACCGAAATAGCGCAGCCACCGAGAGCCGCCGGAAGCTTCGCCCCTAGGAGGAGTCGAGAAGCCTCGCGGTGGAGGAAGGAACCCAAAGGGCCTGCCCCCGGGGCGGAGCCCGCGGCCATGGCCACGCCCCCGGCAGCCGGTCCCGCGGCTCTGCGCTTCGCCGCCGCCGCCAGCTGGCGAGTCGTGCGGGACCGCTGCGTGGAGCATTTTCCGCGAGTATTAGAGTTTCTGCGATCACTGCGCGCTGCTGCCCCTGGTTTAGTTCGCTACCGCCACCACGAACGCCTGTGTATGGGCCTAAAGGCCAAGGTACTGGAGCCAGTAGGAGCTGGAAGACGGGGAAGGGGAGGGATGCGAGGGGACCTGCCGAGGGCCGACCGCCTGGGGTTGGGACTCCTTGGAAAAGGGCAGCTTGCCCCGAAATGGAGATTCTGAGTTTAGTACCCTTCACAGGTAGTGGTGGAGTTGATCCTGCAGGATCGGCCGTGGGCCCAGGTTCTGAATGCTCTGCATCACCATTTCCCAGAGTCTGGACCTATAGTGCGGGACCCCAAAGCTGTGAGTAATCCGTGGAACAGGCCCTACACCCCAGTTAACACTGGGGGCCACAAAGTTGATTCTCCTTCCGGCCACTGGATGCTGGTGACCCTAAATTGTCTGCTTTTCCTTACCCTCAACAGACAAAGCAGGATCTGAGGAAGATCTTGGAGGCACAGGAGACCTTCTGCCAACAGGTGAAACAACTAGCCGAGGCCCCAGTGGACTTGGCTTCCAGGCTGCAGGTGAGACTGGCTGGTTTGGAAGCTAGTATGTGGCTAAAATTCCCCTAGTCCTCTTCTGACCTGCTTTTCTCCTCACTGCAGGAACTTGAACGAGAGTATGGGGAACCCTTTCTGGCTGCCATGGAAAAGCTGTTTTTTGAATACTTGTGTCAGCTAGAAAAGGCCCTGCCTGCGCTACAGATAGAGCAGGTCGTGTTGGGACAAAATCAGGGCAGAGTGGGGGATGGTTGTGTCAAGGACTGTGGGCTTCATGCCTCTCTCCCTCTGCCCACAGCTTCAGGATATGCTGAGCTGGATGCAGCCTGGAGTTTCTGTCACTTCTTCTTTTGTCTTGAGCCAGTACAGTGTGGACATGGGGTGGCCACTTCCAGGTACGAGGACCATCTGGGAGAACTAGAACTTGGGGGTGGATTGTTTGGCCTGAGACCTTTCGAGATAGGCTGTTGGAAGGGTTTACGTGGACCTGAGCCATAAGAAACCAGACTGAGTTGTGTTTCTGTCTGTTCTGAGCAGCTTCGTTTTCTTTTTCAGAGTGCTCCGTTACCGACTCAGCGAGCACGACAGAGCCCGCGGAGCAGAACACTCCTCAGCAGCCAGAACTAGCACTTCACGATCCTTTGCCAAAAGCCAGGCCTGGCCCCTGCCTTCCTCAGGAACCAGCCTCAAGGAAGCACCCAGAACCTACAGCCGGCCACCACTTCAATCTGGCCCCTCTAGGCCGGCGAAGAATCCAGTCCCGATGGGCACCCACTAAGGGAGGCCATAAGGAGCGCCCCACAGTCATGCTGTTCCCCTTTAGGAACCTGGGGTCACCAACCCAAGTCATATCTGAGCCTGAGAATATGGAAGAACACGGGACAGACATGGCAGATCCAGTGGGTGCTGCGGGCACGAGGGTAGCTTCCACTGGCAAGTTGAAGAGTCCATCCCAGGTGCTGAGGGGAAGGGCTCCAAAGGAGAACCCAGTTGACGTGTTTGCTTTGGAGCAAGAAGAGTGAGTGGAACAGTTGCTTCTCCCTACCAGCGGCACATTCTTTGCCTGCTTTCCCCTCACCTTATCTTATTTGCTTGCTCCCAATGCAGGAATTGCTCGGTTTGCCCCATGGACCCCTTGAGACTGTCATTATCCCCTCCTAAGGCCAGGAAGCCATGTAAGTATCCTGAGTTAGACTGGGTCAGACAGCCTCCTCTCCCGGGGACTCTTGAGGGCCTGTTCCCCTAGAAGGGTACTTTGACTCTGGTTTCCTTCCTGCAGTGTGTCCTCCATCTCTGTGCAGCTCTGTCATTACCATAGGGGACTTGGTTTTGGACTCTGATGAAGAAGAAAATGGCCAGAAGGAAGAAAGGGTGAGTAGGAAGAAACAGAAAGCTGGGGAAGGGGCTGAGCAGAGTAAGAGAAACCCACATGCCCCAAAATAATGGAGGGCTCAGGGAATGAGATGATGATAGCATCTCCCTGCTCCCTTCTCTACAGGAGTCTCTGGAAAAGTATCAGAAGACAAAGTTTGACACCTTGATCCCCACCTTCTATGAATTCCTCCCCACTTCTGGCCCCAGTGCTGTGTCTGTCCCTTCCATGACCGTAGAGACAGGTCTAGACCCTTAGGATAGTGCTGGAATTCCCTCTGCTCTCTGCCTGTCTCCTTTCTCAGCTCTACACACAGTTTAGTGGGAATAAAGCGGAAGCCCAGGCTTGGATAACCTGACTGCCTTGCTAAAATTACTTTGTAATCCTTAGTTAATTAAAATTTGGATTTGTTAAAACACTGTCTTGGTGTGAGGGAGGGGAATTAGGCTTCTGTCAAGTCAGTGTACGTCACTCCTTAGAACTGGCTTCACCAGGGCTGGAGAAATCCCTTTGCCTCTTTACCTCCCCTGGAAAATGCTGTTCATATGTGCCGAGAAGGGTTGATAACCTGGAAGGGAAATTTCCCTTTGCTATGCTAAAAACATCTATGTCTCCTGGTACCAGAATGTACTTTGTAAACTCCCATGGCGTCAGGTTACCTGGGGGTGGCGGCACTGGAATGGAGATACTTTGTGGAAAAAGTACTTCCTGTCCTTGACTCTACTGAGTCAACTCCACTTCCACTTGCCCTGGAGCCGAACCCAGATGCCAGCCTTGTGCAGAAAGATCCAGAATCTCTTCAAAGTCATTGGGATCTCTTTATTGAGATATTTAAAATATGTCAACACTTTTGGGCTTTTTAGGTATTCAAAGATCCTATTTAATGAAGCTCATTAACAAAACATGATTTCAAGCGCCTAAACTCTTCCAGACCAAGGCCATTACACACTTAGGTAGGAATCAGCATCTTTTCCTTTTAAATAATCTCCAGGATGCTGGATCCCCAGATTCACATTTGACTGTCTTACTTCATTTCCTCAGCCTGCCTGCCTTGCTTCCTCCTCCCCTGTGAGTGCCCTGGGCATTTTGTGTGTACAGAGTACAGAATTCCTGCAGTGCCCTCAGGAGTGAGGCAACAGGAAATGACTGAGTCAGACAAGGCCACAGTAGCCGAGATGGGTGAGGAGCCCACTTGGGAGGCCCTGTGCTCGGCTGCTAGTGCCTTGAGAGGGCAGAGCTGCTCAGGTCTAGCTCTCATCACTGAAGATTGGATTCACCTGCTGGGTGACCCGGATGAAGGTGGTTCTCCGGCTCAACTCCTTCAGTTTAGCTGCTCCCACGTAGGTACATGTGGAGCGGATGCCTCCAAGGATGTCTCGGATGGTATGTTCCACATCCCCTTTAAAGGGCACCTCCACCGTCTTTCCCTCTGAGGCCCTTCGAGGAGGAAAAACTTTCTTACCTTTTTCCTTTTGGATTTCTTAAGCCCAGTGATGGCTCTCCCCTGCTCTCTGGCATTGAGTCCCAGTTCACCACTTTTCCTCCAAGAACGGTACCAGGCATCTCCCAGCAGCCAGGAGTTCTGCCACCACCCTACTTAGTCACGCTTTCCAGGAACCCTCGGCTCCTGGACCTCTGCACATACCTGTAGTCAGCCACGCCCCCGGCATACTTCTTCATGGCCATTTCAGAACTCATCCCGTAGAAGAGCTTGTACTTCCTGCCATCCCTCTCGATGAGTTCACCGCCTGACTCACTGTGCCCAGCCAGCATGCCACCCAGCATCACAAAGTCAGCTCCTGCCCCTGCCAGCATCAACAAGGGGGGAAAGAATTGCATCTGGCCCAGGTGCCCACATGCCCACCTTCAGAAGCAACTCACGCCAAATTCTCAGTCCTGATAATGAGTCTAACATCTTCCTGGTTTTGTCTCCCTAGCTGACCCACAACCCACAAAGGCCTGCTCTGCCCTGGCCTCTACTCCTCACTGGCCTGATTTCCCCAAGAATTTAAAAAGAGCCTCTGGAGATTCCCTGCCTGGCTTCTGCTTTTTTTTTTTTTTTTTGGCTGCTTTTGTCATCTTCTGGTCATTTCTTTTCACTGTGTCCAGCCTAACGACTTACTCCAAGTGTCCCAAGGGCAAAAGTCTCTAACTTTAGTCCAACAGTCCGGGGATACTACAGATGGTCGTGGCCTGCACTTGGGCAGGCCATAGCAGAGTCTCAGTCTTCCCTTGCTGCCTCGCCCCAGGTGACACCACAGCTTCAGGGTCCCTAGTTCATCTTGTGAAAGGATTTGAATGGCTTTCTCAGCCTTTCCAAGCCTGATCCTTGACCCTCAGAGGTGACTTATCCTCTTCTACAGGACCCTCCCTCCGTGCTCTCCCAACACCCTTACCAAAAGCCTTGGCCACATCCCCAGGACAGCTGCAGCCTCCATCCTGCAAAGTAAGGAGCAGTATGAAGAGCAAACATGGATTTCCCAAGGACTGTGAGCACTGTCCCTGCGGCCCACCTCAAAGCTGACAGGAACCTCGGAGTCCTGATCCACTGCTACCACAGCCTCCACACCCCGCAGAAAACACAGATATCGGGCAGCCTTATACCCTGCCCTTGGGCCTTACCGAGATGATGTGGCCTTTGAGGCCATGGGCAGCATCCGCACACTCCATCACTGCACTGAGCTGTGGGTACCCCACTCCAGTTTTCTTCCGGGTGGTGCACACAGAGCCTAAGAAGAGTGTAATGAGAACAGTGCTGTGCTCCACAGGCATTTGCCACTGGAGAGGTAGCCCGTGGCCCCCAGTGAAGCCGCTCACCTGGTCCAATGCCCACTTTGATGATGTCAGCCCCAGAGAGGATCAGCTCCTCCACCATCTCTCCTGTTACCACATTCCCTGCCTGCGACAGAGCATCAAAACACAGCACTCTTAGGGTCGGAAACGAGAGGAGGTTGCGTGCACTCATACACAGCACGCCTGGACTGCGACCTTCCACCATTACTACAAAGAAGGGTACCTAGGTTCCCTCTACTGGGAAAGGACTCTACTTCCCAAGCTGAGGTAAGGGGGTGAGTGGCCAGTATCACTGTTGCACCAGGGTAAAGCTGGGGTCCAACTGGACCAAGGCCAGAGCTGATTTACAGATTTATCTCCCCATCCTTGCCAAGAGAACCAACATATCCTGTCCTTAAGCTATTGTGTCATAACATCTCTGGCTTCAGGGAAAGGGAGGACATGGTAACCTAACCCGTCTGCGCAGCTGTATTTACTTCCAGTGGACGATACAGAGAGACCCCTTGATGCTGTGGAGAAAATGAGGCCTTGTCATCACTCCCCTAAGCTTGTAAAAAAATAAAACTCTTTCATGCGGCCGCTTTAATACGATTCTAGTGCATGTCCACTTCAGTGGGCAGATGGATCTCTACCATAGGTATGGACAAGGCATGCGTCAAGGGACAGAGGTAAGTGCGCTAACCAATCCAAACATTTTAAGCATGGAACCGTGGAGTATCACCCGGTAACATGATTCAGTGGGCTAGGAAAATCATAATGCAGCAAAGGAGAAATAAACTGATGTAACAAAATGGAGTGTCAGGAAAGAGTGGAAGGAGGAGGAACGTACCAACGACAGGGTACTGGACACCTACCATAATGGTGTGTTTGGGGAAGCGCTTCCGCACATCCTTTACAAACTCAACGAAGTGTTCCGAGTAGCCATTTGCCACATCCAGGCATATATATTTCACCTGGGGAATAGCTTCCAGGATCTGTTCCAGCTGTTCAAAGTCTGAAGAGCCTGTGCCTGAGCTGGCAGCCAAATGCTATGAGAGAGACAGGGCCACTAGCACGTCACGAATGACCCAGTGAGCAGCCAGCAGGGCTGGGAAGGTGAGGGTTGGTCCCCAGGAAGCCAAAAAGAGATGCCTGGAAACCTGGGATAAGGAAGGGATCAGGGGAGGATCAGCATTACCTCAAGACACTCAGGATTCTGGCTAGCAAACTCTTTCCACTGTTGGAGGCTGTAGTGTTTATGGACAGCTGTGAAGAGGGAGAACTGGGGAGAAGAAAAAGCCATCAAAAAGGAGAGAACTTTACTAGCGTCTCTTTTGCTAGAAACAAACATTTATGGTAACGTATCTGAGGGAGAAAAGGACTGAACTTTGGAAAGCAACTTGAAGAAACCACTGGTTGAGCTGGGATTTTAGTTTAACCATTATTCTCCCTACAAATACCAGTAGGGCTTTTTATCATAGCCAGTGCTTGTCCAACACTCCCACCAAAGTATGAAGTCATCTGGTTTAGAATTCACCTATCAGCACATACAGGGCTTCTGACTTAAAAGGTGACAAAGACACCTTTGGTGCAGTGGGACAAGCAGCAGATAAGAAAGAGCCGTGAAGAGGCTGGACCGAGCCAGTGTCTGCCTGCACTGACTCAGCCCCTCCCCCTATTTTTGGATATCATCTGGAACTTTACCAGCAATAATTCAGTGAGTCTAAATGTTCACAAAAGGCTTAATGGAGCCAATAAGGTGCTACCCTATTCTTTCTCCATCTCCACTGGAGTAAAGGACAAATATTTTGGAGACCCCAACCTAAAAAGTCCATTTCATTCCATCTATTTCAGTCAACCAAGTTCAAGGACATTGTGAACTCATCAGACTTGTATTCCCTAGGTCAACAAATTGCAAAACAATATCCCAGTACTTTGAGAAAGGCATTCAGAGACCGCTGTGAATGCTGGTGCTTGTGCCTTATTTTTATTTTATTTTATTTTTTAAAGATTGTATTTTTAAGTAATCTCTACATCCAACGTGGGGCTTGAACTCAGAACCCCAAGATCAAGAGTCACATGCTCCGCTGACTGAGCCAGGCAGGCACCAAAGGGCCTTAAAATGTGTGCTTCAAAAGTGCAGACATACAAATAACAAGAGAGCAGTTGACAGAGACAGCCCAAATCTTGCAAGTGACAAGAAATTGAAGGAAGTCATGTATCAGCCAGCAGAAAGGAAGTGCTATGGCTATAATGACTCATCAACACTACCTAGCTAAAGCTGGTGTCGAGTTCTACTTTCTCAGCAACACTCTGCCATCGGTGTACTGATACACAAAGAAAAATCACTCCATGAGGTCAGTAGACCTTGGAGATAACTGGTATAGTGCCATGATGAGCACATCCAATTACATACCAAGCTAGACATCTAGAAAAAGATGCTTGTATCCAACCTTATTACTACTGTGAAACTTGGCTCCATCTCTAAAATCTGATTTCTTCGGCACTCATCAGCAGTACTGAAAAGCCAGTCTCAACACAAAGCATTAAGACAGTCCCCACAAGGGCCACGTATTCCAGCACATTTGTTAATGCTGAAGTCAGATTCACTATTCCTCAGCTCTAATGGGCAGAGCAGCTGGACGATGGACAACAAGAAGATTCCCAAGCAGTTAGTGAATGGCAATAGCAAGAAAGTACTAAAACTGCGTAACTGTCAACCTCAAAGAAGTGACAACAGACATTCCCCCCAAGACTTACGGCCATCGAAAAGAGAGAAAGGGAGATGAAGTCCTTAAGGCTAACAGAGCCACAAGCTGCAGCAGCATCCATCAACCAGGGCTACGTGGATTAACCAGAAGAATGCATAGTGCTTTAAGTGCCCAGAGTAACTATCTACCTTCTCGGCTACAAGTATAGAGGCAGGTAATATTACTGACAGGAGCAGCATCTTCTATTTTCAAAGTGAACAATAACCTGTGCATAAGAAAAAAACATTCCATTTTGGACACATCCCAGAAACTCCCAGAAACCTAGGACTTAAAGAAGAGGAAGATTAAAAAAATAAAAAAGGGTAGCAGACATGGAAGAAAATTAATAAGCTGCTGCTTCTCTAGGATCTTCTAGCTAAGAATTTTTTTTTTTTTTAAGATTTTATTTATTTGACAGAGAGAGAGACAGCCAGCGAGAGAGGGAACACAAGCAGGGGGAGTGGGAGAGGAAGAAGCAGGCTCCCAGCGGAAGAGCCTGACGTGGGGCTCGATCCCAGAACTCCGGGATCACGCCCTGAGCTGAAGGCAGACGCTTAACGACTGAGCCACCCAGGTGCCCCTAGCTAAGAATTTTTGAACGCTCAAACTATATTTAGTTTCTGGACTAAAACAGTGGATATTTAGTGTCCTGAACAATGGCGTAACTGGCAGGATGAATGTGATTTGGAGGGGATGACTTGGGAGGTGGGAAAAGTTGGCAGGGTGTATAAACTGCTGGACAGGAGAAAAGGGAAAGTTATGTTTATATATCAGAAAGATGGGGTAAAATTTAGCTTTGAATCTTATTAATTCAGATGTGCCTTTGAACTTATCAGATAAAGGGCATTAGTATTAGAGAAAAGGGATAAAATAGTAAATTGGAATATCCTGACTGTCACTTGCCAGACAGCTGACCTAGGGTGGGGGTGGGGATGCAGATTACCCCTCCAGTCAGTCCATATAACTGGTCACCAGTGAGGAACCTGCATAAGGGAAGTCCTACCTTACAGAAAACCTTGGCCATCTCAAAGGTGCCCACAGTATCCATATTGGCAGCAATGATGGGGATGCCAGTGTACATCTGCTTTGAGTTCCGAAATGAAAAGGATCTTGTGAGATCCACCTGAGATATGAACAGGAAACAGCATTTCGTTCATCAAATAAATGAGTATTGTACGAGAACAAGAACCAGAACTCTCAGTCCTGGCCCACCAGGAGCTTGGGGTCAAGAAAGTGCAACTAGGAAAGCAGGCTCACCTCACTTCGAGACTTGAGGGTACTGCGTTTGGGCCTCAACAAGACATCCTTGAAGTCCAGTTTGATGTCACTGTCGATGTGAGGCATGGCGGGGACCTTGGGGTAGCAACAAATCTAAGAACTGGAAGGCAGGAAAAGTCAGGTGGTGGAATCTGAACCAAGACCCTAGGTCTTAGTGCACTGTTAGAGCTAACGGCATGGCTCATCTCTCTCCCTGCTTGAATTACGGAAGGTCGAGGCATTGGCTGAGGCATGGTGTCTGAAAACTGTCACCTCTGATCCCGTTCTATGGTTGCGATTACCGTAGTATCTCCATCCCAGGTACTATTTGATGGGGAAAAGAACTGGAATGGAGTCGTGAATAACCCCCAAAATATGCATTCCTTACTCCCACCACTCTTCCTTCTCCCACCCTTGCAAAGAGCAATTTGGGGTAAGTGGCTGATTTGGGGGTGAGTGGGAATGGGGGAAATTCGCACAGTTTCCGGAATGGGGTACTCACTTCCTGTCGCCGTGGCCCAGGTGGCAGTTGACCACAGTCGCCCTTGCTTAGTAACTAGCCTCGTGCAGCCCCGCTGACCCTTGCGGGCCACACCAACAGATTCCGCCAATTGCGGGCGAAAAGGATAAACAGGGGAATCCCAGTTTCGGCCGCGGCCGTGCGAGGCCTTCTGGGTAACAGAGTTCACACACCGAGGTTGCCGTTGGATCCCAGGGGCGGAAGACTACGACTCCCAGGGTGAAACGCGCGGCGGTGTCCCCTGGCATGATGGGAGAAGTAGTTCGGACCCCGCTTTCCAAGCACCGGCTCGCTAGGGACTCTAAGAATCGCAGAGGCGTCATCTCCGCTGTAACTAAACCTCCGCCTTCTTTTTATTTACGACGCCACCAAAACGAAACGCGGGAGCATTCCTGAGCCTTTCGGGAACCCGGTGGAAAGAAGGTGGGGGGAGGCGGGGGGGGGGTGGAGCCAGGCAGTGACCCGGAAGCAGAAGTGACTCCCACAAGCGGATTGCTGGGGAGCGGCAGCGGCGACCGCAGCGGTAGAAGCAGCAAATTATCTGTGTGCAGCTCCAAACTGGGAAGAAGATGCTAATTAAAGTGAAGGTGGGAGCACCTCCAGCCTTGCCAAGACGCTGTGGTACTGGGCTGGCTGCTGTGCCTTGCGGGAGAATTGGGGATGGAAAACCACGCCTTTCCCGAGCCTGGAGGGTGCTGACAGCCTCAGGGCTCCGCGCGAGGGGTGATGGGAAGTAGGGGGCCCCAAGAGGGCTTTGAGGGCTGGGGACTGGGCCCCGCCAGACGACCCCTGGGCGTCTGCGGGTCCTGCTTTCTCGCCAGGACTGTTATGTGACCCAGAAGGAGGCCGCCTTTGTCCCGGGTCTCGCTGTACCCGAATCCCCGCGGTCGTAGAGAAGGCCAGGCAGCAGCTTGGCTCCCTTTCGGATTCTAGGAATAAGCAGTAATCTCCATTCTGCATTGCCCTCCTTACCTGCGTCTCCCAGTTGGTAATGCAGCTGCTTCCAAGCACAGCACAAAAACGTTAGCCTGGGGAACCGGGGGCCTCTCAGGAGCTAGACTGTAAACCTTGGCTGGTTGTCGCCGATGCGCGGTATCTCAGCCGGCCTTCAGGAACCAAAGCTGGGAGTGTGTTCAGTCAGCACCTGCCTTTCTGAGCCGGGCCTCCTGGACCAGCCTCACTTCCTTGACTGAGGCAGGTTAGTTATCCGTGCCCTGGTTCTTGGTACTAGCAGCGTTTCCTTCACCTCCATCTCTCCCGTGGTTCTTCACTAGTTCCCAGCCCTCATTAGTCCAATCTGCTATTGCTTCTTTCGTACCTTCGGACGGAGAGACAGAAGCTAAAAACTGACGCAGTGCAACATTAGTTTTCTTACTGCTGAGTAAGTCTGTTATTTCATCAGCCCTTTAGTGTGTTTATCCTGCTTAACAGCCATTCTTAACCTCTTCAGTCTTTCCATACCACTTCTAGCTGAGGATTGAGGCCAAAGAGCATGTTAAAAATCATGGTTTTTCAAACTTTTGAGTAGTGACTAAAAGAGTCACTAATTGTAAAATCAATTGACTGGGTCGCAAGCAACATGAAAAGAAAGAAAATAGAAATATCAGAGTATTGTTTCACGAAATTTTGGTTTTCATTTTATATGTGTATTAAACACATGTATGTGTTATTAGTACATATGTTTTTCTTAGTGTGGGTCACTGTCAAAGTCTGAGAAACACTAGAATGCTTTTGGATATGGATTCTCACATCCTCTTAGTCAAAGAAGAGGTTATTACTCTACTGTGTTCAGGGTTTTGTAAACTTTTATTTATTTAAGATTTTTTTTATTTATTTATTTATTTGAGAGAGCGAGAGCACAAGCAGGGGGAGGGCCAGAGGGAAAGGGAGAAGCAGGCTCCCCGATGAGCAGGGAGCCCAATGCGGGCTTGATCCCAGAGTCCTGGGATCATGCATGACCTGAGCCAAAGGCCGACACTTAACCGACTGAGCCACCCAGGCGCTGGGTTTTGTCAACTTAAAACAAAATCTCAACTTACTCTAAAAAATTTTACCTCATGTGCCGTTCAAAAACTTACCATGTGTGATATGCTCTGATATTTCCAGTTCTGTTCTAAGTGGATATCATAACCCACTGATGGGTTGAGACGTCAGTTTTAAAAAAAACAACAACTGTGTTCTGGTTGGGTTTCTCAGTTTGAAAGTGCGTAAGCATCACCTGGGGATCTTGTTACGCTGATTCTCATTTGGTGGGTCTGGGATGAGACCTGAGATTCTGTATTTCTAACATGCTCCCAGATGAGGCTGATGCTGCTTCCCTGGGGACTATACTGACTAGCAAGGTTCTAGATTTTACCTCTTTGAATCCATTTTTGTTCAATATTTCTCTAAAATTGTCAGTCTCCTTTACTGAAATACTTTCCTTTGTGCCTCCGCAAAAAAGTTTCTATATCCTTCATCGTTCTCTTGTATGTAGGCTGCGTTGTTTTGTTACGTTAAATACATACGAAAGCAGTTCGCTCCTCCGTTAGTATACAAATGATAGGTTTTATTAGCAGGGTTCCTTTGTGAGTTCTTCAGCTGTCGTCTCCATGTAGCTGACTTTTTCCATATCTCTTTCTGCAGTCCTTTACAACAGAATCTCTCCTGATTTAAGTCTTCTCTTGATGCCCCATCTCCATCTTTCTAAAATTAAATGTATCATCTTCTGCCTTAGGCCGTCTTCCCAATATCCATCTCATATACTAATCCCGTCAATCTACCAAGTGTCTGGAACCCAGTTCTTTACAGTCATTGTTCGCTTTTGAACCTAATTTTTCCTTTGATAACCTCTTTTTTTGCTTGATTTTCTTTCCATTCCCATTACCCTTATTCTGGTCTAGGGTCTCATTAATTGACGTCTTTGTTTCTCTGTAATACCTCCAATCAGGTTTTCCTGCCATTTACCCCTCTAACGTTTAGAGTCTAAGCTTTAGACATGGCATACAAAATATCATAGTGTACAGGTCTTTAAATTTCTTTTTTTTTTTTTTTTAAGATTTTATTTATTTGACAGAGATAGACACAGCCAGCGAGAGAGGGAACACAAGCAGGGGGAGTGGGAGAGGAAGAAGCAGGCTCATAGCGGAGGAGCCTGATGTGGGGCTCGATCCCAGAACGCTGGGATCACGCCCTGAGCCGAAGGCAGATGCTTAACTGCTGTGCCACCCAGGCGCCCCTAAATTTCTTTTCATCATAGTACTCCCTGACGCCACATCTGGCATCAAGATCTAGAACATTTCCACCCACCCTGTGAAAATTCCAAGGGTTAGTTTTGCTTGTTTTCGAATTTCATATAAATGGAGTTCTAGAATATATAATTTTGTGTCTGACTTCTTTCACTCAGCATTGTGTTTGTTGTCATATCTGTGTAGTTCCTTCTTATTACTGTGTAGTGTTACATCGGACGACTATATCACAAGTTGTTTATCCATTCTGCTGATGGAGACGTTTGGGTCGTTTACAGTTTCTGACTATTATGAAGAAGGCTTTTGTGAACATTGTTATACAAACTTTTTTTTTTTTTTTTTAGATATTATTTATTTATTTGGGGGGAAATGAGCAGGGAGAGCTGCAGAGGGAGAGAGAGAAGCAGACTCCCCTCCTGAGCAGAGAGCCCGATGCGGGCTTGATTCCAGGACCCTGGGATCATGACCTGAGCCAACGGTAGACGCTTAACCCACTGAGCCACTCAGGTGCCCTATACAAATCTTTTTGTAGACATCTGTTTTCATTTCCTTTTGATAAATATCTATTAATGGAATTACTGGGTCATGTGGTAAATATATGTCAGTTTAAAACAAACTGCCAAACAGTCCTCCAAGGGGTTGTACCATTTTACATTCCCGTTTGCAATGAATACGCATTCCAGCTGCTCTGTCCAGCTTTTAGTCATGTCCATCATTTTTATTTTAGCTGTTATACTGGGTGTGAAGTGTTAATTTCATTCAGGTTTAAATCGATGTGCTTTTCACCCACCATACCACTTTGTCATCATACCCTGTGTTTGGATAGTAATATTCAATATGGCATTTCCCTTTATATTGCTTTGTTCTATTAATTTTATGTCTCATGGTTTCTCGGTTGTAAATCCTCCTTGAAAAAGATTGTTGGCAGGGGCTGGATCACTTAATTTCTTTTATATCCCCTCCAGTGCCTAAAGCAGTATGTTGGGTTTAGTCAGCTTCGTCATTGACTGGCTAAACAGCAGTGAATGTATTCCTAGGTCACAGTGACAAGATTTGGGGGAAGAAACGCTATATCAAGAATATCTTTTTAAATTGTTCAATTACTTTGAATTTTAATTGTGGACAATTTCAAACATATTCAACAGGAGAGAGAGGAATATAATGCGCCTCATATCCAGCTTCAAAACCTATCCTCTCATGGCCAATCTTAATTATATTCACCAGCTCTCCTTACCTGATGTCTGAAGAAGCAAATCCCACATAGCATAGCATACGTTATTTGTATGTATTTCAGTATTTATCTGTAAAAAAGGACTCTTATTTTTCTAACGTAATTATCACACCTAAACAATTAACAGTGACTTCTCACTATCATCAAATGTATCCCGTTCTCTCATTTGTTTCGTACAGTTGGAATGTGAGTCCAGCTAAGATCTGTATGTTGCAGTTGGTTAATAGGGATGATAAGCATCTTTTAAAAATCTGTAATTCCCCCTTTTTCCCCTTTTCACGTTGAATAAACTAGGTTGGTTGTGCAATGGAGTCTCCCACAGTTTGGATTTTGCTGATTACGTCCCCATGTTGACTTTTTGGGGGGTTTTTTGGTTTTTTTTAAAAAGATTTATTTATTTTAGAAACAGATAGCCCTCGAGAGTGGCGGGAGGGGCAGAGGGAAAGAGAGCAATCCCAAGCCTACTCCCTGCTGAGCAGGGACCTGAGGTGGGGCTCAATCTCTGACCCTGAGAACCTGACCTGAGCTGAAATCAATAGTCAGATGCGTAATGGACTGAGCCACCCAGGCGCTCCTTTTAATATATTCCCCTTTCCGCAGTATTTCCTGTTGACTGGTAATAAGATCAGATCTAGAGGCTTGATTACTCTTTTGTATGTGTTCTTGTGAGAATAATTCATAGGTGATGGTATGGTATGTAATTCTGTCAGCTAGTTTTGCTTTCTGTGATGTTAGTCATCGCCTAGATCGGTTATTTCATTGGAGGTTACAAAATGGGGATATCTAATTTTATCGTTGCTTCATATATTAGCTGGAATGCTTGAACAGTAGCTATTAGCCACGTGAGCTATTGAACACTTGGTATGTGGCTAGTGAGACTGAGAAATTAAGAGTTAACAGTTACCTATTTTATTTGTATTTAATTTTACTTAAATATAAAGCCTGAGACTTTATTCAGTCGTTGGAAAACTTTTAAGTATGCTTGGAACAAGTTATGTATGAAAATCTACTTTTTCAACTGTAGATTATGAAATTTAAACACAGATCAAGTATTTCAGATGAAAATTTACCACCTTAATTGAGATGTGCTATAAGTATGAAACACACACACAGGATTTTGAACATTTGGGTAGAACAAAAGAATGTAAAATATATTACTTTTTATATTGATCATACATTGAAGCGATAATATTTTGAATATATTGGGTTTAAGAATATTGAAATTAATTTCACCTTTAAAAATGTGACTGCTGGTATATTTTAAATTGTATATATGGTTTGCATCACATTTATGTCTGTGTCGGACAGTGCTGCTTTACAGAATCATTTCCTTATACTCTCATCAAGAACATTGTTTTAGGGGCGCCTGGGTGGCACAGCGGTTAAGCGTCTGCCTTCGGCTCAGGGCGTGATCCCGGCGTTCTGGGATCGAGCCCCACATCAGGCTCCTCCGCTGGGAGCCTGCTTCTTCCTCTCCCACTCCCCCTGCTTGTGTTCCCTCTCTCGCTGGCTGTCTCTATCTCTGTCGAATAAATAAATAAACTCTTTTAAAAATAAAAATAGGGGCGCCTGGGTGGCACAGCGGTTGGGCGTCTGCCTTCGGCTCAGGGCGTGATCCCGGCGTTATGGGATCGAGCCCCACGTCGGGCTCCTCCGCTGTGAGCCTGCTTCTTCCTCTCCCGCTCCCCCTGCTTGTGTTCCCTCTCTCACTGGCTGTCTCTATCTCTGTCGAATAAATAAATAAAATCTTAAAAAAAAAAATAAAAATAAAAATAATGGTTTTCTCATTACAATGTATCCATGGTATTAAAAAAAATGAAAAATACAGAAAAGCACAAATGATATAATTAAGAGCATCCATAATCTCACAACTCGAGGTAAAAACGTTCGTGAATATATCCTTCCAAACTTTTTTGAAAGCATATAAATACACGTATGTGGTTTTTTTTTTTAAACAAAATTGGAATTACACCATGATTCCACACATTATTTGGGTACTATATAATTTTTCCTCTGTGTTTGTGGCATGATTTCACCCTCAGTTGTTTGACATTTAGATTGTTTGTAATTTTTCCGTACCAAAAGACTATAATGACCATTGTCATAGATATATTTTTTAACATAGTCATGATTATCCCCCCAGAAGTGTTGTTACTGGGACACCACTTTGCCAGACTATTCTCTGGATATATTCATAGGCTTCTACAGTCAAAAACAAAGGACCAGTCTCAGAGTTTTAAATTTTACAAACCAGTAGTTTTTTTGTTTTTTTTTTTTTGAATGACATTAGGTCCAAGCATCTTACCCTTGGGAGAGCAGTTCTCTTAGGATCCTTTTAGTTTTCTTTTTTTAAGATTTTATTTATTAGAGAGAGAGAGAGCATGAGCAGGAGGAGAGGCAGGGGGGAGAGAGAAGCAGAAGCAGACTCCTCGCTGAGCAGGGAGCCCAGTGGAAGCAGGGCTCCATCGCAGGACCCTGGGACCATGACCTGAGCCGAAGGCAGACATTTAACCGACTGAGCCACCCAGGCACCCCTCATAGGGTCCTTTTTACTCTTTAAAAATTTTTTTATTAAATCAGAGTGAATATTTGTTTATTATTACTCGTGTGATAGAGTATATTTTTACTAGAAATTTTAATAGTGCAGATAAAGGGAGAATTACCCTTGATTAAACCCTCCCCTCAATCAGTCCTACTCTCCTCAAAGATAATGACTGTTACAGGAGATATGTGTGCTTTTAATTCTTTCTTCTGTGTGTGTGTGTGTGTGTATATATATGTATATAGCTACATATGGAAAATGATACCTAATTATACATTCTTTAGATCTTCCCATGTTAGTATGTAAACTGTTGCATAATAAGTACATCATTCTGTGGATGTAACCATAGTTTAATAGTTTTATTAATAGGTAGTAGGCTGTTCCTAGTAACAGTAAGGCTGTTCTGTTTAGTAATCACATTCCTCTTGGAATATGTGCTCAAGTTTCAAGTTTTTCCTTGAAGTTAATTAATCTAGAAATGGATTATCTGCTTGAAGAATCTTTGCATTTACAGTATTAAGATAATAAAGTAAAATAATTTATGGATGACACAATTGCAGACTTTTCATTTTGTCAGGAAAGGGCTTTAAAAAACCCCACCATATATTGTTTCTGTCTTTTCATAAAAGGATATTTTCAAACGTTTTTTTATTTAATTAATTTTTAAAAGAGTTTATGTATTTATTTTAGAGAGAGCAGGGAGGGGCAGAGTCTGAGAGAGAATCTCAAGGGGACTCTGCTGAGTGCAGAGCCTGACTCGGGCCTCAACCTCACGACCCTGAGATCTTGACATGAACTGAAAGCAAGAGTCAGAAGTTTAACCGACTGAGCTGCCCAGGCACCCCTGAATATATTTAGTTATGAAAATCTCACTGTTGTCATTATTATTCCCATTTTACCATAAGTTTTCACACAGACCGGCTTGGATTGGGGTAGAATCTTGAGAATCACTGTTGTAATTTATTCTTTTGCCCCCAAACAGGTGAATCTAAAGGAGTTACTCTTGCACTTTTATAAAACATTCTTTTTTTTTTTTTAAAGATTTTATTTATTTATTTGACAGAGAGAGAGACAGCCAGCGAGAGAGGGAACACAAGCAGGGGGAGTGGGAGAGGAAGAAGCAGGCTCCTAGCGGAGGAGCCTGATGTGGGGCTCGATCCCATAACGCCAGGATCACGCCCTGAGCCGAAGGCAGACGCTTAACCGCTGTGCCACCCAGGCGCCCCTTAAAAAATATTCTTAGTACTGAACTGATTCTCATGGTTGAGAAATTAGGTCCTAAGTACTGTCATCACGTTGGTCTATGTGAATACCGTAAGTAGAAACCGTGTTATTTTGTGAACCCATCACAGGAGCATACCTTGGGTCCCAATACGAGACCACTGAGACTCAGGCAATACTGAGTACAGAGCTTTTTTTTTTTTTTTTAGGCTCAGGCTCTGGAGTCAGAGAGTCTGTGTTTGGGTCTATATTCTCCTTTTGACTTGATAGGTATGCTTTTTAACCTATCCAAGCCCCATTTTCCTCTTCTACAAAATGGTGATAGTAATAGTATATATCTCATGAATACTTACAAGGATTAAATGTATTGATGCACTCCGTGGAGTTTCCGACCGTTGGAAAGTGTTCCTTAAATGTTGGCTATGATCATGACATAATCACTGGTGTATTAAGCCTTTTCACAAATACTCATTGACTGCTTATATGTCAAACTGTGCTTTGTGCTTAGATTAGGAAGATGAATTTCTGGTTTTTAGGGAGTCAGAGTGTAAATTAGAGAGTTTGACACTTTAAGCAACTAGCAATAAGTATTAAAGTGCACTGGGGACCAGTCATCAATTGTAAGAAGTCCTTGAACATTTGGGAAAGAGTGGGGCAGGGTATGGCAATAAGGAAAACAGGAGAAACAAGGCAATGCCCTTAAATCAGACTCTGCTTGGTTTATTTGTGGTCTAGATTACTGTAGACTGGTACAGGTAGAGCTTTAAGAGCAAGGATGAATGGGAGATTAGATTAGATGAAGCACAACATTTGTAAGTGTTAATTCAGTGTAAATTTTGTGTGTGTTACCAGCAGCCCTTAGCCTGTGGAAGAAGTCAAGACTAGAGCTGCACTTCAGTACTTATTAGCTAGACGTCTGGAGAAAGAGAATAGAAATGTTGAAGTTTAGTGTTACTTAAAAAGCTGGGGGCGCCTGGGTGGCTTAGTCAGTGAAGTGTCTGACTTCGACTCAAGTCATGACCCCAGGATCCTGGGATCGAGCCTCACTCCCATCAGGCTCCCCACTCAGCGGAGAGTCTCCTTCTCCCTCTCTCTGTCCCTCCCCCTACTTGTGTTCTCTCTCTCTCACTCTCGCTCTCAAATAAATAAATAAAATCTTTGTTAAAAGAGCTGGTCAGAGGTTCCCTCTGGTGTCCTTGAGAATTCTTTGAATTATATGAATGTCAATTTCTAGCTTTGATACAGGAAACAAGGGCATCCTGATTCAAAGGCATACTTTCCTTAGGACATCTCTTATTGCTGTCTCACCCAAAGGAATGTCAGTATTCTCATGGATTCTAATGGGGTGGGGGTGGGAATATGGGGGTAAAATGGCCTGTAGGATTAAGAGGGTCAAATGGTTGGTAGCATCTTGCCCTATCAAAGCTGTCTACAGCCTAGAAGTGTTTGATAAATACAGGTTTGGGTCAAAGCCTTCTGATTCTTCAAACCAGCTTTGCTGAGAATGAGCTTCTCTTGGAAGTTGTAGATCCCCAGAAACCAGGACAGGGTGTTTTACCTAGAAGACAAATTGTATATTAGGCTGCAGGACTCATGAAACCCTTGTCTGTTTCAGACGCTGACCGGAAAGGAGATTGAGATTGACATTGAGCCCACAGACAAGGTAATGTATGGCCAGTACTTCATGCCTGTCTCCCTACATGGACATTTGTTTGGATATGTTGATGAACATAGCCCTTTTCATTCTCATGCTATCTGCATAGCTCTTGTTCTTTCCACTTCCATGGTTCTACCCCTTAGCAGTCCCTGACTACTTGTACCCTTAAAGGTGGAGCGAATCAAGGAGCGCGTGGAGGAGAAAGAGGGAATCCCCCCACAGCAGCAGCGGCTCATCTACAGTGGAAAACAGATGTGAGTTTGACATGAATATGAGGTGTGGTAATCTTGACGTGAGGTTGAGGGAGCAAATACTGGATCCTTTGATTTGGTGAAGACTGTGAATTCCTTCTCAGAATAAGATTTTTGCAGACATAAAATACATAGATTTACAAAAGAAACTGTATTGAGATACAATTCTCAAAATACTAAAAATAAAGTTACAATATAATATATGTGGTTTATTAATATGGTAAGATCTAATGGTAGATCTTTTTAGATCATTTAGATCATAATTTTGAAATATTTCCAAAATACTTGCAAACAGTTGTACTATGATATGAAAATATCCCATTTCTGTTGTTAACAGGTTACCCGTGTTGCTAATACCACTGCGGGTTTTTTGCTTGTGTTCAAAATTAAAAGAAATATAAACTTTCAGTTAAGGGTTAGTAAAAATAAAGATGTAATTTTTTTCTCATCTGAGTTCATAGACCAGGAAAAAGACTCAAGAAACCCAGTGTAAGAATCCTGTTCTAGATGGTATTTCTAAGTAAGGTATTTTTTTGCCTTCTTTTCCTGCAGGAATGATGAGAAGACAGCAGCTGATTATAAGATCCTAGGTGGTTCAGTCCTCCACCTCGTGTTGGCTCTGAGAGGAGGAGGTGGTCTTAGGCAGTGATGGACCCTTCCTCCATTTTACCTCCTTACCCTGTCGCTCGTAATGAGGCATCGTATATCCTCTCACTCTGTGGGACGCCAGAGCCACTGCCCCCTCTCCTGGATGCCCAGTCTTGTTTGGTGGGAGACCGTGAGGACCCCAGGATGCAGGGTTCCTGGCCCAAAGGGCCCTTGCTGGCTATTGGGTTTTAGTTTGCAGTCCTGTGTGCTTCCCTCTCTTATGGCCATGTCCCTAGTTGTCAATAAAATATCTCCTGACCTCCTGGAATCTTTCTTGTATTGCACAAATGTGACTGAAATTGAAATGGACCCAGTACACACTCATTTACACCCTGAAGAAGTAAGACAACGGGAGGGAATGTGCCCTTGGGGTGGGTGATTATCAGACTCTGGGAAGGTCTACTCTAGGTGGCGCGGAGCCAGTTCTTACCAGCTCAGGAAATCTAATTATTGGCATCTCTTCCCAACGCCATAGGTGATTTCATGCTGGTAGCTTGAAATTGGCCTCAAGCGGCAAATCAGTCCCTCCCCCCAAACTGGTTATTACACATTTACCAGTATATTACTGACGTGGATGGTAGAAACCAGGACCGTGAATTCCCTCCCATTGTAGCGCTACTGGACATTTGGGCCTGGTTCAGGCAAGGCCTCCGGGCTTTACGGACACTACATTGTGGCTAAAATGCTGCTCAGGGCTCTGGGTCCCGTACTTACAGAGAGGCGGATTTGGAGAAAGGCTGAGCGAGGAGTGACAGGCTGTGGATCACTTAGGTCTCAGCTGGTAAGATCAAATGAGAGCGGTGCCCCACGAAAGGGCTCCCTTCTCTGGCTTCTCTAGTCTAGCCCACTCCGGCCAGGCGGGGTGGAGTGCAGGAGCAAGGGAAGAAGGTGCCTGGGAGGGGCCGCACCACTGGGGTCCCCTCGGCGGGCGCGCTGGCACTTTACTGCAGTCCTTCCCCCGCTCCACCGTCAGGAGGCGCTCGTGCACGGTCTCCCGGCCGACGGCCGCAGCCGGCGCGGCGACGCTCTAGTCGCCGTTTCTCTAAGGCAGGTGGGGCGGCTTGCGGCGGCGAGGGAAGCGTCGCCTCGCCTAGGAGCGCGCAGCCGGCCGGCGCCCGCCATGGCGCTGCTCCCGAAGCTGGCGGTCTTCGATCTGGGTGAGGGACGGCCCTGGGGAGCTTCGCAGGGCGCCCTCCTTTTCCAGACCCCGGCGGCCGCTCCCCAGGCCTGCGCGCTCCGAGCCTGAGCCCTTCCTCCGTCCTCCCGCAGATTACACGCTCTGGCCGTTCTGGGTGGACACGCACGTCGACCCCCCGTTCCACCGCAGCAGGTGAGGCGGCGCTGGGGAGGCGGGCGCCGGGCGGGGCGGGCAGCCGCTGAGCCCGCTCTCGCCTCGCAGCGATGGGGCCGTCCGGGATCGGCGGGGCCAGGCCGTCCGACTGTACCCGGAGGTGCCCGACGTCCTGCAGCGCTTGCAGGACCTCAACGTGCCGGTGGCGGCCGCTTCACGGTAAGGAGAGCGTCTGGAAAATGCTGCCAGTCTCATGCTGAGAGACGCATGCAGGCGAAGGCTCGCGGAACCCCTTGGCTCTAAAAACCTCCGCGGGCCGATTTGCGTGTATTTGCATACCTTTGTCATTGTACCCTCTCCTGTGCTTTAATTTATTAAACGTTGGCTCAGCGCCGCCCGTGTCAGACGGGAAGGATAGGGAGTGGAATGAGGACCGAGGATGCAGGATGCCTACCTATCCTGGAAAAATGGTTAAATATAACTTGGCTTGCAGCTCTGGCCCTCTAGATCCCATCTGTGACACCTTTTTGCAGGACAGGGGAGATCGAAGGGGCTAACCAGCTTTTGGAGCTCTTTGACCTTGACAGATACTTTGTTCATCGGGAAATCTATCCAGGCAGCAAGGTCACCCACTTTGAAAGGTAGGCGGAGATAAGGGTAGAAGCAGGGAGACAGAGGCTGAAGGAGGCAAGAAGCCAGCGCGGCCCCTCCCTGTCCCTCCTGGCACAGGTTGCAGCAGAAGACTGGAGTTGTCTTCTCCCAGATGATCTTCTTTGATGACGAGAAGCGGAATATCGTAGACGTCAGCAAGCTGGGTACTGAGTGGTGAGATTAGCCATTTGGGGAAGGAGGAGAAAGGGTTCCTATGAGGGGTTAGGTAGGTATGTACAGGCCGGGTAGTTTGCATGACGATATTTTGGGTGACACCCAAAAAAGATGAGAAGCACAACAGACTTGATGAAATGTGCCTTCTTTTCTTTCTAGGAGTTACCTGCATTCACGTCCAGAATGGAATGAGTCTTCAAACCCTAAGTGAAGGACTAGAGACATTTGCAAAGGCCCAAGCTAGGCCCTGAGGTCCAGTCCTGTGGCTGAGCCTCACTGGAGGCATAAAACTGAAAGGAAACCAGGACGGCATTTTCAGGTGTATGTGTAAATTATTAAAGTGTGTCTGTGTGTGACAGGAGAGCTCTTCCGGCTTGTTTCTCTTCTCCCAGCGTTGTAGCCGGCCTGGGCTACCCGGCGGTGCCGAGAGCAGAGCCACTGCGGAGAGCAGAGCGCGGCATTAGACTTCATCAGGTTGGCCCAGAGAAACTTGTGGCACACCCGACTCTGACCCCCTTGTGCTCGCCGTATCCGCACCCCCGTTTCCTGAGCTCTGTCAAGGGCCTGAAGAACTGTCCCACTGGCCCCAAGCCGTGGGACGCACGACCCTGCACGCTCCCTTCCAGGAAAACAAACTCTGTTTGGGGGTGGGGGGTGCGGCGGCCTTTTTGTAGCCAAAAATGAAGCGGCCGCTTTAAGTGGAGCAAGTGGGTGGGGGGGGCTGGTGGCTCGGGTCACGTGGCAGAAGCGGCCTCGTCGGCTCCAGCTGATGATGTCGCCGCGGCGCCCCGAAGAAGGATTGGCGCAGGCCGCTCTCGGGGCGCCGAGGCCGCACCCTCCCCGAGCGAGGCGGAAGTCGCGGACGCCGTGGGGCGGAGGCGGGAGCGGCCGGGGCGGCGATGAGTGGTCTCGGCAGACTCTTCGGGAGGGGTGAGCTCGGCGAGGCGCGCCGGCGGGAGGTGCGGGCTGCTGGGGGGTGCGGGGAGGCCGTGGCCCCGGGCCGCCCCGAAAGCCGCGTGCGCGGCGCCGCGAGGCCTCCTCACGTGCCAGGGGGCCCCGCCTTGTCAGGGAGCCCGGCTCCGGCTGCCCTGCGTCCCCCGCCGCGGAGGGAAGGGCTGGGGGCCGGCGGGGGCGTGAGTGCAGGGTCCCCGCTGTGCAGGCGGGGGGGGGGGGCGAGTTTCCGCCTGGCACCCTCTAGTCCTTTCCGAAACGCTGGTGCTTCCTTTAAGCTGGCCAGGAGGGGATCTGAGGGGCTGAGGAAAGATTGCCTACGTAAAGCTCCTGTCTGGTGGGGGAGGACCGGCAAAAACTGGCGTATCCAGTGTCGTGTAGCGACTCGGGGAGGGAGGTATTCCTGCCCTCCAGGCCCGCACAGAAGCAGCGTGGGGCGCGGAGGGGCAAACAAAGGCCAGGTCAAGAAGGGCCTTGCAGGTCTCATTCAAGTTTTGGATTTTCTCCTGTAGGCAGTAGAGCGTGGAAGGATTCTAAGCAGGCAAGGGACATCTTTTTTTTTTTTTTTTTTTTTTTAATAACTGTTAGAAGTGCAGAAGATGAAGGGGAAAATTGAGATCAGATTTTTTTTCCTCTAGCCCCTGTACTTCATTCAGTTTGATCCTGTGGAATCAGGACCTTGGGCGTCTCCTAGGACAGCAAGTGGAACAGTGATTATAAAGAGTGACCAAACTCTGGTGGGGATGTGATAATGGGGCGGCTGTGCATGTGTGAGGGCAGGGGGTGTATGGGAAGTCGGTACCTTCCCGTGTGAACCTAAAAATGCTCTGAAAAACAAAGTATTATTTAAAGGAAAAAAAAAAAGGCTTGGAAATGACTTGAAAGGCAGCTTGGAATAGCAAAACAATACTGGATTTGGAAATCATACTGCCACATTTCAACTCCTCCTCAGTTCTTACTAGTTGTGATTTTAAACCAGAACAGTTTAACGTCTTTGTGCCTGTTTTCATATTTGTAAAGGGAAGATAGTACATTCGTTGTAGAGAGTCATTTGGGGATTAACAATAACGCAGTCAAGTGCCTAGCACGCACTACGCACTCAGTGACTGGTGGCAGACGTTTTTCCTTCACACAATATGGGCCTGCTTGATTGGACTCCAGGGAAGAAGGAGAAGGGGCCAACCCCTGAAGAGGCAATACAGAAGCTGAAGGAGACAGAGAAGATACTGATCAAGAAACAGGAGTTTCTGGAGCAGAAGATTCAACAGGAGCTACAAACGGCCAAGAAGCATGGGATCAAGAATAAGAGAGGTAACGGGGGAGAGGTGCCAGTAGGGCGGACCCAGGTGGGAAGCAAGGGCTTCTGGCTCTGACGTTCAGGGTGTGTGCTGGGTCAGCTGCCCTACAGGCTTTGCGGAGGAAGAAAAGATTGGAACAACAGTTGGCACAAACCGATGGGACATTGTCCACCCTGGAGTTTCAGCGTGAGGCCATTGAGAATGCCACCACCAATGCAGAAGTGCTTCGTACCATGGAGCTTGCTGCCCAAGGCATGAAGAAGGCCTACCAGGACATGTGGGTACGGGGGGAGGGGAGCAGGGGGCCCAGGCACTGGGGAAAGTAGCTTGGTATTGTACTTTGAATCCTAAAACCTCTCAGAATGTGAATTTCTAGTATAGATGCCTGTGGCAGCTAGACCCCTGTCAGCCTCCTTGCTTCCTGTAAGATCTCTTTGCTGGCTAAAGCATTATAGGGAGGAAAGAGGATTTTTCTAATTTTTAAAGACCCTTCAGAGAGGGGAGTGCAGCCTGGCCTTCCCCGGGGTGGCTTCTCGCCAATTCTCAGGCCAGCCTTGCCTCTGTACAATTTCCCAGGGGTCTCTTCTACCCGATCGCCATGGATTTATCAGCCTGAGGCCAGAGACAGGAGGGGCTTCATTCATGCAAGACGGGAGAACCAGAAGGGTCGTTGCCTGATTTCTTGGCTGTGTGTCTTGTTCTCAGGGACATTGACAAGGTGGATGAACTGATGGCTGACATTACAGAACAACAGGAGGTGGCCCAGCAGATCTCAGATGCCATTTCTCGGCCTGTGGGCTTCGGAGATATTGTGGATGAGGTGACTGCGAGTGAGGGGTCAGGGATATAGGAGAAAGCGGGAGACCAGCCAGAAGGAATGCCCAAGAGAATCATGGGGCAAGTTTGGGGGAGGAAAGGGACTCCAAAAGTGGTATGTTTTTGGAAGTAGAAGTTCCCTTTCTTCATCTTTTTTTTTTAAGATTAATTGATTGATTAATTAATTAATTAGAGCATGAGATCATGGGAGGGGAGGGACAAAGGGAGAAAAGAGTCCTAAGCGGACTCTGTGCTGATCTCGGAGCTCGACATGGGGCTCGATCTCACAACCCTGAGATCACAATCTGAGCTGAAACCAAGAGTCGCATGCTTAACCACCTGTGCCACCCAGGCGCCCCTCGTTTCTTCCTCTTCACGGTTTTGTTGTTCCATATCCAGGATGAACTGTTGGAGGAGCTAGAGGAGCTGGAGCAGGAGGAATTGGCCCGGGACTTGTTAACTGTGGGTGACAAGGAGGAAGAACCCCCCATTGAACTGCCCAGTGTACCGTCTACACATCTGCCTGCAGGACCAGGTACTCAGGGCTGTTCTATTGTGTTCAGGACTTGAGGAGGTGGGGTAGATACAGGGAAAGATGATTCCTCTTACATCCTGCTTCAAAGGAACCAGGCAGAGAGGGCTGCTGCTACAGTTGCACAGGTTGCTGACTGCGTGAGGGCACTTGGCTGAACAGGAATGAAGACTAAAGTCCAGCTTGGGCCTCACTCAGCAAGCTGGGTACCCTGGTGTAAGGCTGCAAGTGCTGGGAGAGAGAGAGAGAGAGAAGCACATTTTCCTAATTCGTTCAGGGGTGCTCTGGGAATTAGCAGCAGTCCAGCAAGCAGAAGGACCGCACCTTTAGGTTCTTTGCTGGGGAGAGAAAATTCAGCAGACTCAGGGTTCTAGCAGGGGATTGTTGGCAGTTGCTATGGCCCTAACCCTTTTCTTTCTTTCTCTGGATGTCCTTGTCCCCGAAGCTCCCGAAGCAGATGACGATGAGGAAGCACTAAAGCAGCTGGCTGAGTGGGTATCCTGATAAGTCTCGGCTTGTTTTCCCGGTGCTGCCTTCATTGGTGTCTTTTCCTTAAGTGCCAAGTGCTAAGCTAAAGGAACACGGCCTTTTGGGGAGGTCCTGCTGAGGGTGATCGTGTGACCCTGCCTGAAAAGGGGTTGTCACCCTCCCCTCCCTGGCTCAACTCTGAAGAAGGACCTTGGTGTGAGAGGAGCCCCTGGGCTCCCTTCTCTTTGCAGTTACAGTGCCCTTGTTGCCAATAAAATCGGGCAGGTGGAACCATAGTGCTTCTGCTGCCGCGTCTGCACCTGAAACTCGTCCCTGGTCTTTGGAGCTTTGTTTCAAGCAGTGAATCACAGTGGGAGTAATGAAGGGAGTAACGAAGTACTGGAACAGAGAGCAAACGGGAGGTGACAATACCTTGACCGCCTGTGTTCTAGGTAGCTACTGGTTCGTCTTTCAAGTTGGTTTGTCTCGAGTCGCCTCGTGCTGAGGTTGAGCACAAGTCTGACTTATCTCAGAACCGTGTGCGACTGTCTCTGAGTCTTCTCGCATTGCTTTCCCCCAGTCAGGCCTCTGCCAAGACAGCCCTCTGATTTACTACTCATTCTCTTTTGCAAAGCCCATTTTCAAGGACAGGGAGGGAGGATACAGGGATAAAGGAGCCAGTAGCTTTCCTTTATTCAGAACCCACGATGAATAGGCTTGGTTTGAACTGTCATTTTGGCCTGCTTGCTTGCTTTCTTTCTTTCTTTCTTTCTCTTTCTTCTATAAAGATTTATTTATTTTGAGACAGCGTGTGTGCACAAGCAGGAGGGGCAGAGGGAGAAGGAGAATCCCAAGCTGACTCCTTGCTGAGCACAGAGCCTGATGCGGGGCTCAGTCCCACAACCCCGAGATCACAGCCCAAGCCGAAACCAAGAGTGAGACGCTCAACCAACTGCGGCGCCCGGGTGCCTTTGTCGTTTCTGTTTCTAAGAGCAATAGAGGAGGGGCCGTGAGTCACTGGGATTGTTCCAATAGTGGTTAAGGTGGCATCTGGAAAAGGGAAAAGGAACCAAGATATTTCACACATCCTGATACCCATTTCAAAGAGAACAAATAATGCCATCCCTCTAGACTGAACAGAGGCAGAGCCATAACCAAACAGCAACCAGGGCCTCTACCCCACTGCTTGAACATTTAGAATGCACAGAGATGTAAAATAATGAGCATTTACTTAGCCAGAATAATGACGCTTCCCCAAAGTGGGTGTTCATCCCAGCACCCTCTCCCCCGTGAACCATGTATGAGCTACATTGGGAATTATCCTGTTGACTTAACAGATGTCAAGATGATGGGTTACAGACTCTGGTTAGAAATCCACCTGTTACCCTCAGTAGTGTTCCCTGCTAAGGTTCCCCTGAGGAAAGAATGTCTGATCCCAGCTGATGAAACTATATCAGAAATAGATTTATTTTTGGTATAAAAGATTTTTAGCCCCAGACCCTCCTGCTTTGCTCCTCTCTCAACCCCTTCCTTCAACCACTTTTACGTATTGATTTCCAAGGATTGGTGCCGATTAGTGGTGCTGGGGGGTTGGCACATGGCCTCAAGCAGCCTGAGCTCATGGGTGGGTTGCTCAGGCTGGAACTTGAGCACCCAAGGATCCTTGATGATGTCCAGGATGGTGGCACGCTTGGTGGCTTGGCGTAGCGTCTGGAGAACCAGGTTCTAGGGCAGGGGAAAGAGAGGTCTTGGCTGAGCTCGCCCCCCATTGTGCCACACAGGCAGTGAGCAGTTGGACCTAAGAGAGAAGCAGGATAGCCCATCACACCACTCTGGTGAAAGGGGGTGTGGCCCTGATTTTATCCTGAAGAGCTGGGCATTTAACTCCCTGGCAGAGAGGGAAAGGAAGGGTACCTTGGGGGAAAACTCTTGCATAATCCCCTTCTGGCCTAAAAGAGGCTGAAACCTGCTTATGACTCACATGTAAGGTGTGGCGCCCAGGGGTGTTGCCCTTTAAGCTCCCTCCCCGCCGACTACTCTAGGGCAGGGGCTAAAGTGTGAGATGTTCTGGTGGGGAAGGGCCTCCCTAGGGTGGTGGGGGCCTGGGATGGGTCTTCCCTCCCTGTGGGTCATCCCTGAGGCCTCAGCCCTCCTGGGGGAGCCAGCACCTTGCACTCCTGGGAGATGGAGTGGTTAGATGGAAAAGTGACCTCCTTTTGAGTTTCTTTCAGCAGCTTCTTGAGATTGGTGTCATCAAAGGGCAGCCGGGCGACCACTAGAGTGTAGAGGATGACGCCCATGCTCCAGGTGTCGGACAGGAAGGGGTTGTAGGGCAAGCCCTGCAAGATCTCCGGGCATGCGTAAGCAAAGCTGCCACAGTAAGTCTGGCTGAGGTGGGTAAAGCAGCTCATTTGGCGGTAAGAAGGGCTACTGTGCCCTGTGTGGTTAGAGGGCACCATCTTGGCGAAGCCAAAGTCCGATATCTTCACGTTCTCCCGCTTGTCCAGCAACAGGTTCTCCAACTTTAAGTCCCTACCAGCAGCAGAAAGGCTGGGGGTCAGGCTGGGGAGAGGGCTTAGTATTAGACCGGGAGCTGAAGGGCCAGGGGTCAGAGGCTAGAGACGGAAAAGATCAAGTGGGAGAGAGGTGCCATTATGAGGACACGAGGTAGAGAGGAAGGAGCCATGGAGTTGGGAGAGGATGGTCCCTGAGGACCCCCGGGGGCTCGTCACTGTAGTTCAGAGTGCCGTGCTCACAGTGGGCGCTACAGAAACGTTCCTGAGCAGAGAATTAAAATAGAGCGGATGAACGGGCCTAGATAACTGAGGCAGGTCAGGGGAGGAAAAGAGGGCAGAAAACGGGAAACATGCGTAAGCCCCCTAGAGAGCCCAAAGGCCCCAGCCTGGGCGGCAGCGCCCTCACCGATGCACGATGCCCTTGCTGTGCAGGTAGGCGATGCCCAGGGTCATCTGGGAGAACCACTTGCCAGCGAGGGGCTCAGAGCAAGCCCCGTAGCGCTGGATCCACTCAAGGACATCACCGCCCTGAGCCAGCTCCAGAATGATGTATACTCGGGATGTGGTTTCGATGGCCTGGTAGAAGTTGATGAGGTACTTGTGCCGCAAGACCTTCATGACCTGGCCCCGGAAGAGGGACCCATCACACCTGGGAAGGGAGAACCCTGGCTGTGCTCCCAGCCCTCCTGCTGTCCCACGGCTAACTTACTGAGAACTCTGCAAGAGGATGAAACTCCAGAGGGCTGGGTGGTCTGTGGGCAAACCCTATGCTTTGGACTTTGACTTTGTGAAGGGCTGGACGTAGGTGGGTGGGTGGGTGCAAAGAGGTTGAATTTACATCATTTTCCTGCTGCTTAGTAAGACATTCAGCCCTGATTGGGGGTCAGGGGGTGTTCTGGCTCCACCCCCTCCTAACCATACCCCTTCTGAGAAGTCTTAAGCAGCTTGGGATCAGTTCCCTCTTCCAGCCCCCTTTCCAACCTGTATCTCACGGGGCAGGAACTTGTTAAGATAGTCCTCAGAGGCCTTCTTCTTTGAGATGATCTTGACAGCCACCATGACCTTCTGCTTTGTGTAGTAAGCCTCGTACACCGTCCCATAGGAGCCATTGCCAATGACCTTGCCCACCTCATAACCATAGTCCTCCATGACGGAGCGGTAGGCCGAGGTGGGTGGTGCTGCCTCCAAGGTGTCTCCCTTCCCCATGGTGTTGGGCTTGCTGAGAGCGGGGAACCTTGCTACTTAAAAGCCTGTTATCTGCTCAGAAAGCCAACCTTGAGCCACTGAGGGCTAGGGTACCAAAGTAAAGTCAGTCTCCGAATGCTTGCCTATACAGTCACGCAAGTCTGGGATGCTGGGCTCAACTCTCCACTAGGAACGTGGAGGGGGAAGAAGGGAGCAGCAGTTCTTTTTGTCTCCGCTAGCTGTTGTTACTTCTCTTCTTGGTTACGGAACTCCCCAAGGTCCCATGTTCCACATACATCACAATTCACCTTCTTTCTACCATTGGCCACAAGGCTTGAGAATGAAGGGCATTGTGAAACATGTCCCTGGAGGCAACTTCTACAGTCTGGTGAGATTCCCCCCCCCCCCCAATAGATCTAGTCCTTTCAACCATTCATGTTTATTAAGCACCCACTGTGTGCCAGGCCATGTGCTGAGTACTGGGATAAAATAGCCAATAACACCAATAGAGACCCTGTGCCCCTAGAGTTTATTATCCAGAATGAGAAACACAAGTGTGAGAATAATACAGAGAACTGCAGTGAGTGTCGTAGAAGCCTATTCTAAGGAATCTTAACCTTCTAATGCTTTTTGATCGTTTGGCTTAAAGCAACCACCTTTTTTCTTTCTTTTTTTTTTTCCAAGTTGAGCTGGGCTCGGTGGTTCTTCTGGTGGGTCTCGTCTTAGCTGGGATGGTTTGTTTCTGTGGCACATGGTCTCACTATCCAGCGGACTAGCCGAATTCCTTCACATAGTAGCACTGAATTTCAAGAGGAAAAAAAAATCAGAAATTGCATGATCAATTAAGCCGAGACTCCAAAATTGCAAAGCATCACTTCCATACCTTTATACGAGTAAAGACAGTTACAAAATTACAAGGGTCTCAGGTTGAAGGGGTGGAATGGATTCCACGAAATGCATGCTTTTCTTGCTTCCCATGACCCTAAGTTCTGTAGTTTTTCTCCTATCCCTCTAGCCATTCCTCAGACTTCACTGGAGCCTTATCTTCTCTCTCTGTCCCTTAATCATATCTTCATGGTTCTACCACAGGCCTTATTTCCTCAGAGCTTTATGTCCTCCCATTAAGATCTCACCCAGTCCCAACACCAGTTATTACATCGATGCTGACTGCTCCTAATCTCATCTCTATCCCAGAGGTCGTCTGGAGTTCCAGGGCCGGCATCCAGTTGCTCACTGAACATCACATGGACATGTCTTTCGCGGGTATCTTAAACTCACTATGTCCAAAGGTGAACTCTTCGTGTTCTCGCCCTAGACTTCCTCTTTCTGTTGTTGTTGTGTGTGTGTGTGTTTTTAAGATTTTATTTGTTAGAGAGAGAGAGAGAGAGCGAGCACAAGCAGGGGGAGTGGCAGGCAGAGGGAGAGGGAGAAGCAGGTGGGACTTGATCCCAGGACCCCAGGATCATGACCTGAACCGAAGGCAGTCACTTAACCAACTGAGCCACCCAGTGGCCCTCTGTTAAGTTCTGTACTCGTCTTCAGTTTACACCCCCAGTGTCATCCTAGACCCCTCCCTCTGCCTCAGCCCCTACATCCAATCTGTCACCTCTTCTACTTCCTAGTTACCTTTAATAATACATTCCAGGCTCTTGAAGCGGCTGCCACGGCCTTACGTCAAGCCTCCATCAACTCATCATTCTAGCAAGCTTTCTATTCCCCTCCAGTCTTCACCCTGAACTCCAAGGCATAACACTGATTTTATTCCACTTAAAACAATTTAATGCCTCCTCATTCTCCTCAGGATCAAGTCCAAATTCTTTTATATGGCTTCGAGGCTTTCAACATCTGACCCTGCTTACCTCTCCAATTTCATCTTTTTTTAAGATCTTATTTTTATTTATTTGACAGAGAAAGAGCCCAAGTAGGCAGAGCAGTAGGCAGAGGGAGAGGGAGAAGCAGGCCCCTTGATGAGCAGGGAGCCCAATGCGGGGCTCGAACCCAGGACCCTGGGATCATGACCTGAGCTGAAGGCAGATACTCAGCTGACTGAGCCACCCAGGCGCCCCCAGTTTTATCTTTTAACATACATGCAATGCTCCAGTCAAACAGAATTACCTTTCCTTCATTGTTCCCTCTGTCCTGGCAAACCCCTACTCTTCCTTGAGGACTTAGCTCATGAGCTGTTTTAAGGACACCTTTACTGACTGCTCAAGCCCAAACGGAATGTTCCTCCTTCCTGGGTGCTCCCAGAGCCCCAGTACTTCGTCACAGCATCTAACGTAGTGTCTGTAATTGTGTTCTTTCTGCTTGCATCTCCCACTAGGACTGTAAGGGAAGTCAACTGACAAGAAGAGGGAGATGAAGTCAGAGATTTGAGAAGAATGGGTTGTGGAGAATGGAAGAGAGCTGATGTGGAAAATGAGCAGGATCACTGGGCAGCACTGGGGGTCCAACTGAGGTTAAAAGCACAATTTACAGACATGTGATTTTAACACAGTGTTAAGATTTTTTTAGCATCTTGGGTATAGGTGCTTGAATATTTTTTTTTTAAGATTTATTTATTTGACAGAGCACAAGCAGGGGGAGCAGCAGAGGGAGAGGGAGAAGCAGGCTCCTTGCTAAGCAGGGAGCTCCATGTGGGGCTCGATCCCAAGACCCTGGGATCCCGACCTGAACCCAAGGCAGATGCTTAACCGACTGCGCCACCCAGGCGCGCTGTTAGGTGCTTGAATATTGACAGATGAACCCAAGATTAAGGTTTCCCTTGGCAGCTGGAACGAAAGAATGGAAGAGAGGCATCAAGAACGCAGGCAAGAATGTGGCTGAGGTGATGGAATGCGGAATCTAAGCTGCGTGGGTTAGACAGACAAGCTAGGAAAAGGCCAAAGGGAGAAAAGGAGGGGCTGCAGGTCTCAGTGAAACGGGAGAACACGTTTGGAGGGAATAACAGAGGACAAGAGATTGTGGTCTCTTGCTAGAGGGGTTACCTGGATTTAAGACTGCGGGTGTGTGCAGGGTGGGGGGTGGCACGCAGGGGAAAGAACAAGAGAAGAATCAGATTTATTTTCTATCTCCCAAAAAACCCAACTCCAACAACAGACTGTGCTGTAGGCTACTGGTAAATTCCTGTTTATTGACAGCCTGCTGATCCTGTCGGCAGGGTAGCTCCACAGTTTGCTGGAAGCCAGATCTCCAGTCTCCAACCACCAAGATGAGTTGTCCAGGGCACACCGTGGCAGGGAGGCCCGCCCAGCCCCACCCATCTTCTCCTCTGGATAGGTAGCTGGCCCGTGGATAGGTGGCATGGTGGCAGCTCTGTCCTCACCATGTCCAGCAGGTAAACCAGTTCATTCAAAAGATGTGTATTAAGCTGCCTACTTTATACAAAAGCACTGCTAAGTCCTAAGGATATCAAGATGGATAAATTACAGTCTTCCTATGAGTAGTTAGTAATTAGCAAGGAAGACAGACCCATAAGAAGTAAAATAACAGTACAGTGAGATGAAGTGCTATAAACAAAGACTGGAAGATGTGGAGGCAGGCTTTATAGAGGAGGCATTTGCACCGCTCAAGAGGAGTCTCCAGGCAGGTAAGTAGGGAATGGTAGATTGGGCAGCCTAGGCTGAAGAAATTATGAGGCTTGCGGGCTTCAGAGAACACGACATTCAAGATTCTAATCTGAATACAGGATAGGGTTCCAAAGGGTAACGTACCTGGAGAAGTAATAAAGATCCAGGTCCGACAGGCCTCATGTACCAAGCTTTTTAGAGTTTATCCTCTGTGCTCATGGTCCAATTTTGGTCAAAATGGCCAAAGTCAGAGCCTGTTAAAAAAAAATGATGCCTAGTCACCCCCTCCTCCAAGATCCTGATTTCGTGGCTCCAGATCTCTGTTTTTAATAAGCTTCTGGCTGAATCTGGTGCACATTAAGATTTGAGAACCACTGTTGCAGGAAACAGTATATACAGTGTGTGTGTGTGTATGAATCTTTACAGCAGCAGATGGAAAATGGATCCAAGGGGGGGGGGGTGACCAGGAGACTAGCAAGGTGGCTATCATGGTGATTTAGGTGAGAAAGGATGGGACCTGAACCAAGGGAGCAATGGAAGGCAAGTCCTTGGGAGATACTGAGGAAATAAGAGCAGGGGGGCTTGATGGCATTGATCTGAGGAGGCTGGGGGTTGAGACGGGGAGTAAGTGAGAAAGAATCCCAGGTTTCTGGCTTCTCTGTTACTTTTCTCATTACCAAATTCACTGATTATCTAAAAAACTCAATCCCCTACTTCCTAGAACCTCACCTCCTCTTGCAGGGAGGAGGGCTGGGTCAGAGAGGGCAGAAGAGGGTCAATGGAGGACTTTTCAGGCCAGGAGCCCTTGTGATTTTCCCTTGTAGGACTTCTTTCCCTGGGGAAAGGGAACATTAGTCTGCGTCCTTACATGCTGCCCCCAGGTGGCCAAACGGAAGTCACTGCCCTGGGTGTGATCTTCAAAACTGCCCTAATGGCAGAACCCCTTAAAGTAGCGGAGACAAAGGTAAATTTTCCAAAATAATCCGCAATACAAAATTAAGAAAAGCCCGAACACATACAGATAAATACGAACAAAAACACTGAAAGAGTCGAACGTATGCCAAGATTCTTTACCTGCAAATAACAATAACCCTGTCAGGCTGCCCAACTCACCAGATAATAGAGCTGACACCCTGTCTGCGTGCCTCCGCACCAGACCGGGCTAAGGTTTGCCTATGTTCAAACAAGGGACTGTCATTACGTGGCCAGGGAGGCCTCCAGCGCAGCCTCGGGAAGATATTTTTATTCATGTATTTATTTTTCGGCGGGGGACCATTCGTGACGGGTTGGGAGAAGCAGTGAGGTGAGATCCAGATTCCAAGACCCTTGCACGGCCAGTGCCCGCGCTGTCCTAGCACAGAGACACCCAAAGCCTCACTCACCCCCGCCCGGGTCGGGGGCCATGGACCGCCTCTCAGAGCTCGCCCTCTGCAGTTGGTGGCGAGCCCCATTGGCTCAGCCGGCAGATGCTCCGGGGCGTCCACCAGCCGCCACCCGGGCTCCGTCTCCTGGACAGTCACTGGATGCGTGCGGCGGGCACGGCTCCCCGGCTTGCGCCGGTGCCCCAAGTCTTCCCGGGTACGGGCGTGCGGTCCGGAGGCAGCCTCAGGCCTAGCCCCTGCCCGAGCAACCGTCGGCGGAGCGGCGCCGGAGGCGTGGTCCCCTCTCGGCTCCGGGAAAGGAGCTTTCCGCTGGCCTGAGGCCCCCGCGGGCGAGGCGGAAGTGGTAAGACTGACGTGTCCTGGGCCGCGCTGCAGATCGCCGGGAGGGCGCCCGGCCGGGGGGCGGCTAGCCGAGCCTTGCGGGCTCTCCGGAGCCGGGCCGGCCTCCCGGCTGGACAAGGCTCGTCGGGAGCACTCCACTAAACCGAGTGCGGCGTCCCGCGTGGTGCGGCCGCAGCCGCTGCGATCAGGCAGCGCGGCGGCCAACCCCGTGGAGGTCGGTCGTCAGGTCCTCTCCGGACCGCCGCTAGCGCGCCGCTCTGGGGGAGACCCGGGCAGGAGCCCAAGGGCAGCTACGGGGCCGTAGAGGCCGCGGGCGCCGCCTCGGCCAGCCCTACCCGAGCGGTGAGGACCCCGCGGGTGCCGCGGGAAGGTGCTCGAGGTGCGGAGCCGCGCGGCGTTGCCATGGAAACGGGCTGGGGCGCGCGGGGAGGTCCCGGGCAGGCGGGCTGCGGGACAGGGACCCCAGATCCAGAGGACGAGGAAGCAGAGGCGGACAGAGACAGTATTGTGTGCGGGTCGGGGGCGGCCTTCCGAGGGAGGGTTCGAGAGGCCAAGGGGAGTAATTGGAGCTACGGGGCTTGCTTTCCAAGGACCGGACTCGGCGCGTCAGCCAGTTGATCCCTGGTTTTCATAACTGCAGGATTCCCCCAAACAGGTTCCACTGCCTTAAGGATGACAGTCCTAGGGCACCCGCGGAATTGGAGCTGCCAGTGGTTGCCATTCCTGATACTGCTGCTGGGCACAGGCCATGAGCCAGGGGTGGAAGGTGTGACACACTACAAGGCCGGTGACCCTGTCATTCTATATGTCAACAAAGTGGGACCCTACCACAACCCTCAGGAGACTTACCACTACTATCAGCTTCCAGTCTGCTGCCCTGAGAAGATCCGTCACAAAAGCCTTAGCCTGGGTGAAGTGCTGGATGGGGACCGAATGGCTGAGTCTTTGTACGAGATCCGCTTTCGGGAGAACGTGGAGAAGAGAATTCTGTGCCACATGCAGCTCAGTTCTGCACAGGTCAGCCTCTCCACATTGGCGAGCACTTAGCCTTCCCTCCCAGGGACCAATAACAGTGCCTTCTAATTTACGGTTTTATAGCACCTCTATGGAAAGGATCTGACTTGATTCTAACTACAACCCTACTGGTAGGCAGGAGGACAGGTGGTATTACTTGCATTCAGTTGAGGAAGAAACATACTTGCTCAAAAGTGACTTTTCCAAGACTACATGGATTTTGAATTGCAGAGGTGATCCTAGAGCCCAGGGCTCCTGACTCCAAGCTGCTCTGTTGGTAATAAGATCTCAACTGTCACTCCTGCATAGTTGTTTCCTTCCAAACCTACCTCTTGGCTTTCTTAACTAGCCCTTTTACACTCTTATCTTTCCCTGTGACACTTTTTTTTCTTTAGCAGATCCTATCTTAGGGCACTTTTCTTTAGTCTACCCCAGACCTTCTTACACCTTGCCTTTCTCCTTTTTCTACACCCTAACCCCTGTCAAGTCATATTGTTCTTCTTGAAGAATCCCAGCATACTAGGATCTAACCCAGTGGTTCTCAACAGGGGGCAGTTCAGTTTTGTCTCTCAAGGGACACTTGGCAATGTCCGGAGATGATTTTGTCACTATGGGGGGTGCTGCTGACATCTAGTGGGAAGAAGGCAGGGATGGTGCATATTACAATGCACAGGACAGCTCCCCACAATAAAGAATTATCCAGCCCCAAATGTGAGTAGCGTGCAGGCTGTGAAACCTTGCTCTGACCCTCTGCCCGGAGAGGCGTTGTCTGACTCCTGACCCGCTCTTTGTAGGTGGAGCAACTGCGCCAGGCCATTGAGGAACTGTACTACTTTGAATTTGTAGTGGACGACTTGCCAATCCGCGGCTTTGTGGGCTACATGGAGGAGAGCGGCTTCCTGCCTCACAGCCACAAGATAGGGCTCTGGACCCATTTGGACTTCCACCTAGAATTCCATGGAGATCGAATTATATTTGCCAATGTCTCAGTGCGGGACGTCAAGCCCCACAGCTTAGACGGGCTACGACCTGATGAGTTCTTAGGCCTCACCCACACCTACAGTGTGCGCTGGTCTGAGACTTCAGTGGAGCGTCGGAGTGACAGACGCCGTGGTGACGATGGTGGTTTCTTTCCCAGAACACTCGAGATCCATTGGTTGTCCATCATCAATTCCATGGTGCTTGTGTTTTTACTGGTGGGTTTTGTGGCCGTCATTCTCATGCGTGTGCTTCGAAACGACCTGGCTCGATACAACCTGGATGAGGAGACTACGTCTGCAGGTTCTGGTGATGACTTTGACCAAGGTGACAATGGCTGGAAAATTATCCATACAGATGTCTTCCGCTTCCCTCCATATCGTGGTCTGCTTTGTGCTGTGCTTGGTGTGGGTGCCCAGTTCCTGGCCCTTGGCACTGGTGAGGTGATAAAAATTAATCAGGGATTTCTCTCAAGGGGTAGAACTAAACAGGTGGTTTGTTCTGGAAAGATCTGCAGATCTTCTCTTCTGTCCAAGGTGAGGGGCAGACCTAAGGGGTGGGGTGGCCTTGGAAGGGATGTGTATGGGGGCACATGGGTGGCTCAGTCAGTTCAGCATCTGACTCTTGATCTCAGCTCAGGTCTTGATCTCAGGGTCATGAGTTCAAGCCCAGCATGGCATGGAGCCTACTTGAAAAAAAAAAAAAAAAAAAAAAAAAAGGATGTGGCTCTTCAGTTGTGGGTTTGCTGGACAAGAGAATTAGGGGATACTGTTTTCCTGGAGACCTTGGGTCTGGGTGAAAGGGGAGTGATTCCTCTGAAATTGCCAGAAAAGGGATAGGTTGAGACCTGACACAGGCTTTCCGCTACCACCCTGCAGGCATTATTGTCATGGCGCTGCTGGGCATGTTCAATGTGCACCGTCATGGGGCCATTAACTCGGCAGCCATCTTGTTGTACGCCCTGACCTGCTGCATCTCTGGCTACGTGTCCAGCCACTTCTACCGGCAGATTGGAGGCGAGCGTTGGGTGTGGAACATCATTCTCACCACCAGCCTCTTCTCTGGTGAGGACTGCCCTTTCCCTGGTGGGCTGGCCTGGTGGGCCGATTTGAGGAACTTTGAATACATTGTGGAACCTGGGATAGAGTTAGAGTCAGGCTTTAAGGGAATAAAAATAGGCAAAAGAAACAAAACCATTCAGAAGAATGCATTTCTTTTGCACAGTCAAAAGTTAAGTCCTTAAAATATTCTAGGCAGCATGTAAGCACTTGACACACCTTCATCTCATTTAATCCTCACAGTAACCCTATGTGGTAGGTAATATTATCCCCATTTTACAGATGAGGAAATTGAACTTCAGGCTGGTTAAGTAATTTGCCTGACATTACACTCCTAAGAGGGAGTGGAGCAGGTTTCAGACCCAGGCAGTCTGACTCAAGCGCCCATATTCTCGACCATTATGTGAAGAGCGAAATAACACTCTTTCTGGAACTTATTTTTCGATACTCCCCCTTTAAAAAAAATATATTTTTTTAATTTGGAGGTGGCTACCCGACTCTAGCCTTACAAGCCAGTTTGTCCTTTCAAAGGCAGTAGTGGGTGCATTCTAAGCTTTTTGTGTTCCCAATCCTGTCTGATTTATATTTCATCACATTTATGTTTGAACCAGAGCTTTCTGAAAACAGGGCCTTAATCCAAAGTGAGTCTCACGCTCGGAATCAGGGATGCCATGGCAGGACGGGACCTTGGAGGCAGGTGGATTGTGTCACTCTTAGATCATTACGTAACAACTGCCTTGCTCTTTAATGATAATGGATGGGGGAGGGGTTGTCGGTAAGATAAGGCCCGGGAAACCGCGGGATGTTGAAGGGCGAGGTCTGCCTGGGAGCAGGATGCTTCAGCCCTCTCCGTTCGGTCCAGTCTGAGTGTCTGGCCCCAGGGATGTAGCTCCGCCTGCTGACCCTCCTTCTGGGGGCCCGTCCCTGCAGTGCCTTTCTTCCTGACGTGGAGTGTGGTGAACTCGGTGCACTGGGCTAATGGTTCGACACAGGCTCTGCCAGCCACCACCATCCTGCTGCTTCTGACGGTTTGGCTGCTGGTGGGCTTTCCCCTCACTGTCATTGGAGGCATCTTCGGGAAGAACAATGCTAGCCCCTTTGACGCACCTTGTCGCACCAAGAACATCGCCCGGGAAATCCCCCCCCAGCCCTGGTACAAGTCTACGCTCATCCACATGACTGTTGGAGGCTTCCTGCCTTTCAGGTATCCTCCCTTTATGCCACAGCCGTCAATCTCAGGTTCCTGACTTTTCCTTTCCCAGTACCCTGACCCAACAAGAGGGATAATCTCTGGTTCAGCTTTACCAGTAAGAGATCATGAAATGGGTCCTCCTTTCTCCAAGCAGGACTCCGCTTGAAGCAGTTCACAGGTGACGGTGTCTCACCTAGAAGGCTCGCCAGAGACATTGCTCCTGTCCCCATGTTTCTGCTTTCTGACTTTAGTGTCCACAGGGACCGCGTGGGGCTTGAAGCGTATTCAGTTTGTTGAGTACCTCTGGTGCCAGGCAGATAAGACAGCAGAAGATAAAGCAGACAAGATCCTTGCTCTCCACCGGTGAGAGCAGATGTTCTTGAAATGAGCACCGCTAGTCATGGGGAGAAGAGTCCCCATGGAGCCAGGAACTCCAGGGCAGGGAGTGGAGTGGACCCACTTTCCACAGTGACCCGTGCCATGCAGGGGTGGTGGCTGGGCGTGGAGCTGGCCGCTGTGCCGGCGGCGCACAGCCCTTTAACGCTGTGTGTCGTCTCTTCTCTTCACAGTGCCATCTCTGTGGAGCTGTACTACATCTTTGCCACAGTCTGGGGCCGGGAACAGTACACTTTGTACGGCATCCTCTTCTTTGTCTTCGCCATCCTGCTGAGCGTGGGGGCGTGCATCTCCATTGCGCTCACCTACTTCCAGTTGTCTGGGGAGGATTACCGCTGGTGGTGGCGATCTGTGCTGAGTGTTGGCTCCACTGGGCTCTTCATCTTCCTCTACTCCGTCTTCTACTATGCCCGGCGCTCCAACATGTCAGGGGCGGTACAGACAGTAGAGTTTTTTGGCTACTCCTTACTCACTGGTTATGTCTTCTTCCTCATGCTAGGCACCATCTCCTTTTTTTCTTCCCTAAAGTTCATCCGTTATATCTACGTTAACCTCAAGATGGACTGAGTTTTGGGGGGCAGAACGATTGCCCTTCTCTCCCTTTCTTCACGTCCGGAGGCCCACTGATCTCTCTTACCCACGTCTCTTCTGATTGAGTGACTGAATTGTGTGATGGCGTTGTTGCCTTCCCCTTTGCCCTTTGGGCCTCCCTTCCCCCGGAGGGCCTGGAAATTGCAAATCTCTATTATATAAGGAGTATATATTTGAACTTTGTAAGTTGCCTTTAGTTTTGGTCCTGATTTTTCTTTTTACAATTATCAAAATAAAATTTATTAAGAAAAAGGATCCTGTGGTTGGAGGGTTTGGTCTGGATGTAGCAACTCGAGCCCTGCCGTTAAGGGCCCTGTCCCTTAGAAAGCCCGGTCGGCGGCGGAACGCACGCAACGCGAGTTCTCCGCGGAGCTTGGGAACTCTCGGCCGGGGGAACCTGCCTTGCCGGGGCCTGTTTCCGCGGCTCGGCGGGCGCTCAGGCCGACGGAAGCGGCGAAGCCCGAGCTCCCTGCGGGAAGCGGGTTGAATCACCCTGGCGACGGGCGGGGCGCGCAGCAACGCCCTTTCCGCCGGAAGCGGGTTTCAGGGCCTCCACGTGCTGTCCCTCCCCCCGCCCGACCCAGTAGCGGCGGCTCGGCTGCTGCCATGGAGCCCACCGGGCTGGAGCAGATCCTGCGGGAGCTGCTGCTGCCGGACACCGAACGCATTCGCCGGGTACGGGACAGGGGGGACCCGGCCGGGGCGAACGGGAGGTGGTGGGAAAGGCCCGACTCTGACCCCGGGACTCCTCGCAGGCCACGGAGCAGCTCCGGACCGCCCTTCGGGACCCGGCCGCCCTGCCCGCCCTCTGCGACTTGCTCGCCTCGGCGGCCGACCCTCAGGTGAGGCGCCTGCCCCTTCCCGCGGAGCGTCCCATAGTACGCCACCGGTCGAGCCCCAGCTTGCCCTCTGCGGCCCGCCCAGCACCTTCCTGCCCGGACCCTCACATGCGTGCTTCCTCGTCCCAGATCCGCCAGTTCGCGGCCGTGCTGACCCGCAGACGCCTGAGCACCCGCTGGCGACGGCTGGCGGCGGAGCATCGGGAGAGGTGGGCGGGGCCAGGGGCGGGGCGGAGGCGGCTCCTGGGCGGGCCAAGTGCCCACACCTGCCAAGTGCCCACACCTGCCACCTGTGTTCCAGCCTCAAGTCCCTGGTCCTGACCGCCCTTCAGAGAGAGACCGAGTAAGTGCCTACCTGCCTCCCGGTGGGATCCTGACTGACTCGAGGCTGAGACCCTGTGTGGGTTTCTGCCTTGTCTTTCAGCTCCGGACAGGGCCGGGGAGGGGGAAGGATGTCAGCTCTCCACCAAGGGTGGAGCAAGGGTTCTGAGACTGTGTTGAAGACTGAATTTCATGAGAATGGGCTGTGATGGTCTGCCAAACCCGAATCAGAAAAATGGAACCGAAATTCAGTCTGCGTGAGGCCAGGCTCACCAGATTACACACCCACCTTGCTGCTGGTCTCCCTGTGAGCCACCGTCTTATGTGTCCCAACTTGGCAGACCCTCTGTCCTGGCCAGCGTGTGCTGGGGAGGGTATTGGAGGGTGATTGGGGGTGGGGGGCAATCTCTCCTGTTTGCAGGCACTCCGTGAGCCTTAGCCTGGCCCAGCTCTCAGCCACCATTTTTCGAAAGGAAGGCCTGGAGGCCTGGCCTCAGCTCATGCAGCTTCTTCAGCACAGTACCCACAGCCCCCACATCCCAGAGAGAGAGGTACTAGCACATGCTGGGTGGGTGGGTGGGAGGGAGGGAGAGAGGGAGGGACTGAGAGACTGGGTAGACCATACAAGCTTTTCTCTCTCATCCCCTACACCTGGACAGATGGGGCTTTTGCTGCTAAGTGTGGTGGTGAGCTCCTGGCCTGAGGCCTTCCAGCCCCACCACCGGGAGCTTCTTCGGCTTCTGAATGAGACCCTTGGTGAGGTGGGGTCTCCTGGGCTCCTCTTCTACTCCCTGCGCACTCTGACCACCGTGGCCCCTTACCTGGGCACTGACGACGTGGTGAGATGTGGGTCCTCACCTTCCCTGGCTCCCTGTCCTCGGGCCTTCCACATCCTCGCCCTTGCGGATGCAGAACTACTTCGGGCTCTTTCTCTGCCATTTGTCATCCCTAACAGTTGGGGATACTGTGGGTGGCTGGACCTGGGCTCCTCCTGTGGCCAGGCTTTGAGGAAGCTGCCAGCTTCTGGGGCCTGAGATGAGCGAGCATGCATTATGCTTTTTGCCCTCCAGCCTCTCGCACGAGTGTTGGTGCCCAAGCTCATTGTGGCCATGAAGACCCTGATCCCTATAGATGAGGTGAGGACAACATTCAGGCTAGAGCTCTGTTGAGAGGAGAGTACAGGAGCACACGGCCTGGTCCCCTGAAGAAGAGCATGGCAACCCTGTGACTTGTCTGTCTGTCTGGCAGGCAAAGGCCTGTGAGGCTGTGGAGGCCCTGGATGAATTGCTGGAGTCAGAGGTGCCCATCATCACCTCCCACCTCTCTGAGGTCCTCACATTCTGCCTGGAGGTGAGCGGGGGATGGCCACGGCCTCTACTGCTTGTTTTGCTGGGAGTTTCCTTGCCTGTCTCTGATTCAAGTTACTCTCTGGGCAGGTGGCTAGCAATGTGGCTCTAGGTGACGCAATACGTGCACGGATTCTCTGCTGCCTCAGTTTCTTGGTTAAAGTCAAGAGCAAGGTGAGTACTCTCTGATGCACATTACTGCACCCCCATTTCCATCCTTCGTCTCAGTCCTGGGACATTTTGTTCATCTCAGGGGTATCTTTAAGTATTCAAGACTTGATATGGCCTCACCCCAGCTCCCGGCTGGGAGTTTGGGAATCTCCTGCTGGACCCTTTGTGGCCTAGGAGGCTGGAATTTTTTTCTTTTTTTTTAAGACTTACTTGTTTTAGAGAGAGAGCCATGTGCGCACGAGCAGGGGGAGGGACAGAGGGAGGGGAAGAGAGAATCTCAAGCAGATTCCCCACTGAGTATGGAGCCCGACGCGAGGCTTAATCCCATGACCCTGATATCATGACCTGAGCCGAAATCAAGAGTCAGACGCTTAACCGACTGAGCCACCCAGGCGCCCAAGGCTGGAATTTTTAATATGAGTCCATCTCGGGAGCAGATTCTCAGGGACACGGTTCCACCTTCCCTCTCAAGGCCTTACTGAAGAATCGTCTCCTGCCGCCCTTACTACATACCCTTTTCCCCATTATGGCTGCCGAGCCTGCCCTGGGCCAGCTGGATCCTGAGGACCAGGATTCGGAAGAGGAAGAGCTGGAGATTGGGCTGGTGGGAGAGACCCCCAAGCACTTTGCTGTACAGGTGGGATGTGCGACAGGGGTAGGGGCAGGGCATTAGGTCGCTATGGGGCAGAGATGGGTTCCAGCAAAGTCTTCCTGTCGTCTTTTCAGGTTGTAGACATGCTGGCACTACATTTGCCCCCCGAGAAGCTCTGTCCCTTGCTGGTAAGTGTTCTCTGTCCTTCTGGTGCCCCTGTCCCCCGGCGTGCCTAGTTTCCTACCACTGAGGATATTTGGGCCCTGGCACGTGTGGCGGGCCAGTTGCCGCAGGAATGGGCAGACTTGGACCAGGGTTTCAGGGGCGTACTATCCGTTCCCCTAGATGCCTATGCTGGAAGAGGCCTTGAGGAGTGAGAGACCGTACCAGCGCAAGGCTGGGCTGCTGGTGCTGGCTGTGCTGTCCGATGGAGCTGGGGACCACATCAGACAGAGGTGTCTGTTCCTGTGTCCTGGAGTGAGGGTGGGCCGCGGGGAGGACCAGCACACGGCCCGTGACAGTCCTGGTCTCTGCTTGTTGTTGGAGCTCAATTTTCAAGCGTGTTTCCCCTCAGTCTCGAGTGCCTGGGTTTGAAAGATAATTGAAACGGCCACCTCAGCTCTAGAACCAAGGGGTGGTTCGTCCCATCTGGTGACATTTCCCTGGTCTCCCTGGGGAAAGGAGGAGAAGGGCTCAGCCTAGGGCTTTCTGGCCCTGCCCCTCAGACTGCACTGTCTGCTTCCGCCCACCCAGGCTGCTGCCCCCGCTGCTGCAGATCGTGTGCAAGGGCCTGGAGGACCCCTCACAGGTTGTACGCAATGCTGCGCTGTTCGCCTTGGGCCAGTTCTCGGAGAACCTCCAGGTCAGTGAGACTGAACGTGGGCGGCCGTCCCCGGGGCCAGCTTCCCCTCAGCTTCATCTCTTCAGCCATCCCTGCCGCCGCTGGCACTTAGGGGGCTGCTTTGAGGGCACACCCCTGGCCGGCTGACCCGGGGCCCCCTTTCCCCTCCCCCAGCCCCACATCAGCAGCTATTCGGGGGAGGTGATGCCACTGCTCCTCGCCTACCTGAAGTCAGTGCCTCTCGGGCACACAAACCACCTCGCCAAGGCCTGCTACGCCCTGGAGAATTTCGTGGAGAACCTAGGTAGGTGATGGCGCTGGGGCACGGGAGGGAGGGGACAGAGCTGTAGCTTTGGATGAAGGGGGTGGGACGCGCAACCCCCCGCTCCCCGAACCGCTGTCTGCAGTGGGGAGAGGAGCGTGGCAGGCTCCCAAGGAGCCCCAGGCTGGATGTTCGAGGTCAGCCTAGAGGCCGGGAGGCCCCCAGAATGTAGGAGACCGGGACCGGGTGTTAGAGGCTTGCCCTTTCCCACAGGGCCTAAGGTGCAGCCCTACCTTCCGGAGCTGATGGAGTGTATGCTGCAGCCTCTGAGGAATCCCAGCAGCCCCCGGGCCAAGGAGCTGGCCGTGAGCGCCCTGGGGGCCATCGGTGAGGAGGAGGAGGCACGGACTGGGTTTCCCCAGGGAGCCTGTGGCAGGCGGTCCCCCTCCAGCTCTGATTCGGTCCTTCCACCCCACAGCCACAGCTGCCCAGGCCTCCCTGCTGCCCTACTTCCCCACCATTATGGAGCACCTGCGGGAGTTCCTGCTGACGGGCCACGAGGACCTCCAGCCTGTGCAGATCCAGAGCCTGGGTGAGTGAGGGGCACAGGCAGGGTTCCCAGTGCCGGGTAGGGGCTGAGGTGTTCATGGAGATCCATCCCCCAGGGCAGCACAGCTATCTTCTGATCAAAGGAGGCGCTCTTCCCACCGCTTTCTAGGCGCGGTGGGATTCCGGAATTACCCCCCAGCCACCGTCTTTGGTCCCCCAGGCTTTGGCCTTGCGCCCCTCTGGCTTATGTCGCATCCTAGTACTAACCAAGCCTTTGCCCCCACAGAGACGCTGGGGGTGCTGGCTCGAGCAGTGGGGGAGCCCATGAGGCCCCTGGCTGAGGAGTGCTGCCAGCTGGGGCTGGGCCTGTGTGACCAGGTAGACGACCCTGACTTGCGGCGCTGCACGTGAGTGAGCCCCCACCCTGCCCCTGCCCCACGCCTCCTGCCCGCCCACTGGATCCGCAGCCCTGAGCTCGGAACCCGGTCCTCTGGTTCTGGACGGTGGGCTTCCCCGTTCTGTCTGGCTCTGGCGGGCGGGACCGGACGGCTTCCACCTGCCTCCACCAGGTACAGCCTGTTCGCAGCCTTATCGGGGCTCATGCGTGAGGGCCTGGCGCCCCACCTGCCACAAATCACCACACTCATGCTGTTGTCGCTGCGTTCCACTGAGGGCATTGTGGTGAGCAGAGCGGGTGGGCTGGGTGACTGGGGGAAGGGCAGCCCCGGGGTGGCATTCGTCTCCTGGATGTGGCTGAGCCGGGTCCCTGCCGCGCCCCCTCTGCCCAGCCTCAGTATGACGGAAGCAGCTCCTTCCTTCTGTTTGACGACGAGAGCGGCGGGGAGGAAGAGGAGGAGCTCATGGACAAGGACGAGGAAGAGGAGGATGACTCCGAGATCTCAGGGTGCGGAGGAGTGCCGTTCTAGTCAGGGGAACCCTGGCTTTGGGCGAGGGCCCCATGCCGGCCCTGCCCCCCTGGGGCCGGATCACTGCCGCCTCCCCCTTGCTATAGGTACAGCGTGGAGAACGCCTTCTTTGACGAGAAGGAAGACGCCTGTGCTGCTCTGGGGGAGATCTCTGTGAACGCCAGGTGAGCCTCGGCCCTTTCCCGACACTGGGGACCCCGCCTGGGAGCTCCTCCCCCACGGCTGTGTGTGTGTCCACAGTGTGGCCTTCCTTCCCTACATGGAGAGCGTCTTCGAAGAAGTGTTCAAGCTGCTGGAGGTGAGAGGGCGGGGGAGGGAGCGAGAGGGGTGCTCAGGCCAGTGGCCCCGCGGCGGCCATGACCACGGCAGCCCGTCCCGCCCGCAGTGCCCTCACCTGAACGTGCGGAAGGCAGCCCACGAGGCCCTGGGCCAGTTCTGCTGTGCGCTGCACCAGGCCGGTCAGAGCTGCCCCTCGGAACCCAGCACCGCAGGTGAGAGGGGGTGGGGCCTGCGGGGACGGCGGGGGAGGCAGGGCCTGACCGGGGCCTCAGCCAATGATGTCCCCAGCTCTGCAGGCCGCCCTGGCCCGGGTGGTGCCGTCCTACATGCAGGCGGTGAGCGGCGAGCGGGAGCGCCAGGTGGTGATGGCCGTGCTCGAGGCGCTGACGGGGGTGCTGCGCGCCTGCGGGCCCCTCGCGCTGCAGCCCCCCGGGCGTCTCGCCGAGCTCTGCGGCGTGCTCAAGGCCGTGCTGCAGCGGAAGGTGCGCAGGGCAGGCGGGCTGCGGGGCGAGGAGGGGGCCGGCCCGAGCAGGGAGGGTCGGGGGCTACAGGCCCGCCTTCCCCCTCCTCCCCGGCGCGGAGAGAAGGGGCGGGAGAGCCCGGGCCCAGCTGAACTCTCGTCCCGCAGACAGCCTGTCAGGACACTGACGAGGAGGAGGAGGAGGAGGAAGAACAGGTGAGAGCTACGGACGCCCACTGCGGGGCCAGGCTGTCCGGGGTGTCCGCAGCGTACCTGGGCTTGGCCTAGGGAGCCGGGGCTGCTGGAAGGTTGGTAATGGCTCTGACGGATGCGGCTCTGCTCCCACGAAGCCGGCGGCGGGTCAGGAAAGGCTTTCTGCAGGCGGGGGTCGGGGCGTGGGGCCCTGGGATCGAGAGGGGAGACTGGGCGCGCCAGGAGAAAAAGCCGGGCTTCCCACGAGCCCAGCCTGGAAGGGGCCAGTCCTGGGGACCACCTGTGGTGGTGGCAGGGCATCCCGGAGGTGCCCCTGTTCGCAGAGCTAGCCCGCTGCTCTAGCCCCTGCCCTGGCCCCGCAGGCCGAGTACGATGCCATGTTGCTAGAGCACGCCGGAGAGGCCATCCCTGCCCTGGCCGCCGCAGCGGGGGGAGACGCCTTTGCCCCCTTCTTTGCCAGCTTCTTGCCATTGCTGCTGTGCAAGACGGTGAGTGCCCTGCACCCTGGCTTCGAACCCCATCCCGCCCGTGCGCCCTGTGCCCAGCCCCCGACGCATTCCCAGTCCCAGCCTGCCTTGCACTCCTCCCCCCACCAGAAACAGGGCTGCACGGTGGCAGAGAAGTCCTTTGCCGTGGGGACGCTGGCAGAGTCCATTCAGGGCCTGGGCAGCGCCTCAGCCCAGTTCGTGTCTCGGCTGCTCCCCGTGCTGTTGAGCAGCGCCCGGGAGGCCGACCCCGAGGTGCGGAGCAATGCCATCTTCGGGCTGGGCGTGCTGGCGGAGCACGGGGGCCACCCTGCTCAGGAGTATCCTCCGCGTGCCGGGGGAGGGGGGGGGGCGGGGGCGGGGGGAGAGCAGCCCTGGGGCTTGATGGGAGAGGTCTGTCTGTGGGCCTGTGCCTTGACTGTGGAACCAGATACTTCCCCAAGCTGCTGGGGCTTCTGTTGCCCCTCCTGGCACGGGAGCGCCACGATCGCGTCCGCGACAACATCTGTGGAGCTCTGGCCCGCCTGCTGATGGCCAGTCCCACAAGGAAACCGGAACCCCAGGTGAGGGATGGGGGCAGGGGCTGGGGCTGGGGGCAGGGGGTGGGAGCAGAGCAAGGGGCCTGAGGCGTCTGTGCGTCCAGGTGCTAGCGGCCCTGCTGCACGCCCTGCCGCTGAAGGACGACTTGGAGGAGTGGGTCACCATGGGGCGCCTCTTCAGCTTCCTGTACCAGAGCAGCCCCGACCAGGTAACTCAGGGGGGAGCTTGATGCCCCGGTCAGAGGCAGGGTTGGTCTCCCTTGTAACTGACGCAGAGTCACAGTCTAAACTGCCCTTGGACGTGCCTTTGTCATGCAAGGGTCGGCAGCCGGGCAGTAACTGCAGCGGAGGGGCCTCCTGTCACCACGCAGCGTTTTTCCCCAGGGGGGCTTCATCCTCCCTGGCCTTCTGCACCCTCTGGTGTGAGCCAGAAGTCCCTGCTTCCCTGGACTGACGTCCTGTACCCGGGCTCCTTCACGCTGTGTTCCACGGAGCGTGGGCACCTCTGCGCCACCCCCGTCCCTTCCAGTCACAGCAGCTCTGCTTCCTGAATGCGGTTCGTCCTCGCCAACCAGCGAGGGGTGGACTCGTGTTCCCGTGCTCCCGGGTCGCCCACCTCTGCCCTGCACCGTTAGAGACCGTCGCGTTGGCGCGCCTCCCGAGTGTCTGGGCTTCTTTTGGTCACCATCTGTCTCCTTCAAAAAAAATTACTCCCACCGTGTTCCATGGGTCCTTCTTGGGTTTCCCAGTTGTCGTGGATGTGAAACAGTAGGATGCGAGAGGTATCGCTGCCGAGAGACCCTGCCTCCCCTCGGGCCAAGGGCCGCCGGCACCGAGTCAGGCTTTCTCCCCCCGCAGGTGGTCGACGTGGCTCCTGAGCTCCTGCGCGTCTGCAGCCTCGTTCTGGCTGAGAGCAAGATCCCACCAGGTGAGGGCGGCGGGCGCGGGCAGGGCCAGGGCAAGGTGGGGAGCAGCGCGGCGCACAGGGCCCGGGCCAGCTAGGGATTTGGGGGCCAGTCCTCCCCGATGTCTCCCTCTCCACCCAGACACCAGGGCCGCACTGCTGCTGCTCCTGACGTTCCTGGCCAGACAGCACACCGACAGCTTCCACTCGGCCCTGGGCTCGCTGCCCGGTGACAAAGCTCGGGAACTCCAGGCCGCCCTGGGCCTCCCCTAGACTGTGGGCTGCAGCCGGGCCAGAGAGAGCAGAGCCTGCCCAGGCCCCAAGACCACCTCTCAGCCCAGTTTCAGCTCGCGCCTTACCAAAGATTCTGGGCCTCACACCCACTTGCAGTCTCAGCCCCGTTTGCTGCCTTACAGGGGTGTCCCTGGGGCTGATCTGTTACGCTGTGGAACAATACAAATGGAGTCCTGACATCCTCCCCTAATAAAGGCAGTCCAGTTTCTGCTTGAACAGTAGCCCCGAGAGCAGGAAGCATCGAGATACAGGTTCGGAATTGAGGCAGGCAACACGGGCTTTAATGGGGCCGATCTCCCGGCAGCCTTGGCAATCAGTTCTAACCACAGTGGAATCGGGGTCCCAGCCGGATCAGGAGGCGCCCGTACGGCTGGTCTTGTTCCAGGCGGAGGATCTGCTGCCCTGCGAGCACTGGTCGGAGAAGAAGACGGGGCCGGTCAGGGGGAGTCTCCATGGCGGCCTCTGGCCTGTGTCCTCGCCCCCCCAATGCGCACACTTGCCCACACTCACCCAGGAGCAGGTAGAAGACCCGGGCGGCCATCCGGCGGGGGCTGAGGGGGGGCACCAGGCTGCTGAAATCGGGCTCCCTGCCGGCCTGCAGCTCCTGGGCCACCGCCCTGGAGGGATCGGGAGCGGTTGGCTGGAGTCCCAGTGCGGGCCCACCCCTCCGGGGCACCCTCTCCGCAGTACCTGTACACAGCCTCCAGCGACAGCAGCTCGGGCTCCAGGGGCAGCGCCGCAGGCAACTCCAGGGGCATTTCCGGGACCTCGGGCACCGCAGGCAGTGCAGGGGGCTCTAGCTGCTCCACCTCAGCCCAGGCCCTGGGAGGACACACGGGTCAGGGGGTTGGGGAAGGCGGCAGCTGTGACACTGACGAGGGCCACACCCCGAGTTCACCTGGGCTGGAGGCTTACCACCGTTCTTCTGGGGGGATGAGGCTGATGCGGGTCTTCTCTTCCTCCACCGCTTCTAGAGAGATCTCTGTTGGGGGTAGGGGAAGGGCCTGAGTGGGTCTGCTGAGATAGGAGTGGTCGGGACCTTGAGGCCCGCTGGTTGAACCAGATGCCACAGCTGTGCAGTGACTTGCGAGAAGGACCCAGGTAGGAGGACTGAAGAGGTCTAGACTTCCTTGTGTTAAATGCTTCCTCTAGTAAAATCCGTCAGCAGTAAGGGTACCCATTCCCTGGGACAGTGGCTGGGGTGGTGGCCCTCTCCCCTCTCCAGGTGCCTACCTGAAGACAGCATGAGGGGCCCGCTGGGCTCCTGGGCCTCTCTCGGGACCTGGGGATGGGAGAGCGAGAACTAAGCCCCTGAGCGTCACAGAAGCACCTGGGGCAGGGTGACACCGTCCTGGCCCTGTACCAGTCTACGCTCGGGGACAGGACCTGTCACCACTGGCTTGGGTGGGCAGAAGGCAGCCTGCTGGAACTCCGGCAAAGCGGGCCGGCTCCCGAGGGAGGAGGAGGGGGCAGTTACCTCGATATCGCTCAGAGTTTCCATCCTCCTTTCCTCCTCAGCTGCCACCTCCCTCTCAGCCTCCTCCTCAGGCTCCAGGGGTGGCCTTCGCCTGAGCGCTTCTGGGGGTGGCTGGGCACAGTGGGTCCAGAGAGCCAGCAGTTCTGGGGGCAGCCAGACAGCTGCGGAGGGAGGGGCGGCAAGGATGGGGTTTGAGGCGTGAGGAACACCAAGACAGAGGACTGTGGGTTCAGAATACCCCACATGCCAACTCCCACCACTCCTTACAGTGAGTTGGGGTTTGGAATAGCTCCGTGGGGCTCTTGATGGTCCTCTCGGGAGGCTGCACTTTTGGCTGCGTGGCGGGGGGGGGGGGGGGGGGGGGCGGGGAGGCAGAAGCCCAGTTAGGAGGGAGCGACTCCTCACTGCCCCTTTTCCACTTCTTCACAATTGTTCCAAAGCCTCTGACCTTCCAACTCTCAGGCTCCTGCCTCTGCCTGCCCCGCCCGCTGCTAAGTGGTGCCCAGGCATGTGCTACGTGGGGTCACTGAAGGAACGCAGAGAGTTGTCTCTGTGCAAACCTGGAACACGTGCACTTTGGGGATCGTTCCCGGTGCCTCCCCAGAGTTTAGAAGGCCCAGCACACATGGCCCCCAGCCCTCCCTGCCTCCCTCCATGGCCCTCAGAGCCTGGGCTGCACTCACACACTCCCAGCAGTGGGCTCTGGTTTGCAGTTGTTCCTGGAATTTCTCCCGGGAGATCTGAGTCTCCTTGTCCCAGAACAGTAAGCGGCGGCGGCGGCGGCGAGCAGGCGGACGCGGAGGATATGGGGGCACTGGGGGCCGCCGCCTCTGAATGGAGAGGGGAGGCGGGGGCAGGGCTACCCATTACTCCTTTTCCTGTCACCTGGGTGGGCTGCAAAACAGGCCCCACATCCCCACTCCAGAGGCACCCCAGGAAAGAGCTGGGGCAGGGCCTCTGAGTGCAGCTCTGACCTCACATGGGGGGCCCGTCTGGGGAGTGCAGGCTGGATAAAATGGACGGTGGGCAGGGGGCACCTTTTACCAATTTGTGCAAAGGCCCGGGTAGGCTAGCAGTGGCCCAGGGCTTGGGGAAGCTGAACATGGATGAACGGCTCTGGGAGAGGAGGGCAAAGAGGAGGAGAAAGTTTGGAAGGGGCACTACTCACCTCTGGGCTGAGTGGGGCTGGCAGCCGCAGCTCTGGCGGGGGGGTGACCTCTGCAACAACACTCTAGGTCCCAGCTCTGCCACCCCCTTCGCCCTGACAGCCACCCAGGCAAGAAGCTAGAAGGCCTCCCTTCGGCAAGTTGCAATACAGGGCCTTTGTCTGCAGTAGCCGGGCAGGTCCCCCAGGAAGGCCCCAGGCACGGTGGGCACTCACCAGCAAGTAGGGCCTCGGGCTCCCAGCCTACCGGCTTCACCTCCTCGGGGGCCAGGACCAGAAGTGGCTCTGCTACCCCTTCCTCCCTGAGGGGAAAATGGGCAAGAGAAATGAGGCCACCCCTGCTGGCACTGGCCCCCTACCTGGCCCAGGGGGTCCTGCCCTTACGGTGCGACAGCTGGAGGTGAGAGCGGGGGTACTACGGTAACCCCCTCCGGAGCCCGGGGCTCCTCCTTGTACTCTGCAGAGGGAAGACAAGGGCTCAGGGCGCAGAAGAGAGGAGACGGGAGCACAGTCCGGGCCCAGCCTGCCTGTGCCGGGGCGCTGACCATCCGGTGCCAGGCGGGCCCTACGCTCCCGCTCCTCCAACAGGATGGCTTCATCTTCCTCAGCAATCAGTAGGTCCAGTTCTCGGCGGCTGACCTCTGGGAGGTCCCGTTCACCCTGGCAAGAGAGGAGAAGGGAAGGGGATACAATTCCATTTCTGAAAAAGGCAAGTGGCTCTAGGAGACTGGGTCTGAAAAGCAGGTGGCAGGAGGCCCACTGGGCACTCGCACGCCAGGCGCAGGGCGTGCTGAAATGGAGACGAGAAGACAGGACTCGGACAGAGCAGTGGGGAACTCGAGGCGGGCTGGGCTGTCAGAGGCAGGACTCGGGCCTCAGGCTCTCTCGCCAGGGGCCAGCTCACCTCGATTGGCAGCATGCGGATGGGCTCCGCCTCCCGCAGGGTGATGGCCTCCGGAGGCAGCACAGTGACCGGGACCCTATCTGGAGGGGCAGGAAAGTCAGACCAGCTCCTCTGCCGCTTTCCGGCTGCCTACACCCATGTGATGGGGCAAAAAGCATGGACTCTGGGATCAAGTCAGCCTGGGCTCTGGTCAGGCCCTGGCCAGTCACGGGCAGTCTGGCCCTGGCTAGGCTGCTTAACCACTACGGGCCTCACTCTTCTCCTCTGGAGAATGGGGATAAGAATTCTGATCTCATAGGACTCTTGTGAGGCAGAGATAAGGTGACACAAATAAAGTGCCCCTCAGAGGGCCTGGCTCTTAAGAGAAGCTCAATGATGGTCATTTCTTCAGTTCTTGGGCCTTCTAGGCCTCTCCCGGGAGGGAGGCGCTCTGCTCACCAGGCTTCCTGGGCTCCACAGGGACTTCAGGAGGGACCTCCTCAAGAACTCTCTCTGGGATTGCAGCCTCTAGGAGCTGTCGGATCTTTGGGGAGGATTGGGGACAAAAGGAAGGGTTCATCCTCAGCCCGTTTTCCCACTTGCACAACCTTATTCAGACAACAGACAAAAATACTCCTTCATGCCACAGCCTTGTGACACCGGCATGTGGTGAGCTCACTCGCCATCTGCTCTCCTTTCCTCCCATTCCTGCCCCCCTTAGCTAGACTTTGTCCATTTTTCTGTGCAGGAAGCACTGCACCCTTATGTCGAGTGTCATGGGGGACAGAAAAGATTCTTGATCTTAAGGAGCCTATGGTCTAACAGGAAGACCAGTGTGTACAGGACCCCAGCAAGAGTCAACACAAAGGGTGCAACAAAGCCCTAGCAGCATGCTTAGTTCCAAAGCAACATCTGGTTCCGGCCAGGGATAAAGGCTCACGGAAAGCCAGGTCTGCGAAGGATGTGTAGGACTAACTAGTGCAGAACGTGGGTGACCATTATGGGCATGGAGGGCTGCGTGCGGTGGGGAGCTGGAGGTGTGTCCGAAAGAAGGAAGCAGCATTATCTTAAGCTGAGGACGTGTCAGGACGTGGATAGAGAAGGACATGGGCGGGGAAACCTAAGGCTAAGAGAGGATAAGGGCCTGGCTTAGAGCCTTGGCAGTGGGAACTGTGTGGAAAGAAGCTGGAACAAGAGCTGCCTCTAGGTTGGCCTTGAATAGACGAGTGGAGTGGGCTTTGTCTGCAGGGGTCCACCGTGACCAGTCCCCAGCACGGACTCCTGCAGGGGAGAGCTGTGGCAGACCCAGGAACAGCGCTCCCCTCCTGCGCTGTCAGCTCAGCAGCCTGAGGCCTCTGTGGGGAACGAGCCCTACCTGAGGGATACTGAAGGGGCTGGGAAGTGTGGGAGCCACAGACATCATCCCAAAAAAGGGGTCTGGAGCATCTTCCAGGGTCTCCATCATGGCCAGGCGGTTAGGAAGCAGCAGGCTGGGTCTGAGACAGAGAGAATGTGGGCTGCCAAGTACTGCGGCAGAGGGCTGACACCCAGCAGGGAGGACGCCCCCCCCCCCCGAGGCGGGGGGAGCACTCACAGCTCCGTCTCCACCATATCAATGCGGATCTGCCGCTGGGCACGGTACAGGCGCTCCAGGATGTGCTGGATGTCCTCTGCGGGCAGGGAGAGCACAGTCGAGAGCGCGCCTCCGCGCGGGCCAGGCGGCTCTGCCCCATATCCGAGCCTTCCCCGCCTTACCTACGAGGTACTGGCATTGTTGAGAGTAGACCCGGATCACACCGATCTGCAGCTGGGCTGACAGATAGAGGGAGAAGCGGGGCCGGGGCAGGCCGGGCAGCGGGGGCTGAACTCGTACCAGCACGTAATCGAGGATTTCCTCACTGGGGGGACAAGGCGCCCTGATCGCCACTGTGCCCACCCCCAGCCCCACGGCCTGGCCCACCCCCTCCAGCTCCTCCCCTTCCCGGCCTTACCAGGTCTTCACCACGTTCACCTTCAGGTACTCGCGTTTCACCAACCGGCTGCCGCGGGTCGCTGCCAGCCTGGAGGGGGTGGAGGTGGGGGTGGGTTGAGGGGGGAGCGTCAGGCTGGGGCCCCCGGGTGCCCCTCCCGGCGCGCACGGCCCGGCCCTTACCAGATGGTGGCGAAGCAGCCGGTGTGGCGCTGAAGCACGTTGGGATAGTAGAACATTGTCCCGCCGGGCTTTCACCCTGTCCCGGGCGCTCCTCCGCTCGGATCTCAATCTGAATTCTTCGTGGCACGGGGCTTCCCAGCACCGTCGGGGCAAAGGGCTCGGAACGGCGGCCGCCGGGGTGGCCCCAGAACGCCAGGTAAAGGAACGGATAACACTCAGGTGTGGGTAAACAATTAGGGCGAGAAGTAAACGGAGGCACGGACTGCACACACAGCAGTTGGGACGCCCCTCTCCGCCGCTCGGAGTGGGTTCCCGCGCCGCGTGGCTGCTTCGAACTTACTGGGGCCTTCCGGGTCGGGCTGGAGGTGCAAAGCTCCCCGAGGGCAGGCCCGGGCTGGGCCCCAGGCCCGGTCCCGAGGGAGAACGGGGGTCGTCTGCAGGGGTGCCGGGCTCCCGGGCCTTGCACTCCGCTTGGGCACCTGCAGTCCCCGCGGCACTAGGTCCCGCCGCAGGGGGCGCGTGCTCCGGGGCTTGGCGCCTCCCTCGTCATTAGATGGCGGCGACCCCCACAACAGCCAATGGGGAACAGGGGTGGGCTTGGGAGCGCTCGGTTCCAGGGCTCCAAGTAGCCCGCCTGGGGTCGAGGCAACAGGGGTCTCCCGAGGCAGGCAGCGAGCCAATCAGAAGAACCCCCGCGTGGTGCGGGGGGGCCATTGTGAGGTGTCCTGACCAATGGGCTCTCGTTCTCGCCTCTGACAGCAAGGGTTCCTCGGTGGCACTTCTCTGCCGACCAATGAGCGAGGAGCAAGTGGCACTTCCCTGCCGACCAATGAGCGAGGAGCCAGTCCCGGCCTCGCCCCGCAGCAAGCTTGGTAACAAGGGCATTTCGACCACTAGAGAGGCTCGGGTCATGCCGGGGGCAACTGCCCTGCTCCATTCGGGGCACCTGACCTGAGGTTAGACCTTGCCCTTTCCCCCTGAAACCCACCAGGTACCGAAGATCGGTCTGCCTCTGTGCCCAGCCTGGGGCCTGTCGTCAGCTGGGCAGATAGACACGGTGTGAGGTGGCCTTGGCCGCCACGGATGGATGAGGAAGAAGTCAGATCTCACAGGAAGCATGCTCAGTCATTTCCTAAACGTGAACAACATAGGCTGTGGACGTGCCCCCTCTGGCTGTTTGCCAGTTGTGAACGTTCTTCCCGCTGAAACAGACCTCAGCAAGGTACCTCTCCGCGTACAAAAGCCATTTACAACTCTTTGTCCCCATGCCTCCTGCCTTTGCACAGCCGGGTGTTTGGCCTCCAATGCCCTTCCCAGCCTTGATCCCAGGACACACTTCTGCCTCTTTAACACGCAGCTCTTAACTGCCGGGGAGCTGACTCTATTTTAATTCGTTCCTTCAGTCTACTGAGCTCTTGAGATTAAGATCTTTTTTCTTTTTCTTTTTCAACTAGTTCCTGGAAACTAGCACAGTAAACATTTGTCAAATGAATATGCAATTACCCCAAATTTACAACTACAGAAAGTCAAGGCTGACCGAGATTTCAAAATCTAGTCCTTGAAAGCTTCACAGGACTTGCTTTTACAGATGAGAAAAGACAGAGGCCCATAGGACAGTTTTTCCCAGACCACAAATTTCCCTAATGACAGCCTGGTTGGGAACTCTGCTCTCTTGAATTCCAGTGTTTCTAGTACCTATCCCACTGTGCTTGGCTAAACGAGTTTCTACACGTCCAAGTTGTTTCGATCACTGTGCTGTTTATCAGTTCACATTGGGGCACAGAGATGGTAAAGTGGGGGCATCCACCCTTAAGGTACTTAGAACTTCGTGTAGGACCAGCTCATGCCTCAGGGAAGGCTGATAAAGACAGGAATGTACGAATATGCCACCACTTACGAGGTCAATGCTGTAAATAAAACCTGATGAGGAACTGTAAAATCTGAGATGCAGTGATTGGTGTAAGAATAATAGTAGAGTGTTCAGGACTTACACAACAATGACCTCAATTTAAAAAGGGAAGGTCAAAATCATCATATTCTGTTGGGTAGCAGGGAAATAAAAATAAAAAAAAAAAAAAAAAAAGAACTTCGTGTAGGAGATAATAGAGTAATTTGTTCATTCATCCCTCCGTTCAACAAATATTTATGACAGGCCTACTATGTGCCATGCCCTCCTCTAGGCACTGGAGATAGAGCAAAGAACAAGTCCCTGTTCTCATGGCGTAGGGAAGGAGAGACAATAAGTAAGTAGACAGACAGAAATATGTGAAGTGGTGATCAGGGCTATGAGAACAATGAGGCAGCATAGGAGAATGGAGAGTAGCGAGGGCTGCTATCTAGGTAGGGTGTTCAGGGAAGCCTTCTCTGAAGAGAGGAAGCAAAATGCACCGACCTGAAGGAAGAATATTTTACAGAAAAAAACCAGCAAGTACAAAGGTCCTGAGGCAGAAATGTGGTGGATTAAGGAGCCTGGAGCCAGAATGGTAAGGGTGAGGTTAGAGAGGAGGATAGGAGCCACATCACAAGGACTGTGGAGGCTACTGTGAGGATTTGGGCTTTTACTCCGAATGAGTCAAGAGCCAACGGAGGGTTTTGAGCAGAGGAATGACATGATGAGATTTATGCGTTAAGAGGACCTCTACTGTCTTGAGAATAGACAGAAGGTGGACCATTGTGGGGGTGGAAAATATGCAGAAGGAAGCAGAAAGAGATGTGAGAGATCACAGTAGCATGTTCCAAAGTGTTAGTGGTGGAAGCAGAGAAACTGGTCAGATACTGGATAGATTCTGAAGGAATAATAATGATGGGCTCTGCTGATGGATTGGATATGGGGTATGACAGAAAATGGAAGAGGACACTATATAATCACAAAGGGAACATCCAACAAGAAGATAAAACAATTGTAAATATTTATGCACCCAACATGGGAGCGCCCAAATACATAAAGCAGTTAATAACAAACATAAAGGAAGTAATAAATAGTAATACAATAATAGTAGGAAACTTTAACCCTCACTTATATCAATGGACAGATCATCTAAACAGAAAGTGACAGTGGCTTTGAATGACACAATGGACCAGATGGGTTTAACAGATATATTCAGAACATTCCATCCTGGGGCACCTGGGTAGCTCAGTCGTTAAGCGTCTGCCTTAGGCTCAGGGCGTGATCCTGGAGTTCTGGGATCGAGCCCCACATCGGGCTCGTCCACTGGGAGCCTGCTTCTTCCTCTCCCACTCCCCCTGCTTGTGTTCCCTCTCTCGCTGGCTGTCTCTCTCTCTGTCAAATGAATAAATAAAATCTTAAAAAAAAAAAAAAAAGAACATTCCATCCTAAACCAGCAGAATATACATTCCTTTCAAGTGCACATGGAACATTCTCCAGAATAGATTACATATTAGGCCACAAAACAAGCCTCAACAAATTCAAAAGCATCGAAGTCATACCATGCTTCTTTTCTAACCACAACACTACGAAACTAGAAATCAACCACAAGAAAAAATCCGGAAAGATCAGAAATATATGGAGATTAAATAACATGCTACTAAACAATGAATAGATCAACCAAGAAATCAAAAAGGATATCAAAAAATACAAAGAGACAAATGAAAATTAAAACACAACAGTCCAGGGATGCCTGGGTGGCTCAGTTGGTTAAGGATCTGCCTTCAGCTCAGGTCATGATCCCAGAGTCCCGGGATCAAGTCCCACATATCAGGCTCCTTGCTCAGTGGGGAGCCTGCTTCTCCCTCTGCCACCTTCTCCCTCTGCCTGCCGCTCCCCCTGCTTGTGCTCTCTCTCTCTCTCTCACACAAATAAATAAATAAAATATTAAAAAGACAAACAAACCCAAAGCCCACAACAGTCCAAAATTGTTGGGATGTAGCAAAAGCAGTTCTAAGAGGGAGATTTATAGCAACACAGGCCTACTTCAAGAAGCAAGAAAAATCTCAAATAACCCTTACATCTAAAGCTAGAGCTAGAAAAAGAAGAACAAAACCCCAAACGAATAGAAGGAAAGAAGGAAGGAAATAATAAAGATTAGAGCAGAAATAAATGAAATAGAAAGTAAAAATTAAGTTAAAAAAAAAGGATAGATCAATGAAACTAGGAGGTGGTTCTTTGAAAAGATCAACAAAATTGATAAATCTGTAGCTAGACTCATAAAAATAAAAAGAGGACTCAAACTCAGAAATGAAAGAGGAGAAATAATCAACACCACAGAAATACAAAATATTATCAAAGAATATTATGAAGAATTACATACCAACAACTTGGACAACCTAGAAGAAATGGGTAAATTCCTGGAAACATAACTGAATCAGAGAAATAGAAAATTTGAACAGACTGATTACCAGCGATAAAATTGAATCAGTCATCAAAAAACTGTCAACAAACAAAGTCCAGGACTAGATGGCTTCACAGGTGAAATCTACCAAACATTTAAAAAGGAGTTAATATCTATTCTTTTCAAACTATTCCAAAAAAATAGGGGCACCTGGATGGCTCAGTCAGTTAAGCATCTACCTTTGGCTCAGGTCATGATCTCAGAGCCCTGGGATCAAGCCCCACATTGGGCTCCCTGCTCAGTGGGGAGCCTGCTTCCTCTCCCACTCCCTTTGCTTGTTCTCTCTCTCTCAATCTGTCAAATAAGTAAATAAAATCTTAAAAAAAAAAAATAGAAGAGGAAGGAATGCTTCCAAATTCATTGTATGAGGCGAGCATTGCCCTGATATGAAAACCAGACAAAGACACCACAAAAAAAGAAAACTATAGGCCAATAGTTCTGATGAGCAGAGATGCAAAAGTCCTCAACAAAATATTAGCAAACTGAATCCAACAATACACTAAAAAAAATCATTCATCACGATCAACTGGGATTTATTCCTGGGTTGCAAGGGGGATTCGATATTCGCAAATCAATCATGATACGTCATACCAATAAGAGAAAGGATGAAAAAAAAGATCATTTCAATAAATGCAGAAAAAACATTTGACAAAGTACAACATTCATTCATGATAAAAACCCTCCACAATGTACGTTTGGAGGGAACATAGCTCAACATTATAAAGGCCGTATATGAAAAACCCACAGCTAACAGCATTCTCAATGGGCAAAAACTGAAAGCTTTTCCCCTAAGGTCAGGAGCAAGGTAAGGATGTCCACTCTCACCACTTTTATTCAACATAGTACAGGAAGTCTTAGCCACAGCAATCAGACAAGAAAAAGGAATAAGAGGCATCCAAATTGGTAAGGAAGAAGTAAAATTTTCACTATTTGCGGATGACATGATACTATGTATAGAAAACCCTAAAAACTTAACTAAGAAACTACTAGAACTGATTGATGAATTCAGTAAGGTCACAGGACACAAAACGAACATACAGAAATCCAGTGCATTTCTATACACTAATAATGAAGCAGCAGAAAGAGAAATTAAGAAAACCTATTTACAATTGTACCCAAAATAATAAAATACCTAGAAATAAACCTAATCAAGAGGTAAAAGATCTGTACTCTAGAAAGTATAAAACACTAATGAAAGAAATTGAATATGACACAAAGAAATGGAAAGACATTCCACGCCCGTGAGCTAGATGAACAAATATTGTTAAAGTGTCTATACCACCCAAAGCAATCTACAGATTTAGTGCAATCCCTATCAAAATAGCAACAGTATTTTTCAAAGAACTGGAACAAACGATCCTAAAATTTGTATGCAACCACAAAAAACCTCAAATAGCCAAAGCAATCCTGAGAAAGAAGACCAAAGCTGGAGGCATCATAACTCCAGACTTCAAGTTATATTACCAAGCTATAGTAATCAAAACTATACGGTACTGGCATAAAAACAGACACATAGGGGGGTGCCTGGGTGGTGCAGTTGAGTGTCCGACTCAGTTGTGGCTCAGGTCGTGATCTCAGGGGCCTGGGATCGAGCCCTGTGTCTAGCTCTGCGGTCAGCGGGGGGTCTGCTTGAGAGTCTCTCTCCCTCTGCCCCTCCCACTTGTGCTTGTTCTCTAAAATCAATCAATCAATCAATCAATATTTTTAAAAAATAGACACATTGATCTATTTGAATAGAGAACCTGGAATTAAAGCCACAATGATACAGAATCTTCAACAAAGGAGGCAAGAGTATCAATGGGAAAGAGACAGTCTCTTCAACAAATAGTGGTGGGAAAGCTGGACAGCAACATGCAAAAGAATGCTCCTGGACCACTTTCTTACACCATACATAAAAATAAACTGAACGCAGATATAGGACCTAAATGTGAGACTTAAAACCACAAAAATCTTAGAACAGAGCACAGGCAGTAATTTCTCTGATATCAGCTGTACCATTTTTCTAGATAGGTCTCCTGAGGCAAGGGAAACAAAAGCAAAAATAAACTATTGGGACTACATAAAACTTAAAAGCTTCTGCACAGCAAAGGAAACCACAACAAAACTAAAAGGCAATCTACTGAATGGGAGAAGATATTTGCAAATAACATATCTCATAGAGGGTTATATAATATATATAACCTATATATTATATGTATATATAATATATATAACCTATATATATTATAAAATATATAAAGAACTTCTACAACTCATCACCAAAATAACCAAACAGTCCAATTAAAAAACGGGCAGAAGACACGAAAAGACATTTCTCGAAAGCAGGCATAGAGACGGCGGCCAACAGACACATGAAGAGAATGCTCAACATCACTCATTCTCCAGGAGATGCGAATCCAGACCACAATGAGGTATCACCTCACACCTGTCAGAATGGCTAAACAACAGGTGTCACAAGAAACAACAGGTGTCAGAGAGGATGTGGAGAAAAGGAACCCTGTGCACTGTGGGTGGGAATGCAAACCAGTGCAGCCGCTGCAGACAACAGTATGGAGGTTCCTTAATAAATTAAAAATAGAACTACTGGGGTGCCTGGGTGGCTCAGTGGGTTAAGTGTCTGCCTTCAGCTCAGGTCATGATTCCAGGGTCCTGGGATCGAGCCCCACATCCGGCTCCCTGCTTGGTGGGGAATCTGCTTCTCCCTCTACTCCCACCCCCCGGTTGTGCTCTCTCTCTTTTTCTCTCTCTCTCAAATAAATACATAAAATCTTTAAAAAATTATAAAAATAAAAACAGAACTACTATATGACCCAGTAATTCCACTACAAGGTATTTACCCAAAGAATATGAAAGCACTAATTCAAAAGGATACATGCACCCCTATGTTTATGGCAGCATTACCTCCAAGAGCCAAACTATGGAAGCAGCCCAGGTGTCCATCGATGGATAAATGGATAAAGAATTGTACACGTGAAACTAATTTAACACTGTATGTTAACTATACTGAAATTAAAATTAAAAAGAAAGGAAAAGAAAGAAACTAGAAGTCAAGGAGATAGCAAGTGCAATTAAGGGCGAGGAGGGATTTCAGCAAACCGAGGGCACAACACAGTTCGTGCGCCTGTGTGCTCAGTACCTGCTTTCTTCCCTGCTAATGCGGATGCGTCTGGGCTCTTGGCTTCTCAGGAGGATGATGGGCAAGACTGAAGAGAAGGAAGGTCCAAGGACGCAGAAAGGCTCGAAGGCAGCACTGAAGTTTGTCCGATGCGACAGTAAGAAGATCCTTGAGGATCTAGGCTTGTAGGTTTTGATGACGTAGGTGAGCCAGGGGAGGCTTATAAGAGCGACATGGCAGGAAAGAGTCTGATCTGGGAGGCCCCTCTCCTCCAAGCTGGTGTCCCCCACGCGAAGGCGGAAGCTGGAGGCTGCGGCATCAGCTAAGTGGTGACTTAGGTCTGAACTGGTCTGCTGGACGTGAGTGGAGAGGTAAGATGACAAGTGGCCTGTGAAGGGAGAACTTTCAGTTTGGTGGCAAAATCAACACAGGGGTTAAGGAGAGGAGTGTCAGCTGATCTGGAGCCCTCAAATCTCAGCCAACAGAGTATGGGTGACATGGCAGTCTAGGCCATCTGTCTAGGCCAGAACGTCTCTTGTGGGGCTTACGTAGAGCAAGGAAACCAGGTTGGGGAGCCCCTTCTGTTGGGGTGACAGTGGCCCATGTGCTGGGAGAAGAGGCACCGGGGCCTGGCCTCCCTCAGCATAGGAAGCTCAGCAGCTCTTTCCTCTGGCCCCCCCTCCCTTCGCAGGCCCCAGTGCCTCTAACCCATAGTTTGAGGGAACTTCAAGTTCTCCTGTTCATTTAGACCTCAGTCCAACCCTATGCCTGTTGCAAGGCCTGAATCAAAGGACTGTAGCCAAGAACAGTGGAGCCCAGATTTTTCCATGTGAAGTTGATGGTAACAACAGCTGTTAAGGCTGTGCTCTTCTTGGTGGATAACCTCGATCCTCTCCCCAGGCCCCGAACCCACAGAGCCCAGACAGCTTCCTAGCCAGAACCTGCAGGTGGAGGAGAGGAAAGGGGCCCGGAGAGGTCAGCAGGAAGAGAACCCAAGTTCCTCACTCTCAAATAACGCCTTTAGCACTTCCCCGTGACCCCTGCTACCTTTTCATCCCAACAAAGCAGATACTGACTCCTTTTTCAATAATGTTTTATTTTAAATCCCTAGTGAACATCTATGAAGAAAACATAAAGTGCTTGGCTTTAGGATTGGGGGAAGAGGGAAAGAGCCCCTGAGTTCACACCATTTGAACTTTCCCAGGTCAGTTCCTCAGAGATGAAAGAAGACCTATCTTAAAAAAAAAAAAAAAAAAAAGTGGTGGGGTGGATAAAAATCACCCTTGAGTTCTCCGCCAGCCAGGGACACGGGCAGTTCCAGGACGTAACCGTCTGAGACAACCACTGAGAATTATCACCGAGGGAGGCAGGTGAGCAGTGTGGAGAATCAGTCTCTTTCAAAGGAGATAGGAGGAAGAGAGAGGAGAGGCGGAAGGTGGGTCCCCCAGGCTCTGCAGCAGGGACAGAGCGGCTGCCTGCTCCTCCGGAGTCTCCTCCAGTAGATGCCGGGCGAAGGCCTGCTCCATCTGCACCGGACAGGGCGGGCAAGGGACGCTCGTGAGCACAGCCGGGGCAGACACCACCCCCAGGAGTCCCCTTCACCCGGAGGCCCCTTCTCCTCCTGGAACCCCCCCACAGGCAGACCGGTCTTCCCCTGCCCTGAACTCACCTGCACTGTGATAAGACTCTTTGGGGTATGATTGGGGCTGGGGCTTTCCTCCCAGAAATTCAGTGTCACCTGGAACTTGGGTGGGGGGCCCAGGCCCTGGAAGTACCTGGCCAAGTCTGATGAAAGAGAAAGGGTCAAGGGTTGGAAGAAGAAAAAAAAAAAGAAGAAGAAGAAGAAGAGGGAGGTCACAGGCAGGAAAGGAACAGAGAGGGGCCCATCCTGCATCCTGGACAAAGAGACTGGGGCCAGCTGGAGACCAGGGCCAGAACAGGAGCTGCAGGGTCACCAGACTGTTGCCTCACACCAGGAGAAATGCCAGCAACTAAGCTGCTACTCACCCGTGTGCAAATAGGAAAGGGTACCCCTCTCCGAGTAAGAAGTGTTTTAACGTAACTGATTTTTACACAACCTGAAAAGCTCTCTGCCGGAGAGCTTAGAGTTCCCATGGCTGCAGCCTGGGCTGCTGACACAGAGGGGCGCCCCCTCACTCTGCTGCCTGCTCGCACCCTCCACCAAGGGCACCCGTGGCCCCGGCACGCTCCTGCCCCGCGGCCCCCATACTCCTGGCCCCTAACGCGCAAGGTCAGATTTAGAAGTGAATGGAGGCGGAAGTGGACGGGAGAAGGGCGACCAGAGGAGCTGCCTGGGGTGTAGCAGGGCCGGGGTGGGTAACGTGCGCCAGCTCTCCCGAATACGTCGACGGCGTGGGTGCAAGTGTAGATGCAGGGGAGGCCCGGGGGCGCACCTTCCCGTTACTGGCTGCGGCCATGCGGGGGCGGTCCCCGAGACGGGACGCTGTGCTGAGCTCCACCGGAGCCTCATCGCCCAAGGCCCGGGCTGGGGCAGGGCGGCTGCCAGGCAGCTGCGGGGCGGAGCACAGGGCCCCGCAGGCTGTGCACTGCGCATGTGCAGGGCGCCACGCAGGAGCTCTAAGGAAGGATCTACTGGAGGACACGGGGCGGCAGAGTCTACCAGGTCCCGAGGGGTAAGAGGCAGGGGCAGGGGCTCCCCTCACCTCTGCAGAAGTAGGTGGTTCTGAAGAGCTCCACGCACTCATTGCTGGGCAGCAGATGCGGGCCTGGGCCGGGTGGTGCCTGCGGCGCGTTCCAGGAGACGGGGATGGGGCAGAGGCGCTGCACGAAGACGCCCCGGGAGTTGCTGGCTACCAGGACGCCCCTCTCGATCTGGCTCAGCAGGCGCTGGGTGGGCTCTCGGGGGTCAGGCTTGGGAAAGACCACCTGCTCCATTCCGCACTGGGTGCCCGAGGGCTCGGCCACGAGGCGGCAGTCCAGGCTCTGCACCTGGGCCTCACCCACCACGCGCCCGCCGTAGATGAAGGTGAGCAGCAGCGAGTAGTCTGCGGACAGAGAACGACAGGTGCACCCGCACTTCGCCCGAGGGGGCCGCCCGGTCGGCACCAGGGCCTGCGGGAGACGAGGAGGGGCTCCTCGCGAATCCCACATCCTCATGTTGCTCGTGAGAACCGCGAGGTCCAGAGAGGGACTCCAAGCGAGGGCGGGGGTAGCGGCTTCACCTTCTGAGGTTAGAGAAGGCACCTCCCTCCTCATCCGCCCTCCCGCCACCCTCACCAGCCAAGGGGCTTCCTGCCACTCAGGAGAGGAACTGACACAAATGCCCCCTGAGGCCCTAGGGCTTAATGCCCCGGGTCTTACAGTTTATAAGAAGGTCCCCGAGATGCTTGACCCACAGGAATTAATGTCTCAAAGTGGATTTCCAGAGACCAGAGTGGATAGGGGGTATTTCTGAGAATTGAGCAATTTGGAGTGTGGAGTCTGGCCAGGTGCACTGCCTAAAACGGGCGCCACTGTCTGGGTAAGGTGGGCCCAGTCTGCTGCAAGCCCTAACAGATCCGATAACACACGTATGACTACAGGGAGACAACGTGGGGGGACAGGGAGCAGGGATGAGTCAGAAGTGCCATGCACCTGAGTCTGGAGGGGGCAGAAATTCCAATGACACCTGATCTCCTTGGAAAGGGGCTTCAGTTGTGTTCGTATCTATAAGGGAAGCAGAGGTGTACCGTTCAGAATGAGAACGGGGAATCCAAGGGCCAGAGGGTGTGGCACGGGGGCGACGAACAGAGGCAGGGGCGGTGGTACCTTCCTGAGGCTCAGGGCTGTTGCTGCCGCTGCTGCTGCTCCCAAAGTTTGAATGGCCTGTTCCCCCACTGGCCCCCACCTCCTCCTGCAGACACAGTGTCTATCGTTGGCGCACCCCTCCCCTAGTTACTGTCCTGCCCTCAGGCCCCCCTCCCCCATTCCCTCGCCAGCTCTTACATTTCTGAGGGGGTCCTCAAGCAAGGAGGGACTGAGCACGCAGTTCTTTGTGTTACCCTCATCTTCCTCCTTCTCAGAGGACATGGAACTGTGATGTCGCTTTGATGGTGATTTCTGAGTCCCCGACTGAGCTGTGGAATATTGTGGAGTGGGGGAGAGGTCAGGGCCTTAAGCGCGGACAGCAGGTAGGACAGGAGGCAGTGAAAGGAAGGGCAGGCCCAGGCAGGGGAACCTGGGTGGCAGCTCCCCAAGGACAGGGACGGGGCAGAACTCTGAATGAGGAACCTGGGGAGAGGCCCAGCACCCTCCAAGAAGGCTCCTGTCTCCATCCTCCCCCTGTCCCCAGTCTGCTGCTTCAGAGCAGCTGGGCAAGGGGACACCCACCGGGGAGAGTCCCTGACGGCGGCAGCAGCCGATACACCTTGTAGGGCTCAGCTCCGTCCCTATGGCCATTCTCAGGAACCTCCTCAAATTCAGGACTCTTGTTGAGGGCACAGCGTAGACGAGTCTTCCAGATAGCAGGGCCTTCTGTGTCCCCTTCCTTGTACTTCCCCTTAAATATCGCCCACGCCTTCAAAACACAGGAAGTAAAGCAGAGATGGCATGTTACGCCCTGGCTGGCTCTCTAGTCCGGCTGGCTTCGCGGACACGCCACCTGAGCAGGGGCACAGAAGGGCCAGCGCTCGGGTTTATGCTCTGCTACCGCCGGCCCGAAATCCTTAACAATTTCTGCACTTTCACTTTGTATCGGGCTGTGTCCATTAGGCAGCCGGTTCGACCCTCCCATCTCCCCTTCTCTGAAGCCCAGGCTGACAATCCCTGGAGGGTGAGAGCTTCAGTGTCTATGCCACCCTTCCCTCGGAGGGGCTCGTTTCCGGGCTCTCTCACCTTGAAGAAGGCGGCATCCTGGTCCTCCCGGAAGTCCTGCTTGCCCGCATGCTTCCAAGGGATCCGGAACATGGTCTTGGCTGCATCGTCCCAGCACACCCCGGGGAACTGCCCGCTCTCCACTTGCTCCACCACCCAGTTCCGCAGCTTTCGGGTGCAGCGTGCCCTGCCTGATGCCATCCTGGGGACAAGAGTCGCAGGCAGCATCAGTGGAACTGACGCCGTGGGAGGGAACAAATGCTGAGAGCCTCACCAATGGGGTTGGATCCTGGCCAGTACCCCCAGTGATCCCATCCATCTTTTGCCTGTAGACATTTCTCAAAATTCTGGGGCCAAATTGTGTCATTTCTCTCTTCACTAGTAATGACGAAGAAATAACCTCCCTTTTAACATCTCAAGCTGTGACATCTGGAAGGAAACTTCAGGTCTTGGTTTTAGTTTTAAGACTTTTTGGGAAATCTTCTGTCTGGCAGAGAACTCCCTTGCTTGGTGTGGCTCGTGGAGAGAAGCCCGGTCTCTAGCCCAAGCATTTGCAGAAGCAGTATCGGCTTCTGAGTTGCCCCTTCGGTCCCTCACCCACCACCCCCAAACCTAGGTTTGACCCCACCAACTCTTCTCCTCTGCTTGCTTCTGGGGTAGGTGGGGCAGAGCTGCGGAGGAAGTGGGCAGGGCCAGGAGGCAAGAAAACAAACGGGCAGCTGGAGCCGGGGCTGGGACTTCCCTCAACAACCCAGCGGCAGGGCCTCCTGTCCTTTACCTCTAGGGCTGGGGACCTTGGCCCCTGGTCCCTGACTCACTCAGGCCAACCCACCCTGCGTCCTGGCTCACAAGGCCCCCTGTATATTCCTGTTCAGCCGAGGGGCCCCAGGAGCCCCGCCCCCGCCTCCAATCCGGCCGGGCCTTCCAGCTCTAGACCCAGGCAGACGTGCACCCTCGGCCGGTCTTACCTGCGCCGCTCGCTGACTGTCCCAGGATGCAGCTGCCCTCGGCTCAGCAGCAGTCCAGGGAACGTCCGGATCTCTCCGCCCCTTCCTACAGTCCCCACCCTAAGTTTCAGTTCTCCTCCAGGCAGGGCCTTTTCTCAGAAATCACGTGATCCGAGCTGCAGGGCAACGCCACGCCACCAGGGGGCAGCAGCATCTGAGGACCTCACTGTTGGAATCCCACTGTCGGACACAGGAGGGCCCCTCCCCGCTCAGGCTCATTCCCCCCGCCCCCAACCCCCTTAGCTACCCGCTGATCTCTGTGACACTGCTTCTTCCCAGGGAGGCCAGGGTCCTGGAGTCTGGCCTGAGGGCTCTGGCTGGCCCTATACCACCTGTGTATCTGTGTTTCCCCCCTTGTGCCTGCCTGGTGCCTAGTAGGTGACCTCAAATACCAGCTGAATTCGAAGAAGGAACAAAGGAGGCAGGGGAGGAGAAAGCCCAGGCCAGGGGGCTGGCTGGGGAGCGCCTCCTTGGTCATCCATGGTGTCAATTCCTTCCTGGCCCTGAGTCCAAGGAGGGTCAGGCGGTGGGCTGCAGGCGACCCTTTCAACAAAGCTCTCAGTTCACACACACACACACACACACCCCGCCCCCGGTGCCCCAGATGGTGGGGCCAGAAGAAGGACCACCAAAAAGCCTGGGCAAGGAGATGCCTCTTTATTGGTGCTGGAGCTGGTCCTGAGGAGGCTGGGCCTTGAGACCCTCAAGAGGACCCCTGCCCTCAGCTACTTCCTCCTGCGAGGGATACTCTGTCCCAAGGGCACCTCTTCCATCAGCTTCTGCAGAAGGAGAGAGAAAATGATGACACTGGAAGCCTAGAGCTCAGACACAGGCTGGATAGGGGACTTCTGGGGCGCGGGTCAGAGGGAGGCTTTACCTGTAACAGGCGGGCATGGTAGGCGGGGGCGTCCTCCCCGGCCACTGGCTGAGGGCGCACGTGCAGGTAGCGCTCGGCAGCCGTCTCCAGCTCCTCCACCTCGTACAGGGTGGCTGGGTCCAGTGAGTGGGCATTGATGAGGCTCACAAGATACTCTTTGTAGTGTGCCCTGGGGAGATGGCAGGGTGGAATATTTGTTCTTCCGTTTGGCTAATATTAAACCAGTGTGCCTAGCACCTTGCTGGGCACAAACAAGACTGGCAACTCTTGCCACTCGCACCGGTGGGTACCTCCTCCCTGTAACACTGCCAGCTACTCCCTCGCCACGCCCTTGCCCAGAGAGCCTCCCTCTCGCTGCCCCTGCAGGACTACTCCCGGAGACCTCCCCAGGCGTACCCTCCCCACCACCATGCTCCATGCTGTGCCTGACACTCACTGGCAGAGGCCAGCATGGCCAGCCGGAGTCTCCTTGCCACAAGCTTCGTCTCGGAACCCATTAGGAATCTCCTTCTGCTCCATCACTCGGCAGCCACCTAAGGGTAAGGGAAGGGGCCCTCGTGTTGGGAGGGCACTAACCATGAAGCCCCCAGAGAACTGGGATAACAACGGAGGCAGGGGAGGCAGGTGCTGGGGATTGAAGGGGGGTGGGTACTTAGAGAAACCATCCTGGCAGACCAACTCTGATACAGAAGCAGGGGCCTTGCTGGCCCTTCTATCCAAGCTTGCTTTTGGTCCATAATCACTACTGTCTCTTTTTTTATTGTCACGTACTCTCTTGAGACAACTCTTTTGGCTGTGATTTAGCTCGTGCCTAGTTAACTTCTTCTGGGAAGGTCTTACCGTATGGTAATACAGGGTGGGGTAGATTAGAACCATAGGTAACCTTCTTCTGTTGCCCTCATAGAACCCAAAGCAGTGCAACTAGCAAGTCTCATTAAACACTCCTTGGGTTAACTGATGGATCATTATCCTTTGGGAATGGGAGAAGGAAATTAGGATCAAGTGCCAGGTGCTTTAACGCGGCCTCATGTAAAACAGCTGAGCTGCAAAGCAGGCGTCTTACTCCCGCGTCACAGAGGAAGAAAGTAGGCCCAGAGAGGCTAACTCGCCCAGAAGCACCCAAGTCAGCACAGGCTGAGCTCTGACCACACACCCAAGCCTCCCCTTTACCCACAACACGGTGGGAGTCCAGCCTGCCCTCACCCCTTCTCCCAGGCTTGTCCCGACACTCACCGCCAGGAACTGCCCGCGCGCCTGCTGGGGGCTCTGTGTTGAACATGACATTGTTGTCCTGAGGAGGGGCAGACGGATGGGCGTTAGGTTCCCCTTGATGCCAGCCCCGCCAAAATGCCCAGCAGAGAGCCTTTCATTTCTTGCCACCCGGGGCCCTGCCTCCTACCCTAGGCAATCTGCAAACCCAGCCAGGCTGGCCACCGCTGACCTGTAGCAGCTTCTGGAGCCGGAGCACAGTCCAGTCCCGCAGGTAGAAGAGGCAGTCTCGTGGGTGGTGGCCATGCAGGGACTTTTTCACCCTGCAGTTAGGGTCTGGACATTTCTGGCGGAAACCCAGATGGGAGAGGGGAAGTTGGAGACGGTTGGGGTCCTGGCTTCTCAGAACCCCTGCATGAGGGGTGTAGGGATGGGGGAAGATAGAGACATTGGAGGGTCTGGAGCAAGCAAAAGGGGGGAGGGGACAGAGAGAGGTGCTTTACACCCCATTGGCCTCCTCTTCTCTTCCCCTAGGCTACTCCTCCATGCCTTTGCCCCCCACACCTGATGGCAGCCGCCCGCCCTCCTGTCCCTTCCATCCCCATTCTCCGGGCTCACATTCTTGGCGTAAAAGGCATTGTAGCAGCCACTGCAGAACTGGTGGCGGCACTGGGTACAGTGAAAGTGCATGCAGCCTCCTCGGGCCAGTGCGTATGAGAACTTGCACTTGGGGCAGTCTGCAAAGGACGGCAGGTCAGGGCTGGGGCTGCCACTGCTCCTTGAAGCAAGCCCTCGGGAAGAGAGCCGCTAGCAGTGACAAATTACTGGGCAAACAGGCCTCGTGGGCCACCCTTACCAATGCCATTCTCCTGAAGATACATGGCCAGGCCCTGGGCCTGGTATTCTGGGTCATTGGTGCGTTTCCAGTTCTGGAAATCCTCGCAGCTCCGGCCTCGATGCTGCTCTTCCCACTGCGGGAGGGAAAGCAAGCCTTCCCTGAAGACTCCACCCTGGGCCCTTCCTGACCGCCCCGTCTCTCCTCATACCTGGTGGTCCCTGCCTTAGTTTATGGCACTGTCCTTCACCTCTGGCTCTGATCATACCGGCACACATTCAGCGGCAGGTCTTCTGTCCACCGCCCAAGCCTATCTCAGCCCTGTCCCCTCTTTCTTCATCTCGACTGTGCCCACAATACTCTGGGCCAGGCCAGGTTTTGCCTCGGTTCCTGGTGTCTCTGCCTCCACTGCTGCTCGCCTGCCATGCACGCTCGAGTGTCAGGCAGGCAGCTTCAACAGCACTGGGGGTGTTCTAGGTTCGGGATTCAGCAGTAGGGTCTCAGGTGGTCATTTTACTATTGTGTTTTGTAATAGAGATGTCACTTTTTGGTATCCAATGTTAAACTTTTTAGAATATGTGCTGCCAAAGCAACATTGAACTTTTAAAAAATAGTTTTTAAATTTAAATTCATTAACATAGAATGTATTATTTGTTTCAGGGTCAAATACTAAACTTCTTAAAAGGCAAATGAGACAGTATCACCCCTTGCTTAGTCTTAGAATAAAAGGCAAATACCTTCCTCACTTGGCCTCAAGGCCTCTCCTGATCTGGCAGCTAGCTCCTCTCCGATCGCCTGCCACTCTCACCCTTGCTCTTGGGGCTCCAGCCACACAACACTTTTTCTGACTTTGGCCTTTCCATGTGTTGTTCTTTCTGTCCCGAATATCCTTTGCATACGTGGCTTCTTCTTAACTTTCAGGCCTGAGCTTAAATTAAACCATTTTAGAGAAGACTTGTCTGACTTCTCTATCCGAAACAGGTCCATTTCGTTATTCCTAATCTCAGACTCCTGTGTTTTCTTTATAGAATTTATGCCATGTGTACTTATGCTCTCTCCCTCCCGTACCGCCTTTCCCTCTTTCCCTCCCTCCTCCCTTCCCCTTCCTTCCTCCCTTAACTTACCTTTCACCCTCCCTCCCCCTCAGCCTCCCTTCTCTCCCTCCCTCCTTGCCTGACTAGTCTGCAAGCTCCTTGAGCCCAGAGCTCATGTGCATTCCGCGCTTCGGCATACCCCGAGTCTGACCTGTACCTGCCAGTAGCTTAGCATGTTCTTTCTGAAAGGATGAATGTGCCTCACCTGGCGCTTACAGCGCACACAGAAGGTCTGGTGACACTGGGGACACGTTGCCTCCAGCTGCTCCCGTTCATATATGAAGCCAAAGGAGCACTGTGGGTGCAAGAGCATAAAGCTATCTGAGGCCTGATCTGGCCCCCTGCCCTCCCCCCACCCCCGCTCCAGTCAGCTTCCCTGGGCAGGCCACTGACCTGGGCGCACCACAAGAACTTGGGGTCCCGCATGAGTACACCCTCCGTCAGCTTCTTGTGAAATAGTGCATAGGCATCCGGCTCCAGGCTCTCCCGAAGCTGGGGACAGGATGCAGAAGTGGTGGGTGGGCAGGGTTCCTGAGCAAAGCCCAGGGCACCCTGCGTCCTAGGGACTGCAGTACCTGGATGTCAAGGGTCGAGAAGTAGCTGAGCAGCTGTGTGTCATCGGTGAGGTCGGGGCGGCCACAGGCGGGGCACACCATGTCGGTGATGTGCTTCTCCTTCAAGGCGATGGTGAAGTGCTGGCGGAAGCAGTCAGGGCAGATGGTGCACTCGCAGGAAGTCAGGGCCTGCATCTGCAGGGTGAGGCAGGGAGAGGAGGGGGTCAGCTGCCAGCCTGCGGAAGGGGCGGGAGCCAGGGGTCCACTGAGAAACCCGGGTCTGGTTAGTGACTGGCCAAGGCAGCAACCTCCAACAAGTGCCTGGCGGGCAATCTAAATGTCTGAAGACTGTCACAGAAGAAAGCAGACAATGGTGAGGCCCGAAGTAAGCAGAAGAGCGCCCTCCGAAGGCACTCACGTTCAATTAAAAGCAAACAAATAACATCTCTGAACTGACAAAGCTATAGAGATGGAGAACAGACTAGTTGTTGTCAGGCGACAGGAGGAAGGGAGAAGAAAGTTGCAACTAGGGGCGCCTGGGTGGCTCAGTCAGTTAAGCATCTGCCTTCAGCTCAGGTCATGATTCCAGAGTCCTGGGATCAAGCCCCACATCGGGCTCCCTGCTCAGCAGAGTCTGCTTCTCCCTCTCCCTGTGCAGCTCCCCTGGCTTGTGCTCTCTTGCTCTGTCAAATAAATAAATAAATAAATAAAATCTTTAAAAAAAAATTACAACTATAAAGGGGTTGCACGAGGGGGTTCCTTTGTGATGATGGAACAATCCGTATCTTGGTGGTTATGTGAACCTATACGCGGAATAAAACGGCACAGAGCCACAGACACACCCATGTGAAAAATGGAAAAATGAACAAGGTCTGCAGTCCAGCTCACATTGTACCAGTGTTTATTTCCTGGTCTTGATATTGTAATTACAGAAGATGCCACCATTGGGAGAAGGTGGGTAAAGAGCACCCAGGACTCTATACTATTTTTACAACTTCCTGAGAATCTGCAATTATTTTGAAATAAAAGGTAGAAAACAAAACAAAACACAACACGTACAGAGCCAGCCCAACTAAATTGGGACTGTATTTGGCCTAAGAACTGCCACGTCTGGCCTAGAGTAAGCAGGGGGTCAGAGGTAAGAGGGCCTGCTCCTACCAACTGGATACTTGATGATGACATTAGAAAATTCCTGGTCATTTTTTTCGTGCGCCAATGGTATTTGTGGCTATGTTTTCAAAGCCTTTTACCTTTCAGAGATACATACTCAAGTATTTACAGACTGACTATATAATGCCTAAGATTCGCTTCAAAATAATTGTGTGTGTAGATGGAATAAAGACTGGTGATACACTGGTAGTTGCAGAAGCGTGGAGTTGGGGGGACATGGAAGAGGAAAGCGGACACTTTGTGTTTGAAACGTCCCATAGTGGAACGCTAAAAATAATGAGGGGGGAGGAGGTGGCCTATTCCTGCTCTCCCCTTCCTGGACACCGTCTGGAGCACTTGGGCAACTGCAGAGCAAAAGACGGCGCCGGAGACAGGGGCCGAAGCGGAGCAGGTCCCAAAGGGAAGAGAGTCATCCTGGGGCCAGGTGCGGAGGCGATGGGCTTACCCGGTTGCGGGGCAGGGCCCAGCCGCACACCGCACACTCCTGGGCAAGCAAGCGGCGCAGGAAGGCCCGGTCCTGGCTGTGCCTCACAGCTTCCACCACGTCCCCCAGCTCGTAATTCCTGGGTGTCTCCTGCAGCAGCGACAGGGCCAGCTCTGCCCGGCCCCAGCTGGGGAGTGCGTAGACTGCCAAAAGTCGTCTGACCAGACTCTGCAATGTGATTCAGGTGGAGGGGGAAGAAGTGGCTGTCAGACCCCAAGAATCCTACCCCTCAGCCTTCCCCTGCTCCTCCAAGTGGATTCTCCTCCCGGCACCTGCTTATCTGGCCCATCCCAGGAAGGGGTGGGATCAGGGCCCTTGTCCCAAAGGCGCTGATGGAAGGGCTCTAGGCGCTGGCGCTGTAGCTCTGTCAGGGCCCGGGCCACATCACCACCGTGTTGGAACAATGCTTGAAGAGACCCCTCTTCAGGCCCAAAGCCCAGGGACCGGAGCTCCTGCACCTGAGAATTGGGGGTGGGGAGGAGCGGAGAGGGAAACGGCAAGCAAAAGAGAGTGTGAGAGGTTCTGAGACCCACGGTCCTCAGCCCTGTCCCCCCGCCAGCACAGCTGGTACCTTTCTCCGCCGGGCCCTCACACACTCTTCCACAGCTTCATCAACGTTGCCATGACGATCCAGCCAGGCTTTCCGGGCCTCCTGGCAAGAAAAGGCACCAAGCCCCGGGTCCTGCTGCCCAGCCAGCTCGGCCACCATTTCCAGCACGTAGGGCAGCTCTGAGCGCAACCACTGCAGGGGCACCTCGGTGCCTGAGTACTGTAGAGCTGAGAAGACCTCCTCTGGACAGGCACCTGCAGCTTCCCCTTCCTAAGGCACAGTCCCACCCAGACAGATGGCCCATCAGGAAGGGCACCCTCCACCCACCCTCCACCCGAACCAAAATGCTGACAGTGGTTGAGCTTGGACGTATGGATCAAGTGAGCAGTGCGTGGTATGATACTTGTCACGTGGAAAGTGTTCAATAAGAGGCAGCTGCTGCTAACAATGTCAAGCTTTACAAGAACTTGTATTATTAATCCACTGCAGCCTTTCCCTTCCCCGACTAGCTCAACCCTACCTCATCCCAGGCCTAAATCCTCACCCGGATCTTGGTCACTAGTTGGAGACCTTCCTCCCGCATCTTGTCTTGGCGCTGCTTCTCAGGGTCCCCACAGGAACTGGGCAGGGGGGCACTGAGGCGTCGTGGAGGCCCTGGCTCAGGGAGTCGCTCTTCCAGAGAGCTGGCATGGGGCCGGGGGGCATGCTGTACTGGGATGGGGCTGCTGGTCCGGTTGCACATAGCACATACCCAGCCAGGACCCGAGTTGCAGAAGGTACAGTGAATACAGTACCAGACTGGAGTCTGGGCAGAGGAGAGCAAAGTATCCCCCTGCTGGGAAGGCAAAAAGAATTATCCGATTGAAAGCTGGCTGAGGCTCAAGATGGAAAGAGAGGGAGCTGGTGGGGAGACACAGAGAACTGAGGAAACAGGAGATGAGGAAGTAGAGAATGGCCTGTGGTAACAGGTGCAGATAAAGAGCTGGGAAGGCCAGGAATAGATTACCTGAAGGGGCTGCAGGCAAATGCCAGTATCCCGAGAATCCACCACCAAGCTAGGAGGCTGAGCCAGCCGAGGTCGCTCACAGATGGCACATAGCACAGCTGCTGCCTCATTCTCAAAGGTGCAGCTCTGGCAGGCCCAGCGACCCCGTGCAAGCTCAGATTCTAGGCCCCCAGCTCCTTGGGAACCCTCAGTCCCCAGCCCCAACCCCTTACAGCCTCGGGGTCGATCACAGGCCACACAGAGCACTGCCCAAGATTCATTTAGCATGGCACAGGCAGCACAGTGCCAGGGCAGACGGGCATTTGTAGGATCAGGGGAAGCTTTCAGGGGAAGCACAAGAGAGCTGTCTCCCAGGGCCAGCACAGAGGTTGACTGGGACCGTGATGGAGCTGAGGCAGGTAAGCTGTAACAAAAAAGCAGACATGGCCTGCTGAGAGGGCCCTGGTGCCTGGATCCCTCATTCCCAGGCATCCCTTATTCTCTGCAGGACAACACAGACCCTGTCCTTTGTACATGCTGTTCTGTCTGGAACACTCCATACCCATAGCCTGTTAACATTTAATTATATCTTGAAGTTCACATCTTGCTGATAGATATCCCTAAAGTGGGGCCTGACCCATACTAGGTGCTTAGAAATCCTACTGATTAGGTGCTTGCGTGGCTCAGTCAGTTAAGCATCTGCCTCCAGCTCAGGTCATGATCCCAAGTCCTGGGATCGAGTCCCGCATAGGGCTCCCTGCTTCTTGGGGAGTCTGCCTCTCCCTCTGTCCCTCCTCCCACCGGTTCTCTCAATCAATCTCTCTCTCTCAAATAAATAAATAAAATCTCAAAAAAAAAATCTTACTGATTGAGCTGATCCTTTAGGCTAGGTTCCTCCTCTTCCTATCTATTTGCACAACATAATAATCTATCTTGCTGTGCCTGATACTTGTGTGATATGTATGTCTGTGACCTCTTGGAAGGCAATGAGTGGCTGCTTGTCTTCTATGAAACAGTCTTAAGCATAGAAACTGGCATACAGTAAATACTCAAGTAACTGTAAGTTCTCTCAACTTCACTCCCACCCAGAAGAGAAGATTTCTCACCTGGGGGTCAGGCGGGTGGCCTGGGGGGCCCCAGGCAGGGTCTGGCGGAGGTGATGGGCACGGGATGGGTGTCCATGGAATAGGCGATCACAAGCTGGGCACAAAGCCTGTTTACAGGTTGAACAATGAAGTGTGCCTGGAGCAGAGCCACAGAGGAAGCAGGGACCAGGAGTGGAGCCTGGAGAACAGGACAGAAAAAAACTGAACATCTTTCTGAAAAAGACCAAGTTACATCTTAAATTGCTGTGGGAGGGAACAAATCACAGACTACTTTTCAACATATCCAGACCCAAGGAAACAATTTTAATAATTTTTAAAAGGCCAAGAAGATAAACAGAGGAGGGCCCCAAATTTCCATCAATATGGCCTACTAGAAACCGGCCCACCCCCCCCATTACAGGACGAGTAATACCTGGGGCAGAGGGTGTGGTGAGGGGGCCAGGAGCAATCTCTCTCAGTAAGGGGACAAACTCTGAGAGCTGCAGTATCTGAGAAGAAAGGGGCAGGGCAAGGGTTTGGGGACACACAGTCCCACAACTCCTGTCCCCTTTGGTCATCAGGTCTTAGAGCCCCATCCCTACCTTCCTTACATCGTCCTCGACCTTGTCTTCCAGCAGTTGCTCTAGTGCTTGTTGTCTTGGATGAGTATTCTGCAAACAAGGTAATAAGAGCTCCCACCTGGAGTCCTAGGACAAGGCCCTCCCTCAAAGCCCTGGTCTCCCAACATCCATAGGAAGAACAGTATGGGGAGTTCCTAGGTTGCTATGGGGACTATGCCCATGGTTCAGCAGCATGAGGGTACCCAGACTGCCTGTGGGAGTGAGGCTGGGCTCCCCAGACCGGGTATTTAAGTCCTCAGGACTAGAGATACCTCAACATCTCACCTGTAAAAGCAGGCTGAGCTCTGTCCGAAGCAGCAGTACTTCCAGTGTGACTGTAGCTACTTGGTGCTCATCTGGCTCCTCCTGCCCCTCAGGGAAGCTCAATCCATCTGGTTGCTCCTCTGTGTAGCCATACAACCGCAGAACGTCCCGGCCCCCCTACCACACATTCCAACCAGTCACCACCCACCAGGCCCCCTTCCCAAAAGGCCTGGACCCCTCCCTATTAAGCACAGCCTCCCGCCCTTTCTAACCAAGCCCCCCCCCCCCAGCCCAGGCCAAGTCCCCTTCTCCCATAAGGGGCCCAGGGGCTTCACCTGCACAGCATCCACCGTACTGCGAAAGACGGGGTTATTAAACTTGACCCCGCGCCAGTACCGGGGCCGCTGAGGGCTGAGGAGGTTGCGGCCATATTTCTCCAGGATGTTCAGGGCCGTGGACAGGGTGTTGAGGTAGTTTCGGGGCTGAGAGCAGTCAGAGAGCGGAGAGCTGTGAGCCCCGCCCTGGGCTCAGGTTCTCTGTCCCCCTCCCGAGCGGGGCCGGGCCTCACCTCCCCATGAGCATTGCTGCGGACCAGGCGCGCGGCGTCCAGCTGCAGGTAGCGGGCTGCTGGCGGCAGGGATGTGGCCAACAGCGGCAGGAGCTGCTCCATGGAAAACACCTGCCCGGAATCCTTCCTCAGGGCGCTCGCCAGCTCCTCGCGGGCGGCCAGGAAGGCCCGCTCCTCCTCCTCCCCCGGCATCCTGAGACAGGAGTCAGCCCCAGCCCCGTCGCCCGCCGGGACCTGGCGCAGGCTGTGCGCTGCCTGAGCGCCAACCCTCCCGTCTGGCGTCCGGCTTCGCGGCCCGACTCGGTCGGCGAAGCCGCCCCAGGTCACTCAGGCCGCGGTCACTCTTCGGCCCCGGGCCCCGCGCCAGTGTTAGCCGGGAACAGGAAGTACTAGCAAAGAGGGCGGGATTGCGACCTAGTTTCAGGGGAAGGGGAGGGCTTTAAGGTTAGGACAGGGTGGGGTCAGAAAATCAGGGAGGCGTGGCCAAGAGGGAAGCCAGTACCCAGCCAATGAAAAGGACAAATGGTCCCTGGCTCCTCCCCCAGAGCATCAGGGCCTTAAACTCCGATCTGGCGCTCTTCCCCGCCTTTCTCAAGGCTGGTTCCGCCCCTTTCCGGGTGGCCGTAGGCACGGGTTACCTTATTTCCCTCAAATCCTTCTCTATTTAGATCAGTCTGCCTTGCTCCGGTCCCCACTGGGGAAACCCCACTCTGCCGGGACTCAGCTTTGGCCGTTCTGGGCCCCACTCAAGCGAGTCCTGCCCCTTCCCTAGTCGGTCTTGAAGGCAGGGCGCCCTCCCGGAGGGATTCCCCGAGACTGCTCCTTTCCATATTCCTACTAGTCCTTCTCAGCCCGCGGCCCTCCCTCCCACTTCCACTCTGATCCCTCTCGGGTCCCTCCCTGCAGTCGAGCCTTCTAGGGGGAGCCCCACCACTGAACACCCGCTTTCCTACTCTCCTACCCCTCCCACCCCAACCCTGGACTTTCCCGGGACCGCCCGGACCCCTCCCTGGAAGCCCCCCCCCCCCCTTCTCCGAGGGACTGCCCCCGTACGGTTGCCGCGGTCCCGCTTTTATCGTAGCCCCTCCCTCGGACAGCCCCTGGGCTTGTGACCGAGTCCGCACCGCCTCTACTAGTCACAGCAGGCCGAGAATGACTGAGGGGCTGCCTAAGGTTTGCCGCCTGCCAGAGGGAGGGGGAAAAGAAGGAAGGGGGCGGGGCTGAGGGGGGCGGGCCTGGACGTGGGGAGTGAAAGCGAAAGGCCAGGCGGCGAGCCGGGGGACCGGAGATCTTGCAACTGGAGCAGCATGGCCAAACCTTGTGGGGTGCGCCTGAGCGGGGAAGCCCGCAAACAGGTAATGGGGGATCGGGAGGCCAAGAAAGGGCCGGGGAGCCCTCCTGGCTGGAAGCCAGGCTGGGTACTCCAGGGGACCAAGGCCGTGCCAGAGAACTCCCCCAACCTCTCCTTAGTGCTTTCACTTCTGCCGGGGCATTCCCAGATTCCTGCGCTCTTGGCCAGTCTCTGCACTGAGCCTGAGCTTCCAGGGAAATCTGGCTTGTGGTAGGAAAGGCCTGAGCCAAGTTGGAGGGTATCCCTTTGTGGGTGGGATCTTACTCTTGACAACTGAGACCCTTAACCGACATCCGGGTACTGCTCTCTGTGCAGGTGGATGTCTTCAGGCAAAATCTTTTCCAGGAGGTAAGTCTTCTAGATTCAAGCGATTTGACCAGAATCTTAGACCAGTACTTGAGGGCTGCAACCTCTCAGAGTGACCCCCAAACCCACCCTGGGCCCTACTTCCCTTATCAAACCTTCACCGAAGGCTCCTAATTACTGATCTCAACCTTTAATTTGACTCCTCTTAATATTCTCTCCACTCTGCTGCTTCCTCTCCCTTCTTTTGGTGTGGGGGGAAAAGCTGTGGCCCCAAAGTCCTAACCTTGGTTCTGCCACCTCCCAGCTTGGGCAAGTCCCTTCACTTGTCGTGGCTTCAGTTTCCTTATTTGTAAGTATTGGAGTCAATGATTTACAAGGGCTCTTCCAGTCCTACTTCTCAGACACCTCTGGAGCGTCTTCTGAGATGCCCCACCCCTGCAATGTAACCCACAGGCGGAGGAGTTCCTCTACAGTTTCTTGCCACAGAAAATCATACACCTGAATCAGCTCTTGCAAGTGAGTGGTATGGGCCCCTGCCCCCCCATCCCACGGCCTCTCTCCTCTCCACCCACCCCCTCTAGTTAACAACTGGGCTCAGCATGCAGAGAACAGTTACGAGTGGTGGACTGGAAACGTTAGGATGGCATGAGGCCTGAGTCTAGGCAGAAGGTTGGGTGGACTGTGTGGAGGGAAGGCTGTGACTCAGAATGAGGGGACTAGGTAGGGCAGCTGCTGACAGTGAGCTCTGTGCAGGAGGACTCCCTCAACGTGGCTGACCTGACCTCTCTCCGGGCCCCACTGGACATCCCCATCCCAGACCCCCCACCCAAGGATGATGAGGTGAGGCACTCGGGGTGCAGGGCTCAGACCTTAAACTAGGTGGAGATGATGGCCCTCCAACCTCCAAGACTTTTGTAAAGCTTCTGTCCCCCTTTTTACCTTAGATGGAAACGGATAAGCAGGAAAAGAAAGAAGGTAAGAGAGGAAGGGGTGGCTGGGGAAGAGGAAAAGTCACATTGCCTGCTGGATGAGAAGGGGCCTGAATGCCTTCTTTTTCACAGTTCCCAAGTGTGGCTTTCTCCCTGGAAATGAGAAGGTTCTCGCCCTACTTGCCCTGGTTAAGCCAGAAGTCTGGACTCTCAAAGAAAAATGCATTCTGGTAAGCCTGGGAACTGGGAGAAGACAAGCCAGGCCCGGCCCTACTCTCCTTCAGAGATGCAAGTCCTTCATTCAAGGACCTATTTCGGACACAGGAAACTTTCTCTGTACTTTGGGGTTAGATAACTTGTGTTCTCATTCTGCTAGACTTCTGATATCACAGTGGTGTCCCTGTAATCAGAGACAGTGCTGTATCCCCCTCCACAGTGTCAGAACCCACCTCTGTACCAGGTACATAGTGCAGGTGTTGTGCTGTTGGGAGTGGTTTAAGAGCTTGGGCCCTAGAGACTGGTTGGGCTCAGATCCTGACTCTATCACTTACCTCACTGATCACCTTAAGTAAGTTTCTTGGACACTCTGTGACTCAGTTTTTTCTTCTATTGAGAGGGTACAGTAAGAATATGTATCTGGAAAAACTGCTTTGAAGATTAAATGAAATATACATACAGCACATTGTCTGGCATGTGATAAGTCCTCAATTAAATGTATTATTAGGAAGTGGCAGTAAAAGGAAAAACCCAGTAAGTTTGTCGAATGATTCCTACATGATCTTAATTTAGGTGATCACATGGATACAGCACCTGATCCCCAAGATTGAGGATGGAAATGACTTTGGGGTGGCAATCCAGGTAAGAAAAGGGTGTATGAAGACATTGAGAGCACGGAGAGGCTTGGGGAGTGAGAGATAGGAACTAGACATGACCTGGGAGGAGGAGGAAGATGGTGGGTGAAGGGAGGAGGAGATGAAGTGTTTTTTTGCCTCCCATCTCTTTTTCTTCTTCTTTTTTTAATCACAGGAGAAGGTGCTGGAGAGGGTAAATGCAGTCAAGACCAAAGTAGAAGCCTTCCAGACAACCATTTCCAAGTGAGGGCAGCTGGAGGGCCGGCACGGGGGGTGGGGAGCTGCAGGGACATTTCTTTGGGAATCCCAAAGCTAGACAGTCCCATCAGGATGATGGGGACGGGGGGGGGGGGTTCTCTGGGAAGGGTCTGAGGGAGTATCTCTCTTTCACTACCTGTTCCTGGGTTTATCCCCTTGTTTTTGGCAGGTACTTCTCAGAACGCGGGGATGCTGTGGCCAAGGCCTCTAAGGAGACTCATGTAGTGAGTAGATAGTCACCAGGCTTTTAGCTGAGGCTGGCTGGGCGGGGGCAAGGAAGAGGGCCTAGAGGTCTTCCTTGTATGTTTTCTGACTTTCCCAATGTGGAAAATATTAAGCCAAGAGCATTGGCTAGAAAAACTGATCTGGGCTTCAAAAACCTTGACCCCTTTCTCTGCTTGATCCTGTGGGATTCCATTTCTTGGTGCTGAGACGGGGCTCATCCTCAAGTTACCTATTCCCTATATGAGGAAACCAGATTAATGTCCCAACCTCCCATGGGGCTGACTCAGCTTTGCCTCCCACATCCCAGATGGATTACCGGGCCCTGGTGCATGAGCGAGATGAGGCAGCCTATGGGGAGCTCAGGGCCATGGTGCTGGACCTGAGGGCCTTCTATGTGAGTGTGGAGTAAGCCCCTAGGGGAGATGGTTGAGGGGGACAGGGGAGAAGCCAAGAACCTGACTGCCACCCTTCTGGCCTTCTTCCAGGCTGAGCTTTATCATATCATCAGCAGCAACTTAGAGAAAATTATCAACCCAAAGGGTGAAGAGAAGCCATCTATGTACTAGTCGAGGGCCAAAAAAATAAAATAATAATAATAATGATAACAACAACAAATGACCTATGTTTTGTGTGAATTACCTCTGGTGTGTGTCATTCATTCAGAAGGCATTTTTTGATTGCCACCTATGTCCAGACACTGAATGTGAATGTGGTGGCAGGAAAGAGAGGGGATGCCATGATGCCAAAGATGAATGGGAAACCCATCCTGTTCTTAAGAAGTCATCCTAAAGAACAGGGTGGAAATTGTGACATGTCCTGACAGCCATATAGATAGCCTGTGTTTGGGAATTTCACAAGATTATTTCAAACATCTGGGGGGCTCGTGAGTGCTTCCTGGAAGAAGTGGCATTTGCAAAGACCCCTTATAGGAATAATTAGGCTTTGGACTGAAAGCTGAGCAAGTAAAAAGCTTTGGGGCTGAGATCAGGGAGAGAAGAAAGAACAACATTCACCATCAGCTCAGTGCAAGCCTGGAGAGGGAGTGAGGTTTCCCTGGGAGAATTATAGGTGAATGGTGGGACTCCTTCTCAAGAGCTGACAGGGGAAAAAAACGCCCTCAAGGCATTATGTTGAAGGAAATTATACCGCAGGACATTAAGGGAAGGAAGGGTTTATACATTTTTTTTGTCCTCTTTCCCCCTCCTTCAGCCAATTGCTGCCTTTATTTCTGCAGAGACTACATTAGGGAAACCAAGGGCCAGATATCCTGTAGTGGCAAGGGTAAGAGGGCTCAACAGTGACGGAGCTGGCCTAGAGTACAAATCCAGTCATTCCATAGTAGAAGCAGGGCAGTCCGCTTCGTGCCCAGGTTCGGAGATGAGCGCTCTGGGACACCCGACACGGGGCGCGCTCTCCACCCTGCTGGCTTTGCTGGGCCTGCGGGGGCGGGCGGCACAGGTATCAGACGAAGCCATCCTGCAATCCTGGGGCGAAGTCGAGTAGCCTAGCCAATCAGCTTGCGGGCAGTTCTCTTTAGTTTTCAATTGTGGGTTCTTTCCAGTTCGCGGGAGACAAAGGCGGGGCAAGGTTTGGGCGCGGCCGATGATTGGGCAAAATAAGAACCTTTAAGCCTATCAAAGAGCACCACGTGGGCGGGACTCCAGAAGCGGGTGCAGCCTCCCGCAGCCGGCCGGGAGTTCCCCAGACCCGCTAGGATCTGCGACCGCCCGCTGGGGGGCGGGTGGAGGCGGAGCTCGGCGCTGCAGCATGCAATCCGGACCGTGCGCGTTCTGGGCCAGGTGGGGGCCCGGCGCCGGGACCGAGGTCCCCCGGAGCCGGCGGGCTGCCTTCGAGCCGAGTCAGCGTCACTGCCGAATCTAAGTGAGGGGGCAGAGGGAAGGGCGAAGGAAGGCGCCGGGGGGGGAGCTTCGCGGACGCGAGCTGGGGCCCGGCTCGCCATGGGGGAGGTGGAGATCTCGGCCCGGGCCTACGTGAAGATGTGCCTGCACGCCGCCCGGTACCCGCACGCCGCCGTCAACGGGCTATTGCTGGCGCCCGCGCCGCGGTCGGGAGAATGTCTGTGTCTCACCGACTGTGTGCCCCTGTTCCACAGCCACCTGGCCCTGTCCGTCATGCTGGAGGTCGCCCTCAACCAGGTGCCGCCGCTGGACACCCACCGACCACCGCGAAACCCCCTAACACCCCTAGCCCAAGCCCATCCCCGGCCTATCGGCAGCAGTGAGCACCTACAGGGCGGGCGGCACGATTGAGTTTCTGATGGCCCCTTTCCCACGGCAGGTGGATGTGTGGGGCGCGCAGGCCGGTCTGGTAGTGGCTGGGTACTATCATGCCAATGCAGCTCTGGACGACCAGAGGTGAGTGGAGTGGCCAGAGGCAGAAGGCTAAGGGTTATGGGATGGGGGATCAAGAGAACTCTTGGTCATTCCTTCCGTCTTTCCTTCGTCAGGTGGCTTAGGAACTGGGACTATATCCACCAGGCACTAGGCTGGGTACTGGAGTATAGAAATATGAAGGAGCTCCCTGGAGGAGCTGTGATGGGGGTGGGGAGCATAGTTGTGTATCAATAACAAGCTGACACCTGGTTGTAACTGAGGTGACCCCCGCCAAGTGCTGAAAGAACACAGAGGATGCCCAACCAGCAACTCTGGGGGAAAAAAGAAATTTCCTTATGTACAGAAAAAGTTATCTGTTTACATATTAATCATGTATCTGAATCAAATTATAGACAGTTTTGTAATTTGCTTTTCTCTCCTCACTTAGTAAATATGTGCCATCTTTCCATCTCTACACCAAGATTTACCTTATTCTAACAGCTCTATAGTATGAGTATGGATGTACCATGATTTATGTAATGCCTTAAACATTGAGATCGTTTCCCCTTTTTTGTTAATACAGACACTGTCCAGTTATCTGTAAATTCTTTATGAGTAGAATTTCTGGGTCAACATATGTATAACATACTGTTTATATTTGGGTGGTTATGCCAAATTACCCTCCCGAAAGACCACCTTTGATCTCCACCTTGACCAGTAGTCTGAGCACCTGTTTTCCACTGCACTCAAGCATTAAGCAGTTGTGTATGAAGCTTCAAGCAGGCCTAACCCCCTAGACCCCCTACAGGGAAAGGCCACTGCTGTGGCATCATTTAGGAGACCTGGGAGGTCCAGCTCAGATGGACAGGGTCTACCATGGTCAGCTCCTCACTCCTCTCATCTTCCCTCTACACAGTGCTGGGCCCCTGGCCTTGAAAATCGCTGGGCGGATTGCAGAATTCTTCCCTGGAGCAGTCCTTATTATGGTGAGGTTTGGATTTCAGGGTGGGGAGCTGGTGAGAAAGTAGGACAGGGGATCCTTGAAACCCTCACCAGCCCTTCCTTGTCCACACAGTTGGATAATCAGAAACTGGTGCCTCAGCCTCATGTGCCCCCCGTCATCGTCCTGGAAAACCATGGTCTCCGTTGGGTCCCCAAGGACAAGAACTTGTGAGTGCCCCACTCCCTCCACCAATTCTTGGAAGCCCACAGCTTCTGGGCCTCCTCTGTCCTTGATCTTGCCCCAAGGGTCCTTCTCTAGACGCTAACCTCTGCCAAGTGTCTGGGCCCACTGCCTGCTGAGTTTGACCTCCACGGGGGTTATTATTTCAGAGTGATGTGGAGGGACTGGGAAGAGTCACGGCAGATGGTGGGAGCTCTGCTGGAGGGCCGGGCCCACCAGCATCTTGTGGACTTTGACTGCCACCTTGACGACATCCGACAGGACTGGACCAACCAGCAGCTGAACACCCAAATCACCCAATGGGTTGGTCCCACCCATGGAAATACCTGAGCCAGGGCTGGGTGGGTGGGAGGGGAATGGTTAGGATCCAATAAAGAGACTTGGGTTGAAGGACAATGGTATGACTGTTTATTGTGCCTGGGAGGCAAGGGGAGGGAGAAACCTCAACAGGCTGAAGTTGGGGAAAGTCTGGAGTCCTCTGTAAAAGACAGGATGGTCTCTGCTGGACCCATTACAGAATGAGAGGAGGCTCTCAATAGATCATTCCTTTTGTTTCTCCCCTGGGCTTCTTGAGCTTCTCGAAATTCTTCAAGATGATGTCATATAACACAGCCTACAGGGCCAGAGAAGAGTGGGGATCAGCCACAGGCCCCCGGTGGCGCCTGTGCCCCATTTCTAGCCTTATGGAGAGGCTAAGCTCTGTGACCCTTCACCCCCAGCCTGCAGGGTCGGGGAGTAGGTGGCCTGGGAAAGCTGCCCCCCCCTTCCTCACGTAAGCGTTGCGGATCTCCATGACCATCAACCGGATGTCCCGGTACTCTGCCTCATCCAGCTCGTGCACCAGCTGCCGATAATCACCCTGTGGGAGACCTGGGTCAGGCCTGACTTCAGATGGTCCTTCCCCCACCATGCACCCTGACTTGCGCCTCACCTACCACGTGGGGCTGCTTGGCTGCTTTGGTCACAGCATCGCCCCGCTCAGAGAAATACCTGTAGGAAGTAGAAGGGTATGGAGTGGGAGAAGGAAGAGGGAGCCCAGGCCCCTGTCCAAGGCAAAGGCAGGGTGTGCGTGCACGTGCAAGTGGGCAGTCACTCACTTGGAGATTTGAGTGTGGAAGCCTTCCAGCTTGGTGTGAAGGGTGGTCATCAGCTCAAACACCTTCTCCTGGGGAGAGAATGCAAGGGGGAAAGTGGAGAGCAGCAGGGACTGGAGCAGCAAGGAGGGCAGAGGAGTGGGGGAGTGCTCTCACCTGGACAGCCACTCCAAAATTGTTCCCATCCTCAATCCGCGGTATCTGCAGCTGCAACCAGGTGGTGACCTGGGAGGAGGGAAAGGCATCAAAGCCATATCAGCTCCCAACCGAATTCCCAGGTTCCTGTCCTCTGCTTCCCTGCCCACGGTCAGGGGACGTGTGCCAAGTCTGTCCTAAGTCCCAGGGCCTACATTTCTGGCGTCATTTGCTCTGTTCTCTCCTGCTAAGACCTGGCCGCTGCTAAGCCCTACCTGGCAGGGACCAAGGAGGACAAAGGGTTAGATCTGAAGCCTGGGGGTGGAAGTGGGAGGGCTCACCAGGTTGAGCTGCTCAATGACATCCTTGATCTCAGGCTTTAGACGCTGGAGGAGGACTACAATCTTCTCATTGCAATTCACTGGGCCACAGGGAGGACCTAGGTAGTGGGTAACAGGTCAGTCACCAGGCTGGGACTGTGTGAGGGTAGGGAAGAGGAATCCCTAGGGAAGAGCTCCTGGGAGGTGAGACTCAAGTCTCTTCATGGTGGTACCTTTGTCTTCGTCTTCCCCTTTCTTCTTTTCATCTTTGTCTTCCTTCTGCAGGGAGAGAGGGGCTCTTGGGAGTCAGGCCTAAGGTTGATTTTTCCCATGGTTGGGTCCCTCCTCCCAGCTCTTCCCAGCTTGCCTCCTGCTGTTTCTTTCGTTCCTCTTTCTCTTTCTCCTTGACTGGATCAGGCACCGGGATGTCCAGCGGGGCCTTCAGATTGCTCAGGTTGGCTTCGTTGAGAGCCGGCTCCTGGTGCAGGGTGGGAGGAGGGCTGGAGGCAAGGGCATCCCTCTCACCTCGCTCTCATGGCTCCCCAGACTCCCCCCTCGACCCCTACTCTCTAGCTTTCTGCAGCCCCCAGTACCTTTAAAAATGCATCCAACTCAGAAATCTTCTTGGGGAAGTAGCTCCCCAGCAGGTTTTCTGTCTGTGTGTGAGGTGGGGATGGGGGAAGATGGGGGTCAGAATCAAAGGCTGTTCCGGGCAGTGCAGCAGGGCTGACACTGCCCAGCAAGGAAGGGTTGAGCAGTGGGAGTTAGGTAGGGGTGGGGTGCTGCTGGGGCAGGTCTTACCTTGGTACACAGGTCTTCCCGGAACACATCCACCTGTGGGACACAGGCAGCCCTTCACACACCTGGCTTTACAGCCAGTTCATATGAGGACCGTTCCCTTAGCGTTGTGTAGGGCCTGACCTGGGGTAAGGTGGACTGCATCCCGTGGGGTTGGGGAGGGTGAAGACCCTGGGTCTGGATGTGGGGGATGAGAACATTGCTGGCGGTGAAGGGCAAATGATCCAAGTGAGAACAGATCCCTCGGGTCTCCTGGGCTGTACAAGGAGGGGTGTAAGAGCCTCTGCGACTGGGGCAGGGACAGCGTACGCTGTGGAGTGGGCCAGGGGCCCTCCCGTGGGAAAGGCCATGAGGTGGCAGGCAGCTCCGGCACCCTGCCTGTGTGTGGCCCGGGGCCCCACGCCAGCGGACTTTCCCTGCACGCCAGCTCTCCGCTTCACCGCACCCCGCTGAACCTCGACCGCCTGGCCTCTCCCGGCAGGCGGACCTCGCCTGTCTCCCCCGGCCAGAGCACAGGTGCACCTAGCACTGAGGCTCACACGGGCTCCGATCCACCGCGACCCCGACTCGCGACGGGGGCTGGGGGGCGGGTCACGGACGCCTGCAGCCTTTCGGAGTCACGCCTCCCTAATGGGCCCTTCCTCGAACCCGCAGCGCTCACCTTGGCTTGGGCTTCAGGCTGGACCCTGAGCGTGGCCATGGCCGGGGTGGGGGACCTAGCGCCGCACCAAAAGCGGAGTGTGCACGGGGAAGGGAAAGCGAAAGCAGCGCTCGCCAGCCGCACGGCCTTCCTGGGTAGTCCGGGAGCGGAGGTACTGGAGGGGGCGGGGCCAGGCCCGGAGAGGAGCGGGCGGAAAGCGGCAACCGCGGCCGGGCTCCCCCTGGAGGCCGAGAGGAGTGCTGCCACTGTTTCCTCCGCCGGGCGGCCAGACCCAGCCCAGCCCCTCCCTCCCCGCCTCCTCACTTCCCGCCTTTGGTCCCCCAGCCTACTGCCACTACCCTCACCACACACACTTCTTTCCACGCCTCGCCTCGGCACGCACCGCGGGCCCCCCTCCCCGCCTCCCGGAGCCCATAGGTCGGCCACCCAGCCAGTGCCCGCCTCCCACCTCCCTGCCTCTGGACTCTGGTTCTCTCCTGTCCCCGCTTGGCCTGGGACGGTGATAAGCCTTACGTGGCGCTCTTCCATCTTTTCTGGCCTCTCTTCCCTAGCTCTGGCTCCACGGACATCGTCTGGCCATTGCGTTGACATTCAGACGCTGTCATCACTTCAACCCAAACCCGGGTCAGCTCCCTCCTGACCCTACACCCCTCTATACTCTCCACACAGACCTCTCTCTGGCTTAAAGCTCTTTCTCACTTTCCTGTTGACCTTAGAATGAAATCTAAAGGGCTTTCCTGGCCCAGAAGGCTTGCCTGGCCTGCCTGGCACCTGTTCTGCCCCAACTTCACTTTCCTGGGCTTTTCCCCTTTCTTTACACTTGCCAATAGCTGGACCTCCCATTGTTGCTTAAACCCGTTGTGTCAGGTGTCAGTCACTCTTGCCTCAGGTCCCTTTGCCTGACATACCCTTTCCCTGCCCTCAGCTCAAATGGCTCTCCAGAGGGAACTCTCTCCATGATCCTTTATAAAGTACCTCCCCGACAAGTCTCTATTTACAAACCAGCCTGTTTTAGTACATTCATAGCACTGAAGCTCTCTGATATTAGCCAGTTTATTTGGGGGGGGGGGGGGGGGGATAGTGTGTGTAGACCAGGGGTTGGCAAAGTTTTTCTCTAAAAGGCCAGATAGTAAATATTTTAGGCTAGCAGGGCTAGGTTCCAATAAAACTTTATCTGTGGACACTAGAATTTGAATTCTGTGTAATTCTCACATACCATGATATATTCTTTTTTTTTTCCCCCAATCATTTAAAATGTAAAAATCTTTCTTAACTCTCAGGCCACACAAAATCTGGCCACAGGAGGGCTGTAGCTGCTGGTTCTCGGTTTGAGCACAGACAATGGACCCCTGTTGCCTGGGTTTATAATCCTGGCTTTGATATCTACTAGCTGTGAACAAGTCACTTAACCTCTGTGCCTCAATTTTCACAACTGTACAATAGGAACACTACCAAACCCACCTGATAGTGTTGTTGTTATGAGGACTAAATGTCTTGGTTTATATGAAGAGCTCAGAGACACTTAGAACTCTGCCTGACGCGTAGTAAGCCCAAGAGAGTGTTTGCTGTTATTTGTGAGTTTATCATCTGCCTCCCCCGTTAACCCTTCAGCCCCAAACAGCACAAACCCTGTCTTTCTTATTCACAAGGCATGGAACTATGCTTGGCTCCATAAATACCTGCTAAGTAAATATGCCCAGACAGGCAGGCCCTTAAGGAAGGCGGAAGGGGGGATTCGGTGAAGGAGGCAGAAGAAACAAATCAACCAGGCTGGAGACAAAGCCCCTGTTCAGCGGGAACGCTGCCCCTACCTAAGGGCACCCTGCCCTAGCATTGCCATTCCTTGACATCCAAGCCCTCCAGAGAGCTTGAAGTCTGCAAGGACTGGGAGACTTGAAAGGACAGAGGAGGAGAGCAAGCACAAGGAAGGACGTTCAAGGTCGCTAATGGCAAGGAATGGCTGAGGAACTCGCGAGAGACTGCCTGACTCCCTTCTTACGCTTCCCACCCTTTCTGAGTACCCCAACCAAATGACAAGCAGAGCCCGAGCTAGGCCTGATTTGCCTTTATTTCTTTCAGTTATGCTTGCGGCTGGGGTGGGGCCGAGGGAAGAGACCGTGGCCCGGGCTCCCTGGAGACCAGGGCTGATGATACCAGCTGCCATAGGTGAGATACCAGGCAAAGGTGCCCACTGCGGCACCCACCACCTTGTGGGTGTACTGGTGGAAATAGATGACGGTACAGAGCAGCAAGAAGTTCCAGAGGCCCAGCAGCAGCACGTTGAGCAGGAAGACGAGGCGCAGGGGGGCCCCGGCTGGCAGCCCGTGGGCCAGATACTTGGCGAACACTGCGGCTTCCTCGGCCATGAGCAGGCAGCAGAAGGTGAGCAGGAAGGTGTGGGAGGAGACCGTGTAGCCCCGCCACTGGTGGCCGGCTGCCAGGCAGCTGCGGCGGTCAGGAAGCTCGTGGAGCAGCAGGCCCTGGGGCAGAGGCTCGAAGCAGGAGCCAGTCAGGTCCTCGATGAGCAGGAAGGCCCGGCCGGCCCCCCGCCACACTGCCGCCCCCACCACCAGCCGGCTCAGGTGCCGGGCGGTCACTGCCACACGGCGCGTAGCCAGGAACACCACCAGCAGCACGAAGCCCCCCAGGAAGGTGCATGTCCAGCCCCATGCCGAATTCACAAACTTTCTGTGGACACAGAAGAAGGGAGGCTAGCTACTGAGACCCCCTCTGCCCCATCTTCCACCCCATCTATGTTCCCATCAGTGCCCTGTCCCCCGTCCTGCATATCATCACTGGTTCTGTTTCCTCCCCCCTCCTCCGCATCCACTTAAACTTTGCTGTCTCCTTGGAGGCCCACTCAGCCTTCTAGGAGCCATATTTCCTCTTCAGCCCTGCTCCTGATTTCCCCTGGACCCCACGACTCTCTTCCCCTCCCCCTCCTCCCAATTTCTCCTCAACCTCCTAGCCTATTTTTAGCCTCCAGACTGGCAGGAGGACAGAAGCCCGGATGAGGGAGCTGGGATCGCAGAGCGCAGGGAGCCGGCGCCCACAGCCTCCTGGGGACTCACATGTTGAAGAAGTTGCCGTGGCTGGCGAAGATAGTCCGAGGGTTGACATGGAACTGCAGAAGGGGCCCAAAGATGACCACTGCTGCCAACCAGGCATGGTAGAGGCGCCGTAAGCAGGGGCTGCCCAGGAGGCGGGCGGTCTGTTCACTTCCAAAGTACAGCAAGGCAGAGGCCACCCAGAGGAGCACCCTGACCAGGCAGCCCAGCAGTGCCTGGGTTCGGGCCCCCAGCCCTGCCCCCACCGCCGGCCCCCGCTCCATGTTCCCTCCCCTCCCCACTAACCGTTTGCTCTGCTGGGCAGCTGAGGAGGGGCTGATGGGGCCCCCCCTGGACAAGGACAGGCAGTGACAGGTGTGGCAGACACAGGGCAGAGCCCTGTTGGCAGCTGGCAGGCGGGGGAGAGGGGCGGGGGGCAGTAAGGGGCCAGGGCGGAGGGCTGCCACGTCAGCAGGGTCCTAGCTTTGGATGTGTGTCCTGACAGTGGCCTGTGTCCTTCCTGTGAGCCCTGTGTCCTCAGCTCCAACCACGTTCTAGTTCTTGTCGGAGGGCCAGGCCTGCTGTTCAGTGTTTTGTCCACAGCCTCTCTGGGTCTGCCCGTCTGTCTGGTCAGCCAGTGCCCGCCACCCCACCCCAACATCACCATGTGTGCTCCGCAGGGAAATCAGGGGTCATGAAGATTCAAACTAACCAAACCTTGGAAATCATTAAAAAAAAAAAAAAAATCTGTGTCTGCCTCATCATCAGTGTGGTCCACCCCTCTCCTAAATTCTGAGCACAAGAGCCCACTGCTGCAAGATGCATAAGACGGCTGTGCACGGCACCATGTCCACGTCAGGCTGGGGAGGCACACCAGCTGGGGTAGCCTTTATGCACCATGACCATGACCCTAAGGCTTGCCCCAGCCCCAGCCCCTGTCTGGTGTGAGGGACTCTGAGTGGCTAGTCCAGCCCTACGTAAACCATGGTGGTTATGCAATGCACAAGACAACAGATCTAAGATGGGACCATTCTTTGGTATGGTTATCATGACGGCCAACAGATGAAATTCACGTGTCCTGTGGAAGGTGTACTGTATGAGAGATGGTAGTGGCCCAGGCTGGACTTTCAGGACCCCCAAGATTAGGCTGGGAGTGGGGGAGACCCTACAAGGAAAATCCCCAGCTTAGAGCCCATCAAAACCTTAGGTTGTGTCCTCCAACCAGTTACCCTGGGTCCTAAATCCCACATTGGCCTCCCAGCCTGACCCCCAGGGCTGGAGCCACAAGAAGCCACAAGGAGAGTAACCTGCCCAAGGGATATCCCTGCTATTTAATAACTGTTCTGAGATCGTTTTTTGTCATCCTTCCTCATTCCTCAGAACTGGTAGTGGCATTTCAGAGCACAGTGGAGGCCCACGAAATAGTGAAAGGAATGAGCACCTAGAACACCTAGGTTCTGAGCTGTGTGACTCTGGGAAGGTCCACTAGTCCTCCTTGGTCCTCAGTGCCCACATCCAGAAACTGATCAAGATGGGTTCATCAGTTAGATTCCTTCCGGGTCCTAAAGCCCGTACTTCACATAGCTCGTGTTCACGGACCCTAACAGGAAGACCTATAGAAACTTCCACATTCTTAGGTTGACAAAAAAATCTTTTGAAGATTGTATTCATTTATTTGAGAGAGAGAGAGAGTGAGCATGAGTGAGGGGAAGGGCAGAGGGAGAGGGAGAAGCAGACTCCCTGCTGAGCAGGCTGGATCCCAGGACCCCAGGATCCCAGGACCCTGGGATCATGACCCGAGCCGAAGGCAGAAACTCAACCGACTGAGCCACCCAGGTCCCCAACAAAAAATTTTTCATTGTAATTTTAAATAGTTGCACAGGACATGATTTCCAATGCATTATCTCTCTCTCTCTCTCTCTCTCTCTCTCTCTCATTCTTTTAAATATACCAAATGGAATCTAAACACTACAGTGATTATATATCTTTCCATTTTCCATTTAAAAAACATGTGACAAGATCTTTTTTTGTTTGTTTTTTGTTTTTTTTTTTGTGACAAGATCTTAATAGTCAGAAATTATATTTCTATTAGACTTCCCCCAAGGAATTTATCCTACTATGTTTTTATGCCTGAAAGTCTTTTATCGATCACACTTCTCTGCCAAAAAAATGTATATAATTTGACTTAATTTTTTTTCTAACGATTTACCCATTTATCTTAGCACACAAGCAGGGAGAGGGGCAGAGGAAGAGGGAGAGAATCCCAAGCAGACTCCCTGGGAGATCACGACCTGAGCCAAAACCAAAGTTGGCCGCTTAATTGACTGAGCCACCCAGGAGTCCCTGAAACTTACTTTTTAATTATTTCCTGTGATCATAAGGCCCTAGAAGTTAAAAGATTTTTCTTCTGGATAGAGTTCTCATAGTAATTGTTAGTAGTACAAAATGTATAATTAGTATAGCAAAGATTTCACACATTGTGATAATTAATAATAAACACAAATTGTATTGGAAATGCATCTCTTAATGAGAAGAACGGGTGGTCGTTGCGGCCTTGATTAAAGGAGGCTTTGAGGAACGCCTGGGTGGCTCAGTCAGTTAAGTGTCTGCCTTTGGCTCAGGTCATGATCCCAGGATCCTGGGACCGAGTCCTGCATCGGGCTCCTTGCCCAGCAAGGAGTCTGCTTCTCCCCTTCCCTGCTTCACCCCCTGCTTGTGCTCTCTCTGACAAATAAATAAATAAAAATCTTAAAAAATATATAAAGGAGGCTTTGAGGATACTGATAATTTTAATTTGCTTCTAATTTTGGCACCCTGGAGGTTCTGGGTGAGACAGGCGGCATCCCTGGGTTAAAGGCAGAAGGGGAATGAGGCGGGCTGATGGGAAGGGAGACTGGCATGATAGTTTCCCATGAGGCAGAGCAGTCAGAGGAAAGAGAACACACGTAGGCTGGGCAGCCGGACAATCTACTCTTTCACAACTACCTGTTTTGCTGTGAAACAGGTGTCCCTTTTACCCCCGGCTGTGTCTTTGAGAGCCCCTGGAGGTGTGCATCCTAGGTTGAAAATTGAGTTAGGGATAATGAAATGTCACGGGGACAGATCGATCAGAGCTGGGTGAGAAGCCCAACCAACTCCCCTCCTGACCATACCATGGCTTTGCTCTGGGGCATGTCCCCTGACCTGTGCATGCTGCCACTTCCTCACCTGTACAAACCGTGGCTGTGAATATGGGGCCCAGCATCAGTGCCCACCAGGCTCTCTCTGGCTCTGGGCTACTTCTTCTCCTAGACGGGACCAGCTCCAAGGCCAAATGTGGGTGTTCCAGGCTCTAATCTAAAACACGCTTACTTCCTGCTATCTCAATTTCTACTTGCTGCAAGTTTCTGAGTTCAGTGAGGGAGCTGTCTGTTGCAGAGCCCAGTTAACAAATGATTTTGGTATTTCTCTTCATCTTGGGGGCATCAAAGGGGTATTTTTTCCCATAGAGAAGCATATCTGAAGACTTTGTCAAAACTACTTTCTTGAAGTGAGAGGATAAAAGACCTCAGATAAGAAAAAGAGGGAGACAGAGACAGACACTGAGCCAGGTTCCCACAGAGAATTTATTGAGGGAGCCAAAGCCAGTGAGAGGACGAAGGAGTCCTACTTCAACAGCCCTCCTTGAAGCTGCTGGCCTCCAGCATGATGGAACAGTCTGGGAAGGGAGGGCCTGCCCTGTGTGGGGCCACATGGAGCCTCTCACACCACAGCCTGTCCCACCCGGAAGACCCAGACAGAGAGGGAGAAAACATCATTCCCACCCCAGGAGGGTGCTGAGGACACGCCTTACTCGTCCCACCCTCCCCAAAAAGGCTAGAGCTCTAGCCTTCAGGACCTCTGGAAGAATGGCCAGGATGCCTGGCCTTCTGATTGGCCAGTCTAATCCTCAACACAAAGGCCAGGGCAATGGGCCCGGCTGACAGCTCAGTTCAGACCTGACCCCAGGCATCTACTCTAGAAGCTAACACTTAACATCCACACATGATTAAAAACACTCGGGACAGTTCTCCTGCTGACAAGGGCCACACCTCAGATAATGGCAGTCCTGCTGGACTCTGGCCAGAGATAGAGAGCCAAGCCAGCTGGTGTGAGCACACGAGGAGACCACTCTGCCCCTTGGGGAGGATCTTCCAGGGCTCAGCGAGGGCCCCAAAGCCTGCGCCTGTGTGTCTCCCCATCCAATGCCAGTGATCCCCCAGAGACCTCCCAGAAGGGAGAAAGGCAGGAAGAGGCAGAGAGCTTGCCAGAGGCTCGCCCGTGTACGGGGCTGGAGATCAGATCTACTGGGGTGAGGAAAAGGCTGTAGAGGGGTGGGGCACGGGGACAGGGGCACTACGTGGTTCCTCAGACTCTGGCTGGTCATCCTGGAAGTACTCAGCCTGGCGGTACTGCCACAGACGCAGGTTCCCGTCCCACTGCGGGGCAGAAGGCGGCAAGTAGTCAGGGGTGCTGCCCCACCGCACTGGTCCCCCCACCCCCCGACCCTTGCAACCTCACCGAACTGCTGACGATCTTTTCCTCAAAGGGATGCCAACTGACGTCCCGCACACAGGCCTTGTGGTTGGTCAGCTTCTTCACGATGTGGCCGCTGAGGAGGTCGTACACTGTCCGGGGAAGGCCAGAGTGGAGAGGGGCGGTCAGGGTACCTTCTAAGCGCCCCGCACGGTTCCTGAGCCACACTGCGTCCTGCCTCTCGGGCAACTGCCCCGCTTTCGCAGGGGAGCAAAGCCCACACCAGCTGATGCTCTAATGCCTCGGTTTCTTTTCCCTTTTCCCTGCCTCGGCGTGGGTGTGTGGTCTAGCGGAGCTTGGGTGACTCTCCCTGGCCCTTAGCTGAATGTCACAGGGTCACAGCTTCAGAAAATGCAATGTGGTTTTAAAGCTCTTTACAGCAGTGTTCTAAGAAACCCACAAGACATGGAAGGCACAGCAAAAGTGAGCAGTGGGCTGTCTGCGTAGACATCCGAATCTGCTCTTCCTCAACCGGACGGGCTTGCATCTTTCTCTCTCTCCGAGTGGGGCTCTATCCGAGTGCCTCCCTGGTACGGCACTGGCTTAGGCTCCTGACGGCTGTGGGTGTGTTTGGGGGTCCTTCTGTACACTCTTCCTGCTTTCGTGGCTGACGTCCTTTACTCCGAGCTGCTGTCTTTTTGTCCCTGTCCCCTGTCCCTGCACCTTTCATCTGCAATCTCTTTTTTCCCTTGACTGGCTACAAAACAGAACTGAGGATATTTCTGGCAATCTACTATATTTACTGACCAGAATTCTATGTTCCCTTTCTTAATTTAAAATGCTGATGAATATAAGGTTTTCTATTTCTCTGTTGAAGCCTAACCTGCTCCAAGCTAAATTAAATTTCACATGTAGTTACCACTGGGATTTTTAAGGTGGCCACTGGTGGTTACAGGTGAAATGCCAAAGAAACATTCCTGCCTTTCCAAGGCCCCCTGTTTTCCCACGATCCTTACCGACCACTTTGCCCGTAGAGCAGCCGCTGTAGATGAACTGCTGGCCGGTGCTATGGGTGGGGGAGAAGCGGCAGCGGATAAGGGTGTGCAGCACCCCGTGGCCCCGGTAGGTCATCAAGGAACTGTCCCCTGGGAGCTTCAGTTTCCGCCAGGCTGGGCAGGGATGCACGGAGAGCCCTTGGTTAGGGAGCCTGGACTCTGCTGTACGATCAGTCCTAAGCAAAGATCGATGCTCACCGACGACCACCTTTTCAACCCCCAATGGATGGCTCTCTCCCCACCTAATACTCACCAGGACAGCTCTGCTGGTTGTGAAGATACTGGAATACTTTAGTCTTGGTTGGTTCTGAGTGATCCCCAGCTGCCAGCCCTGGGAACCCCCACCTCTCCCCACCGTTTGACAAACAAAGAGTTAAGGCCTGGCAAGGGGGGGTGGGGGGAAGGGCCCCAGGCTACAGTCACGTCCACTGTGCCCATGCCGGGCCTTACCAGGAGTTAGATACTTGAACTGCCACCCCTGACTCTTTACTCTCCAGATCTCAGGTTCTACCTTCTCCACTCACCTTTTTTGGGCACCTGCTGCCAGCGGTAGTCCCAGTTTTGCTGTGTGGCAGCCTGCCGTGAGGCCTCCATGCCTTCCCGGCTGGAAAAGCGTCGGATGTCCCAGAGCTTGATGGTCTGGTCTTTGGAGTTGGAGATGAGATAGCGGGCATCACCCTGTGAATCCCCGGATGGATAACAAGGTGTCAGAGCTTGCAAACTCTGCTGTCTGTCCGTCTAGGTCTGCTTCTCCAGGTGAGGGGTGAGAATGCCAGTCCATTGACTTAGCTTGCCTCTTTCTTCTCTTCATTCAGGAGAGCTCACCACTGGTTTTCTACCATAGAACCCACCCCCTGGCTAGGCTTCCCCTTCTTTGCCCAGGGCACTGGCTGGGCCTCCTGTTCTATCCTGGCTTAACTGTCTTTCCTTCTACAGAAAGCTGTGCCCTGTTCCTTGAGGACTGGTGAATGCAGAAGGATCTCATGTTTCTTGGCTTAAGCCCCTTCCCTAAACTCCAGCTCTTGCAAACCTGAACCAAAAAGGAGCCTTGGGGAGTTCCCACACCCGTCCCCTTTGACATGCTCCTGGACAGACTGTAACCTGGCCATACAGGTCTGCTTCCCTGCCCACCTTGCTGTCAATGAAGGTGATGCCATCCTGGTGTCCAGCCAGTGCACCCACAGGCTTGGGGTCATCCTCCCGCATGGTGCGTCGATCCCACACTTTGCAGATGGCATCATCACCCCCAGAGAACAGGATCTGGGAGCTTATGTCAGCAAAGGCCACCGCATTCACATCATCCTCATGGGACTCAATCTAGGGAAGCAGGAAGCCAGAATACCTAGGACCTCTCTCTCTAGGTCTTCTAATAGGCCACAGACCAGGAGGCAGAGGCTCTCAGTCTCAGGAGCAATACCTGAAGGGTGCGCCGGTTCTGTTCTCGATCAAAGACATACAGGCAGCCATCATTGGCCCTGAAAGGGAAGGGATACAGAGGGTCCTGGAGCCAGAACTGAGAGGACCAGCGCTACGTATGCTCTGGAGAGTCCCTGCCGCAAAGTCCCGCCGAAGGGCAAGCCCTGGTCTCTTTTTACACAGGAGGTGGGAGAAAAATTAGCTATCTTTGCAAGGAGGTTTGAGACCTTCCAACTCATGCCGGGGAAACGGTGAGCAAGAGGTGAAACAGCTCGTAAACGCTAACCTTGGAAAAGCACTGGCTGTTCTCCATAGCTGCCTGGATAGCAGAGCAGTAGTCTCCATGAGAGCACAGCTGGTCTCCGGGAGAACTCCTAGCTCACCGACAGATGGGCTACATCCCCTCCCATACTCACCCTCCTAGCACTTCCCGTCCATCGGAGGAGACAGCGATGGAAAAGACTGCAAAGCGACGCTCGTCTGGCCTGAAAAGAGCAGAGAGGGAGCTGGGTTAAGTGGACCTCCCTCAGCCTCTGTTAATCTACACGGAATCTGACGAGGGCTGTAAGGCGTACTTCTGAGGGGAAAAAGAAGTCCTGCCAACATGTCCCAGAATGTGGATCACCTCTGTGAGAACCCCGAAATAATTCTGCAACCATCTATTTTACCCTGGTCCTCTGGCTGACAAGGATGGGTGCTTCCCTCCCAGGAATCCACACAGAGACCCTTGCAACCAGTGAACTTTTCCCTCTAAGCAGGAGTTTCCGGTTCAAGAGGTTTGCTCCTGGAGAGCCTTCCTTGAGAAGCTTCTGATGAGTCTGCCCAAGGAGGGAAGCCAGTACCTTAGGTCCAGGGCAGTGTGCGTGTCTCCCTCCCCGTAGATGTTGCAGATATGAACTAAGAGAGGCAAGAGAAACGAGAGATCTTTCAGGGCTGGGGGAAGGAGGGTGGAAGTGAAGCGAGGCAGGAGACGGAACAAAGGGCAAGGACGTCAGACCCTGGGGGTGAACTTCCCGGAAGAAGGCGTGGAGTCCGGGCACAGAGGACATGGGCATTTGGAGACCTTGGGTCCTGGGCTGGAGAGCCAGTGGAAGTCTGGGGCATACTCACTGTAATCAGACCAGCTGGAGTACAGGAAGTGGTTCCCATCAGGGGTGAAGGCCACATCCAGGACGCTCCAGCCTACGTCCCGGGCCTTGATGCTCTTGAATTTATGAAAGCGGCCATACCGGCAGTCATACAGTCGGATCGTCTGGTCTGGGTAAGTGGGGATCGGGCAGAATTAGGGAACCCCCTCCTTGCATCCTCTCTAGATCTGCCCTCGCTTCCTCTGTACATCTGTGGAATCTTCCCTTGATCATGGGAAACGTGTTCTGGCTAAGCATCCCTAACCCAGAGTCTGAATTCCCTGGGTCTGGGGCTTTCTAGCCTCAGTCAGGGGGTATGTTCCTTGTTCCGGGGCACTTCGTGGGACCAGGGTGTGGTACCTTGGCAAGCAGACATGAAGATCTGACCATCTTTGCTGTAGATGCCGCAGAAAGCCTTCTGAGAGTAGGTATCGGTGAAGCCCAGATCATTGGGCAAGAAGCTGGGAAAGCAGAGGGAAAGTGAAGGGAAAGGGAGCTGAGGATGAGGAACGTCCCGGTTAGCAGCGTCCTAACAGAGCTGGCTGTGAGTACAAGGGCGGACTCCCCTTTTGGCTTGGGGTACGACCCCTTCTCTTTCATTCATTCAATCGTCCTTTCAATTTCTACACTTTTTCCAGTTTGTCTCCTCTCAAGGAGACCCCATTCGACCTAACTTTAATATCCCTGAGGACCCTCTAACACCTGTCCCTTCAACGTTTAGGGGATAAGAGCTATCTGGCCCTTAAGAGTCTCTCCACCAAGCCCCATACTCACTGAGACATCATTCGAGACCGTTCTCCAAGGGAGAAGCTTCCCCGGTGGCAGAGGCCCCGTTCTCTCTAAAGGAAGGGATTGGGGAATATTGCTAGCAGAAACAGAGGGCCACTTCAGCCGCACCAAGCCCCCTCTTCCGAAGATATTGCTCTTGCTACAGAAATGGACACCACACACACTAGTAAGTCCCACCAAACTCTCATGCAGGCTGGCTAAGAACTCTCCAGCTCTGGCACATGAGGCTTCCTTGGAAGGTTTACTTCCCTCTCCTTGGGGGCAGGCAGAGCTTCTGGCTACCTCGAGAGGCCTGCTGCCAGGCTGGTTGGAGGTGGAAAGGCCTACCTGGTGCAGCATCTGAGGAAAGGTGTGCTCCTGGGTTGCCCGCCTAAGCCCCAGCCGCCCTGTGGCCAATTCCACTTGGGTCTTGATCTCATTGCATTCCAGCTCCCGGGTGTCAGGGGTTGCATCCACTGTGAGTACCAAGGAAAAGTTCCACCCTAGGTCTTCCAGCCCCAGAACTGTGCTCCAGCCCACCCGATGTGGCTGAACAGACTGGGGCTGCAAAGACTCCCTCATTCCTTGAATTATTCTCATCTTCTTTCAACCTGTGGTTCTTGCAAAAAAATTTTAGAAAAACGGTTTCTAATGAAAGTCTTCCGATGTTAGGGTCTCAGTCTGCCTTTCCTCTTACCAGGTGGGTTGTATCGGTCCCCGAGACGACCATCCCAGGCACTGTCATGCTCTTCCTCTGAGTCCGAGAGGGCCTGGATGAGTTGTAAATTTGCTGCACCTCCGCCCTGCACCAACCTCACTTGGCCTCTGTGGAGAGATGCCCATGATAAAAGGGAGGATCCCTTCCCCAAACCAACCACATTCAGAGGCAATGGCTACCCAGCTCTTAGACCACCTGCTACTCAAACCCTCATACTGTCCCCATTTTGAAGTTGGAGGCTGACTAGACCTTGGCTGTTATTTTCAGTCTCCTATAAGACACGTTAGGAAATGAATCTTCACGCTAACAGCAGGAGTAGGGAACCCCAACATTCCATGGAGGTCGACAGACCTACTCAGGTGACCTCCTAGAGACTCAAAAATTCTGAAAGCATTTCCTTCGGAGCCTCTGCCTGGGGAGTCCAGCATAGAACACAGTATTCTGAAGGGATCCCCAGGCTTGTCTTCTCCCCAAGGAGCCACAGCTGAGAAACAGAGCCAAGTGGCACACCTTTCCAGTCATTACGGATCGTGGTCACTTTCCTCAAGAACAGGGTTAGAGTTAGGTTAATTTAAACTTGTTTTTCAAGTACTTCCACATGGTCTCATATCACATGTCGATAAATTCTCCAAAGTTCAACACCCACCTCCCCAGCTCTTCTCTTTACCCCCTACATCATGCCTTTTCCATCAGGGTAACGTTTTTATTTTTTTACTTACTTGGGAAATAGATTACACTTGTGTAGTCTTAGCTAGAGAGGCCCCTGGGTATTAAGCTGAGTGGCATGAGTGTCCAGAAGGGAAACTCAAACAGAACAGCTGGTCTGGGCTAATCCCATCCCCTATCTTCTATAACTTCCCTTCCTGGAGTTGGGATCAAGGAGGGACTGTGGTGGTCCCTGGTGGGGACACATCGGAGGGTAAGTTACCTGCGGAGGAGATAGGCCAGTACCTGGGCCAGATCCACATCTTCATCCTCCTCTTCTTCTTCCTCGCTCCGACGCAGGCTAGCCCCTCTTCGGGGCAAGCCCTCGGAGGGGTCTCCGGACCCAGTTCCTGCACTGCTGCTGTTCCGTGATCCCATCTTCTGGTCACAGCATCATTAGGTCCTGTGCAGGGTCTCCTCCTGTCACCTCCTTGGGTTTGGTGAAAGCAAAGCCTGCTCTAGAAACACCAGGGTCTCCCGAGATAAAGCGGGAGCTATCTCTAGGAGGGCTACCCCTCCTAGGGACTGAAATCCCTTCTCTGTAGCCTGTGACAACTCCCAAGGCTTCAGGAACACAAACCTTCCCCAATCCTGTGAAGCGAAAGAAATCAGAGAGTGAAGCCTAGGGCGCTACCCTAGCTCACCAATGAGAATCCTTTGAAGAGGAATTTCTCAGTTTTCTACCTCAAACTCACCTATCAAAGTCCCTGGAGGGGTGGGTGGGTGAATTCCCAGGTAACCTCTCCGGCCGACCAATCAAAACCCTCGCGGAAGAAAGCGCCTCATTAGCTTATCTTATCTAACCAATCAGAAGCCTTAGGGCTCTGAGACCCCCCGACGCCCCCCTTACCGACCAATCAAAGCGCTCCTTTGCGAAAGCCGGCAGCAGCGACAACCAATGAGGTTAGAATTCGGCCTAACAACCCCTCCTTTCTCGCTTCACGCCCACGTGGTGTGCCGGGGGTGTGTACGCCAAGTGGGGGAGGCAGGGAGGAAGCCGAGAAGCCCCTCCCACTGAAGCTGGCGGTTACTGCCCCGCGCGAGACCACCCACCAGCCAGGAGCGGTCGCCGGACCTGCAGCGGCGCGAGGCCTTGTTTACACCGACGGAGGCCGCAGCGCTGGCCAACCGCTCCTCCGTCACGCGCCTCCTTCGTCATGCATCTCCTGGCTTCCCGGCCGGACTGCAGACGTCACGCGTTGCCCCTGACGGCCCCGCCCCCTTGGCCCGCTAACTGGACAGCTGAGCGCGGTGATTGACAGGTGGGCGGGAGAAAGTGCGTGAGGGACAGGAGGGGAGGAGAAAGCGCCGGACCGAGGAGGGGCGGTCGCTCCCAGTTGGGAGGAGTAAGTGGAGAACCGGCGGCTTCCTGAATCAGAGACAGCGGAACTACGCTAAATGGGTGAGGGGCGGGGCTTACAAAAGAAATTGGTGGTTCGCTAGCTGGAGGTGTCTTTAGCGAAGGATACGATTTGCTGTCGGCCCCTCAAGTTCTTTTGGCTTCGCAATTTCCAGACGATCTCTAAGGGCCTCTTTTTTTCCTTCTCTTCCCCCTCCCCCCGGCTTCAGCCTTCTTTTTTTTTGCTGGCTGCAGCTTCAGTCGGTTTTGCCCTAAAGGGTGACCGGAGCCTTTGGAGTGTGTTCACGTCACAGATGGGGATCCAGTCCTCCACACCCTCCCTTCCGCGTTTAGCTTCCGGAAGCCTTGTTTCCGAAGGGCTACCCTTTCTAGACCACCCTTTAGCTGCTTGGGCAACTTTTTAGATGACCCCTGGATTCTCTCCGCGGTCTTTGCAGACGCTCCCTAATACACGCCAGGGGATTTAGGGGCCTTTCCGGTTCCGTCTGTTGTCCTTAACACTCTTCCGCTCTCCGTATTTGCAGACCTTCCCTAGACCCTCGGTCTTCGGCGGGCCTCTGAGCTCCCGGCCACTTGTCCGGGGAGTGCACGAGTGCCGCCTCCTACCCCTCTTCCGGGTTTATGAGTAACCCGCTGAGTCCAAGGCCGGGACGTGCCACGTCTCAGGATCCTCTCCTAGGCTGGAGGTCGAGTGACCTCGCCGCGCCGAGTGCAAAGGCCCTTGGGTCCAAGCTGCCCCTCAGCGCCTCCAGCGCACACTCTCTTAGAAGTGTTGGGAGCTCACCCAGGGGCCCCCTGAGGTCGCGGATGGGTGCGAGGGCTCTTAGTTCCCCTGGGCCCGCCTGCCGCTCACTCTCCCTGGGAGGGCGAGGGTGTGGTCAAACCCGGGCACTTCTTGGTCTGCAGACATCTAGAGCCGAGCTTATCTTCTCTGGCCACGAGAGCCGGCTTCATACGGGCGTGCGATCCGTACAGGGCTCCACGCTTAGGCTCCATGCTTGGTTTAATGTTCTGTTATCGCTGTCTGAAACTCTTAATTTTTGAACCAGCACCCCGCATTTTCATCTTGCTCTGGGCTGTACTAATTATGTGGTTGGTTCTACCGGTCACCCACCTCTCATGGTCAGGTAATTTACTGTCAGTTTCCCTGTGACATTTATTGAGACCTTAGGATTCTGTGGTTTCTGGGTTATCCAGCCTGGAAAATCTGAAATCATTAAAACAAACAAACAAAATCTTTCCCTCCTGTTTGCCCTTTAAATACAGTTCTTCAAGTCTTATAGATTCTTCAGCTAATTAGTTGAAATTGTTTTCACCGTCACCACCCAAAATCAAATTTTCATTACTTCTTGCTTCTCTTAGTTGATCTGCTGGAAATATTCTTCTCCAATCGCATTTTGTTCTTAACCTACAAGTGGTTCACTATTACTGTTTATTGTTTCAAATACAAACTTCGAAACCTGGTGTCTGTTTTTTTTTTTTTTTATCAGCCTCATTTTATGTTACTTCTGCCAAGCAAATATGCCCATAAATTCTGTGCTGTTTCCACCTTTGCACCTTTCCAGGAGAATTTCTTATCTGGGGGAAACTTTATCAGTGGACTCCCTCATGACCCAGTGGTACCACTTCCAGGAATCTAGGTGGAACCTGTATGCTAAATCTGGCCTTAAGATTTATGTTCAACATAGCAATGAGTGATAATAGTAAAACACTGGAAACAAATAGGCCCAATATACTACAATACGGGAGGATATTGGTTAAATAAATTACAGTCTGTATGGTAGACACAGACATATCATTAGAATGAGGCAGTCTTCTATTTTTATGCCATGGGAAATTGTGCAAGTTTCATTGGTAGGTTTTTTAAAAAGGTGGAGGTCAGTTCTTCTGGTGGCATGTTGTGATGGATGCAAAAATAATATGGTTTCAATTCCCCATTAAAAAGATCTAAAAAATCCAGGTTCATTATATCATTAAACAAATAATAAAATGGGGAAGGCCTTGCATGAACTAATGACAAAGGTATAGCACAAAGCATCAAGTATACAAAGGTATATCATGAACAATTAATACATTTTAAGCACTTTGCGTTCCACAGAAAAGAAACAAAAGCTTCTGTTACATTCATCTCCTAAATAATGCATTTCTTTTTTTTTTTTAATAATACATTTCTTCTTGATTACCTCTTTCCTCTTTTCCTTAGCCTCCTCTTCTCCTTAGCACTTACAAATCCAGTTTAAAACGGAAATAGAAATTCAGGCCTTTGAAATATAGAATTTGTATATTATTGAATAAAACATTAAAAATCATGGTAAATATTTCTAAAAATCTGAAATTTTATGACCAAAGTGAGTCTTAACATTAAGTCAAATGCTAAAGGAATATAGGATTTTATCTTTGGACCCATTGATTGATTTTTGTATGTAAAAGATTTTTAAGCTTATGACTTGTCATCTCATTTTATTTTTAAAAGATTTTATTTATTTATTTGAGAGAGAGAGTGAGCATGAGAGAGTGTACATGAGCAGGGGCAGAGGCAGAGGGAGAGGGAAAAGCAGACTCCCCTGCTGAGCAGGGCTCAGATCCCAGGACTCTGGGTTCGTGACCTAAGCCACCCAGGCGCCCCTATAAGACTTTTTAAATGTATATGAGCATTTATATCTTAGGACACACTCTGTGTTCCACTGAAAGAAAATAGCATTTCTTTTAAAATAGTTATAATGAAGTCATTTTGAGAAACTCTATTGACCTTCCCTGTCATGATTTGGAAATTTGGCATATTGCTTGGTGACATTTTGTAAAGTGCTTTTCATTTGGGCAGCTTCTACTTTTCCCAGCTACACTTGAAGCCACTTAAAGCCACAGAGAGCTTTCCTACCTTTTGCACCCGTTTTAGGACCTGTTCTAGCGATTGCTAAGTAAATGTCAGCTAGTTGACTTTCTGTCTGACCTGCCCCTGGCTGTTTCCTGCTCATTAGCATCCCCACTAGAGGGCGGGCTAGGCTAGAGAGGAGAGGCGAGCACATTTTTTTCCTTTTCTAGTTAATCCTGTCCTCCCTCTCCCCCACCCCACCTTCCAGCCTGGCGACTGCACAAAGCTCCTGGGACGCGTGTCCACCTCTGGGCTACACAAGGGAAAGGTCTGTCTTCAGAAGTGACTGATGACTCGTGTTTATACATTATCTCCTTGTAGCACGCTGCGTAGAAGGAAATGGGGAAGTATGCTAATTTATCCAGGACTTAAAATCTGTTGACTATAAAGCAACTGAGTAATTATGGGATTTCTAATACTCTCATGGCCTGCGTCCTTGAGAACCAGAATTTTTTTGTGTGGCAGATAGGAGGTACAGATGTGATACAGATTCCCTTGAGCCGGGAATTTGAGTAGGAGCTATCAGTATGAACTCGAGGTGGGTGATTTACTATCCCTCTCTATTGAAAAGATCTAGAAACAATGGACCAATCCAGTAGCAATGTACACTTTTACCACTTAGATCTTAAATACCATTTCCCATGGAAAGCAACCAGAGTTTGAACAAATGGCTGATTCCAGGCCTGGGGCAGGAAATGTACAAGATGAACCTGGAACAACTTATCTTACCAGATAGCAAGAAGCCAGCAAACACTATCAGGGTAATGTCAAAAGGACTCAGGAGCCAAGTTCTCAAGGCCAAAGTTGGGACAATTTGAGCATTAAAAGGATACTTTAATAAACATTAAGTATGTTTAAATCCATGAGTTCATAATGGGGTGTGAGTGTGTAAGTAACTAATTGTTCACCCTTTTACAGGATGATAGGAAATGAAATCATTATATTGAAGATGGTAAATACAGGGGAAAAAAATCCATTGTCTTGCTGTTTTTCTATAAACTATACCAGAGGGTAATGAAATAGAAGACGAAGGGGTGCCTTTTTTTTTTTTTTTTTTGTAAGATTTAATTTATTCATTTGAGAGCTCACAGGCAGCGTGGGAACCGGGGGGAGAGGCAGGAGAAGCAGACTCCCCGCTGAGCCAGGAGCCCCAGGACCTAGAGATCCTGACCTGAGCTGAAGGCAGATACTTAACCATCTGAGCCACCCAGGCACCCCTGAAGGGATGTCTTCTTGTAAAACTATTCCAATTGTTATCACAGAGTTTGGATATAGCTGTTCTAAATTAATGAATCTAGCATTTAGGTCTGGATGCTTCAGTGGTTAAAATGAGGGAAAAGAAAGGAATGGAGGGGGAACGTGTAGACTGAAAGAGACTTCAAAGGCATATGAAATTCTTTTTTTTTTTTTTTTAAAGATTTTATTTATTTATGTGACAGAGAGACAGCCAGCGAGAGAGGGAACACAAGCAGGGGGAGCGGGAGAGGAAGAAGCAGGCTCCCAGCGGAGGAGCCCGATGTGGGACTTGATCCCGGAACGCCGGGATCACGCCCTGAGCCGAAGGCAGACGCTTAACGACTGCGCTACCCAGGCGCCCCCAAAGGCATATGAAATTCTTAAAAATGGGCAAAGCTGAACTATAATGGCCAAAGATCCGCATTTGGGTGATAAAACTGCAAAAATAAAATTAAAGGACATGATTATCATACACCATGGTACCCATTTATGCCAGGAAGGAGGGGCTGTGATGACGAAGAACACAGCGAGGGGATGGCGGAACTTCGGGTGTCTGCAAAGTTCTGTTTCTTTCTCTTGGTGATGGTTTAAAGGGTGTTCACTTTGTTAGTTTAGTAAATTATACCTTTGGTTTTCATGGTTTTCTGTACCTGTGCTTTATTTTAAAATAAAAAGGTTAGGGACACCTGGCTGGCTCAGTCAGAAGAGTATGCAGCTCTTGATCTCAGGGTTGTGAGTTCAAGCCCCACACTGGGTATAGAAATTACTTAAATAAATAACTTAAAAATAAAATGTTAATTAAAATGTGTTAACTATATTTTATCCTGTACCTGCAGCTGCAGGACGTGCAGCCCAATTTTATTCTAATCATCAAAATCATTTTTAAGGCTCATATCTTCATATCACTGAGCATTTAGATACCAGGAGGGGCCTGGAACCCCAGTTCCCCGCCTCCTTCCTGGAGGGACGTATTTCCAAACCTGTTTTTTCTCCCCTAAATTTTATTTGCATTGTTCGTTTTCCTCTTAATCTGTAGAGTCAGGAATATATGATATAGGCTTATAGGGCCTTCTCTAATCAATAGAGTGGAAAGGTGAGAGCAGCTAACGTGTAGTCAATGGTTACGCCATGCCAGGCATGGTTCTGAGTGCCTGGCTTCACTGACTCTTTTAATCCTAACACCGAGGTGCAGGCACATCCCCATTTTACAGACGAAGACACTCGGAGGCACGCGGGCCAGACTCTACTGTGCGCCTAGCGTCTGCGTTATGCTGCCTCTGATCCTAGTCTCAGTTATCGAGTATGTTCACGAAGCTGAGGATTTGGCTATATCGTGTTAGGTGTAACAGACTCCATTGCTCACTGTGTTTTAGCACTTGATCCACTCCGACCTTAGATTCTTTTCCGCCCTCCTGTTGTAGCTGGTTATTGGCTGTTCTCTATGAAACACTTGGTGTTTCCTCCTCCAGTGTTTTCTTTGGAGGCAATTCCCAGTAATTCCGTCTTATGTGTTTCAACACAGACTGGGTACAGACTTCCATCTTACCAACCTCAGTCTATATATTCATTCAGCCTGATTCAGATCAGAGGTGAAGCTCTCCCTCAGTCGATACCCCTGATTTATGAAGGATCATCGCTCTCTGGGGTTTCCCTCTAAAGCTGACTTCTGAGGATTTAGGCCAAGGCCTTGCCACTTAAACTAGGGTCCCCGGACCGGCAGCATCAGCATCAATTAGGAGCTTGTAAGAGAAACAGAATCTTCCAGCCACTCCAGACTTGCTGAATGAGCATGTTGTCAAGATCCCCACGTGATTCGTGTGCACTTGGAAGTTTGAGAAGCATGGAATAGGGCACATCTAAAGTCCTTATAGTTCTACAAGTCTATGCTGCTATGAGAGATGTCTATGCAGTTACTATTTACCCTTGGCTCGACTGTTTGCTCTGTGGGCTTGGGCAATTACTTGACCTCTTTGTGCCTTTGTTTCTTCATCTGTAATACGGCATCTGTAATATGGAGCGTTGTTTTGTAACCTGCTCAGAACAGTTCCTGGCACACAGAAGACACTATAAAAGGGTTAGCTGTCTTAATATTGAATAAGCTTTCATGAATGCTTTGAGAGTCCCAATTTCAGGTCAGGCAGGAGGAAGAACAGGTTTGACAACTGACAATGGAATTGCTTCACTGGGGAATGGGGTTCTAGAGGCTTCTGCATCTCCAAGTGGGAGATCAGGAATTTTAGGCCTGGAAGCTATACTGAGCAGCTCACAGAGACCCCCATCTTTTTAAGACCTCAGGACACAGAGTCGATGTGCCTTCTCCCAGAAATTCCTACTCCTACAGCTTGGTGGCAGAGCTATCTGAGAGTGAGATCCTGGCTACCACCAGGCTGTACCAGGCCAGGCTGCATTGGGGCGCTGGCTACCTGGAGGGCTGCAAGAAGACTGTGAAATTGGCGTTAGAAGCCCATGGAGACAGGCGGGAATGAAAACAGCACAAAAGTTGTGGAAAATAAATGAGCATCTCTTATTATTGGACAGAGTGTCGGAGAAGGTCTGTGGCCTGGTCTCACGGCACCCAGATGTCGGTTATTATCAAATCTCTCATATTTTCTGCAAGCCTGGTGGCTCTCCTGTCTCTAGATGCGGGGTGGGATGGGATGGGGGTGCTGTGCTCTCTTGCTAGCCTGGAGCCTCAGGTCACATTCTGCGCACACGTCCCTCCAGGGCCTCCAGTTCAGCCAACACCTCTTTGGGTAGATCTTGATTGACTTGCTCTGTCAGGTAGCTCCGAATGTCATGAACCTCCTGTTCCCAGAAGTCCTTCGGGAGCGAGAACAGCTGGGTGGTGTCTATGGCTCCCAGGCCGCTGAGATCCAAGGCGCCTTCCTTCGGCACCAGCCCAATGGGCGTCTCTCGGGCACTGTCCTCTCCCTCTAGCCGCCGGCAGATCCAGTCTAGCACCCGAGCATTCTCTCCAAAGCCTGGCCACAGGAAGCGGCCCGCCTCGTCCCGCCGGAACCAGTTGACATGGAAAATGCGGGGCAGCCGGGCCCCCTTGCGCTCCTCCATGCTCAGCCAATGTTCTAGGTAGCGCCCAAAGTTGTAGCCAAAAAAGGGCCGCATGGCAAATGGGTCGTGCATGATGATCTTCCCTGGGGAGGGAAGCAAGATGGGTAAGGACTCTTCCTCCTTCCTGGAGAAGACAGGGGCACCCTGCCACTGGCTGCAGGGAGTGGTGAAACTTTGGTGGCTCAGGAATCTTCCTCAGAGTAGGGTGAAGAGAAGGGATTGGGAAAAGAGACGTGGGGAGGGCAGGTAGGAGGAAGGCCTGGTCAGGAAGGGACAGAAGCAGCGATGTGGGTACACAGGAGAGGGGCACGGGGAGGGCACTCACCTTTGTGTTCAGCCGCAGCAGTGGACTCAGAGCGCATGGCACTGCCCACAAACACCCCGTGGCGCCAGCTGAAGGCCTCGTATACCAGGGGTACTCCTAGAACACGGGCGAGCAGGGTCACAGGCAGCTTTCTTCTCTGGACCCTCACTCCACCCCTTCTGGTGATCTTGACTCCTGGTCTCGCTCGCCTAGGATCTCTGCTAGCCCATTTTCAAACCCCATGCCTCCCCATAATTTTGCATTCTCCACAGCAGCTCTAGAGACAGCCACAGTGGGCAATCCAGGCTGAGGCTTTAAGTACACAAGGGAGGTGGACCCTGAGATAGAGCCAGACCCTTTACTGAGAGGGCATAGAACCCACACGATGGTTACCTTTGGGTCTGCGGCCTCCAAAGATGATGGCATCAATGGGGACACCCTCGGGGGCCTCCCAGGCTGGGTCCATGATTGGGCACTGGCGAGCCGGGGCACAAAAGCGAGAGTTGGGATGTGCACAGGGCTCCTTGTCTCCTGGTAGGGAAAATACAACTACTGTCACTTCCAAGGACTTGTCCACCCCCAACACACACATAATTTTGCACACTCTTGCACAGTTTCTGTTTGCGTCATCAACTCCCTGGAACCTCGTGTGGTAAGGAGCAGGGAGAAGAGAGCCAGTACATTCCCCCAAAAGATCAGGTCATTTATCTATAACAGTGCTGCCAGCCGAGCTATGTGAGAAAGAGTGGGCAAGGAATGGGGGGTTAGCAAGAAACCACTCAAACCGGAAAGCAAAAACTGAGACCGTCAGATCAGTATTTCAGAAAATTGACTTTCCATCAGCAAACAGGGGAAGATGGGATCTTCTGAGGTATCAAAACATAAACAGGAATTGATTTGGAAGGTAGCAGAATTTTGGTGATTTTCCTGGCTCTACTCAGACCCAGATGGAGTGATAGGGCTGGAAGAAGTCAGACACAACCTGGGCAGGCATAACCTGAGGAGCTCAGGTCATCTGGGCCCTTTAGGTACCCTGGAGAAGGGACGGGACCAAGTCAGTGGCATTTGTATAAAGCACCACCATGGGGACCCAGAAGAGACATGGTGTCTTCTCTGTTGGAGGTTGCTGGTCGCCAAGGGAGTTCTAGAACCAGTCCCCACCTCCCACCACTGCGTCCCCTTCCCCACCCCCAGCTCCTGTCTCCACCTGCATGTAAGAGCCTCTTGCGCTTCCATTAGCCCCCAATTCAGGTCCCTGGTACAGGGTATTATTCTGGGAATTGCAGCTGGGTACAACACGCCCTAGTTATACCCGTGAAGCTAGAGATGATGAAAGGGTTGGGGAATGAGCCTGCGGGGAAGTAGGAAAGTTTCTTGGGTTTCTCAGTTGGGTGGGGAGAATGGGGAGGGCTTAATGACCGGGGTGGAGAAAGTGAAGGGTGATTAGATAAAGAGGGAGCATGCTCGGCCAGCCCAGAAAACGTGCATGTAGGTTTCAGCGACCACAAGCTTGCCGTCCCCAGTATGCCCTTCTCTGCTCCCATCCCTAGGTCTCCAGGCTCTCTGACTGCAGAAGGTCCAGAGTGCAGGGGTGGGGGAGGAGCAGGACTGCTAGGCGCCAGGGGCAATGACAGGGTTGAGAAACTAGCTTTTAGAAGGGGCTAAAGAGCTGGTCTGATTTCGCCTGGAGGGCAGACTGGGGTGGGTGTGTTAGAGGGAGGGGAAAGGGTGAGGGCAACAACATTGACCTTTATTTTATTATCTTTTTAAAGATTTATTTATTATTTTGGGGGGGGCAGAGTGGGGGGGGGAGAGAGAGAATCTCAAGCAGATTCCCCACTGGGCACGAGCATGAAGCCAACAGGGGGCTCGATCTCACAACCCTGAGATCATGACCTCAGCCGAAATCAAGAGTCAGCCACTTAACCGACTGAGCCACCCAGGCGCCCCAACACTGACCTTTAGACAATGGCTATTCTTATACAGGGGATGGTGGGAGCCAAGTGGCAGGGGGAGGGGCCGGCTTCCTCTTTCCTAATGGGTCAAACTTTATGGACTGTGCTTTGAGCCCAATCCCTTGCATAAAAATTTTCAAAACAGTCCTCGCCTTTCCTTTTAAAAAAAAATCCAGCTTATTTTTATTGCGAATTTGCTATGTGTTCGGCACTGCGCTAAACCCTTTGCATGCATTATTCAGCCCTCCAGCAGCCAAACGATGTAGGTACTTTGGTAACTACCTCTATTTAACTGATGGGGTCAGTGAAGCTCGGGAGGGTAAGCAGCTTGGCTAGGTCCCAAAGCCAGTACTTGGTGGAGTTGGGACTTGACCTGAGATCTCACTTGGGATTGGAAACCGGGACTATTCATAACTTCCTGTGCCTCCCAGAGGTCCTGGAAGTTGGCTGCAGGTGTGGAGAAGGCTTATACATCATCAAGACGCTGAGCCCCGGGGGCTGTGTCACACCGCCCCCACAACACCTACCAGGTTTCCAGGGTTTGCCCAGCCAGGAGGTCACGGTGACACCGGGTGGAAGAGGCTGGTCAATGCCCTCCCAGTACACTCCACCATCGCTGGTCTCAGCCACATTGGTGAATAGAGTGTTACTCTGGATTGTGGCCATGGCATTGGGATTGGTGGTGGCTGAGGTGCCAGGGGCCACCCCGAAGAAGCCATTCTCAGGGTTGATGGCCCGGAGTCGACCTGTTAGGAGGAGACGTGACAGTAAAGAAGGACCAACCAGGAAGAGTTGAGAGGTGCGGCCATGGAAGTTTCTGCTCTGCTCCTCCTTGCCCTGAGCTGGCCCCCAGATCTGATGGGGAAAGACTTCCTGTCTCTAGGGTGGCTGGACTACCAGGAGGTATGGGGCAGGTCCGCCAGGAGCAGTGGAGGGGAGACTCCTATACTCCGGTAAGAGCCAGAACTGAGAGTATGAAGCAAGCGCCTCTTACCATCACTGTCAAACCTCATCCAGGCGATGTCATCCCCCACACACTCCACCTTCCAGCCCGGCAGTGCTGGCCGCATCATGGCCAGGTTAGTCTTGCCGCAGGCACTGGGGAAGGCAGCCGCCACATAGCGCTTCTTCCCCGCGGGGTTGGTGATACCCAGGATCTGTGTGTTGAGGAGAGAGGGAACAAGGCGGCGTCACCAAAGGTCAGTTATGGTCTGCACAGAAAGGACAGCTAGGGGTTAACAGGGAGGACAAATGTTTATTCACAAAACAGGTGCCAGGACTTCACCACAGGGCTGGGATGGCGGCAAGTCAAAGCCCCCTCAATGTCCAGCTGCCTGGGGCCAAAGCTTCGGTCATTGGGGCAGAGTCCCTTGCCCACCAGCCTGGCACCTGGCAGTGGGGAGGTGGGGCTAAGGCTGCCGGCCAGGCCCCACACCCTCCCTGCTCCCCGCAGCTGCCCAGGTCCTCACCAGGCCCTCACCAGCATGTGCTCGGCCAGCCAGCCCTCATCCCGGGCCAGCCGAGAGGCGATGCGAAGGGCAAAGCACTTCTTGCCCAGCAAGGAGTTGCCACCATAGCCGCTGCCGAAGGAGATGATCTCCCGCTGGTCAGGCACGTGGCCAATCAGGGTTTTCTCTGGGTTGCACGGCCACTGGTTCACTGGCTCCCCTGGGGACAATGGGGTCATAGGGCTGACTGCTGGCAGGGGCATCAGGAACTGGAGCATTAGGGGCTGGAGGGATCGGGGTTGGCAGGAGAGACACTTAGGAGCGGCGGTGGAGCCCCTCATAATAGGCCCCCCACCTCATAATATCCATCAGTTCCCATGTCCCTGTTGTGGGACACGGACAAATGACTTTTCTCAATCTTGTGCGAACTGCTCTGGTGACATGGCATCACCCCCAGCCCAGACTGCTGCCCTAGATTTTGGGAATTAGGTGTTTCACTAATGAGGATGGGTAGAATTTGGGGTTCCCTCTGCATGCAAGCAGGTCTGTGTTCTCCTCTAGGCACGGCAAGTGCTTACCTTGCCCAGTCAGGGGGTGGCCCACAGAGTGTAGACACTTGACAAAGTCGCCATCTCCCAGGGCCTGAAGCACGGGTGTCCCCAGCCGGGTCATAATACGCATGCTTGCTACCACATAGGCCGAGTCAGTGAGCTGCACTCCGATGCGGGACAGTGGGGAGCCCACGGGACCCATGCTGAACGGAAGCACGTACATGGTTCGGCCTGTGGAAGAAGACGCCACCTGGATGAAGGGTTCTAACCTGTTCATACCTTCAGTGTCCCTGGTTCTGTGTCCCTGCCTCGGTTACCCTGCATGCAGCCTGGAAACCTCTCATCCACAGCTTGCTGGAAGTCAGCTGGGGACATCCAGTTGCCTAGTTGCCCACGGGCCCCACCAGCGGGGAGGGGCACTGTGTCCCGTTGAGAAGGAGTTACAATCACCGTCTTGCTCTCTACTCGTGCCACATCCTTGGGGTCTGTGCGGGCCAGCCAGCTAGGGGAGAAGGGGTTATCAGGAGGATGGGGCCAACCGGTCTCCCTCATCCCCCGACCCAATCTTTCAGGTCCAACTCTGACTCTAGGTCTTCTGTGGTCCTGATTTCTTCCCAGCCATTTGCACCTCGGTGGCTTCCTCCACATTTTGTCCCATCTAAGGGGGTAGTTCCCTCAGCCCAGCCTTCTAAAGGCCCTTGGCAAAAACTCTCCGAACTTGGGAGAGAAAAAAAAAAAAAAGGCAAAGGTTTTTACTTATATTAGCTTCTCTCTTTAACATAAAAACGCAGACCAATCCCACTAATTCCTGATTCTGTTTCCCCCCAAGGGGGGGGGGAAACATTCTTGCTCCTTCCATTAGGATGGTCTCGTTAAATTTGATTTTGTCTTGGTAAACCCAAAGTGGCCCAGTCCAAGCAGCTGCCCCCATCTCATGGTCAAGGGGCTCAGGGCGTACCAGTTGTTGTACTTGGGGAGCTTTCGGATAAGTCCCTGCTTTTCCAGGAGGGTCAGCGTGGCAGTGTTCTCAGCCTCGGTGCCATCACAGATGTGGATGCCCTCTGGTCGGCACAGGCGGGCACTGCGCTCCACAAAGTCTCGCACCCCAGCAGGCAGCTGGCCCAGATCTCCACTGAGTACTCGCAGGGTCTGGATGCTGCGCCATGATGACCAGCCCCAGGGGCTCAGCCCAGGCCAGCGAAGCCTGCAAGACAAGAAACAGAGCCGGAATCAGCGCAGTGTTTTCTGGGCAAGTCAAAGGGACAGGAAGCTCGAGGGCCGCCAGGGAGCGCACTAGAGCAGGTCTGGGCACAGGGACCTTGAAGGGCAGGTCGGAGTAGGTGTGTGGGATGGGTTCAGGCCACATGGGCTTCACGGGTCTCAGCGAGGTGCAGATACTGCCCCATGAGCATACGGGCACATGCCTGGCTGCATGGAGTGTATGCGGAGACATGCTGAGGTTATTTCAGGCTTAGCCCGTGCCCACGTTTAACTGTGTCTGGTCGATGCTGGAAATGATGAGGTGCCCCGTGGCCCAGTGTTGATAAGCTGTGCCCAGGTGACAGCTTCATGTGTCTGGTATTTGGAGCTCTCCTCCCTGTTCTTCTCCTTCTCAAGTATAGTTTGTGTGAGTTAAAAAAAGCAGCTGTTTTTACTTTTTTCTTCTGGTGTGTATGCTGTAAGACTGACAGCCTCAGCAAAGGATCCAGTCTTTGAAACGGGACAGTCCCAGGTTTCTAGATTAGGGCTCTTGCACAGAGAGTGGGTAATTGGATACTGGGGTTCCAGGCATCAGAGCTAGGGCTGCCCACGTGGGGCAACAGGGGTTGCATAAGATGTTGCCATTGGGTAGGTGTCTTTGAGTTGGGTCGAAGACTGACTGTTGGGGATGTTACTGGCTGGGGTTCATGCCCATTCCCAGCAAGGCAGGGTCCCTGTTGTCTGTCCCTTCACACTCCAGGGAGAGGGAGAAGCAGGGTCTGCTCTGATTGGCCTGGACCCAGGGTGGATTGACGCAGAGAGAGCAAAGGCCAAGAGAGGGAGGTTGCCCTCCTCCTATGCCAGGGCCTCGCCCACCAGAAACTGCTCCACACACAGGACTGCATGCCCCTGTCCCTCCCCCTAGAGGTCACATGCCTAGAGAGTTTGGGTGTTAGCGGTGGGGGGGGGGGGAGGGGACCAGACTGCAAAAAGCTCAAACTCAAGAGGCTCTAAGCCTGGGGAAGGCAGAACCCTCAGACCATGGATGCGGGAGCTGGAGCCTGGCTACAGTGGGACCTGGGCTGGCTTCCAACAGAGAAAGCAGGATGGAAACCCAGTGCGTCCACAGGGGCAGAGGAAGAAGACTCCTGGAACCTGCAGAGTTGTCCCTGAGCATTAATTTGAAAGGCACCCAGTCTTGGGGAGAGCTTCTCTCTGCACGGGGCCTGGCTCAGGAAGTCTCTGGTGATGCTCCCCCACTCCCCTCCAGTCTCCTAAGTGGGACCTTCTCCTTTTCCTCTGCTCTGGAGACCACCTACAAGGGCTGGCAAAGTGGAACCAGCTGTGGGAGAGATATGGGGTCAGCTCAGACTTTGGGACAAATGCTGGGGAGAAGGGAGGCTACAGAAGAGAGATAGGAAGCTGTGAAAAGGGAGCAGGGCCCAGGGGCTCCTGTCCTGGACAGGGGCCGAAGCCAGCCATATCAGAATTGAAGGCAACTTGTCCCCCTCCTCCACCTTGTTTCCCTCCTTCTCCTGGCCCCAGGTCCTTGGGCTGCACCGAGCTTCCCTCCAGGTTCCAGTTCGCGGGAGGCCGGGAAATAAACGTTTACCTTCTACCCTCTTTGGGGAGCTCTGAGCTCAATCCCCCAGGGGTTCATGTACCCTTGACCCCAGGGCCCTACCGATTCTGATCGCAACTGGAGCACAAGGGTTACATCTGTAAAGGAAAGGAAGAGACGAGGAGACGGGGCTCAGCGGGGGCGAGCGAGGAGGGGGAGGAAGTTCAGAGAGTGGCAGGTCGCGACCGCGCGGTCAGAGACCAGCAAAACACAGAGGGGAAGGAGGGGACGGAAGCGGAGAGACCCAGAGCGGCAGAGGCCGCCCCAGGTCTCCCGCGAGACGCCCGGCACGCCAGGCCGGGGATCGAGAAACCCTCGCCCCCGGCCCACCTCCTGCTCCGCTGGGAAAGCGGGCGGACGCGGGCGGGCAGGAGAGCGCCCCTGGCAGCCCCGAGGGGGCGAGCGCGGCGGAAGGTGCGGGTCGGCCCCGGGCGGGGGCTCACTCACCGCAGGCCGGGGCGGTACACAGCGGCCATGGCACCTGGGCGGGGGCTGCGGGGTGGCCGCGAGAAGCGAGCGGAGCCGGGCAGATAAGGAACGCGGGGAAGGAGGGAGCGCAGCGAGCGGGAGCGAAGGCTGGGCGGGAGGCGCTTAAAAAGGAGGCGGGCGGGAGGGCGCAGGGGCGGAACCTAGCGGGGCCGGCGCGACCCTCTCCCCGCCCTGCCATTCGGCCAGCTCCCCGGGTCCCCGGGCTCCAGGCCCCAGGCCCGCCCAGGCACCGCCCCACGCCCAGCATCTTAGTCCCTAAACCCGTCTCTCCCATTGGACAGCGGGGCCCCCTTCTCGGCTCCCCGCCTCCGCGAGGCCCCGCCCCCCGCTCCGCCTCGTCCCCTGCACATGATGTAACTTTGAGGACTCTTGCTCCCGAGAGATAGGGGTTGGGAGATACTGGGGTGGTGAACAAGTCAGGAACGAGGGGCGAGGCCAGGGCGGGGGCCCACGGACGCTGGAAGTCCAGAAACCGGGGGTTGGACGTTGCCTTTTCCCTTCTCCCGCTCTGAGACCCAGGCTTTTCTGTTTTCCAGGGCCCCAGGGCTAAGGTTCCCTCCGTCCCCAACTCCCAAATCCCTGTTTCTTCTCCTCCTGATGAGGGCTCTCTTCTGCCTTCCCATGAAATGGTGATGCCCCTCCACTCCAGGGTGTTGCCTTTGGGCCTCATCTGTGGCTGTTCTGGCCACATTGCCCCAGAGAACTGATCTGTCCCACCCCACCACCACATAAGGTCCGCAGAAAATTTTTCAAGTTATGTCGCCATCCAGACATCTCTCTTCAACTTGAGACCACTGAGTATCACCCCAAACGCCATAGTACCTCCAACTTCAACATGTCTACGATAGGCACCTGCCCAGCATTGACACCCCCTTTCTGGTTGTAGCACCCTGATGTTCCTTTGGGGACCCACCTCCTCAGTCCATGTGATCATATGGGTCTCCTGTGGGTAGGCTGTCCGTGTGGCCACAGTGATTGGGAATGTTCCAGGATGGACGTGAGGTCCCTCTTGGGGGCTTTTTCTGTAAACTTTCAAAATGCACTCTCTTTCTGCTGGGTTTGCGAGCTGGTAGGATATAAACCTCGAGCTGCTGGGTGTCAGCCTGGCACTGCAAAGCAGGACCCTGCCCTAGATGAAACCAGCCTAGAGGAAGCAGAGCAGAGGGATGGAGAACTACAGATCCTTGATTTGAGTCAACAAATTTCTTCTTTCACTCAAGCTAATTTTCAGTGGGTTTCTGCCATTTGCAACAGAAACAATCTTGATTCTCAGGGTTCTCAGAGTTCTGTGCTAGAAACATATCAGGACAAGGAGAGCTGGCCTCTAGCCTTGGGCTAGCCGTGGGCTCTCTATCTCTTCACCCAGCCCCCATCCTGGACTCAACCTCACGTATATATATTTGGGATACTTTCCTCCAGTCCCTATACCCGACCTCTGTCCACACCTATTCCACTTCAAACAGCTGCCTCTTTGGCCACCTTTTAGGCCTAAAGGTGTGCATGCCGGGGCAGCGCAGATGAACTGAAGGTCGTCATCTCTTCCATAATCCTGCACCCGCTCTCATGGTTCCCCATCTCGGTGAATGGCACCAGCATCTAGGCAGTTGCCCCAGAGGAACCTGAATCAATCTAGGCTATTCCTTTCTTCTCTTCTATAGCCAATCGGACACTAGGACCTTTGGATTTGTCCTTCCTAATTAGCTCTCAAATCTCCGTCCATCCCCATGGCCACTGCCTTAGTTCAGGGTGTACCTCTCACCTGGCTTCAGGGGATATCTTCCAAGACACTTCTTGGACTCCCGCCTCTCCAAATGCCATCCCCTCTCCTTTCCAGCAAGCTACCCTCCAGACTCTGCACATAAGTTCACTTCGATGAGTTAAGAGAGAGAGGGAGAATGTTTACTGTGTGGACACCGGGCCGGGCTCTGTGCCCGCAGCTTTCCATGCATCATGTCATGCCATTCCACAACCATCCTGTTTTACAGATGTGGACACTGAGGCCCAGAGAGGTTGTCATCTGCTCAATGTCACCTAGCTGGTCAGCAGGAGAAATGGAATCTGAACCCAAGCCTTTCTGACTCTCATTACCAGGTGATTTTTTCCCCCTTCCAATCCTATACTGTCCCCTTGATGTATAATTTTTAAAAAAGTGAGATCATGTCACTTTGAGGCTTAATCCCTTCGAGGCTTCCTACAACGTGGCAACTGATGTCCTTTGTCATCTGGCTCCTGTTTATCCAGCATTATTACTGCCACCCTCTCTCCTACATACTCAACTGCAGTTTCCAGAGCACTTCTGTGAACCCCTTCTGCCCTTCAGATTTATTTTTTTATTTTTTAAAGATTTTTATTTATTTATTAGAGAGAGAGACAGCCAGCGAGAGAGGGAACACAAGCAGGGGGAGTGGAAGAGGAAGAAGCAGGCTCCTAGCAGAGGAGCCTGATGTGGGGCTCGATCCCATAACGCCAGGATCACGCCCTGAGCCGAAGGCAGACTCTTAACCGCTGTGCCACCCAGGCGCCCCTGCCCTTCAGATTTAAATCAAATATCCGCTCTTATGTGAAGCCAGTTTGCTCTTAGAATTAACATCTATCTCAACTGTATTGGTTTTACACTGTGTACATACCTGTTTTTGAACTTCTCACACTTTACCGTAGTTACTTTTGTATCTCTATAATCCTCACCTAAGTGTTAGCTCCTTGAAAGAAGGACCCAAATTTTAGTCTTGTTTTTATCCTAGTTTCTTGCAGGATCTGGCCTATAATAGGCAGCTAATAAATGCTGTTTGAATAAAAGAATAAGCCAGTCTCATGTTCCTGAATCCTTCTCCCCCATTATGTTCTTCCTTAACTTTTAGGGGTTCCCATGGGGGTTTCCTTGTAGTGTTGATTCCTTTCATTCGCTACACTTTTATACCAATCCTGGCCCTCTGCCCAGCCTGGTCTACCAGCTGGCCCAGTGTTGGAGGCACACCACCACCAGGGGGCAGGGTGTGACCAGCCTTGCCCCCTCCCCGCCCCCCATCTACATTTTCTTCTTCCCTGGGCCCTCTGGGTCTGGCCCTTGGACATCTTACAGACCCCCTACAGTAGATGCTGTGGTGTGCCACCTAGAGCCCCTCTTCAGGATCCAGGTGCTCATTGTCCCAGCCTTGGTGTGTTGGCCGCTAATGGCTCACAGCCGAATACTTCCCTGTGGCTGAAGGCAGCAGTCTCACCAAATGTAATACCCCCTTTCCTGGGGCAGCGTGCATCCAGTGACTGGTTGATGCAGGGGTGCAAGGCCTGGTCCCCTTTCCTCAGTTTGGTCTGTCCGAGCTCCAGAGCTCCTACGGGCTCAGCTGAAGCCTCTGTTGCCATTGTAGTGCATTTCTGCTTTTCCCGCTGTCCAGGCCTGTTTTTCTCTCTGCTTTTAAAAGTTCTCTCCTCCCCCCCGACCAAGGAGCCATCTGTACACAAGTTTCTGTCTCAGAGTTTGTTTCCAGCTTAAGATGTCCCCTAACTCAACTCGGACACTGGATTAGCCGCCTAATCTGACTCTGATTCCATGTGCCCTCCTCCACACTAGATCCAAAGTGATCTTTTCAAACAGTCTGAGCCCATCACAGTCCTGCCAAAAGTTCTTTAGTGGCTTCTCACTGCTCTTAGAATAAAGCCCAAATCCTAAACTTGGACTATAAGGCTGTGCTGGATCTGGCCCCCGTTGATACCTGCACCCTCACCTACCACCATTCTTCCCACGTCCTGTCCTTGGTTTCTACTCTCTGGCTGTGTTGGTCTTTTCGTTTGTTCGTTTCGTACACGTGTCTCTTTCCTGCTCAGAGCCCTTGCATAGATTGTTCTTGCAGCTTGGAATCTCCCCTTCTCCACCCCCAGACACGGTCACTTCGTACTCACCTGGCCAGTCTCAGTGGAACGTGTCCTCATTAGGCAAGCTGTCCCTGCAATGCCGCCTCCCATTAGATTGGGTCTTCATGAAAGAAACTCTCCTAGTGTCTGTCCTTCTTCACAGGACTCACCTCAGTTATAGCGGTTTCTTTTCATGTAGGCTCCTCCCTAACATATGTGAGGCCTGGGGTAAGAGGACAAATCGGGGTTCCTGGCTGGCTCAGTTGGAAGAGCACGTGACTCTTGATCTCAGGGTCATGAGTTTGAGTCCCATGTCGGGTGTACAGATTACTTAAATAAATTTCTAAAAACTTTTAAAAAGAGTGCAAATAGAGGCTCACAAACCTTGTGTTTAAAATTTTTAGAAGAGGGCGCCTGGGTGGCACAGCGGTTAAGCGTCTGCCTTCGGCTCAGGGCGTGATCCCGGTGTTCTGGGATCGAGCCCCACATCAGGCTCCTCTCCTGGGAGCCTGCTTCTTCCTCTCCCACTCCCCCTGCTTGTGTTCCCTCTCTCGCTGGCTATCTCTCTCTGTGTCAAATAAATAAATAAAATCTTTAAAAAAAAGTAAAAAAATAAAATTTTTAGAAGATTTTATTTATTTATTTGAGAGAGGAAGAGTGAACGGGAGGGAGAGGGAGAGAGAATCTGAAGCAGACTCCACACTGAGCACAGAGCCTGACGTGGGCGTGATCCCACGAAAGTGAGATCATGACCTGAGCCTAAACCAGGAGTTGGTCGCTTAACTGACTGAGGCAGCCATGTGCCCCCTTCCTTGTGTTTAGACATTTAAAAGGTAGAACTTACGCTAAGAAACAGTTGAATAAAATATGTTTTATTCTTCTACCTTGATAAATATATACATAACGGTCTGAAATTTGGTTCCAATTTGAATTCAGATTTGGACTTTATTTGGAGTCCTCAGGATTCTGCAGTAGAATGTGGTGGAAGGGGGGAGGACGCGTTGGGCCACTGGCCTTTGGGCCTGCTTCTTTTCCCACTCCTGATACCGTCTTGGACTGTGCGAGGGCTCACGTACGCACACGGGGACCTCTCTGTCTTACACATCCCAATCCTGTCTGCAGCCTCCTGCAAATAGTCACCGTTGGCTAAACTTTGGGCCTAGGGATGTATGTACCAGTAGTGTGGTCCACTCCTGCAAGGACCAATCCAGGGGAGAGGTCCATGTGGGCCCTAGAAGTGGGCTTGGGGCTCTTTGGGCAGGGAATTCCTAGGTATCTAGAATGTGGTCCAGAAGGGGATTGGTGTGGGCGGAGGAGGCCTGAGTTCCTCACCCCGTGGGGTGGGACCAGCCAGAATGGAGCCTTCTGAAAGCACAGGGCCCAGGGTAGGGGCCACTTTTGGCTGGGCCTAAGGGCAATAAATTGATCTTTCCCTGTTTCATCAGTCTGTGTGCTCCATGAAGACAGGGCTATTGTCAGTCTGATTTACTGAGGTCTCCCTAATGCCTAGCACAGTGTCTGGTGCTTAATACGCCTTGTCAAGGGACGTCTGGGTGGCTCAGTCTTAAGTGTCGGCCTTCAGCTCAGGTCATGATCCCAGAGTCCTGGGATCGAGTCCTGCATCAGGCTCCTTGCTCAGCGGGGAGCCTTCTTCTCCCTCTGCCTGCTGCTCCCCCTGCTTGTGCTCTCTCTCTCTCTGACAAATACATAAATAAAATCTAGAACAAACAAACCCTAAAACAAAAACACTTGTCAAATGAACATACCAGGTAGATCCGGAAGAGTTTTGAAGATTTGGATCCATTACTGAAGATCTAGATACCAGAAGCCAGAACTTACAGGGCTTACAGGGTCTTATGGGCTCCAAAAATGGGAGTGCGGGACAGAGGAGGTAGTGGTGGCACCCTGAATTACTGACCGTGTCCCCTCTCCTCCCTCTTCGTCTCGTACGCCATTTCTGCCAGCCCTTCACCTGCCTGGCTCTCTTCCCCCAATTTTCCAACATTCCTCTGTTTATATCTTTCTCCTTTTTTGTCCTTTGGCCACTGTGTCTCCTCTGCGGCCTGACCATCTATCTGTCTGTTCCTCTGTATTTCTTTCTAGCTCTTGGTCCCCAGTCTTAACTTTCCTCTGTCCCTTCCTTCTACCGCCATTGCTCTTCTGGTCCCTTGCTCCTAGCACCCCCTTACTCCCTTCCTGATCCTTTCCAGAAGACTTCCTCTCTCTTTCAGTTTGCCATGGCCCTTTGCCCACCTTTTCCCTGTGCCTATACCCTTCCAACTCCTTTAATACAAATCCCTGGAGAGCCCCCGGCTTGTTCTGCCCTCCATCCCAGGTCGACACCTACTGCCCCCTCCGCTAAGCCTTCTTGCCTCCCTTCCTCTCTTCTGTCATTTCTGCAGTCCACCTGGCGCCATCTTTTTCACTCCTATCCCCAGATGTCCTGGAGTCAGTCACTCTCTGTGTGCGTCTCCCAGGCTCTGGGTCCATCCCCACCGAGAGGGCCCATGAATCATCTCCTGGGGCCCCACCAGTTGCCACGGACTCTCCTCTCTGTGCCCTTGCTCCTTTCCTCTGGCCCAGCCCTCACTGCCCAGACTCCTTTCCCTAGTCAGTGGCACCTGGTCTGAGCCCTGAGCGGCTCAGCTTGCCTGAGCTTGTTTAGTCTGACTCTTTTAGCCCGTTAGCAGCTTAGCCCCCCACCCCCCACCTCTCCTTTGAGCTCTCCAGTAAACAAGAAGATCAGCCCAGACCTGACAGCTGCTTGGGGGCAAGTGTCTGGCCAGGCCAGGCACGAGAAAGGGGCTGCATTCAACACTTCCTATTCCTTCTTCAACTCAGGAGGTCTGGGCTCTCTTTCTTGGCTATGTGCCTCGAAGCCACATCCCGTGCGATTCCTTGTCTCCGTGATCCCCATTCCCATCTGTGGCCTTGTTCCCAGGCCTTGGTTCTCCCGCAAAAACAGCTAGATCCAGGCAATTACACTGAGAAGCCTTACTACTTAAATCATGACAGTGGTCTTTGCTCCACGAAATGCAGGACAGATGTGGGAAGAGAGTGATGTCGTCTGATCTAGGTCTTCTTATATGTGTGTACAGAGTATGGTAAGAGAGACCACACGGGCACACACACACACACACACATACACACACACACACACAGGGAAAGCTGTGTTAACTATAGATATTCTGTAGACCAGTGGTTCTCAAACTTCAGTGTTCATCAAAGTTCCCTGAGGGCTTATTAAAACACAGATTTTTGGGCGTCCCCATCCCCAGAGTTTTTGATCCAGTGGGTTTGAGGTGAGGCCAGAGACGATGCATTTCTAGCAAGTTCCCAGATGATGCTGCTGGTTGGGGGAACCACACTTTGAGAACTACTGTTCTCATCTGAATCCACCAGCTGGGACCAGGTTCATTTTTATAACTGATGATCCTTGGGGCTGATGGACACCCAGGTCTCTCTCCGACTTGGGGCAGGGGCCTGTTAACTCCACGGGAATGTTCGGGTACCCTCCCCAGGTTGGAAATAGCCGTTAACTCTTGGAGTTCTATTCTAGTACACGCCCTGTTTTAAACAGCTTCAGACAGGTTTAAACACCTCCTTGGCTAATCTAGTATCCCTGTTCCAACTTCTACTCAGGGATGGGAGCTCTAAGAGGTGTTAGGGGATTAGGCTGAAAATGTAGGTCACCCCCCAGCCATCTGGGAACCAGGATGGTGAGGGAGGAAGAGAGAGGGACAGAGACACACGCAGGGAAAAGGCGAGAGGAAGCAGAGGGCGTGTGAGGGCAGTTACAGAAGTGTCCCGGATGGATTGGTGGTGATTAGATTTCCGTGTCCCGAGGTGGCCCGGAAGGAAGGAGCAGAGATCCCCACTCTCCCTTCTGCTGCTCCTTCTCCTGAGCTGGGCTGCCTGTCCCAGGACTGGGTCAGCAAGAGTGGGAGAGGCTGAGGATTGGGTGGCCAAGTCCTGGACATTCACCGAGGGGACGGTTGCCTGTCTTTCTGATACGATAGCTGTGAGGGGTGTGGGGCCTCACAGGGCCAGTGAGGCAGGGGACAGAAATGTGAGGATTCCTGAACACAGGAAAGAGAGCCCACAGGTGAGAGTGGGCTCAGGACTGCTTGTACTCCTGCAAACACTGCCACGGTGCTGTAGAGCGTTGGAAGGGGAGGGCGCGGGGAGCTTCTCTGGGCCTCTTTTCCAGTCCCAAGCTCTCAGTGCTGAGGGCTGGGGGTGGTATTCACACGAAGGTGGCTGGCCAGGCCAAAGCAGCTCTCTGTACCACGGGACTGAGTGTCTGTGAGACGGACCATCAGTAAGGAGCTTTGTTGAGGAAGATGCTCCCTTTCCTTCCTTGAGAACTGGCATACTTGTCCTCTCCCCTCTTCTCATTCCCCCCAACCCCCCAGGCCCATGAGATATGCAAATGATCTCCTTACCTCATTGGCTAGAGCCCTGAGGACCATAGATGACCTCAGAGTGCTGGCCCTTTAAGAGTGCCCCATGGGCTGGGTGCCCACAGCGCCTTGTTCTGAGCACAGAGGCACCAGGCCCCTGCTCAATGGGGTCTCCAGTCTCTGGGGAAGCTGTGCCTGCCTGGCTCCGACACTGACCACATCATCTCTACCATCCCCCAAGTGAGTATATTCAGGGCCTCCCTGCATGCCAGGCCTCTCACCTACCTCTTCCTTCTCTGTCACCTGCTGTCTGCTCTTCAAGAGTCCTCACACTTCTGTCCCCTGCCCCACTCCCACCCTGACTGGCTTTTTGTCCCCCCGCGACTATCACAGCAGAAAGATAAATAACCCTCCTCGCTCATCTCTTCATTCAGTTCTCTCTGGACACCTCTCTCAGGGTTTTGCCATCTCCTCCCTGCCAAGGATCATTCCTTCAGTCTGTGTCTTTGTTTCTGCCACCCCTGTCCTCTCAAGGGTGAGGGGCTCAGTAGATAGGGCAACAAGCCTTCCCTGGGGCGGGAAGAGAGAAGGACTTGTCTGTCCTCCCACCTCTCTGGGCAGAGCTTGAGGGTCTGAGATGTCGTTAGAAAGAGGGCTACGTAGGCTCGGGGTATCAAAGGCCAAGCCCCGGGGATGAGCGCTCCCTGCCTTGCCCCTTCGGGGGCTGGCAGTGGGGCTGTTGGAACTGGGAGCTGGGCTAGATTGGGAGTTCCAGGCTGGGAAGGATCTCTGAGGTCACCTAGCTTGAGGTTCTTTAGGTGAGCACACACTCTGTGGCTGATAACAGGGAGGAGAGCTCCTTGGTGACCTTAGTTTGGGACACTCTCGATTGAGGTTGAGCAGATGGTTTACTGAAGGCCTTCTCAGATGAATACGCTGCTGTGCTCTGGGAATCTGCAGAACGTGGGATGGGAGGCAGAATTTCTTGAAATTATCGGAGCATCGACTTCTTCTTGGGTACTTCTCAGACTTAGGGTTTCCCAGAACACTCTCTGGGAAATGGTAAAGTCTAACTGCCTTGATTAAACGAAATGGGAAACTGAGGCTACAAAGGGGGAGGTGATCTGTCCACGTTCACACAACATAGCAGGTTCTGAATAGAAGGAGGAAAACCAGTTTTTGGTGGTTCCCTTTGGAGAGATCGGCTTGGGGAAAGAAGGTCACCACTCAGTCGTGATCTTTCTAAAACTGATTCTAGGACCTTTTTTTTCTCTTTGGAAAGTCTCACGCTCCTATAAAAGGGATTAATTGATGATTAACCCATAGAACGGATGTGAACTGAGGACCTTCTACGTGCCAGGCATTGACCTAGGTGTTCTGAGAGAAAGGTATAACAGTGCATTATCCTTATATATTAACATTCATGGCATACGTGTCTTTCCATTGTCCTAAAATAGACACATACTCTGTCACAGTTAATTAAGCAAAATTTTTTGATTGCTTGGAAATGGAATGATGTCTCTTGAGATGACAGAGCCTCTCAGTATGTCCCAGCACTAGAGTTGGGAGCACTGCCATGTTCCTCTTGTTTTTCATAGCTCCCAGAGGCACCAGTAGGGCCAGAGGCTGTGATATCTATCCTATTCCTCAGTCAGGCCTCTAAGCTGCTTGCCCCCAGTCAGGAGCCCCTGCCACCTGAAAAGTTGCTCCAGCCTGGAGGTGACTATTTAGGGAACAGAGCTGCACCATCACGCCGGCTTTCTAAAACTCTGGCTCTCCAGGGCACGTGGGTTTTGGAAGAAGCAAGTTCTGGTTAAGGAAGCTGGCAGGCAGCCTCCAGGTGCTCCAAACCTCTCCTCTGTTCTTGCAGGTGCACCCCTCCCAGTCCAGCCCCAGAATGGCACTGCCTCCCAGCCCCCTGGCTATGGAATATGTCAATGACTTTGACTTGATGAAGTTTGAGGTAAAGCGGGAACCCTCTGAGGGGCGATCTGGCCCCCCAACAGCCTCACTGGGCTCCACTCCCTACAGCTCAGTGCCTCCTTCACCCACCTTCAGTGAGCCAGGCATGGTGGGGGCTACTGAGGGCCCCCGGCCAGGCCTGGAGGAGCTGTACTGGCTGGCCACGCTGCAGCAGCAGCTGGGAGCTGGGGAGGCACTGGGGCTGAGTCCCGAAGAGGCCGTGGAGCTGCTGCAGGGTCAGAGTCCAGTCCCTATCGAGGGGCCCCACGGCTACTACCCAGGGAGCCGGGAGGAGACGGGAGCCCAGCATGCCCAGGTGAGCAATCAGTGAGTTGGTCTGAGGGGTGGCGGGGTGAGGGAGGACAGCCCAAGAGAGGAAGGAGAATTCCTGGACAGGGTTATGGATTGGGGAAGAGACAGAGGGCAGGAGAAAAGAAGGGCCCTTGAAAGAAATCAGATGGAGAAAACTACCTTCTGCCCCCTCCCCCTTTTCCAAATGGAGAGAAATGAGTAGTCCAAACCAGGAGGAAGAGGGAGAAGATAAGGTTAGAAGAGGACCAAAAGGGGAGAGTTGAGAATTAATGGGGAGCGGTTCTTTACGGGGAGGTAAATATACTCCGTCTATGGAAACCCGGGAAAGAGTTGTGCGTGGAATGGAGTGGAGTTGAGGCTGTGGGAACGGGAATGAGGTTGGCCTTTTCAAACATCGTGCTTCCCCAGCCCCCAGTCTTCTCAGTAAGGATTGGGACTCATCCTATTAATTATAGACACAGATGGGGGTGTTGAAGGCATTAGGACGTAATCCAAATCCTTTGAGGGTCACAGGGTTGTGGCCTTCAGGACAGGGGAGCGAGGTGCATTGGCGGGGCGGGGTCTGCCTGGGCGCGTGTCCACTGGACACCAAGACAGCCTGGAGCGCGACGCGGAGGACCGCGCAAGGAGGGCGCGGGTGTCAGACCTGCGACTGGCTCGCCTGACCCTGGGAGGCGGGGCCTGCAGCGCGAGGCCGACCCCGAGGGATGCGCATTCCCCAGGGACGAGGGGCTTGTTGGGACGTGGGGCGGGGTCTGGACTGCGGCGGGGAATTGGGTGGAAGGGCGAACCTCAGGTAAGGCGGGGGCCGGGGGCGGAGCCTTCCCGAGGGCGGGGCCTTCCCGCTGGCGACCCGAGGGTGGAGCCGGGCGGAATCCCGCGCGGACCCGGCGCTGACCCGCTCTCCGCCCGCTCCTTCTGCAGCTGGCCGAGCGGTTTTCGGACGCGGCGCTGGTGTCGATGTCTGTGCGGGAGCTCAACCGGCAGCTGCGGGGCTGCGGGCGCGACGAGGCGCTGCGGCTGAAGCAGAGGCGCCGCACGCTGAAGAACCGCGGTTACGCGCAGGCCTGTCGCTCCAAGCGGCTGCAGCAGCGGCGCGGGCTAGAGGCCGAGCGCGCCCGCCTGGCCGCCCAGCTGGACGCGCTGCGGGCCGAGGTGGCTCGCCTGGCCAGGGAGCGCGACCTCTACAAGGCTCGCTGTGACCGGCTGACCGCGAGCGGCCCCGGGGCCGGGGACCACGCCCACTTCTTCCTCTGAGCCGCTGGGGGTCGCGGAGTGGTGGGGGGGCACCACCCTGGAGGCCACTGTACCGTTCACTAGATGGTTACTGAGCGCCTTCTGGTGCCAGACACACCGTGGTATGACTATACATACATATCCCCGAACGTCCTGGACCCGCGAGGCATGCTCCGAGGTTAGATGCTGGTCATTTTCTGGGAGAGAGGTCTTCTCCCCTCACGCAGGCAGCACACAGAGCCCTCCACCTCCTGTTCCACCCCACGTGACCAGGACCCTGCGATCTGGAGGAGCCAGTGCCGGGCTCTGTGTGTGAGGGGGACGGTGGGGAGGCGTGCATGATAGCTGGGTGACAGTGAATAGGAGGCGAGGGAGTGGTGTGACTCCCCCTCAGTTTAGATTTTAATTCAGGGTTTTCAACCTGTAGTGCATTAAGGTGGTAATTAGCAATGAAGCCGTATTTTCATTCCGAGGCTTGTAAACTCCCCCTTTTAGGACTACTGCATTTTCAAGACTTCAGTTACCAACAGCAAGACAGACTAGGGACTCTATCCAAGAGGCTTTCCTCCTACCCAGTCCAGTGGCCTCCAGGGCCCAGAGCAGCAAAGGCCTGAGGAACTCTGGGAGTGGTGGATGTGGGCTGGGGGAGAACTCTGGGCAGGAGTCTGGGGACCTGGGTGCTAGTCCCAGCTCTGCCACAGGATACCTCTATCACCTTGAGAAAACCCCTTGCTCTCTGGGTTTTGGTTACCTCCTCTAATCCTGGGTTGGATGACTTCTGACAGCTTTCCAGTTCTGGCATCTCCTTGGTGTGGGAGCCCCAAGAGTCTCCCCAAGAAGCCCCCAGGACAACCTCACCAAACGGACTTCCTGTCCTGCTCCTTCTTTCTGATTGCAGCCTAGGCAGTGGGTGAGGCCACACACTGGTCCTCCACGGCTCCCTCCTGGCTGCCTTGGCCTCCAGACCTGCATGGGGTACCCTTGCTACCTCCTGCCTTGCTGTGGGCTGAGGTGAGATTTTACCCCCTACGACAAGATGCTGAAAGAATGCAGTTTTTGTGAATTAAACTTGAAGTTCAGGCAGAACTTTATACTCTTGGCTAAATGTTCTTGCCATTTAAGAAGTGTTCATTCTTTAGCCTTCCTCCTGGCGTGTGCGTGTGTGTGTGTGTGTGTGTGTGTGTGTGTGTGTATGTGTGTGTGTGGTGAGTCTCGGTTCTGGAGGCCCAATGAAAATGGGGTGGAAGGGTGGGGATTGGGCCAGATGGAGCCTTCTCCTCCCACCACCACTCACAGAAGCCCAGGAGCATCGGTGACTGGGCCGGGCCTGCCTATGGCTATCCTGAGGTCCCGCAGTTGCCATGGTTACCCAGCCCTCTGGTTCATCTGCCTACAGAGAGAGTAGGCAGGCGGGGGCTCTGGGCAGAGCAGAGGCATTGAGCTGGGAGCAGCTGCCTCACCAGCCACTGTCGTAGGTCCTCTAAGGGACATAATAAATAGGGAGAAGCAGTTGAGGGTGGGGAAGAGGCTCCCATATGTCTCTCTTCCTTTCTGCCCCCTCCATCCACCCCCTCCCCAGCTGTCTCTTCCCATCACAGTTCTTGTTCCCTCCTCCCCCTCCTCTAGCCCAGCGCGTCCCTCTTCCACTCAGGAGCCTGCAATGGGGGGTATCTCCTCTCTCTCCCCCAGGATTTCTTTCTCTTCTCTCCTTCTCCACCCCTGGCCCCTGGCCACCCTGTCTGGCTCTGGCTCCTCTCTCCTGAGTGGCTCACAGCATCTTTGGCCTCTCCTCCTTCATCTCCTTCCACACGCATCATTGAAGGGAGAGGCTGGGGCAGGGAGTGTCCCTCCAGGATCCCGTCTTTTCTTCCCTCGCTCTGGATATCACCTGGGTCCTCACCTGCTCTCTGCAGCTTCAGACCCAGCGCTGCTCTCGCACACCTCTCTTAACTGGCTGAGGCCTTGCACAGCACACACACAGGCAGGGATGCCATCCACAGGCACCTACCCCCAGACACACAATCGGCCCACGTATTCATACACCTGGGGCTCGAGATGAGACCCACACAGAAGTTGCACACTAGTGATGAAGAGTGTGAGCACTTCAGTCAGATGGGTCTGGGCTCAATTCCAGGCTCACCAGTTCTTTGATGATGGGTGGATTTAAATGAACCCTCCCTTGGGATTTGCCAGAAAAATGGGGAAAGTGATGCTAGGCACCTTGTGAGAGTGAATGCGTTTACAGCACATTGCACGAAGTTTCACACATGCCGAACACCAATGTTCATGCTGTTGTTGATGTTATTAAGGGTACGCAGCCTGACTTTCTGAAACCTGAAGGCTGTGCTCGTGGAGAGGCAGGGATGTGCAGTGCGTGAACACACACGCACATTCACACACCCAGGAAAACCAGGCCACACAGACCTCGGATGCCCCCTCTGTGTTCCTAATTCACTCACAGACCTGCTGCCCTCCTTTGGTCCCCCCAGTACCCCTGCTCGGCCCGCCCCACAGCTGTGTGGGGGCTGGAGTGCAGCTCCTGGGGGACTCAGTTGGGCTTCTCTAGAGACAGCTGTAAGAGGGCATCAACCTGCCCCTTTGACAGCCCCTCATTACCGCCCCCCATCTCTGATAATTAACCTCCATGGTGCTGGGCCCCCTGGGGTTGGGAGGTGAGGGCAGGGGCTCCTCCGATCCCACTGGCACACAGTTGGGGTGAAACCACTGAGATACTAGGCTGCATGGGAGCTCTGGCTCAGATCCGAAGGGTGCTGGTCCTCATTTCTTAATGGTGTGTGTGGAGGGGTGGGGGTTACAGATGGTCGGCGGGCATCTGAGGCACGATAGCTAGAGGCTGAGGTGCTAGGAGTGGTTCCCTTTATTAACGACCAGAATGTCAGGATCACTGAAGAAAGTCACAAGGCTGAGGGGCATGGGGCCTGGAGAGAAAGAGCAGGGCTCACCACATACTTCCAGGACCTAGGGGCCACAGCTGGTCCAAGAGGGAGAGGCACTGGTCACTCGAGTCACAGGGGTCAGGACAGGCACCTGGGGCAGGGTGGGATAGTCATAAGCACCTTCCTCTACGCCACACCGAGCCCAGATGCCCTCCACCAAGGCCCGCCTTGCACCCCTGCCCACTCCTTTGGCCCCCCAGGACTCACTGAGAGGCCGAGGGAGTGTCGGTCCGGTGGGAGGCAGTCACGGGCTAGGGCTGGGGGTCGTGGCCGGCGTGCAGGGCCTGGGAGCCCCGGGGCTGATGCCCTGGCTGGCGTAGTACTCCACCACCTGCCTGGGCACCTCAGCCAGGACACACTTGGCAAGCGCAGAAGGTGCGGCCTGGTGGAGTAGGGGCGGGGACGGCGTTAGGGGCCGGAGAGTGGGGGCGGGGCCGGGCGAGGGGGCGGGGCTTCGGGTGGCCCGCTGGGCTCCAGCGTCCTTCTCAGGCCGTCAACCCGGTGTGGGAGCGACGGGTCAGATTTGAGGGCCTGAGGAGCTGAGGAGTCCTTCGGCCGGGAGGGGGCGCCGGGCACTCACATCCTTGAAGTCCCGAAAGGGCACGAACTGGACGATGTCGCGGGCCGCGGGCACCCCTCGGGGGCAGCGCAAGGGACCGTCGTCGCCATCCAGCAGCCGCATGTCGGAGAAGTCGGCATTGCCCACACCCACGATGATGATGGACATGGGCAGGCGGGAGGCGCGCACGATGGCGGCGCGGGTCTCGGCCATGTCGCTCACCACGCCGTCCGTGAGCACCAGCAGCACGGAGTACTTCTGAGGGCGGGCAGAGGGGAGGAAGGGTAGGCTCTGTGCAAGGGCGTTGGCACCCGCCCCAAGTCAGGGCCCCGGCCCCGGCCCCACCGGAGGACACCCAGTGGGGCAGCGCCTGGTTGCCTGCTTCGCCTCCTCACCGTGGCTTGGCCGGTGCTCTGCTCGCGCTGAGCCGGCCCGGCCACGCGGTTGATGATGGGGGCCACGTTGGTGGGGCCATAGAGCTGGATCTGGGGTAGGCACCGGCGGTAGGAGGCGATGACCCCCGAGATCTCTGCAGGCGAGGAGGTGAGGCCAGCAGAAATTAGCAGGGAGCCCTTTCTGACACCCTTAAAGCGAGGACATCCTTCCCTGTCTCGGGACTGCCTGGCCCTCTAAATTCCACACTAAGCAGGAGAGTTGGGTGGTCCAGGCTCTGGGAGAGGAGGCTGTTCAGATGCGGGGTCAGGGGCCCCGAGTCCCAAATGAAGACAGAGGTGAGTGGTGGGATCAGCTGGGGGCTGGTCCATGAGGACGGAGTCTGTGCCCCTGCATGGGGTGTACAGAATGTCCAAGCTGTATGGGGGGAGGTGGGGCTGGTGGACATCTCCCCTCTTACCTTCACATTCAGGGTTTTCCGGGTCAAAGTTGATAGCAAAGTCATGGGACACCTGTGAGAGTCAGGTGAGAACAGCAAGAAGATGTCTTTCCTCCTACTCTCCCACCAAGTCCTCCCTTCCTCTCAAACCCAGCCTACCTCAAAGTTGGGGGGGATTCTAGCGCCAAAGCCAAATGCTGGAAACCGCTTATCACTGGGGAGAAGAAAAGGCTGTGGGGCCCATCGGGCAAGGCCTCCCTACTCGTCTCCCTCCTCCCCAGCCTATCCCCCTCCCACCTGTCATAGTCCTGGCAGATGCCTCCCACTGCGCGCAGGGCCTGCAGGTAGTGGTTGGGCTGGCGGGGGCTGAGGCAGTGTAGGGACTGGCTGCTCCTTGGGTCCCCATTGGAGGCGGTGAAGTCGATGGCCACCTGGGCGGGGGGCGGGGGAGAGAATGTCACACAGCATCCATGAGAGCTCACAGAGGGGCTGGCCCAGAGCTAGGGACTGTAGGGAAGACTGAGGTAAATCCAGTCAAGCCCACGGGTAGCATCCTCATGGCGTGAGGGGTACAAGATGGCAATGCTGAGGCTCCAGAGAGGCCCCAGTAGGGGCAGCGGGATTGGGGGCTCCTCTGTTCACTATGTGTTTAGCCCCTTCCTCTTGCCTGTGTCCCCTATATCCCCTGGGCCTTTACCGTGAAGCTGATCTGGCAGCCGCCCATGATATAATCCAGGAAGGTGTGCACCTTCTCCACCTGGCAGGAGGGGAACACGGAAAGTAGCAAGATGGTCCTTTGAGGAGGGAGCTGGGGGGGGGAGCTTCTGTGGGGGAAGTGGAGGGAAGGTTTTGAGGTTGAAGCTCCCGGTGGGTAGGGCAAGGCTTCTCAGTTCTCAGAAGAGGAGAAACTGGTCTTTGGAACAAGGGCAGGGGTGAATCTGAGGGTCCGACGTGAGGGGGGCACTGGGATTTACCGTGCACTGGGCCAGTACCACGGTCCCCGAGCTCTTGTAGTTCTTCTTTTTGTCCCGATACTTGGGGTTGATACAGTCCCACTGCATCTAGACCCCCCCACACCCCACAAGCCCAGAGTCACAATTCTATCAGGAGACCCCTTGTCTCCCTTCCAGCAGAGCCTCCCAGACCAAGAGCCCTAGGGCTCTGTCCTTAGACTGAGCCTCGGTACTTTCCACCCTCTCCACATCACATATACTGGGCTCTCCAGCACTCTCGGAATTCCCCCAGGGATCTTGGTGACACCTCCTGCCCAGGGTTTGCTGTTCCTTCCTGCATCTCCTGGAAGGTGCTGGTGAACTCGCCGATGAAGTCATGCTTCCCGCTCGAGTCATAGTCATACACCAGGAACTGAGAAGGCAGGGAGGGGAAAGGGTCAGGGTGGCTTTGCAGTGGTTGCTGGGGGCAGGGCGAGGGATTTAGGGAGGTGGGGGCTAACAGTGCCTAGGCCCAAACAGATGTCCTCAACCTGCCCAAAGAGGCTACCTGCTCAACTTCAGTCTTTGGCTCCATCTGGCAGGGACTTTGGCCTTGATAAAAGGTATACAAAGTGGGAACATCGAGCTGTGACCTGGTCTTTACCCCACAGTGGGAAGGGCTTGAGGGAGAGGAAGGGTCTTGACACACTCAGGGGCAATGTCTCAGACAGAGGCTGGATGCTCTGACGGGCTGCCCTTGCACGGAGGGGGCTTCACCTTGAGAGGCCGGTGGACATCGCAGCTGCACAGGGAGTGCAGGGACAGGCGGAATGGCTCCCAGCTGGGATTCAGGTTGTTCTTCACCACCTGGGAGAGGCACCAGAGAGCTGGTCACCCCCTAGCTAGGTCCCCTTACTCTGCTCTTCCTCCCTCCCTCCCCACGGCCCCAGTCACCAACCTCAGTCCTCCAGACGAGCTGGTCACTCTGGTCCCCGTCGGTTTTATAGATCTCCATGAAGGGGTCAGACTTGCTGAACAGATCCTGGGGATGCGGAGGAAAGGACCCGTGAGCTTGGTGAGGTCTGCAGGGGGAGGCGGCTAACACCGAGAGGGGAGCAGCGCTGATTCGTCTGGAGTGGGGGGCCTAGGCTCTCTAACAAGGAAGACGGGGGCCTAGACTCTGGGGCTCCAACCTTGTTGTCCAGCTTGTGGGCTCTGAAGGTGAGCTGCACATAGTCATTGGTGCCCGATACCTCCTCGGCCACGATCTGCAAGGGAAATACAAGTAGCAAGATGCCCCCCTACCACCCAAAGGGCCACCTTATGCCATTTCCCTTAGGTGGGGGCCGGTCCTGGACATAATGTCGCCGTGGATGTCCATGCAGGGGCATTGAATGCCCCACCCAAGGGGGAGTACAGGTGACCTTGCCTACCGTGATGGTGGACTTGCCCGCAGGCTTCCCATTCTTCAGCAGCAATGGCTTAGTGACCTTGGTTTGTGACACAATCTGGAGATGGAAGTGGAGGGAGCCCCAGCTGTGACACCCCTGACCTGCCTTGGCCAGGGAACAAGGGACAAGGTAGTAAGCGTCCTTAGAGTGCTCACAGGGGCTGTACTCGGGCTACGGTTGGACTTAATTTCCACAGCAACATTAAGAATAGGCGCTGTTCGGATGAGGAAACTGAGACTCAGAGAGGTTAAGTATCTTGCCCAAGGCTGCACAGCCAGGCAATGGTGGAGATGGGGTCCAAGCCCAGACAGAACTCGCTCCAGAGTTGATTCTCTGTTATTTTGGCTTTCAGAGGCAGAAGCAGATGTGGGCGGGGGTGGTGGTGGGTGGGAACGCAAACCTGGCCCAAGGTGCATTCTGTAGAACCAAGGAAGGTGTCATTGCTGGGGCCCGCGGCTCCGTCCTCAGCGTCAAACACGTGCAGCTGCAGGGGCTGCTTCTCCTCGAAAAAGTACTCAAGGGCCAGCACCCGGGAGAAGACCGGGCTGGAGCAGGAGCGTAGCACCTCGGTGCGGTCCACCTGCAGCAGGAGGGGCAAGGGCCCTGTGGGAACCCAGGCTACTTTCCCCTGCCCTGCAGCACCCTGCTCATGCCAGCTTTCCTCGGGCTCCCGTATCCCCAGTGACTAGCTCTTCCCTTGCTAGGTTCAACCCTGAGCTCGGGGTGCTGCCAGCCCCCTGAGCCATCAGTCCTTTGGGGCTCCCAGAAGGCCTTTGGGACCTCTGCCGCTTCCTCTGGGCCCATCTGAGGACCCGCTGGGACTCTGCGGACTTTGGAAGCTGTAAAATGGTTTGTGTTTGTAATGATGGCACACCTGCCTCCAGGGTTACCCTCACAGCCTAGAAGAGGCCCCTCAGGGTCTTCACATTCCCTGCTGAAGCTTTCCTTGCCGCTTCCCAGCCCCCCTCCTTCCCAGGCCAGGAGGTTAGTTCAGATAAGCCCGGGCCCGGCCCGTGGTTCTCACCTCCACCCATTGCTCATCAGAGTAGAGCTTGAGCAGCACGCAGGGGTGGGGCTTGGTGAGCGTGTCTCTGTCCAAGAGGCCATGGCAGGACACCCGCAGCTCCACCCGCGAGGCCCCCAGCGTCATGGCTGGGGGCTCAGGCACCCATCCCATCTCAGGATCCGACATGGCACTGTGGGGACAGAGCAGATGGCCTGGACACAGGAAAGGGAACATCTGCTAGAGGAGGGGTCTGTCTTCTGGGAACCTGAGCCCCACTCCCACTGTGTCCTGCTTCCTGAGGCCCTAGGATCTCATGGATCTCCTGCTTCCCCCCTACTCACCCCCACCCCTGCCCTCAGCTTGGCTTCCCTGGAGCTGTGAACAGGGAGGGTGGAGGACCTGAGCCTCCCACCCTTGCACAGCCCTGTGTCTCTGTCACCCCTGCTGGCCTAGTAGGGGTGCATGGGGATAGAGAAGGCTGGGGGTGCGTGTGGGGTTCCTGGCAGTCTTGGCTCCTAGGCCATCAATTGATTCATGTTTTCTGCTACCTCAGCACCTTCTGCTATTTCCCGACTGAGGTTTGAGCCAGCACTGCACTCAGTCTTGGCACGAGGGAGCTGAACTAGGGCAGGGGGGTGGGGAAATGGGTGGAGGAGCCCCAGAAGCCTGAAGCGGATGGGCCTCAGGAACAGAGTCTGCAGTGGGCAGGGGGAGACAGGTTGCAAGATGCCCGGCGGGGCTGTCCCTCTCTGCCTCCCCCCCCCCCACTCACCTTCTGGATGGCTTATGGCAAGGAGTGGGGGGTGGGCTTGGGCAGTTAGACACAGAGCCCTGTCCCTGCTGAAAGCTCCTCCAGGTTCCTGGCAGGGGCTCCCACTATGACAACTCTCTCTTCCCTCCCCACCTCCCCTGTTCTCACACTTCCTGGCAGCACTGGCACTGTCTCTTAGCGACAGGATTTTTGGGGAGCCACAGCCCCCTCCATGCTGCCCGTGGGATGCACGCATGTCACCCTCCCCCAGCAGTGGTACCAAGCCTCGGGCAGCAGCAGGCAGGGGTATGCTGGCCCGAGTTCACGGCTGGTCAGTCCATCTATCTGTGTCTGTCCACATCGCAGGGTGAGGCTGTCTGCTCCCGTGTCGTGCTTCCCCCAAGCGGGTGTGCGTTGGTGTGTCTGAATGCCCCCTCCCTGTGTGTCTGTCCCCTAGCCGTGTGTCTGCATCCAGGAGGGTGTGCCACTTCCCGTACTGCCCTCAGAACTGGGACCCTTCTCTGGCTGGGCCCCCCCCCCACAGCGCGTACCTTTCTGGAAATGTGAGGGAGGGTCTGGGTGGGTGGGTAGGGGTCTCTGCCTTCCAGCCACAAGTCTCCCAGTTCTCGAAGGGTCCCTGAGATGGGCAGGGGCATGTGGTGGTGAGGGGATCGGGCAGGACTGGAGACCTCTCTGGGGGCTGGGGGAGACGTTGTTATGGAGACTGGGTCAGGCTGGGCCAGGCTGGGGCTGAGCGAGGGAGGAAGGGTAGGCTCACCTGGGCTCTAGTCGGGGGCTCCTCTCTCCGGCTCTCTGGCCCTGGCCCTGACTCCCTTGCTGCTCCAGCCGCTGGCGCCGGCTCCGGCTCCGGCTCTGCTGCTATTTATGGGGCCTGGATGGGGAGGGGTGGGGGGGCCGCAGCACCAGCTCCCCCCGCACAGACCGGTTGGGAGGGAGAAGAGGGGAGGGGCAGGGCCATTGCCTGGGAGGGAGCCACAGAACCGGGGGAGGAGGGCGGGCTGGGGGTGGCTCAGAGGCAGGACCCCCACAGACACAGTGACACACATCTTCCCCTTCACACCACACCCACGCCCATGCACACATTGTGGCAGTGCGTGCGCGCACACACATTCACACTGGGAGATGATGGAGACACATGCACCCACGACTCATGGGCTCACACGTATCCTGACACACACAGGCGCCGGCACATAAACTCACTGTGACACCACGACAGTCACAGCCCTATGGATACACATAAGGAAACACACCCAGTCTCACAGCCCTCTCCACATCACGCTTATAGAGGATATTCGCAGTAACACATCAAGGAACACGGGGCTATACTTGTCACACACACATACACTCATTCACACCAACCCAAATACAACAGAATGGAGATCTTCACGTGCTCCTTCAAAACCATCCCGCACCACGCTGCCTCTCAGAGCTTTGAGAATGAGGTCCAGTTCCCTAGCTGCTTTTCAACGGGGACACACAAAGAAACGGACGCAATCCCTTCAGGGCGCGCCGCCTCCCATCCTGAAGCAGGGGCTGCCAGGAGGGAGATGTGCCGAAGGACCGATCCCCGAGGCAGCTTCCTAGTGCCCACAACTCAGCCCCCCACCCCGAGATTCAACCCATGTGGTCACATCCTTGTGGGAGGGGCCATGTCACACACAGATCTTGACAGAACAAGACGCTAGGCGTTCCCTGGTGAGACGGGGAAAGGGAGCGATTGCCTGGGGAGCTGCACGCCACGTGAGAAGACATTTCGGTCCACGGTGACCTGGGGTGAGTCTTTGAGAGGGTTCACCAGAACATCCGTACCCTCCAACCTCTATGCTGCTTGCACATTAAGCTAGCAGCCATTTGTTGAGCATCTGCTGGGCGCCTGGGGCTGGGGCTGCACGGGTCACTGAGACGCAGCTCCTGCCCCTGGGGGAGGTGCCTCTATAAAGGACAGACAGACCCACAGACAGAGAGAGGATAAGCTAACACACCAATGCGATGAAGTGTGACGGGTGCAAAACTACAGACCGGTTTGGGAAGCAATGGGTCACAGAGAGGGAGGGTTCAATTTAGATGAGTCAGGGGAAGGCATCAGGAAGGGCTTCACAGAGGAGGAGGTCCCTGAACGGAGCCTCGAATGCCAAGGTAGTATGTGTTAGTACACCAATGGGGAGCAATTAATCTGATCATCTCTCACCATAAACACTTCTGTTCACCTTCAGGTCACTCTACTGTTGAGGTTTCTGACTACCGATGGTCCCCCTAAGACAATGCAACGCTGTTTCATTCCACCGCTCGTGAGCCTGCCTGTGTGTAAGCTTGCACACACGCCGCACAGCGCACTGCTCCTCAGTCTCCTCCTGGAACATTGGGCTCTTCCGATCCCACTGCACCCCCCAGAGCTGGACACACACTGGTACTGATTTTGGTCATTTTGGTCTTTGCTCCAGCCAGCTCCGTCCAGATCCTGAACATGACCCCCCAGCCCACACTTAGGGGGCACTTTTCAGTCCCCTCCCATTTCGCACCTCTCAGGTCCCTCTCTCTCCTGTCAGAGTCCCATTCCCATCCCTGTGGGGGGATTCCTTACTTTTCCCCACTGTGGCCAAGCACTGAGCACAAAAGGGGAGCAGATGGTGGGGGGTGGCCGCAGTGAATGGGGAAGACAGCAGAGACGAGGCAGGCAGTGATTTTGTTTTTTTATTCTATACAATGAGGGAGAGAGTCCCTGGGGATAGAGGGACGGATCCGCCCTTCCAGGAGAGGAGACGGCCCTGCCCCAAGCTCTGCTTCCCTCTCTCCAGGTTGCTCCCTCCCTTCCTGTCCCCCACCTGCTGTCCCCACACCTCATCCTGCCATTCTGCCCCTGTGGGATGGGCCGGCAGAGGGCCTGGAGGTGTGGGGGGGTGGGTGGGGGTCTGAGTCCTTGTGAGGCACATGTCGAGAGGAGGGCTGGGCAGGGTGCTGCAGTGGCTGTCAGTCTGTTCCTGGCTCACTGGTTCCTGCTGGGGACAAATCCAGGGAGTCCTGTTTCCTGGGCAGGGAGAGCCAGCCTCTCGGTGTGGGGTATGCCATGTCAGGCAGAGGGGGACCGCCCTTTCCCCCACCCCACTGGCACCTGCGGGGTCAGGGGGCTGTCTTCTGTCAGGCTCCAGCTTGTCGCAGGACTGTGCCCGCCGTGTCCTCTTGGGCTTCAGGGGGGCAGTCCGGCGGCCTGGATCTGGGGGCCCTGAAATGACAGTCAAGGCAGGCCTGGCACAGGAGTAGGGCCATCCGCTGGATGCTTATCCAGGCTGTGACTCATTCCAAGCCCGGGAGGGGGTCCTGATATGGGCAGCAAGGTCCCAGAGGCACGCTGACCCCCCTCCAGCCAGGGAGCAGACCTTGGATCTCAGGCTCCTCTTGGTCCTGCTGTGAGCCCAGCCTCAGCCGAGCTTTGTTCATTCCTGGGGCTGCACCCCCAGCCTCAGCCTCCTCCCTGCTCCCTGGCTCCTGCGGGGGGCGGCGGCCCCTGGACACAGCCACGGGCTTGGGGGGCCGTGGAGCTAAAAGGGGGTCCTGCAGCTGGCAGAAGAAGAAAAATGCTGGGTCAGTTAGTCTTTTCACCTCGTCCAAGGGCCTATCCCGTCCTCCTTGCCGGCCCTCACCTTGGCATTCCTGGTGGGAACAGTCCTCTCTGGGAATAGGGCCCCCTCCTTGTCCTCCTCCCCATCCTGAGAGGCTGGGCTGGGGCTCTGGCAGCTGTGGTTGGGGGCGCTCTCCTCAGCTGGGGGATGGGAAGAGAGGAGAAGCTGCAGGAAAAGGCGTCTGGAGACCAGGACTTTTCCCCTCCAAGCCCATTTGCTCCTGTGTCTGCCCTGCACGTCCTCTCGTGTTACCATAGCCCTTGGTCTCCAGGATTGTCCTGAGCCCATCAGCTTTCGGGGGGAGGGGGCGCTCTGGCCTGGCTGTTCCTCTTGAAGAGCAGGGCCTGAGCCCATTGCTGCTGGGGCAGAGCCAGGGCCCAGGGACTGCTGGGTCCACAGGCATGGCTGTCCATCCAGGGCCGCAGTGCCCCGGGGCCCTGCCAAGCCTGCAGCCTGGCATTCCCAGGACTCTGTCTGCCAGTCTGATTTAGACGGTGAGAGCCTTGGGGAGAGATGCCCTGGCACACACACCCCCGCCCCCCCGCCGCCGCCTCTGTGGCTTTATGCAATCTGCGCCCGAGGGCGTGCCACCCGGAAGGTGTTGTCTGTGTGTGTGTATCTGTGTGGTGTGAGTAAGAGGGACCTGGAGGGTGCCGGGGGTAGGTGTGTGCACAGCGCATCTGATTCTTGCGGTTTCCTAAATGAGGATGGAGCCTCGCTTTAGGTGTTCTAACTGGTCTGTGTGTGGGATGGCCCCAGTGCTGGGACGGCCTTGGAGGACGGGCCAGGAGCACGGGCTCTGCACCTCGCCCTTGTGCCCTAGCCTTCGATGGGCGTGGGGCAGGGGAGCAAGCATCTACCTCTGTCGGGAGATTTGTCCCTGTCAATGATGTTGGAGGGTTATATTCGAGGCCTGTGGGCAATTAAGTTGATGGCGAGCTGACCAGCTTTCATTTAGAGGCTCCTTAAGTGAAAGGTGCTCCAGCAGAAAGCAGGCACCGTATCACAATTTATTTACCCCTCAGAATCCTGAAGGCAGAGGGTAAAGACTTGCTTAAGGTCAGCACTGGTGGTGGTGGCTGAGCCGGGACTGACACCCACGATTCCTGACCTCCAAGGTATGGCTCTCGCCCCTTCCTTGCGGCACATCTCTGTGCTTGGCCGGCTACTTTTAGAGGAGACTGGAATGTTTGAGGTGGGTCTGGCCCGGCTGGGACTTGCCCACCCTCTTTCCCAGCTGCCGTGCGGGGTGGGGGCTCCTTTATAGGGGGGCCGCTCTGCTGATGGTGCCAAGGTGGCGCCTGCCCTACAGAATTCCCTGGAACCATCCACAAAGTAGTGTTCCTTTCCCCTAACCCTGGCTGGCAAAGCCACTTTGGATCTGAGGGACCTTGCTTTGGATTGGCTTGTTTCTTTCGGATGTAGCTTTGTCAATATCTGTAAACGTTTTTACTGTGGTGACTTCCTCACTGCCCCACCTTGGTTGTAAAGTTCCCCCACACAGGGGCTGTGGCTTCTGGTCCTTGTGACACACCACGGGCCTTCAGTGGGGCTACCCGGGACGAGGTGCTCCATACCTATGTGCCACGTGGCCTCGGCTCGGCGCATGGCGCTGAAGCTTGGCTTGCTGCTTTGGGGTGGTGGTGGGGGCTTCCAGGCTCCGGGCCCTGGAGAGCGGGGAGGGGAGGGGGAGGAAGGGGAAAGGCACATCAGGAGGGGGCCCTGAGAGAGGGGTCAAGGAGAGGATGTGAGGGCGACCATTCTCACCTGCATCGTCTGAAGAGCGCCGTTTCTGCCAAGCCTGGACGCTGCCCTCCAGGTCTGGGCCTGTGCCCTGAAAGGACAGCTGAGTCAGGTCATAAGAAAAGTGTCGTCCACACGGGGCGCTGCAGTTAACAAGGGGCTTCTGGTCTGGCACCTTGTGCCTTTCTCACGGCACTGGTCCCTAGACTTTCGGACCCTCTTCCCCCCAAAGTGGCACCCCTACCACCCGAGGGGCGTAAGAAATGGTTTACACGAAGGAGCATACTGTTATTTTAATAGTTCCGTGTTTATTTTCTGCGTGGTAGAAAAAAAAACATGACTAGTACAATAAGCCCACGATTTGAAAAAGTGATCGTGCTTAGGACCAGAGTAAGTTAAAAAGGCGAGTTGACTGAAAGAAGAATATTTAACCGCTAATACAGGTGGCACGTGGAGACAGTAAAAATCGGTCATAAACGTGGTCTAAGTCACCAAAGTTCCAGAGAGGGAGCTCTAGAGGTAAGTATTTATACGACTGCCTGCTGGGCAGGGAGGGCGAGGCCGGGGCGGTTAGGTGACCCGCCCAGGCTGTCGCGGCGGGCAGGCGTGTGGCGTGAGCTCGCCTGCAGCTCACACCTTCTAACACCACGGAACCTCTCTCTCCGCCGGCCCGGCAGGGACGGGGCTCGGAAAGGAAGGCAGACAGGGATCCATAGGAACGGTTGGGTGCCTGGGCTCCCCTCACCTCTCGTTTCCCGTCGAAGCTCCAACCCTTGGCTCTTCCCAACCCAGGAAGGGCAACACCATGGACCCTTGGCTGCTGTGCCGTCCCAGGGGCCAGGCCCCCCTCCCCTGGCTCTGCCCCCTCAGTGCCCTGGAACAAGGCCTCGGGTTTACAAGCAGTTCCTGATGGAGAAGGGGCTCCGTGGGCAGCAAGGGAGTAGGGGAGGGCCCCTGCCCCGCTGAGCCCCCAGCCCTGGGGCTGCCCGGCCCCGACCCTCCAGCCCTCCTCTGAGGAGTCCTTCCTTTGCCCTCCTTTGCATGCAGCACTCCCAGCATGCACTGGGTCACCAGGCTTAGACCGCTCAAGCAGCGGGGCCATTGGGGTGCCCAAAGTCCCCCAGAAGCCTGAGTCCTAGCATTCTCCCATTAACTGCCGGGGGTGGGGTAAGTGGGTGGGCTGTGTGTAGGACAGCAACGGGGGAGGAGGCCGCACTTCACCTCACTTACCATCTTCCTGCGGAAGGAAGGCCCCCGGCTCCCCCCAAATCCAGGGAGGGGGCCACTCTCCTCCTCTGGGCTCCAACAGGGGGAGGAGTTATTGCCGAGGCTGGGGGGATCTGGGCTGGGGGGGCTCTCCTGAGTTGGGGGTGGGGGTGGGGGCGGAGGGAGGAGCAGCCCAGTGGTGGGGGACCCTGGCCCCCTCTCCCCCTTGAAGCTCCGGGGCCGGCGAAAGTGAAACAGGCCCCTGCGCCTCTTCTTCTGGAGTGGAGGCAGCGGCGGCTCGGAGAGGCCGGGCCGCAGGGTCCGCAGCGTCCGGGGGTAGCTGGGCAGGGTTGGGGTGTGTTAGTGACAAAGCCAAGGGCAGATGCAAATACCAGAGGCGGAGGTCGCGCAGGGCCCTGGTGGTGCTGGGTGCTGGCGTTAGTGGAGCCCTGGGTCCAACAAACCTCCCACTTTCCTCTCTCACCCGGCCTCTCCTGCGCCCCGTAATCCTTTCCATTTCCTTCTCAGGAGAGATGGCGTCCTCACCTTCCCTGTCATAATCCTCCAGCAGCGTCCTTCCCCCCATCTCCCCAGCAACTCCTTCCTCCTGGGCACCCCCATTCCCCCATCCTTCTCTCAGCTTCTCCAAGTGACTCTGTTCCTTCTGGACAGATGCTGGGGAGTCTGCAGGACTGTGACAGAGAATATACCCTCCAGGCCTCTTTCCACTAACTGTCATCCCATCCCAGGAACTGCTGCCGCCCCATCCGCCCACCCCTGTCCCCACTACCCCATTGGGGTGGTTCTCCCTGACCCTCTCCTTTCCAGCTGTCCTGAGGAGAGTCAGAGAACGTGGGAGTTAAGAGCTGGGTGGGGAAGCATGAGAACATGGGGAAACGTTCCAGAGAGACTGGCTTTGGGACCCTGCAGTTGGACAGGCCTCCATGATGGCTGGGAGGACATGAGAGCCCTTCAGGGCCTCTGGGCCTGCAGAAAAGGGGGCTGTGTCTAGGTGCCACACCTGGAGCTTTCATCCATGACCCTTCGGCTGAAAAAGTCCTCCAGCCCCTCATCCAGGCGGGTGGCCATCCCATTCTCCTGACGAGTCCCAGTCACTGGCACCTGCTGGGAGGAACGTTCTGTAGGGTATCTTATCTGGATCAGGAAGTCCTCCCCCCTCGCCCCGTCTACTCAGGGCCTTTCCCTTTGGACTTGGCCTTGCCTCTTGTGGGACCCATGGAAATTGAGACTTCAGTCCCCCTGGGCATTTCCTAAGCTTGGTGGCTCCTGGCTCTATCCCTCACCCAAATGGGAACTGTCACTATCTGGCAGACAGAGATTTCTCATCTGGGAAAACTGGATAATTCCATCCTCTTTTCTGTGGCCTGCCCGGGCCCCTGCCTGATCCCCCAAGGCTGATGTCTCTGGCATTGGGGTCCTAAAGCTAGAACCTCTGGCTGTGGCATTGCTGAGTGAAGTTGGTCCTCTTGTGAGGACTTAGGGACTCACATTGGGCCGACCAGGTCCTGGAGGTGTGGTCCGGGGGGGCCGGGGCCTGCCTTGTGTTTGATGCTTTAGTTTATAGCCGTGAGTGGGCAGCTCGGATAGACCCTCCCAGGAGCCACTGCCTGTGGGCTGGCTGCTCCCGAGTCCTGAGAACCAGCCGGGGGGGATCCCCAGGCTCCCCAGCTGGCTTTCCATGTCCTGGGGGCTCCCGCCTGTGGACACAGCAGCGTTAGAGGGACCAGCAGGAGGCACAGGGAGAAAGCAGGCGGGTGAGACAGAATGAAAAAGAAAGGGACCCGGGGCTGGGAAGGGTGCAGGAAGCTGGTGGGCATCGGAATGGAGGCTGGGGACTCACTGATGAAGGCGGACACTGGCCGGATCTTGCGGCAGCGTTTCTGTTTTCGGATGGCCATGGTGTCCTGCAGAAGTGGAGACGAAGGGTGGGGCCGGGCTGCAAGTCCCAGGAGCCTCCCCCGGAGCCTCCTACTTCTCTTTAGGGCCCCCTCCCGCCTCCCTGCCCTTGTGTGGCTGAGCTACTGGGATGAGGAAAGAGGCGAGGCTGGATTTGGGGGGGTGGGGGAGATGAGACCAGGCCCAGGGACAGGGGACAGTGCCGTCCAGAGAAATGGAGGGGGACAGTGTTTTGGAGGTTCCTCATTTAAGGTGGGGAGTGGGGGGGCACTTACAATGTTGGTCCCCAGTTCATCATCTGTGGTCTCCTCATGGTCATGGTTCCGGCCTCGGCCCCGGGAGGACAGATCCTGCCCTTGGCCTGGCCCCGACGGTGGATCTGATAGTGTCTTTAGCTGGGCCAGGTGCCGGGCCTGAGGAAGGACAGGTGTGAACAGGTTCCCTGGGAAGCTGCCCACTTTCCAGGGCTTTGGGAGAGGGTTGCTTGGGGGAGATAGGGTGACAGGTGGGGGGGTGTGCCCGAGCCTGGCTGGGGTTCAGAAGCCTTACCAGGCTCTTATGCGAGTGATACAGTTCCTGCAGGATCTCGTCCACTATGGAGTTGGTCAAGTAGGTGACGACTGAGAGCTTCACTTCACTGTGGGCACAGGTGGGACAGCTCAGCCACCCCCTCCCTGGCCCCTGAGCCTTGGCCCTGCCCTTCCCCAGATGCCTAAGGGAGTGGACAGCTGGCCTGGCTGTCCACAGAGGCACCTTAGGTCTCTGTTATGTCTCCATAAAGGCATGCCCCATCCCACCCACTGACCCCCAGCATGGGTGTGTGTGGACAGGGAGGGTGGGCGAAGAGGAAATGAGGAGGAGGAGCAAGGGGGCTCCAGGCCACGCTCCTGGAGTTCCAGTAGAACAGAACTGGGTAAACTGGGTTGCTGAGTGAACCCTGCTGGTCTCTGCTGGAAGCCCAGAAACTGGCTCTTCTTAAGCTTGGCCATTTCACGGATATGTGTAATCATATTCCTTTGCTTTGGTGAGCGGTGGCACCCAGAATGAGAGCTTGGGGGGGCGGGCAACAAGAACTGGGGTGGGGGGCAGAGTGTAGTCCACGCTCCCCTACTCATCAAGTCTGTCCACACCTCCGAGGACGCTGTGCGTTGTTTCCGGGACGCGATTCTCGGTGTATGCGTGTGGCTATGTGTGTGTGTGTTTACTCCTGTGTGTGTGCACAGCCAGGCTCCTAAGCCCAGGCTCAGCACTTCGATTTCTAGAGCAAAGGCCAGCCAGACCCTAAATAGCCAAGGTTGCAGTTAGTTAAAGATTTATCCCTTGTAATGGAGATTGTGCCATTCATTATTCATTGCTGAAAGCTGGGCCCCAAGTCCCCGTGAGCTCTGGGCCTAATCCAGCCTGTCCCAGTGCCAACCCCTCCGCCTCTCACTCCAGCTTGTTCTGGATGTCCTGGCCCGCCTGCTCCAGCAGCGCCCCTCGGATGAAGTTCCGCGGCACCGTGACGCGCTCAGCCACGTGGCTCAGCATCTTGTTGTGCCCCTCGGCCACTCGCATGGCCACGGGACATAACTCCTGCGTTAGGCTGACCATCGACTCCAGGATCACCTGGTGTGGGGGGGAAGGGAGGTCGGAGCCCCAGGGGGTGCAGGGTCAGGGCTGGGCCGCACTGGAAGAGATGCTAGCCTGTCTATTCCAGCCCCCTCTGGTGAGACTGAGGGGCCTGCCGACGTGCCAGGGCTGGTTACCAGGCAGAGCCCAGGACACGCAGGCTTCCCCACATCCTGGTCAGTGTCCCTGCCACCCGACCGTAGGGACAGGGGAGAGAGTCAGTCCAAGGATCAGAGTCCAGAGGGGAGAAGTCAGAGCTGGGGGCCAACGGGAAGCTAGCAGAAAAAAATCTAGCAATGCCTGACACATCGGGAGTGGGGGTGGCCTCAACTCTGCATTTCCTTCTTGTCCCCAGTAACTTCCCTGTGCTGACCCCAGCCCTTGGGTTTGAGCCTCAACACTGGGCTGCCTCCCTCAGGACTTGCCTGCAGCTCCTTGTCCACAGCCTTGGACACCTCGCTGGCAACTGACTCCAGCCTCTGCCGTACGGGCCCGTCGTTGGCCAGCACGTGGCCCAGCTCGTAGAGGCTGGGAAACAGCTGCAGAGGGAAGGGGTTATCCGCAGAGGGTCGGAATTGGGCCCGACCACGTCCCTGGGGGCGCTGGGCTGGGAGGGTAGATGCCTGGGTCGGCCGATGCTCCCGGGGCCACGTGGCTGGCCTTCCGGGCTCTCGGTCTGCAGGGGCGGGTGGGGCTGCGGAGGGCTCTCACCGCCCGTGAGTTTTTGGCGTCCTTGATGAGGTCCCGAGCGTAAAGCAGCTCGTCCTGCACAGGCTCCAGGGGGCACAGCCTCAGGGCCCGCACCTCCTCCTGCACTCGGCCGCACAGCCGCTGCAGCATCTGCAGCACAGCCAGCAAAAGTGTCAGGGGGGCCCCTTGCACCCTCATCTTCCCAGGTGGGAACCCAGGCACCCCGTTGCTGGGTGCCCTGGGGGGTGCTCCTGGTGCTGGCACTGCCGGGGTGGTGGGGGTGTCTCTGGATGGCCTGTTCTCTCTTCTTGGGATGCCCTGGAAGGCCCAGGGGCGCTCCCGCAGTCCTGCACACTCCTCGTCTGGGGCCCCCCACATGGGCTCTCGCGTTTGAGGCCATACCCCGAACGTGCTGCCCTTTGCTCTCGTGCGCGCTCCGTCCAATTATGGACGCCACAGAATGCCTCTTTCCTGCCCGCCCCCTTTGCGCGTGCCCGCTCTATCCCACCACACCTGAGCCCAGCGTGCCCTGCGTGTGCCCCATGTGTCCCAGAGGGAAACGTTTACTTGCTCGGCGCTGCTGGTCACCAGGCCCTGCTGCAGCCTGAAGGCCTGCTCCTGCGGGCACGTCTGGGAGTGGTTGTTCCTCACCAAGCACCACTGGATCTGGAGACGACGGGGTGGGAGGGGTCGGGGTCCGGAATGTGGGCTGGCCCCTGTCGCCTGCTGTTCTGCGACCACCTCGCCCCCACCCCCCAGCTGAGGCCTCTACCTTCTGCCAGACGTCCTCGGTGCGCTCAGGGGCGCTGCGGTAGGCTTGGGAGATATCACTCACGGGGAAGGACATGAAGCGCAGCGTGTGGTTGCTGTGGGGCATAGTGGCACAGCTTTGGAGGGCGAGAGGTGAGGAGGGGCCCTTGCTCCCCAGACCCCCCTTGCTGACCATTTCCCTCACCCTTGGCCTTTCTTAACATTTCTGTGCAAACAGGTGGAGCAAGCGGGGGTAGGGGCTGGTGTGGCGGGTCTGGTCCAAGCCCAGGGAGGCCGGGGCTGGGGTCAGGGCAGAGCCCCAGTCCGCTCACCTCTCCAGGGCCCTTGCAATGTCCAGAAAGCCCAGGGCAGACGTGTTGTTCCGATCCCATAGGATGGTTCTAGAGAGACAGTGAGCGGCAGCTCGTGACCTCTCCCTCACACAGCCCACTCTGGAGTCCTCCCTTCTTTCCTGGGTGATGGGGCTGACTCCGAAACATTTCTGGGCCTGAGGGTGTCCCGGAAGCTGGGGTACAGAGCAACGGGGCAAGCAGGGAGGGCATGTGTGTGTGTGTGTGTGTGTGTGTGTGTGTGAGGGGTGGACGGGGCTCCAGGTCAGGGGGCCCCGGTCAGATCAACGAGGCAAGGAAGGAGGGCGTGTGGGGGTGCGGACTGGGACTCCAGGTAGGGGCCTGGCTGTGCCCGGCACCTGAGGGAGGAGTTGATCTGCAGGGCCTTGGACAGCATCTTGGCCCCGATGTCCTCCATGCCGTTGCCGCTCAGGTCCACCTTGGCCAGGCAGGTGTTGCTGCCCAGGGCATTGATGAGGATGCTGGTGCGAAGCTTCAGCCGCGAGTCCGCCACTGACAGTGACTGCAGGGACTGCGCGGGCAAGAGCGGGGTTGGGCCCGGTCCCCGCAGCCCCTGCCACCGAGGGTCCCTCCCCAGGCCCAGGCACTCACACAGTCCTCTTCTTGGATCAGCTGCACCAGCTTGTGCAGGATCTCCTCCAGGGTCCTGCGGGGAGTCAGGGCTCAGAGCAGGAGGGGAGGGGCAGGAGGTGATTTGAGTAGGGAGGGGCCAGAGGTAATACAGTGAGCCAAAAGGGTACTTGGATGATGGAGTGAGGTCTGTGGGTATGGGGAGGGGGCCTCACTTGGCCTTGACATTGAAGTTCTTGCCCAGGAACAGGTGCTTGAGGGACTTATTCTTTCCAAGTGCGGGCACCAGCGTCAGGAGGTCCGAGTCAAACCCTGGCCAACAAATGGGAGAGGTCTGGACTGAGGCCCAGGGCTCCCTGGAGTACCCCCAGGGGGTTCTCCCCCATGTTCCAGTCCCTGACCTCACTGATCCCCAGGAAGGGAAGTGCCCCTACTCACCGTTGTCTGACAGATCCAGGCTGCCCACACAGGTGACAGCCCCCAGCTGCTCCTGCAAAGCCTGGGCTCCTGCTGAGCGGAGCTGTGGGGTGGGGTGGGGTGGGGAAAGCAGAGGTAGCGGGAGAGGGCACCTTTAATGCTAAGAGACCAGAGTAGTCACACTAGGACTCAAGGCCATGCTAGGTCTCAGGTGTCAGATCAGGAGGCCCCTTCTCCACACCAGATCCTTCCCTAAGGCTCTCCCTCCTCCCTGTAGCCAGAAAGATCTCCAGGCTGGGGCTCTGGAGATAGCTCGCTCCTGCCCTCTGGTGGGAAAGTCTGGTATCTCCCACCCCAAAGCTCTGGGTGAGGGGGGGGGACTGGAGGCTGAAAATGACCTCTGAAAAGAGGGACACAGACTAGAGACTAAGCAGGGAAAGTGGAGGTGTGGTCAGGTTCGAGGGCCACAGAGGTGCCGCACAGAGGCAAGATGGAGCCAGGGTTTGAGGAAGGTCAGAGAAATGAACAGTGGGGCGATGGGTGGGGGACTGGCAGTGGTGTTGGGGGGTGGAGGGCTCACCTCGCAGCTGCTGAGGTCCAGGTGCAGATCACTGAGGTGACTGTTGAGGGAGAGGCCCTGGAGCAGCGCCCTGTGGGAAGAAGGTCAGCGGGCCCACCTCTACCCCTCACCCTCTTCTCTCACGGTTCCCTCTTAGACGCCCCCCAACCCTGCACCCACCCGACCTGAGGGCCTCCAGGGGCAGCCTCGTGGCCGACAGGCTGACGTGGCTTAGCGTGTAGGCGCTGCTGAAGAACTGCTTGAAGGCCGGCGGGGCCTCCCGGCCCTTCCTGCGGAGACACCCGGAGTCAGCCTGGGGGGGGCGCCCAGGCTCGCCCCATCCCTCCCTGCACCCCTTGTGCTCCCACCTGTGGGAGCAGCTATTGCGCGCCAGGTTGAGGTAGGTGAGGTGGGAGCAGCAGCCGTGGAGCAGGGCTCCCAGAAGCTGTGGGGAGAGACAGGGTGGGTCTCACAGGGGCTGAGAGGGGCGTCGGCAGGGGCTGGCAAGGACTCCTCCCTCCCTCCCTGTCAAGGTCCTGGCTCATCGCCCTCGGCAGTCAGTCTGTGTGAGCCCCTCTATGAATGCCCACTTTGCCTCTTGATGCCTCAGTGTCTGTGGAAAGTGGGTCTACTCCCTGCCTGATCCCAGGGGTGGTGGAGAGGCTCACGGGCAGCGACTGTGTAAAGCTGGGGCCACCAGGGGCTCATAAGGTGCCTTGTTCAAGTGAGAGGAAGAATCCTTTCCCCTTGATGGGCTCAGCTCTGTGCCAGGGTGCACAGCTGGGGAATGGAGGGAGGGCTGGCTTTTAGGCACAGCCCCACAACCTTGGGCAGTGACCTGGATCGCATACCCCACAGGTGTGAGCTGTGGGCATAGCTTTAGAATTCAGCTGAACTTGGAGTCTTCCCACGAGCTCTGTCCACTCAAGGCAGGGGCGGTGAGGCAGGGACCCACCCTGGCCTCCCCGAATCACCTCAGGCTGGCTCTCCTATCACCGAGCCCTCACCAAGTCAATGGCGCAGTCGGTCCCTGCCAGGTCCAGGTGCATCAGGGCATTGGGCTGGGCCAGGAAACTGTAGAGGGCCTGGGAACAAGGACAGAGGGGCTGCCAGGGAAGGGCAGAGCCACGGGGCGGAGACTCCCAGGTCCTGAAGACTGAGCGTGCTTCTGCAGGGGCTTGAGCTATGTTCTCTGGACTCACATTGGCCTCGTCTGTGGCGAGCAGCCCGGGGTTCTTGCTCAGGTCCAGGTATCGAAGGGAGCTGGCAAAGGCAGGGTTGGCCCCGAACGTCTGGCCCAGCGCCTGGAGCCCTGAGCATAGCAGACACTGAGCTGGGTTGGGCCCCATCCCCACCTCTTCCCCTTCAACCCAACTCTTCCCCACCCTACGATGTGGCTCCATTCCCCTCCCTCAGATCCCTGGGAGGCTGTGTGAGTGTGTTGGTGGGACTCAAAGCTCCAGAGGGCTGGAGGATGGTCAGAGGTCAGAGGTGAGGGGCCCCGGTGCAAGTACCTCGAGGGGAAATGGCAGTCTTGGCCAGGCACAGTTTGGTGAGGCCAGTGGGGAAGCAGAGGAGCTGCTGACTCAGACTAAGGAAGCCTGGGGAGTGGAGACAGAAATGGGCCAGTGAGGGGCCGGTGGTGGGCACGGGGGTGCAGAGTCAGGGTGGGGGCTTAAAGTGGGTACAGGCCTGGGGTTAAGGACAGCAGTATTGGGGCAAGGGCTGGCATCAGGCCAGAGAGCCCCTGTTCAGCCCCGGGTTGGGCTCTGGGTGAAGACAGGGGTCTGTATTATGGTGGGGGTAGGATTCAGGGCTGGGGCTCACCCTTGTCCTCGATGGGGTTGTGGGACAGAGTGAGGGCATGCAGCACACAGCTCCCGTTCTCCCCAAACACCCCGGCCAGCTTCTGGACAAAGTCCCTTCAGGGAAGGGGAGGAAGGATTTGTTTGTCCCAGCCCCTGGGCTTCCCCTTTTCCTCCACCTGCCTGCCTGCATGGGGCTGCAAATGTCAGAGGCCCCCACAGGTGGGGACCAGCTTGGGGCCAGCGTGGGAGCTTGTCATCACTCCGAAGGAGCTGGGAAGTTGTGCCAAGACAAAGCCTAGCTTTGGGTCCTTGAGACTAGAGCAGCCCACCCTGCTGGGTAGTCGATAGAAGAAGGGGATGGGGCAGGGAGCATAGTGGGAGAGGCCATGGAGCTGGGGGGCCAGGAGGCTTAGGTCTGAGTCCCAGCTTGACCATAAACTTGCTTTGTGTCCTTTTCGGGCCTAAATCTCCTTTTCTGTAGGGTGAGGAGCTGGAGGAGATAGCATGGAGGCCCGTATCATGCTCTGAGGTTCTGGGACCCTAAGACTACATCAGCGGGGCACCACTGCCCAGGGAGGAGGCTGGCCTCACGTCTTAAGCCCGGCGTTGTCCAGCACCAGCTCTTCAAGGCTCCCCGACTTGCTCAGGGTATGGAGCACCTGTTCTAGCACTTCAGAGCCCTAAGGACAGAGGGGGTTTTTCCTATCAGGAGCCAGAGAGGGCGCTACTCTCTGGCCCCTCCTTCCACCCCTCCTAGTCCCTACCAGCCGCAGATCCTTGCAGTAGAGTTTGGTGAACCACTGGTTGTAGGCCAGGGCTGCCACCATTAGGGCCAAGTCTCTGTGGGCAGATTGAAGGGGCAGGAAAGTGGTGAGCAGGTGGCTGGGGCAGGAAAGTGGTGAACAGAAGAATCTAGGGATGGGATGGTTGGGCTGGGAAAGTCTAGCCAGGTAGAAGACAAGGGGGAGTGGAGCTGGGGAGAGAGCTGGGGCTGTAGGTAGGACTAGAAGAGGGAGCCTGGAAGGGCCAGGGTCGGGCTGAGGCTAGAAGGGCAGGGGGTGGGAGGAATTGAGTCTCTGCTTCATCTGCTTACCGGCTTTCCAAGTGGCTGAAATCCAAAAGATTGAACTCCCGGTTATCCTCGGCATGATAGATGGTGTCCACATCCTTGGAGAGGTGGAACTGGCTCACACCTGCTCCCCTCCTCCCCTACCCCCTCCCTCTGGGTCCCACCTGCCCACCTGCTGGGTCCCTGCCCAACATACCCATTGCACCTCCTCACGGCAGTGCAGCCCATTGTAGTCACACAGGGCAGCATAGGTCTCAGAGAAGCCACCTGTGGGGCAGGACACGAGCTGGCTCCATGAGGAGTACGGACATGGGGAATAGGCTTGGGGTTCAAGGAAAGGTCAAGGTCATTTTATGTGGCGAGTGTCCTGGGTTCCTGCTACACCATGAACCTCTGAGGTCTGGGAGCGATGGAGTCCTCAGGGCAGGCAGAGCCCCATGCGCAAAGGATTCTGGACAAGGGCAGGGTAGTTGGGGTTCCATTTGCATCAAGTCTGCCCCTGCTCACCGCAGACACTGTGAGTGGTAGATGTGGAAGTCTCAGAGTTGGGGGATGTGTCTCGGGGCCCTTCTGGGGTGTCAGCATTTCCACGCCGAATTAGACACCTGGAAAATAAACAAATCCATCCCAGAGAGGGGTGGAAAGAGGCTCTCAGTTTTTTCCCTGTTATAGCTTCTGGGTCCCTGGGAAGAAGCAGGAGTGGGGACATAAGGACTCTTCCTCTTGGTGTTCCAGGAGCCTAGGGCCAGGGGAAGGAGGGAAGGAGGGAAGGAGAGAAGGAGTGAGAAGTCTCCTTGTTGTCTAGCCCTTTGAGAGACTCCTCCTTTGCCACTCACCCGGGGCCAGGGCAGACCTTGGAGAGGGCAGAGCTCACATGTCGTGTCACCTGGTCTACGCTCTCAGCCGATGGCAGCCTCATGCTCACCAGGCCACGCTCTGTCTCCACCAGGATCTGGAGGAAAGGGAGCACCAGCACCAGGGCCTCAGACACCAACTCCTTCCTCCTGCTGGCCCAAGAGCAGGGCCCAAGTTGTGCCACTCACCTGGTTCTGACTGAGCGTGTTGAAGGCGCGGATTTCTAGGACATTGAAGGAACTCTCCACCTATGGGTGGGGGGGGGGGTTGCACAGGCATGCTCATTTGAGGTTAGGGCCTGGCTGCCTGGTTCTGGAGGGAGTAGGCCAGGTGCACCCCTGCTCCTCAGCCCGACTCACCTTGGCTGGGACTTTAAGAGGGAAGAGGTGGAGGCGCCAGGAGGTCAGGGCCTTCGGAGGGAGGAAAAGAACATCAGCAGCAAATGGTGGTTCCTGGGGCCTAGGCCCTCTGTCCTCCTTCAGCCCCCACCGCCTGTGTGCAACCCCTGTCAGCAGTGGCCCTCTGCTCAGGGTATCCTCTGTCTCTCTCACGCCCCACCCCGGGCTCCTGGACATCCATGCAGTCCAGCCTGCCCCGTTCCCCGGGCTTCGGCTCCTCTGTGCCCCCACCATCCCCAGTCTCCCCTGCTTTCTGGTCTCCTTGTTCTCAGCAGCCCAGCTGCCCCTGATTACGCCTCCTCTGCCTGCCGCCCCCCCCCCCCCAAGCACAAGCCCAGTGCCCTCACCAGAACTCGATCCTCAAACTTCTTGGGCTTCGTCTCCAGCTTCACCCGATGTTGTTGGAGCACAGCCCCTTGGCTCAGGCACCTCCTGATGCTGTCTGTGGGTGGGTGGGGGGCCTGCTCAGAGCTCCCCTTACCCTGGCCACCCCCACCTCCCCAGGGTTCTCGGGTATGGGGTCAGATGAGAGGAGAAATAAACAGAGAGAGAGAGAGCTTTCCTTCTTGGGTGGCTTTCCTCTTCCCATTAGAGGAGGGGTGTGTGGAGAAAACCCTGGCTCCTGAGTCAGGGGACAGTTGCTGAGTGACACTGTCTGTGGGAGGGTGTGTCTTACACTTCTGAGGGTGTGAAGGATTTTTCCAACCCATGCACTCCAGCAGCCATTGACACATACATAGTGAGTCAGTGTGTGGGGGCGTGGGGGTGTCCCTTTGACTATATTCTGGGTGGTCTGGGTGTGAGCGTCTGCCTTTTACTATGCATGTGTGCCTGCCTTCCGAAGACACCAGGGAGCCGTGTGTGGCCTTGGTAGGGGTGGAGAGGTGAATGAGTGTGCTGTGCTTGTAGTTGTGAAAGACAGCTCTGTTGAGGGGTTGAGGGGGTGCGGGTGGGCAGTGGTGGTGGTGGTGGTGAGGAGTTAGTGTTTAAATGAGCTCAATACCCATTTCCTAGCAAAACCATCCGGATATCCCAGTGTGTGTATGTGTGGGTGTGCGTGTGTGGTGGGGGTGCAGTTTCTTTAAAGATGTGTGTACACACACATCTGATGATTGTGTGTGTGTGTGTGTGTGTGTGTGTGTGTGTGTGTGTGTAGGTATGGGAATTGCCACGGTGCAGCATGCCTCTGAGTATCCTTGAGCGTCCTGGTTTCTGCGTGGGCTAGCCTGTGCTCCGGGCCTGGGGCAGGTGGCGAGTGAGGGATTTGGTAGTGCTGGGGGGTCCGGCCTTGGTTTGGGCCGAGTCTGAGAACCACGCAAACAGGAGAGACCTTGAGGTGTGGGTGTGAGTACGGAGAAGGGGAAGGCTAAGACCGGGGCTCCGGGAGGCGAGCTGCAGAGACCCTGCTCTTGGTTTTAGCTCCAGTGCGGGCCCTCTTCCCTGACTCCCTTCTTTGCCCCACTGGCCTGGGAGCTGCCGGGCTGCCGGAGGGGCTCTCAGGGCCAGTTCCGGGGCGGGGCCGGGAGGAGGGAGGGTGCTGAGCCAAGAGGCGGTCAGGACCAGGGGCAGCTCCCTTGGTCAGGCGGGGCGGGCCGGGCCCCGCCCGACGGGGAAGCGGGGACTCTCCGGAGGAGAGACTGGACACCTCCCCGAGGGATGGGCCGGGATCAATGAGAGTCAGCCCCAGGGAGCGACAGGGGACTGCACCTGTCACCGAAGATCGGGACGGGCGGCTCTGGGACTGGAAGGTCCTGACAGGGTGAGGCGAGGCGGGCAGCGGAGGATGCTCCGGGGACAGCGATGCCCCGAGCTAGGATGCAGGGGCAGGGGGCTGCCTTGGAGTCGGAATGCATGGGACGCGGGGAGGGGGGGAGGCACCGGGGCTGGGGTGTACCGCGGGGTGGAACGCACTGGGTCTGGGATGCTCCGGGACGGGGCGTCCCGGAGACCACCGCAGCCTCGTACCTTGCAGCTCGCGGGTGAGCTCCGCGCTGGGCTTGGCCATGGCGGCCGCTGCTGCTGCCGTTGCTGCAGAGGAGCCGCCGCCGCCGGGGAGCCGCGGCACATGCTAGACCTGGCTCCGGTAGGGCCCGGGCGCTGAGCGCTGCAGCAGCCGCCGAGCCCGCTCCTGTCAGGGGCGGCTGCGCGAGCGCTCCTCCCCCCCCCCCCCCCGCCCCAGGCCTAGGAGCCCGGGTCTCCCGCCCCGCCCGGAGAGGTGCGGGACTGAGCATGCGCGCCGCGCCTCCGAGCCGCGTGAGACCCCGCGCGCGCTCGCACCCACCCCTCCCGCAGGCTCCCGCGTGCGACGCCCTGTGCATGTCGCCTGGAGCCTGGGCCGTCTCCCGGGCGGGGGTGGCGTCTACTTTCCGTGCCATCCACTCCTCGGGCACCGTGAGCTGAACCCATTTCTTTTATTTGTGGGCCTGGGTACCCCTCCCCGGCTCATCCTTGCAAGGCCCCTCCCTTTTGCCCTACTGCTCGGGACGCGTCCAGCTCCTACTCGCTGACCCGCAAGGGAACTCAGGGCCGAGGGCGATGCCAGGAAAGGACCTGGCCAGATCTGGGGGTGTTCATCCTTCCTCCCGCTTGCCCAGCCTCGGGGATCCCTGCAGCGTCCTTGGCACCATCCCCACGGGTGTGAGGACGAGAGTATCACCCGGGAGTTCCTGTGCCACCTCCTCCCAGCTGGCAGTTCTGCAGACACATCCACCCCTGAGCATCACTTTCAGCTCCCGGAGACAGGGAGGAGGACTGGGGGGAGGCACAGATGTAGTCCACAAAGAATCTCTGCTTGGCTACCACACCTATGTACCCCACAGTGAAAAATGAACACACCAATTCAAAGCAACACGATCATCTGCATTTTATTTGCATCTCTCTTTGCAAGTTGTTGATTTTCCACCCTGCTCTTTCCACCCGGGTTCCTTCAATCCCATCTTCCTCAAATTCCCCATGTTCAGGAAAAAAGAATGTTACTTGGTATTTGTGAAGGTGGACTCAGCTTTCTCAGCAGGCCTGCCCTATGCTCTCAGGGGAGGTCTTTATCCAAGGCTACAGCAACAGAGGGAATCATGACCATACCTTGACCACAGGGAAGGCTGGGTCTTTTCACAGGGCAGAACTGATTGGGGGGGGGGGTATAAGGTGAGCAGTATATTAGGCAGAGTTTGGAAAGGCTCGTCGAAGAGTGCAGGAGCTGGAGCCCAATCTCTGCCCTGGTGAGGTCAATCTCTCCAGGTCCTCAGAGGCGGGATGGGGTCCCTCCACCCACTACCACCGTCTCCCCAGTGATGTAGCTGGCGTCTTCAGAGCACAGGAAGGACACGATGCCTGCACAGTCATCCGGCTTGCCTATCCTGGGGAAGAAGGGCAGCAAGGGAGGGAGTAAAAATCAAACAGTCAGACCCTCTGACCTGGCCCACAGGGAATGAATTTGCTTAATCAAAAAGTATCGGGTGATTTATCAGGGCCGGTGTAGAAGCTTCCTGTCAGTCAAATAGAGTTAGCACGAAGATAAGCGGTCAAAATAAATACTGCACCCTGCAAAACCCACCACACATTATATTCAAATAATACAGAGACATCTTGTTTTTTCGACAACTCGGGACAGCAAAATCCTAAGTCATACGGATAAACTGGTGAGCAGCGATTTTATTTGTTTCGCATGTGTGTACGCTGTTCAAGTGTCAGGGAGTCTGTGAGACAGTACACGGTTTGTTCAAAATGGTTGCATGCGTACAGCTTCAACTCACGGGCAACTTTTTCAAGAATCTCTTCTTGTCTCTTAAAGTCAGGTTCATTTTGGGAGAATGTGCTAATTCTCGGTGTTTGTATCAGGGATTGGATAGTTAGGGGACGCCATGACCTAACTGCCGTAGAATGCTCTAAAGCTGGGTAGAGTGGGCACCTCACACCTAGAAGGCCTGCATTTGTGTGGTTCTCCACCCTAGCTGCACACTGTAATCGTCTAGGGGGCTTCACTTCCTCCCTCCACCACAGCACCGCCCCCCCGCCCCCCCCAAAAGATGCCTGGGTCCTACACTGGACCAGTTGAAAAAGAATCTCTGGGATTAGAGCCTACTGATTCTAATGCACATCCGAGACCCAGAAGCATGGGTGTAGACATTCACGGGGCCCCAGGATGAAATAAGTTGGCTTGTTAGTGAGTTGTGAACCAGGTGTGTAGCTCGTGCCTGACTTCAGAACAGCCTGGGGCGCACCTGAGGGGGTCTGGGATGTCTGGACCAGTAAAGAGTAGGCATTGCTGGAATGTGTCCTTCGGGGGACAAGACGGAGAAGTCAAAAGCTGGAGAGAGGCAGGGAAGTTAGAGGAAAAGAAGCCGGACAAAGGGGCTTGAACAGTCTGGCTAGCCCTGTGGGGAAGAGAGGAGTTTTCTTAGCAAGAGGAGTTTCGGGACTTAGTGAAGCTCTTCATTCCTTTTCTTTGGATTGTAGGATCATCAATCTGGGCTTCGGGAACATGCCGTTTTATTCAAGGGGAACTAAGAAAAAAGCAGGGTTTTGGTTTTGGTCTTGGTTCCTGGGCACCAGGGATGTCTAGAGCTGGAGGCCACGGCCGGGTGCAGAGAGGAGTCCGGGCTTCTCCCGGAGCAGTGCTCTGCTGAAACCCGGAGCCTCTGTGTTTGGTTTTTGCACATGCCATTGTAGCGAGGCGGTGTGCACGGACTTGTGAAGTGTGTGTCTGTGGCAGGAGAGAGCACGCTCATGTTGTCTATGGGACCAAAAGACGGCAAGCTGTGGGCTGTGTGAGGGACGAGAACTTTCGTCCTTGTCCTCCCTAACCCTCCCCGTGGACAGCCTTACCTTCTTATCTGCATGGTTTCTTTTATGCTCTCCTCCCTTGCCTTGTCCATCCACAACTGCAGGAAAAAGGGACATCTTTTTATGTGGCAGAAGAGGAGACAGAGGGACAGAGAGGGGAGAAAGTGCTGCTCTCATGTCAACTGAGAGGAATGCTGGAGAGAAGCCCCTTCCACTTCCTAGTCCTCAGTTCCCAGCCGCCCCCTGCCGCCCTCTGCTGTTTCATTCTTTGCAGGTCCTAGTGAGGTTGTTGCTGGGTCTCCCCAGTTCTCATCCACTTAAGGAGATGGAACCGTGTGAGCAGGGTCTGAAGTCCTGTCTCCACAGCACACCTGAAGAAAGGTGCCTGTAGGATCGGATGTGGACAGGTGGCTGGTGGGGGGGGGGGGGATGTTGAAAAGCCCGGGGCGGGGGGCAGAAGATACTAGGCTTCGCCGTCTAGGAAGATGCCCCTTTGGGGTCCCCGCGGTCCTCACCACTTGGCTGAAGCTAGTCTTAATGAGTCCTGGTGCGAGGCAGTTCACCCTAATGTTCCTTTGGTCCAGCTCTCTGGCCAGGTTCTTGGTGAGGCCAAGCAAGGCGGTTTTACTAACATTGTAGGGGCCCAGGCCCTGGGGAAGGGAGATAATGGGTTAGTGTCTGTTTCCAGTTCAGTTTTGGTTCTCATTGTAAGGCATAAAGGGTAGTCGATAATAGGGCATCTCCTCTAAAGAAGGGTGCCAGCTAGAAAACTGTCTTGGGGGGAAACCGCCCCCAGGTTAGGGTTTGTGGAAGTAAGACATCTATTTTGGGGGAAGGGGCTTGGTGGTGTGCACCTGTTAGGGTGACTGGGGGAGGGGAAAAATGCAGGATGGGGGCGGGGAATGGAAGGAGCAAAGAAGGGGGATCTTACAGGAAATGGAAGGTAGGCTCCTATGGAGGCCACAATCACCACTGAGCCGCCCCTGGAAAAAGAAGAGAGTGACCCTTTTCTAAAGGGAACCCTGACCCTCAGCCCACGTGAGGTCCACCGCACCCAGGCTCCCTCTCATTGTCTGTACCCTCGTTTCTCCATCTCTGGCACCACTGCCTTTGTCATGAGGGCTGTAGCCTTCACATTAATGTCCAGAATCTGAAACCGAGAGAGAAGGAGAGAGAGCATGAGGAAAGAGCTGGAGAAGGCAGGGCGAGGAGGACTCGCAGCAGGGTTCCTGGGACGTTTGTTGGGCCCCGGTGCAGACCTCAGAGACGGTTTACCTGGACCGACCTGACAAGTGCAGAAGCCAAGGCCCAGGGAGAAGCCCCTTTCACTGGCTTATTCAGCTAGAAAATGACACATGAGGTTCGGGTGAGAAAGAAAGGAACCTGGTCCCTCTTGTTTCCTAACCAGCTGAGCACGATTTGGCCTGTATTAGCAGGCCTGCTTTGGATTCGAGCTGGATATTCTCTGTTTCTTCCAACTAGGGAGAAGTTGGAATTGGGCTGGCCTCCTGGACGCACCCCAGCGTGGGCCATGCTGTTCAGGGAAAACGTGGCCTGACCTCAGGCACTTGGGGTGGTTCCAACATTTCTCTGGCTTCTGAGCTTAAGAAGTCAGATGCGTTTGGCCCTCCAGGGTGGACTGTCTGGCTGGCCATTTATTGGAAAGTGGGATCATGAGGGGGCACTTTTGGGGGAGCCGGGACATAGTCTCCAGTCAAAACACCACACCCATCACTTAAAACAAATGCATGATCCTCGTTTATATCGTTCTAGGCACTGGGGGGGTATCCACCCCCCCCCCGCCCTGCCCCGTGCCCCGCCAGGCCCACTTGTTATTTTGAAAATTTTAATCTTACAGAAAAGTCGAAATAGAAGTACGATGAATATCCAGATATCGTTTACCTGGATTCACCAATTATTCACATGTTGTCCCATATGTCTTATCTACATATCTGTATAGTTTTTTCTTCCTGAACCACTGAAGGTAAGTTGCAGCCATCACAATGTTCTATCAGGAAAACTTCAGCATTTTTTCCAAAGTATAAGGACATTCTTATGTACCACCATCCATTAACACACCAAGAAATTTAACATCGGTAATAATGATTTTACCTAATAGGCTGTCCCTAACAAAATTTCCCCCACTTGTCTCCCACGTGTCCTTATTTTAAAAATCCAGAGTTTAATCAAGGATCAGCCATTGAATTTATATTTGATGTGCTGTGACATTTTAAAAAATGCAAATTAAAAGGAAAATCACTTGGTTTAAAACTGATTTTCATGTGGTCTTTATTCAGACTGCTCATGAAAGATGTTTCTCTACTTTAAAGAATATCAATCAGGAACTGACTCACCGAAGCACGTTTGGCACTTTGGTCTTTATGTCTGTGAAACACTGATAAACAAACTATAATATTTTAGTATCCTTAAACTTCAGCGCTGAGAAGTTATTGATGACATCAGAGTGGAAAGCCAAACCAGGGGAGATCATAAAAAATTTAGCATTCCCAAATCATGTGGGAATATTAACCTCAGTAAACAAAGACAAATATTTTAATTAAGGCTTCATAATTAAAACCTGTAGATGTGTGAAATCTATCATAAATGTAATTATGCATGCTCACATAAAACCCCATATTCCACACTTGAATTTAGACATCTGGATCTCAGATTTCCCTGACATTGCAGTTAAGAAGAAGAGAGCACGGGTCTTTTTCAAAGGTTGTAAGTTATAAAGCGGTAACTTAGGTCATTTCGCTCAACTAGCAGCTATTAAAGTTTTCCAGCTAATGCGAAATCGTTCTTTTTTGGCTGCTGAAAAGGGGATGGGGGTTGTGTAGGCTTAAGTGTATTAGCTATTGGCAGATAGCTGCCAGGTCTCTGCTGGAAATACACCCGGAAGAAGGGCCTGGATGAGCATGTGGGGGGAGAGAGCTGGGGAGTGAAGCAGAAGAAGGCTAGGCAAGAGCAAATGGAAGAGCCAAACTGGGGAGAAGCAGAAATGAAAGGGGGGCAAGGAGAGAGGAAGCCACCCCCCACCTGCCCTTTACCAGGTGCATTCCAGGTGTGTGCAGATCGCAAGGATTCCTCACATTTCCACGGCACTTGACAAACGCATTCTAAAAGCAGCCTGAGTTTGTTCTGGCTGCTTTCTGAGGCCTGTCCCCTGCTCCTTTAATCCCCTCTCACCTTGTCCCACACCTCCTCCGTGACATCCATTAGGTTTCCAAAGAAAGGGCTGACGGCGGCGTTGGTGACCAGGATGTCAATGCCCCCGTGAAGGTTCACAGCCTAGAGAGAGGAGTAAGGTCTGAATTAGGACTGCAGGCCAGTCAGGGAGGTGCATTTATCAATGTGGATAACGAATTCCTTCTTAGGAATAAACTGTTGTCAAAATGACATCTCTTCTTGAAACATCTCTCTCCCCAGCTCCCCTAAGTTCTGCGGCTAAACATTTCGGGTCTAGTTTCTTTTGCAGGCTTTTCTTCCTGTCCCCCTTTCTAGGACTGTTGCTGACCTTTTACTTTTTATGCTTTCCCTTTTGGGGGAGCTCCTCTATTCTCATGACTTCGGGTCCCACCTTGAAATCCATTTCTAGACCCTTTCACTTTTCGCACCGAGTCCCAGCCCCTATTGTCCGAGTGCTTACTGTCCAGTTCTCCTTGACTGAGTTACCATGATCGAAAACTCAACCTGTCCACACCTACCTGCCTGGAGAAACTGTTTCATCTTATTTATCTATTCATATTTATTTTTTGGTAAAGATTTTATTTATTTATTTGGTAAAGATTTTATTTATTTATTTGGTAAAGATTTTATTTATTTATTTGAAAGGGAGAGAGCACGTGCGAGCGCGAGCATGGGGCGGGGGAGAGGCGGAGGGAAAGGGAGAGGGAGAATAAGACTCCCTGCTGAGCTGGGAGCCCACCATGAGGCTCAATCTCAGGACCCCGAGATCATGACCTGAGCTGAAGGCAGACGCTTAACAGACTGAGCCACCCAGGCGCCCTGAGAAACTGTTTTAGATAGACCAACAGAACGTCACCACTCGGAGGGGCCTTCAGATCACCGAGCCCAATGTCCTCATGGCGCAGGGGATGCCCATGGCGCAGCTGAGGCCCAGGGGAGTGAATTTCTCAGTAATGACATATGAGGCCTGGCTAAGGAACAGGAGGCTGCCGCTCACGGGGTCTTTGGGAGAGGCCAAGCGTTCTGCTCAGGGCACAAAGCTCATTCGTGGTGGCAACCTGAGGTCAGTCTCCCTTCTACCACAGAGCTAATTCTTAAAGAGTCCTCTGAAAGTGAGCTGGGGGTCACCATGAAACTGGCTACCCAGGAGCCACGGTGGGGAAGACACCAGCCTGGGCTTCGAGCGGTTTCCCACTCAATGATGACGTCATTTTCTCTCCCCTCCCCCTTTCTTGGCTTGGAGGCATGGAAGATTCAAGGCAGAAACTGAGATTTAAACCGGGGAAGCCGAGAAAGGCCACATCTCACCTCGCTAATAAATTGAAAGAGGGCGGCGAAGGCACGAGCCAGAGTGAGGAGTGGCCAAGCAGAACATGCCACCAATACGTGCCTCTGAAACCAGCCTATGCATTTGCCCAGAACAGGCGACTCTGACGCCTCGGGCGGGCAGCGCCGCACGGGCCCTCGGTCAACTCCATGCTTCATGATTTGGCGCACAGAGGGGTGTTATTAACAATGTGTACCATCTGCTAGCTCCCGTTTTAACTAATTATTCTTGCTAACTAGGTGCTAAGCTCAGTTGCTTCCACACTGCTTAAGGAAAGGCTTGGGCTGTCAACACGTAAGTTTAACAACATTTAAGATCCCGTAAGCTTTTAAAGCCAGCATCAATACTGTCCGGTGCTCTCTAAGTTTTGGTGTCCCGGCACAAGGCCCCAGTCACCCGCCTTGGCTCTGCGTGAGTCTCGCCGATGCACTTGTGTTGAGCAAAGTGCCCAGTAAGCTGGAAAGGGATGGGTGCTGTGCTCTGCAGGTGTGTGGCTGGGGGCAGGGAGCCTCGCGGCTCGGCGAGGGGAGAACTCCAGGTTTTGACCCAACAGAGAACCATAGAGGGTTCCTGAGAAAGGCACCATGACCACAGAGGTGTCTCCTAGGCCTGCTCACTACACTAAAGTGGTTAGGAGTTGGGTGCTCTGTTTTCTGATAGGTGTATTATTTAGAAAAAGTATATTCAAGTGGAGAAGCGGCTGGTCTGAATTCTGCTCGCCACGCCTTTGAGAAGCTTTGCAGCGCCACTGGAAGTGGAAGCCACTGGATAGTAACCATTCTTTTTATTTACTTATATTTTGAGAGAGAGAGAGCAAGCACGGGTGCTTCAGTGCGGGGGGGCAGAGGGAGAGAGAATCTTAAGCAGACTCCCCACTGAGCTCAGAGCCCCACTCAAGGCTCATTCTCACAACCCTGAGGCCATCACCTGAGCCAAAATCAAGTCTGCCACTTAACCGACTGAGCCACCTAAGTGCCCTGGATAGTAACCCTTCCTAACGAGCAGCTTTCCCCATTGTAGGGTAACAGCTGGCAACAGGCAGAACCCATCTCCAATAGCTAATAAGTATCCTCTCTGGTCATTCTCCACCCTGACACTGGCCATACAAATTACCTGAGAGTTGTGTGTGTGTTTCTTAATTTTATTTATTTATTTGTCATAGGGAGAGAGAGAGAGAGCACAAGCAGGGGGAGTGACAGGCGGAGGGAGAAGCAGACTCCTTGCTGAGCAGAGACTGACGCAGGGCTCGATCCCAGGATGCTGGGATCACGACCTGAGCTGAAGGCAGACGCTTAACCGACTGAGTCACCCAGGTGTCCCTGTGTGTGTGTTTTTAAAAATGTTATTTATTTATTTGAGAGAGAGCCTGGGGGGGAGGGTGCGTGAGCAGGGGGGAGGGGTAGTGGGAGAAGCAGACTCTCCCATGAGCAGGGAGCCCGATGTGGGACTTGATCCCAGGACCCTGGGATCACGCCCTGAGCCAAAGTCAGATGCTTAGGACTGAGCCACCCAGACGCTCCTGAGAGTTGTTTTGGACTGATCCCTCCTATTTCCCATTTCTTGACACTGGGTTAGGAAGAAAAAGATCTTGCTCGGTTCCCACTGAATGTTTCTTGGGTGTATCCATTCTGGTCCCACGGCCACTGCTTTAGACCTAAATGACAGAGACAGCGTCCTTGCTAACATCCTTGGCTCAGAGTCTTTTCTACTCTAATATATCCTCTTACCGGTGCCAGATTATCTTTTTCAAATATACCCATTTTCATCTTGCCCAAAACCTCACGTACTTACTTCCTCCAAGAACATGTAAACTTCTTTGGGAGGCTACGGAGGGCCCTGTCCCTTATCCTTCCCACCAGGCCATCATCCACCGGCACTCCGGAGCCTGTGCTCTCTGCTGTGGATTCACAGTGCTTCACTCTCCTCTTCAGTCCCTCCTTGGCCGGCTATTCATTTTTCAGGGTCACCTGGAACCTTGTTCCTCCATCTGTCTAGTCTCCCCCCTCCTGAAGGTCTAGCTCAAGCCCCACCTCTGAGCCAGGGCTGTAGGACAGGTTAAGTGGACCTGGTAGGGATGAGCGGTTGTTTCCCTGGCAGGATTTTGACATTAAGTTACTGGGCACATTTCAATTGGCTAGTCAGCAATTGGCCCAGGATTCCAGATGGCTCTCTTCACCCTCAGGATCAAGGTCCCAGTCTCGGGCTCTGTTCAGCAGCCAAGGCCAGACAAGGTAACTTTCTTTCTTTTTCTTTTTTTTTTTTTTAAAGATTTATTTATTTATTTTAAAGGGGGTGGGGACGGACAGAGGGAGAGGGAGAAAGAGAATCTTAAGCAGGCTCCATGCTCAGCATGGAGCCCTCGATCTCAGGACCCCGAGATCATGACCTGAGCTGAAATCAGGGCTTGGACGTTTAACCGACTGAGCCACCCTGGTGCCCCAAGGTGAATTTCTTAGACACACATTTGGCTCTCTCCAATGCACAGTTGGGCATCTGCCAAATGGTTCTCTTAAAACAGAAGGACTTTATCCTGTCTATCATACCACCGTTTACCACTGTTTAAGGTGCCCCTCTTCTATGATTAGCAACTTATTTCTTCCAGACTTCCAGTCTGTTATACTTTCCATCTAGGGTAGAGTCTCCCTTCTACTCCAGGAAATAAAGTGTGTGTCTTGAGCCTGAGGGAGAGCAGCCTCCTTTGCCAGATACTCATATTTTCTTGTGTCGCTGGGAGGCTGGTGCTAAGTACCAACTCTGACACTGGCTTTGACACTTTCTTTGAGCCTGACGTCCAAGTGGGCACGAAAGGCCTGACCCGATGGTAATGAAGAAATGCCTGGTGGGCTGTAGTCAGCTTGGCGGGTCTGGATTGACTGACAGCTCTCTCTCTAACTGGCTGTGGGACCTCGGGATGCTGCTCCAGCTTTCGGAGCAGAATGTTTCGAATGTTCCAAAACCAGGAGAATAGTCCTTGCCATGCTTGGGTTGTTGTCAGGTTTAGAGAGAACCCGTGAAGGCTCTGGACAAAGTGAACGGCACACAGTAGGTGGTTGAAACATGGTGGGCTGCCTCCTGGAAGAGGTTCCCAGGGACTCGACTCTACAAGCTAAAGATTATTAGCGCGTGGGTGGACACATCTATTTTGCAATTGCATTTACCCTTCTCATCTGCCCAATCAGATTGGAAACTACTGGAGAACCAGGGCCAGCTGTTTTCCTGGGTGACCCAAGGGGTGATGCAGGGTTGAAGCATTAGAGTGGTTTTGGATGCTCTGACTGGGATAGGATGATTCTGAGAGACATCATAGAAAGGCACACAATAAAAACGTGCTGGCGGACTGGTATGCAGAACGTCCGGTTATGTTTTAGTTAATAGTGCTGGATTGCGTCACATCAGTGTTGTCTAGGAAAGTAGGGACGGAGGCTCCCTTCCGCCACCTCCTGGCTCTGTGCCCATACCCTTGTTGCTCACCGTGGCCACCAACCGCTCCCGGTCCTCGGCCTTCCCCACGTGGCACACGGTGCCCGACACGCTCAGCCCCTCCCCCTGCAGCGCGGCCACTGCCCGGTCCACGTTCTGCTGCTTCCGGCTGCTGACGACGACGTGGGCCCCATCCCGGGCCAGGCGCCGGGCGATGGCGAAGCCGATCCTGCGGCAGAGAGAGGTGCCTGTCAATGCCAGGTCAGGGGAAATGGCTGAGATGGGTTCCGGAGTCGGAATGCCCAGGTCTGAATTCCAGCTCTCCCTCTGTAGGACCTCCTGTCTGCGTTATGTGTGTAAAAAAGCCATTACCATACAGATGGACATGCTTAGCGTGTTGTTAGCACCCATTTACTTATTTTTCCTAGGGTTCTGGCCCTCAAGCTAGGTTCTCAGGAACTGGCATTACCTTCCACAGGCATCCCCACAGTGACAGCCCCACACCCTGTAGGGACTGAGGGGAGAGAAATGACTTAGGGGTGTGGCAACAGCCACCTGCATGATTGGAAGGCCTCACTTGAAAGAGCCCCTGTCCCCAGATACCTCCCTTACTAGTCTACACCATCTCAAAATTCAGTTGTTAAATTATGTTCGGGGGTGCAGGTGAAAGGGTGGGTCTCCAGTAAAAATGTCAGTTTTTTACATTACTCCCCTGGGAGTAAGGGTTCCACGCTTTGCAGTTGTTAGCCGTTAGCATTTCGCATACATTTGTATTTTAGATTTGTGTAGTGCGGGCACCTAGCAAAGTCCTGTGGGGATGAGAAACGGATAGACAAGAGCGGTGGGGAGAAACAGGTCGGGCAAGGGCAAAATGTACTGAGCTAAACAAAAACCTGGACACATGGGTCTTGGGTCCCGTCCAGATAAGGGGCGCCAGATGGGGTGTCTGGAACATTTCCACAGCCGATGGAGGCCGTGGGATAGGATTTTTGAAATCTGGACTGGCTTGGGATTTCTGGTGTTTGGTCTTCCCAGACTCTAGGTGGGGCCGCTTGACTGGGGCAGCCCAGAGCCCTGGGCGGCTGAAGTGGCGCCATTGAGCCAGGGGCAGCAGGGACAGGAGACTGGCAGAAATGAGGCCAAGGCAAGAGGATTCGGAGGTGCTGCAGGCCGGCCACGTGGTTCCTTTCTTCGGGGGTCAGACGTTGCCCGGGAGTGAGGTCTGAGGTCTAAGGACGCCGGCCGGACGCAAAGGTCAAGGGGTTAGTACATGTTCCAGATAGCGTGGGCCTCAGAGACTCCGGCCCCGGCACTCACCCGTCGGTGGAGGCCGTCACTAGAGCCACCTTATTGGCGAGCGGGTCCCGGCGCGCCATCCCGGAGCTGGCCATCCGCACCGATCTCCACGCCCGGGCGCGGCAGGCCAACAACAGCGCCGCCTTCCGCATGGCGCCACCTCGCTGTGCTCCTAGGGGAGGTAACAACCCGGGAAGGACGAGGAACCAGGAGCTGGTCTCCTCTTCGCCCGGCTCCGCCCCTCCGTCCGCCCCTCGATCTCCGCCCCGCCCCCTGCCCCCGTCCGCGCCAGCCCAGGGGCTGGGCGGCTAGTCCGGCTGGGTGCCGGCCTCTCGCTCCGGGAGCGGGCTGTGGCCGCGGGGCGCCCCCTGCCGGCGGACGGCCCGCCGCGCCCCGCGGTCCTGGGCTTCGCCCCGGCAGACTTGGAACTGTGCGGTCCCCCTCCCTCCCCGGGTTTCTTTGCCCGAACCCAGAGACTTCCCCGCCCTCGGCAACGTCCCGCCGCTTGACCCTGCTATTTTTCGGGGTGGGGGAGCTTTGAGTTGGTTGCTTTTTCTTCCCAGAACGTCAAGATGGACCTCCATCTCCAGGAAAGTCTGGGTCTACATAGGTGATAGCTCACAAGAGGGCAAATGTTTTGAGATTGCTCATGGAAGTGAGACCTGTGGTCCCCGCGGAGTCACCAGGTGAGGGTCTCAGGTGAGGGCGGAGGAGCCTGGGAGAGAGATGTGATGAGGGGGAGCCGCGGGGCTAGGTCTGTCACGGCCCTTCTCACTGGCTCAGGGTCTCCTCCATCCTCACAGGCCTGGAGGGCGAACTCTGATCACTATGGTAACCAGTGCGCAGGGAAAAAGATCCTGACTGCACAAGACTTCTGGAACCCTCCACCCCAAGAGGACTGCCCCGTTGTACAGGGCCTGAGTGGTAGCAAGAGGTGAGAGGGTCTCCCAGCCAGTGGTGGAAACACAAACTCAGGGGTACTCAATTCTCCATAATCACATGTCCCCAGGTCTTAGCCTCCATCCCGGTTCAATAAATATTTATTGAATGTAAAAGCGCTTTATAAACTGGAAACTTCTAAACACATAGTAATTATTGCCACTGTAGACTTACTATTATCGTTGCTACAGGCCAGGCTCTTCATCTGTAAACAGAGGACAGTGGGGGAAATGGTGAATCAGGTCCTCTCGAGCTATAAATTCTGTGTCCAAGACTTCACCCTACACTTCTGCCGAGCAGGCTGAAATGATCTCCCTTCTAGGTTTCTGGGAGAATTAATAAATCTGGATGGCTTATGGGACACCGCAGAAAGGCCCCAACAGACCCAAGTGTCAGTGGCTGAGTTGGTTTAGCCCAGTGCCCTCCAAATGCCAGGCTGAGCAGTGGGGGTGCTGGTCGATGGCAAAGTTGGCACTCATTCCAGGCGAACTGAGACAGAGAAAGACGAAAGGGTGAGTTTCAAAAAGCTAAGCTTGTTTAACTTGACAGTTCTTTATTCGGGGATATGCTTTTGCTCTTTTTTTTTTTTTTTTCTTTTTTTGGGTGTTAGTCTTTTTGTTAAGAAAAGATGATGAAAGCAGATGGGTAGTTTGAGAAAAGTGTTCTTAGTTGGTGAAATCACCAGTCTGGCAACTCTATGTCAGTCCTTACAATGAGCGGAGAGAGAATCCTGGTCTGTGAAATTCAGTTCGGGAAGTCGCTGTTTAATAGAATTCATACTTGCTAGAGATTTAGTCTATGTGTAGCTCTGCAGAGCCGCGAGAAAAGGATTTCTGTGCTCAACAGGGGATGTATGGATACAAGTGGTCTGTCGGGCGTGCACTGGGTTTATAGCGTATTCCTCAAGCAAGGCGCTACAGCCGCAGTGCTCAGCTCTGGTACTCAGCACATCCTGACGAGATAAGAGAGTTCAAGTCTAATTTTCCCCATGTCCGGGGAAACCTGACTCTCTGACTGGTGCCCCTCAGTCTGAACCTCATGAATTATTGACAACAGAGGCTGGATAGCATGACACTCCTCTTCCTCCTCCCCTGTTCAGAGCTAATGCACTGTGGGAACCCTTCCCAGTGCTCTCCACCTGTGGGTGTGGGGAGAGTGTCGTAGGATTGGAGCTCACGTTCTCAGGGCTTTGGGTTCACAGGGACAGGCCTCCAGGGCAAATCTGATCTCTCTTCATCTCCTGCCCAGAGGTGGGCAGCCAGATGGGGGGGGGGAGGCTGAGGTTGGGGGAGGAGGAGGGAGCCCACACCTCAAAGAGCAAAGGGTTCTGAAAAAAGGAAATTCTGGCCTGGGAGCCTAGTGAAGATCACATGGCCCCTCCTCGCCTGGGCAGGGTTGATATTTGGTCTCCAGCACCATTTCTTTGGAGAGAGCAAGGGGACATTAGGGAGGGGATCTGTGGACAGGAGAAGGTAGAGGGAAGGCAAGGGGTGTGGGTGTCTCTAGCTCCTACTCTTCACCAAGCTGGTTTGTTGGAGACTGGGGGGGGATGGGGGGTGAGGGAGGGTAAGGAAATCTTTGGGGGAAATGTGTGGCTGTGTAGGCGTCTCTTTGAAACGGGGAACATTAATAGGCAATGGGATGGCTCTTGTATGTATGGAGGCGGTACCATCTGCAGATCCTGAGGAAATGCCTTCCTGTTGGGGGGACACTCCCATCTTCCTTGAGGTGGACAGTCACCTGGGATGGCATTTAAATCTTGCATTTTGCAATAATCATCCTAGGTTGGTCATTGACACAAGTCTGGACTGGGCAGCGTGGGAGGGCTGTGGGATAACAGCGACCTTTACTGAACGCCTACTTATTAAATGTGGCAAGGGGTTGGTGCTTTTTATACATTTTATTGAATATTTCTAATCTGCTGAAGCATTTTTATCCCCGCATGTGAAATCAGAGTGAGTCATGACACTCTGACCTGCTGTGTATGTTGAATAGCTATGCTTCGTTTTTCTGACGTTGTTGGGGAATGACAGTTTTCATAGAAATTAATTTTCTCTGAACTGGAATTTTCCTTTCAGCACTGTTGTTTTAATCATTAAATACCTAGTCTTTAAATTATACAAATAACACATGTTCATGATTTTATTTATTTATTTATTTTTTTTTTTAAAGATTTTATTTATTTATTCGACAGAGATAGAGACAGCCAGCGAGAGAGGGAACACAAGCAGGGGGAGTGGGAGAGGAAGAAGCAGGCTCCTAGCGGAGGAGGAGCCTGACGTGGGGCTCGATCCCATAACGCCGGGATCACGCCCTGAGCCGAAGGCAGACGCTTAACGACTGAGCCACCCGGGCGCCCCCATGTTCATGATTTTAAAAAGAAACAGAAGGTTTTAAAGTGAAAAGTAAAAAGGTAACTCTTCCTTATGCTGCTTCTATCTGCTCCCCAGGTAACTCCTGGTCTGGTATATTCTTCTAGAAGTTTCCTATGCATTACATGCATTTTTCCCTTAAAAATGTTTCCCACAAATGGAAGAACACTATTCATACTGTCCTTCAAACTGCTTGTTTCCTTCCTTTCTCCCCTTTTCTCCTTTATTTCTTTCATTTCTTAAAATACATTCTTAGAAAATGTTCTGAGTGGTACACAATTATTCTCTCTCTCCCTTTTAAAAATAGCTGTACAGTATTCCATTGTGTGGATATTCCATAATTTATTTAGCCAGTCTCCTAGTGATGAACATTTAAGTCCCTTCCAGTGTTTTGCTATTTCAAACAGAGCTACAGTGTACAAGCTTGGGTGTATATATGTTTTGTGTTTGGTGCAAGTACATTTGTACCGTGGGTCAAATGTTTTCAATTGATGGCTATGGTCAAATTACCTTGAAAAAGGTTTGACCAGTTCTGATGGATTTGTTTTCTTCAAGTGGGTTTTCCTGTTGTCCTAACCTCTGCTACGTGGTACATAGAATGGTTTAAACTTTGGTCGACGGCAGAAGCTTGGTAAGAGTGGTGACACAGTGTGGCCTTGGTGGCTGGGAGCCTGTGGAGGTTGCTGGGTCCTGCTGACCTGCAGGCTGCACGCTTGATGGGTACTCACTTCCGCCCACGTTCGCTCTCGAAGGCGCCAGCCCTGTGATGCCAGATCTTAGGATTTTTTATTTATTTATTTATTTATTTATTATTATTATTATTTTTAAAGATTTTATTTATTTATTCGACAGAGACAGACAGCCAGCGAGAGAGGGAACACAAGCAGGGGGAGTGGGAGAGGAAGAAGCAGGCTCATAGCGGAGGAGCCTGATGTGGGGCTCGATCCCACAACGCTGGGATCACGCCCTGAGCCGAAGGCAGACGCCTAACCGCTGTGCCACCCAGGTGCCCCAGATCTTAGGATTTTTTAAACCGAAGGTAGAGATCTGGATTTTCATATGAACTCTTTGATTTTTGAATGTAGGCAACTAATTTACTTAAAAAAAAAAAAAAAAAAGCAAAAACATCCCCTCCCCAAAAAAGCACCCCCAAAACAAAACCCAAAACTAAAGCAGCGAACATATCTGTCAGTGACAGAGACTGACACGTCTCTGGTCATTCAAATGCAGTGGCTTGCTTGGGGCGCCCGGCTGGCTCAGTCCGCAGAGCACGTGACTCTTGATCTCAGGTGTGAGTTCAAGCCCTATGTTGGGTGTCAAGTTGACAGAAGACAAAACAAACTAAGGAAAAGTAGAAATGCAATGGCTTATTCATTTTGTGAGATACTGACCTGTCTAGAAGCTCCTAACTCTATTGTATAGCTTATTGAGTTTCTGGTTTTTCAATTTTTGTCCCCGATTGCCCTGTATTTAGGTCGCTGTTCATGAACACCATTTAGTTTCATGCATCCAGTCTTTGTACAGGCCCTTTTCAGGAGCTCCAGGCAGCAGTAGATAGAAGGTTCTTATAAGACAGGCATTGGCTTCTCTTTTCCCTCACGCCCAGGATTGCTTTTGCCACTTTATTAAGAACGGGTGGCGGTGGTGGTGGGGTGTTCCCCAGTCTATTTTCAGGTAGCAGTTGGCCCCATCTTGGGCTTCAGTGCTCTCTGCTACTGGTCCCTTCTGGCAACTCCAGGATCCTAGCTTTCTTGTGGTTTCCACGTGGATGCTGAGTTGCAGGCTTTGGGGCAGGGACAAGATGAGGAAGGCCACTCTTCCCCAGCTGCCTCATTCTTTATTCCTCACGATCCCATCACGCCAAGAAATTCTCAGAGGAATTGGGGGTAGCGTGAATTACAATATAGAGGGAGAGATCCCCCCAAAGGGATGCCAAATATGACTTCCTCTTGGGTCCCTTATAGGCACAAATTCCCTGTTTTCAAAATTGTGGTTTCCCCCTTTTCTCCCACAGAGACAGTCCTTATAAGATGCAGGTGTGGAGATGCAGAAAACAGCTCAGATCTTCCTTCTAGAAAGGACTGGTGCTGGCTCCTGGGAGGCTGATTAGCGGCCAGCCGTCAGCCGCCAGTTAACTCCTTCTCAGGCTGGCCCCAGTCACTGATTAGCAGGGCAGCGGAACAAGGACCTTCCTGTTTGTGCCCAACACGGGGCTCCTCTAACACACCGTCTTTGCTTTAGAGCTTCCTGTTGGGCTGGCCTTATTGTCAGATGTGCTCACGTCCAACAGCTCTTCCTCCTCGGTGCTTCTTTCTCCCTCTCCTTTTGCAGGTGTTACTCCCACTCAACCCTTTTGACTCCTGACTCCAACCAGGCATTTGCTTCACCGAGGACTCACTGGCAGCCTCTTTTGTTACCAAAACCCAAGTGTGGCTGCTTGGCATTCGAAAGCCATACTCTAGAGACAAGTGTCGGTTGGGAGGGAAAGTTTGCTTTATTTAGGAAGCGGATAACCCGAGAAGATGGCGGACTAGTGTCCAAAGACCATCTCCAAAGTCCTGGACCAAATAGGGTTTTTCAGGGGGAAGCACCGGGAAGTGGTGAGGGTCCACACGCTGGGGAAGCAGTCATGTAGCAGTTCATTATTCTTGATATGATCGCAAGCAGACTTGCTAGCATCAGGGGAAGCCTAGTTTCTAGTGTGGTCAAGCTTGATCTTCTTAGAATATCTGGTTCCTTATTTCCTCACAGTCGGTATTCTGTTGACATCCCAGAGAAGCTATAATTAGTTCAGCCATCAGCTAGAGGGCACAGATCAAGGGCTAAAGGTCTTTCGCCTTGAAGCACAGTTAACAGTTTCTTCAGAATCTTTCCAATGCAACAACAGGAGCTCTTCTCCCAGAGGATCTGGCCTTGCTTGGAATCAGAGCCTCGGAGAAGTCTGAAGCAAGAGTCTCCTGAAGCTATTAACTCCTGCTAGTTTGACTTATTTGTCGGGGGGGCATTGGTGGAAAATTGCAGGGTGGGCTTTGGCTGGCTCCGGCCGGCACGATAGTGCAAGTCTGGTTCTGGAACTCCACGTGTTTCCCGTGAGATCTCCCTGGCAGGGTGAGACGAGCACATGTCCCCTTGCCTCTCCTGAGGTATTCCGTTTTCCTGTGAGGAACTGAACACACACACACACACACACACATCCTTCCAAGGACCAGCAGCCATTCTCAGGGACAATGCTACCCAAAGCTACATTAAGAAAGAGAGCCGTGTCCCCAGAGGTGCCAGCCTGCCCTCTCTGGAGATAACATTTGACATTATTATGCAAAGCAGTTTCAGTTCCTTTACCTTGCTGTCAGAACAGTGTACGAGGCCTGTGCTATGAAGGGAATAAGCCCCGTCACAAGCCTTGCCAAAGGACCCAGCAGTCTGCTTCTGAGGGCTTTCTCCTTTGTTGGGCCAGATCAAATTCTTTTTTTTTTTTTTTTTGAAGATTTTATTTATTTATTTGACAGAGATAGAGAGCCAGCGAGAGAGGGAACACAGGCAGGGGGAGTGGGAGAGGAAGAAGCAGGCTCCCAGCGGAGGAGCCTGACATGGGGCTCGATCCCAGAACGCCGGGATCACGCCCTGAGCCGAAGGCAGACGCTTAACCGCTGTGCCACCCAGGCGCCCCATGGATTCGATTTGGAATCCAGATCAAATTCTTGAGCCAAACGGCACTCCTTTTAATCTCTGCAAAGGAAATGGGGAAGCATTTATTATCCTTTTGTCTCAAGCAAACCCTTGGGAGTGAAGGGCATGGGTGTGTTTGTCCTTCTGGTTGTGAACGCTCTACCCACTCATTTTGAATGTAATGACGTCGGGAGGGTTCTTACCTTCTGATACTTCTTATAAAGAATCGCGCGATGCATACATTCTGCACCTTGTTTTTTAAAACAACCTGTTTATTTTGAAGCATTGACAGACTCCAAAGTAGGACCTAGTGTCCCAGGGTATGCTGCCTTCAGTGTCCCCCAGTGACGACACCTTACAGAGGTGACATCTGTAATACAATATCAAGACCGGGACATTGACGCTGATGCAATACAGTTAACTAGAGCGAAGGCCCTATTCAGTGTTCATTTTTTATGTGCACTCATTCCTGTGCCAGTGTGTGTGTGGGGGGGCGTCCGCTGCTTAACCTGCTTGGTGTATCTTGGAGATCTTTGACGAGCAGGGCCATACAGATCCACTTCATTCTTGTTCCTTCTTTCATTATCTGGATGGACTATCATGTGCCAGTCCCCTGTTGTTTTTAGTTGTTTTTGACTTTTCTCGAATACAGATGATGTTGCAATAGCATCTTTGTACACATAGCTAGGAGAACTCATACTAAACCCACGTCAATAGTTGAGTCATTAAGCCAGGGATATGTACTTTTGGCATTTGATAGAAATTGTCAGTTGCCCTCCAGAAAAGCTTGCCCTTCTCTGGTCTCAGGGAACCTTCCTAAAGGGCAATTCAGTGGGATGGCGCCCGGGTCCTCACAGCCTCCTGGCGTGTAGTTTCACCGAACATCTTAATTTTTGCCTATCTGGGTGAAAACATTTTTTTTTAAATTTACATTTCTTTATTAAGATGATTGAATATCTTTTCATATGTTTACAGGTATTTGTATTTCTTGTTTCATAAACTGCTTATTCGTGTCCTTTGTCCACTTTTATTGGGTTGTTTACTCTGTTTTCTTTTTTTTTTTTTTTAATATTTTATTTATTTATTTATTTGACAGAGACAGAGACAGCCAGCGAGAGAGGGAACACAAGCAGGGGGAGTGGGAGAGGAAGAAGCAGGCTCATAGCGGAGGAGCCTGATGTGGGGCTCGATCCCATAACGCAGGGATCACGCCCTGAGCCGAAGGCAGACGCTTAACCGCTGTGCCACCCAGGCGCCCCTGTTTACTCTGTTTTCTTATCTAGTCTTATAAACTCTTTATGAAAGGACATTAACTGATTGTCGTGACTTGCAAATATTTTTCTCAGTTTGACTGTTGAATTTATGTCTTTTTAATGTCATGTAGGTGTTTTAAATTTTTATGGACTCAGATTTATTTATCTTTTCTCCTATGGCTTCTGAGTTTTATGTCATGCTCAGAAAGGCCTTTCTTACTCCAAGAGGATAAAGAAATACATGTTTTCATGTAGTTATTCAATATGTGTGTGTGTTTAAATCTTTGGGCCATCTGATATTTGTGTTTGTATGAGAAGTGAAATAGAGACCCAGGTTAACCTTTTCCCCCAATGGTTAGCCAGTTATCTCAGCCCTGTTGGAGTTTTTCCCTCCACGTCTTGATTTCTTCATTATTCCCATATGTATTTGAGCCTATTTCTGGATTCTATCTCATTCCATTGATTTGTCTATCTGTTCCCAAGTCAGGATTTTAATAGCTATTGCAGAGAGGAAAAAAGAAAGTGGAAAAAGTGCCATAAAATAATTTCAAATAGAATGGCATGGCAATTCAGAGGAGGGAGAGAGTATTTTTAGTTCGGGTGGTCTGGAAAAGCTTTATGAAAGAGAGACATTTAAGAGGAGCTTTAATGAGCTTCATTAGTCAAAGGGAATAAAAAACAAAGACATGGAGGGGCGCCTGGGTGGCACAGCGGTTAAGCGTCTGCCTTCGGCTCAGGGCGTGATCCCGGCGTTATGGGATCGAGCCCCACATCAGGCTCCTCTGCTGTGAGCCTGCTTCTTCCTCTCCCACTCCCCCTGCTTGTGTTCCCTCTCTCGCTGGCTGTCTCTCTCTCTGTTAATAAAATAAATAAAATCTAAAAAAAAAAACCAAAAAACAAAGACACGGAGGCAGGAAGTGGTGAATATTCGTGCAGACGCCCCGTTGGTACTTCTGCAAAGGAGCCCGTACTCCACCCCTTGGGTTTTTATGCATGCGTGTCTTGAAATCAGTCAAGAGCATAAGGAAATTTTTGTACTACTCTTTGGAGTCATTTTGAGGATACATTTATTGACCATAATAGCTACAAGTTGAGCGCCTACTATTTGCTAGGGATATCTGTGTCAATTCTGATTCTTATCACCGCGAGCAAAGTTGATATTATTATTCTCATTTTAGGAATGAGGAAAGGCCTCAAGCAGGTAAAATAACAGATCCTAAGGGGCTGCGTTGAGATGCAAATCCATGGCCAGCAAATAAAAAACCAAAACGCAGCAATGAAAAACCAGAGCAGAAAACGTAGCAGTCTCTCCTCTGCCCGCGTCCCCTGGGTTCTCTGTACTTCCGTGCAGGGCAGGGGAAATCCAGGGCCTGCTCTTTCCCCAAAGGCAGGATGTTGTTGGAAGGTACGGGAGAGCCAGGGGCCTAAGAATGTCCCTTCCCTCCCTCCACGGCCCTTAACCAAAGACCGTTGGGAATGAGATACACACACTCTAAATCTTTTTGTCTTCTCCCTGAGATGCCTTTGAGGTGTGACCCACAGTGTCCCCCAAGCCCCCCTAAGTCCAGATTACCCTCTGCGTGACTTGGCTCGATATTGCACCTTACGTGGCCTAGCCTCCTCACCTCCTCTAACTCTTTTCCCTGAAAATATCTCTTAATAAATCTCTTTCAGAAAGAGATAAATAGGGGGCGCCTGGGTGGCACAGCGGTTAAGCGTCTGCCTTCGGCTCAGGGCGTGATCCTGGCGTTATGGGATCGAGTCCCACATCGGGCTCCTCCGCTATGAGCCTGCTTCTTCCTCTCCCACTCCCCCTGCTTGTGTTCCCTCTCTCGCTGGCTCTCTCTCTCTGTCGAATAAATAAAAATAAAATCTTAAAAAAAAAAGAAAGAGATAAATAAATCTCTTTAAGAAAGCTCTGTTTCGGTGACGTAGAGGTGTGAGCATGTGTGCGTGTGCGTGCGTGTGGGTGTCTGTATATCGGGTTGCCGTTTAACTTGCATTTCTTCCTGGGAAGCTAAAAAGGTTGAAAGCCACTGTCCTATAGCACATTAAGCTGTCTCTATTTGTGTAGAGTTCACTGAGCTGGAAAGTTTCCTGGGCGCTCCAAATTCAGAACTGCGGATCATTTTCCAGGTCTTATTGCCTATTTGAGTACAGCGACTTAAAAGATATTGAATAAAAATGCATTAGTCATGGGCCTAGAGAACACCATCAACTTTGACACAATTGGTTAGGCTGGGCTTTGAACTTCTTTGGGCAGTCAAGCCTGCCGAATAGCTTTCAAAGTCCAGATTTCCCTTTGCTAAGGTTGATAAATATGGTATAAAGGTCATGATGGTTGAGTGTTCATTTTTTGCAGACTGGCAGAAATAGGAAGACCAAGTTTGCCTTGGAGCAGAGCCAGAGGGTATGCCTGACTGCACGGCAGAATATTCATCCCAGAGCTCTGGCCTTCGGTGGAGAGAGGTGGGGTGTTCAGAATTGCTCTGCATTTCCCCAGGGGGGCTAAATGCAGGACCCTTAAAGGAAGGGAGGATGACACATCACCATGATCCCCAACAGCCAATGAGACCGAGCAAAGAGGTCAGACAAGCTTCTGTAGGTCAGATCAGTAGAGGTCCCAGGGCAGACCTGGCTGCCGCAGTCCCCTGGAGGCCATGAGTGGAGAGAAAAGAGCACCAGCTCCCAAAGTGCAGCGGAGATGAACTCTGGAAGGCAGAGCAAAGAAAGGGCAAGACACCCATCTCCCCAGCAAAGCCTCGGGAGCCCTGCCATTGTGGTGTCAGTCGAAGATCCTTAGTTGTCAGTACATGATGTAAGATTGGGTCCATATTTAGTAAAGAGCTAAGATAATATTGAAAATTCAATGGAATGGTTAAGGAAAAAGGAAGGAGAGGTCAGCTTATGAGGTTTTGGCGAAAGACAGCTGTGAGGTAAGAATTTATAGGGTTTCTAGTATTGTCCTGGGGGAAAGCCATGTTTTCTGGTAGATGCGGCCATCTTGGTCACCCCAAAGGTGTGCTGCAGTGTGGAAGGTGGGTGCTTGTTAGGACGGTCAAGGTCTGGTTGAAGGATCCTTCAGCACCAGCCAACTCCCTCCCAGCTGATTCTGCATTCGTTCCGCTGCTTTCCGATTGTTGTTCCGAGTACGAGGTGTGGGTCCCGGCTAACACCGTTTCTCATCACTGGGAGGTAACGTTCCCCGCTGAAATCTACTCCATTGGTTTTTGAGACTCAGTCAATTTCATGTGAGTTTGGGTTGTGAGAGTCAGTATCATATTCCCCCCAAGGTGTTGACTACCCAAGTTCTAGGCTGACCAGTCCGAGAGCCATGCCCGGGGAGCCATGCCAGGGGCAGGACCCTGCGAGGCCTGAAATGCGCAGTCAGATCTCACCGGTTCCAAGACCGCAGAAGAGTACCAGACCCCCGCCCAGCTGAGCTGCCAACCCTGGGGGAGGCAGTACAAGCTGGTTCCTGATACGGTGAGACTCTAGAACTCAGCCGTAAAGCGGGTGTGGGCACCCACATGGGGGTGGGGCAAGAGGAAGCTTCGACTTGAGGGAGCAGAGCAGGGGTGGAATGTGTGTGGGGGTTAGTTTTGTCCTCAGTTTCCATCCTGACTGCTGTTTCTGGAAAATTAAGTGAGAAAGAAGCCTTTCGGCTCTGTCTCCAGGGGCAGCTCTGCTCAATCCAGTGGTGAGGAGAGAGTCCCTAGCTCAGGGTTCTATCTGTGTGGGACATTCGGGTGGGGTGGGGTGGCTCCCATGAGGCACGGTGGGGCGGGCTGGCTCCTAGTGCCCGAGTATTCAGTATTTTAAACTTTGTAATATTCATGCGGTACTTTCACATAAATCTCATACTGTAATTGTTGCAAGGATGCACATTTTTTACCCAAAGCAGATTCTAATTAATCAACAGTATGCTGATTAAGCATCTGCAGGAGGAGCACCGTGCTGAACACTGTAGGAGATTAAAGATTTACGGCATGAACTTAGTCCTTGCACGCAAGGAATTTAAATCTAGCTGAGGGGCTAGGACATGTCAATGAAACATCCCGAAAACAACTGCTAAAAAAAAGTGCTAAACTAAGTGTTATTTATCTGCGCCTCTTTCCCAGCCCTCCATTGCATCTCTCCCCCGCCCTCCCCCCCAAGCTCTCCCTGGCCCCAGGGAGGGTTCTGGAGGTTCTAGGCGGATAACACAATCCTGCCTCCCATGCCCCACCCGTTCTTCACTCCAGCGTCTCAGTCCCCTCCCTGCCTACAAGGCTCTGTGGGGGTAGTTGGGAGTAGGCGTTCCTATGGAGATCTCTCCAGAAAATGGACCCTGCAAAGGTGATCCGGTCAGATAAAAATAGGTCTAATGTTTTTGTTCGTTTTCTGTCAAAATTGAATGGGTTTGGTTCGTTGAATGGACACCTTGTTAAGTTGATAAGCATCTGCTGGGTCTCACACGTGCAGAAGGAAGATAAAAGGCCATCAGGAGGCCAGGGTGTGGACTTCTTGGGGGCTCCTTTGGTTGCTTTTCCAGGTTCTCTCACTATGCCTTTATTATACCCATATTCTTAAAATAAACTCCTTCCAGACTAGTGCTAATGCTGTGAGTGTAATCATTCGTGTGTGGTCCTTTGAACTAGACAGGTTCAAGAGAGTGACAGAAGTATTACTGGAACCAGCTTCTGCTCTTGGGCCGGCCTTCCTCAACAGGGGCTCCAGAAGAGAATTGAGGTCTATAGAATATTATTTGGGTGACTACTTTCTCAGTTCTCCCAAGGATGGTACGTAGCTCGTAGCTCATACCACTCTAAAAGGGGGGTAGTTTATTACATACAATAGATGCCCTAGGGCATTAGGGCTTCATTTTCTCATGGAGCCCAGAGTCTCAAGCAACGCCTGGGCTCCCTCTTTTTCTTGGTCTGACTCAGTTACCATAACTGACCCATCATTATCTTTTTTTTTTTTTTTTTTTTTTAAGATTTTATTTATTTGTCAGAGGGAGAGTGAGAGAGCACAAGCAGGGGGAGTGGCAGGCAGAGGCAGAAGGAGAAGCAGGCTCCCCACCGAGCAAGGAGCCGGATGTGGGGCTGGATCCTAGAACGCTGGGATCACGCCCTGAGCCAAAGGCAGACGCTTAACGGCTGAGCCACCCAGGCGCCCCTATTCTGATTTTAGATCAGGTCTCTCTGCGCCACATTCCTGTGCAAATCCCTTTTGAGATACTTAACACTGAGATTGTTTATTTAGTATTTGTTTTCCTTGATCGACTGAGCAGCACGGGGTGGGGGACTGAGCCCGTCCTGCTCACTGCCTTATCCCTCTTCCCAAGTACAACAGCATCGTCCTGGCCACGTCACAGCTGGGATTGAAAACACGGAATGGATCACACACGTTAGGGACGGAGTTCAGAAGCTGAACGGGCTGGGGCGCCTGGGCGGCGCAGTTGTTAAGCGTCTGATTTCGGCTCAGGGCGTGATCCCGGCGTTGTGGGATCGAGCCCCACATCAGGCTCCTCCGCTAGAAGCCTGCTTCTTCCTCTCCCACTCCCCCTGCTTGTGTTCCCTCTCTCGCTGGCTGTCTCTCTCTGTTAAATAAATAAAATCTAAAAAAAAAAAAAAAGAAGCTGAATGGGCTGAAGAAACAACCAGCTATCAGCACCCGAAGGAAGCTGCCGCGACCACCAAGGCTCGAAGGACCCAGGGGAGGGATGGTGTCGTGTCGCTAGAGTCCGAAGCCGAGGCTCTACTACGGCAGGGACTGCCCAGGACCCTGCAGAGAGGGGCTGTCTGGTGAGGAGGTGGGCCCACGGCAGGAAAATGATGCTTAAAATACGGAGAGAGGGATGGAAAACATAATCTGGTTTCTCTTACTTCCCAGCCTCTCCCCTGCTGCTAGGGCCTCCTGCTGGCCATTCCAGCTGGAAGGCAGTTGGCGAGGGTAAACAGGGAACAGTGTTTGCAGAGCACACGGAAGAGATCTGAGAGCAAATAGCCATGACTGGCACAAAGTGAATAACAAGTATTTGTTGCTGACATGATTTGAATAGGCAAAGGCCCACGCCTTGTTATTGGCCGATCACTGTTTAAGGGAGCCACGCCCTCCCAGCCACAGGCTGTCAAACCTCTCCCACCCCTCACTTCTCTCCTAGTAGCTGCCACAGGTGTCTTCTCGACCCATGAGTCTGGCTTGTGTAAACTAAGAGTAACAGAAGTTCAAAGGAGAGACAAGAGCCCTGGGCCCAGAAACTTCATTCTGAGTTAAAAAAATGTTCTCTTACTTTGGGGATTACCCAAAATACTAGTAACGAGGTAGGCCCTTCAACATCGCCCAGTGTGAAATCCAACCTAGTTTTCTTGAGCCTCAGATCTAACAGCTGGAAGGATAGCGTGCCTCCAAATGACACAAGTCCACCATTTCTGAGGCGAAGACCCAGCCTGTCCTTCACGGGTGGGCCCTTGGTTAGGGTTTCAGGTCACTCGGCAGAACCACCAGAGGCTTTCTTCCCACGGGGGGCTCCTGTGCCCTCGCAAGGCGTGGGAGGCTGCGATTCCACAGTGTGTCCACCAGAGGGCCGCAGGGCTGCCCCTCGGAGAGCGGACTGGGTGGAGACTTGGTGCCTCCGCCATGCTGGGCTGTGGGTGCTGTCCTGTGGGCTCTAAGGCACCTCATGTGTTGGAGCAGGTCTGGGGGAGCAGAGCTGCCATGATTCCAGAGAGACCAGCTTCCTATGCAGTTCCCTTACTGTCCCTTTCGCGGTTTCGTTTTACGTTTAATAACAGTCGATTTGAAAAATTTACTAATGAGGAAATCAGAGTAGGTGTTCGTGTGTGCACGCACACACACGCACATACACACGCACGCGCACACACGCACGCACACACACACGCACGTGGGCATTTTGAAGGTGAGGTAGCAGGAAGTGGGGATAATTCTGGTCACATCAATGAGTGCCTGAACCTACAGCTTCAATATTATTTAATGTTGAAGAAATTCAGAGCCAGAAAAAGACCTTGGGAATAATTTAGCATTTCCCTCATTTGTAGCTAGAGAAACCAACATAGCCTTTGCTGCTTGCAAGATGCCTGGAAGGTTTAGAAACTTTAGGAATGCAGCTAATACATCGAGTTATTAAGGGGTTTGTGATAAGATTTTATTTCAGTGCTCCATCTTTGCTCCCTTTTTCTTGTGCCCAGCATGAACCTTGACAGCAGCAGCAAAGCACAAAAAGGCATTTTCTAATTTTCTATTGAAAATGTTTGTCTCTCTGGTTCTAATCCCATCTTTGGTCCTTGGGTTCTTTCCAGACTCTATTGAACCAGAGGATAGAAAGACCTGACAGGGTAGGGAAATTATCCAGGAAGATGGTGGAGTGAATAGAAGCCCAATGAAACTCCTAATCACAAATTCTATTAAAATCAACCAGAGGGGCGCCTAGGTGGCTCAGTCGTTAAGCGTCTGCCTTTGGCTCAGGGCGTGATCCCAGAGTTCTGGGATCGAGCCCCACATCAGGCTCCTCCGCTATGAGCCTGCTTCTTCCTCTCCCACTCCCCCTGCTTGTGTTCCCTCTCTCGCTGGCTGTCTCTCTCTCTGTCAAATAAATAAATAAAATCTTTAAAAGAAAAAATCAACCAGAAACCTTACTAAAGAATTTTCAGTAATGCAGCAGATCTCAGTCACTAGGGTAACTTAAGGCAGAATGCGTTAAGCTGGAAAAATTAATGTGACCTCCCTGAAAAAGTGTCATCACTCAAAAAAAGAGAAGAGAGAACATACAAAAACTTTGTTTTAATTAACCCTGACAAAGAGCGACCACAGGGAGCCACACACAGAATTCAGAAAACGGTTGGAGCCTCTTTTCAGAGAAATGAAGTGGATACCATGTCCTCTCAAGGGAGAGAGGATCAGAATTAAAAAGAATGAAGATAACGATCATTGCAAAAGACAAACTGAGGGTGTTGTTTGGGCTGCACAAAGCAGAAATTGCACTTAAATTGGTTGAGAAAAAACCCCAAGAAAAACCCTTGAGCAATATATCCAGAATTTTAAGAAACTAAACTAAGAAATGAAGCATTTCTGGAGGGCCGTTCTGGGGAATGGAGCTCTGCCTCGCAATTTCTGCATAGTCAGACTTCCTGGATTAGCAGACAAAAAAGAGGGCACTAAGTCAATAGTTACAAATGCAATAATATTTCCCCCAGAACCAATAAGAGATGAGATTTGAAGCGAGAAGAATCAAACGGTCTCATAGAGTCCTTAGAACATTTCAAGAGCAACTGCCATTTACAACACAGTTCTCACGCTCCTGCGTCTTCTCATGGCCCTTCACAACAATGGTGTGAGGTGGACAGATCTTCTTTTCTCTCCTTTTACTCATAGAAATTAGCCTCTGAGAGGGGCGTCTGGGTGGCACAGCGGTTGGGCGTCTGCCTTCAGCTCAGGGCATGATTCCGGCGTTCTGGGATCGAGCCCCACATCAGGCTCCTCCACTATGAGCCTGCTTCTTCCTCTCCCACTCCCCCTGCTTGTGTTCCCTCTCTCGCTGGCTCTCTCTATCTCTGTCAAATAAATAAATAAAATCTTAAAAAAAAAAAAAGAAATTAGCCTCTGAGAGGCTGAATGATTTGTTCAAGAGATATAACTAGTGAGTGCATAGTCCAAGTTCAAGTCCAAGTCTCGCTGTCCAAAGTGGGAGGGTCTTAGGTACACATTTTACACGCTAAGGAAAATACATCTGCAAAGACACTCAAAGAGATCACTTTTAAAAGAATGTCAATTGGAAAGACTATTGCCCTTTCTAGTAACATAAAAAGAGGTTGGTGGATATGGAACAATATCACTAAGGATGGGGCGAGAGAGAGAGGGAGAGAGAGAATGAGAGTGTGCCCATTCACTCATGACCTTGCCAAACTGCCCTTTCTGTGGGGCGCCACAAACACCTCTCCAAGGTCCTAGAAAGCCAACCGGTCACCTTTTTCCAGTTAGCTCTGAGGACGGCTTCTAACAGAAGTCTACGTGAAACACAGAAACCTAAACAGGTGGTCTTGACCTGAGTTATCTATTACAAAAATACTTAAGCGAGAACAGTATGAGGAAGCATTTTTGGTTGATAATTATAATTATTGTATTTTATGGAATGAAAGTAAGATGTATCCTCATTTCTGTATGAGGCATTGCAAACTTCTGTCAACTTTCTAAGAGCTATTTGGATAAATGTGACAGAAACTGTCCCTTGCACTCAATATTACCACTCTGGGAACTTATTCTAAAGCCATAATTCAAAGAAGAAAGTTATAGGTCATTATACTGATATTATTTATAATTGTTAAAACTTGAGATAAAAGCCTGATAATTGGGTTTTAAGTGAAATGAATATTACGTAAACCATTAAAAATAATGAAAATGAAACGTGTATTTGAAATTAGCAATGGGAGTAGATCTAAACTTTTCACATTACCGTGATTAAACAATGAAAAACGCGTGCATATAGATAAAAATTAGAATGCAGTTTAGAGAAATGACATGAATTTATTTAGTGAGTGGGATTGAAGCTGAGCTTTCTAATTTCTTTCTTTAAATAATTTTTAATTTATAAATGATTAAGAAATTGCCAATGCTGTTGCTGAAATATGGCCAGTCTCATCCAGGTCGGAGATCTGTGGGCTCTTCGAAAGGATGAGAAACTGCTCGCAGTCACAGGGTCTCAACAGGGGAGTTGGGGGCCTGTGGACCTGGGGGCCAGGGCTAAGAAGAGACTTCATTTGCCCTCTATCTTCTTTGATGCCTTTTGAATTTTGTATCCTGTGCGTGTGGCACCAATTACGAAAATGATATCCAGGTGCAATAAATCTCCATTGACTCTATTTCTGATCCAAAAATTGGGCCAAGTGGTCTGACGATGGGACAGAATAGTTGAAATCAGTATGGCCTTGGAAAATGCAGAGCATTTAGTCAGTGTGCCAAATCATTGTAAGGGTGGGGAGTGGAAGCCATGCTGAAGCTAGACAGAGGGCACCGGGAGGGAGTGGGTCTGCCTGGGAGTCCAGCTGAAGCGGAGGAGATCGGGTCAGATCTTGGGGTTGAGGGCCAAGGAACAGAGAGCTGCAGTATGGAAGGTGAAGGTGAGTAGAGCCGGTGACAAAGCCCCAGAAGGGCAGTGCAAATGCTGCCGACGGCCAGCAGAGGGCGGTGTGGGCCGAGTGGCACCGGAGGCCAGGTCTACGCCTGCGGTTGGTGCAGATGGAAACCAGGGGGTAGGGCACGGAGTGGGTCCAGAGCCTCTGGGGATGTGAAGTGGGGACACCACGGAGGCTTGGAACAAGGGGAGGGTCCTGGGGCGGGGTGCTGAGGCCAGGGTGAAGCAGGAGGAAGCAGACGCTCCAGGCTGGGCCCAAGGATCCAGGGCCACAGGCAGTAGGGGAGCAGCAGAGCTTTTTTTCCCCAAAGATTTATTTATTTATTTTTTTTATTTATATTTATTTATTTATTTATTTATTTATTTATTTATGAGAGAGAGAGAGAGATTGTGCATGTGAGCAAGGGGGAGGGGCAGGGGAGAAGGAGAGGGAGAATCTCCAGCAGACTCCCTGCTGAGCACAGAGCGCCTCATGTGGGTTCAAGTGCTGCTTTGGAAACCAGCTCTGTGACCTTAGTCCCTGTTTTGTCATCCTCAAATATGGGTTCATATTACCTGGAGGCAGAATGGGGAGGCAACACTGAGGCCACCCGCACGAATTTGGAAACGGGGAGCTAAGTGCTCTCTGAGCTAGAAAATCAGCATAAAATAGACCAAAGCAGAGAAGCGCCAAGTCCCTTGGAGGAGGCAGAAAGACTCTCAGGCCTCTTGAGATGGACTGAAGCCTGAATACAGATACCGAGTCGTTCGAACAAGAGCGGAGGAGCCACAGCGCCCTGAGGAGTGGCAGGGGTCCACGCTGGCTAGGCGCTGCTCAGGCGGGGGACTGGCGTAGTGTTTGTGTGCAAAGGGATGCCTCTGACCACTCTGACCCCATCGAACATTCGAGTCAAGGTCACGTGCTCACCAGGGAACCCTCTCGTGGCACTCCTTGCCTTCCCACGTAGCCTGCCCCACGGGGAGGATAAAACTTCCTACGGGAGGGTGAGAACAACTGGTTCCCTTGGGAGTTGTTTCTCCTGTTCACCCAAATAGTTAAAAACACCAACTTCGGAACCAGGGTCAAATTCCAGCTCTGCCTCCCCTCTCTCCAGCGGCCTTCCGAGGAGGCTGAGGCCCCGCTGGGCAAGGGCGCTGCTGCATTCTGCGACTAGCCCTGGGCCCGCAGTGCTGCCCTGCACGCCGCTCCAGGGCCTTCGTCTGGGAGCTCAGCAGCCTCTCCTGGGCCGTCAGCCTGCATGGCAGCAAGGTGACCGTCGTGTCGCCGCCTCAGCGGGGGCTCCTGCCCCACGGCTGTCCCTGCCGGGGAGAGAGTGGATGCAAAGAAGAATCTGAGGGGTCCCGTGAGGCCGTGCACTTTGGTCTGTCTGACTAACCCCCCCTCTGGAACCTGTTCAGTAAAAAGCTGAAGGCTAAAAGAAAAAAAAAAAAGTTCTGGCTCTGCCACTTCCTAACCGGTGACCTTGGGCCGGGGACTGGACCTTCCTGGGCCTCTGTTTCCTCATCCGTAAAATGGAGATACTAACGGTACCTGCCTCCTACCAGTGGGGACTCGTGCGTGAAAGCACGCAGCGCCTGGCCGGGGGCAGGTGCTTGTGGAAGATGATTCACTTGGCCCTGTGGTTCATCCACGTGGCCCTCTGGGAGCTTAGACTCTGAGATGCTGGCCTACTCTCTCTGTGCAGGCAGAATCAGACGTCTGAGCTTGTAAGCTTGCGAGGAAGACATTCAGCCATGGCGACTTCTCCAAAGGGATGTCCTGTGGGGCCCTTAGGCAGCGACCCCGTGGGCTAGCCTCTGCCGGTCTTCTGTGTTCTTCCTTTTCTTCCACACTGCAACGCCACTTGAGATTGTTGGGAGGGCTGGGTGGGATGTCTGGAAGGCCCTCGCAGAGAGCAGGCATCATGGACAAATGGTCAATGAGTGAATGAAGTTGCCTGCTTACTTACGCCTTCCTCCAGGGTGGGCAGCCCCCTGGAAGACGGAGGGGCATGGAAATTGTACGGCCACCTGTGAAAAGGCAGGAGGAATCGACTGTGTCAGGGGAGGGAGGCAGAAGAGGAGACTTCATTTGTTTTGAAGAAAATTCCAGGAGTCTCCCAGAGGGAGGGGCTTCCAGAGAGAGGATATGGGTTTGCATGAATCTTGGAGCGGGGAACGGGCTACAGGGAGCTGAGGGGGCTGCGGCCTGCGTGCGGGCGGCAGAAGGGTGGCAGACGAGGCCCGGCTGTCTGATGGGGACCGGATCCCGTGAGTACGAACACTGACAAAGTGTGCTGTGCTGCTAGGTTTGACTTTGTCCTCCAGGCAATGGGAATCCTCTGAAGCGTTTCAGGCGAATGAGTGACGTGAGTGACAAAAGGGAATTTGCATGTTAGATGTGAGGTCCTCGAGAGCAGGGGACCTGTCTCATCCACCCCTGTGTCTTTAGTAAGAGACATACAATTTTGCTCAGGGTGAGACCTCAACATTTGGAACATACTCGTGTTCCAGTGCTGGTGGCTCTGGAGAACAGGCGGGCGGGAGGGAGACCACCAAGCGGGCCAGGCGGGAGTGCCGAGGGTGTGAGCGAAGGGAGCAGTAGGGCTCGGGAGGAGGGGATGACACTTGAGAAGTGCAGGACCGGACTGTTTGGTGACTGGCTGTGGTGGGAGCACGGACGGATGAAGATAAAGCAAGGATGACTTCATGGGGGCGCCTGGGTGGCGCAGCGGTTAAACGCCTGCCTTCGGCTCAGGGCGTGGTCCCGGCGTTGTGGGATCGAGCCCCACATCAGGCTCCTCTGCTATGAGCCTGCTTCTTCCTCTCCCACTCCCCCTGCTTGTGTTCCCTCTCTCGCTGGCTGTCTCTATCTCTGTCGAATAAATAAATAAAATCTTAAAAAAAAAAAAAAGGATGACTTCCTGGTTTCTAGCTGGGGTGATGGCAAAGCTACTGAAAACTAGAAAGAAAAGAGGAGGAAGAACCAATTTGCTACCGTCTAGGACAACACAGTATGGAGTGCTCAGCGGACGTAAATGATTTTTTCTTCTCTCAATAATGTTGCCTGAAAGCAAGGCTCTCATTGTTAACACTGCTGATCAACTCTTCTCAGTCTTTGAGGGGACCAATAGTTCCAGTGTCAAGGGAGCATTAAAAAAACTACATTACACGGGGCGCCTGGGTGTCTCAGTCAGTTAAGCATCTGCGTTCGGCTCAGGTCATGGTTCCAGGGTCCTGGGATCGAGCCCCACATCGGGCTCTCTGCTCAGCAGGAAGCCTGCTTCTCCCTCTACCCCTCCCCACTGCTTGTGTTCCCTCTCTCGCTGTCTCTTTCCCTCTGTGTCAAATAAATAAATAAAATCTTAAAAAAAAAAAAAACCCCATGTTATGGGGTGCCAGGGTGGCTCAGTTGGTTGAGCGTCTGCCTTTGGCTCAGGTCATGATCTCGGGGTCCTGGGATCGAGTCCGACATCAGGCTCCCTGCTCAGCATGGAGCCTGCTTCTCCCTCTGCCTGCCCCTCCCCCTGCTTGTGTTCTCTCTCTCTCTTTCTGTCAAATAAATAAATAAAATCTTCAAAAAATGTTACAATTACCACCCATATTATTTTAGGTCGTATGGATGGAACGGGCAACTATAAGCAAATGTGTTTCAATTGGAACATTACAAATACACAACTGAATGAAAGGTACAGAGATTTCCCTTAGCTCCCCCCCAGCCCCCACCCCTCAACCCCCGTCATCGTCAACATCTCCCCCCAGAGTAGCACATTTGTTACAACTCATGAATCTACAATGACACGTCATTATCACCCGAAACCTAAAACTACCCTAAAATATTAAATATATTAATTGCAACCCCCCCCAGACAACCGTATATTTGTGTACGTTGCGCACTCATGCAAGTACAACTATATACTGCTGTCTGTGGTGGAGACCAGCAGTACTGCCTGGTGTGGGACCCTGAGCCTGGGCCTCTCTCTGAGTCAGGTGGCAATGAGCCAGCTCTCAGATCCAATGCCCCACGGGACCGAGGGCTAGCAAGTTCTCTGAAGAAGCTGGGGCATGTTGGAGAGTCCCCCTAACCCGTGGGCACCTAAGATCAGAACCCTTGCGTGTGCGTATCTAAAATGTTTCTTCCCCCCATGGGGCCCCTTTTATACACATCTCTAGAACAGCAGAGTACGGGGGGGGGGGGGCGCAGTGCTGGACATCTCCCTAGCACACACCATTGATTTGGCCCCAGCACACTGCTCCCCAGGAGGCTGGGTCACTGTTCCACCTGCACCAAGTGACCCTGGTTGGTGTCCATCCTGAGCCCTTTACAGACCTGCTTTGCGGTCCTATTCCAGCTCCTGAGAGAATACCAAGTGCTTTCTGCAGATGAGAAGACAGTCTGTCCGGGGACCAGCAGCGCTGGAGTCTGCTGCAGCCAGCAGAGCAGAATTTAGTTTCACCTGAGTCTTCAGTATTTCGACCACCAGATTTAGCAAAAGTCTAATGTTCCATTTAAAATAGCACGAGGGTTTTTTAAAGACCTTGCATAATAAACTCCAGCCCATATGGCCCCATTCACAGAATCTAAAGGACTGGTATTTACTTTTCTTACTATTTCCAAAGGAAAAAACGTTTTAGATCTGCTTCTCCCCAGGCCTCCCAAATAATGGTGGTGTTTTTTCTGTCTAATGGCGTGGACAGAGGTCCTCTTCTGCTGACTTTATTGATCAGGTTTGAGTTAATGGTAGTGGTTTGTTTGAAGCAGATTTTTGTATGTGTGTGTTTGAGGTAAAATACATGCAAAGAGACAGAATAGTCCTTGGGGTTCTCGCCGGGACCAAGAAGTTTTTATCTTTAAAAAAAAAAGTCTCTTTTCTTTGAGAATGAAAAATAACACATTAGCAATCTTAGTTGGCTTTAGAGTTGGTCCAATTATGGAGGGATAACAAAATCTCATCAGTGACATTTTCAGGTTTAATATGACTACACTTATATGCGTATAAGGACCAGGTGAATATAAAAACATTCGTTTTTGGTGAAAACTGTAAGTGTTTATGAAAGCACTTGGACTTCCTTCTTTTCCAGTCACTGCTACCTGAAAATATCTCCGAATATTATGTTAAGAGACAATGTTTTGAAAAAAGTGGAAAGTTATGTGAGAGGGGGCATAATCCCAAATCACACAGAAACAAAACAGAGGCAAAATATGTTAACGATGTGTGTGTGTGTGTGTGTGTGTGTGTGTAAATTAGGTATGTCATATATTTCCTACCGTCCATTCTGCAATAGAGAATATTATTCTTTTCTTGTATATTCAGGAACACAATTGGCAATGATGGATTTCTAGGGACCCCTAGAAATTTTGATAAGGTCGACCCAGAATGGGAACCTGTGGTTACGCTTCGTCTCGTTGGCACAAGATAAAGCGGGGAGCTCAGGAAGCTAGGGGCAGGGTCTACTAGCTCTTTCGACATCATGTGGTTTTATGTGGTTCTTGCCAAACTGGCTCAGGCAGAAGATGGGGTGCCAGGGGTTGTAGAACCTGGGGATGACTCAGAGAGAAGCCTTCGCCTCTGAAGTGCTCGACCAGGAGCTCCACACCCAGAACAAAGAGAAAAAGGCTAGCGAACCCATTCCTTTTCTTTCCCCAACTTCCAAACATTGAAATACCTGTTTTTTATGTGTTTTTCTGGGGAAAATGGTAAGAATGCCTGGGGTGGTCAGGGACAGAGGCAAGTGGTAAAAAGGCATTTGCTTCAAAGCAGTGGGGGGAAAATGGGATTGCTCTGTGCATGGCTGGTGGAGTTCTTCCAGCTCTATCTATGATAGAGCGAAGAGGCAGTTGGGGATTTTCTTCCTGGCCAATTACTATTACACAGACTACCGGTGGGATCCGAAGCATTGCCACCGTGGACGGCTTGGAAGAGAACCATTATGGAGAGTCATTCGTAATGGGATTTTACTTCCGGTTCTAAAAAAATTTGATAACCAAATTTATAATACAAATGATTAGAAAGACCTGAAGGACGTTAATGGCAGAACTGGTTAAATGGTGTATTCATCATGAAGACCCCATCTTTCTAATTCACGTGCTTTGCTTGGGCTCATTGAATGTATCAACTGTGATCTATTTGGACTGAAATGGGCCCGATGAAGAAAGCATTCTGGAAGAGGGGTGTTTCCCCCTGCCCACTACTGACTGGAAGTTTGACTGTAGTCATTCCTAAAAGACATTCAACACAATTTCTTGGATGAATTGATCCCAAGCACAGCTCAGCGTTTCCTAATTTGTGGGGAGTTAGTGGAAAGCTGTAGGGAAGCTGAGGTTTGCGCTCATCCAGGAAGGGTGCGAAAGGAGGGGTTTTAGTATTGGCAAATGCTGCTTATGTCAGTGGCTAGTTTTTTAAAAGTGTGAAAGGCCGCAGTTTCATTGCAGAGGCCACCAAAACATCAAGAGTACATTGGTGGTTGAGAAGGAAGTTCGTGGCAGGACGTAATGAGATGTGCTGATGTGCGAGCTTGAGGCCTAGGGAAGGCAGCACTTCCCAGATGCAGATGACCAGTGGTGGCAGGGTGGCCAGGAAGGGGAATACGAAGGCTTCCCCCCCAAGTGGTGTTAGGGCCAATGGAGAAAGCATGCATGGCACTAAGTCTCTGGGGGCCACCTGGAGCCTACCTGGCCACCAGGTCACAAGATCTGGATTTTGAGCTGCCCAACGCCAGTGGTGTTCCTCACATGTGGACAAATCTGCCCCCATCTGAGTCTTGAGACAAGATTTTTTTACTCCCTTTGACAAGAGATTCTGTGATTTGAAATTAAGAGTGGCTGAAACAAAATACGGCCTGGATTCTGTTTCAGCCCCCACCGGACTGATACCACCTGCGTACTGTAATCCGCTTGTGGCATTAACCACGCAGAACCAGCGCTGACTCCGTGAGTGGAGGGCTCAGTCCTGCTCCCACTTCAGATGCCAGGCACACTTTGGGAGTTCTCAAGTCACCCACACTATTGACCAATGGGTTATAAATTTGCGAGGTTCCCACAGCCCCCTCAGGTCTGATAATTTGCTAAAAGCACTATCTTCAAGGACTATGCATTCATTATAAAGGATACAGTACAGGACCAGCCAGATGAAGAGACACATGGTGCAAGGTCTAGAAGGGTCCTGAAAGCAGTCTTTGGGAGAATCAGGAGTTTCACCCTCCCGGCCCATCCATGAGCTCACCAACCAAGAAGCCCTTCTGAGCTCCGGTGTCCAGTTTTTACTGGGGTTTTATCACATAGGTGCGATTGATTAAATCATTGACCAAGTGATTGCATGTGATCTCCAGGCCGTCCTCTTCACCCTGGAGGTGGACTGTTGCTCAGTCCCAACCTTCGAAGGATGTTGTTAGTCTTTGTAGTGACCAGCCCCCATCTGGAAGCTATCCAGGAGCCCCCCCACCAGCCCATCCTCTTATTAGCAGGTGTGATCGGGGGCTCATGAATAGCAACTACACTTCTATCACTTGGGAAAGTCCCAGGATTTTAGAAGCTCTGTGCCAGGAAGCTGGGACAAAGACCAGACAAACTCTGTTATAGCGTGAGAATGCACGTGACATGGGCGTGTTTCTCTATGATGAACTTTAAGTATTCTTTTTTTTTTTAAGATTATTTATTTATTTATTCGACAGAGATAGAGACAGCCAGCGAGAGAGGGAACACAAGCAGGGGGAGTGGGAGAGGAAGAAGCAGGCTCATAGCGGAGGAGCCTGACGTGGGGCTCGATCCCATAACGCCGGGATCACGCCCTGAGCCGAAGGCAGACGCTTAACCGCTGTGCCACCCAGGCGCCCCGCTATGATGAACTTTAAATGATATAGAGAAGGTTCTGATATGTTTTCCACACTGGAGCCAGCACCCAGAGAAAAGTCCATAGGAGGACACAGCGAGAAGCTGGCTGCCTGCAAGCCAAGGAGAGAGGTGTCAGGAGAAATCAGACCTGCCGATACCCTGATCTTGGACTTCCAGCTTCTAGAACTGTGAGAAATAAACGTCTATTGTTTAAGCACCCAGTCGGTGAGGTTTTGTTATGGTGGCCTTAGCAGACGAATATAGGGGCTTCGCTTATGCATTTGCTTTTCTTAAGTCTTTGCCAGTCTTGTTCCTGAGGAGACGCTAAGATGTTCTCCAAGATGCGTGCTGTTCCTCTCCCAGCGTGGGGATGGCTTCTGGCTCCGCGTCGGTGAGGGGATGCTACCTGTGCCGCTGGTCCGTGTTGACCTTCCGTGCTCTATTCTCTTCTGTTCACGGCTGTGCTTGCTGTCCAAGGCTGTTCTTTACCTGCATTTTGTGAGACTTCTTGTTCATACCATTAAATCTGTCCTGGACTGGAGCTGCCCCGGGGCTGTTTTGGTTGAATGAGCTTATGCCCACGGTCAGGTGCATTCGTCTTGTCAAGTGCAATCATTCTGTTGGGAAGCTATAGGAAGCGGCTGCAGAACTGGGCGAATGGTTCCTGAGCACATATAGCTAGTTAGTAAGATAACTGAAATTAGAATACCAAACTCTGACCTCATTAACTGTTCTTTCCACTCCAACCCTGACCTGTCTCGCATTTATAAGCAAATGAATGGAAACGTTTTGTTGACAATCTTTACACCTCTCAAAATGTGTGGCACCATCGCAAACTACTTGTCCTGTTAGTGTCACCTCATTAGATTCTGGGACTGCAGGAATCAGAAGAAGCAATTCATAGCAATAAGCTCGATTTTTCTGAAAGTTCTCCTTCAGAGGTTCTGAACAAAGACAGCTAAGGATCCAGATCACCCCAACGTGCCAATTAAGAGAACTTGACGGCATGTCCGGATGACAAAACTGCTACCAATCATCCAAAGGTTTCTCTTCAGTGTCTACTTTGTAAAGAGTGGCTGGTGAATTCATCCATACCACGCGCTGACATGTTCATACCTTCAGTTTTAAAAATCAATGAGAAAGAAGACTTCGGTTTTCCCACCTGAGATAGTGTTCTAAAAACATCTTATTGTACATTACTTGCTTGTGGACACCCAAAAGTTTCCATAAAAGATGAGATATGGATATAATTTAAGGGAGATGTAGTCTAAGGTTTTATGAGATTAAAAAGCAAGGATGCACAGGAAGTTCCCAGCTCTTCCGGTTGGTCTGATGGACACTTGAGTTCTTCCCTTGATTATCTTGTTCTTGTGCCAGCAGTCCTCGTGCTGAAATGAGTAGAATGCAGATGATTAACTCAGAAATAGGCAGGTCATCTGATGAAGAGGAAGAATATCCATCTGCCGAGGGGACCTGTCCTACTAGACCTTCTGCATCTCCTCTAAGGTTGAAAGACTTTTGTGTCTTTCTCATCAAGCTTGTCCGGGGTCTTCAGACTCAAGCCTTCGTGCTGGAGATACCTGCCTCCTTTGCTCATATGCACACCAATCCACGGTACCGTGTTTCATGATTTAGAAGAGTTTTTCCCTTTTAATGAGGATCCAATCAGGAGAAGATCGGCACAGCAGCAGTTTTAGAATTAATCATTTTGTTTGTTTTGTGTTTAAAGCCCAAGTAAATAACTCCTTCAAAATAGATCTTCAAAACGGAGTGGACCAATTGTAATCAGAATTCTGGTGCACAGCCCTGCACATCACCAGGCCCTGCCCCCCCTCGGCATATTTCTAAGTAGTTATATATCGTTTCCTCAATCTGTGCGCATCATTAATAGAAGCAGATGGAAAAGTAGCTTAGCTCCTCGTCGCTTTCCTCTGTTGGCTCCTATACTCGAGGTCTTCTTTTCGCCCCTCCAGACCCACGTTCCACCCATCTACTCCCAACCGGGGAGGCTGGCCCATATGGATGTCATCAACGTGCTCTGATGCCTTCTGGCTCTTGCTGGCTTTGGCTCATGGAAGCCATCAGGAGGAGATGGAGGTGTGTATTCCAGGGGCTTGCTTCCTTCCGGTTCAAGAGGGAGGGCTTGCCCCACTTCCGATGAGTGGCCCTTTCCCTGCAGCTATGCTCTGGGCGTGCCCAGAATCTCCCTTTCCTGAGACCCGGTCCAAAGCTATTTCCTATTTTACAGGAAATTTCTATCTGCCCTTTGTTAATTCATCTCTAATCATATTCCCTTTAAAACACTGCCTTGGTCAGTCTGACTGGTGGGGTGCTGGGAAAATCCTCACCACCCGATTGCTACGTGGAAAGCAAACATCAGGGCCCATACGTAGAGATGCTTCTAGAGAAGCTGCTGAGATGGGGCTCTCATTCCTAGAGGAGGATGGATGCCTGGGCTTTGCTGACCCTCAACCCTGGCCTTGTGGAGCTTCCTCAGAGGAGGAGAGAGGCTGGGGATAAGGGGTGTTGTGCTGGGAATGGGGTCAGAAAGAGACTTTGCCTTTTAAGAAGCCCCCCACGGTGGCAGATGGAATCAGAAAGATGCTCTTGCTGCCCACAGCCTCTGGAGTGGCTGCCCCAGGTCTGCGCTCTGGCCCATACCTGCAGGAGGCCCAATTTGTGGAAGCAGCCCTGCTCGATCAAAAACGTCTCCAGACTGGGCGTTCTCCAGGGTATGATGGCCTCCAAAAGGGACACAAATGCAAGCCTTGACTCTAGACTAGGGAGTTAGTGGTTAAAACAAGGATGCCTCTAACATTGTTTTTGGGGCCCACAGGATGGTTCTTAGTCTGTAAAATGAAGGGGAGTGGCCACCCTTACAAAGTACTCTCTCATAGGTAGGGGAGATGGTCCTCTTTGCTCCTACGTGCTGCCCCGATATGCTGGGATTCATCCATGCAGCGTGCTGCCCGGGGACTCTAGCTGTCTCTCCCATGCAGAGGGTCAGGTAAGGGAGATGCCTGGGTCCGTGGAGATGGGAGTGTTATGCGGGTGCGGACACAGCTGAAGTTCCTTCCCTTGCCTGAAGGGGTCAGCAAAGGCCCGGGAAGGGTGGAGACATCTTGACTCCCAGGAGAGAAACAATTCCTAATAGGCCATCAGGCCCAGGGGACAGTCCCTACCTAGCTGCTGTGTGATTTCTCTGCTTGGACGTTGTCATTGAAAGATCCTCCCCCAGGGTTCCCCTAAGTGCCTAGAGATGTTGGGACAGGCTCTGGGTGTTGGAGAATGGGAGTCTATGTGGGATACAGGAAAGGGAGTGGGCCCGATGGCCTGGATTGAGGGAAGCCAGAAGGGTGTAGATCCCCCAGCTCTGCCCTCTTGGATGCCTCCCCTGGGATGTCTGTGCCCTAGCCAGAGCCTGTAATCAAGCCATCAAAGCTAATAGGATGATTTCTGCATAAAATGAAATTGTGGATGAAGAATGGGGATGCAGGAAACAGACTAATGGTTCTAATGCTTTTCCCTCAACCTTTCACTTCTCAATAAAGTGCAGTCATCTGACTCTTTGTTTGTGTGCTAGGAAAATGATGACTTCTCTGAGAGGCTCTTAACAATGATCATTGTGTTCCTTGTTGCCTGTGTCTAGTTGCGTGGGGACAGGCAGAGGAGACCTTGACAGAGATGGGCAGTAAGTCACAATCTGCCCCTCTGGGAGCATCTGGCTTCTTTCCTAGTCTCACTGATTGCTACATTTTCAATAGTAATATTTCTATTTTTTAATTATAAAAGTATGACAAGAATGCACACTTATTATTAAAAAAAAACAACAACAGAGGGAAAAACAAAAACCTATTTTACTCGACTCTTCCAGTCTACTCGCTTCTTCAGAAGTTTCTATTGCTGTTGATTCGGGAAATAGCCTGTATGTGTGGTGGTTTGAAAATACGTCCACATTATTTGATCCTACGTCCTTCAAAAGGTGGATCCTAATACTTAGTGACTTGCCTTTAAAGTATGGAATGTGGCAGAAATGATGGTTTGTGATGTCTGAGATTAGCACTCGAGTGGCTTTACGTCTTTCTCCTCTTTGCACTCTTTCGGACCTCCTGCTCTGGGGAAAGCCAGCTGTTTTGTTGTGAGGACACTCCACGGGAGGCCCGGGTGGTGGGGAACTGAGGCCTCCCCCCAACAGCCATGTGACTGAGCCATTAAGAAATTACTGTAATAGGTTCTGTCGCCTCTGCGGGCACGGGCTCTCTGATGTCAGATACTGTGCTCCTCAGGGTTTCCCTTTCTTGGGAATAAGCAGGGGACAGAGCACATAATCCCTGGGTACACTTTTCTATTGATTAAGAGTGCCTAAGAGTAGGTACATCTGCTTCTAGAACTTGAGTTCTGTGGTGGTTGCTGGTATCTGCTGCTAGTATTATCCTTCAGGATGAGAGGTTTTATTACCTCAGCTGCTGGGAGTGTCGCTGGCAGAAAACCCTCAACAATCACACCCTTCAGGATTTCTTTAGCTGAAAGAGACACCATGCCGAGGTCCTGACCCCTTTCCAGCAGCCCACATTTAATGACTGACGAACGAGTGGTATGGAGCCCAGACCTCTCTCTTCAACTCAGGGAAGCCCTGAAAGGTCCTCCCATCTCCAGATCGTCCTGCAGGGTTCCCTGAGACATTCCACTAAGACGGCATGGTGGCTAGATTCCATCCTCTGCCCACTCTGCCTCCCACCCTTCCCTTTCACAGGTGTCAGCCCTGGAAGGACTCCCTAAAAATCCTGTTGCACGTTCGTCTCCAGCTCAGCGTCCACTTCCTGGGGAACCCAGGCAGGGATGGAGGATTCTAAGAAAGCAGATGATGAGGTAGGGTTTTAGAGTTGGATGACCGGCCCCCCAGCTGGTGTCACTTGTGGCGGACAGAGCACTGATAGAAGATGGCGGAGCAGTTGTCCGCTGGTTACGAACCGTGATGGTGTCCCGGTGGAAGGGAACGCATCAGCTGTTGCGGCGTGTTTGAGACATACAGGGAAAATCATAACCATACTGAAGCTCTGGAAGAGGCTTCAAAACTGAGGGTAATATTCAGTTATTAAAAGCTAAGTGTCAGAGCTGGAGGACCTCTTTGGAGGCATGTAAAGAGGCTCTTACCTCCTGAAGCAAGACGGTAAAGAAAGCTGAGAATCAGGCTCAAGTCTTACGCACGAAAGTAGAGGAGCTCCACAGAAGTTTCACGTCCCAACTGAGGCAGGTCTGCTCTGCCAAGGACAGGGCCCTGGGTGGAAGAGAATGGGCCCCTGCACATGAGATGGGCCATCAGAGCTGATGCCCCAGAATTATGAATCCTTATTTTCCCCTGGGAAACAAGGGATGGAAGCAGGAGTGGCCCTGTTTGCCATCACTCCCAGTGACCAACCTGGGGAAAATCTCTCTCCCGTTCTTAACGTCCGTGGGCTCTGTGAATTTAAAGCATTCCCATGGAGGAAATTCTTTCATTTGGGAAAAGCCAAGAATTCTATTGAACTATAAGCTATGGCTACCGTCTGGATACTTTGGGCTACTTGTGACGAGGAACAGCAGGAAAATAGAGGATTCACCATCTTGACAGGACTGACTGACCCTCATCACTAAGCAAGATAGAGCTAGTGTTACACAGTGGGAGCGGGAAGGATCACATTGAGAAGACTCTATGGGAAATCTCTTCAAATACAAACCTTTTTCTTTTTTTTTTTTAAAGATTTTATTTATTTATTCGACAGAGATAGAGACAGCCAGCGAGAGAGGGAACACAAGCAGGGGGAGTGGGAGAGGAAGAAGCAGGCTCACAGTGGAGGAGCCTGATGTGGGGCTCGATCCCACAACGCCGGGATCACGCCCTGAGCCGAAGGCAGACGCTTAACCGCTGTGCCACCCAGGCGCCCCCAAATACAAATCTTTTTCTATTTGTTATAGAAGTTTACTTTATAGACATACATAAATATATATATTTTATTATATGTATTTTATTTATGAGATTTATGTATCCATATTTTTATATATATAAATATACATACATACATATATATATATATAGAGAGAGAATGTTTATGTTGGAATTATTTATATCGCAAAACTCAAAGCAAAACAGAATAACCTACTTGGAAACTACCTAATACTTATTAATATGCAATTAGTTAAGTAGATCATGATGTATCTTCTCTTATCATGGAACATATGCATCTATTAACAGAAAGACACATTAGCGAGTGCAAAAAATAATGTTCAGTTAGGAGAAAAAAAGCAATGTGCCGAATAGTCTACATAAATCTTTTGATATAAATGAAAAGATAGAAATATGCATGCTGATGTAGGCACACACAATATTTTTGTGAGTGATACATAAGCCTTTTTTTTTTTAAAGCAGTAGTTGCCCTTAGGGAGTGAAATTGGTAGATTGAAGAGAAATTTTTTATATCTTTCTACAATATCTGACTTACCTAGCCATATCCATGTATTGCTCTCATTTATAGTTAATAGCAAATGTCTGGGAAGCGGCAAGCCATTTAAATTTTATTTCTTATAATTTTTGTTTTAAAAATGATTGCAGGCTACTTAAGAATATCCAGAAATCAGCGGGTGCCTGGGTGGCTCAGTCGGCGAAGCATCCGACTCTTGGTTTTGGCTCAGGTCATGATCTCAGGGTCATGAGATTGAGCTCCACGTCAGACTCTGTGATGGGCATGGAGCCTGCTTAAGATTCTTTCTCTCCCTCTGCCCCTCCCCCTGCTCACATGTGTGCTCTCTCTTTTTCAAATTAAGTAAATAAATTAAAAAAAAAAAAACCTAAAAAAAAATTCCAGAAATCAGGAAAAGAAGTGGAGAATAGGTTAATATTTTGCTCCTCCCTCTTTGAGCTTCAAATTATTTGTGAATTACATTGTAGGAATTCAGAAAAAGCAGCCTGGTGAAGAATTCATTTTTGTATCATTGCCCAGAAATTTCTCAATCCCTTTCTTCCCAGTAATAGAAGCCACTTCTGACTGGGTTATACGTAGTTATAAAAGGTGTGTGTGTGTGTGTGTGTGTGTGTGTGCATGTCTCTGTGTGTGTGTCCCCTGGTTTATACCCAAAGGGGTACCACATAACATTGACACAGTCTCCCCATACTACCACTCAGAGCCACTCTGAGCCCTTTGGGTGGGGCCCAAATCTCATTTTGGGCTGTCGGGGTCAGGGGAGGTTCTCAGTCTCGGCTGAGCTCTCTTTCCACTGTGACGTCCTTCTTGTTCCCCTCTCTGCGGATTCCCTCTCGGGGGCGTATTGGTGGTCCTGCCAGCTGGTCTCAGTCGGGGACCCAGCAGCTTCTCAGGTGTGCCGTAGTGACTTTGGCGGTCAGAGGGACTCAGATTCCTTCCCCTCAGGAGCTCTGCTTCCGTGGAAATGTCTGGGAGCAAAGAGAGGTGGGTTTGGGTTTGTTTGGATACCTGGTAGCGTCTGGGAACCATGTATCATATTCCATTTGGCACAGCAGGGGAGGGCCGATGTGACTCCATTTGCCTGTAGAGTCTGAACCCAGGCCCTCATTCAGTTTGTTTATCCAAGTCTTTCCAGTGTCGACGTTAGTAGGGGGGCTAATGAAGGTCGTCAGAGGAGCTGGGAGATCCATTATGTGAAGGGAGGCATGGAAAAAACTTTGTTAACTGCCGCACATTCAAGTAAAGACTATGAAACACATGAGAATCATTTTAAATACTGGTTTTAAAAAATATAAAAGATATATATATATATATATATCTAGCTGAAATATATTTTTCATTTCATACACACACACACACACACACACACACACACACACACATATCTAGCTTAAGAGATGAAATACTCCAGAAATATATCAAATGAAATGTAAAATCTCGAGTCCCCTTCTATTTTCAGCTTTTCCAGAGGCTAGAGATGAGCAAAAACAAAAAAGCTGGATCAGTACTTCATCTTTCCATAGTAAAATTAATTACACATAAATCAAGTTGACATAAAAACGCAACTATAGAAGTACTAGAGGAAAATATGAGAAAAAGCATTTTAAAACATATTCTTAACGTGCGACACTTCCCTAAGCATGACTTAATAACTGAAGCCATAAAAGGAAAGGCTGTTACATTTGACCATATCATATTTCATATTTATCTATCTTTGCCTTCCACTTTTTCTACGACAATGTCAAATGGCAGTGATCGTATCAGGTCTCTGTCTTGTTTGACTTCACATGGAAAGCTTTCAAATGGCCTCATTAAGTTATCTGTGTGTTACATATATTTTTCTGTAGTTATTACTTATGAGGCTAAGGAAGTTTTTTTTTTTAATTTAAAGATTTTATTTATTTATTTGACAGAGATAGAGACAGCCAGCGAGAGAGAGAACACAAGCAGGGGGTGTGGGAGAGGAAGAAGCAGGCTCATAGCGGAGGAGCCTGATGTGGGGCTCGATCCCATAACGCTGGGATCACGCCCTGAGCTGAAGGCAGACGCCCAACCGCTGTGCCACCCAGGCGCCCCGAGGCTAAGGAAGTTTTATTCTTAGTTTGCTATTAGTTTGTCATGAATAAATGTTGCATTCCAGCAAATGATTTTTCTACATTCATTGTTATAATGTGATTTTTCTCCTTGAATCATATGGTGAAGTATATTGGTTGATTTTTATTATTTGATTTTAAAGATTTATTTATTTATTGAGATCATGATCTGAGACAAAATCAAGAGTCGGGTGACCTACCCACTGAGCCAACCAGGTGCCCCAGGCAGCCCAATAGCTCATTTCTTTTTAACGCTGGATAATATTCCATTGTTTGGGTGTACCACTGCTTATTTCTCCATTCCCCTATGGAATAACATCTTAATTGCTTCCGGGTTTTGGCAATAATGAATAAACCTGCTATAAACATCAATGGACAAGTTTTTGTGTGCACATAAGTTTTCGGCTCCTTTGGGTAAATATCAAGGAGCATAATCGCTGGATCATACGGTAAGCGTATGTTCAGTCTTGCAAGAAATGATAAACTGTCTTCCAACATGGCTCTTCCATTTTGCAATCTTCCAGCAATGAGAATCGCTGTTGTTCCATATCCTCCCAGCATTTGCTATTGTCAGTGTTCCAGATTTTGGCCATTCTAAAAGGTGCCTAGTGGTATCTCGTTGTTCTAATTTGCATTTCCCTGATGACATAGGAAGTGGAGCACCTTTCCATTTGCTTATTTGCCTTCTGTGTATCTTCTTTGGTGAGGGGTCTGTTAAGATTTTGGTCCGTTTTTAATTGGGTGTTGAATTTTAAGAGTTCTTTGTGTATTTTGGATGACAGTCCTATATCAGATGTGTTTTTGCAAATATTTTCTCCCAGCCGGTGCCTTGTCTTCTAAGTCTCTTGATAATGTCTTTTGCAGAACGGAATTTTTTTATTTTAACTAAGACTACCTTATCAATTATCCCTTTTGGGGATTACTCACTCCCCATAAACCATGTTGAGATAGTAAAAAGAAAAACTTTCACTTCCCAGGAAGGTCTATAAGACAGTTTTTTCTTGATCCTAGTTAAGGTTTAAACCCCTACATTAAAAAAAAAAAAGCCTAATTGGCTAGAAGTATAAAGAAAAACATTTGAAAATGCCAGCAATTTTCCTGTTTTGTTAAATGTGCAAGTAAGAATTTATTTTGGGGGGGCACCTGGGTGGCACAGCGGTTAAGCGTCTGCCTTCGGCTCAGGGTGTGATCCCGGTGTTATGGGATCGAGCCCCGCATCAGGCTTCTCCGCTATGAGCCTGCTTCTTCCTCTCCCACTCCCCCTGCTTGTGTTCCCTCTCTCGCTGGCTGTCTCTATGTCTGTCGAATAAACAAATAAAATCTTTAAAAAAAAAAGAATTTATTTTGGGGAGCAGAAGCCTTGCTTTTTTAATATTGTAAAAAAAAATGTCGATGGGCCTTTTGATTGTGAAAAGCCAAGCTAAAATACAGTTCTGGAGTGGAGAGGTACAAGACTGCACAGAAACAGACTGCTGAACAAGTAACTCCACAGTTCAGTCCTCCCTGTGGGTAGACAGGACATTGTGGACGACTATGTTTGGTGGAAAGCTGGTCTTAAACTTAGATTTTCTTTTTCACTGGGTTCAGAAGAGCTGGAAGGTCTAGTTCCCAGGGAGAAAACTGGTCAAAGGCCTATCTTTGGCTCCCGCAACTGTGCTGCAGGTGGGGGGTAAAGGAGAGCATTGGTCAGTGGATACGTCCTGTGGGTGGTGAACCTAGGGAATGCAACTAATTTCTAACCTAGGAGTAGATGCAACTAATTTCTGCTTTATGTTTCCTTTTCTGCAGAGTTGCTGGGTCTTGTTATCACATAAAGCTTAAGCATAGTTTTGTGAAATGTTAGAGTTGAGGAATATAGTAGTGGACAGAGATATGGACTTGAGAGAAAGTGGTTTGAGGGGAGAATTATCTGTGGGGAGAAGCTAGTGATGAAATGAAAAGAGACAGGTGGCAGAGAGGGGCAGCCGTCCAGACACGGGCAAGGAAAACAACGGAAAATCTGGATGGATTTGTGGGACCTTTAAACATTCCTTGAGGATCATCAGAAATATTTGGGGGGTGCCTGGGTAGCGCAGTCATTAAGCGTCTGCCTCCGGCTCAGGGCATGATCCTGGCATTCTGGGATCGAGCCCCGCATCAGGCTCCTCTTCTGGGAGCCTGCTTCTTCCTCTCCCACTCCCCCTGCTTGTGTTCCCTCTCTCGCTGGCTGTCTCTTTCTCTGTCAAATAAATAAATAAATAAAATCTTAAAAAAAAAAAGTATTTGGGAAGGGAAAACCGGCAAAAGATGGGATTTTTCCATAAGGAAGAAGGTTGGGGACTCAGGGTTCTCATACTAAGGGAAGCGCAATCCCTGGTAGCTAGAGAAAGTGGGAATATCTGGGTTACATCTGAAAATAATTGCTTGATTACCTAATAGTGGGCCATATACTGGTAAATTATAGATGCCCAAATTTGTCAGGAAAGGTGGCTTTGGGTTGGGGCACAGCAGACGTCAAATCAATATAACAGATGAAGAGGGAAATGAAAAACCTTTCCTTCTCTCCCCACCTCTAAACATGATGGGTACACTGAGGAAAATGCTATGGACTCAGAAAACAAGGATCTAAACTCTCCTCTGGTTTTGCTCCCAATCAGAATATAAGCTTGGCCATGTTCTATGATCTCCAACTCATCAATTTCCTCATCTGTTAGAAGAGGTGGAGGGTAATGACAAATCCCTTTGAGTCTTGTCCCATCCCAGTGGTCTATGATGCTGACAGTAAGTGAAGAAACAAAAACAAAAATAAGATAGACTTTGTCTCTTTTTTTTTTTTAAAGATTTTATTTATTTATTCGACAGAGATAGAGACAGCCAGCGAGAGAGGGAACACAGCAGGGGGAGCGGGAGAGGAAGAAGCAGGCTCACAGCGGAGGAGGCTGATGTGGGGCTCGATCCCAGAACACCGGGATCACGCCCTGAGCCGAAGGCAGACGCTCAACGGCTGTGCCACGCAGGCGCCCCAAGATAGACTTTGTCTCTTGGGTGAGGCAAACATGGCCACAGGCATAGAGATTTCAAACTCTAATATTTCAGAGAGTTCAGGCAGGTCATCTAAATAATAAACTGGGCTGGAAATCTTGAGTTTTATATAGGTTTATGGGCTTTCTAAAATGTGAACAATTAATTCAAATTTTAAATCAATAGTTTGGGTCTACAAAACACATCTGACCGACATACTACCTGTTTGAGGGTCTGTTCAAGGAAGGAAAACGGGAGGAGGAGAAAGGAGGTGCTGGTGTACTAGGAGAGTGTGTTGGAGGAGGCCACAGAGACTTCGTTTTAGGGGAAAGAAGCGAGTCCTTGTTTTTCTATTACAGCTTGGAAGCAGATAGGATTGGGAGAGCTTCCTCAGTCTTCCACCGCTCAGTCTCAGGCACAGAGGGTGTAAATATTTATTTTCTACTGCAAGGATGTCTGGGGTTGATGCCATGAGCCATGTTCTTGACATCCTGTACTTTCACAAATATTTGAATCTATATTAGGTAATAATTCACTGTAGTTGCCAAATGTCCTAGAACCAGTCTCAGGACAACTAATACAAGTGTCTTCTAGTGTCTCCTCTAAAGGAGAACTGCGTGGCTCTAATCCTTATGTCCACACACCCCCAATATACAGAGACACTCCCTTCTCATAGTTCATGGAGACTTTGGCACCATCGTAGTTAGTCCTTCAGCTGCTGTGACACACGCAAGGTCGTTGTACCCGAAAGCTCTTGGGATTACCATCTCACCTCTTTCAGAATCACTTGAAAACATATTTTGGTTTATATGGATGTGGCCCACAAAACAAATAAAAATAAGAGGTTCAGAGTGGTTTTCCTCTTCCTGTCCCTTCTCACCACAGTCAGTGCTTGCGCCCATCACCACTCTTAGCCCTGCAAAGCCTCACTGGCCTTTCCCCTGTGGCAGGAAACTGTACCTCCCTCTGATGGGAAAGGCAGGTGGGTGGAGAGAGAGGACCGGACTGCGTGCCTTCCCATCTGTGTCTCTCCGTCCTCCCCTACCTCCACCACCCACACTCTCCTTCTCCTTCCACCCCCCTCCCTGTCAGGTACTGGCCAGCAGGAGTCCTGGAGCGAAGGCCACCGGACTGCATGGACGCTTGCGGTGCTGGAATAATGATGAGGAGCGATTCTGCTCACTCATCTGCCAGCCCTTCTGGGAGCCTCATGCCGTCCTAACTTTTACTGAAGCAGAGGCCTCTGTATTTCCTGCTTCCTCCCCATGGCCAAGTAGTGGTTCGGGGCCCTGGCTGAAAACCCACGTCCTTGGGAGTTCTGTCTCCCATCTTCAGCCCCAGCCTTGGGACAGAACTGTAATTCACGGAGGCCCCACCTGGCTCGAGCAGCCTCTGCAGATGGTGTGGACAGAAGACCCTGGGATTCAGGGACGGGTGCGCCAGGCCCTTTTCACCTTCATAAGAGCAACAGAGCGAACCAAAGTGTCTGCAAGGGAGAAGTCATGGACATGCGGGGCTGGCTGCCCTGCTTGGTGCTGGGACTCTTACAGCATCTCACCTCGGTAGGGTAACCGCCAGTCTGAAGTCTTCCCTTAGCTCAGCGGGCCCAGGTCGTCACTGTCCTCTTACTCCTGAGTGATCAGACCGTTGACAAATTCCCCAGCTCATGAACTTACTGAAATGGATTTGTGGCAGGATATGTCACTCCCATAAATTTACCAGCTAAAGGGTTGATGATGTCATGTCAGTCAACTCAGAGCCTTTTACCCCTGACTGAGAGCCTAATTCTTATCAGAAATTTGCTTGGGAAGTATGAACTCGCTAAATGGAACTGGATGATTTTAGGAGACACTTTGTTCAAATTGAATGCCAATTTGTCATCCATTTCAACTAAGAGATTTCCCACGGGGGCCATGGGCCTCCATTGCCATTCTCCCTGCAGATTGCTAAGAATCTTTTGCATTTTTTCACTATCAACCATGTCTTTCAACAAGACTTCATAACTTGTTATAATTTTTCAAGTTTGTGTGTAAAAATGCAGATGGTACTTGCCACCTTGTGACGTGTACAATGGCCCCTTAAACTCCACAATGACGTACGTGCGTTCGTACTGGGATATACATGAAACATTTTACTATCAGGCTCTTAGCACTTTCCACTTGCTTCACATTGAAGAAATTAGTCCTTTTATCGTACATGTTACGAACATTCTGTCTCAGGTTGTTTTGTCATTACCAACCAGACGTTTTAAGCTTTTTCACAGTAAAATTGGCCAATCTTTTGTAGCTTGGAAGATTAGATATTTGAGTTTTGAGATTATTGGTTTAAAGGTCTTAAGGAAAGGGAGAACAGGGAAGTTGTTGAGACAGTTTGTTCCCGAAGGGCTGAACAAAGAACAACAAACAGGATAATTCTGTGTGTGTGTGTGTGTGTGTGTGTGTGTGTGTGTGTGTAGACTGAGGCCCCAGCTGCTGTATTTGAAATCTATCTTGGCCTTTCCTGTGAGTCCAGGTTCTCCCCAGCTGCGCCCAGCTGATGACTGAGCCTGGCAAGGACACCGAAGCAGGCTTGTCCTGGGAGATACGGGACTCCTCTAACAACCAACTTTGCTCAACTTTCTTTAGACTGGACAGCAGTCTAGGACACTTCCCCTCGATGTTCTTTTCCTCTCTTTTATTTAGAGTTAGACCCACATGGCAGTCTGATGGCTCTCCTAGCCTCTCCTGGCTCCTCCTTCACTATTTTCTCTCAAAAGTATTGTTTTGGTGTCTGCTTCTTGGAAGACCCTGGATAATATATGTATTACGACGTTCTCTTTCCTTTCTTAATTGTGTAGCAGTCACCAACTCCTCATGCCAATTGGGATCAATATCCTCTCTTACCTACTAAGTCCTCTCTTTCCTACTGACGCACTGGTATGAGAAGCTCAAAATGACCAGGCGGTACTCATCGCTTTAAGTTCAGAGCAAGAGGATGCTTACTGACTCTCCTGATAGAGGAGTGTCCCCCTGCTCCCTGTTGTCCAGGAACTGGCACTTTGGGCCAACAGAACCTAAGGTTTTGGGGACAGGAAATGTATATTCCACCGGTGGGTCACTAGGATTGATGGTAAGAGAGGACATTACTACCTCCAGTCCTTGGGTTCCAGGCCCATGTATTCCAAATATTGGTAACAAGTATTATACATATATGTATATATGTACATTATATATAAATATATAAAAATATATGTATATATGTACATAAATATATAAAATATATGTACATGCATAATATAAAATATAAATATATACGTATAAAATATATACATGGCATATACTGAATCCCAACCCTACAGTGTCTTATCTGTAAACTGGAGCCCTAACTTAGCCTTTGATAGGGCATCCCATTGTTCTAGTAGATGGAAGCTTCTAGATGGTGCTGTCTATGGCAGGACTAGTGGATATCTTGGTCATGTACCTATTGTTATATCAAAATGGGTCTCTCGGTCTGAGGCAATGTGGTACAGAATCTTGTGATGATAATTCAGCCATTCTATAAACCCGCAGATGGTAATATTAGCAGAATCATGCAGGTAGGGAAGGCAAAATAGCTTGAGTCTTTAGGCAGAGACTTTAGACCAAGGACCCGTTGGAGGAGGCAGCTCAAATTATGCTCAGTTAAAAAAAAATACGGTGAAAGCAAAGGAAAGTAAGACTGTGTTGTTCTTTCTCCTCTATGAAATGACCACATGGGTTGTGGAAAAGCAACCTGACTTTATCAGACCGATGGAGGCTCTGGCTTCCCCACCAGCTGCTAACAAACCAGGAAATAGAGGAGAGTTCACACCCCATGGGGTGAGCTTGGAGCAGTGAGAGACAGGAGCTGGGAAGGAGCTGACAGATAAAGTCGTTGTCCTTTCTGTCCCAGACAGATGGTTCTGAGGCATTGTGATTCTCCCCAGCCTCTCCCAGATGCCATGCATGACTGAGCAACTGGCAGTGTTCCGTGGGAGGCTGTGGACAGCCCTGCAACACGCCCTTTTGAGTTCATTTGCCCTCCATCCCCCCCTCGCTGCCCTTTGTGCTTCACTTTCACTGCCTTGCCTTTCAATAAAGTGTGAGCGTGGAAGCTTTGCCTTGACTTCTGATTTCTAAGGCTCCCATCAAGACATAATGTGACGGGGTTTAGATTGGATGGGGTTTGGATTCTCAACAAAGTGCAATTACACCTTCAAGTTCTGTCCTATGAGTTTCAGGCCCCAAAAGAAGCAGGGACTAGAAGGTCAATGCTTCTGTACCCCCAAAGACCAGGCTCACACTGGGAGCTCAGCCTAGCCAGGCCCAGTCTAGCCCAGGCCTCTGGGCTTTGCCTTCCTACAGTGGAGATGAGGGCCAGCGAGGGTCTTTTGTCTTGGTTATATCCAGGGAGGAAAAGCCAGACCAGCACCACAGGGATAGCCAGACCAAGATCACTAACCACATTTTGTCTCAGACAAGGCCCAAGCACAACCAGACACGTGTGTATGGCAGGGCAGGGGAAGGAGTGAGTTGCTTCCTCCCGAGCCAGAACTCCATGCTTCTAGAACTGACCACAGCACCCTGGCGTCACCTGATGTCATTCCTCTCTCCGCATCCCAGCGGTCAGTTGGTGGGTTAGGATTGCCTAGCTGGTATTTGGATGCGGCAGGACAAAAGGGAACCTTGAGGGGCCAGGCCCAGGACCCCAGGCATAACTGGTCTCTTCCGGCTTTTGGCTCAGTCTGGCCCTGACTGGCTTCTCCTCAAATCTGATTTGGAAACGGCATAAAGTAAAATAACTTAAACTACTATAGCCGTTCCTCTCAGTTCGATTCAATGCAACAAGTATTTAGCAAGTGACTGCTCTTCGATGACCGAGTTATCACACTCAGTACCCTAGGCCTAGCACCTTCTCTGTGTATCCATGAACGGCTCTGGTTGATGAGGCAGAGGAAATGAGGGAAGGGGCGGCGGAGAGAAGACAGATCTGCAGAGGCTCCCTTAGGGTGTGAAATGCCTGGAGAAACAAGAGTGAATCTGGAAGGCTCAGGAGCTTGCCAGGTGGCGAGTTTGCTGTGTATTCTCAGCAAGAGGGTCACCCAGAAGCCCAGCTCCAGAGCGCTGGTGCTGCTTCGAGCTACTTGGCTTCTCGGCAGACGGGTTAAACTCAGCCTGGTCCCCCAAATTCACCTTCCTCCTCTCAATCCCCTCTCTCTCCTGGGCTCCTTATCCACCATCTCCTCTGTGAGACCTCTGAGAGTGTAACAAAATAAGCTCCCTGCTACTCTGTATGCTTTTGTCTTACATGGTAACTGGTTGTTTGCACAATGACGTGGCTGTCCTGTGGGGCCGTAGGCTCAGGCCATACCCCTCTGGCGTCACTGAAAGCAGGTGGCCTTGGGTATTCGTGTCAGTTACCAGGGAGGCTCTGGGCCCTGCAAAGGGATGCTCCGGGGAGGGCTTAGGCAGGGGAGAAGAAAACTCCTTTCTCTTTCTAGACCTTGCTGTCTTGGGCCCAGCCTTTGAAGAGTCTAGTCATGCTTGAGGCCACTGCCAGGCTGAGGGAAAGATGGCGCGTGTCCCATGGGAATCATGTGTGTGGCAGATCCATGTCTGAGACTTCCAGGCAGCTTGACGTGTGAGAGGGAAACAGAAACTGGCAGAATTACGAAGCCACCACATCTGCCTGGGCTTGATTTGCCCTGGGGGCTCTGCCCACAGCGTGCACGAGCTTCTCAACTAATACACGAGGAGTCCCGGGCTTTGATGGCATCCTGAGTGTCTTCCAGCCTCGATACGGGTATTTGGCTTAATTTGATCGTACCAGGTTATCTCGGTCAACTCGGTATCATCCCCGTCCCTTTCCCGGTTGTCCCCTGCACGGCAGGCAAGTCTGGAGCTCCGTTTCCCGCTCTCACTTTCCCATATGCCTCTGGGTCAGAGCCTGCCGGTTAAAGGTACGCACAGGACGGTTGGAAGGCAGAAGAGACGTCAGTGTCTCTTCGGCCGTTGTGGACAGATGCTCGGGCATATGGTAGACATATGATTTGCTGCAGCCCCCAGCTATCTCCTTGAGAATCACCTGCTTCGGCGTTGCAGACAGCTGGGACTACTGCCAGCAGCTTCGCTGGGCTGCCCCCTTCCAGATTTCGGGAACCAGCCGCAGGCTGCATACCGCTTCCCCAACCCTTCCAACCATTGCGCAAGCCTCTAAGTCCTTTGTCCTCGGGATGCAGAAGTGCTTCTCCTCCGCCGAGAGCCCTGACCGATGAACGATGCTGCGGGGCCCCTCGCCTTTCACGAGGGTGGTCCCAGGGTGGTGGGGGCAACTCTCACTCCTGGCAGATTGATTAGCATAGTAGGCCAGGCAGCTTCTGGATAATTCCTCCAGCTCTGTGACCAGAGGTCCTTCCTGTACAATGACAGTCACTTTTTTTTTTAAATTTAATTTATTTATTTGACAGAGAGAGTGAGAGAGCACACAAGCAAGGGGAGCAGCAGAGGGAGAGGGAGAAGCAGGCTCCCTCCTGAGCAGGGAGCCCGATGCAGGGCTGGATCCCAGGATCCTGGTGGGATCATGACCTGAGCCAAGGGCAGACATTTAGCAAACTGAGCCACCCAGGCACCCCAATGACAGTCACTTCTGATGAAGCAGGACAAATAGGGCCAGTTCTTACCGTCTCTCTTCTCACAGACTTCTTCGGTTTGCTGGAGCCCAGCCTGCCTGAGGCCCTTTGCTTACGATGAGCGGGTTGGCTATCACGTGGTGTGGCTGTGGTCCTGAGATTACTGCAGTGAATGATCCTGAATGAAAGGGACACATGCCCACCGCTAGTGTCTGGGCCACAGGGGGATGCCTTCCTTAAGAGAACAGATGTGAAAGTACGTGTCACACAGGAGCTCATGCCATTACCACAGACCCACAATTCCTTTTTTTTTTTTTTTTTAAAGATTTTATTTATTCATTCGACAGAGATAGAGACAGCCAGCGAGAGAGGGAACACAAGCAGGGGCAATGGGAGAGGAAGAAGCAGGCTCATAGCGGAAGAGCCTGATGTGGGGCTCGATCCCATAACGCCGGGATCACGCCCTGAGCCGAAGGCAGACGCTTAACCGCTGTGCCACCCAGGCGCCCCCACAATTCCTTTTTTAATTCTTATTTATTTATTTATTAGCACAGCATCTGAGCCAATGAGACCTTGGGTAAGTTGACCGTTGGGGCCAAAGGAAAATAAGGACAACAGAGGGATGCAAGGACTCAGGGCATGCCAGCCTTGTCACGTGGTAAGGCCCATCGTAGCCGACACTGCCCGTGCCCCGTCTGTTTCCCCCCAGCTCCCAGCATCCCCCAGTCAGCAGTCTAAAGCAAACGCCTGTGGCGATGCCCGAGGGTGTTCAGCTTGGGAGCAAGGAAGGCCGGGAATGCCAGAGGAGTCTTCAAACAAGGGTGAAGGGGCCTGGGTGGGTAAATAGCTCCATCTTCCTTACCCTTCATTGAGGGCAACTCTGGGGCGTGTTCTATCTCTGAGGTATATTCCACGAGAGGTTCTCAGGGGGACTGAGCCCCAGGAGCTGGGGTTGCCAGATTCAGCAAGCAAACATACAGGGCATCCAGTTAAATGTTCATTTCAGATACATGATAAATATCTTTTTTGTATTATTTTGTCCTTTGTGATATTTGGGACATATACATACTAAAAACTTATTCATTGTTTATTTGAAATTCAAATTTAACTGAGAGGTCTGTATTCTATCTGGCAAACGTACCAGGAGCCCAAAGCAGTTACTTGCTTATCGAGGCACCCTGTCTTCCTTCCTTGCGGTGACTCTTGTCACCCTCCCTTGTTGGCGCTTCCGGGAATCACCTCTGAAACGAACTGCTTGCCCTCATTCCTACTTTCAAGAGTGTGATCACATGGTTCCTGCCCGACCAACGTTGTGGCTCTGGGAATTCTCTGGAAAGGAAGCCTCGGGGATGCAGATTAACTTTCTGACAAGTATTAGAATGGTTGCTTAAAATAAAAAAGTTTGATTACAGGAGAATAAAGCTACATTTTGTGTAGATCTGAATTTGTTGCCGGACCTTTGTATATGTGGTCAGTAGACTGGCTTTTGCATCTTCACGGAAACACTATGGCCCGGGAACTATTATTTGCCACACTTAACCATGGGCATTTAAGGATGCCAAGCCATTTGCCCAAGGTCATGGTTAGCAAGTGGTAAAGTCAGCATTTGAACCCAGGCCATCTGCCCAGGCCATGAGCCTGTGGTCTCATCCATGGGTAGCCAAGCAAGGAAAGACTGGAAGGCAGGAGGAGCCCAGATAAGAGATGGTTTTAGTTCTACCACCAAAAGCAGGGGCAACAGGGATCCAGGAGACATTTCTCTGGGTGGGTTTGTGGGGTTTGGTGACTGATTGTGAGAATAACTACCTCCCAGCCTCATTTCTCACCCTATCCCCTTGCTTTCTGCCAATACCTTACCCTCCATCGGCACTGAACTTTTTCCTACTTGTCATAATCTAAAGGCTTCTGCACCCAAGACTGCGTATTCTGTCCCCCTGTCTAGAAGTCTCTTTTTGGGGTACCTGGGTGTCTCAGTTGGTTAAGCATCTGCCTTAGGCTGAGGTCTTGATCTCAGAGTCCTGGGATCCAGCCCCGCTTTGGTGGGGGGAGTCCTTGCTCAGCAGGGAGTAGAGTCTACAGCTCCCTCTCCCTCTGCCCCCCCCGACTCGTGCTCTCTCTCTCAAATAAATAACATATAAAAAATTTAAAAAAATAGAAGTCTCTTTGCATCCTCTTCCTTGTCTGCCTTAAACTCATCTTTCAAGGCTCAGCTTATTGGCTTTTGCAAGATACACAAAACATATGATTTACCATTGTAATGATTAAAAAAACGTTTTAAAAATTTCAGTATAGTTGACACACAGTGTTACATGAGTTTCAGGTGTACAGCATGGTGATTCGACAAGTCTATACCTTATGCCGTGCTCACCACAAGCGTAGCTCCCATCTGTCACCGTACGATGCTACTACAATATCTTTGACTGTATTCCCTATGCCGTGGCTTTTTTTTTTTTTTAAAGATTTTATTTATTTATTTGACAGAGATAGAGACAGCCAGCGAGAGAGGGAACACAAGCAGGGGGAGTGGGAGAGGAAGAAGCAGGCTCCCAGCGGAGGAGCCCGACGTGGGGCTCGATCCCATAACACCGGGATCACGCCCTGAGCCGAAGGCAGACGCTTAACCACTGTGCCACCCAGGCGCCCCTATGCCGTGGCTTTTATTCCCATGGCTTATTCATTCTATGACTGAAAGCCTGTATCTCCCACCCCTCCCCCCATTTTGCCCATCACCCCACTTCACTACGGCAACCATCAGCTTGTTCTCTTTATTTATAGGTCTGCATCTGCTTTTTGTTTTTTATTCATTTGTCTTGTTTTTTAGATTCCACATATGAGTGAACTTATATAGTATTTGTCTTTCCCAGTCTGACTTATTTCAGTTAGCATAATACCCTCTAGGTCCAACCATGTTCTTACAAATGGCAAGATCTCATCGTTTTTTTAAGGCTGCTACCATTGTATGATTCTCTTTTTTTTCTTTGAAGATTTATTTATTTATCTAAGTAATCTCTACACCCATCCTGGGGCTTGAACCCATGACCCTGAGATCAAGAGTCGCATGCTCCACCAACCCAGCCAGCCAGGCACTGCCCCTTGTAAGATTCTTAAGCATATGTTTCAGTGGCATGAAGTACGTTCACACTGTTGTGCAACCATCACCACCATCCATCTCCAGAACTTTTGTCATCTTCCCAAACCGAAGCCAATGCAAGACTTTTCTATACCTTTTGATTCAAAACATGGGCGTATTTTGCCAACTTTGCAATGGCTCACCTTGGGTGACCATGGGAGAACAGCAGTGGCCTGACTGTCCTCAGGAGTAACACTTTCCTAATATCTGATGGAAAATGATAGTGTCTTCAACAAATGGTGTTGGGAAAACTGGATAGCCACATGCAGAAGAATGAAACTGGGCCTTTTCCTTACACCACACAAAAAATAGACTCAGAACGGATGAAAGACCTCAACGTGAGGTAGGAATCCATCAAAATCCTAGAGGAGAACACGGGCAGCAACCTCTGTGACCTCAGCCGCAGCAACTTCTTACTAGACACGTCTCCAAAGGCAAGGGCCACAAAGGCAAAAATGAACTATTGGGACTTCATCAAGACAAAAAGCCTTTGCACAACAAAGGAAACAGTCGACAAAACCAAAAGACAACCAACAGATTGGGAGAAGATCTTTGCAAATGTCTTATCAGATAAAGGGATAGTATCCAAAATCTATAAAGAACTTATCAGACTCAACCCCCAAAGAATAATCCAATCAAGAAATGGGCAGATGGCATGAACAGACATTTCTCCAAAGAAGACAACCAAATGGCCAACAGACACATGAAAAAAAGAAGAGAGGAAAAAATAAAACAAGACAACAGCAGAGAGGGAGACAAACCAAAGGAGACTCTTAATTTTAGGAAATAAACTGAGGGGTGCCGGAGGGGAGAGGGTGGGGGGTTGGGGTAACTATGTGATGGGCATTAAGGCGGGCACATGATGTAATGAGCACTGGGTATCATATAAGACTGATGAATCACTGACCTCTACCTCTGAAACCAATAATACACTATATGTTAATTAGTTGAATTTAAATACATTTTTTTTTAAAGAGTAACTCCACATCCCCAACAGCATCACCTCCCTTGTGGGTTTCCCTCCCTCTCTCACTTCCTTCACCTTTCCTTCCTTTTCAAAACTCTATTCTCCAAATGACGGTCCCAGTCATTGTTTCCCACCCTTTTGAGTCAGCTGTGTAAGCAAGAGCCACACCGATGCTGGTGAAGAGATTCTTTTTCTGGCTCGGGCAGCTCCACATCCTTGCCCCGGGGGTCCTGTGCTGAATGGAGCTGTGGTCCCACCACGGCACTGCACCCGTTCTGCTCCTGCAATCCTTTCCAGCCCCGACATGCTCCAGGCAGAGACAGTGAGCATGGGTATGCATGCCTGACTGGTCCCCGTTCTCTCGGGGGGCATTCCCCCGTTCATCGTATTACCTCAGTATTACCAAACCGGCTTCAATCCCTGTGCAAACACCTTCTTCATTTTGTTCATTGTTCTATTCAAGAGATTTGTTTTCTCCCCCTGAATTTCCAAAGATTCTTGCACTGAGGCCTAGCACAGAATAGTTGCTAAATAAATGTTGAACGAAAGAATGACTAAATGGCATCATCCGTAAAAAATTCCAGGTACTTAACATTTCTAGGCCTACACAGCGAAGAATCTGTTGGCTGGTCATTTGTTTAATGTGTAAGTATCTGCACATTTCGTATATGTATCAGAAGGGAAGAAGGTAAATTGCATCAAATTTCTTTTAAATGTTTTCACTAAAATAGTGTTTTTTTACCTTTCTTCTCCTCCTTCCTCCTTTACCTCCACCCACAGAAAGAAGTACATTTTCCACAGCAACCCACCCCAGCCCCCGCCCCCCTGCCCGCCCCCACCCCTCCCCCACCCCCTCCCATCCCCACACCTCCCCAATGAAACAGACATTTCAGAACACAATTTTCACCCTCACTGCGGTTTCAGTGTTACTTAGATATTTTTTATTCTATTTCATTTCTTAGAAAATAAATGTGAATGGAGACCCACTACATTCGTTTTATGACCCATTACTGATTGAGACCTACGATTTGAAAAACATTGCTCTAAAGCTACTTTAAAAATGATAGTGGAAGGGGCAACTGGGTGGCATGGTGGGTTGGGCCTCCAACTCTAGGTTTTGGCTCAGGTAGTGATCTTGGGATCTTGGGATTGTGGGGTCAAGCCGCCCGCCGGGGAGCCCTCCTGGAGCCCTGCCTCGGGCTTCATGCTCAGCAGGGAGTCTGCTTGGGTTTCTCTCTCCCTCTCCCTCTCCCCCTCACCCGCCTCCACACCCCCTTCACCACGTGCTCTCTTTCTCTCAAATAAATAAAGAAATCGTTAAAAAAAATTTAAAAATGATAGTGGAAGACTGCTTAATATATTTTATAAATGCCATACCAGGAATATGTACAATTTTGAAAATATTGAATTCCAAAAAAGTGGTATGATGTTGGGGTGGGTGAAGGAAAGTAGATCAGACCCATACCTCTTGGGTTATAAGGTTCGAATTTGGGAGGGAGAACAAGAATGGGAGTAGAAGAGAAATGGCACAGACAGGAAATAGATTGAAATACTAATAACTCCGTTTGACAAATTCTGCTGATAACAGTTGGATATAGTCCTGAGTCAGGGGGGCTAAAAATGGCTAATTGCCAGATGGCATCACCAGCACACTGCGAAACAATATGTTCTTTTAAATTTAATTCAATTTCATTTATTTTTAACGACAAAGTAATACATAAATACATTCTTGTCATAAAAATTAAAATTATACAGAAAAAAGTTCCTCTTGATACTCTTCTCTAATCCCCTTGACTGTTCAAGAATGAATTTCAGGGGCAGCTGGGTGGCTCAGTTCATTAAGCGTCTGCCTTCTGCTTAGGCCGTGATCTCGCGGTGCTGGATCTCACGGCCCTGCATCGGGTTCCCTGCTCAGCTGGGAGGCTGCTTCTCCCTCTCCCTCGGCCCTCCCGCAAGTGCTTCTTTCTCAAATAAATAAATAAATAAACAAACAAACAAATAAATAAATAAATAAATAAAATCTTTTTAAAAATTGAGAAAAAACAGTCAATTTCAATTTGAAGATACTTCCAGACCTTTTTAAATGCATTGTTGTGCTGAAAATGTAAACGTACATGGATATATAAGAATGTATTAAAAACTTGACTTGTATTATAATGAATGCTTTGCCCTATAACTTGTTTTTTACATAATATGTCGTAGAGATGTTTCTACATTACTGCATAGAAACATCTCCATTCTTTTTAATGTAATTATTTATAGGTTTGGGTTTAGGTGTCCCATTTTATAAATTTGTTTTTCTTGTTCCCTCTCCCCCTTTCCGCTGTGATGTTGTGATATGAAAAATACAAAGTTGGTCGTCTTCCCCAGTTCTTGGCTCAGAGCTCCTAACTCTTGGAATCTCTATAGTGATAAGTGTCTGTATGCCAGTGAAGTGACTCTTGGATGCTGGGGGCTGGTTGCCAGAAGAAAAAGCTTGTGATTAGAGGGTTGGAACTTTCGGTTAATTACCAACGGCCAAACACTTAATCAATCATGCCTACGTAATGGAACTTCCGTAAAAACCCTAACCAAAAGGGTTCAGAAAATTTTCTGATTGGTGAACCCGTGGAGGTGCTGGGAGGGTGGCATGGGATCTCCATATTCCTTCCCACACGCCTTGCCCATGCATCTCTCCCACTTGACTGTTCCTGAGTTATCTTCCTTATAATCAACCAGTAATTGTGAAGTTTTCCCCTTTGTTTTATGAACTGTTATTGCAAATTACTAAAACTGAGGAGAGGGTCATGGGAACCCCTGATTTATATATATAGCCAATCAGCCAGAAGTATGGGAGGCCTGGACTTGTGATGGATATCACAGTGGGGGCAGTTTGTGGGATTGAGCCTTTAACCCGTAGGGTCTGCGCTTAGGGTATTAACGTCTGAATTGAATTAAATTGTGGGATACCCAGTTGGCATCCCCAAAGAATTGGAAATTGATTGGAGTCGCAGACATTTTCTGTCAGAGTGTTCTGCATTTAGAAGAATCTCATTTTCTTACATTTGTCTTCTTTTGAGTTATTTGAATATCTTTTAAATATTCCATTTCAATTTATCTATTGTGAATTTGATTGTATCTCCTCGTATCAGTTTTTTTTTAATGGTTGTCCTAGCAATTACAAAATACGTAACTTTTTCGGCTCTACCTAGAATCATTATTTTCCCACATTAATTGGAATGTAGAAAACTTACTGCCTTATGGGACCCCTTGCCCCCCCCTTTATGCTACAGTTGTCTTATGTATTAATTATACATACACGAAAATCCCATCAAACAATGTAATGATTGATGCTTTCAACCATCACACATATTTTGTAGAATTTAAAAGAAGAAGAGTTTGATCTATTTATTCAGTATTTATCATTCCCGCTGCTTTTACTTCATTTCTGATGTTCCAGGTTTCCTTCTTCTATAATTTATCTTCTGTCTGCAGAACTTCCTTTAGGAATTCTTTAAGAGCAGATCTGCTGGCTGTGAATGCTCTGAGTTTTCCTTTCTCTAAGAACGCCTTTATTTCACCTTCGTTCCTGAAGGATGTTTTCACTGCAAGAAGAATTCTGGGTTGATCATTATGCTCCATCAGCACTTTATTATTTATTTATTTATTATTATTTTTTTAAAGATTTTATTTATTTATTTGACAGAGAGAGATAGCCAGCCAGAGAGGGAACACAAGCAGGGGGAGTGGGAGAGGAAGAAGCAGGCTCATAGCAGAGGAGCCCGATGTGGGGCTCGATCCCATAACGCCGGGATCACGCCCTGAGCTGAAGGCAGACGCTTAACCGCTGTGCCACCCAGGTGTCCCTCATTTCTGCCTTCTGATGTTCTGCTTATGCCAAGAGATCTTTCAGGTTCTGACTAAACATGGCTCTGGCTTTGCTCACCACTTCTGGACCCAGATAAAGGGTTGTATTGCTGTGCCACTGCCTGGAAGAGCCAAGTGGGTAAGCAGGGGTGTAGGGAGATTATGTCCTGTGGGGCAATCTTTAACCAATGAGAGAAATGGAAATATAAAATGTAAGCCATATGTAATTTAAATTTTTCTAGTGGTCATATTAAAAAAATTAAAAAGAACCAGATGATAAGAATTTATAGAATTAGTTATAAGAGGGGCGCCTGGGTGGCACAGCGGTTAAAGCGTCTGCCTTCAGCTCAGGGTGTGATCCCGGCGTTATGGGATCGAGTCCCACATCAGGCTCCTCTGCTATGAGCCTGCTTCTTCCTCTCCCACTCCCCCTGCTTGTGTTCCCTCTCTCGCTGGCTGTCTCTATCTCTGTCAAATAAATAAATAAAATCTTAAAAAAAAAAAGAATTAGTTATAAGAATACAAAATAAAATAAATGAACATATGATGTTTAACTTAATTTACCCAAAATATTATTTTAACATGTAATCAATATAAAAATTTTAATGGGACATTTTACATTAATTTTTTTTCTTAATTTTTTGAAGTCCAGCATATATTTTATACTTACGATACATCTCAAGTCAGATGTTAAATTTCATCAGAAATACTTGGCATGTGTTTAGATTTAATAAAATCTATGGTTGAAAAAGTAGGTTCACATACCCAGGCTATTCCAAAGATACCTAAAATTTTCCAATAACAACTGTCAGTTTTAAATTAAAATTGAAAATTTAGTTTATTAGTCATACTGCCCACAGTTCAAATTCTCCGTAGTCACCTATGGTTAGTGGCTAATATATTGGACGATAGAGTTTTAGACAAAGACCTAATTTCTACCTGGTTGGAAGGGAGTTTAGAACTTTCATGTGAGAATAAGTGTTCTTTGTATTGGCAGGCAAATCTTTACCAATAGAAGAATGCGGTGCAATAACAATGTGAAATATTGTATTTATTTTCTAGAGGTCGCCTAGTAAAATGCCATGGACTGGGTGTCTCGCACAAAGGAAAGTTATTTCCGGGGCGCCTGGGTAGAGCAGTCGTTAAAGCGTCTGCCTTCGGCTCAGGGCGTGATCCTGGCGTTCTGGGATCGAGTCCCACATCAGGCTCCTCCGCTATGAGCCTGCTTCTTCCTCTCCCACTCCCCCTGCTGTGTTCCCTCTCTCGCTGGCTGTCTCTCTGTCACATAAATAAATAAAAATCTTTAAAAAAAAAAAAAAGGAAAGTTATTTCCTCACAATTCTGGAAGCTTAGAAGTCCAAGATCAAGGTGCCAGCAGCTTTGGTTTCATTCAGAAATCTCCTTGGCTTGGAGATGGTCGCCTTCTCCCTATGTCTTCACATGGTCATTCCTCTGTGTGTGTCTGTGTCCTAATTTCTCCTTATAGGGACACAGGTCACACAAGATTATGACTCACCCTAAAGCCTCCTTTAAGCTTAATTACCTCTTGAGAGACCTTGTCTCCAAATATAATCACATTCTAAGGTACCGGGGGTTAGAACTTCAAAATATGAATTTGGAGGGGGAATGCAGTTCAGCTTATAAAAAAGAGAGATCTGGATGTTCTTTTCTTCTCTCTTTGATTCAGTCCATTCTGGCCATGAGACAAGATGTTGCCAATTCCCCCCGCGTTATTAGTTATTACTGTTGTACAACAAATTACTCCTAAGCTTAGGGGCTTCAAACAACAAATATTTATTAGCTCACAGTTTCTGTGGGTCAATTTATCTGGGTAGTCTGGCTCATGGTCTCTTGTGTTGTTGCAATCAAGATGTCCGCTGGGACGGAAAGGGGTTGGAGTAATGTGCTCCAAGATGGCTTGTTCACAGGGCTGTTGGCGGGAGGCCTCAGCTCTCACCACATGGGCTTCGCTGTGGGCTGCTCGAATGAACGACCTCACCATATGGCAGTTGGCTTGCCCCAGAGTGAAAGATCCAAAGGAGAATGAGCAAGAAGTGGCCGTATTTTTTGTGACTTACTCTCCCAATTTGCACATTGTCACTTCCACTTTATTCTATTCATTAGGAGCAAGATCCTAAGCCCAGTCCACACTCAGAGGGTTGGGAACTCTGCTCCACCCTTTGAGGGAAGGTGGGTCAATGAAGCTGTGAATATATTTTAAAATAACCACACCTAGTGGAGAAGTAGAAGGTTAGGAAGGTTCAGTAAATAAAGAACCACATTTTTAGGGGCGCCTGGGTGGCACAGCGGTTGGGCGTCTGCCTTCAGCTCAGGGCGTGATCCCGGCGTTATGGGATCGAGCCCCACATCAGGCTCCTCCACTATGAGCCTGCTTCTTCCTCTCCCACTCCCCCTGCTTGTGTTCCCTCTCTCGCTGGCTGTCTCTATCTCTGTCAAATAAATAAATAAAATCTTTAAAAAAAAAATAAAGCACCACCTTTTTAGATTCTGAGTGATCATCCAGGTCCTTGGTCAAAAAAGATCAGAAAAAGATGCAAGCCCATAGAACAGACTAGAAAGCTCACATGAGCTGACACAAGAGAAGAGTTTGGAGTAGAGATGCAGCATGGGGGTGATGTAAAAACCCTGTCCCTGCCTAGTCTAGAGCGGTGGTGACCAATTACCTGATGACATTCCCCTTAATGCTTAGGGTCTGAGAACAGAGAGAGTTACGTCACACTTCCTGAACAACAGGAAGAAGCCTTCCTGGGCGTCAGGCCTGGAGTCACGCAGACAAAAGTGCTTTGCATTTGGGATAAGTGAAGGCCAGAAACAGTCCTACACTTTCCAAGGCCCTGGGCCAGGGTGGGAGCAGGTGAGGAAAGGTGTCAAGTTCCACGGGTCTGGGGTGAGTCACAGAAATTGGTAGAAGAGAGCCAGCAACCCCTCAACGGTGTCCTGGCTTGGACGAGGAAGTAAGTAGATGTTCATGGAATGGATAACTCCTGCTATTGAAGGGTAAAAACATGTAAAATTTTAATTGATGTCAAATTATTTTCCAAAAATACTATATTAACTTGTAGCCCATAACTGCCATCTTCTTGCCAGCATTCGTAGTAGCAATCTTTTAAATTGTGGTCATTCTAATTAGTAGAAAATGGTATATAGGGGCGCCTGGGTGGCACAGCGGTTGGGTGTCTGCCTACGGCTCAGGGCGTGATCCCAAGGTCCTGGGATCAAGCCCCACATCGGGCTCCTCTGCTATGAGCCTGCTTCTTCCTCTCCCACTCCCCCTGCTTGTGTTCCCTCTCTCGCTGGCTGTCTCTATCTCTGTCGAATAAATAAATAAAATCTTAAAAAAAAAGAAAATGGTATATAAATTAGGATGAATTTTATTTTCCATAGTTACTAAGACTTTGAGGATCTTTTATATTTTTCTTTACTGTTTGAGTGTCTGCTTCTATGAATTGCGTCTTCCTAATCTGGCCACATTTCCATACTGTCTTTTCCTTACAATTGTAGGTGTTATCTTATATTTGGAAGCTAACCCTTTATCTATTATATATGTTGCAAATGTGCTCTCAGAGTCTACCGCTTGTCTTTTAAATTTGTTTAGAGTGTCTCTTTGCCACACAGAGGTTTTCAATTTGAACATCGTCGAATGTATTGATCTTTTCTTTTATGGTTTGTGCTTTTTTTTTTTTTTAAAGATTTTATTTATTTATTTGACAGAGATAGAGACAGCCAGCGAGAGAGGGAACACAAGCAGGGGGAGTGGGAGAGGAGGAAGCAGGCTCCTAGCGGAGGAGCCTGACGTGGGGCTCGATCCCATAACGCCGGGATCACGCCCTGAGCCGAAGGCAGACGCTTAACCGCTGTGCCACCCAGGCGCCCCTGGTTTGTGCTTTTTGTGTCTGGTTTAGGAAGTCCGCTCATGCCCGAATCATAGAGATATCCTTCTACATATTTTTCTTTTCTTTTGAGGATTTGATTTATTTATTTATTTATTTATTTATTTATTTATTTATTTATTTATCAGAGAGGGAGAGAGAAAGAGACCAAGAGCACAAGCAGGGGGAGCAGTAGAGGGGGAGGGAGAAACAGGCTCCCCACTGAGCAGGGAGCTCCATGTGGGATTTGATCCCAGAACCCTGGGATCATAACCTGAGCTGAAGACAGATGCTTAACCCCTGAGCCACCCAGGGTTTCCTTATATTTTTTTAATAGTTTAAAATTTTTATTTGCTTTAATTGATTGGAAAGTTGTTTTTTTCTATTTATAAGGTTATGATCTAATTTTTTTTTTAATTCCAAAAGATGAGCCAGTTTTCCAAGTCCTTTCTGGAATAGTTTATCGTTTCCTTGGCGAATTTTGATGCCTTCTGTACGGTCCACCAGGTTCCATGTGTGCATGGGTCTGTGTTGGGGCTCTCTATTCCATTCCACTGATCTATTTCTCTTCTCCCGTGATGATACAACACTGTTTTAAACTCTAGAGCCTTCAATACGTCTGGTTTAATGGGGCACGCAGACCTCCCTCACACACACATACCTGCATTCTTCTCTTTTAATGTTGTCTAAACTCTTAGTGCGCCTCCCCCCCCCACTGCCATTTTAGAGCAGTCTAATTAAGTTCCCTAAAAATCCTGCTGAGGTTTCAATTGGTAATGCGTTGAATTTATAGACTAATTTGGGGGATAATTGACATCTTTACAATGTTAAGTTTTCTCATCCAGGAAACATAAACATCTCTTCACACTCACCTTTTGTTCTCTATCTTTTGATAAGATTTTTATTTGTTCCTATAAAGATGTGTGTATTTTGTTAAGTTTATTTCTAAATATTTTTTTAAAGATTTTATTTATTTATTCGACAGAGATAGAGACAGCCAGTGAGAGAGGGAACACAAGCAGGGGGAGTGGGAGAGGAAGAAGCAGGCTCATAGCGGAGGAGCCTGATGTGGGGCTCGATCCCATAACGCCGGGATCACGCCCTGAGCCGAAGGCAGACGCTTAACCGCTGTGCCACCCAGGGGCCCCTGTTTCTAAATATTTTATATATATTTATTTGATGTTGTCTGCTTGATGTCAGTTGTCAAAAACTGTTTAGATCTCCTCCTATGTTTATAAATTTACCTTTATTTCCTTATAATTCTATTTTTTATATATATATATATATATAAAACAGGATATTAAAATTGAGATTGTGATTAAGGCCACAAGATGCTACAGATGAGAAATTCCAAAGCCAGGTCACCATATGCAAATATTCAAAGAAAATGTGTAAAAACCTGTTCCATGAGTTTTAAAACCTTTCTCCCAGTTTAGGAACATAAAAAAGGAATCAGGGTATGTGGAGGGACATACTTCATTTCTGAAGAGATTTGTGAAGAGGTTTCTTTATGAAGAGGTGATCCCTTGCTGTTAATACCCACCATACTCTGAACCTTGGGAAGAGGAATTTTCTTTAATTAATAAACAAGCTCTACTTTCCCTAAAGCTCTGGCTTTCCGAACTTATCATCTTGTCCCTTCCTCAAAAGGCTTTGCTTTAAATTTCCGGGTAATTTATGCAGTAGATATCACAGGCCCACAGCTCAACTCCCAAAGCCTCACTGTGGCATTAGGAATAGGTGAAGGTAAACATATCTGATATTAGATGATGGTCCCTTTAATTAATTAACTAATTAATTAATTTTAAAGTAAGCTCCACACCCAGCATGGAGCCCAATGCGGGGCTCAAACTCACAAACCGAGATCAAGAGTCGGACACTTAAATCAGACACTTAGTTGACTGAGCCACCCTGGCGCCCTGATGGACCCTTTTAGTCTAAGTCACAATTTTCTCACTACCACATCAAAATAGTTGAGTTCACAGAAAGATCAGGTTTTCCTCTTAAAAGTGTGATAATGGGGGTGCCTGGGTGGCACAGCGGTTAAGCTTCTGCCTTCAGCTCAGGGCGTGATCCCGGCGTTCTGGGATCGAGCCCCACATCAGGCTCCTCCGCTATGAGCCTGCTTCTTCCTCTCCCGCTCCCCCTGCTTGTGTTCCCTCTCTCGCTGGCTGTCTCACTCTCTGTCGAATAAATAAATAAAATCTTAAAAAAAAAAGTGTGATAATGAAGGTGCTGGAAAGTATGTCATTGACTTGATTTAGGTAAAAATGGGCTTCTGTCCAGATCATCAGAATACTTACTCACTGTACTAAACCAGGAAGACTAGAAGTTGGAATGTTTATGATCTCGCTCAGGCAGAAGTAAAAAAAAAAACCTAGCGTTTTGGTCTTCCTTGCACCTTTGACAAAGTGTTTCATGCAGGGAGATGTGGAATTCATAATGACCAAGTCCCTGGGGGAGGTGAGAAGGGTTAGCGTCTGCAATGGGAGCTCTAGGGAGATCTGTGAAAAACAGAATACAGACAGCCCAGGTTCCTTCCTTCCCCAGGGTTCCCCATCCAGCCGAGAAGCCGGGGACAGGTTTCTGAATGTTGGAGGCAGGAAGTCTCCTACACGTTTATTCTGGGAATACATTTGAGCTTGTACCAAAGTATCAGAGCTAAGGGAATGATTCTTGAATGGTGATCTCCTGCCAAATGCCTTCGCAGCAACATCCAGACTGGTGTTTGACCAGATATCTGGGTACCATGGCCTGGCCAAGCTGACACCTAAAAGTGGCCATCCCAGCATCCTAGTTGTGTCGCTCAAGCTTTTTTGCTTGCAGAAGACACTTTCACCCACTCTGGAATTTACCCCAGAACCAAGGCAGTTCTCAGGGATGCTGAGGCTTTTGCCCACTTTCCTAGCTGGCATGTCCTCTCTCTCATGCAGGAATGTCTGATTGGTAGTGAGAGGAATGGAGCAGAGACGCAGGGAGAAGCAGATACAGAGGTCTCTGGAGCAGTGGTTCTCAACTGGAGAAGCGTGTGAGAGATGCCTTTATACAGTTAGAGACGCTCAGGGGCCCCTCCCTAAGCTTCCTGACTCACGGCCCCGTCCTATTCCTTGATGATGCAGCCCCATCAGAAGCGGGCTATATTTGGGCAGAAAAGGCATCGGGTTCAGGTACTGAGAGGTCTAATTAAAGGTACACATCAGGAACATTCTCTGCAATCGGTGGACTATAGAGATGAAGAGGAAGAAAGAAAGTGGAGGAGGGGTGCTGTCCAGCATTAACATGAAGCGATCGATCAGCGTAATTCACTCTAAAGCATAATAATGGACAAACACTACATTATCTCAATAGATGCAGAAAAAAGACAAAAACCATGTCTCAACATATACAGATCAAAGATACCTCGTAATCAAACACATTATATTTCTCTAGCAAAATATACCAGTATTCCCATTGAGCAGGATAGAGACTATAAATAGCCTTAGCATCTGTTCATGTCAAGATTTGCTGCCAATGAAAAAAACAACTTTCTGTTTGATTCCAGACTAGTGGATTAGGGATTATAGGCTCGTATCAAAATAATAAAGAAAAATAGCCGATTGGGGATTCATAGAAATGCTCACTTAAAAAAAAAAATAAAACCATAATGCTAGTTCTTGATTTACAGTGAAAAATAATATTTATTGATCAGCTTACTATCTTGCTACAGACAAATCCATAAGGGAAGTTAGTTATAATCAGAAGGTTGTTTGGTGACCCTGGAATCAGATCTTAATGGCTAAAGTTGTTAGAGGCAATATGTCTTTTTTTAAAAAATAAATTTCTAAACGTGAGGTTTTTTTAAAAATTATTTATTTATTTATTTGTCAGAGAGAGAGGGCACAAGCGGAGGGAGCAGCAGGCAGAGGGAGAAGCAGGCTCCCCACTGAGCAGGGAGCCTGATGTAGGACTCAATCCCAGGACCCTGGGATCATGACCTGAGCCAAAGGCAGACACTTAACCAACAGAGCCACCCAGGCATCCTGCAATATATCTTTCATGACAATAAGGACACTGCTGCCCCACAGACTGGTTGAGGGTGCCTTCCCCAGAGGTAAGCTACCAACACGCATACGTGTTCTGATTCAGGAAACATGCTAATCTCAGTATTAGCTCAAGCGAGAGACCAGGAGCATTAATGAAGCAATATGAACGATCCATGTCCACTTGTGACGTTTTATAAGATTGATTTATTTATGTTAGAGAGAGGAAGAGACAGAGAGAGAGAGCAGGGAGTGGGGCAGACGAAGAGGGAGAAGGAGAGAAGCAGAATCCCCGCTGAGCGGAAAGCCTGCCGTGGGGCTCGATTTCATGACCCTGAGAGCATGACTTGAGCCGAAGTCAAGAGTGGAATGCTTAACTGATTGCGCCGCCCAGGCAAAATTATAAAATGCAAATCTGGTCATGTCTCTTGTTTGCAGAAAGTGAAGCTACCCACAGTGGCTTCGAGGTCACCCTCCTGCTTGCTGCTGAACTCAGAGGTGGGGCACTGGCTGACCCTTTAGCCTTGCGAAGCGTTTGAAGGAAAACTCCTAAAAATTCTGTTTAACATCTTTTTAAAAGTTTTAAATGTAAGTTAGTTAACATATAGTGTAGTATTGGTTTCAGGAGTAGAAGTAAGTGGTTCATCACTTACATGTAACACCCAGTGCTCATCACAAGTGCCCTCCTTAATGCCCATCCCCCCATCTAGCCCATCCCCCACCCACCTCCCCTCCAGCAACTCTCAGTTATGTTCTCTGAACTAGAGTCTCTTATGGTTTGCCTCCCTCTCTGTTTTTATCTGATTTTATTTTTCCTTCCCTTCCCCTATAAGAAAGACAAATATCATATGATTTCACTCATATGTAGAATTTAAGAAACAAAACAGATGAACACAGGGGAGGGGAATTCTGCTTAGTATCTTAAAATATGTTATTATTCCTAATTTTATAGCTACTGAATGAGTTGCAGTTTGGGGCACTTCTTTTTAGGAAGGCAAACAACATTGCCTGTTTGGTCAATACTGTCACTTCCCCTTACTTTTCTTCTTTTTACTTTAAGAACCTGAGTATCTCCTCATCTCCCATTTTTTCCCCTCCTTTAGGTTGCTTTTTTTAAAAAAAATTTATTTATTTAAGTGGGGCGCCTGGGTAGCACAGCGGTTAAGTGTCTGACTCCGGGATCACGCCCCACATCAGGCTCCTCCGCTGGGAGCCTTCTTCTTCCTCTCCCACTCCCCCTGCTTGTGTTCCCTTTCTCGCTGGCTGTCTCTATCTCTGTTGAATAAATAAATAAAGTCTTTAAAAAAATTTATTTAAGTAATTGCTACACCCCACATGAGGGCTCGAACCGATAACCCCAAGATCAAGAGTCTTATGCTCTTCCGACTGAGCCGGCCAGGAGCTCCTCATTCAGGTTGCTTTATTTGATTTTCAGCTATACTGATTTCAACATTCAAAGCAAAATCCGTGACTTTTCTGATGGTATTTGAAAGTAAGTGCACATTCTTCAGTAAAGATCACTATGCCAGGTGGCGCCTGGGTGGCTCAGTCAGTTGAGCATCTGCCTTGGGCTTAGGTCATGATCCCGGGGTCCTGGGATCAAGTCCCACATCGGGCCCCTGCTCATCGGGGAGTCTGCTTCTCCCTCTACCCTTCACCGTGTTTGTGCTCTCTCTTGTTCTCTCTCTCTCAAATAAATAAATTAATCTTAAAAAACAACAACAACAAAAAACCACAAAAACCTATGCCAGGCGCATTACCAAACTAACTACAACTGGAGTATCTCATAGTGCTTCCTCGGGTAGCCTTGCTATCAGGCTGCCGGCTGACCAAGGTTGTATTTAGACATCATGAAGCCCTTTCTGTCGCCCTCCCACAAAAATGTCAGCTAGGGGCACACCTTTGCACTCAGTCTTCTGTGGAAGTACCATTCCACGCTCTTCGGGCATTGCTGGTGAGAGGCGGGAAATCCAGAGTAAAGCCTGAGGGCTTGCTCCTTTGAATATGACCCATATTTTCCTGCTTGGAAATGCGTCAGTTGCTCTTTCCCTGTACTTGAAACGCCGAAGAAGCTATGTCTTGGAGTTTCCTGTGATGTTAACTTTTCTAGAGACGCTATGGGTATGATTGTCAAACTGTGATTGATCGATCGATTTGCAATTCTATAGTTTTTTTTTTAAATTTAATAAGTTCTACTTCCTTTGTTATATTTTTGTAAACTTCTGCTGATTGAGGATTGATCTTTCTGTTGTGTTTCTCTGTTGGCAACATCTCCCAAAATATTTCCGTATCTTTATTAATTCCTTTTAAAAAAATTCTGCAGTGGTCAGGAAATGGTGGGAGAATTGTGATGGATAAGCAAGCAGCTTTATTTTATTTATTTATTTATTTATTTAATTTTTTTTTTTTTTTAAGATTTTATTTATTTATTTGACAGAGACAGCCAGCGAGAGAGGGAACACAAGCAGGGGGAGTGAGAGAGGAAGAAGCAGGCTCCCAGCGGAGGAGCCTGATGCGGGGCTCGATCCCATAACGCCGGGATCACGCCCTGAGCTGAAGGCAGACGCTTAACCGCTGTGCCACCCAGGCGCCCAAGCAGCTTTATTTTAAAGATGGCTTGTTGACGTTTGACTGGCAAAACCAGAAATTAGAAGGGGTTGGAAACCCGACTGTCTTGTCTTCTTTCCACGGAGACCCCTGAGCTTACAGTTACCTCTCCTTTGGTGAAGATGGGTGGACACCTGCAGCCCAATGCAGACTAGAAGAGCAGCTCACACAAGTATGGGGTTTCCAGAAATTCTTTATGCATCTTGTCGAGTATGTCAGAGCGAGATTTATCTTAAGGGATGTACTGACATGATTGTGGAGCTTGGCAAATCCAAAGTCCGATGAGGTGGGCCAGCAGGCTAGAGACCTAGGGAAGAATTACAGTTTAAGTCCAAAGGCTGTCTCCTGGCAAAATCCCTTGTTGTTCGGGGAGGTCAATCTTTGTTCTATCAAGACCTTCAACTGATTGGACAAGACCCACCCATGTTATGGAGAGTAATATGCTTTATTTAAAGTCCACCAATTAAACTGTTAATCTCATCCAAAAAACACCTTCACAGAAACATCCAGAATAATGTTTGACCAAGTATCTGTGCACCATGACCCAGCCAAGATGGCTCATAAAATTAACCATAACAAGCTTGCTTTTTGTTAACTTGGCAGTCATACACATCTCCTTAAACCATACTTAATCCCTAAATAAATCAAATACTATGATGTGAAGTTAACAATACTTAAATACTAAAGTCACCTCTGCTCTACTGTTACTCTCCTTGGCATGTAGGAAGAAAATGAAATAAAGCGATCTGTCTCTTTTTCTACCAACACCCATCAAGTGCGTCCTACAGAAGCATACCTTCTCCTTCTTCCACTCCTGCCTAACTTTGGGTTTGGGGGACAATAAAGAAGAAAGAAAGTCACAGGGAAAAAAAAACAAGGAGGAGAGGGAAGAAAATGATTGAGTGGTTCAGAAGCCATTTGACCCTTCGAAAAGAGACAGTAAAATTCATGCCATCGAAAAAAGGAGGCACTGTTCTCCCTCCTTCATGCACCAAGTTCATGTCTGTCCTTTCTTCAGCCCAGTTGTGTGTTCTCTTTACCATCAAGGGTGTTCAGCGTGTGGGTATACTCAGGTGCCCCGTGGGCAACTCTGGCATCACCCTCCCATGAGGGAAGAGAGGGAGGGGAGTGGGGGAGACCGCATCTTTGCTTGTCCTCTGATTCCTAAAGCATTCCCCTGCCTGTCCGCCATGACCGGGGGAAGGCTGCTTCCGGGTGGACAGCGGGGCAGTGTCAGACAGTGAGAGTGTTTTATTTGCTCTCTTCCTTCAGGGAACATCCCTTTGGGTTTTCTCTCCACATCCTGTTTGCTGATGCATTAGAGCATTAAAATTGATCTGAATTTTCCACAGAAACCATGGGATGTTCTTCCCTCTCAGGATCACGGCTCCAGAGCCAGGACTCTGCATTGTGAAGACGGATAGATCATCTTTCCCAGGGAGAGACATGGGGTTATGTGACCAGAGAGAGTTTGTGTTACAGACTGAATGCTCATGTCCCTCCCAAGGTCCTATCTTGAAACCGGGCCCCCCAACATAATGGTATTAGGAGGTGAGGCCTTTGGGGGCTGATTAAGATTGAATGAGGTCATGGGGTGGGGCCCTCCTGGATGAATTCGTACCCTTTATAAAGGCCACGAGAGAGCTTTCTTCCTCTCTGCCCTTCTGCCATGAGAGCACATCGAGAAGGCAGCTCTGTATGAACCAGGAAGCAGGCCCTCACCGGACACTGAATGTTCTGGAGACTTGATCTTGGACTTCCCCACCTCCAGAACTCCGAGAAGTAATTTTCTGTTGTTTATAAGCCCCTCCTTCTGCGGGATTCTGTTATAGTAGCCCAGACAGACTAAAACAGCCTAGAAGTTCCATTAGGGTAGAGGCTTAAGTCTTGCTCACCACTTATTCTAGCGCCTAACACTGGCATGTAACAAGGCTCCGTTAATTCCCGATAAAGGACAAGCTCTAAGACCCATGAGAAGAAGAAGGAGCACGGGGGGGGGGGGGCGGTATCTGATGCTTGTAGTAACCGAAGAGAATTTTCTCGAAGATAGATGAGAACGAGCTACCTGTTCTCTGTGCTGGGATGTCTGGCACATGAAAATTTAGGGGTGTGTCTATATTAGGGTCTCCAGATGTCTATAATGCTATTAATTAAAGTTATTTTGAGCATTTACAAACTTTTACATTTTATGTTTATAGTACTGTACTGATATATTTTGTGTATAATAAAATATAAACAAAAACGTAAATGTTAAGGAGATGCAATAAACATGAATGTATAAAAGGAGTTATAGTTTTCTCTGCATTCTAACGGGTGATTTTAAGTCTCCCTTGAGTTTAGTTAGCTCTTCCTATTCTAAAAGAAAGTTTGCAGGGCTTCAAGTGAGGTTGGGGGAGAGCCCAGCATAAAATATATCCGAGGACTATAGATGGTTCTACAAAGTCTAACCCACACTCCAAGTCATCAAGAGACTCTCTGGTTCACTCCTATCTCTGGAATGCACTTTTGTGATGGCTGTAGTGACATATTTCAGCTGACTACATGTTTATTCTTATTTCTGCGAGAATATTATAAGGGTCTTTAAGGAAGGGACATGCTCATTTTCTTTCATCATCCTGTTCATCATGTAACTTGTGGATAGTCAGAAAGTGGGGGTTTTTGGGGGGCGCCTGGGTGGCACAGTGGTTAAGCGTCTGCCTTCGGCTCAGGGCGTGATCCCGGCGTTATGGGATCGAGCCCCACATCAGGCTCTTCCGCTAGGAGCCTGCTTCTTCCTCTCCCACTCCCCCTGCTTGTGTTCCCTCTCTCACTGGCTGTCTCTATCTCTGTCGAATGAATAAATAAAATCTTTAAAAAAAAAAAAAAGAATGTGGGGTTTTTTGGGGTTTTTTTGGACAGAGTGTATTAGTTAACTTTTGCTGCATAAGAAACCATCTCAAACCTAGGTGGCTTTAACCAGTAAACATCTATTATTTATCTCACAATTCTGCGTGCCAACTGGATTGGCCATTCCAGTCTGGGCCAGTTTGGCTGGGGCTGGGTAATGGAGGCTGACTCCCAGCTGACCTACCAAATGACCACAGACGCGTGAATGAGCCTCGCTAAGATCAGCCACACCAGCTCAGCCTCGCCGACTTACCCATCCATGCTGTATATTCCCGAGAAATAATAAATGTCGTTTTAAGTGACTACGTTTTGGGGTGGTCTGTTACATGGCAATAGCCAACCAATACAATTATTGTGATGATTTTTTTTTAAAGATTTTATTTATTTATTCGACAGAGATAGAGACAGCCAGCGAGAGAGGGAACACAAGCAGGGGAGTGGGAGAGGAAGAAGCAGGCTCATAGTGGAGGAGCCTGATGTGGGGCTCGATCCCATAATGCTGGGATCACGCCCTGAGCCGAAGGCAGACGCTTAACCTCTGTGCCACCCAGGCGCCCCTATTGTGATGATTTTTAAGTGGTCCAGCGAGTACTATCCCAAAGAAGTAGTGACATTGCCTGCCTAGGATGGAATCAGGTGCAGGCCTTCCCTTTGAAATTATTCTTCCTAAAATGCTAAAAGCCTCCCTTTGGTGATAGCCCCGGATTTTGCTCATAGATCTTTTGCTGTTTATAATAATATGGTTTTTCCCCCAATTTGTAATTTTTCTTTTGTTGTTGTTTATGGTGATTTTTTAGCATCAGAGTTTAAATATTTGAGGTCTGTTGCTTCCTTTGTGGAGTGAGTCTGTCTGTGCTTGTTTGTTTAAAAGGCTTTACCATCCTGAGGTTCCATAAACATTACTTACCTTTTAGTTTTTAATTCAAGTAGCTTTATGGCTTCTATTTCCATGTATTGTGAAGCTGTTTTTAGGCTCATATAATTTAGGGTTGTTCTATTTACTGAATAATTGGGATTCTTTTATCGTTGTGAAATGATCCTTTTATCTCTTATAATACTCTTTATTTTGAAGTCTACTTTGTGCGATATTAACATTGCCACCCCAGCTTTCTAATGCTTAGCATTTTAAAGATATATCTTTTGTTATCCTTTTGCTTTCAATGTATCTTTGCCTTTGTATTCGTGTCTTTTACAAACAGCATCTAATTGGGTCTTGCTTTTTTACCTATCTGCCCATCTCTGCTTCTTAGATGGTATGACTAATTCCTGTACATTGAACATAATTAGAGAAATGACTGGATTGAAATCTACCATCTCACTGTTTGATTTCAATTAGTTCCTCTCTGTTCCTGCCTTCTTTCCTCCTTCTCCCATGTCTTGGGTTAGTCAAGTATTTTTTTAACTATTCAATTCTATTTCTTCTATTAGCCTTTAAGCAAAGAATTTTTAGGGGGAAGGGTGCCTGGCTGGCTCAGTCAGTTGAGCAATCAACTCTTTATTTTTTTTTTTAAAGATTTTATTTATTTATTTGACAGAGATAGAGACAGCCAGCGAGAGAGGGAACACAAGCAGGGGGAGTGGGAGAGGAAGAAGCAGGCTCATAGCGGAGGAGCCTGATGTGGGCTCGATCCCATAACACCAGGATCACGCCCTGAGCCGAAGGCAGACGCTTAACCGCTGTGCCACCCAGGCGCCCCTGAGCAATCAACTCTTGATCAAGCCCCACATTGGACGTAGAGCCTACCAGAAAAAAATGTTCTTGTAGTCTGTTTTTATTGATTGCTATAATAATTACACTCTGCATTAACTTATTATAGTCCAACATGATTTAGTATTATTCCACTTTAGTGTATAATTTTATTTATAATTTATTTAACTCATCCTCCCATTCTTTTGTGCAATTGTCATCATATATTTTATTTCTACATAAATCACAACCCCCCCATTACATTGTTCTTTTTTTCTTTGAAGAGTTAACTATTTCATAAAGAATTGAAGAAATAGTCTTTATATTTACCCACATATCTGTAATTTCCAGTGATCTTTTCTTCCTGTAGCACTAAGTTTCCATCTGATATCATTTGCCTTCAGCCAGAATTTTCCTTAGCGTTTCTTGTAGGACAAGTTTTCCAGTGATGAATTCTCTCAGCTTCTGACTGACTGGATGTCTTCATTTTCCCCTCCATTTTGAGGGACGTTTTTCCTCAACAGAATTCTAGGTTGATAGTTTGGCTATTGTTTTTTGTTCAGCCCTCTGAAGAGGCCGTTCTTCTGGCCTCCATGATTTCTGAAGAGAAGTCAGGTTTAATTCTTATCATTGTTTCTTTGTACATAATGTGTCCTTTTTTCTCTGGCTGCTTTCAAGATTTTCTCTTGATCTTTGTTTATTTTTAAGATTTATTTATTTACTTGAGAGCGAGCGTGCACGTGAGCGACCACGGGGAGGAGCAGAGGGAGAAGGCGAGAGAGAGAATCCCGAAGTCGACTCTGCACTGAGCGTGAAGCAGGGCTCGATCCCAGGACCCTGAGACCAGGACCTGAGCTGAAACCAAGAATCAGCTGCCTAACCGACTGTGCCACCCAGGGTGTCCCGATCTTTGGGTTTCAGTGGTTTGGTTATGATGTGGTTTTCTTTATAATTACTGAGCTTGAGGCTCACCAAATGTTTTGAATCTATGATCTGATATTTTTCACCAAATTCGAAAAATTTTGTCCATTATTTCTTCAAATATATTCGCTTCTCCTTCTGGGACTCCAGTTACAATTCCTTAAGATTGTTCCACAAGTATTTGAGTCTGTTGTTCTCTTTTTTCTCCTAATATTTTTTCTCTCTGTACTTCAGTTTGGATGATTTCTTTTTTTTAAAGATTTTATTGATTTATTTGTCAGAGAGAGAGAGAGCGCACAAGCAGGGGGACCGGCAGGCAGAGGCAGAAGCAGGCTCCCAGCTGAGCAAGGAGACTGATGTGGGACTTGATCCCAGGTCCCCAGGATCATGACCCGAGCTGAAGGCAGACGCTTAACTGACTGAGCCACCCAGGCATCCCAGTTTGGATGATTTTTATTGATTTATCTTCAGCGTTATCAATCTATTCCTCTACAGTCTGCTGCTAATCTTATCCAGTGGATTTTAAAAATTTATATATTGTATTTTTCAATACTAAGAGATCTATTTGGGGTGCCTTACTAGGGTTAAGTGTGTGCCTTTGGCTCAGGTCGTGATCTCTGGGTCCTGGGATAAAGCCTTGTATCAGGCTCCCTGCTCAGCGGGGAGTCTGCTTCCTCTCCCCCTGCCCCTCCCCCGCTACTCTCTAGCCGTCTCTCTCTCTCTCAAACAAATAAATAAAATCTTGTTAAAAAGTTCTATTCAATTCTTTTCTAGAGTTCCCAGTTTTCACCCATTTTATTCACTTTTTCCCATAAGTTCTTTAACATATTTTTAAAAATCTTTTTTTTTTTGAGATTTATTTATTTATTCGAGTGAGAGGGCAAGAGCCCGTTCATGTGGGGAGGGGGCAGAAGAAGAGGGAGAGGGAGAGAAGCAGACTCCTTGCTGAACAGGGAGCCTGACGCAGGACTCTGAGATTATGACCTGAGCCAAAAATCAAGAGTTGGTTGCTTAATTTAGTGAGCCACCCAGGAGCCCCTCTTTGACATATTTTTCATAGGTATTTGAAATTTGTTCTCTGTTAATTCAAACACCTGGGTTGTCTGTGCATCTATTTTTTTTTTTTAAGATTTTATGTATTTATTTGAGAGAGAGAGAGAGAGTGAGAGAGAGCACTAGCAGTGAGGAGGGGCGGGGGGAGAGGGAGAAGCAGAATGAGACGGGTTCTTATGCCATGAATCCTCCATATAATTTTACTTTCCTCTGAGATGGAAGAGTTATTTCAGCCTGCATCTAAATTATGCAAATATTGCAGATTATTTTTATAAGCCTTCGATTACCATAGGGAATGTATGATAGCGCCAAAACAATCGCAACCCATTACACTTGTCCTGACTGCATTGTCCAGGGCCTTCCAGATTCACAGTCCAGTCCATCTTCCCTTCAGAACCCAGGATCCTGCAGCATGACATCCGCGAGCCGTAGAGTGTTGAAAAGAAAAAAAAAAAATGCAGCCACAAGGATGGTTTCAAAGCATCTGGAGAACATGATATGGTCAGTCTACCATTGCCTGAACCCGGGTGATCAGGGAACAAACTGATAACTGATGAGGTCTGGCCTCTGGGTAAAGGGTCTAGCACACATCCCACCTTTGGGGTCCTACAGCTCCAGATAGCCCACGGCACTGGCTGGGGTCCACGGAGAAACATGGCACTCGGCAGTACCAATTTTGTCCTCCAGTGTCCAGCCTCACATAATGCTGTCCTCAACTTCAGCCAAAGGAATCGCCAAAAAGCTGGAAAGGCTCTCGGGGTCCTCTTACTTGAGGCTGTGCCTTTCTCCAACTCCACAGAGACAACTGAAGCTGCAGACCCTTCTTCGTGCTGACCCTTTAGTCACCAAAGGACAGGACTCGAAGAACGGGGCTGCATGTAGGCTTGTGGCGGGGTCAGCACTCGTGGTTACTGATGCTATTCAGATCCGAACCAGGAAGGCCTGTCAAACCCTGTGTCTCTGATGGCAGTTTCAACCCATCCGGGAGTTTCCAGATGGGTCAGAGGAGAACTAGGTAGCCAGGAAGTTCAGTCTTGGAGCTGGGAGATTTCCCTTTGGCATATAGATTGGAGGGAGAGCCACTGAGTACAGATTATCCACATTTTTCCCCCCTCGGGGCTCTAAAATGTAAATCATTATAGAGTCCGAGGGAGGGGATGAAACACGGAGCTCCAGATTTTCCTCTTCTCCCCATTTACTTGATGCCAGATCTGAAAACTGTCCTTCTGTATTCTCTGGTCTGAGAGGTTGTTTCTAGGGCTTCCACACCCTGAAGCGGTTGAGAGAGTGCCTGAGATTCATAGTGCGGAGGAAAAATATAAGATCCTATTTAACAAAACCAAACCAACCAACAAAAACACATAAAATCAGAAATATGAATTTTTCCTTTAAGAAGCCAGTTTTTCTAGGGGAAATGCTCGCTGGCCAGATTTGTTAGGCTAGAAACAACTCTCAACATTTACACATTTTTTCTTGCACTCTATTTTCTCTAAGATCCTATATTCACAGAGAAAAGACAAACTCCGAGTACCCACAACGCTGGCTAGATTTTTTTTTTTTTTTTTTTTTTTGCTGCTGACATTTACAATAAAGATACTTCTATTTGAATTAGCTTTGGGGTTTGTAAAGAACGTTTCTATAATAGCATATGTTCTAAGACAATGGCTATTGTGAAAAAGAATGAATATTCAAAATCGTATGAGTCGATGTAAATGATTCAGCAGTAAAGCTTACCCTGCTTCTTTCTATAGATGCATTATCTAAAAAGCTATAAAAAGCTCAGTGCAAAATTTCGCTGTTTCAGATGAATGATTGCCTCCTTCTTACTGTAGCAGGGCTGTGTTGTTCTTTTCATTTTCAAATAAAGTAATATCTGACAGCTTTTCCTCCTGGGATCCAGGTGTAAGGCAAGGTTGTTTGTGAATTATACTCTCACGGTGGAAAACGAAGCAGCCTGGTTGGTGTTACCAACTCCACCATTACCATACGTTCGTTGAGTTCTATGCAGCTAGCCTACCCAACAGCCAAAGCTCCTTGGGGAAAGGAAGCCTATCCCCAAAGAGTGAAGCATAATTGGTCCAAGTAAATCATGGTAATCCCATTAACCAGTGATTTGCTTAGAGGGAACCCCGTGACCCAGTTCTGGCCAACGAGACATCAGGGAGTTATACTGAGAGACTTCTAGAAAAGAGTTTCTTGCTGATTAAGCTTGGAGGTGGAGACATCATGTAAGTAGCATTATTGGACTTTGGGACATTAAAATAATTAAGACACGAGCTTTATTCCACGTGTGCTCAATGGAGGAGAGAAATATCAACAGACACTTGTAATATAATTTGATGACCATCATATACAGAGTGCTAGGGAGGAACAGAAGGAAACAACAATAAACAACTGTCCAGGGATAAGAGTCAGGGCTTCCCAGCAGAGGTGATTATTGCAGGCACTTGGGGCACGTATCTAAGAAATCTTTGCCTTACCCAAGGTCCCAGAGAATTTCTCTTACATTTTCTTTTAGAATGATATAGTCTTGGACTATGAGAAACAAACTGCGGGCTTCAAAGGGGAGGAGGGTGGGGGAATGGGATAGACCGGTGATGGGTAGTAAGGAGGGCACGTATTGCATGGTGCACTGAGTGTTATACGCAACTAATGAATCATCGAGCCTTACATCAGAAACCGGGGATGTACTGTATGGTGACTAACATAATATAATAAAAAATCATTAAAAAAAAAAAAGAATGATATAGTCTTAGGCCTTACAGTGAGGTCCATGATCCATTTTGAGTTAATGTTTGCATATGTTGAGAAGTATGGCTCAGAGTTCTTCTTCTTTTTTTCATTAAGCATCCACTTCTTCGGACACTACTTATCCAAAGGCTATCCTTTTTCGTCTCCATTGCCTTTACCTCTTGGTCAAAAATCAGTTGTCTTCATACAAGTGGGTCTATTTCCAGACTCTCTCTTCTGTTCCACTGATCTGTTTATCTTTACACCAACTCCATACTGTATTAATTACGGTAGCTTTATATAAGCCTTGAAATCTGGTAGTGTTTGTCCTCCAACTTTGTGCTTTTACAAAGTTGTTTGGCTTTCCAGGTCATTTGCATTTCCATATGGACTTTACAATCAGCTTGTCAATTTCTACCAAAAAGCTCTTGGGATTCTTCCTGGATTGTAACCGCATCTGTAGCTCCATTTGGGAAGAAATGACATTCTGAGGCTTCCAACCCATCAACATGGGCAACTTAAGTAGCAGAGATCGTATCCTTCTTTGTCTTCTTCCTGACTTTAATGGAATTGCTGCTAGTGTTTGTTTCACTGTTAAGCCGATGTTGCTTTTGGTGTCCCTTGTATTCTTTTATTGTAATACAATAGTAGCTTTTATTTAATTAGACATGCCTGTTAAATTATATTAAGTCCCTTTTTGGCATCTTTGGAGATGATTTTTTTCTTTTGTAATTTATGAATATAATAAATTCCTTTATCATAAACTGGATTTTCAGTTCAGAAATAAAACTCCCAGTCATTATTCTTTTCTTCATTTTACTTTCTTGTCCAAGTAGAGTTGACACACGATGTTACCTTAGTTTCAGGTGCACACACAGTGATTTGACAAGTCCAGATGTTATGCTACGCCCACCGCAAGTGTATCTACCACCTGTCACCATACAGTGCTATTGCATTTTGGTCATTCTTCTTTTTTTTTTTTTTTTTTACAGATTTTATTTATTTATTTGACAGAGGTTTCTTATTAAACACCACTTCTTTAAGTAGATCCTCTCTTCGGTTATGCTTTTGAAATTACGGCATATCTAGTCCTAGCAGAGCCCTGGCATGTAGCAAGTTTCAAATAATTATCATTCAATGAGAAGTGAAGCCAGAAAGAGTTGATGCAGTCAGGACCCAAAAAAAAAAAAACCACCAAAAACACCCCCATGTTCAGCGCATTCTGGGACAATTCTCTGCAGGATAAAAATTGTTAAAAATGAAGGTGTCAAAGGATCCTTCAAGAAAGCATGTCAGGCTCAGTACAATCAGAGGCAGATGTTAAGCTTTTGTATTTGTCCTATATGCTGACCCAGAGAAAGTGACCGAGAGGCAATTTAGAGTAGCAGGTGCTCTGCTGTGTTTTAAACATAAAATACGTAACAATAACTAACACTTACTTAGCACTTCTTTGTGTGGGCGCCACTCTAAAGTGCTTTGTATGAATGAATTGATTTAATTCTCATAACAACCCCCAAAGGGAAGTGTTTCATCATCCCCATTTTTACACATCCCCGTATTTTACCAGGAAACTGAGGCACAGAGAGATGAAGAACTTGTCAGAACTTACGTAACTAAAAAGTAGCAAATTCAGACTGTGGACCCAGGCGATCTTACTGCAGTGTTCTTGGCTGCTATGCTAATTGCCCTTAATAATTTTGTTCAAAGAATATTTGCGGCATGAATAAATGGTAAGGGCAATGCCAGAGTTCAAGCTAAGTGCTGCAGGCCTATGAAATGAGAGCGTTTGACTCTATGGCTGTCAGAGGAACAGACACGGGAGGAGAATGCTGTCCGTGACCACAGACACATCAAAAGTCTGAGCCACGTTAGTGGGTGTGAAATGGATGGACAGTTATAAACCTAGTCCCCTGCCAGAATGTGGAAGTTCTCGAGTGAGACTTTTGGAGGTTCCCAATCTTTTCTAAAATATTTTATTTATTTATTTATTTATTTATTTATTTATTTATTTATTTAAGAGAAAGAGTGAGAGAGAGAGAGAGAGCATGAACGGGGTGAGGGGGAACTGGAGAAGGAGAAGCAGAGTCCCCGCTGAGTAGGCAGACCATCGCAGGGCTCGATCTCAGGACCCCGAGATCACGACCTGAGCCGAAGGCAGACACTTAACTCACTGAGCCACCCAGGTGCCCCCAGGCTCGTGGTTTTTTAAGCAGGACTCTGACTTAAAGGCATTGTCATACTAAATACAAAACAGAATATTTTCCTGGCAATAATGGGAGCTCAGATGTTGCAGGTGAGGGAGATTGAATGACACTTCTTCCCCTATCGACTTGTAGCCATTTATTCCCATAAGGGCAGAAGGGCTCTGTGATTCAGATATATAGCAAATGCCTGATGGCTGGAAGACTCTCGAAGGAGGCAGGGACAGGTATCGAGGAAGGCAGAAGAGAATTCTCTGGACAGGATGGAGTTGGGCCAAGAGGGGCAGGATGACACTGGAACTCCTCGTTATCTGATCACCTTTCCAGAGCGTGTGTGCTGCAGGAGAGGCAGTGAACACCGAAACAGACGTGCTCAAATACCCCATCGCAACCTAAGCGTGGACGGCATTGCAGTGTGGCCCTCGGTGTTCCTGGTTTCTCCAGCATCGTGTGTTGTGAATTTCCCATTTGGTCAACCACACGTGTGGCAGGGGTGGGTAAGGAGAACCGATCTAACCCTGGTTCAATTCTCGGACACTTAGAAGCATCCCATGAGAATTCCTGCAAATTCTTGGAGGCAGAGTTAGTACAGAAGAGTAGAATTCCTATAATCATATAGATGGTTGATCTAACCACATGAAACTTGGGAAATAATGCTAATGGGGCTAAATCTATTCTCCCTGGAGGCTGAAACCTGAGACACTTGGGATCTATCACTCTCTAGCCCAGATTTCTCTACTAAGCGGTACTCTGAACCTCTCCACTTAGATGTCCCACGTGACCGAAAACCCAACAAGTCAGCAACCAAACTCATTATCTTCCCTCTACCCTCTTCTCCTCCACCTGGCTTCCTCATCTTAGTAAAGTGGCACCACTTTCTCCCAGTTGCTCAAGCCAGAAACTTGTGTAGCATATTTTCTTCCTGTGTCAACGTCCACCCCCAAATGCAATCCACAAGGTCTTGTCTAGTTTACCATCTGAACAGCGCACAGCATTCTTCTCTCGTCACCCCCACATCCATACTTAGCCCCATATAAACCCCCATCATCACCGCCAGGGTTATCGTCATAGCCTCTCAGTTGGTTTTCCAATCTTCAAATCCACTTACCTAACAACCCTCCAGTTGGTTCTCCACACCACAGCCAGCACGATTGTTCTAAAATTTAAATCCGAGCATGAACCTTCCTGAACCTTTTAAAATGCTTTCATGGTACCCTACTGCCCTCACCATAATGTCTAAAGACTTAACATGATGTGTATCACCAGCGCCTTGGACCATGACTGGCATGTAACATACACCCAGCAAATATGTGTGCATGAAAACTGGAATGATTTTGCATGTCTTATCTCTTTTTTTTTTTTTTAAAGATTTTATTTATTCGACAGAGATAGAGACAGCCAGCGAGAGAGGGAACACAAGCAGGGGGAGTGGGAGAGGAAGAAGCAGGCTCATAGCGGAAGAGCCTGATGTAGGGCTTGATCCCAGAATGCCGGGATCACGCCCTGAGCCGAAGGCAGACGCTTAACTGCTGTGCCACCCAGGCACCCCTCTTTTTTTTTTTTTTAAAGATGTATTTATTTTATCTGAGAGAGAGAGCACGCACACATGGCAGGGAGGGGCAGAGGGCGAGGGAGAGAATCTCAAGTAGACTGTTCAGGCAGAGCCCCACGCAGGGCTGGATCTCACAACCTTGAAATCACATGTGAGTGGAAATCAAGAGTCAGACGCTTAACCGACTGAGCCACCCAGGCGCCGCTGTCTTATCGCCTTTTAACTTGCTGTGAGCACTAATGAGAATGACTTTCTTTTACAGTAACAGTAGCTGACATTTATGTGTGTCAGCAGTCGGTCATTTGTCTTTTCACTGTGCCTATTTTCTAATATGTACAAGTTTTACATTTTGTTACAATCAGATCCATACATCTTTCCTTTTGTGATTTTGGGAGTTCGGTTTATACTTAGAACTTCCTTGCCCATGTGAAGATTATAAAAATATTTTTCTATGTTTTGACCTAGCACATCTGTGATGTTTTTTCACATTTCAATATTTAATCCATTTAGACTTATTCGTATATATGATGTGAGGTAAGGATCTAACTCTATTGATTTTTCCATTCAGCGGTCAGTTTCCCCAAAGAACCCATTCCTGCCTCACTGATTTAAAATGTTACTTTAATCATTTATTAGTTTCCCATATACACTTGGGTCTGTTTCCTGACTCTCTGTTCTGATGGTTATACTGTTCTATTTCTCTACCAATATCAGACTGTTTTATTATTTATGGGCTTTTGACATATAGAAGTTTTGAATATTTTAAAAGTTAAACTTTTATTGTGATTTCTTCCATTTAAAAGTTTAGCCCTTCAATCTTACTTATTGAAATTTATGTGTGAAATAACATGATTTCACTTTTGCATTTACTGTGCAAGGGAAGATTAATTTAAGCAACTGAATATTTTTACACTGTTGCATTCATATGACGGCCCCCTTCCACAATTTCTTCAGCGTCTCCCTTCAAGAGTACTATTAGAAAAGTCATCTTTTTGGGGCGCCTGGGTGGCACAGCGGTTAAGCGTCTGCTTTTGGCTCAGGGCGTGATCCCGGCGTTATGGGATCGAGCCCCACATCGGGCTCCTCCGCTGGGAGACTGCTTCTTCCTCTCCCACTCCCCCTGCTTGTGTTCCCTCTCTCACTGGCTGTCTCTGTCTCTGTCAAATAAATAAATAAAATCTTAAAAAAAAAAAAGTCATCTTTTTGTAAATGTAAATAGAGGTATTTTTTCAGATTTACTACAGGATAATATGCTTTAATTACTGAAAGTAATTTCATTATTGTGTTGAGGACAGTCAACAATATTTGTATAATGTCAGCTTTTGTTTAAACACTAAATGCCAGAAATTCTGGATCTGTATAACCCCTAAATTTATTTCCTTACTTTCTTTATTTACTTAATTTTAAATCACCCATGTACAGCTTTGGAAAATTGAAGTTAGAGAACAATGTTTGGGATCCTCAGTGGAAGGTATTAGAGTTTATTGCAAGTCCTCATTAGAGAATTATTTAACTAATGCATTTATAACTAAAGCTGTTATTTTTCTTTTTTTTACATTGAAAATTACAAAACATAATAGGACTAAAAGCTTAATACCAAATAACAGATCATATCTCTGTTATTGTTTTAATAGTCTTGTTTTCTAAAATACTTCTTAAAGAAAAGTGAAATCAAAATATAAATTTTATGTATTTTTGAGCATACTATTAAAAAGTTTGCATAATTCTTTATTAATCAAAACCAAGGTATGGGGGTGAGTGAAATAAAACCACTTGCATTCATAGCAGCAAAGTTCTTATATAAACTAAGAGTATTTCAAGTTCAAAATCCTTAAAGAATTTTTTTTTAAAGATTTTATTTATTTATTCGACAGAAATAGAGACAGCCAGAGAGAGAGGGAACATAAGCAGGGGGAGTGGGAGAGGAAGAAGCAGGATCATAGCAGAAGAGTCTGATGTGGGGCTCGATCCCATAACGCCGGGATCACGCCCTGAGCCGAAGGCAGACGCTCAACCACTGTGCCACCCAGGCGCCCCCAAAATCCTTAAAGAATTTAAAGCAAATATTACTCAATTATTTTGTGTCCAAATGTATATGACTACCATGTGACTCATAATCTCTGTTCTTAGAATTTATCCTACAGTAACATGGAAAGATGCATATACAAGGATAGTCACTGCAGTGTTATCACAATAACAGAATATAGAAACAACCTGAACATGTATGTAACAATGGATAGAAGGTTTAATAACTTATGGTATCCATATAACCAGATACTATGTAAGTAATTGAGTTGCAAAATAATATGTTTAGCTTTATCCCCCCCTTTTTTTTTTTAAGATTTTATTTATTTTTTCGACAGAGATAGAGACAGCCAGCGAGAGAGGGAACACGAGCAGGGGGAGTGGGAGAGGAAGAAGCAGGCTCATAGCGGAGGAGCCTGATGTGGGGCTCGATCCCATAACGCCGGGATCACGCCCTGAGCCGAAGGCAGACGCTCAACCACTGTGCCACCCAGGCGCCCCCCCCCCTTTTTTTTTTTGATAAAGCTGGACAAACATACCAAAAACCATTCTCTGTGTGTACAGAATGTAACAAGCTGGAGGCATCTCAGGCTTGTAGAGGGAGAGACCTCTTCTGTAGGAAAATATGGGCTGCTCGGGCTGGGCGTGTCTCTGTGTGGCGGGGGTGTTGGCTGGCTCGGAGAATACTTGGACGGTTTTGCATGAGACTGTAAGAGAAATTTGTAATTTATTTATTTATTTTTAAGATTGTATTTATTTATTCGACAGAGAGCGAGAGAGCACAAGCAGGGGGAGCAGCAGAGGGAGAGGGAGAAGCAGGCTCCCTGCTGAGCCAGGAGCCTAATGCAGGCCTCCATCCCAGGACCCTGGGATCATGACCTGAGCCGAAGGCAGACGCTTAACCTACTGAGCCACCCAGGGGTTCCAAGAAACTTGTAATTTAAAAGACATAACAGTTCTTGGCGTGTCATTCCAGAATGCTTGCCATTTCTTTCCAGGCATTGTTGCTTATTCTGTTCTGCTGGTGAAATGATCTGCTTCTGAAAATTCTCGTGATAGTTTAACAATACCCACTTGTTGTCACATCCTGCTTTCCATCAAAAGCATCAACTGTTGGGGTATCAGGTTCCCCTTTCTTCAAGTTTTGCTGCTTTGTCTGCTGACATTATAGAAATAAAATTAAGGTCATGCGTGTTGGCTGTTTAAAATTTCTAAAAAAACAGGGGCGCCTGGGTAGCGCAGTCGTTAGGCGTCTGCCTTCGGCTCAGGGCGTGATTCCGGCGTTCCGGGATCAAGTCCCACATGGGGCTCCTCCACTGGGAGCCTGCTTCTTCCTCTCCCACTCCCCTGCTGTGTTCCCTTTCTCGCTGGCTGCCTATCTCTGTCAAATAAATAAATAAATAATCTTTGGGGAAAAAAAATTCTCCGAAATTAATCTCGGTCTACAAACAGTTCCAAGAGATAATTTGATTTTCAGTAGTTCATCCATGATTCATGGCAAAGAGAGCCCGCGATCCCAACGTTTCTCTGTGCTTCAAAATTCTGCAGTTTTAAGAGTTTTCTTAGCTAGTCAGGATCCTTTTTCTCCTAACTGATGACTTCCCTTTGTGGAGGACTGAGAGATCAACGCATATTAGCTTCGAGAGGCAAACAATTATTTTCCCAAGCAATTGTTTTCCCAAAGCTTTTCCACTTCCTTAGCTTCGGAGTCTGGAAATTCAGGTGTTTGTCCTGTGCGTGCAAGAAAGTATCACAGGCATTGGTTGCTGGGGGTGGTTCCTTCTGGCCAAGGCCAAATACTCTTTGAGACTTTTTTGCACCGGAACTAAGATAACACTCACTGATGGGAAATGTCCGTCCCAGCAACTTCTGAATGATGGACCTAATTTTAGACAGATTTTCTAAGACCGGAATTTAAGTTATTTGAGTAAATTTTAAAGCTTGCTGCAGTCCAGGGTACACAAAGTGTCTGGGACAGCCTGCTGGCTACTGTATTGTGTTATTGTTGCAAAGTCGGCCAGGATTTATTTAAAATATGCTTTCTTTTTCTTCACAGGTGTAGCCAGAAAGACCTTTTCAGTGTTCGTGCTTACTTGGTTTATCAGAATCTAGTTTCTTTCCTTTTGTGAAGGAGAGTCTTTGAGGCTCTAGTGACAAATGCCTTTTTCACTGGAGCTCTGGGTGACTGTCTGGCGTCTCCTGTCCAGCGAAAGGAGTCACACTGCTGGGTCCCTGAAGAGCTGTTTCCCGTGGGAGGCACCCATTTCTCACCGTTTTAGCCGCTTTATGCCAGACCCTGGTAGGAATGGCAGACTGTCCAATAAAGCAGAGAGGCAACAGAAAACTCTTTTGCTTAAGGGCCTCGGTTTTTTTGGTTTTGTTTTGCTTTGTTTTCATCAAATACTGCCATTTCTTCCTTCTTCGTGACTTTGCTTTCTTCTGGCTTAAAATTCTTACTGATAGGATTATTTGCGCAGATACTGGTGACTTTCAAATATATCAACCCCAGCCTCTCTCCTGTTTGAAATCCAAATAGCTAATTTTCTACTGAACAGTTAACTTCAAAATCAACCTGGCTAGAACGGAACTTGATATTTTATTGTCAATTTACTTTTTCTTATCTCTGGCTGTGGCAACCACATCCCTCCAATGCCCCCACCAGGGACCACGGCCTCGATATAGAAAGCTCCACCTCCCTCACCCTCAAAATCAAATTAATTCCGACAGTTGTCAGTGTTTCCAATCTCAGGTATCTATCCTCCACTTCGCCCCCCCCTCCCATTTCACTGCCCTAATCAGATCCCAGGTGTTTGGGACCTGAGTTACGCCCTTTTAGCTGCTCTTGTCGCTCATCTCCTCTCATTTCACCCTCCATGTTGCTGCCAGAACGATCCCTCTAGCACACATATATTATGGAGCTTTCAGGCCGCACAAAACCCAGCCGCAACTATGGAGGCTGTGCTGTGGGGAGGGGGGGGGCTGTGCTAATTTGCTGGTGAGAGAATGCTAAACATGGCCCTGTCTCTGCCCTCGATTATCTCATCGTCTGATGAAGACGAAGACAAGCAGTCAGAATTCACGGTGATGCAAGGAGTGATCTCTAGAGTCTTCTGTACAGAATGAGAGATGCCAAATGTCATAGAGGAAGGAGCACCTAATTCTGCCTGGGGAATTCATAGAGAAGGTCAAGGGAGGAGGAACTGGAGGCATTTCGTAAGGATTTGAGACGTTTGAGTCCTAGTGACCCTGGGCAAGGTCGTCAATTTATCCATGGAACGGAATGGATAATGGTTACCAATGGACAATGACCCAAGCCTGGAGAGTTGAGAGCTGGACACCCTTGGGGCGAGAGATTATAAGGACCTTCTCCACTTTCTTTCCTTCTCTTTCCCTTCTGCGGTAATAAAGTATGGGGAGAGGGGAAAATTTAGGGATACACAGATAACTCTGGGAGACACCAAGGGAACCCACCAACTGGGTTGATTATAATTGTTTTAGAACCTAGGCTTTTAGACAGAGGGGAGAATGGACTTTGGGGCTTCTTTCTACATTACCTGGCTTAGGTCCAGAGGGTAGGAAAATAAACAGGGTCACAAGCAAAAAGCTGTCCTCTTAAATAGAGTGCAGAACCTTACAAGAGATAGCTTAGCAAGGGACAAGAAGGGAAGCTATTAATTTATATCTTAAAAGGGTAATAGATGTACATGGTAAAAAAAAATGAAAACATAACAAGCTATACACAGTGAAAAATAAATCACCTTTATACTTACTCCCTATTTTCCCTTTTAAGTGACAAACTCTGGTACCAAATTCTAATTTATCTTTTCAATGATAGTCTGTGTATTTACCAACATACACACAGGCTGTTTGTTGCACAAATTTTAACATGTTACTCTCTTGCTTTTTCCACTAAAAGATATATCTTGGGGATGATAGTGTATTGGTAAGTTAAAGCTGCCTGTTTCTGTTTTTTTTTTTTTCTCTTCTGTTTTTATTTGTTTGTTTCACTTGTTGGCATTTAATGAACCTCCCTCCACGTGGCTTCAAGCTACCAGAACACAGCGCCCCCTAACCTTACCCTTTTTTCCCCCCCAAAGATTTTATCTATTTATTTGACACAGAGAGACAGCGAAAGAGGGAACACAAGCAAGGGGAGTGGGAGAGGAAGAAGCAGGCTTCCCACCAAGCAGGGAGCCCGATGAGGGCCTCGATCCCAGAGTCCTGGGGATCATGACCCAAGCCTTAACGGCTGAGCCACCCAGGCGCCCCCTCCCCCCAGCCTTACCCTTCATCTTCTCAGCCCTTCTACTAAAGAACTTGGCCTTCACGACGACAGGTTGTTTGGGGAGCTTTCCCTTCCCCGAAACTTGATAGTAGCCTGACTGTCCCACGTCAGGGATAGGAGTAGCTCCAGTCTTGTTTCTGGAAGCATATTTCCCCGTGTCTGCTCACTGATGAAGGTCTGCAGTTTGTCAAGGTGGACAGAAGGGCAGAAGCTCTGGTTCCCCTTTAAGTGCTCATGCCTTGTACCAAGTTTTCCCAAGTGACCTGGGTGATATTTGTCGAAGTTGATCCCGTGATGATGGTGTCCCCAGCATTACCCAAGCCTCCTCTAGCTTCCGGTGCTTGCTGATGTGGCTGTGGCTCAGGTGGCCCTGAAGCGTCCGGGTCTTCCTCCGTCTGGATGGCATGTGGGCAGCCCAGACGAAAGCTAAAGCTGCCTCTTTCTTTTAAGTATTATTTTTAAAATTTTATTTATTTTTATTTTTTTAAAAGATCTTACTTATTTATCTGAGAGAGAGAGAGAGCAGAGAGAGAGAGTGTGAGGGAGAAGCAGGCTCTCCGCCGAGTGGAGAGACCCACGCCTGGCTCGATCCCAGAACCCGGAGATCTCGACCCCAGCCAAAGGCAGATGCTCAACCCACTGAGACACCCAGGCGCCCCTACCTCTTTCTTTTTAATGCCTGTGTAGTATTCTATTGAATGGATGTACTGTAATATATTCTCTACCAAAGACATTTACATTATTTCAGAGCTCTTGATTGTATAAATAGAGCTGTAGTAAATATCTTTTTTTTTTTAAAGATTTTAATTATTTATTTATTTGAGAGAGAGAGAGAGAGCACAATCACGGGGTATAGCAGAGGGAGAGGGAGAAGCAGACACCCTGCTGAGCAGGGAGCCTGATGTGGGACTCGATCCCAGGACCGTGGGATCATGACCTGAGACAAAAGCAGATGCTTAACTGACTGAGCCACCCGGGCGCCCCAAGAATATCTTTTAAAAAGTAATTTCTTTTTTTTTTTTTAAATCTTAAAGATTTTATTTATTTATTTATTTGACAGAGACAGACAGCCAGCGAGAGAGAGAACACAAGCAGGGGGAGTGGGAGAGGAAGAAGCAGGCTCCCAGCGGAGGAGCCCGATGGGGGGCTCAATCCCATAACGCTGGGATCACGCCCTGAGCCGAAGGCAGACGCTTAACGACTGCACCACCCAGGCGCCCCTTAAAAAGAAATTTATATACCCAACGTGGGACTCAAACTCATGACCCTGAGATGAAGAGTCACGTGTTCTACCAACTGAGCCAGGCAGGTGCCTCTACAATGAATATCTTTGTACATTATGTCTTCCTGTATATACACGTATGTGTGTGTAAGATAAAGGCGGAGAAGTAGAATTGCTGTGCTCAAGGAAATGCACATTTTAAATTTTCATGGAGTAATAGGATATTAGATGTGACTTTTCCTTTTGCTTTAGATTATCAGCAAAGGTCCCAAAGACCAAACTAAGTGACAGACCACTTATTTCTGTCATTCAGTGAAAACAAGTATTAATGTAGGTCTTTCATAAAAGTGAGGTGTTGTCGTGTGAACTTTCAAAAAGCGTGGGATACCTGTGCCAGTTTTCTCTCCGGCCTTTGCCTCGCCTCTGCCCCCAGGGAACATAAGACAAGGCTAGGAACTCCTGGAAGGGTGAAGGTTAGGAGAAGCGTTCTTTAGAGAGTGGGAGAACGGAGAGTTGTCAGCGCTGTGCCCTTTCTCCTTTCCAGAGCTTGTTGACCTTTTAGTTTAAACTAAATGAGGGGGTTCACAAGAGCCACTCAGAGAGTTTGTTGTGTTTCCTGTGGAATTTGGGGGATGGAGGGACTAGTGCCTGAGTCACTGCTGTGCGAACATCCTAAGGTCACAGTCTGTGGCAAAGCTGGCTCTGTGGGCCACGTGGGAGCAGCCATACATCCTCAACCGTGCGGCAAAGGTGTGTGTTTCCTGTGACCCGATGCGGGCCCTTTGCAAGAGAGCTGGAGTTGCCAAGGAGACCCCAGGAACAGGCTGGGGGCGTTGGCATGGGGAGGGAAGCCGAGTCTGAGTGTGAACGTCACCAACAGTCAACAGGAGAGTGTGTTGCAGGGGTCAGGCACGTTCACGTCAATGTCCGTCTCCAACGAACCCCCAAATCATCCCATAAAAGGACAAGCATTTGGATGCTGGCCACACCCAAAGGGCACCAAAGCCACGGTATGCCCATTCCAGTCACTGAAGACCTTTTCCACCCTTTGCTTGTCCTGATCCCCCAGCACCAACCCTCAGGGAGCAAGCGGTCACAGAGTGCGTTGGGAAGAAATAGAGGAAAAGAACAAGAAGGAAATAGCGAAAAGTTGACCAAGACCCCCTTCTGGACTTCCAGTTTCTGAGCCTGAGTCAAGACTGAGCCAGGGGTTGGGGAGAAGGTTTAAACTGGACGAGATTAAAGTTTTGATATGAAACTGGACCAAGCCTGTTCATACCTGGAAAATGAGACTATTTAACTAATAACTGAAAGCGACTTGAAAAGCTATTGGGTCAGCCCAAGATTTCATCAGAGTGAAGAGAATGGAGATTCGCGTAGCATGGAGAAAGGTTAGCGTCGTGAATAAATAGCATGCTTCCCCCTGCTGCTTGCACTCCACTATGAGCAGCGCATTCAACAAACCAGCTAGAATAAATATTGCCGAACATGGGGTGACAAAGAAGGTCCATTACAAAAATAAGTATTTTTAACCCGAAGGCATTTGGACATCCTTTTAAATCCACTGATTGATGCTACGGTGTAAAGAACTAAAGAGCGCAGGTATATTAAAATTATGTTGTCCAGAGATTATTTATTAGTTAATACAAATTGCTTTGGCTTAAGGACTGAAAATTAACTCAGGGGGCGCCTGGGTAGCGCAGTCGTTAAGCGTCTGCCTTCGGCTCAGGGCGTGATCCCGGCGTTCCGGGATCGAGCCCCACATCCGGGCTCCTCCACTGGGAGCCTGCTTCTTCCTCTCCCACTCCCCCTGCTTGTGTTCCCTCTCTTGCTGGCTGTCTCTCTGTCAAATAAATAAATAAAATCTTTAAAAAAAAAAAGAAAAAAAAAAAAGAAAATTAACTCAGGATCCAGGAACTACGATTTAAGTTGACACATTAAGTCATTTGTAGAATTATAAAAATTAATCCCTTTTTTAGAAGGACATTACATATTATCAAGTAACGTAGTTGAACACGCAATTTTACAATTTTATAAATATAAAGTGATGTTAGTTTATTTGACCAGCACAACTAGTGGAGGAAATTTAGCAAATTCAAATCAATCACGCTTTTCATGAGAAAATAAACCCAAGACTTTCATAAAGTAGAATGTTGTCTTAACAGTTTTACACAGTGTAAGTCAGGGAGAAGATATAGAATGGCTTTTAAATCAAAATTATTATTATTATTATTATTTTTAAAGATTTTATTTATTTATTCGACAGAGATAGAGACAGCCAGCGAGAGAGGGAACACAAGCAGGGGGAGTGGGAGAGGAAGAAGCAGGCTCATAGCGGAGGAGCCTGATGTGGGGCTCGATCCCAGAACGCCGGGATCACGCCCTGAGCCGAAGGCAGACGCTTAACCGCTGTGCCACCCAGGCGCCCCTTAAATCAAAATTATTAAATCAGTTTAATTTGCCCAAAGAGACATCTCAGTTAGGAATATTCCATGCTTTTTTGTGTGCAATTACATAGCCAATATTAAAGCTTTAAAGTTATTTATATTTACTTCTCATAATAACCAAGACTTTTAATTAAACCGACGGTTAAAATCTCTTTTTGGTTGCAGCTTTACGAAGATAAATTTCCTTAAAGAACTACATACTTAAAGTATAAGAAATAGAAAAGTATTTTTAGAAATCTTTGAATTTCTTGTTCTTCCCATTTGTAGGAGCTTAATATATTAATGCTGTTTTGAAAAGCCAATTAGAAGATTTCTAACTTTTCATTTCAAATTATTTCATCTTTTCAAAAAGACTGCAAAACCAGTACCGAACTGACATGTGCCCTACACCTACCTTCCCCGATGTTAACACCTTACATAACCATAGTGCAATGATCATTCCCAAGAAATTGTCATTGATACTATTAACGGAACTGTATCGCTTGTTCAAATGTCACCAGGCTTTTCCCTCCCCAGAGCCCACTCAGGATCCCATACTGTGTTTAGTTGATCTGTATCTGTCTCCTTACTGTCCTGCACTCTGTAACAAGTCCTGTCTTTCTTGGTCTTTCACAACCTTGATACTTTGGAAGAGCACTGCTCGGTGATTTTGTAGAATGCCTGTCAGTTTGAGTCTGTCTGATGCTTTCTTATGATTAGGCTGAAGTTATGCTTTTTTAGCAAGAACATCATGGAAGCGATGTTTTGCCCTTTCCAGAGCCTCTTCCAGGGGTTATGATGTCCACGGGTCTTGTTACTGGTGATGTTAACCTTGATCACTTGGTTAAGATGGCGTCTACCAGGGGCGCCTGGATGGCTCAGTTGGTCGCCTTATCAGCTCAGGTCATGATCTCTAGGTCCTGGAATCGGAGCCCTATGTCGTTGGGCTCCCTGCTGGGCGGGGAATCTGCTTTTCCCTCTCCCTCTGCCCCTCCCCTGCCTCCTGCTCTCTTTCTCTCTCTCTCAAAAAAAAAAAAAAAAAAAAAAAAAAAGACGGTGTCTGCCAGATTTCTCCACAGTAACAGAGAATATTTTTCCCTTTGTAATTCCTAATTGTCTTGTGTAGAGGTGCTTTGAGACTATGCAAATATTCAGTTTTTCTTAGAACTCTTGCTCACTAATTTTAGCATCTAGAAACAGAGCATGCCTGCAACAACTTTGCTGTGCTGCTTGCCTACTCATTATTCTGTTTTCTTCACTCCTCCTACATTTACTAATTGCATTTTTCTGTTTCTTTTCCCTTATTTATTTACTTAGCCATTTATTGTTACCAGTATGGACTCATGGACATTTATTTTGTTCTATGGCTTCTAATTCGATACTATCAACATTTATGTTCTTGCTCAATTAGTCCAGCTTTTTTTTTTTTTTTAAGCACTTTCTTACTTACTGTCCCTGTGAGATATTCCAGGCTCATTGTGTATTTTCCCTGTCCCAGTCCTGGAATCAACCATTTCTCCTGGGAGCCCTGGTTTGCTTGTTTGATCGGTGTCTTTTATTACCTCTGGGTTTTTAATTTTTGTTAGAAAGTCGGCTCTAGTGGTCGAACTCCCTCTCTCCCCCCATCAGTGAGACCCAGTAGTAACCCCACAGCTCCCTTTGCAAAGGCTGGTTATTCTGTGTAAATAATCACAAGAACTTCTAGCAGCAGGAAGTCTAGTAGAAATGTCTGGGTGAGCTTTCTCCTCCTGGAGGCTCCTGCACTCTGAGGCCTAAATATCTTCTTATTAACGCTAACCACCCCCCCAACACCCACACCCCGCCCAAGGACAGACATGAATTCTAAGACTTTAGAGCCTAAATGAATATTCATAAGCAGAACATTTCTCTGCTTGTAGCATCGAAGCCTTAGCCCCAACCCAGGCCAGCCCCGGCCCTTTATTATGCAAAGCCCTGGAGGGCCCTCTTTTGCACTCCTTCTTTGAGAGCACGCCTCAGGGCTGGATCAATGATGGGTTTCGGGGCCATGGACCTTTTCAAAGGAAAGTTTCTTATTTGAGGAGCAGGGTCCTTCTTTGGCCAAATTTCTATTCGTCAACGGAATGGGATTGTTCCTGCGAGGCTCTATTATTCTCCTCTCCAAAAAAAGGCCCCCAAAACATAAAACTATGAATGAGTGCTACTGTTTTCCCAGTTACATTAATATTAGCCCAAATGGGAAATTAGTACCTATGCACAAGAGAGACTTAGAGCTAACCTTGATATCCGCTTTGGCCATCACACTAACCAAACCAGCGTTCATGGGAACACTTACCAAGTTCACCAAAAGCCTGGTGAATATCATCCGAGCGATGATGTGTTTAATAGCTTACATCAAGATGAACCCTCTCTGGTCAGTGTGACTCCATTGTGGTCTTTATGTGTGTCCATCTCCTGCCCCTCGCAACAGTACTGAGCTAGCCTACAAGTCTGCAGAAATATTACTAGCCAAGAATACACATCTTGTTCATATAATTAGTTTCTGTCCCTAGAATCACAGAAAAGATCTATGACAGACCAATGAAAGTAAACTGCAGTCTTTGCTATGCTTGCTTCAGTTGACTGTAGGATGAAGGAGAACATAGCAATGGGAATTTTTTTTTAAAGATTTAATTAATTAATTAATTTATTTATTTATGAGAGAGACAGAGTTGGGGGAGGAGCAGAGGGAGAGGGACAAGCAGACTCCATGCTGAGCGTGGAGCCCAACACAGGATTCAATCCCAGGACCCCGAGATCATGACCTGAGCCAAAACCAAGAGTCAGATGCTTAGGGGCGCCTGGGTGGCACAGTGGTTAAGCGTCTGCCTTCGGCTCAGGGCGTGATCCCAGTGTTATGGGATCGAGCCCCACATCAGGCTCCTCCGCTATGAGCCTGCTTCTTCCTCTCCCACTCCCCCTGCTTGTGTTCCCTCTCTCTCTGGCTGTCTCTATCTCTGTCGAATAAATAAAATCTTTAAAAAAAAAAAGAGTCAGATGCTTAACCGACGGAGCCCCCCGGGGGACCCCCAAATTTCTTGTATTCCTAACATCTATTGTCTTACAGTTCCGTTTAATTGGATATTGGTAGCTTTTATTATTGAAACTTTCTATCATGCTTAATCAGTTTTGTTCTCAACTCTATGTCCGATTATTAATTTTACCAACTTTAATTTCTTGTTTTCCCCGTTTTTATTTTCTTTACTGTTTTGAAACGACCTATCTTGGACCAACCTTTTGGTGTATTTATTTTGTTTGTGATTTAGGCAGAAGCAGCCTGTTAATGGTGGGTTTCAATTATTTATATTAAATCTAGTATATTTGGTATACTTGGCCTTAATCCTTTTGAAGTATAGCAGGTGACTTTACTGTCTCTTTAGTTATACAGACTCTATTTTTCCCTTTATCTTTCAATATGGTTTGGAAGACAAAAAACCCTACTTTAAAGCCATATGGGTTCAATATCTTAAAATATCTTATAAGCACCCTGGGTGTCTTTTCCTAATCAGAAAGCTGCTCTACTCTCCTGCACAGAGGACAAAGGATACTGTTCTTTGCACTTCTTGCTCCCTACTCTAATTTCACATTCATAATTAAATTTGATATTTCTCACTTCCTCTTTCATATTTCTTTTATGCTTTCTGCGTCTTACTTTTCTTCAAATAATTACACTGGTATCAGAAATAACCCTTCCACTGGTATTCTTACTTCTTTAACAATAGTTGGTATCAATAATTATCACAGTTCATTTTTTAAATCATTATCCATTCAAATTTCTTTCTCTCATTTTAGTCTTACGCACTATATATATTGTAGCTTTGAGCGATCTTAAAAAAAAAAAAAAAGCCCCTGGCTGCCACATTTTTTGAGACTGGGCATGTCTGAGAACGTCTCTCTGGTGCCTCCCTATACAAGTGGCTTGATGTGGCCCATTATTCTTGAAGCGCTGCTTATCCCTCCCATGAAGATGTCATCATATTGTCATCTGGCATTGCTCAGTGCAGTGGAAAAAGCCCAAGCTAGTCTGATATTTTGCTCTTTGAAAATGACCTACTTTTTCTGCTTGGAAACTTGCAGAATTCTTTTTTCTCCCCCTTACAGTTTAAAATTTTTATGAAACTATGTCATGGTGTTGCTTTTGTTATTGATTTTGCCTGGGACTTTGGACATACTCCCCGTAATTTTTTCCCAATATGATGTTTCCCCTTGTTTTCTTTGACTATTGATTTTGATCCTTTTGCTTGCCCCCCCCGTTAGAAACCCCTTTTATTTGAAAATTCAATCTCTAAATATAACAACTTCTCTTGAATTATTTTCTTACTGTTTTCATTCCTTTTCAATTCAGAATATCGTAATTTGGATAAAAGGAAAGGGGTAGATGGATTTTTTAATAGAAAGAAACTACACAGAATGACAATTGTCAAATAGGGAGGCCTTATTTTAATGAATGCCAGCTGACACCTGTTGGGTTCGATCCAGAATGACGTGGGCAGCTGGGCCATTTTATCCGTTTTGCAAACAGGGTGGGGCATTTATAGATCCCTCCTTTGGTGAAGGTGGTAAAGAACTGTAACTAAACAGGAAGCAGGTGGAATCTGCTGCAGATCTCACTGCTCCACAGTCTTTGGGAAATTCTTCATGAAACCTGCAAAATACATTAGATGTAATCAGAAGACAATGGTGGGTAAGTCCTTGACATGACGAAACTACCCAAAGAGGACTCCGGAAGTTCAGCCCAGTGTGTGAAGTAGAGTGTGCAAAGAACACAGCAAATATAGGTGTGAGTCAGGCCAGGGCTTGCCATGGCATTTGTGGGGAGAGGGAGAGGTTCATCATTGTTTTCATTGTCTCATGGGTCACATGATTGCGACCTAGGGTATCCATCCAAGGGGAACAGGATCTTACCTACCTATGTGGGGATCAGGTCAAGTCCTCGATCTTGATTCTGGACCAGTGATCTGTTCAGAGCCTAGAGGCCCAGGCTAGTGGCTGAGCCAACCTGGAGGGATGAAGGGTGGCGGGAGGGCTGGCCACATGCTTCCGTGGACCGGCAGGGTGAGATGTGGGAGGTAAAATGGGAATGGTTGGGACTGGGCAGGGATTGACTGACAGAAGCACTGACTGCCTGGCCAGAAGGAGCTGGTAACAGGCGTCTTTGGGATCACTAGGGCTAGTTTTTTGAGTGTGGAAGGACTTAGCCCAACTTTCCCCTTTTCTATCTCCCTGTCAGAGCTGTTTGACAAATGCCTTTAATAAGTATATGTTTTTTCTATGTTTAGACTTCAGATCTGGCCTTTCTTCTGTGATCAACCAGCAACAGACTGGCGCTTATGAAACAGGATACTATATTTCTTGTAGGAATCTTCTTGAGGACGTTGTCAATGACATGTCTCTTTCCATTGGTTCGAGTCATATGATAAATTCTTTCAAAGAAAAGTATGACTTCAGAGGAAGTACCAGCCCCTGATGTTCCTATTTACTTCGCATTTACCAATGTTCCCAGCATATAAAATTGTCCATTCTTTGCAAACCTCAAATTCACAGAGCTCCTCTTTCTTATCTAAGATCCTTTCATTGGAAGTACAGAAAATGTAGAAATAATTTGAGCCTTGGATAAATGACTATGGAGCCTTGGATATCTAGTTCCCACAACTTTCCTGTGCACATGGTATCTTAGATGACATTGCTACATTTCTATTCATTGGAAATGCATTAAACATAACTACAGTTACTTTCATTGAGGAAAATGGTTTGCTAAGTTCATCTTTGTGTACCTCTAATTCTAAGGTCCCCACTTGCCACTAAGTTATTCGAATTCAATCTTTTTTTATATATATTTTATTCATTTTTTTGAGAGAGATAAATGAGCATGAGCAGGGGGTGGGAGGGTGAGGGCTCATCCCAGAACACAGAGATCATGACCTGAGCTGAAGGCAGACGCTCAACTGACTGAGCCACCCAGGCACCCCTTGGGTTCAACCTTTTCTAAAATGGACTTCCACCTTCCTAGGAAGCTTTTTGCATATTCCAACATTACTTCTCTGCTGTTTCCCACACTGCTACGCAACTGATTTGATGGGAAAAATTATTTTGACATCTCATCCTTAATCAGAACATTAAATTTCCTCCTAACCATAAAAAGTGGGTCTTAGGCACGTGTGCCTTGCCCTCGTACACTCATCGCCCCTTCTCCTCTAGACCCACAGTGAAGGTGTGAAATTGAAGGTACATGAGAGAGGATGGGACTGCACATTAAAAACTCGTTTACAACATCAGCCTGAGACACATGTTCCCTTCTGTCCAGAGACTCAGAGACCACTGGGCATCGCCACTGTTGACCTAAGGGAACTGTTCTAGAGCCAGGAAGGTATAGCATGTTTTTATTTTATTTTATTTATTTTATTTTTTATTTTTTTAAAGATTTTATTTATTTATTAGACAGAGATAGAGACAGCCAGCGAGAGAGGGAACACAAGCAGGGGGAGTGGGAGAGGAAGAAGCAGGCTCCCAGTGGAGGAGCCTGACGTGGGGCTCGATCCCATAACGCCGGGATCACGCCCTGAGCCGAAGGCAGACGCTTAACCGCTGTGCCACCCAGGAGCCCCTTATTTTATTTTAAAGACAAAAACAAGAGCCAAATGTCAGCCCACTCTGAGATATCATTGGCATTTATGGGAGCACTTGTCCCTATTCCTAAGGAATTCTTCTGTACTGCTTTAAGATCATCGTTGAAGGCAAAATGTCACATAATTCTGTGTCACATAATTCTGTGAAGCTCAGCAAGCTTCAGTTTGCTTCTGTCTCCAGTGGATTCACCATCACCATCTTCCCTAGCAGTGAGTGGAAGAGACCGTGCAGCAAAGATATGCCCAAATGCCAATCAAGTGACATCTCAAAGTGCCAGTCAGAATTCAGTGAGTCCTATAGCTCAGTGTCGTATGGTATTCTCTGAGATTAGACTGATCTTTGAGGAATTTGTCCCCATTTGTGCATCAGGCTCCAGTTCTCTCTCCGTGCTCAAAGCTTGTGGAAGGACACAAGCCTGTCCTCAAATTCGGAGTGGCTTCAAAGTGTCTGACAAGTGCACGTACAGCTGTTTCCTTCTGAAGATAAGACACCAGAAATTACTTAGCTCAGCCCCTCATTTGATAAATTAAAAGACTGAGGCACAAAGAAGTTCAGTAACTTGCTCAAGGTCACTACTCATTGAGCATAGAACCACTGATCTTGGTACTATACCATCTCCCAACATATCCCAGGTAGACACCTGCTTTTTTTTTTTTTTTTTTAAGATTTTTTATTTATTTATTTGACAGAGATAGAGACAGCCAGCGAGAGAGGGAACACAAGCAGGGGGAGTGGGAGAGGAAGAAGCAGGCTCATAGCAGAGGAGCCTGATGTGGGGCTCGATCCCAGATCGCCGGGATCACGCCCTGAGCCGAAGGCAGACGCCCAACCGCTGTGCCACCCAAGCGCCCCATAGACACCTGCTTTTTAAACTCATGTTAAAATTTGGACCTCTGCATATCTTCTGGCTGCCTGGCACCTTTTGAAGACTCTTCTAATGTTTGGAGAATTTCCCACCAGCAAGTCTGCACCCCTCTCCCCCCCGTCTGTCTAGCCAGAAAATGATATCCCTGCTTCCTCCTCACTAGGACATAGGCATTGGCTCTGCCCATCAGAGGACCCCATGCAAGACTTCGATCTGGAAGTAAATGAAATAAGCAGTGAGCAAATTCTTCATGTTGCCACTACTGTGGCCGCAGAGACAGCTGGCTTCCGGAGGCTGTGCTGGTCTCAAGGTGGGGCTCCTGACAGCCGCACAGCCTTGCTACTGGATGGGATTCCTGTCAGACAGTAAAAGCCCTCCAGTCCCCTGCAGTCACAGTGTAGTCTCACCTTAGTCATTAACTGGTTCAGTCCAATATAATAATAAAAATTCCAGAATCTATTCCAAGTGAAAGCTTCTTCCCTTCCCAGCTTGAGTCGGCTTCACCCCGGAAGCAGCTATCAGGGGAGGGCCTATAAAACCTTCCCGTCATCCTCCACACCCCCTCCCCTTGGCTTCCCAGATGTCAGAGTCGGCGTTAGCTTGGAAGTCACGTGTTGAAGATGGCAGAGCTTCCATTGGCCCCACTGATCTCTGAGTGATTCTGTGGAGCAGAAGTACTCTCTGCCTCCAGCTGGACTTCCCATAATAGAGAAATAAACTTCCATCATATTAAGTCCAGGGTCAGTGACCTTTTTCTGTAAAGGGCCAGAGAGCAAATACTTAGGTTTTGCAGGCTCTATGGTCTCTGCAGCAACCACTCAGCTCTGCCATAATGGTCTGAAAGCCACCATAGACACTACATACATGCATGAGTACGGCCATGTTCCATAAATAGCTATGGAAACAGGCAGAGGTTGGATTTGGCCCATGGCTGGTAGTCTGCTGGCCCCTGTATCAAGCCACTACAGTTTTGGAGTTTATACGTTATAACAGAATACTACATTAATCAATTCACTTTTCTTATTCAATCTTCTATCAACATTACCCAGTGAGGTGTCAAGCACAGAGTAGATACTCAGTGATGAATGAATGAGGAGCCTTGAAACATAGAGACTGGAGTTTTAACTACACGATGGGACAGAAGGTCATGTTTCAGGCCTGGACATGGCCAAGAACTCAATCTGAGTTCCTTGCATAAAGCTAGGAGCCACCGAGGGTTGTCTCATTCAGAAAACAAGGATATGAAAAGCCCTTCATTGGCTCTTCATTGCCCTCAACACTGGGTCCAACAACCCTGGCTTGACATTGAGGGATAAGCCTTTGGTCTTATCTCTATCCTTATTTCCCATTGCTCTTTTTTTGTTGTGTCTGAGCCCCAGGGATACCAAAGCAAGTTCCATAAAAGCCTCATGATTTCACAGATGATGTTTCCTCTGTCAAGAATGCCATTCTCTGTCTTGTTTCCCTGGCTGAATGCCTGTGTATTTTAGCTTCCCACTCTTCTCGTCCCACCTGGACTAGGAGGTGCTATTCTTCCTATGCGCTCAGCCTCCAAACCCAGCTTGCTCCTCGGTTACACACGTCCCATGCTCTGATCTACAAGGTCTCTATTTACGTCCTATACTGGGTGGGGACTAGTCTGTATTCCATAGCCCCACACCTCATGGCAGTACTTGGCACTTACCTGGTTCTCAGCAGAAACTGGTAAATGGCTCCACGAATTACTAAGAATCCAATTCCTAATGAATACAACAACTACCTGTGTGTTGAAGAATTGTTTTATTCTTACTTATGGATGTTCCATTTAAAAGCACTACGAACTAGGGGCTCCGGGGTAGGTGGGTTAAGCTTCCGACTCTTGATTTCTTTTTTTTTTTTTTAAAGATTTTATTTATTTATTTGACAGAGAGAGACAGCTAGCGAGAGAGGGAACACAAGCAGGGGGAGTGGGAGAGGAAGAAGCAGGCTCTTAGTGGAGGAGCCTGATGTGGGGCTCGATCCCAGAACGCTGGGATCACGCCCTGAGCTGAAGGCAGATGCTTAACCGCTGCGCTACCCAGGCGCCCCCTGACTCTTGATTTCAACTCAGGTTGTGACCTCAGGGTCATGAGTTGGAGCCCCAGGTTGGGCTCCACTCTGGGCGTGGAGCCTGCTTAAGATTCCCTCTCTCCCTCTCCCTCTCCCCCTGCTCATTTTTTTCTCTCCCTCTCAAAAAAAAAAATTAAAAATTAAAATAAATAAAAGCACTACTAACTAAAAATGATGCAGTGGATTTGAATTTTGAGTAGCTGGTAAAGAATGTTCATTTCTTTTGAGTCTGAAGCCAAACCATCATCAGCTCAGAGCAGCAGAAGCTCTTGGGTTTGCCCAGCGCAAAGCAAAGTGGAAACGCTCAGCTCTTAGACTATTTGGGTTCTGCTGACGGCACCTGGGTCCTCTAAAAAATACACAACTGTATGACCCAAATTTCCCAGAAAAGTTCCACTTTCAAGTGTTTGTTCCATTTTCCCCACAAATAAGCATACATTTTTTGAACCATATGTTTCTGTTTTGTTTAAGAAAATGTAAGTGTTGGGGCACCTGGGTGACACAGCGGTTAAGCGTCTGCCTTCGGCTCAGGGCGTGATCCCGGCGTTATGGGATCGAGCCCCACATCAGGCTCCTCTGCTATGAGCCTGCTTCTTCCTCTCCCACTCCCCCTGCTTGTGTTCCCTCTCTTGCTGGCTGTCTCTGTCTAATAAATAAATAAAATCTTAAAAAAAAAAAAAAGAAAATGTAAGTGTTGTTAAATATCTCATTTCAGCCCTGAGTTACCCGTATGTTAGGTTCATGATAAGCAGCCTTATATCTAACCAGGCATCTGGCCTAAAAACATTTTAGGATGTATCACTATTGAAAGAATTTAGAAATGTCACAGCACCTACAATTTTTAAAAGTTGGTATCTTCATTTGACTACATGTAAGATTTAGCTGCAATTGTTAAAGTTGTACTAGTAAAGATGAGTAAAATGCCTTCCTTAAACAGTTGGGCTTGTCAACCAGCTACGCATTTTGACCAATTGACACAAACTGGGCTGATCTTTGGCCTCTGACCCAAAATCATAATGGAATGTTTGACCTCACTTCTAGCAAAAAGGATAGGAAGAGGCTTAAGATTGAGGTATCCTCACCCCCAAATGTTGTGACCCCAGTATTCCCAGCGCTCATCTGATGGGAGCCCCAGGTCAGGATAGAAAGATGGGGCCTGGGGTGCCTGGTGGCACAGCGGTTAAGCGTCTGCCTTTAGCTCAGGGTGTTATGGGATCGAGCCCCACATCAGGCTCTTCCGCTATGAGCCTGCTTCTTCCTCTCCCACTCCCCCGGCTTGTGTTCCCTCTCTCGCTGGCTGTCTCTCTCTCTGTCAAATAAATAAATAAAATCTTTTTTAAAAAAAAAGAAAGAAAAGAAAGATGGGGCCTATTTGGAGAGGGGGAGATTGTGGCTTCTGTTCATTTTGCTGCCTGCTGTGGGGGCTGTGACTGCTTGCCCCCAGGAAGGGTCAGCAGCAGAAGAGAAGGAAGCAGAGAGAGGACCTGGACCCCACAGGGTAATCCATTCAGGAACAGAATCGAAGTTTGGAGACACTCCCACCAGCCCCTTTCCCTTTCACACACACCCTCCCTTCCTCTTCCTGGAGCCATCCAGCCTGTGAAGCCCTCCCTGCCTGTTCTGGGCTCTTCCGGTGGAGCAGTTGTGACCTTCAGTGCCAAACACATGCTTGGCAGGGTGAGGTGTGAGACAGGCAGGTGCAGCAGCCCTGGAGCTCGCACTCCGACAGGCTTTCACCACAACCTCTAGATGGCAGGTTGGAGCAGGTGGGTCCTAAAGGGAACGGGGCCTTGTCTGAACAGATAACAGGATGGATGAAGGATAGACATACATTTATTTATTTATTTATTTATTTATTTATTTTAAAAAGATTTTTAAAAAAATCTATTTAAGAGAGAGAGAGAGCACGAGCGGGGCGAGGGGCAGAGGGAGAGGGAGAAGCAGACTCCCTGCTAAGCAGAGACCCCCCAACAGGGGTCTCTATCCCAGGACCCTGGGATCTGACCTGAGCCGAAGGCAGACGCTTAACTGACTGAGCCACCCAGGTGCCCCAAAGATAGGCATTTAGCTGAACCATATGAAATTGCCAGGTATGTAGCCAGATAGATAGACACAAACATAGATATGATTGATGGATAGAAATATGTATAGGTAGGTAGATATAAAAACAACGATAGAGGTGGCGAGCTGGGTATGTACAGATCAATTACGATACTTATTTTCACAACACACCAGTTATTTGAGGCACATGTGCCTCTTTCTAGTAGCAAAGGATGGTCTGAGGGAGATCAAGGACAAAAGAATGAGATGGGCAGAAGTCTATGGGAACCATATCAGCACTCATGACAGCTGATCCATGCCACAAACCCTATTCTTTTTTTTTTTTAAGATTTTATTTATTTATTTGACAGAGAGACAGCCAGCAAGAGAGGGAACACGAGCAGGGGGAGTGGGAGAGGAAGAAGCAGGCTCCCAGCGGAAGAGCCTGACGTGGGGCTCGATCCCAGGACTCCGGGATCATGCCCTGAGCTGAAGGCAGACGCTTAACGACTGAGCCACCCAGGCGCCCCCACAAACCCTATTCTTAACCTGCTCTCACTTCAAACTTTACAGCAAAATCTCTAATAGAACAGAACTGTTGGTAATTGAATTGTACAAAATTGTATATACCACTTAAGAACAAATAGGATATTTTATTTTAAAATAATCCATAAGTATATCTTAACATTTTATAAAACAGCTCATAAATGTGATGGCTTATAAACCCGCCCGAGCTAATCTGGCCCCGTGGGCTCGTTATTATTTATCACTTTCCCCCAAAGTGAAATATAAGGAGTATTCCGGGCCATTAGTTAAGATGTATAAACAATTGATAACAGCCCTCTCTCATGGAGTTTCCTCTAAACACTGTATAAACATGATATGACCGGAATCAAGACACAGGGGAATTTCTTTTTGGTCAATGGTTCCTAATGATGTAAGTATTAAACCCAATCAATTCACTCTCTTTCCATATCTACTTTCTACAATTTATCAGCAGGACAAACAAAAAAGCTCGCCCATACTTCCAAGAGCCCAAGACCATGCAACCTTTAAGAATGATTTACCATCTTCATCTCTAGCAGTTTTGACTTCAAAGTCAATTGCCTCAGAGCACCGAATCTGAGATCCAACGTAAACCAAAAGACTCAACATTTGCAGCCATGCAATATATATCACAACGAACTCCTCCATTCATACCCGGCTATTCTTTGGCTCTGGGAGGATGGCTTTGGTTTCTTCTCTCTCTCTTTTTTTTTTTTTAAGATTTTATTTATTTATTTGACACAGAGAGAGAGACAGCCAGTGAGAGAGGGAATACAGCAGGGGGAGTGGGAGAGGAAGAAGCAGGCTCCCAGTGGAGCAGGGAACCCGATGTGGGGCTTGATCTCAGGACTCCGGGATCACACCCTGAGACAAAGGCAGACGCTCAATGACTGAGCCACCCAGGAGCCCCAGCACTTATAGATTACAATGACACGTTTAGAGAACTTGACTCCTTGATGTGTACTCTGAACTTGGTCAGGATGGACGATTTTCCTTAGGTGAATAACCAGGTCTTTGAATTCTCTTTCAGAGCCAGATTTCCCAGCTGCAAATGGGTGCTACCAAGCCCCATCAGAAAGATGGAGGAGAGAAAAGTGACTCCAACTGCAATACCAAAGAATGAAGTGCCACCACTTTCGCCCACCAATCCACAAGAAACAACAACAGCAACAACCTACAGCTACCAGAGTTTTGTAAGCAGGTCCAATCCACGCATCTGCATTTCCTTTGCTACTAAGGTAAGGTAACTTTTTAACTTTTCAACTGTAAAGTAGAGCACCCATATGGAAGAGAGCCCCGTGCAAAAATGCACAGCCAGAACCATGAATAACCAAGATCAAGACTCAGACAGCTACCACCCGGGCCAATAAGCATCCATCGCCAGCACCCGAGAAGCCCTTGAATCTTCCCTCCTAAACACGATGCACCCTTTTCCCCACTACCACGCCCTCCGTATTCTGACTGCAATGGCAGCCACTGCCTTGCTTCTTTTTATATTTCTACCACCCAAGCACTCAGTGCGTCCCTAAATACGCTGGTTTCGTTTTTGCCTCTTTTCTTTTACCTTCACATACATGGAATCGTATAGTACTTACCCTTTTGTGACTGGCTATTTTGACTCAGTGTTACATTTGAGAAAATACAGAGTCCATGTTACTGTATGTTCTTTCCTTGTTAAAGAACAGTCCGTGCTCATCTCATTTCTTTTCATGTCTGTGCAATGTGCCATTATATGGCGAGACCACCATTGGTTTATACAATCTACTATTGAGGACGTGGGATTGTTTCGGTTTAGGCCTGCCACAAACGAAGCTACAGGTACCTTTCTGTTGTTTATGTACCTGGAAGTGGAATCCCTGCTCCGTAAGGAGTGTTCAGTGTTGGGGGACAATGCCATACTGGTTTTCGTGGTGGCGGCATCAATTTAAATTGGCCCAGGTGTGTATTTGCACTCTGGTTGCTCCACCAACGCTTGATCTTATCAGTTTTTGTTTAACTTTTATCTCGCTGTGTTTTTCATTTGAGTTTTCCCAATTACCAGTGTGGCTGAGCCCCTTTTCGTATGTTTGTGGGTCATCTGGAAATCCCAATTTGTAAAGTGTTGGAATCTTTTGCCCATTTTCTTTTGAGTTGGTTGTTGGTTGCGTTTTCTCCCACTCAGCGGCTTACTTTTTTACCCTCTTACTAGCGTCTTTTTTTTTTTTTTTTTAAAGATTTTATTTATTTATGTGACAGAGAGACAGCCAGCGAGAGAGGGAACACAGCAGGGGGAGTGGGAGAGGAAGAAGCAGGCTCCCAGCAGAGGAGCCTGATGTGGGACTCGATCCCGGATCGCCAGGATCACGCCCTGAGCCGAAGGCAGACGCTTTTAACGACTGCGCTACCCAGGCGCCCCTTACTAGCGTCTTTTGATAAAAAGAAGTTCTTACTTTTAATGTAGTCAAATGTATTACTCTTTTCTGTATGGCTGGTATTCATTCCTCTAGCCCATTAAAGAAATCTTTCCCTACCAGGAGATCATGAACACGTTCTCCTATATTATGTGCTAGAAGCTTTATTGGGCTTTGGTCTAGTTGTCCTGGAGAACCCTGATTTTAAACCGATCAAGAAGGAACACAGGTCTTACTGCTCTCCTCCCAGAATGCTCCTGGGCTCCTTATGCAAATGAACTCGCTCTCTGGGCCCCAGCAAACTCCCCGTTCTACATATCAGTACGTTCTCACGTACACCCACCTGAAGGCGACTCTCTCTCACTCTCTTTCTCTCTTCTCTCCCCTTCCCCCACAAACGTTTCCCACCTCCTGGAGACTGACTCGTATTTCTCCAGCGGCTCGCCACCCTCCTCTTGTTAGAGCAGTCTCCTCTTGTTTCAGAGTTCTGCACATTCACCCTTTACCCTCACGCTGAGGCAGAGCCCCATAGCCCCGCAACAAGATCCTTGCTTCCTGAGAGACTGAGGGGAGGAGTTACAAGTTCTATTGTTGTTTGGGACCTCACTTGGCTGTACCATCCAATCCCAGGACCCAGGGTTTATTTCATCTTTAACTTTTTTAAATCATAGGAAGAGAGGGCTAACATTCCTTTTCCTGACGTCAGGGGGCGCACTCACCACTGGTCTGTCCACGGCTCTACTGTTCTTCCACTTATTTATTTACTTCCTTATTTACTCCCCAACCTCCACTCCCATTTCCCTCCCCTCAAAGGATTCCATTCTAATAGACTCGATTTACAGCTCTTGATTTGTATACATTCTTATTAAAATCTCTATTGTCACTTTCTGTGCGTACCTTTTTATTACATAAACGATCCTGTGATAGGGATCGCGCTCTGCTTCTCACTCTGCTCAGCTCCGTGCGTTCATATGTGGCTGGGCAATATCTCTGCGACTCACTGCATTTCACTGCATTTTCCTGCAAGAACCATAGCTTCTCCATGTGCTGCCTTATGGGGCAGAAAAGTCAAGATAGGGCTGGGACATCTTGTGTTAAAAACAATGAGACATTCAGATTTCCGTGTAATTCTAGAAAAGCAAGGAGGCCAGCCTTAAGGAAGAGGACTCACCCACCCTTGTCTAAAAAGCCCAGTGTGAACAAGGCCACTCCGACAAGCGGTCAAGAAGAATCTTGACTTGCCAGTGATCTTCCTCCAGTCTAACTCCAAAGAGTCCAGAGTACTTAAGAGAATCCCAGAAATGAAGTTATGTAAATTTTAAAGTAATGTGATAATAACTAAACAGATAAATAAATCGAGGTGCTGTGCATGAGAACGCAAGGCCTGCCGAGAACTGGTATGTGCTGTTCCCATGGCAGGGGAAGTCAAGGGCTTTGGCGTTTGCAGAAATGAGAGATGGCAGGAAAGATTTTGGCAGAGACTGAGATGTGGCACGCTTAGCTCAGATGTGCATGGTTCACGTCTGTGCCCACACCTGTGGTCACAGGCTGTGGTGGCACCAGCGGGAGTTTCATCTTTGGACAGCCTTGGCAGAACCAGCTGTTCTCACCATGTCAGGGAGGAGAGAGGAATGTTCCCTCCCACAGGCTAGTCACAGAAGGAGCTAGTCACTTATCTTCTTCCTTCGTGGGTTCTAAGCACCTGAGAATTACACGGAAGGAGACAGACAGAATCAAAGCCCAGGTCACCTTCACACTGTTAGTGCTGATTTGGAGAACGAGGCTTGCTACCACCTCCTCTCGAAACTGAAGGTAAGTGGCAGAGTAGAGCTGACCTGATGTACTTAGCAAGTTTCACGTAAAATGTCTTTTTTCCCAGAGCAGAGACCTGGATGGACAGGGCAGAAGCCAGCCCTGCTTGCTAGAGACTAGAGACATCACTTGACATCTCGGTGTAGGTGGCCTGAGGGAAGGAGACAGGGCACACTGCCTTGCTTTGTAAGCCGCCATCGGTAACGGGCCCCCATCAGCTGAGCTATTCCTCGGACTATAGGGAGAGGTACTAAGGCAGTGGAGTGAAGGCTGGATGTTTCCCCACCAGCACTTCTGAAAGGGCTAAACTATGTACAAAGGGTCCTCTTCTATGAGCAGAAGCAAGAATGTGTAGAAAATATAAGAAAGGTTCCTCTTGCAAAAGTCTTCGAGGTCCATGGATCTCCTTGGGAGCTTATGGGGCAAAGCCAAAGAAATAATGATTTGTGACTCTTATTTTTTTTTTTTTAAGATTTTATTTATTTATTTGACAGAGATAGAGACAGCCAGCGAGAGAGGGAACACAAGCAGGAGGAGTGGGAGAGGAAGAAGCAGGCTCATAGCAGAGAAGCCTGATGTGGGGCTCGATCCCATAACGCCAGGATCACGCCCTGAGCCGAAGGCAGACGCTTAACCGCTGTGCCACCCAGGCGCCCCGTAATATTGCAAGTTCTGATGCCCCCCATGTGGGTGTGGGATTTCCCACTTCTCGTTTTCAGGCATGCCTCGTAACCATGGTGACCCAATGCTTCATGGCTGCGACCCTGGGATACAGACTGCCCTTTCCTGAGCCTTGAGATACCAACCAGGGGAAAGGTGATGAAACCTCTTTGCCTAGTTGGATGGACCCCTGAGCCCCTAAAACGTCAGGCAGAGACCGCCTACCCATTCGTTCCTTCGTGAGCTGCCTAAGGGATGGCATGATTTCCATTCTCTTGAGAAGGATCATGAGTGCGTCTTGGAAGCTCATCTGGAAAGCAACATTCGTGGACACTCACTTGTTTGCAGAACCAGAGAGGAAATTCATGGCAGATATCATCTCCCCCTCTCCCCAGAGCCCTAGGAGCAATGTCCTTGGAGCAGGACCGAAATAGATAGACTAGGCAACTGGGCAGGCAGTGGAGCCCAGGAGAGCTGCCACCTTGTAGAACTAGTGAGGAAATGGCCAATTTCTGAGACAGAAGAGGAAAAAAAAACGAGAGGCAGTGAGTGTGGAGGCTGCATGGAGGCCATGACCGGAAGAGAACTCTCGACGAGCCTACTGAGTATTCGAGTATGTGGAGAGCAGCAAGGATCGGCACGGTAAATTCTCAAATGCCCAAAAAGGCAGGAAAATAAAAACCTCAGCGTGTGCACTGATAATAAAAAAAACCCTTCAGAGGCACAGGAGACAGGGACCCTGCGGGAAGGAGGGAGCCATTATAGCGGCCCTAGGATAGAGATAGGAGAGCCTGAGTTTGTTGGATGCTTTTGCGTTGTCGTTAAAACTGCAGAAAAGGGAAAAGATGGTTCGAGGAAGGAGGTGCCCAGCCGGGGTGGGAGAGGGTAAGATCCCCAGGGGATATGGAAGGGGTCCCTGGGAGAGGAAAGATACACCTATTCCACCGATGCCTTCCAGGGAAGAAGAGAGCAAATGACAGTACACCTTGGACAGAGTCTGGAAAGTTGACAGGTGGCATCTTCCTGTCACCGTTCTCTCTGTGAACTATGCAACAAGGTTACTGCTTAGGGTGGACAGAAGTGAAGCTGTGGGGAAGTGGTGGCAGTTTAAAAGAGCCATTGGGGAAAACAGTGAAGGACCTGAGGGACTAGGCCAGGCAAGGGCAGGGTGTGAGGGAAGCGTCACAGTGTGGCATTGAGGCCAAGTGGTGGAGCTGGTGATGTGAGCTCAGGGGAGGAGGTGGACAAGGGCTGGAGTGTCACAGCGACTGGACCGGAAGAGCAAACCCTGTGTGTGATGAGGCTGAGGGTCTGAGCCACTGCCCTTTGAGGGCCCCAGATTTCCCTCACGTTGTCTGCTCCCTGACAGGAACCTGGTTCTGAGAGAAGCCATCACCTCACAACGTGGCAGGACTGAGTGGCACATGCCAGAGGGAGCTGGAACTGAGACCATTGTGACCCGGAGGTGAGAGGACCAGAAACACTGAGTGAGTCTCACAGAGGCCAGAGAAGAGGGCGTGGGGGTTATCAATCCAACCCCTTATATGACAGCTGAGGACACCGAGGCCCAGAGAGGGAAAGACAGCGGCAGAAAGGGACCCTTGGCAGATGGCCCATTCCTAAACCAGGATTATTCCTATGGCTCCCAGGTGGGACAGTGGGGAGGGAGACAACCGGCTGAATCTCCTCTTAGAGCCACCAGCCTTCCGAGGGGCAAGCTCCTGGACCACTGGGCATGACGTTTACCGGCCCACCCCCCAACTCCTGAGGCAAAAAACTCTCTTCTCCTGCTTCTCAGGATGCTCCGTGCTGGTGACAAACATGGAGGAAGGACGTCCAGGAGGTGGGGACAGTGGAGGACGTGGACCACAGGGATGGCGTTTGTAGGCGAAGCAGCTGCTTGTATGTGCCAACCTCAGAAGAAGCCAAAGTTAAGAGTTTCAAAGCAGGGGCGCCTGGGTGGCACAGCGGTTGGGCATGTGCGTTCGGCTCAGGGCGTGATCCCGGCGTTATGGGATCGAGCCCCACATCAGGCTCCTCCGCTATGAGCCTGCTTCTTCCTCTCCCACTCCCTCTGCTTGTGTTCCCTCTCTCGCTGGCTGTCTCTATCTCTGTCGAATAAATAAATAAAATCTTTAAAAAAGAAAAAGAGTTTCAAAGCAAATCTGTAGCCAAAAAACAAGAAAAAAAAAGACCAAATAGATTTCGGCTCAGTAACTGCCCAGTGGCAACTCTGTCCCATAACCTGTCAGGCCCTACGCGAGAGCTGTCTCAGAGTTCTATCTGTCAACTAGCACCTGGGGCTGTGACCCCCTCCTAGAGGCCCAGTCTTTGTTCTATCCAATCACCGTCTGGTTCCCGGGGCAAAACGTGGTAACTCCATCCAGAGCCACAGCCTCCAGGCCTGGTGGGGGACGTCAGAGCCTCACGGAGAAGTCGGCCACCACAATGTTCCCCTGATGATGTAGCCGGTGCCTGGAGAGCCGAGGAAGGGAAGGGCGAAGTCCCCCACGGTCCTCTGACTGCCCTGCCCCCACGGAAGGAGGACAGAACTGAGGTCTTGGTGCCTGCGCTGATGAACTCTGACCTCTGGCCCTGCTAACTTGGCTGGAGGCCCAGCATCCCCTCCTCCCCTGGATCCCACCTCCCAGGCCCCTCGAGGGATACAGTGGGGCCCGTCCTGCCCTCCAGTTCCCAGCTCCCCAGCTGTGCAGCCGCAGACACAGTGAGAGGAAGGGCCCATGGACACGGCTGCAGCAGAGAGTGCTGTCTCCTCTGGGGAGACCACCTATCACGGCCATCCAGAGCGATTTTTTAAAGAGTTTTGCAAAGCCGGATCACCTTCAACCTGAAAAAATTCAGAGCCTCAGTACTAGATAGATTGTGAAGGGGCAAAAGGGAGGCCGCCCTTGACAGGTGGGTGGTCCTGTACAGAGAAGCGAGAAGCGGCTGGTCTCCGCGTCTGCAGGCCTGGGTCTCAGCATGGGCAGCCTGAGTGTGTGTGTCTCGGGCAGCGTGGCCTGGCTGGGAAAGGCACACGGTGGGTGGCCTGGGAGCTCCTGAATCCTCAGCGTGAGGCTGGGGATCACCTGCATGCCCTTTGGTGCCAGCTCCACGGCCAAGGACTGGGTAAACAGCGGGCGGTTTTGCAGGTAGTGCCCGCCGCTGGCATCTGGGAAGGAAAAGCAATCAGGAGAAGTGCGAGGCAGGTGGGAGGAGGGGCTGCCCTCCTGGGCTTCGGAGGATGGACGTGGTTCCTCCTGCCCCCACCCCCCCAGACGCGTCTTCCACTCTGCCCTGAGGAACAAAATCTGTGCAGGAGCTGGAGGAAGCCGTGCTTAAAGAAAAGTCAGGCAGGCAGAGGCCGCGTCTGCCCGTGCTCGCTTGACCCAGATAGAGGAGCTTCTGAGCCAGGTCCGGAAACTGGCCAGAAAGTCCCTGAAGCCAGGTTCCTGCTGTACCGTGGACGGGCCCACCTCGGTCGGTCTCCATTTCCTCCCTGGCACGTGGAGTGTAGACGCTTTGCGACAGTCAGAGGGGTGTCCTGTAGGGACACTGAGAGCCTGTGCTGCCCCCTGGTGTGAATTTTATTTTATTTTCTAACTATTTTCTTTTTTGATTCCCGCCCCCCCCCCCCCCCCCCCCCGGTGTGAATTTTAAAAAGAACTCTCTGGTGAGCTGCTGCAGCCCCACGGAAGCCTGACTTGGTGAATACAAATGTCGAAGGCTTCTCCTTCCTCCAGGCTTGGCAAGCAGAGCACGAGCCGGATTTCAGCCCTGACTTGTCTCTGGATCCGATGCCCTTGCACAGTGAACAACCTTACAGTTGTATGCGGTCGCCCCGGGGTTGTGGGCACTGAGCGAGACAAAGGCAATGAGCATAACTGTAAATGTGGACAGGATGGCGTGCAATGCTGTGCATTTGAATTTTATTATCACACAGGATCAATACTCACTTCCCCTACGCCACACCGCACCGCCCTTTCCGAGCTGCGCACTCACCGCTGAGGGGGCGCGGACAGCAGCAGTGGCAATCAGTGCCACAGAGCCCTCCCTGTGAGGGGACAGACAGGTGTGACCAGGTGGAAGGTAGGCACAACCGAGAAGCCACACGCTTCCAGAAAAAGGGCTTCCAAGTGCTGAGGAGGCAGAACTGAAGCATAAGGAGGGAAGGGAGAGTGCAGACAGTGCCGGGGCTCCTGGGCGGTGCGGCCACGGTCTCCCCTGCTGGGAACCCCCAGGACTCGCTGGAACAAGTCACACAGGCAAAGATCAACCAGCAGCTAGCTCTCTGGAGACCCGGGAGCTTGGAGCGGGCCAGGTGCAAGGTCGGAGCAGCCCCTGGGGAAGGCCACTCCCAGAGGAGGGAAACGCGTCTAGAGGCACCTGAGTTCCAAAGCGAAATCTAGAGCAGGAGCCAGAGCGGATGGCTGACTCAGGAAAAGATGAAGTGCAGGAGGCGGGAGAAAGCTGGAGAGTGGGGGGAGGGCCCGAGGGGCTTCCTCTGGCCTCGCCGGAGGGGTCAGCGCTCTGGGTTATCCCGCCAGGCCCTGGTCTCGCACAGCGGCTTCTGCCACTCTCAAGGACAGAGCACATCAGAGGTCCTCGGTGGGTTTGGAATCCACCCTCCACATTCGCTCCGAATGTTCCCTTTCACTGTGTTGGCCGCATCCCCCGGGGACCAGGTAGCCAGAAGATGGGGTTCAGGAGGCAACAGGAAACGGGCTGGCATCCAGAGCACGCTCCTACCTACTGCCCTTGGGATACCCCACTTAGGCGCCCCTTCTCCAAGTGTCCCCGTGGCGTAGGGCAGAGCAAGGCAGTCACTCCAACTCTAGGGGCCCTCCCTGCCCCTCCACCCTCTTCTCTATGTAGGGCAGCAGCCGGCTCAGCAGCAGGGCCGGGCCTTCACCTTCGTGTGTGGGATCTGAAATCAGAGCAGCTGTCAGGGACCCCGGTGCCTCTGCTGGCCTGCAGTCCCACAGGCCGGAGTGGCTTTGGAGGGGAGCTGGGGATGTGCACTGCTCTTCTCTGTGTGACCCCAGGGTGGAGGAGGAGAAGGGGTCTGAGGGGCCTGCTCTGCCCAGTACTTAGCCTAAGAACCCCCTCACCGTCATTCGCTGCCCAGATCCTCCGCAGGGCACGTCACTCTCCAGAAAAGCACAGCAGTGAAAACAGGATCTGGAGAGGACGCGAGGAAAGCTGGCGCACTGGCGAGAGTGCGAAGTCACACTGCGTAAACACCAGCTCCTTGTGGGGCACTGTTCAGGGGTGATGCTGAAATGCGAGTGTCCTGTAGAAGCTGGTGGCTGGGCTGGGGAGGGGGAGCACGGAGCGAAGCCGGGAAGGCCAGGGAATGTGAGAACTGAACAGAGAAGGTGGGGCAGGGTCTCCAAGGACAGACGGCAGGGGCTGGTCAGCGGAGGGAGACTCCATGAGAAGGGAACGGCTCACCCTGAGCACAGACCCATCTCTACTGACAGCATCAGGAGAGGTGGCGGGTCAGGACTGTGCAGACCCCTCTCAGGGGGCCTTCAGAACAGCAGGGCAGGAGGACAGGGGCAAGAGGACCCCCTAGAATGTCTGGTGGATTCCAGCTGGGACGGCAAGTCTGGATGGGGTCCCTCCTCTCAGCTGTGTCTGTGGGCAGGTGAGGCATCTCTGGGATAGCCGGACTGAGGGGATCAGAATGGGTGCCCGTGAGTCCTGACTGGGACAGCCTCAGAGCCCTGAGCCAGCAGAGAAGCTCTAGCCCAGATCTGGGGCTTGGAGTAGGGCTCCAGTAGGGCTCCAGCCCAGTAGGACTGACCCAGGTGTGCTCCGCCCAATGGAACCAGCGGCTGTGGCCCGAAGGTACACGGGTGGCAGCTGGAAACACATACAGGTGTCTCCATGAGCAGAGATGGGAGGCAAGGAGAACCTCACAGCTCCCTGCTCCTGGGGCCTCACCTTGTCCCACACCCGCTTATGGCCCCCAGAGGGCTCCCCACTGGGGTACTGACGTCAGTGTTGCATACAAGGAAGTCGACGCCCCCACAGTGCTCCACGGCCTGGGGGAGGCAGAGGCAGCACAGAGGGTGAGGAGGAATCAAAGCAGTGGACCAGAAACCTTCTCCTTCCCTCCACAGTCATCTGGGAAGGCTCCCTGCCGGATGGGTCCTGGAAAGCGGAGCAGCATTTCTGGAGGCTTCACTGGGGCCCCAGGCTGATTTCTCTCACCCTCAGACTTACCTGGGAGAAAAATGGACAGTGCCCAAGTCACAACCTTGCACTTGACCTGAGCTCAGTGCTCCCAACCCTGTTGGGCTCTCTCTTCTCTCCCCCTTTGTACTTCCAGGCCCTCCCTCATCTGAAAATCGTCACTCTCCAAGCCCCACATACCTGGAGTCTCTTCTCTGGAAAACAGATCTGGACAGTTCCCGCTCCCACAGTGGCCACGATGGGCTCCCCAGCCTGGTGTCTCCTTGTTGGAGTCCACAGATCTGCCTATCACGGGCGTTATCTCAGCGTCCCTGGGCGTCAAGCGTCGGTCCCTGCAGGGTCCCCCAGGGGCAGAGCCACAGCTGTGGTTAGGAACGTGGGGTTGGGAGTCAGGCAGATCCTGGTTCAAAATGAACCCTACCGCTCAACCTCTCCAGGTCTGTTTCCCACCGTAAAGCTGTTATAACAACATCGAGTGCCTCACATCCTAATGTGACAGGGTGTTAGTATATGCCTGGCACAGAGTAAATATTCCAAAATACGTTAAGGAGAGGAGCATTTTAACTTCCAGCCCTCCTCCCCTGGGCTGGGTCTGGATGTTCTCATCTCAACCCCCACCCCTCTGGGCCCCTCACCGTGGCCGCCAGCCGCTCCCGGTCCTCGGCCTTCCCCACGTGGCACACGGTGCCCGTCACGCTCAGCCCCTCCCCCTGCAGCACGGCCACTGCCCGGTCCACGTTCTGCTGTTGCTGGCTGCTGATGACGACGTGGGCCCCGCCTGGGCCAGACGCTGGGCGATGGCGAAGCTCCTCCCCACCATGCTCCTGGGAGCCTGATGGTAATACATTCCCCCATGTCCCAGCCTCCAAATCTCTTGCGCAGGAATGGTGAACTAACATTTAGGGAGCACTACTATGTACCAGGCCTAAAACGTTGTCCTGTGACCCACTCTACCATAAAAGTGTTATCATCCAGTCACATTTTACAGAAGTGGTTAAGTCAGGTCACACATTGCCCACGTTAATAAATGTGGAGCCCACATTCAAATCCAGGTCTTGGATTTGAGAGCACCTGCTCTCTCCACCTTCTTACTTTGCTCCTGGGAAACAGGAGAGTCCGATGACAGAAGCTCACCCTTAGAAAGACAACAGTTACCAGAGCTGGGCAGCGGGATGGGGGATTGGACAGGGTATGGGAGAAGGGAATTGATGGCAGAGCCCCCTCTGTGTTGGGGATACCATGTCCTTTGGCACGTGCCAGCTGGGGACACCCATGTACTCACCGCTCTGTGGGCCCAGGGGTCATAGCCACTTTATCAGCCAGCGCACCACTCCTGTCCGCCCTGCTGCTGTGCATTCTCACCGAGAGAGGCCCCAAGGAGCAAGGAAGACCCCTAAAGTCCATGACACAGCCCCAAGCATGGTGGCCAACTGTCAGGCCTCCCTCTTGCTGAACTCGACCCTAGGAAGACAACTGGTATGGTGGAAGCTATGGTTCCACGTATCCTTTATGGTGGCATCTCTGTGGCATCTCTGGTGGATGTCCTAACATCGCTTCGGTCTCACAGGGAATGTGCAGTTTTCCTCCACCCCTTCCCCAGGCCAGCTTCCCATTTCACAGCGGGTCACTCCATCATCACAGCAAACACAGTCACACCGAAGCGGTTCCTGTTTAGAAGATCACCAAAGTCAGGGGCCTGGTCGGGGTTGGGGGGGTGCTCAGTTGGTGGAGTGTCCAACTCAATCTCAGCTCAGGTCTTGATCTCAGGGCTGTGAGTTCGAGGCCCACGTTGGGCTCTACGCTGGGTGTGGGGCCTGCTTAAAAAAAATAAACAAAAATCGCCGAAGTCCCATGCAAGGAGCAGTCCTCGCGTCTCCATTCCTTGCCTCCTTCATCCATGTCCCTTGTTTCTGCTTATGTCTAGTCTCCGTCCCTCCCTTTATATTTATATTGTACAGATACCACCATAGCCCTAGTCTACATTTTCTCCTCGGTTTACGGCAACCTTCTCTGCCCTCAGTCCTCGCCTCACTCTGGACCCAGACGTGTCTTCACTCTGGGCCTCATGGGCCACGTTATCCCCTCCTCTCAGATGGCTCTCATCCAGCGTGGACAAAGCCCAGCAGCTCCCCTCTGGCTTGGAGACTTTCCCAGGGGGGCTCCGGCCGTCCTGAGCCCTCTCCCCCTGCCGACCCCAGGCCGTGGCGTAGGAACAGCTTGGGCCCATCTGTGCCAAGATCCCACTGGGAGTTTGCCATGCTTCTCACAGCCTCATCTCAAAACGAGTCTCCCCCCTAATGCAGCCCTGGTTCTGCCTCCTGTCCTTCCAGCATCTCCTGCCTTCTGGAGAAGATTGAAAAGTAGTAATAAGGATGATAATAGCTCCCTGCTACGGAGCGTTTCTGTGGAAGGGGCTGTACTAAGCATTCCACGTGCACTGTCTTCTGTCATCTTCGCCTTGCTCCCGTGAGGCAGACACTGTTATTTTCACTCTCATTTCAAAGATGAGGCTACAGGCAGTCAAGCTCTCCAAGCCGTAAGGGGAGGAACACTGGCTCAGCCTGAGGCCAGTCAGAATTCAGGTTCAGTACTTCCTTCCTCAAACTCCTGGCTGTGGAACCCTTGGGTGACCTTTCCTGAAGCCCCACAAATGATCTTTCTATCCTCATTACCCTAAGAAGTCACTTACCTTTGACCTGTAGGGCACTTGTGGGTGAAACAATGTATAAATGAAAATAATTATAAAAATTCATTAAAAGCCTTGCTATTTCTAAAATCTATTTAAACTGTTCATTCGTTTGAACAAGCATCTTCTCGTTTGTACCTTTCCCTCCTGCCTCTTCCTAAGCCAGGCTTGTGCTCAGCCTTCAGTCTGTGAGGTTCATCAGGGGGTGCCTGGGGACAGAAAACACAAAGCTTCTCTCTGCCCTTGGGACATGGATGTCCTCACTTTGGGAAACCATCCCATAGGAAGTGATCAATGACAACGTGATGATCAGTAGTCAGATGTCCAACTGTCTGATGTAAGGACGGAGCGTGGTCCCTCAGGAATGGAGGGTGAGAAGGACCCTATGCATGAAGAGGTTTGAGCAAGAGGAGGATGTGTTTTGGTGGACAGGGCTGTGGGGCCCTCCACGCGCTGGTCACTTGTGGAACGGTGAGGTGGGAACACGCAGCGGCTAGAACAGAGGGGTGGGTGCTGTGGGCTGAATGTTTGTGTCCCCACAAGGCACATGTTGCAACCTACCCGCAGTGCGATGGGATTAGGATGTAATGCCTCTGGGAGGGGCTCAGGACTGGATGAGGTCCTAAGGGTAGAGCTCTCGAGAACGCAATCAGTGCCCACATGAGAGTCACGAGGGAGCTTGCTTGCCCTCTCTGCTGAGGATGCAACCTGCCAGCAGTCTGCAACCCGGAGGCAGGCCCTCGCTGGAGCCCAACCAGGCTGGCACCCTGATCTCAGACTTGCAGCCCCCGGGATGGTGAGAAATAGATTTCTGCTGTTTGTAATCAGTTCCGTTTATGGAATTTTGTTACAGCAACTCGGACAGACGAAGGCACGATCCTGGTCAGGAAGTGCGGATCTCCTTCAGTGAGATAAATGACAAATCATCATACTCAAAATTTATTCTAGGTCCCAGTTAATGGAAGTGGCTAACTGCCACTTGCGCAAACCTCTTCTTCTATTGTCCATCTTTTGTTTTGTTTTGTTTTGTTTTTTGTTGTTGTTTTTTTTAAAGATTTTATTTATTTATTTGAGAGAGAGAGAGACAGCCAGCGAGAGAGGGAACACAAGCAGGGGGAGTGGGAGAGGAAGAAGCAGGCTCATAGCGGAGGAGCCTGACGTGGGGCTCGATCCCATAACGCCGGGATCACGCCCTGAGCCGAAGGCAGACGCTTAACCGCTGTGCCACCCAGGCGCCCCATATTGTCCATCTTTTATACAGTTAGTTTTCTTCCATATTCTGGGTGGTCTGCCCCAGTCTTTGACAGCGCTCTTGAGACCCCTGCACAAGTGGAGAGTTATACTTGTAGTAGGATAAGTTCATTGTTTGAAAACGGTCGTGGGGCCTCACTCTTGGCTGCCCGGACAAAGAGCCAGCTGGGACCAGGGACTCCTCCTTCTCCCAGGGGGAAATGTACGATATTTTCTGACACCGAATGTGTGGCTTTTTCCAACCCCAAATAGTTGTCATTTCCCACACCAATTCTCCAGTTCTCTGACACCAACTGGGTGTCCAGCAATTCAATCCACTTTGACACTAACTGGAGTTAGCACAGACCCTACAGGTTAAGGACTCAGCCCCACACGTCTGCCCACTTCAGACGCTGGCTACAAAGAAAGGACTCAAGAATGACTCCGGGGGGATTGCCTGAGTGGCTCAGTCGTTAAGCGTCTGCCTACGGCTCAGTGTGTGATCCCGGTGTTCTGGGATCGAGCCCCACATCAGGCTCCTCCTCTATGAGCCTGCTTCTTCCTCTCCCACTCCCCCTGCTTGTGTTCCCTCTCTCGCTGGCTGTCTCTCTCTCAAATAAATAAATAAAATCTTAAAAAAAAAAAAAAAAAAAAAGAATGACTCCAGGGGTGCCTGGGTGGTTCAGCCGGTTGGGTGTCTGGCTATTGATTTTGGCTCAGGTCATGGTCTCAGGGTTGTGGGATGGTGCCCCGCATACACCTCCATGCCCGGGGCGGGGGGGGGGGGCTGGAGTCTGCTTAAGGTTCTCTCTCTCCCTCTTCCTCCGCCCCTCCCCCACCTCAAATAAATACATAAATCTTACCAAAAAAAAAAAAAAAAGAATGACTGCAAAGTCTGAAGCCTGGGCAATTGAAAGGACAAATCATCATCTGAGGTAGAGAAGGCTGCCCTTGGAACAGGTTTGGGGAAAACAAGAGGAGTTTGGTTTGGAGACTATATTAATTATCTAATTGCTACATAACAAAATGCTCCAATAATTGGTGACTTCAGACAACAACCATTTATTATCTCGGAGTTTCTGTGGGCTGGGAATTGAGCAGTGGCCAACCTGGGTGGTTCTGGCTCAGTGTTTCTCGTAAGGTGCCAGTCGGGGTGTCACCAGCCTCTCTGTCTCATACCTCCCATCCATTTTGTCAGGAAAGCCTATTGATTCTATCCCTCTCTCTATAGCAAAGCGTGATATTGTCACCACTTGCACTGCCACCACCTAGTGCGAGCCAGTGCCAGGTCTCACCCTGATTCCATCCCGGCTTGCCTGAAGTCTCGCCTCAATATAGGGGTCTGAGTAATCCTTACACACTTCAGCCAGAGCAAGTGATTCTTTTTCTTAAAAACTTGCAGTTTGGGGGACGCCTGAGTGGCTCAGTCGGTTAAGCATCTGCCTTCGGCTCAGGTCATGATCCCGGGGTCCTAGGATGGAGCCCCGAGTAGAGCTCATTGCTCAGCAGGGAGTCTGCTTCTCCCTCTGCCTGCCGTTCTCCCTGCTTGTGCTCTCTCTCTGTCTCTCTGACAAATAAATAAAAATAAAATCTTAAAAACAAAACAAAAACAAAAACTTGCCGTTTTTACCATTCAGAGTAGTAGAAACCTGTCTTCTTAGTCCACTTTGATGGCTATAACAAAATTACCATTGACCAGTGGTTTCTAAACAACAAAAAAATTATTTCTCACCATCTGGAAGCTGGAAAGCCCAACAAGATCAAGGGGCTGGCCAATTCGGTGTCTGGTAAGGGCTGGCTTGCTGGTTCATGTCTTCTTCTTGTTATAACCTCACATGGTGCAGGGGGTACGGGAGCTTCCTCGGGCCCCCTTCACAAGGGCACCAATCCCATTTGTGAGGGCTCTACCCTTGTGACCTGAGCACCTCCCAAAGGCCCCACCTCCTAATAACACCAACTTGGGGTTCATTTCAACATACGAATTTCAACATGTGAACAAACATTCATACCATAGCAAAATCCAAACCCATACCATGTAAATATGAAGGGGTGTTCTTGACGAACTAGAATTTGTGAGGAATGAGGAGCCATCTTAAAGATGGAACCATGGTCCCAAGTCCTGGAAGAGAGGACTCTGTCAAAATGTGGGAACGGTCATGGTGCTCTGAGCCAGGAAGCAGCAAACGCAGGAGGCGGCAGAAGGGCACAGTGGTCAGGGCGACTCTATGCAGAGGGGGCACTGGAAGGACCCTCTTCTCCAGTCGCTGCCCTTCTGCCAGCCAGCCAGGAGCAAAGGTGTCAAACCCAATGCGAGCAAGGACGAGAAAAATGGAAGGTCACCGATTCAATAAAACAGAAGTCAGGAAAGAGAGAAGAATGCCTCTGTAATCAGAAACACAAAAGAAGTGTTCAGGAACCAGTTGTAAAATGTTAAGAATCACAACAAAGGCAAATGAATTGAATTAATATATTTAAAAGAAGAGCCTTTCGAATTGGATTTAAAAAAATAATCGTATGCCGTTTACAAAAGATACACCTAAAACAAAATGGTGCAGGACATGTGAAAATAAAGGAATAGAGAAAGATACTATATAAAATGCTAGCCAAAAGAAAGCAAATGTAGAAATGTTAAAATCAGAGAAAAACAGAATTCAAGGCAAAAAGCATTAAAAAGGGGCAAATAGGGATAGTTTTTTATATTGATAAAAGGGACACTCCACCAAGGTAATATGTTGTGAGTCTTTTGGGACCTAGCAGTGTAACTTCAAAGTTGTCAAACCCCAATCTTGGCAGATGAATTTAATACCCTGTCTCTGAAATTAACAGTCCAAATGAAAAAAAATAAGGCTATAGATGAATGTGATTGGATAAAAATACAATGTGATCCACAAATGCAAACAGGTACCTAATTTAAGTTTTTCTTTCTTTTTTTTTTTAAGATTTTATTTATTTATTCGACAGAGATAGAGACAGCCAGCGAGAGAGGGAACACAAGCAGGGGGAGTGGGAGAGGAAGAAGCAGGCTCCCAGCGGAGGAGCCCGATGTGGGGCTCGATCCCATAACGCTGGGATCACGCCCTGAGCCGAAGGCAGACGCTTAACGACTAAGCCACCCAGGCGCCCCATGTTTTTCTGACAGCTACAGAACAAAAAACACAGGTGAAATTGAATATGTTTCATTTAACCAAATATATCCAAAATGTTACCATTTAAATATGTAATCGCTAGGGGCGCCTGGGTGGCACAGCGGTTAAGCGTCTGCCTTCGGCTCAGGGCGTGATCCCGGCGTTATGGGATCGAGCCCCGCATCAGGCTCCTCCACTAGGAGCCTGCTTCTTCCTCTCCCACTCCCCCTGCTTGTGTTCCCTCTCTCGCTGGCTGTCTCTATCTCTGTCAAATAAATAAATAAAATCTTTAAAAAAAATAAAAATAAAAATAAATAAATATGTAATCACTATAAAAATAATAATTTTTCATAGTGAGTCTTCAAAACTAGTGTCTGTTCTACACTAATGCCTGTCTCAATTTGGACTGACTATATTTCAAGTGTTCATTAGCCACATGTGGCTAGTGGCTCGTGTATTGGAGAGCAAAACTGTAGATAATTATATAACACAATTTTTGTCAAAATACCCTCATTAAAAATTCTTTAGTGAAAAAGGAAATTAAAACACAAATTATAAATATTTAGAGATGAACCATGAGAATATGCCAGAACTTTTGACGTGTATTAGATACGGTCAAAGCAATACTCAGAAAAAACACACAGATACACAAATTCATACAGAGTACTCAGAAATATTTAAGAAAGACTGAAAAATTATCAAAGTATGTCTTCAACCCAAGAAACTCCTAAAAGAATAGCAGATAAAGTCAAAGTAGAAAGAAGGACATTGAAAAGATTAAGGCAGAAATTACTGAAATTAGAAAGCAAATCAACGGTACAGTTGAAATGAAATTTACCAAAACATCGAAGCTAATTTTCTTCAGGTGTTTCTTTTCCCTTGATTTTCTGCCTTACTTCTCTTGCCAAATTTTCTAAGAAAAATATTGCTTTTTTTTTAAGTGAGGGATTTTATGAGGACTAATCTTTTTTTTCATTAGTTTCAGAGGTAGAATTTAGTGATTCATCAGTTGCCTACCACACCCAGAGTTCATTACATCAAGTGCTCTCCTTAATGCCCATCACCCAAGTTTCCCTTTCCCCCACCCACCTGTCCAGCAACCCTCTTTTTGTTTCCTAGAGTTGTGTCCCTTACGGGTTGCCTCCCTCTCAATTTTCATCTTATCTCATTTTGAAGGCTAATCTTCTTTTTTTTTTTTTAAAGATTTTATTTATTTATTCGACAGAGATAGAGACAGCCAGCGAGAGAGGGAACACAAGCAGGGGGAGTGGGAGAGGAAGAAGCAGGATCCTAGCGGAAGAGCCTGATGTGGGGCTCGATCCCAGAACGCCAAGATCACGCCCTGGGCTGAAGGCAGACGCTTAACTGCTGCGCCACCCAGGCGCCCCTGAAGGCTAATCTTCTTTTTAAGATTAAGCATTGCTTTTATAACACAAAAATTCTGTCTTTAAAAAAAATGTCCTATAACACCACAGATAACTTTGGAAGACTAATCCTCAACACATTAAAGTTAGAGTAGTAAAATCTGTTTTTAAAATTTGGTACCTTTGAATAAATTGCACTTTAAAAACAATTGGGTGAGTTGTTTGAAAACCGGGCTGTTCTTAGACCTGTTGCGGAAACCTTCCTAGACAAAGGCATCAGTAGAACTCTGGAAGGAGTTCTCTAAGCTTTCTCTCCCTCACAGCAGAATCCTTATAGAAGCCTTATGACTTTGTGTTCTGAGTAGAGGAAAGCCAAGGGCTTCTGAAAATGAAGAGTAGCTGGCTCAGAAGGGCCTCGGGCAATGGCTATGGATGGCTCTAGCCTGGACTGGAGATTTGGCCTTTTATCCTTAGGAATCAAAAAAAAAAAAAAAAAAAAAAAAAAAAAAAGCAAAGGAGGGGGAGGAGGACGAAAGGTAGCATTTCCTCTGATAAAGACCTAGTACTCAAAGAATAACCCAGAGCCAGAATTGAGCCCTTGGAAAAGTGCACACACACACTCACACCCTGGGCTGGGCTGTCAGGAGTCACTGCCTAGCCACAGTCTGCTCACCCACATATGGTCATGCTCAGTGCAAGTCATTCACCCTTAAGGTCCCCCAGCACCATCCGGGCATCTTGCAGGGCAGGGCGAGAGCTAGGCAGAGGAAAATTCCTATCTGTCAAGTCCCAGCCCTAGAGGGATAGTCCCACCCATCTTCCCTAGGAGAAGAGATGCCCTTCTAGAAAGGTCAGAACCTTAACCTGGGATGTGGGTCCCAAAGACCTTTCTCTGATTTATGGAAGGAGAGCTTTGTGACAGCTGCCGTTTCCCTCTGTAGATTCTCAGATGCTGTCGCCCATGGGCACAGACATTTAAAAGTTGGGTTCAGTGCGCGTGTGTGCACCTAATCTCAGCGGGTCCTCCTGAGACCCCCTGAGCACCAACCCTAGCGCACCCCTGTCCTCCCCACATGGTCCCATTTCAGCTCCAGCAAGATGAAAGAAACTATCACAAACCAGGAGAAACTCACCAAACTGCCAGCACAAGCGCTCCTTGATGGGAAAGGAACTGCTCTCCGAAAAGAAGAAGGTGGTTCATAGAATGGCTACAGCAGATGATAGAACACTTCAGGTCTCCGTAAGAAAGTTCGGGGTAAACAGTGTCTCTGGTATGGAGGAGGTGAGTATGCCCGCAAACCAAGAGCAGTGGTCCACTTTCACAAGCCTCAAGCACAGGCATCCCCGGCAGCGAACATTTCCCCATCACAAGCCACGCTGAGACAGAGCCGATGACAGAAATGCTACCCAGGCGCTCACAGCAACTTGGTGCAGACTGTCTGACTAGCTGAAGGAGACGGGCTGAAGCTCCGCCCACACGGTCTGTGGCTGGAGAAGCACCGCTTGCTACCAGAGGGGTTGATAATGAAGTTCCAGATCTTGCGGAGAATGCAGAGGAAGCTTCCAAGGATGAAGCAAACCGAATTGAGCCAAGTCCTGAAGAAGTTAAAACTTGAAGAAGTTATTGGGAGCTGCTATTTTATATTATGACCGCTTTTTAAAATGTTGTTCATGGATCTGATAAAATTTAGATCCCTAGTATTTTTAAGCCCAGCCCCTTGGATGCTGCAGCTCTTTTCAGTTTTTGCTTACGCACAATTCATTCTTTGCAGCTAATTAAGCTGAAGAAGCCTGGGAATAAAGTTTTAAACAAGGTTAATAAAGTTCTTTGCCTAGGGGAAAAGAAAAAAGTCGGGTGCAACCCACCCCTTCTGTCCTCCATCCTCCTCCAGAACATTCCCCTTGAGCTCAGCCTCCCCTCCTGCCTCCACTTGCTAGTCTTCTTGTTGAGGCGTTTAAGCAGCAGAATAGATTTTTGGTTCCCACAAATGCACACACACATGGACATATCCCAGACCCCAGTATTAGTCAATCCTCTGAATCTGTCTACGACTGGCTTCATTACGCACAGAGCCCTTATCTTTGGGGGGAAGTAGGAAGGGAAGCCAAAATGGGGGTCATTGCATAATACTACCATATGATAGTGGGAGAGCCCCAGGTGGGAATGAGAGCAAATTTAGGAGAGGATAATGGTAACCCATGGGAAGATTTTAGAAGTTATGTGGGTCCCACATCAAAGGTGTCTTTTGAGGGGCTCCTGGGTGGCTCAGTCGTTAAGTGTCTGCCTTCGGCTCAGGGCATGACCCCATAGTCCTGGGATCGAGCCCCACATCGGGCTCCTCCTGCTTCTTCCTCTCCCACTTCCTCTGCTGTGTTCCCTCTCTCGCTGGCTGTCTCTCTCTCTGTCAAATAAATAAATAAAATCTTAAAAAAAAAAAAAAAAGAGTGTTCTTTGATGTTCAAGCCACCCCTTAACAGTGATTCTGCGTTTCACTCAGTGCATGTTTGTAAGGACTCTGATGGCCTATTTTGTTGGTAACATACACCTCTGTATTTCTGACATTGCACGTTAAATTCTTTCAAGACCGTGTGAGTTTATTCTGCGTGCTGTAGCACTGGACCCAGAGCATGGGTGTGCAATTCCAGCTGGCTAACAGATTTAACAGAACACGCTACATTCAGTGGAAGGGACCCTCTTGTTCTCTGCAGAAACACCAATGTCCCTGCACATGCAATGGGCTTTTCCAACACCTTCTTCTTGAATACCTAGTTTTGTAAGTCGGAAGTTGATCCTAGTGTTCTGTGTTGGTTTGTTTAGTTTTATGACTAAGTGTAGGTAGGTATGACAGTAACAAACTTCCAGGCTACAAAGTATTTTACCAGGAAACCCATGGGGTTTTTCTGGGTTTGTTTTTACCATTAATATTGTAGCCTGAGCGGTCTTCAAGGCATGACGTAGTCTTTAAAAGTACAAGTTTTAGACGATGCATGCGCCACCTCCTAAATCATCTACAATTAATGTAACAGTTCCCCTGTTGTTGAATTATTTATTTATTTATTTATTTATTTATTTTGGATTTTCTTTATTACATAGAATGCTGTGCTTATCTTTGTGAACAAAGCTTTACTTCTCCACCTAATTAAATCTTCAGGCTAAAGACAGAGAAGTAGAATTTCTAGGAGACAGATATGAGTAGTTTAAAGTCTTTTTTTTAAACATCTTTTCTTTTTTTTTTTAAGATTTTATTTATTTATTTGACAGAGAGAGGGACAGCCAGCGAGAGAGGGAACACAAGCAGGGGGAGTGGGAGAGGAAGAAGCAGGAGGAGCCTGATGTGGGGCTCGATCCCATAACGCCGGGATCACGCCCTGAGCCGAAGGCAGATGCTTAACGACTGAGCCACCCAGGCGCCCCCGCCTTTTCATTTTTTATAAGAAGATTTTATTTATCCATTTATTTGAGAGACAACCAGTGGGAGCAGGGGGTGGGGGGCAGGAGGGGAGAAGGAAAGGACAAGCAGACTCCCTGCCGTGTGCAGAGCCAGAAGGTGGGATCCCACGATCCCACGATCATGACCTAAGCTGAACTCAAGAGTCGGTTCTTACCTGAATGGTTGTTCCTTATATATTATCAAGCGAGAAAAGTAAGTTGCAGAGAAATGCGTACCATTTTTACAAAAACAAATATCAGACGGAGAAAGACAAATGCCATATGATTTCACTTACATGTAGAATCCAAAAATCAAAAAAATCTAGACAGAAACAGACTCATAAACACAGAGACAAACTGGTGGTTGCCAGACATGAGGAGGTGGGGAGGTGCATGAAACAGATTAAGGGGATACAGAGGTACAAATTTCCAGTTATAAAATAAATAAGTCATGGGGATGTAAAGTACATATCATAGGGAAGATAGTCAATAATATTGTAATAACTTCGTATGGTGACAGATGGTAATTAGACTTATCATGGTGATCATTTTGTAATGTTTATAAATGTTGAATCACTATGTCGTACACTGAAACTAATTTAATATTGTACCTCAACTATAATTCAATTAAAAAGATAACATCATGGGGCGCCTGGGTGGCACAGCGGTTAAGCGTCTGCCTTCGGCTCAGGGCGTGATCCCAGCGTTATGGGATCGAGCCCCACATCAGGCTCCTCTGCTAGGAGCCTGCTTCTTTCTCTCCCACTCCCCCTGCTTGTGTTCCCTCTCTCGCTAGCTGTCTCTATCTCTGTCAAATAAATAAATAAAATCTTAAAAAAAAAAGATAACATGAAATACTGAATAAATCACTATGACTAAAAAAAATCAATAAGAAAGCTCTATATAATTGTAATCATACTTTGCCTATAGTTTTGGGCATAGAGAAAGGTGCAAAAGGTAGAAACCGGGTTGTTAGTTTCAGACTCCTTTTTATTTAGGAGAGAGGGTGAAGATAATGGGGTATATTAATAATGTTATTGCATGTTTACTTAAATTTGAATTTTCTTTACTACTAGAAATTAATAACTTTTCATGTTTATTGATCATTTCGATTATAAGATTCTATGAATTTTTTATTTCATATTTTTTTCCATTATGCTATTGAACTATTTGAGTTTGGGGGGACTTGACTTATAGGAGCTCATGATATAATCAATCGTATGTGTTGCACATATTTGGTCCAAATCTATCATTTGTCTTTGACTTAATTTATGGTGTCTTTGGCCATGCAAAAAGGTTGAATTGTTATGTAGCCAATATATATTTATCTTTTTCACTTATCTTTCTCTTTTATGAGCTCTGGGTTTCATGCCATGTTTAAGAAGATCTCATCTACTTTAAGGTTATGCCTAAATATTGCTCCAAATTTTAACTTTATTTATATTTCAATCTTTAAATTTTATGGGTTTTGTCATATATATAATTTCATATACATATTCATAACATATGTGACTGGACTGGCTGGATGCCAGATGCCAAAAATTGTTTTGCTTTTTACCATTTTCTTAGAATTATTGAGCTTTATTTATTTATTTATTTATTTTTAAGATTTTATTTATTTATTCGACAGAGACAGCCAGCGAGAGAGGGAACACAAGCAGGGGGAGTGGGAGAGGAAGAAGCAGGCTCACAGCAGAGGAGCCTGATGCGGGGCTCGATCCCACAACGCCGGGATCACGCCCTGAGCCGAAGGCAGACGCCCAACCGCTGTGCCACCCAGGCGCCCCATGAATTATTGAGCATTTAATATGTACCAAGTGACATACCAAGATCTGAGAATAAATAATTCAGGTAAATAATGTAAGATGTCTTCCCTCAAGGAATTTATATCTAATGGACAAGACTGATAAGTAAGTACATATTTCAATAGGGTGTGATGTGTGCTGTTATAGGGATAATTGTAAGGTGTGCTTATAAGACATAGATAGGAGAGTTTACCAACTCAAACTGGGATCGTCTGGGACCTTAATTCTAGTCTGAATCTGGAAGATAGATAAATAAGTTAACAAGATGGAAGGATGTATTTTCAAACCACTGGGGGCATATATGCAAATGCATGGAGCAGAAGAAAGCATAGCACACTTGGGGAAATGCAAACATTTGGTGAGACAAAAGCACAGAAAGAGAGTTGAACTGGTAAAGCATTAAGGTAGAAAAATAAGGCAAGCAGTGAAATTTGTAGCAGAAAATTAAAATACACTCGTTTTCATTTAGAAGAAATCTTTGGCTGGGCGCCTGGGTGGCTCAGTCAGTTAAGTGTTGGACTTTTGATTTTGGCTCAGGTCACGATCCCAGGGCTGTGAGACAGAGCCCTGCGACAGCCTCCACACTCAGTTCGGAGACTGCTTGAGAGTCTCTTTCTCTCTCTCTCTCTCTCCCTCTACCCCTCCCCCAGCTCTTGCACACATGCACGCTCACTCTCTCTACCTCTAAAATAAAGAAAATCTTTTGCCCCACTTAGAGAGAGGGCTAAAGAGAAATGAGTCTGGAGGTGAGGAGAACATTAGAAAGAAGCACCAGAAAGGTGAATGAGAAGTTAAGGGGACCTAAATCAGGGCCATTACCATCATGACTCAGTTCACCATGAAGTTATCTGGATGCTCCTGGAGTCACGTGACGAAGAGCCTGTGTGGTCCTGAACCAAACAGTAAGAAATGCAGCTACAGAGTTGAGAAATATTTGTGTAATATAATTGACAGAATTTGATGAAAGGATAAAGAACAGGAAGAGCCAGTGACGATACTCGGATTTTTTTTTTAAAGATTTTATTTATTTATTTGACAGAGAGAGACAGCCAGCGAGAGAGGGAACACAAGCAGGGGGAGTGGGAGAGAAAGAAGCAGGCTCCTAGCGCAGAAGCCTGATGTGGGGCTCGATCCCAGAATGCCGGGATCACGCCCTGAGCCAAAGGCAGATGCTTAACGACTACACCACCCAGGCGCCCCGATACTCAGATTTCTGACAAAGGCAAATGCTTATATGGGGGTACGAGTCACTGTGATTAGAGCAAAGGATGAAGGGCACAGTTGGGTGGGTAAATGACAAGATTCGATTTGAGATGTTACTTTTGAGGGTGTCTGAGGCAAGTTGAGAGGAGACCTCCAGTTCTCAGTGGACAATATGAATCTAGAAGTCAAGAGTCTAAAGACAAAGATCCTGAAGCTTCCGCCATGAATGGCGTCACCCAGGGAGAAGTTGTCTCATGAAGACAATAAGAAGGTCAAGAGCATAACACTGGGAGCAAATCATTTTAGAGAAAAGCACTGGCCTGGAAAACAAATCAAGGAGAAACAAAAAAGTAGGAACAACCACCAAAAAAAAAAAAAAAAAAGAACAACCAAAAACAGCCAGTGTCTCTTAAAAGTCAATGGAGGAGAATTTCAAGAAAAGAATCATAAATAACATCAAACTCAATAAATAAATCCAGGAAGGTAAAGATCGAAAAGGGTTCATCAGATTTAAACCCAGAAAGTCAATCAATGGTGAAAGGGAAGAGCAGTTGTGGGGGAGTCCTGGGACCCAAGCCAAGCTGTGGTCCCTGGAAGGCTGGATGGTCACTCACAGTATAAGGCAGGACCCTTTCTATTGTAAGTGTCAGAAACCCAACTCAAACTCACTTAATAAGAGAGGGATCTATTATATCATGTGGTTAACCTTAAAAATGAAACTGCCAGTTATCTGACCAGCAAAATGGGTTTAATTCCAGAATAGCAGAGAATGGCAAGCTACGGGGTAAAAACCATAGGCAAGTCTGAGAACAAAAGAGAGGAACGCTCTTTTATAGAGGAAAGGGGGGAGTTGGGAGGAGCTGTCATAAATCCGACTGTTTCCCTCTTGGCTTTGTGAGACAATAGCCAAGGCAGAATAATCTGCCCCTGCGATCAGGCTTCAGCCCACGGGCTGGCCCCGACACTAGGAAGGAGTCCCTAAATCATAGTTCAAGGAAAAAGGTGTGCGGGAAGGGCCCAAGGACTCTGGCTTCCTTCATTTCCCTGCCTCTCAGGTGTCCCAATTTTATCCCCCTGTTGTGTTTCTCCCCCTTCCTTGCCTTTTATGCTAATTTTAGACCAGGGCCAAAAGTCTGGGTTTTGCAATTCTGCAAGAAACGCGAGTAACGAGTAAGGGAGCCTCAGCAATCTCGCCACGGGCAGAAGGGTCTCTATTAACAGAGCTGCATATTGTCTCCTTCCCCGCTTTCAGCCTGGCCAGCTCAGATCAAAGCTTGTCTTTCTAAAAGCAGCAAGAAACAGCTGAGGGGTTTCAGGGCAGGCCACCCCGAAATGTGCATATTGATTATTTTCAAGTAAAGTTACATAAGAAATAGCCGATAAAGAAGGACACTCTGACCGTCTGTCCTTTGTCTCCCTAACAGCAGAAATGAAATCTCCCGTGTGAAATGTATCCTGTCTGTGCCGGGAGGAAAGGGGATGTCCTTATCGCCAGAGACAGGGAATTTGGAGCCAAGACGGCTACGTAAACAAAGCTTATTACTTCCTCTCTAATTTACCCCAAGCTCCAACTTCTCTGTCTTGTTCATTGTTCCCACATGTATCCTTTCCTTGTTAAAACGTAAAATAAAAGCTTCCTGCTTTGGTCACTTCTTTGGGTCTCATATCTTTGGGGCCCTGTAGGTATGAAATTAAATTTGTTTTTTCTCCTGTTAATCTCTTTTTTGTTACCGGGGGTATCTCAGCTAAAAACCTAGAAGGGTAGAGGGAAATTTATTTCTTTTCCTCTGCACAGCCAATATTTTCTACCATCCTGGTCTGCAGTGAGGAAGAGTTTAACCAGCCTCATTACCATCACATAACAAGGAAAGACAGCTTCTCACTCAGCCAATTTCACATTTTGGAGTCTCTGCCCTTTTACATCTTGATTTGACTCAAAGGTCCTTATTTCCGTCTTATTTTTAGAAACATGGAATAACTTGCAGTGCGATGAAATGCAGAATTTAATTGGGCTTTAAAATTTAAAACCTTTTTCAAGGCTGCAAGACAATGATGAACTTTGTAGAGAGATTGGCTTGTAATTGAGCACATTAGGTGGGGCCAAGGGCTAGGAGGAAAAATGAAGGCAAGAAGAAAAATATGGTAGAGGGGGGCAGTTTTTAAAAGGGTGTCACTAACGAGATAACATCTGATCAAAGACCCGGATGAGGGAAGGTTGCAAACCACGCAGGTGTCTGGGGGAAGGGTATTCCAAGGACAGCAAACGGCGAGAGCAATTGTCCTAATGCTGGAGCAAGCCTGTCCTGCTCCCAGCACAGCAGAGGGCCATGTGGTTGAAGTGTGGTGAGCCAGGGGAGACTGGCAGGGTACACACAACAATTTCCTTATTTGGGAGCTTTCGGCTTTTACCAATATTTTGATTTTACAAATAATGGTGCACTCAACATTTCATAAATTATTTCTCTAGCCTAGACTCCTGTAAATGGAAATCCTGGATTCAATGGATTGAAGTTCTTGATTCATCACACCAAACCGATTTCCCGGAAAGTTGTAGAGATTCCATTTCCACCCAAAAGGTATGAAGGTACTCATCTCATCCCTCGCCACCATGAAGTATGGTCCTTTAAAAATCTTTGTTAATTTGATGAGTAGCATGGTAATGCATTGTTGGTTTTGTTTAGAGTTCCTTAATTACTAATTAAGTTGAATTTTTTCATATGTTTGTCGGCCGGTTAGATTTCCTCATTATGCTTTGTTCCTCATAAATTTTGCCCACTTACCTAATTAGAAACTATTTTTCCTGTTCATTTGCACTCTCTTTGTTAAGCTTAGTGCCCTCAATCCAGCTGCTGTAACAGAGTACCATAGACTGGGTGGCTTACGAACGACAGAAATGGACTTCCCACATTTCTGGAGGCCACAAGTCTGAGCGAGGGTGGCAGCTTGGTCAGGTTCTGGTGAAAACCGTCTTCGTTTGCATATGGCTGACTTCTCACTGGATGGAAAGAGAACAGGCTAGCTTGTCAGCCTTCATAGAGGGCACTCATCCCATCCCGGGGGCTCCAGCCTTAGGACCTAATTACCTCCAAAAGGCTCCACCTCCAAATACCAGCACACTTGGGGATTAGATTTCAACATGAATTTTTGGGAAACCCGACCATTCAATCCCTAACACTTATGAAATCTCACGTGTCAGTCTCGTCCGATCCCCCCAGATAATATGAGGGCAGCTCAGGGCCATTAGAATTCTGCCTGTTCTCACTGCTCCAACCCCATAGTGGGCGCCCGCATGCCAGTACCGTGGTGTGCAGGACCCCAGGCGCATAGGACAGGAGTTCGACTCCACATCTTGTCTCTCTCTTCTGAGGCCAACAAGACATCGTGTCTCCTTCCTCCAACGGCCCTTGCTGTCACTCGGTTCCTGCCTACTCCAACTTCCACTGTTTGCTGTTCATCTCATTAATCCTGATTTTACAGCAGTCTTCCTCATTAAAATGTGGATTCTCTTTTTCCACCTTGAGGGTCTTGTTTCTATGGTGATACAAGAGGAAGTCTGTGCAGAGGTGTTGTAACTCTCACTTACCTGGAGAGGTAGTTAAAGCTTATTGAGCTGGAGGGTCGGTGGAGATCCTGCAAATGCCTGACGGAGGTCAAAATTTGGGAGCCAAGGCCGGAGGAAAGCATCAAGAACTCCTTCCTTGTCGTTGGGATGACCTCACGTAGGCATGAAACTTTTCACACCCGTCTGACATTAACTTTAGGAATTCGATGCTGTTTTTCATGTATCGCCTTAGACAGTTGGTGGGAGACAACTTTTTAAACAACTTGATCAACTTTTTCAAACCACTTGGTCAAACAAAAAGGGTATTATATGGCAGCCTCAGGATGATAAAGGATTACTGGGAGCTTTCTCTTTATAAATGAAAGAGGATTTAAGCAATTTCTCATGGGAAAGGTAAACAAATAATAGAGAGAGAGAAGTTCGGCAGCATAATTTATAAAAATGGTTCTACCGCAAAGTCTAGTCCTCTGCATGCCATAAAACAGTGTTCAAGTGTCATTTTCAACAACAAAAATCATACCATGACTCTCATACAAATAAAAAAAGGAACAGGTGTCAAAATCTTATTCAACTACTTAATTAATAATGAGAGAACTAATAAGATGTTACGACTAATTCAAAGAACATTTCAGGGGCGCCTGGGTGGCTCAGTCATTAAGTGTCTGCCTTTGGTTCAGGGCGTGATTGAGCCGGCGTTCTGGGATCGAGCCCCGCATCAGGCTCCTCCGCTGGGAGCCTGCTTCTTCCTCTCCCACTCCCCCTGCTTATGTTCCCTCTCTCGCCGGCTGTCTCTCTTTCTGTCAAATAAATAAATAAAATCTTTTTTTTAAAAAAAAGACTAATTCAAAGAACATTTGAGAAGCTAGGTTTTCATAGGGAATGTTAGAATAAGATTTGGGGGTTAGACACAAAACCGCTTAACGGCTTAACGTCCGACGAGACAATAAGCCATCACCTTTGGGATCGTCTGTTCTAATCGGCAGGATGATTTGCATCTCTAACAGACAGAAACCTACACATTAACCTTTGCTCCGAGATGACCAAAAGTCAAGCCCAGCACTGCACTGGAAATAGTCTGCCGGCTCCTCTGCTTATTTCCAAGTTTCAAATGATTTTTCTGACATGGAACAAAAACAGCTTTGTAAGGGAAGGGGTAGTTCGGGTGGCTCTGGAAACAAGGAAGCCAAGAAGGTAGCAGAAAGTTCTGGGAGCCCACAAACTCTTCCTCCTGACTCAGGAAGACAAGCAACTACCAGCAGTCCCCCATACCAGGAGTGAGCTAGGGGGGCGCCTGGGTAGCACAGTCGTTAAAGCGTCTGCCTTCGGCTCAGGGCGTGATCCCGGCGTACCAGGATCGAGTCCCACATCGGGCTCCTCCGCTATGAGCCTGCTTCTTCCTCTCCCACTCCCCCTGCTGTGTTCCCTCTCTCGCTGGCTGTCTCTCTGTCACATAAATAAATAAAATCTTTAAAAAAAAAAAAAAAGGAGTGAGCTAGGACTCACTGAAATGGCACCGCTTGGCCCACCCCCCACCTGCCCCCACAGGGAGGGTGAATGTAGGCACTAAAAGGAAGAAGCCATCCTTCCTCTCCCCAGACACTGGGAGGGAAATAATTGCATGGAACACCTGCTCCAGGCAAGAAGCCCATAGCCCCTGGCAGAGTCCCAAACACAGAATAACAGGAAAAGGACTTGTCATGGGTGCGGAAGTGTTTTGAGATCTGTGGAGCCAGATGTGATAGCTCAAGTGCTCTGGCTTCAATTTGCCACTGGAGGTACTGAAGAGACACACGAGAGAATAACTGGCAGCTCAAAGACCCCAAGGGGGTAGGAAGAGAAGCCTAGCCAGAGCAGAGGTGGGAGCCATCTTGGCTTAGGGCAGAATGGGGGAGGACACCCTGCACCGAGGAGCAGGGGCGGGGGGGTGGTGAGTAAGGGAGAGACCTTCTCACAGACAAATTCATAAGACAGCAGGAAGGATGAAAAGTGGGAGTTCCCAGATCATTGTTTCTGCCTCCTCTGTGAAGGTGGAGGGTGGAATGGAAGGGGACTTGAGAAGATTGACGTTATGGGCTAAACTCCGTCCCCTTCTCCAAATTCCTATGGTGAAGTCCTAACCCCTAGCACCACAGAATGAAGGCATATTTGGAGACAGGGTCTTTAAAAGATAATTAAGGTTAAATGATGTCTTTTTTTTTTTTAAGATTTTATTTATTTATTTGACAGAGATAGAGACAGCCAGCAAGAGAGGGAACACAAACAGGGGGAGTGGGAGAGGAAGAAGCAGGCTCATAGCGGAGGAGCCTCATGTGGGGCTCGATCCCAGAACGCCGGGATCACGCCCTGAGCTGAAGGCACACGCTTAACCGCTGTGCCACCCAGGCGCCCCAAGGTTAAATGATGTCTTTGGGAGTGAGCCCTAACGAATATGACTGGTGTCTTCATAAGGAGAGATTAGGACACAGACACACACTGAGGAAAGACCACGTGAAGCTAGAGGGAGGAGGCGGCCATCTGCAAAGCAAGGAAGGGGGCCTCAGAAGAAATCAACCCTGCTGACACCTTGATCTCAGACTTCTAACTTCCAGAACTGGGAGGGGAAAAATATTTGTTTTTTCAAAATACGTTGAAAAGAAAGGGAGGATGTTCCTGAGTGAGACCACGTAGAAAGATGGCCAGGTGATATTAAAGGGCAAAATTATATTGGAAGGTGGGACATCAGAGAAAGAAAAATCTTGTCCGATCCAGAAATGAATGCGTCTCGTCTGTTTGCGGGACTCCCTAAAATGACCTCTAGTAAATGGATGAGCTTCAGTCTAAAACATGAGCGTGAGAAGCGCTGAGCCAGAATGCAAGATGGCGGTGAATTCACTCAATAAATATTTATTGAGTATCTTTTATACGCAAAGTGTTCATGGCCATGAACACGACAGACAAGGTGCCTGGTCTTATGGAACCTACATTTGAATGAATAAAGTACATAATAAACAAGCAAAGAAGTACAAACAATAAGGTCAAAGAGTTAAAAATGCTGTGAAGAAAACAATGTGGACAGTGTCTGTCATGGGAAGTGGGACAGGTGGGAGCATCATTACACAGGTGGTCAAGGGAAGGTTCTCAGAGAAGGTTCTATTTGAAGCTGAAAGATAAAAATAAACAAACAAACAAAAACAGGAGCAGATAGAAAGTATCCTGCTCAATTTCCAGTTTCATTGGGAAGGGTGGAAGGGAGGGAGGAGGAGGTAAAGCCTTAGGGATGATAAGGGAAGGGACTCATCTAGGGCTGAGGCTTCCAGGTCAAGGGAACTGCTCAAATATCACTACCAGACAGGATGAGCCCAGATGGGGAGTCTGCAACCATGTTTATTTCCAAATGAGAAATTTCAAACATCTTGCTTTCTTTCTCATTTCCTGAGCAAGCTTCCCTGTATGATTCTGGACCCTAAGGCTCCCCACCTCCATATTCTCCACCAAGCCCCCAGTTGCACACCAAGGACCATGGCCCCACTCTCTGGACAGTCTGCTTCACAGCTTAGGAGAGTAGCCGGCTACCACGATGTTCTTGCCGGTGATGTAGCTGGCGTCTGGAGAGCACAGGAAGCACACGATCCCTGCACATTCTTCAGGCTCCCCAAAGCTGAAGAGAAGAAAGCAGAACTGAGGTCACAGCCCGTGCCATGTTAAACTCCGACTTCAGTTTCTGCTGGCCCAGAGCGGGCCCAGTATTGACCCTAAAGCCCAATACCTCACAGAATTCTAGTCAAATCAGGTTCCTGGGAAGGTCATGGTGGGCTCAGCAGGACCATGGCCACCCTCTAGCCCTTAGCCCCACGCTGTGCCATTCTCAGACTTCAGCAAGGGGGAACAGCCAGCAGACTGGAAAATCCAGTCTCTGTCTCTTCTTGAAATTAAACTTTGCTTCAGGGCAGCCGCAGACCATTAAAGCCCCAAGCCTCACATACCACTGTAATCCATAGATGTCACTGAAGTCAGGTAGCAAGTATGGCAATGTTTTCTCCTAAGGAGAGATTTCAGAGTCAGGGTTAGGCAGAAGGACTGTTGGTGCGCGTAGGGCAGGGGTGGTGGGAAGGGCATTGTGGCAGATCGATGCCTCCGTGGAGGATGACCCTGTTTAGAAGAGAGGAGTGGGGCAGAACTTTGCTTTGCTCCCTACTGAGAACAGAGACCCCATTCTGCAGGAAAGTGAGAGGCCGCTAGTGCCAAAGGCTGCAGGGCAGAGCCTCTGAATGATGGGCCTGGACTGACCTGGTAATCCAAGCTTGCAGGTGTCTGTAGGCCCTGGGAGGCTGGCCAGGGAAGGGACCAGTGGGGACCGGGGGGCGGGGGTTGGGGAGCAAAAACTGATCCTCACCACTTGGCTAAATTCAGTCTTGATTATTCCTGGCACCAGGCAGTTCACTCAGATGCCTTTTGGGGCCAGCTCCACAGCCAGAGACTTACAGAGACCCAACAGTGCCGTTTTGCTGGTGTTGTAGACTCCCAGCTTCTGAAAAGGGAAGGCTGTAGACAGAGAGGATTGGAATTGGCAGGAGGAAATGTCACCTGAACAGCCGGAGCTGTGATTCTGGGTCTCAGCCTAAGAAGATGCACTTGATTTTGGCCCAAGCTAAGATCCCTTCCGCCACCTCTCCCCATCTACAGTCATTTCAAGGGGTGAAGTTCTGAGATAGAGGGCCTTGCCCAGGCTTAGAGAAATGCCAGAGAGTCACTGCCATATGTGTCCAAGCTTGAAACGGAGAAAGCCACACCATGCTTCCAAACATTCAGCCAGGAAACCGGAATGAGGAAATCCCGGGACTCAGAACTTGCTTTACCATAAACTGTGTGTACCCTGGGCAAACGGCTTAACATCCTTGGCTTTCAGAAACATTTTGGCGAAGTGAGATTATAATCCCAAATCTGCAGCCATCAAGTTCATCTCAACTCCCATCCATAGCCAGTTCTCCCCCACCCCACTGTAGGGCCTCCCCGGAAACAAGACTCCACTGCCCCTCACCCAGCCCCATCCAGAGGGTTTTACACTCACTGGTATTGGCACATAGGCCACCATAGATGAGACCAGAACCACGGCGCCTGTCCTGTAAGGAGAAAGATGGATGGGATGAGTTGACAGGTGAGTCCAACAAGAGCCCAGACGAGCCAGGAAATTGTACTTTCACAGTAAGAGGAAACCAGCTCAAGATTCATAAGATGAGAGACTACCTGGAACACTAGGGAGAAGCTAGTGGACACTAAGGTCAATGGCGGGATCTGTGCTACCTAGGGCGGGGACCCAAAGCTGAGAGGCAGCACTTCCCCAGTAATGCTTCTGAGCAATGCTTCTGAGCCACAGACCCCTGTGAGGTCAGTGTGCCACCGAGCTGTCCCAGCCTGGCCTGCTTCCAGGCACCTCAGGATGCAGAAGAGCCAGGCTCTGCAGGTGACCTGAGGAGAAGCAAAGGCCACAGTGCCTCTAACCAGAAGGGAAACCAGTGAGATGGCTCACAGAGGGGGGCTGGAGTCAAGGGACCAGAGCTGGGGCTCCAGGTGACTGCCTTCTGGACCCTTCTTCCCTGCAGCTGCCACCACAGGGGCAAGGTCCCTGCATTCTCTGAGATCAAAAGAGCAAAGGCCCATGACAGGTCCTCTGAGGACCTGGAAGGCAGGCTCTTCCCCCTCCCAGCAAATGTTTCTCTTCTTCACAATTGTCACATCCCGTGGGAAAGAGGGTAGGTGTGGGAACGGAGAACATTTCCCAAAGGACACACCTCCCACTTCTCCCGCCACCCTCCACTTCCTGGGCCCCTGCCCAAGTACTTCCTGTGGGGTAGAGGACACCCCAGGGCCCACCAGCCCCTCCGTGACGCACCCCCTGTTTTCCATGTGGGGCAGCAGCTGGCTCAGCAGCAGGGCCGGGGACTTCACATTCACGTCCAGGATCTGAAATCAGAGCAGAGACAGAGGAGAGGGAGAAAGGAGGTCTGTCCAGTGCCCATTCTCACTGGTCACTTGGAGACCTGTGGCCAGAGCAGGACCCAAGCCTCAGAGCTTGGGTTCTGCTCTTTGGCTGTGTGCGAGGGACAGGGTCCTTCAGGAGAAGGACTCTGAGGGCCTGTGTCAGATTCTCAGGTTCCTGTCCTGCCCAGGTCACAGGGCAACCTCCAACAAGCTGTGGTTTGGGAGACCCTCCCGCTGCCGGTCCCCACACCACCTCTCCCCAGTCAACATGGCCCTCCAGAGAGGAGACAAGGTCAGCAGAGGAGGCAGGTCAGGACTGTGCAGACCCCTCTCAGGGGACCTTCAGGACAGCAGGGGCAGGAGGGCAGTGGCAACAGGAGCCCCTACAGAGCTTGGTGGATTCCAGCTGGGACGGCAAGTCTGGATGGGGTCCCTCCTCTCAGCTGTGTCTGCGACAGCCAGACTGAAGGGATCAGAGTGGGTACCTGTGAGTCCAGACTGGGACAACCTCAGAACTCTTCACCATGGACAGACCAGAAATCTTTTCTGGCATCTCAGAACTTTGTAGCAGTGGCCAGCACAAGGAGAGTCAACAGAGGAGAGGCTGCTGGTGCCTGGCACACGCGGGCCATGGTAGTGTCTGTTGAGCTTCCTGAGGAGTGGTTCGACCCAGGTGAGCTCATCCCCCACCCATCAGAGTCAGTTGTGACAGGAGTATGAGGGACCTTAGGTACTATGTGTGTCTGTGTGGGCACGCGTGCATGTGTGCGTGCAAAAATGGTGGACGGAGAACCACGCAGGCTGTGTAAGATCCTACCCCAGTCCTCACCTTGTCCCACACCTGCTCACTGGCCCCCAGAGTGCTCCCCACCAAAGGGTTGACCCCTGCCACGCACACCAGGAAGTCGACGCCCCCACAATGTTCCAGGGCCTGTGGAGGAAATGACAGGATGTGGGGTGAAGGAATGGAGTAAAGAGTTCCCAGAAGCCTCTCTCCTTGCCCAGCCAGACTGATCACCCAGAGCTAAGTAAGTAACCCCATCCTGCCTGCGGCCGTCCTGGAGCAGAGTCAGACCTCAGAGATCAGAGGTTGAGTGAAATATTTGTTTCTCACCTCCCTGGAAGCATCTAATTTCTGCCCCACAAGATGCCTGGTTGGTAGTTGGGCTCCCAGGCCAGATCTTCACTCATAGGGGTCACTGCTTCTACTCTGCCCCTTCTTTCAGCTCTTAGATTTCTAATCAATTCCTCTTCCCTTCTCCCTCCACTCTGGAAACCCTCCTTTGTTCACACATACAAGAACCCAGTCACCACAAGCACTGCCCATTTCACACTCGATTTGCCTCACAGTTCACCCCTTCCAGGACTGTGGCGTGAACTGATTTAATCCAGACTTGGACTCTAGCGGGCTCCCCAGCGCAACACCTGGCGTGCGCTAGGGCTGCACTGCTCAAACTCTAACAGGTATACTCACCTGGGGTCTGGTTAAATGCAATTACAATTCAGCAGCTCTGGGGAGATCTGAGATTCTGGGTCCCCAGCAAGTTCCCAGGACATGCCCCACTGCTGGTCATCAGACCACCCTTCGATAGCAAGCCTCTAGTCTAGACCATGTGAGGTCCTTCCTGCCAGGAGCATATCTTCTAGCCACACCGGTGGTGCATTTGTTTTTACTGCTTGAGCAGGACCCTATCCTGGGCCACATGTGTCGTTGGCCTAGACACCAATGCTAGAGACCTCAGCCCCCTCCCGCCGGTGCTGAATCTGCCTGCCCCCATCTGCCACTCACCGTGGCCACCAGGCGCTCCCGGTCCTCGGCCTTCCCCACGTGGCACACGGTGCCCGTCACGCTCAGCCCCTCCCCCTGCAGCTCGGCCACTGCCCGGTCCACGTTCTGCTGCTTCCGGCTGCTGATGACCACATGGGCCCCGTCCTCAGCCAGGCGCCGGGCGATGGTGAAGCCAATCCTAAGGGCAGAGATGGCTTTGGTGGCTTCAGAACCCCCCTCCCCCATCCTCCCTCTAGAAGCCTGATCATGAGACACAAATTGAGTTCCACAGTATGGCCCAAGAGCTGCTTCTAAATCCTTTCGAGCAGGGAGGAAGAACAATTGAATCCTACTACCTATGGGGCCTTCACCAAGGCTACCCCATTTAAATCTCACCATGTATAACAATCATATTTTATAGGTGGGAAAATTTTCACGTTAATTTTATTAAAGGGAGGTTTTAAAAAGAGCATTTGTGAATGCGCTGGGCACCCAGCCTCAATTGTAGAGAGTCTTCAGCTGCCCGGCATTTTCTCCCTTGGTTCTAGCCACAGGCCTCTGATAGGAATTACTCTCTCTAAGCCCAATAGCTTTCTTCTGCTCTGGAGTGGAAACACTTTCATGCTGAAAAAGACGTTCTGTCCCCTCTGCATCTCCTTACTTTAAGAGGTCCGAAGCTGCTCTGGTGGGGGCTGGCTGAGCCCCGGTAATGAAAGGGCAGAAGGCATATTTCTCCTGTCTCGTGGAAACTCTCCGGGCAGCTTGGCATTTTGGATGTATTCATTTGTTATGAAGGCTGGGCACTGGGAGCACACACAAAGATTTAAAACATCATTGGGGGGGGGGGCACCTGCGTGGCACAGCGGTTAGGCGTCTGCCTTCGGCCCGGCGTTGTGGGATCGAGCCCCACATCAGGCTCCTCCGCTATGAGCCTGCTTCTTCCTCTCCCACTCCCCCTGCTTGTGTTCCCTCTCTCGCTGGCTGTCTCTATCTCTGTCAAATAAATAAATAAAATCTTTAAAAAATAAATAAATAAATAAATAAATAAATAAATAAATAAATAAAATAAAACATCATGGGGGTCTGGGAAGCCTGGAAAGATTAAGCAGTTCTAAAATTGAATGGTCCAAATTAGTGATGGTAACGACCTTGAAAGGTCAAAAGGAAGACGGTGCCCCCAAAACACTCAACACCAGAAGCCTCCCTTCCTCCTGCCTTCGGTAACGACTCATTACAGATCGTGGCTCCTTATGGCAGTTAGGGGATGAGAGGAATTGGAGAGACACTGAATGAAATGTGACGAAAGGAGAGGTTCATCTATAAAAGGTCTCTGAGTTGGTCTGCAGGTGTTGCCCCGCCCATTGCCCTGGTGCCAGTGGGCATTCTGCAGCCAGTGAAACCCCCGAGTCTGAGAGGCAAGTGGGTCTTGGGCTTCTCCCTGGTAGACCAGGCCCCTAAAAGACCACAGTGTTGTGCCTACGAAGGACAGGGAGAGAGGGCTGTCTTGATGATAACAAGTTAAATGTCTTCGGGTTACCCAGCAAGTACGTGGCAGAGCCTAGATTCCAACACTACTCTGATTAACTCAGAAGCAGCTGGTTTTCTAACTACATCCTTTTTGGAACTCAGAAACCAGATGTTTTAGGGAGAGTTGCTGAGATTTGGAGTTGATTGTAAATGCTGGAGCTGTGGGGGTGTCAGGCAGGGATGTATGAGGAGGGCGCTGACTGCAGAGTCCGCGCTGGGATGGGGACACAAACATCCTGTGATATGCCTGTGAAGCATTCCCATCCGCTCACCCCTTTGTGGACCCAGTGATCACAGCCACTTTCTCAGCCAGGGCACAGCTCCTGTCTGCCCTGTTGCTGCTCGTTCTTGCTGAGAGAGGCACCGAGGAGCGACGAAGACCCCTAAAGGCCCAAGACGCAGCTCTGAACATGGCAGTCATGGTTTCCCTCTGTCTGGACCCACGCTGAGGAGGAACCTGGGATGACAAACACACCAAGAAATACATTAGGATCTGTGTCTCCATGCATCCTTCAAACTTCCCAAGGACGTACAGAGCTGCTCGTGCCTTTCCACGACCCTTCCGTGAAGGGCTTCCTCACGGTGGTGAATCACCCCACCGCAGCAGATGTGGGCAGCCATGGTGCTGGGCTGCCGGTAGACGCCTGAGTGATTCTTGCCTGACGCCTCCACACCCTAAACGAGGAATATCACCGTAGTCTTCTTAGAGTCATCTTTGTACTTCCCTCCACACATCCATTCTGCCACAGAGATGCCGCTTTGACCTTTTCCTCTACTTTCCCCAGCCTGCTGCAGCCACCTGGCCCAAGCTCTTGTCATCTCCCCAATCTGCCACAACCTCTGTCCTCTCCTCCCCGCTCCCCACTGAAGCAACAGCCTCACCCCACGCATCATCACAAATGACTCTCACCAACTGTAGATAAAAGTCCAACCACACTCTTCTGGTTCCTGAACTTTCGTGGGGTCTCTACCCTTACGCCTCCTTCCCACTGTTCTGGTCCACCGGCCCAAAGATCCCACGGCACCTGTGCCATTGTGATGGCATCGGCGACACCGCGTTTCTGCAACAATTTTCTCTCACCCCACATCTTTCACTTCCTTCTGGGGAGATCAAGGAACAACTGTGTGAGGCTGGCCCTGGAGATGGCCCTGGGAAACAATGTAGGGGAGTGGAGGGAGAGAGGGAGAGAGACGGAAGGGAAGATCATCCCTAAGGGGTGCATTATCACAGGGGTTACCTCGATGGGGAACTGAAGGTCAATCCTGCTGAAGATCTGAGCAAGAATTTTGAGTTTCAGAGTTATCCCACCCAAAAGACAAGGACACCAGGGACTTAGGGGGACCAACCATTCCAGTTTTCCAGGACTGCAGGTTTTAGCCCTGGAAGACCCATATTCCATGAAAGTGCTCAGTCCTAAGCCAACCAGGATATTCAGGTCATCTCATGAGAGTATATTTCCAACTCCTGTCCGTCGTTCGTGGAGGACGGCTCCTGGGCAGCATTAATTCCATAGCATTTTCAACCTGCCCCACCTGTGCTCAGAAACCTTCAGGAAAAGTCATAGCTGCTTCCTGTTGGACATTGGGTTTTCATGGACAGAAAGGTGAGCGCCCAGGGGACATAAGCAGGACACCGATAGCATCTGTTACATATGTCACATTTATTGACCTTTATGTCCTAAGCATAGTGCTATGCACTCTACGTGATTTTTTTAAAATTTAATAGTCATGATTGCATTTTGAGTTCATGGCAGTTACTCTCCACATATTGCAGAACTGCAAACTGAAACAAAGAGACAAATTGCTCAATCTCTCACCAGAAAGAGAAAAGCTTAGGTTCAAAACCAAGTCTACCGAATATAGTTCGCAATTTTAATATCTAAATTCTACTGCCTTCTCTGACTTCCTCAGGGAGAGGCTACTTGTTCTGAGCCCACAGAACTTATATATTTGTCTTGGCTACGCTCAAACTTTAAAAATAAACGTATACTTACCATATGACCAACAATTGTACTCCTGGGCATTTATCCCAGAGAAATGAAAACATACGTCCATACAACATCAGGCACATGAACATTTATAGAAGCCTATCCGTATTAGCCAAAGCTGGAAGTGACTCAAAAGTCCTTCAATGAATGGTTGAGTCAAGTGTGATACCTCTACCTAGTGGTATAAAATTAAATATATTTGATCTCCATCCTTGATCGCTGGCACAGAGCTCCTAAAACCCTTGGGATTTTTTGAGTGATAGGGGTATCTTTTGTTATTCATAAGGAGCCCCTTTCTAATCACACACTGAGTTCATGCTAGTAAGGTGACTTAAGGTGGGGGTCCTGGGCAGCCTCAGGGTGAGGCTGGTCACCAGAAAGACCAAGTGATGAGAAAGTTGGAACCAACAGCTCCACCCACCCACCTCAGGAAAAGAGAGGGGGCCGGAAGAGGAGCTCTATAAAAACTCTTGAATAAGGAGATTCAGAGAGCCTCCAGTAAGAGGTATTGAAAATACACACACACACACACACACACACACACACACACACACTCACCTGTACCTTGCCCTATACGTTAATTTCCTATGGCTGTTCCTAAGTTGTATCCTTTTTCATAAACCAGTCAATGTAAGTAAACAAAGCATTCTCCTGAGCTCTGCAGGTCATACTAGCAAATCATCAACCCTAAGAGGGAGGTTGTGGGGATTCCCGATTTATAGCTGGTTGGTCGGAAGCGTGGGTGGCTTGGGACTTGTAATTGGTGTCTGGACTAGGGGCAGTCATGTGGGACCAAACCCTTAAATCTCTGGCATCTGAGGCTAACTAGTTAATGTCACAATTGAATTACGTTATTGGGCACCCAGCTGGTGTTGAGGAATTGGTTGGTGTGAGAAAACACTCTAGAGCAATAAAAAGAAACAAACTACGGATATGTGCAAGAATTTGGATGGAGCTCAAGGAAATTATGCCGAGTGAAAAGGCAATTCCGTTAATATAGCATTCTCGAAAGGACAACGTTATGCATATGGAGAAGAGATTTGTGGTTGCCAGGGGTTAGGGATGGGGGTTGGGGGAGGCAGATGGGTGTGGCTCTAAAGAGTTAGCACGAGGGATCTTTGTGGTGATGGAACAATTCTGTCTCTCAGTCATGGCGGTGGCTTCACAAATCTGCATGGGATAACAGCCCAGCATCACCCACACAAATGATGGCCTATGAAACTGGTGAAATCTGAGTAAGGTCTGTGGATTGTATCCGTGTCAGTTTCCTGGTTTGAATACTCAACTATCATTTAGAAGATGGATAGGAAATAGGAAATTTTGGTTGAAGGGTACACAGGACTTCTCCGTACTGTTTTTGCAACTTCCTCTGAACTTCAAACTGTTTCAACCTAAAAGCTTTTATTTTTTTTATTTATTTATTTTTAAAGATTTTGTTTATTTATTTGACAGAGAGACAGGCAGCGAAAGAGGGAACACAAGCAGGGGGAGTGGGAGAGGAAAAGCAGGCTCCCAGCTGAGGAGCCCGATGTGGGACTCGATCCCGGAACGCCAGGATCACGCCCTGAGCCGAAGGCAGACGCTTAACGACTGCACTACCCAGGCGCCCCTCAACCTAAAAGCTTTTAAAGAACTTCACTTGGCTTCGACTCGTAGAAAACAACGGAACTAAACTCTATAGGAGAATAAAATACAAATTCATCAATTGGGGCTATTCTTATATTTCTAGAATCACTTTAAAGCAACTGTTCATGGGGCAACTACGTGGCTCAGGCAGTTAAGCGTCTGCCTTCGGCTCAGGTCATTGTCCCAGGAGCCTTTGCCTCAGCCTGGGCCTCTCTGCTCAGTGGGGAGCTTGCTTCTCCCTCTCCCTCTGCCGCTCCCCCTGCTTGTGCTCTCTCTGTGTCAAATAAATAAATATTTTTTTAAAGCAACTGTTTATTAAAGAAGACATCTACTCTGTAATACGTACTCCTGCCTCTTAATAAGCGAAGCACATCTTTCATCATTAGTCTTTACAATTGGACCGAGCGGGGGAATAAGGCCCAAGCTTGGCTGTTGAGACTGAGCAGGCGCCTGGGCTCTGGGAGATGAAGTGAGACAGAGTGAGCACAGGGCAGAAGAGGTGAGGAAGCCCCTGTGAATGGAGTGGGGTGGAGCTTGAAGCCACTAGTCCCCTCATCTTGGTAGGTAGGGCTGAGAATGCTCCAGGCACAGAGTCTAGTCAGAGTGCGCCTGACGTGGGATAGAGAGGTGGCCAGCCGCGACAGAGCCGAAGGCCTGGGTAAAGTGGGACGCTGAGCTAAGACCATGGGATCTGGGGCTTTCTCTGATGGACCAAAAAAAAAAGCTCATGGAGGTTTTTAGAAATCAATAATTTTTATCGCAATGATGGTCATCACAGTCAAGGAGGCATAAATTTCATGTGAGGCCCTACTGACTGAGATAGCTAATTATTGTTTCTCCGGTGTTCACTGTTTGGTTTGAATCCCTATGCCATTTTCTGAGTGGTCTGTCCCGGTCTTTCTACCACTATTAAGCCCCTACACAAGTAGAGAAGTAATATAGAGAGCTAACCTAACCTTTCTTAGGGAGCAACATCATAGGACTCTGAGACTAGGTAAGTTCACATCTATATTCAACATAAAAGCTTGAAACAACCAGGTACTTTCTACTTACATCTGTGGGTTTCGAAACAAGTTCAATCTTGATCTCAAGGAGTTCTGTGGACTGAATGGTGTTCCCCTCCAGCCCCCACATCCATACATTGAGGCCTTACCCTCCACTACTTCAGAGTGTGACTTGGGAGTGGAGATGGGGCCTTTAATGAGGTGGTTAAGTTAAAACGAGGCCCCTAGGGTAGGCCTTAATCCAGTCTGACCGCTGTCCTTATAAGAAGAGGACATTTGGACACACAAAAGAGACATCAGGGATGCGTGCACAGAAAGAAAAGGCCACAGGAGGACACAGTGAGAAGGCAGCCATCTGCAAGCCAAAGAGAGAGGCTTCAGGAGAAACCAAATCTGCCAACACCTTGAGCTTGGATTTCCAGCCTCCAGAATTGTGAGAAATAAATTTCTGTTGTTGAAGCCCTCCATCTGTGGCATTTTTGTTACGGCAGCCCTAGTGGATTAATACAAGAAGAAACCTCAATAATATTCCATAACGACTTATATTATTACCTGTGAATCTCCCTCCACCTTCCTTTGAACAAAAAAGCTACACTACAGGTTTCTGACAGGCCAGAAGAATCCCAGGAGATAGAGAATAGAAAGGCAGGGCACCTGGGTGGCTCCGTTGGTTGAGTGTATGACTCTTGATCTCAGTCCAGGTCTTGATCTCAGGGTCATGGGTTTGGGCCCCATGTTGGAGAATACTTAAAAAGAAGAAAAAGGAGGAGGAGGAGAAGAAAAAGGAGGAGGAGGAGGAGAAGGAGAAGGGGAACGGGAAGGAGAAGGAGAAAAGAAGAAGAGGAAGACAATGGACAACTGTGAGCCTCAGACTCATGAATTTGAAGAGAGCAAAGGTGTCTCTGATGATGCAAGTGAGATGAGATGGGCTGGGCTTCCACAGATTGGGGTGGGGTCAGAAAGCCAAAGTTATATGCCAGGAGGCAGAAAAAAAAAAATCATATCCATGTTTTCATACTCCATCCCTCGTCTTCTGACACTGATCATGGAACAAAATATATGTCCCTATTTTTGATCCAGAAAATGTGGTCACTATTGCTGTATCTCCTTCTCCCAACGAGAATGGTGTGACCAGGAGCAGCTGGCCTGCATCCACAGGCATTCATGTGATCTAATATTTCACATTCCCACTCTTGGACTACGCCTAGCATCAGGGTGATTCATCCTCTTTGTTTTCAAAGACCAAGAATCCAAAAGAACCATGAGAACATATAGCGGCTTGTATGTTCTGAGAAATATGCATATTTGTTTTATGCATGCTATGTATTTTACATATGCATAAATACACAAATATGTATTTTTTATGATGTATCTTTGTGTGTTGTATGTTAGTAGATCTGGAATAACCCAACTGGGATTTTCTGGGGTTCTGCAAAAATCTTGACATCCACCTAAAAGGTTTTACATATAAAAATAGATTTATGGGGGTGCCTGGGTAGCACAGTCATTAAGCATCTGCCTTCGGCTCAGGGCGTGATCCCGGCGTTTCGGGATCGAGTCCCACATCGGGCTCCTCCGCTGGGAGCCTGCTTCTTCCTCTCCCACTCCCCTGCTGTGTTCCCTCTCTCGCTGGCTGTCTCTCTGTCACATAAATAAATAAAATCTTTAAAAAAAATAGATTTATGAACAGGGACCTTTATTGTCTTATTTGTAACAGGTGAAAAAATAGATAAAATTTAAGTGCTGAATATGGTATGTTACTTGACCGGATTTTATACAGCTGTTAAAAAATGGTGTTTATAAGTAGTTTGTAATAATATGGAAATGCGTCAGTTAAAATGCTAGCTGAAAAATCACGACACAAACTTTTATGTACAGAACAACTGAAATTATATTAACATAAAGGTCTACATAGAAAAATGCTTGAAAGTAAATAAGCTGTGATGGAATTAAAGTGACAGATTAAATATGTACTTCAGCCTTCCCCTTCACCACAAATCACTAGATGAAAAGATATGTTTAAGGGGCGCCTGGGTGGCACAGCGGTTAAGCGTCTGCCTTCGGCTCAGGGCGTGATCCCGGGGTTATGGGATCGAGCCCCACATCAGGCTCCTCTGCTATGAGCCTGCTTCTTCCTCTCCCGCTCCCTCTGCTTGTGTTCCCTCTCTCTCTGGCTGTCTCTATCTCTGTCAAATAAATAAATAAATAAATCTTAAAAAAAAAAAAAGATATGTTTAAGAGAGAAAGAAAAAAAATCCAAAGCAATACGGTTAAAAAGCAAACTTTATAGAAATTATGAGGAATTCTTGAAAGATAGGTAGGCTCACCTTGCAAGTGAAAATACAGTCCAACTTGCCTTCAGGGGAGGATAGTAAAAGGCAGGAGCGAGGTGCAGGTGCTCCAAGCTCGGAGGCAACAGACAGAATGAGTAGGGGAGGTCTGGGCAATTGTCAGGACAGAAGTACTTGCATTTGGAGGAGCCCAGGCCATTAGAGCTTTTCTCCAAATCATTGCCATTTTGCCAAGCACCTCTTGAGAAAAAGCATCAACGTGGAGAGGGTAATCATAAGAAGGCCAGAAGCAATTTGGATTAACCCAATAAAAGGAATGAAAGAAGAAAAAAAAGCATCACGAAAAGCGCAAAATAAGATTTTAGGATTAAGTCCGAAAGTATGTGAATGTTCACAATAAATGAGCATGGATTAAATTCATCTATTAAAAGATGGAGTTTCTCAAATCAAATCTTTTTAAAGTCCGGCTAACTACAGTTCACAAGAAATACAGCTAGAACAAAATGGCATAGGAAGATTGACAAGAAAGGAATAGACGAGGGGCGCCAGGGTGGCTCAGTCTGTTGGGTGTTCGACTCTTGGTTTTGGCTCAGATCATGATCTCGGGATTGTGAGATCCAGCCCATATGGGGCTCCACGCTCAGCGGGGAGTCTGCTTCAGATTCTCTCTCTCTGCCCTTCCCCCCACTCACACATGCTCTGTCTCTAAAATAAATAAATAAATCTGTTTTTTAAGAAAAGGAATAAATGACACAGCAGACAAATATTAAAAGGCAAACAAATACAACAGTAGTATAATTAGACAAAATATAATTTGAGACAAAAAGCCTTAAGATGGAAAATGATTAATAATTGATATTAATAAAACATATAGGAAACAAAAATTATAATAGTCATTAACCTTTAGTTTTTTTATTTTTATTTTTTAAAGATTTTATTTATTTATTTGACAGAGAGAGAGACAGCCAGCGAGAGAGGGAACACAAGCAGGGGGAGCGGGAGAGGAAGAAGCAGGCTCATAGCGGAGGAGCCTGATGTGGGGCTCGATCCCATAACGCCGGGATCACGCCCTGAGCTGAAGGCAGATGCTTAATGACTGAGCCACCCATGTGCCTCAAGTCATTAACCTTTATGTACTTAACATGTAAGCTTAAAATTGGCAAACCCACAAAGTTAGTGGGTAACCGTAACACATATCTTTCTGAAATCACATTTCAATAGACAAGATGTAAGTAAGAAAATATAGAGAATTTCAAATGATCATTAACAAGGAAATCTCAATAAATTCTGGAGCAGAAATCATGTGGGTCACCCATATTCACTCACTTACATGCAATAAATACAGAAATTAACATAAAAGTAGAGACCACCCCCAAAATAACATATACTGAGAAATTTTAAGTCCCCTTACAAAATAACTTTTGGAAGAGAAAATCAAAGCAGACAATCACTATTTAGAAATGAACAATGTGAACAGTTTTCAGAAGAACAAAACCCTATCAACTATGGTCAAAGCATTAGTCGGAGGACAAAGTGTAATTTTTCAGAAAGGAAGTAGTTGAAAATAATGGCATGAGCTTCCAACTCAAGAAGTTAGTAAAAGAAAAACATCAATAAACCCAAAGTGGAAAGAATAAAAGATATATAAATGCAAGCAAAAATAAATAAAGAAATAAAAGCAGAAATTATGAAACTGAAAACAAAGAACATTAACAAGTGAATGGAAAAGAAATACACCAAATTCTAAAGGGGGTTTTCCTTTGGTGATGGGACTGTGGGGTTTTTTTTCCCCTTAAAGTTTTACTTTTATTTACTTCCCAAATTTTCTATAAAAAGCATATATTACTTTGATATGTAAAAGTCTACTAGTTTAGGGGCGCCTGGGTGGCACAGCGGTTAAGCGTCTGCCTTCAGCTCAGGGCGTGATCCCGCGTTGTGGGATCGAGCCCCACATCAGGCTCCTCTGCTATGAGCCTGCTTCTTCCTCTCCCACTTCCCCTGCTTGTGTTCCCTCTCTCGCTGGCTGTCTCTATCTCTGTCGAATAAATAAATAAAATCTTAAAAAATAAATAAATAAATATACATGTGTCCATACTGATACTAGAAAAATGACTAAATAAATAACTAAATGATGAGGATGAAATAAGCCTTCTTTCTAGAAGAATTCCAAGGAATATTTTCTTTGCATGAGCTGAAGAGGAATCCTTCCTCTCTCACCCTGAGGGTAGGCTGGACTTGGAGTCTTGCTTCCCAAGAATCAAGTGCAGGAAAGGAACGATAGTAACTTCACAGTGGAGCAACCCAGCAGACACTGCCCTAACCAAGTGATCAAGGTTCACATCGCCTTATAAGTCATGCGCCATCATGGACGCCCTGATATGATGAGATATGAAGGGTACTTCACCTCCAGGGTATTCTTCTCCCAAGCCCAGCATCCCTGACCAATTGTGAGAAAAACATCAGACCAACCCAAACTGAGGTACATTCTACAATGTCTTTTTTTTTTTTTAAGATTTTATTTATTTATTCGACAGAGATAGAGACAGCCAGCGAGAGAGGGAACACAAGCAGGGGGAGTGGGAGAGGAAGAAGCAGGCTCATAGCGGAAGAGCCTGATGTGGGGCTTGATCCCAGAACACCAGGATCACGCCCTGAGCCGAAGGCAGACGCTTAACCGCTGTGCCACCCAGGCGCCCCATGCCACCCAGGCGCCCCCATTCTACAATGTCTTGACCAACACTCTTCAAAACTCTTAAGGTCATGAAAAACAAGAGTGAGGAAATGTCTGGGCTAGGAGGGGCTAAGGAGACACAAGGATTAATACAATATGGCATCCTGGATTGGAGCCGGCACAGTGAAGGGACATTAGTGGAAAAATTAGATAAAATGAATAAAGCAAATAGTTTAGTGTGATATTGTGTGTGTTCATTTCTTAGTTTGGTGAATGTGCCATTGTTTTAATTAAGATGTTAACATTAGAGGAAACCAAATGAAGAGCGCACAGGAACTCTGTGTACTGGCTTTGCAACTTTTTGGTAAATCTAAAATTATTCCAAAATAAAAAGTTAATTAAAAAAATTTTTACCAACTATGCATACCTTAGAGGATTTTGAAAATCCTCTAAGAATTCAGCAATGATTATTAAAGCTATGAATAGTAAAAATCTGCTACTAAAATTTTGTAACTTTAGCAGTACATTTAGAGATTTTAGGTAACTTGTGTGAAAATTGGACTGTTCTTAAATTTTCTGAAATAATATGTTCCAGTTACACTGTGGAAACCTCTAGACACACTTCCAAGGCGCCGGGATTCACAGGAGGACTCAGATGGAGTCCTCCCCTCCCTCCCACGCCTAGCCCTGCAAGAGTCCCCCTGGCATGCTCTTTGAGGATGGGGACAGTTGGTCCCATGGTGCCTGTGGCATGGCTGATACTTACTACCACAGCAGGGAGCAGGGAGTTGGGCTGATATCTCTGGTACAGAAGAAATAAGAAGGTTAGCACTTCCTCTGTCAAGGACTTGAGTCCTTGAGTCCCAGCCTTAAGACTCTCCCTGTCCATACTCTAGCCCTCCTGGTGGTAAGCAGTGCCCACCACCACACCTCCCAACCTGACCAATCTTAAGCCTTGCAGAGCAGGGATTGTGCTGAGAAGAAGCTCTGGCCTCTAGTCCCTCTAGGGGACATTGCCTCTCCAGTCTCTACAGCTCTTTGTCCCCAAGGGTATCAGTGGAGGAAATAGACAAGCGTACCTGGGGCCAATGAACTCAGGTACTTTTCTCTGATTCTTGAACAGAAGTCTGGGGCTGGAGCAATCACGAAGCTCTCCCGATCACCCTGAGTATTCTGCTATATAAGAGTTTTGTCCCGTTTCTTCCTGTCTTTCAGGACACTCCCCTTAATCTCACCCTGTTCCTGGCCCACCACACTCCCTAGCCTTTTTCTGAGTCATGAAAACATTTAAGCAAAATGTGATGTCCTTAGTATCACCTGTAATATCCCTGCATAACCCCTTCCTAAGGCAAGATCCTGCCAGCTAGGTTCCCAGCTAGGTTCCCAGTAGCAAAAGGTCCTGGAGGAAGAGAGGGGTTCACTTTCCCAGGACAGTGCAGACAGAGGGGCATGGGGTAATGATTGCAGTAAGAGGGAAAGGACCCAGGATAGGGAGCACACAGTACATGGGCTGTGCGTGTGTGCACACACGAGCCTGACAGGAAGCCGTACGTATCTATTTGTTAAATAAATATTTATATATCACTCAGGAAAAGGAGAGGCAGTTTTCCAAATGCTCTTATGGCCTATAGAGGGGGGGGAGCAGAGTCACAGATTGGAGCACTGGAGAGTTATGACCACAGAGAAATATTTCAGGAGGCTTTGGTCAATTTCAGCTAATTCTAGACTAAGCCACCAGTACCGTCTCTTCCTGATGCACATTCGTCATGGTGAATTATATGTTGCTATGAGTGGCACGTTCATAGTTCTGACATCTGTTTGGAGATTCTACTCATCCTCTGCAGCTGTCCTGATACTGAGGGCACTGTTATGCAATTTATAGGTGTTCCAGAAGTACTTAGAAATTGACAGACTGACACTGAACAGCGGGATTACACGAGCCTTAAAAATACATTTATCTGATCTCTGAAAGTGCTGTCATCTTACATATGCCATGGACTTTTTCTATTGTGAAATATTTCTCATAAACAGCAAAGAACAGAGTCATACGGCCAACACCCACATTTCACAAATATTGACATTTTGCCCTATTTCATATTTTTTAAGTAAAACATTACAAATTGAGCAGAAACCTCCTTCTGTTCTTCTCCAAGATCCTTCTCCCCTCTCCCCCCGTCCCCAGAGGAGGCCACCGTCCTAAAGCTGTGTGCATTCTGCTTGTCCACCTTTTTACACTTTATTTTTTATTTCTTTAATTTTTTAAAGATTTAGTTATTTATTTGAGAGAGACAGAGGAAGTTCAAGCAGAAGGGAAGGGCAGAGGGAGGGAGAAGCAGATTCCCCACTGGGCGGAGAGCCCAATGCGGGGCTCGATCCCAAGACAGTGGGATCATGACCTGAGCCGAAAGCAGATGCTTAACGGACTGAGCCACCCAGACACCCACGCTTTTACGTTTTTATTACACTTACATTCAAAAATCATGGGTATCATTTTACTTGTTTTTAAGCTTTACCAAAAAATAGTATTACCACACTGTACCTATCATACTGCAATTTACTGGTTTTCATCCACTTTATGTCTTTGGAATTGAAGAGCAACACTAGGGGATCCCTAGTCCCCGTTCACTTTCACTGCTCAGAACAGAGTGTTCTCACCATATGAACACACAATTATCCGTTTTACTAAAAGTATCACCGACCCCAATTCCCTGCTTTCCTTTCTGTTACAGTGGATGAAGTGTCAGGGCTCCCATGCAAAGCCAACGCCGCCATTTTTGCCCTGGGTCCCATTCCTTCTCACTTCCTCGAAGATACTGTCTGTACTGAATCATTTCCATTAGCTACACTCTGTATATCTTCTATGTTACAAAAAAAATAAAAACAAAACCCCAAACTCCCTTAAAACGTGTCCCCTTCAGCTATCATCCCATTTCCCCTCCTCCCTCTACAGGAAAACTCCTCAAAAAGATCACTTGTACTCACCCTCTCCCCTCGCTCTTCTGTCCTTTCTTGAAAGCAGGCCCCACAGGCTTCCATCACCGCTGCTCGCTGAAACGATCAGCAAGGCTATGGATGACCTCCACTTGGCCAAATCTAATGACCAATGCTCGGTCCTCATCTTAGCCTCTCAGCGGCATCTGACGTAATCGCTCCCTCCTCCTTGAGATGCTTCCTTCTCTTTGGTTCTCTGCAAATCTCATTGAACGCTCCTTTACTTGGTGCTTCTTTTCCTTTCCGGGCCTAAAACTGGAGCACCCTGGGGGCTCAGGCCTTACACCTCCTTTCCTGTGAACATTAATTCATTAGGGGTCTCATCCAGCCCATGGTTTCATACATCACCTGTAGACTGGCCACTCTCAAACCGGCATCTGTGGCTTCACCTTCTTGCCTGAACTCCAGACTCAAATACCAGTGAGCTGCCTACTTGACGATTATGCGTGACGTCTGATAAGCATCTCTAACTGGACATGTTTAAAACCAGGTTCTTAGCGCTCTCCCACAAGCCTACTTCTCCTGCAGGGTCATCATCTTACTAAAAGCGCCACCATTAACCCAGCTGCTTGGGCTTTGGAATCTGCACTTTGACCTCTCCCCTTCTCTCCCATCCTATGTCAGCAAATTATATCTTCTCTAACTCCAAAATACATCGGAACACATGCTCTTCTTACTACCTCCACCACCATCATCTAGAGACAAGTCATCGTCTCTTCCCTGGACTATTAGAATGGCCTACTCACTGGACACCCTGTCCCTTTCCCCTTACCCCTCTTCAGTCCACTCTCCACACGGTAGCTGGAGTAGTCCTTATAAACTGTCAGCTGTATCTTGTCATGCCTCAGCTTAGATCCTCCCGTGGTTCCCCACACCCTTCAGATGTCCTGATCAATGGCCTTCCAGGCTCTGCGGCCCCTGTCCTCCTACTTCCTCTTCTGTCTCCTCTTCTATCACTCTTTCCCCCCACCTCCTCCAGACACGCTGCCCCTCTTGTTCTGCAATGACCAGATATACTCCTGCTTCAGAGCCACCGGTCAGGTGGGTCATTCTGCCTGAAAATGTCTTCACCTGGATATCCACATACCAAACACTCCCTATCAGGACAGCCTTCCTCAGCCACCCCTATAAAATACCAGCCCCCTCTATACTCTTTCTCCTTATCCTGCTTGCTTTTTCCCCCACCCATGGCACTTACCATCACCTGACATACCTGTATCTGTTTTTTGGGAATGCAAACCATCACAAGAACATCGACTTCCGTTCATTCACTGCTAGCTACTAGGTACTAAGCTAGGTATATAACAGAAGCCCAGTATTTGTTGAATGAATGAAAAAAAATGGACAAATCATTTTTCTTAAAAGTTTTATAGTTTTGCATTCTCAAAGTAGTTTTTAGGGCTCCGGAGGGGAAGGGGGTGGGGGAATGGGATAGGCTGGTAATGGGTAGTAAGGAGGGCACGTATTGCATGGTGCACTGGTGTCATACGCAACTAATGAATCATCGAACTTTTTTTTTTTTAAGATTTTATTTATTTATTTGACAGAGATAGAGACAGCCAGTGAGAGAGGGAACACAAGCAGGGGGAGTGGGAGAGGAAGAAGCAGGCTCACAGCGGAGGAGCCTGATGTGGGGCTCGATCCCGTAACGCCAGGATCACGCCCTGAGCCGAAGGCAGACGCTTAACCGCTGTGCCATCCAGGTGCCCCGAATCATCGAACTTTACATCAAAAATCAGGGATGTACTGTATTGTGACTAACATAATATAATAAAAAATATTACTATAAGAAAAAAGAAAAACAAAACAAAAAAAGAACTAGGAAAAAAAGTAGTTTTTAATTCAGCTTCAATTTCTTTTTGTATATGGTTTGAAATAGTGATCTAATTTATCTTTTTATTTTCTATTTTTTAAAGATTTTATTTTATTTGGGAGAGAGAGAACAAGCTGGTGGGGGGAGGGGCAGAGGGAGAGGAAGAGGCAAACTCCCCACTGAGCAGGGAGCCCGACGTGGGGTTCAATCTCAGGACCCTGGGATCATGCCTTGAGCCAAAGGCAGACGCTTAACTGACTGAGCCACAGGAGCTAATTTATTTTTATGTGGAAAACCCATCATGCCATTAGTATTCACTGACTAGTCCTTCCTTTCCTCCATTGGCTTGTATAATCTCACTTCTGTCATTTCTCAAACTTTCGTCCATGTGAAAGTTTGTTTTGGGGCTCTCCGTCTGTTCTATTGGCCTATTTGTCTCTTTTATTTTTTTTATTTTTTATTTTTTTTAAGATTTTATTTATTTATTCGACAGAGATAGAGACAGCCAGCGAGAGAGGGAACACAAGCAGGGGGAGTGGGAGAGGAAGAAGCAGGCTCATAGCGGAAGAGCCTGATGTGGGGCTCGATCCCGGATCGCCGGGGTCACGCCCTGAGCTGAAGGCAGACGCTTAACCGCTGTGCCACCCAGGCGCCCCCTATTTGTCTCTTTTATTGACCACAGCATTTTAGGAAGTCTTGAACTATAGTAAGGCAAGTAACGCCATCTTTGTTTTTTCATCAAAATTGTTTTTGCTGATCTTCAAGTTTCATTCTTGCGTATGAGCTCCTCTAAGAAACAAAACAAACTATTGAAATTTGGACCAGAATCACGCTGATCTCCTAGATTTAAATAGGGACAAACGGGCATCTTCCCTTATTGAGCTCCACCCCTCTCCCTGCCCCCGGGCAGTAGCTCTCACCACTTACACTGATCTCCATTTTGCTCTTTGCAAATGGTGTATGTTTCTCCGTAAAGCTAGAGCAAACTCAATGTTACGTTTATTCTTCGACATCTGATAGATTTTATGAATGGCGTCCTTTCCTCCCTAACATTTTTAGCTGGTTGCTAGGTTGTGGGACAGCATTGCTGATTTCACGTGTTGATCTTGCAGCCTAGCAAACTTCTGCCTTATCTTATTAGTTCTAATATCTTGTCGTAGATTCTATGCATTGGCAAATATTGAGTTTTTCTCATCGTTATGAATTCTTACATCTTACCTTCTTCTCGTATTTTATTGTATTGATTAAAACCTCCAGTATAAGATTGAATAGGAGGAGTGCTGCAGGCATACTTTTCGTATTACTGCGTCCCATGGGAATATAGTTAGGTTTCACTTTTAAATGCTATTTATTATAGATGCTTGGTAGGATTCTATATCGGATTAAGAAAATTCCCTTCCAGGGGCGCCTGGGTAGCACAGTCGTTAAGCATCTGCCTTCGGCTCAGGGCGTGATCCCGGCTCGAGTCCCACATCAGGCTCTTCCGCTGGGAGCCTGCTTCTTCCTCTCCCACTCCCCCTGCTGTGTTCCCTCTCTCGCTGGCTGTCTCTCTGTCACATAAATAAATAAAATCTTTAAAAAAAAGAAAGAAAAAAAGAAAAAAGAAAATTCCCTTCTGGTCCTAGTTTGCTAAGAGTTGCTTTTTTTTTTTTTTTCCAATCCTGAATATATTTTAAATTCTACAGGAAAAAATGTTTTGCTTCTATTGAGATGATCCTATGGATTGCTCCTTTTATCCCTTAAGGAACTGGATTACAGTGATACATTTTCTACTGGTGAACATCCTTGTATTCTTGGGATAAACTCTACATGGCCATGATTTATTCTGTATACAGTCCTGCACCAGAATTGGTGAATAGAAGAGTCCTTACGTTGCAGCGTGCTGTATAGTGATGGCCTTCAGCATCCTCTTCATACAGTAGCTTGGAAAAATATCAGAATTTAATTGCCATCAGATTTCAGTAGGAAGAAAGGACTTACCTGCAGAAAACAATGGAATGAATGTTTAACCCTTTTATCCCTGAACATTGAATGAGACAAATTTCCAGCTGCTGTTCTCTATTTTTTTTTTAAGATTTTATTTATTTATGTGACAAAGAGACAGCCAGCGAGAGAGGGAACACAGCAGGGGAGTGGGAGAGGAAGAAGCAGGCTCCCAGCGGAGGAGCCCGACGTGGGACTCGATCCCGGCACGCCAGGATCATGCCCTGAGCCAAAGGCAGACGCTTAACAACTGGGCTACCCAGGCGCCCCTCTATTTTTTTATAATAATTTTTTATTATGTTATGTTAGTCACCATATAGTACATCCCTAGTTTTTGATGTAATGTTCCATGATTCATTACTTGCGTATAACACCCAGTGCACCATGCAATACGTGCCCTCCTTGTATATATTACCATTACCACTTTGGAATTTTTGCATCCATGTTCCTTGTTGAGATTGGTCGATAATTGTCCTTTTCCTGGTGTAGAATTGGTTATTTAAAAACCAAATGGGGGGCGCCTGGGTGGCTCAGTCGTTAAGTGTCTGTCTGGCTCAGGGCGTGATCCCGAATCCCTGGGATCGAGCCCCACATCGGGCTCCTCCGCTGGGAGCCTGCTTCTTCCTCTCCCACTCCCCCTGCTTGTGTTTCCTCTCTCGCTGGCTGTCTCTCTCTGTCAAATAAATAAATAAAATCTTTAAAAATAATAATAAGAATAATAATAAAAACTAAATGGAAGTTTAGCTTCCACTTAGAATGTACAAAGCTACAAGAAAATATCAGCTCCCACCCTGGCAATGAAAAAATATAATCTACAGAGTCATAACTTTCCTAGACCCCATCAGAAAGCTGAGGCAGCCACACGAGCCGAATGCTGAACACCGGGAAGACCAGCGAAGGAAAGATGGGACACGTGAACGGCTTCACTTTTGTCAAAGTAGGGGAGGAAGAGGGTGCCATAAAAGTGGGGAGGAGGAAAACAGCTAAAACTTTCCTGAATTCTTTAAGACCGAGTGTGGGCTAACGTGCAGTTTAGAACAGAGTTGCTCAGCGTTAGTCCTATGGACATTCTGGGCAGGGTAATTACTTGCTGTGAAAGGCTGTCCCAGGCAGTGTAGACTATTCAGCAATGTTCCGGGCGTCTCCCTACGAGATGCCAGTAGTCCCCACCCCTCCCGCCCCCCAGTTGTGATCTTCCGAAACATCTTCAGACATTACCAAATATCCCTCTGGGGACACAATGCCCCTGATTGAGAACCACTGGTTTAGAACCAAGGACACCCAGACACAAGAATGTCTGAACTCCCTCACAAGCTCTCTTCCAAAGGCCTCCACCAAATGCTGGTGAAAAAGACAGGGGCAGAGAGAACCCTGAATTAAAAAGCAGAGACTGGGGCGCCTGGGTGGCACAGCGGTTAAGCGTCTGCCTTCGGCTCAGGGCGTGATCCCGGCGATCTGGGATCGAGCCCCACATCAGGCTCTTCTGCTATGAGCCTGCTTCTTCCTCTCCCGCTCCCCCTGCTTGTGTTCCCTCTCTCGCTAGCTGTCTCTATCTCTGTCGAATAAATAAATAAAAAATCTTTAAAAAAAATAAAAAATAAATAAATAAAAAGCAGAGATTGTCAGATTAGATACAAAACATGACCCAGCTAATACGTGGTCTGTAAGACACTTACTCTGAAAACAAAGAAAGCATTTAAAAGTTAAAAGATGGCAAAGGGAAATCATGCAAGCACCACTCCAAAGAAAGCTGGACGAGCTATATTAGCACGAAAGTACACTTCAGAACAAAGACTATTGCCAGGGATAAAGAGGAACATTACATAAGGAAAAAGGGATCACATTAGCAAGAAGATGTAACTCTCCTAAATGCGTATGCATCTAAAAACAGAACTTCAAAACAGATAAAGCAAAAACAGTTGGAATTAGAAGGAGAAACAGGATAATCTGCATTTATAGTTCCTCACTCCTCTCGCAGTAACTGAGAGAGCAAGTAAACGGAGAATCAATGAGGATATGAAAAACCCGAACGATACTATCCGCCCACGTGACCTAACTGACGTGTATCGAACACTCCACTCAAAATCAGAAGATACCTTGTTTTTGCCAAGCACGCATGAAACACTCATCAGGATAGACCATATCCTGGGCCAGAAAATAAAGCCCAACACACCGAACAAGCCTGAAATATTACAAGAATGTCCTTTGGCCTCAGCGGTTAAACTGAAAGTAAATCACGAAGGTATTTGGAAAATCTCTAAACATCTGGAAATGAAACCACGCACTGCTGAATACCCAGGCATCAACGGTGATTGACAAGGGGCGCCTGGGGGGCGCAGTCTTTAAGCGTCTGCCTTTGGCTCAGGGCGTGATCCCGGCGTTCTGGGATCGAGCCCCACGTCAGGCTTCTCTACTGGGAGCCTGCTTATTCCTCTCCCACTCCCCCTGCTTGTGTTCCCTCTCTCGCTGGCTGTCTCTCTCTCTGTCAAATAAATAAATAAAATCTTTAAAAAAAAAAAAACAGTGATTGACAAGAGAAATTAGAAAATATTTTAATTGAATGAAAATGAAAACACAAATATATCAAAATTGGGGGGGGTATAAATGAGTATCATAGTTCCCTCTCTCTGTCTCTGTCTCTCGTCCAGAACAGTCTGTGTTTTTAAAAATGATCCATTTCTAGTTGATAAAACACGTCTCTAAATCCATCTTGTCCTGGTGCTTTTCCTGAGAAGGGGCAGGACCCAGAGTTTGATTAATTATTGATTTGTTTTCTCTAATAATTTTTTATTTTTTCAAGTTTTCCTGATGCCAAACGATCTGTTTGTTCTTTCACCGATAAGGTTGCTCCTATATTTGCAGTTTTCAGAAGGAAAGGAAGATTACAAGGGGACGAGGACCCTCACTGGAATGCGCTTGCTCACTGCGGGCCTGGCCATCCCCGGCAGGCCTCTGTGCAATGATGAGATAAGGGGATTTCCTGCCTTCTCTTTTTTTTTTTTTTTAAAGATTTCATTCATTTACCTGACAGAGATAGAGACAGCCAGCGAGAGAGGGAACACAAGCAGGGGGAGTGGGAGAGGAAGAAGCAGGCTCATAGCGGAAGAGCCTGATGTGGGGCTCGATCCCAGAACGCCCTGAGCCGAAGGCAGACGCCTAACCGCTGTGCCACCCAGGCGCCCCTTCCTGCCTTCTCTTGACAGCTCGGGCTGGAAGAAAGCCTATGCCTTACCCCGTTCTAGATGACATGGAAGTCATCCACAGCCTTGACACACAATAGGTGGGGACCAAGAATGGACGCATCTCACCAAATATTATTTGTGCGTTCTCTCTTTTCCTTGATCAGCTTTTCCCCCAGGTTTGTCTATTTATTGGTCATTTTGTTTTTGTATTTTTTTAAGATCTTTTTTATTTATTTGAGAGAGAGAGCGTGTGCATGTGTGAGCATGACTGGGGGTTGGGGCTTGGGGGTGGGAGGGTGGGGAGGGGCCGAGGGAGAGGGAGAAGCAGACTCCCTGCGGAGTAGGGAGCCGGGTGCCATGGCTCCATTCCAGGACCCTGAGATGGTGACCTGAGCTGAAGGCAGACGCTTAACCGCCTGAGTCACCCAGGCGTCCCTTATTAGTCATTTAAAAAGACCCAGGTCTTAGTTTTGCCAGTTATCTCTATAGTTTTCTTCTTTCCATGGAGATGAGAGGATGGTGGTGGTGGTTTGGTCTCATGTAGCTGTTGTTGGGTTTGTTGGTTTCAGTCTCCCTCCCACTCCACTCCACCAGCCTCTCAGTTCCCCTCCAGTGGCAACCAGTGTTACCAGTTGCTTTTTTACCTATCCTTCCAGCAAGACTTTGTGCACGTATGAGCACCTACGTATAAATTGTACTTGCGCAGTTCTAAGTCCTTCTTATAAAAGAGTGGTATATTATGCGCGCTGTCCTGCCCGTTACTTTCTTCATTTAATAATATGTTTTGGAGATGATTATGAATCACTGCATACTGAGATCCTCATTCTTTTTAATAGTTGCACACAGCATTTGTATTTTATGACCGTTCACTAAATTCTATCAATCTTTTGCTTTTGTAAATAGTAGTATGGGGCCCCTGGGTGGCTCAGTTGGTTAAGCATCTGCCTTCAGCTCAGGTCATGTTCCCACGGTCCTCGGACCGAGCCCCGCGCTGGGCTCCCTGCTCGGCTGGGAGCCTGCTTCTCTCTCTGCTCCTTCCCCCTGCTCATGCTTTCTCTCTTTCTCTCTCTCTCTCAAATAAATAAATAAATAAAATCTTTAGAGAAAAAAAATGGTGGTATAGTTAATAGCCTACATTGCTTTATTTGTATTTATAGACTAAATTAAGAGAAGCGGAATTGGTAGGTCAAAAGGAGTATGCTTGTGTGATTTTATCCCATATTGCCAAATTGCCGAATGGTCAGATGTTGTATGGATTTGCAGGGCTGCTCACAGTGTGTGAGGGGGCCAGCTTCATCACACCCTCACCGCGGGCTAACCCGGTGTTCCATCCGCTTACTGGATCTTTACCAATCTAATCATTTTAAAATGCTGAAGGTGATTAAGAGGTGCAAACTTTCAGTTACAAAATAAGTCATGGGGATGAAAAGTACAGCATAGGGAACACAGTCAATAATATTCTAATAGCATAGTAGGGTGACAGGTGGTGACAGCTCTTACGGTGGGGAGCACGCCTAACGTACAGAATCGTCGAGTCCCGACGTCGTACACACAAAACTAATACAACATTGTATGTCCGCTATACTTCAGTAATAAAAAATTTTACCTAAATGAATTAATTAGATAAAAATGGTATTTCAGCACAGTTAAAAACTACATTCCTTTCTTTATTGCTGCAATTGAGTATTTTCTGCAAACATCTCTTCATATCCCTGGCCCATTTTTTTCCTAAGAGTTCTTGTCTTGTTCTTACTGGTGTGTAGAGGTTCTTTATGCATTGGGAAAATAAGGCCTTAGCCTATCCAATGAGCTGCAAACACTTTCCTCTACCTTGTTCCTTTGTTTTAACTTTACATAAATAAAGGGCCCTTGGTAGAGTCTTCCCTGTATAATTATGTACTGACCCTTTTTATTCTCATTAATTCTTTCCTGTCTTAAATTTTATATGGTCTGACCCAATACGTCTTCTCCAACTTTGTTCAGTTAATAATTAGCCACTCTGTCTTCTCCATCCTTAAATTTATCACCTTTGCCACCACTTTTTTCCCTCCGCCTCGTCATCAGCCTATTACTGGCTTTTGTGTTGCTTTATTTAATCCGTCCGCTAGTCTGAATAGATTAGTTTACCTGCTTCTTGTTTCTACCAGATGGTACTGCGTCCGCTGGGAGCCTGCCTCTTCCTCTCCCACTCCCCCTGCTTGTGTTCCCTCTCTCGCTGGCTGTCTCTCTCTATCAAATAAATAAATAAAATCTTTAAAAAAAAGACAAAAACAAAACCAGAAACTGTTTTGTCACAGCTCTGGAGGCCAGCAGGCCGGAATGCAGGTGTTGGCAGGGCCAAGTTCCCTCCTGAGGAGGACATCCATGCCTTGCCTCATCCAGCCTCTGCGGCTATCGGCACTCCTAGGCTTGCAGAGGCACCTCTGCGATCTCTGCCCCCGTCTTCATCTGACCAGCAGTCCTCGCCCTGCGTGTCTCTTGACACGTAGCCCTGGATTTGGATTTAGGCCCCCCCCCCCCAGATAATAGACGGTAATCTCATCTAGGGGCCGTTAACTTCATTCCATGCGCAAAGACATTTTTTTTCTAAAGAATTTATTTATTTATTTGACAGAGAGAGAGCAAGAGAGCACAAGCAGGGGGAGCAGCAGAGGGAGAGGGAGAAGCAGACTCTCCTCTGAGCAGGGAGGCTGATGCAGGGCTCCATCCCAGGACCCTGAGATCACGACCTGAGCCGAAGGCAGACGTTTAACTGACTGAGCCACCCAGGTGCCCCGTGCAAAGACTTTTTTCCCAAATAAGGTCACGTTTACAAATTCCAGGGATTAGGATATGAACATATCTCTTAGGGGGGCTATCATTCAACCCCCTGCACACCATCCTTATTCCTTATTCTTAGCTCCCCCCCTTCTTTCTCGACTAATGTCAGATTGATAAAAGTTTATCTTTTTACTTCTGCTTGTTCAGAAGGTACTAATATTTACACTAATTTGGGTCAGTAGCCTTAAATTTTTAACAGACATATAGCCATAAAATTTTCTAATAAATTCTGTGTTTTTTCAGTATTTCCATTCTTTCACAGAAAAGATCCCCCCAATCAGCATACATTTATTTCCCACCGAATAAACCCAGCCCAGTCTCTTTTGTTATTTTGTCTAGAAATGGTGCCCCAAATTTTCAAATATCCAATGAATAAACATTGAGCATCCATCTCTAATATTTATTCATTCATTTATTTATAAATTGTAGTCATGCATCACTTTCCAACATATTATGTAAATTACAAAATATATACAAAGAGATAAAAATAGATAAATCTAATAGAAAGATGACAAATCCTGATATTTTCTCTCTGGGCACCAAGAGATCATTTTGCTGACCCTCTGGGACACATGCACCTTATTTTGGATACCATTTGTTTTGAGATTTCATTTCGCTTTCAAAATAACACACCAAGTATGGTACTAAGAAATTCACTGCCAATTCAGAATTACATTTAGGAAAATGTTTTACATTTACTATTGCTTCTTGCTTCCTACATCTTCCCTCTCGGTTTATTCTCGTTCGGTGAAGCTAGGCTTCCAGTTGTCGAGTAGATGTATTTCAAGGCTTTCAGTCTACTTTTGTCTTCTTTTCTTTTTTTTTTCTTTTTGCTTCCCCCTACTACAGAATCTTCTAGAGTGTCTTCCAATTCACTTATTCTCCCTTTGACTTTTAATTTGTAAGTATTCTCTTTTTTTTTTTTAAATTCTACGTTCACTATAGTATTATCATGAAATGATTAAGCACCATGGAATCAGACTGCTGCTCCGTTTTGAATCCTTGTTCCACCACAAAAACCCGACGAGAACTTGGGCAAGTCATTTCATTGCCATTTTCTCATTTGTGTATGGTAATAATACTATTCCTACTTCGTGGGGTTATTGTGCTGATTAAGTGAGATTTAGTAGCTTTTTTCTTTTCTTAAAGATTTTATTTATTTATTTGACAGAGAGAGAGACAGCCAGCAAGAGAGGGAACACAAGCATGGGGAGTGGGAGAGGAAGAAGCAGGCTCCCAGCGGAGGAGCCTGATGCGGGGCTCGATCCCAGAACTCTGGGATCACGCGCCGAGCCGAAGGCAGACGCTTAACGACTGAGCCACCCAGGCACCCCAGATTTAGTAGCTTAATATGTTTAAAGCATCTAGATTGGTGCCTGGTACTTATTAAGTGCTCATTAAAGTCAGTTATTTCTGGGGCACCTAGGTGGCTCAGTCGGTTAAGTGTCTGGTTTCTGCTTAGGCTGTGATCTCAGGGTTTTGGGATCGAGCCCTGCATCTGGCTCTGTGCTCCCTGGGGAGTCTGCTTCTCCCTCTGCCCCCCGCCCACCCCGCTCATGGTCTCTCTCTCTCTCAAATAAATAAATAAAATCTTTAAAAAAATAAAGTTAGTTATTTCTATTTCTAATTTTTCTGAATTGAAGTCAGAGAGCATAGTTGATTTTCTCTCTCTCTCTGGTGGAAAATTTTATTGACGTTTTATCTGGAGCTTGACATTGTAAAAAATTCTGTGGGTATATTCTTGAATATTTGGTTTGCAGAGTGAAGAGTTACAAACAAAACCAGGACCAGCTCTCCCTCTCAGGACTGAAAAAAAACTGGATGAATTATTTTTAATGTATTTTTAAAGTATCAGAAAGCCATCAAAAGCTACTGGGCTCAAATCCGAGGGATCAATAGGAGAGTGGGTAAATAAAACTAGAATATAGACATAAAATGGAAAATGACGCAGTATAAAAATGGCGTAACTAGACCCATATTTATCAGCCTGGATACATGCAAAAACATAAAGTGAAATGTACGAGATGCAAAATATTGTATGTTGTCTGATACAGATTATGTAAAACACCACAATACCCCCATGCATTTCTTTGAGTACAAATATTTGAATAAAAAAATTGTTGTAAGTCTGGAAGGAAAAACGAAGATCATGAGTGTGACCAACGTGGGCGTGAGGGAGAGGGGTTGGAGAGTAGGGGTGCTGTCAAAGCAGCTTTCGTGTGGCGGGGGAAGCACAATGTAGTAAACATGTACGATGGGCTATTATTCAGCCTAAGAAGGAAGGATATTCTGAGACGAGCTATAACATGGTTGAACTGTATGATTCCACTTACATGACGTCCTTAGAGGAGTCATCTGCATAGAGACAGGAAGTAGAATGTTGGTCGCCAGGCGCAGGGTCGGGGGGGATGGCAGTTGTCTGTTTCAGGGTTACAAGATGAAAGGAGTTCTGGCGATGGTTGGTGGTGATGGTTGCCCACTTTATCAATGGATTTAAGGCCACTGCACCATACGCTTAGACACGGTGAAGAGCGGAAGTTTTATGTTATATGTATTGTATGTATTTATGTTATATGTTCTATGTATTGTACCACAATTAAAAAACTGAGCGAGAAAGGGAGTTTAGTGGTATCTATAATGTGTTAACTTTCTTTTTTTAAAAGATTTTATTTATTTATTTAACAGAGATAGAGACAGCCAGCGAGAGAGGGAACACAAGCAGGGGGAGTGGGAGAGGAAGAAGCAGGCTCACAGCAGAGGAGCCTGATGTGGGGCTCGATCCTGGAACGCCGGGATCACGCCCTGAGCTGAAGGCAGACGCTTAACCACTGCGCCACCCAGGCGCCCCTATAATGTGTTAACTTTTTAAAGAAAGATTCTATTTATTTATTTGAGAGCGAGAAAGAGAGAGAGAGAGCAGCGGGAGGAGCGGAGGAGGAAAGAAACCCAAGCAGACTCTAAGATGAGCTCAGAGCCTGATGCAGAGCTCGCTCCCAGGACCCTGAGATCATGCCTGAACTGAGACTGAGTCCGACACCCAACCAACTGAGCCACCCAGGCGACCCTATAATGTTTTAACCCTTAAAAAATTTAAAAAAAAAAAATTTAAAGACTAAAATGAAAATAGAATAAAACAAATAATTATGTTACACTCAGTTCATCTGTCAAGTGCTGTTAGAAAAGAAGGGATGACAAGCTGAGCCCTGCGGGGAGAGCCAGGCTCCCCAGGGCCACTGTGTGCTGCCAGGATACAGGGGCCACAGGCGCTGGGTGAGGACCGGAAGTCCAATTGTCAGTAACAGCTACCCTGGGGAGGCTTATCATGTGCCTTCTGCTGTGTGTATCCAGGGCTTTAGCTTTGTTACCTCAGTGCATTCTCACAGCAGCCTTTTGAGTCAGGTACCATCATTATTCCCATTTGACAGATAAAATATCTAAAGCTCGGGGCGCCTGGGTGGCACAGCGGTTAAGCGTCTGCCTTCGGCTCAGGGCGTGATCCCGGCGTTATGGGATCGAGCCCCACATCAGGCTCCTTCGCTATGAGCCTGCTTCTTCCTCTCCCACTCCCCCTGCTTGTGTTCCCTCTCTCACTGGCTGTCTCTATCTCTGTCGAATAAATAAATAAAATATTTTTTTTAAAAAATCTAAAGCTCAGCCAGGGTAAATGATTTGCCAAAGTGACCAAGCAAGTGAGCCCTGAAGCTCTGATTTGTACCCAGGCCGGTCTGACCCCGGCACTCAGACCCTTAACCGCGCCGTTGCAATGTGTGTTTTCCAGGAAGCAAAAGGGAAATGTCCACACACATATCGTGCCGTTAAGGTGTAATCCAAAGCAAGAGCCATGTTAAGAGTATGAGGGATATTTTGTTCATTAACATAACTGTGTCCTTATAACCAGAAAGATACAACTTGCGGTTGCCTGCCCTCTGAGATTTCAACTAGCGAAAAGAAATCTTTAATGGATGAGAGTAGCTATCTAAAGAATTCACCTCAAGGAACAGATCAAAGTCAGAAGAGACACGCCAAACTTCAATCAGGACGTCTAGAGTGAAGTCACATGAAGGCCTAATGGGTGAGAGCGATTTGGATTTTAAAATGTTTGTATTCTTTGATGTGGTGATTCTGCTTCTTGGAATCTATACTTTGGGGCATAAGACCAAATACTGAAAAGATTTTGTCCATAAATATATTCACCATAAAATGAATTTAAACAGTAAAAATGAAAATCGATCTAAATATCCGACACTAGTGAAATGGTCAGCGAAATCGAATCCCCAAACGATGGAAACTGTGAGCCTCACACACACATATGGAGAATTTGTTATTGTTGGGGCGCCTGGGTGGCACAGCGGTTAAGCGTCTGCCTTCGGCTCAGGACGTGATCCCGGCGTTCTGGGATCAAGCCCCACATCAGGCTCCTCTGCTGGGAGCCTGCTTCTTCCTCTCCCACTCCCCCTGCTTGTGTTCCCTCTCTCGCTGGCTGTCTCTATCTCTGTCAAATAAATAAATAAAATCTTTAAAAAAAAAGAATTTATTATTGTTTAACGATTTCATATATATAAGGACAAATTGCGTGGGGAAATCCAGTCAATGTGCTGTATAGAGACAGGGTTACCCTCCTGCTACAAATACAAAGAGGCATCGGATAGTGTATAATTATATTAAAATATTAGTTGAGGAAAGAAATAAAGATTAATAAAAGGAAATTTGATTACAAAATAATAGAAATATAATAAATAATAGGAAATTCTCAAGTCCCAGAGAGAAAGAAGGAACCCAAAGCCAGGGTGGTAAGAAAGATGAAGAAACTGGGGCAGTCAGTGGAGTATGGACCTGGAACTCGGCCCTTAGGGTCTAGGGGCTGGGGTTTGAATATTCACATGGGGATGGGGATGGGGTGTCAGGTCCATGAAAGGCAGGGACCTTGTCTTGGCTGGATTGATTCCCTCTAAAACAGAGGCTGAAGCAAGGTTGAAAGAGTTGGAGCCTTACTTGATGGTATTAGCCAAGGTTCTCCAGAGAAACAGAACCAGTAGGATGTGTATTTATATAGAAAGTGATTTATTTTAGGGAATTGGCTCCTGCAATTATGGGGCTGACAAGTCCAAAATTTGCAGGGTGAGCCAGCAGGCTGGAGGTCAGGGAAAGCTTGAGGCTGCATTTGACATTGAAGGCTGTCTGCTGCAGAATTTTCTCTGGCTTGGAGGAAGTCAACCTGTTGTTCTATTCAGGCCTTCAGTTGATTGGTAGAGGCCCACCCACCTATGGGGGACGATGGGCTTTACTCAAAGTCCACTGACGCCAATGTTCATTTCATCCAAAAAACACCCTCAGAGAAACATCCAGAAAAAGGTTTGACCACATAGCTGGACACCAGGGCCCAGCAAATGGGCGCATAACATTAACCATTCCACTCGGGAGTCACAAACAGAGCAGCAAAGATGAAGAACGGGGAAGCGAAGCAAGAGAGGCGTGAGGAAGTGTGAAATGGTACGTTGTCATTCTGGCTGACACTTCACGAGAAGCCTCCAAGATCACAGCAGGTTACTCAGCAAGCGTGTCTGGTTGGCATATGGTCCCACTCCAAACAGGCTGCAGAGAGAAATGGCACTTTGGAGTGGGCCGCGGGAGGGAGGAGGAAGGGGAATTGATCTGCAGTCTCCCTCCCGTCTCCTGTTTTCCGTTAGCAGAGACCCAGTCCACAGAAAGCTGACTCCCCAACAGTTCCAGGTGTTGTCACATGGCCTTTTCTACAGTGGGAATCAGTAAGGCATTTCATCCGAGTCTAGAAGCTGTGGGAGGAGGCAGGAGCTCTGGGTTCCTGGATGTTCAGCCTAGCTGCATGGTGGCAGTCAAGGTGAAGGACCAAGTGTCCCTAGAGAGAGTGATGGTCAACCTCCGGCAGTGTCAGAGGAGTCCCGGAGGCTGTCAGTGCTGAGGAAATCTAAGGATGAACAGATTTGCATCAGATACAACCCACCCCTCCTACCACTCCAATCCACTCGCTCTCTATTATATTGGCTCCTGTACTATATGGTAGAGATTTCATTTTTTGAGTACAAGATGCCCTACTCCCTAGAGGGAGGTCTGTGTCCGAATCGGTCCGGGTGACTCAAGGTGGTGCCCAGCTGCAAACTCCTGGGGGAGTTCAGAAACGAGAGTCCTTGCTGCTGTAGCTGTACCCTGGTCATACCTGATATTCACTATTTCTCTCTCCCCTACACCCATTCTAAATTTCCCTCATCCCATGGCAGCATTTAGGCTGGCCCAAGTTGATTGCCTGGTAGAGTAACCCAGATCTTTGGACCCTTTATTTTTCCTGCTTTTGGTGGGCTGCGGTTGCTGTGATTCCTGTGGTTATTATAGGCTATAGGAGTATTAAGAGACCCCCAAATTAATGCCCTGAGTTCTGGAAATTCTCTTTACTATCCTCTTGTGTAGAAGCTACCCTAGTTCTAATGGTAATCAGGACTGTTACCCGACCAGTGCAATAAATCTTTCCTTTGCTTCCTGGTCCCCCTGTGGCTAAGTAGAAAACTGGCCATATGATATCTACCACTCCTAATTTGGGGGACTCGGTTCTCTTCCAAAGGTCATACTCCTGTCACATGACCTCACACAGCTCCCTCCTCTGGGTTCCAGTAACTGTTTCATGTGCTTGCCCCTTTACGGTAGGCACAATAATGGCTCCCAAGGACGTCGCCATCCTGATTTCCAGAACCTGTGAATATGTTAGGTTGTACGACAAGGCGAGAATTAAGGCTGCAGGTGGAATTAAGATGGCCGATCACCTGACTTTCAAATAAGGAGATTATGAATTACCCAGTCTGGCCTAATGTAATCACAAGGGTCCTTTCAGTGTGGAGGAGGGGATCAGAAGAGTCAGAAATGGAGAAATGGCATCATTAGAAAGGCTTGACCAGAAAGAAACATGACCCTAGAGTTGACATGAGACCATTTTAGACTTCTGACCCCCTAGAACCGTAAGAGAACAAATTTGTGCTGTTTTCAGCTACTAGACTTGTGGTCATTTCTTACAGCACCGACAGGAAATCAATATACCCCTTCAGACTTGGGGTCCCAGTGATTTCCGCCATCACCAGGCCCCAGGGCACTGCACCATCCTACTTGGTTTCCTAAATCCCACCATACCTTCCTGCCTCTAAACTGATACGGAGCCCAAAGTATCATTGCAAGACATAAGTGTCCTCCGCCATGGGAAGGGAGAGCAGATTTGTCTAAAGAATTCAAGGGGCAGTGAATTCAAGTTCTCACTGAGGTGTCCTAAAGCACCAGGGAAGAGCACAGCCCTCGGGGGGCCAATGAATCCAAGTGCAGCCTCGCTCACCTCTCTCCTCCAAACCTCCCCATCTCCCTTCCTGCGGTCCCAAGAACAGAACCTGGACTGGAACCTGGGAGTTCTGGCTTACAATCTGGTCTTTGCCATCAAGTGTCTTTGGGAAGGGCAGTGAGCTCCTCTGGGTTGTGACTACTTATGTGCTGGAAAGTGGCACTCCCTCAGCAAGCCGTTCTGTGCGACACTATTAACCTATAAAATCGAATACTACTCTGAATGTTCCAGCCTTCCCCCTGTGATCCACAGGACTTCGGGTTTCTTTGCCAAGGTCCTCTGGGTGGCATTAGTCGGGCTCTGCTGCGATAACACTCCGTGCATGGTTTGGCGAACAAGATGCTGGTTTCTTTCGCATGAAATAGTGCAGGGCTGTTCGGGGTCAGGATGGTTGGGTCAAGGATGGGGACGGGAGTTCGGCTCCAGGAAGTCACTCAGGCATCCAGGCTGATGGCAACTCCACCAACTGCAACATGTAGCTTTCATGATTGTTATGGCTGCTTCCATCCCAGGAAACCAAAAAGAGCATGGAGGAGAATTTATGGGAGTGTCTTACCGGCCGGGACTAGGAGTAGCGTACATCGCTTCTGCTCTTCTGTTGTTTAGAAGGCGGCTACCTGGTCACATCTAACTGTAAGGCAGATAATGCCACTTGGAGCTTAGGAAAGAGTAAGTGGGCTGTGGAGAGCAGCTAGGTGTCTCTGCCACAAAAGCTCACACTGAACTCCATCTCTCCACTCAAACTCCCACGAAGAGCCCAGGAACCCTCACACAGCTGCTCCTGCCTCCTTCTCTGATCTAATCTAATCTCCCCCCACACCCCTCACCCCCCATGCCCCAGACTCAGGGGCCTTCCTTCAATTCCCAAATCCCACCAAGCTCTTAAGTTTGTTCTTCCTACTGCCTCGTCATTTACAACTCAGTTCCCACATCACCTCCTCAGAGACCTCTCCTTGACCATCCTAGGTCATGTTGTCCCCACCACCCGACACTTCTATGACCTTGCCCTGCTGAGAAATAATGGCCGAGGGTTTCCAGAGTTAAAGGGATACACCCACTATCAAACAACATGATTAAAGACAATCCTCACCTTGGCTGGAGACATCAGAGTTTTATCACAGAACATCAAAGAAAAAGAACACCTTGACAGCCCTTCAGAAGTATTACTTCAGAAAAAAAGAAAATGAACCAGAAAGGAAGAACGGGCTAGAAGAAGCAGTAGTGGGCCAAGAGTGATAAAACACGTCGGCAAACCTAATCCTTGATGGATGGTAAATCATAACTATTGAGAGGTTAAAGCATCAAGGAATTAAAATACTAGACAACTACAATATGGAAGGTAGGAGAAAAATAGCAGAGGGAGAATAAGGCATTCTATGTCTTTAGAGGAGGAAAAGGATCACCATTTTAATGAACTTTTGACTTTAATAGAAAAATTTAGTCAGCTATGCATATTAAACAAAAAAAATGCCCCTAGCCACAAAAATTGATGTGGAAATACAATGTCTTCCTTCTAACCAATGAAAGAACCAAGGGAATCTCATTAATCCAACAAAAGGCAAGAAAGGAGAAAAGAAACGGGTGAGGAAACCTTGGTAAAGAAGAAATATGTCCACGTACAACAGGAAAGGCAAAAAAATTAAAAATTCTACAAACCAAACTCACTTTTTTAAAAAATGGGTGTCTCAGATCGACTATTTTTTTTTAATCCAGTTAAATGCTGTTTGAAAAGACACACCTCATTTCTATTTTTGGCTTCCCCCGTGACCGCTGTGGCGACGGCCCCCGTGGAAACTACACAGTGGCTGGCCTCTGCAGCCACAGGATAATGGTAGCACGCCCACCATTAGTGGAGGTCAGGACAGGAAATGAGAATGACCCACGAAGTGGGTGAACCCGTTCAGATCGCTCTTTCTTTTCTGACCAGGGAGTGTAGTAACTTGAAAGGTGTTGCTGAGGAGGGACAGTTGATAATGGTCTGTAGGGAAAGCGGCCAGCTTGGGTGAAAATCCAGCTCCAGCAGCACGGGAGACAAATTAGCAGGCTGCCAGGCTCTGAGCTTTGTCTGGGTATGGACCCCCTCTCAAGTTTTAAGAATAAATTGGGGAGGGACACCTGGGTGTCTGGGTTGGTTAAGTGTCTGCCTACTGCTCAAGTCATAATCTCTGGGTCCTGGGATCAAGTCCCGCATCAGGCTCCTTGCTCAACGGGGAGCCTGCTTCTCCCTCTCCCTCTGCCTACAGCTCCTCCTGCTTGTGCTTTCTCTCTCTGTCAAACAAATAAATAAAATCTTAAAGAAAAGAAAAGAAGAAGAAATTGTCCTTTTTCTCACCTCTTTCTTCTCCTGGGAGATCAGGTCCCTGATGTGGCAGGAAAACGGAATTCATAGATTCCTCGAAGGTCCTCAGTAGGGAGTAGGGTGGCCTCAGTACCTTTGCTTTTGGTGCCTTCTCTTCTCATCCACCAAAGTCTCCTTGTGTTGGGATTCACTTCTCAGTGACAGAAAAATAGGCACCATCTGCCCCAACTAGAGTGCAACTCCCCCCCGCCCCCGCCTTGTCCCCATTTCTCATGCTGATCACTGCAGATAGAGCTCCTTATTCCTGTGCTTCGGGAGGGGGAGGGAGCAGTTAGAAGCACCCTGATTTGAGCCTCAGCCCTGCTGGAATTCAGTTCTGTCTGCTTGTTGGGCCCACGACGGCCTTCTTTTGGAAGAGATTCAATGGTAAGGGCACAGTAGAGCACTGGGCACTATGAGAGGAGATTAGAAGCACAGAACAGGGTCTGTCTGGAAAATGTATCCTCTGGCCCTGACTCACCGCAAAGAGAATGATGGTGCTGTTGTCACTATGACCTCTGAGAGACACAGACTTTACTAGGTATTGGTACCCAGTGACCAAGGGCCACACTCAAAACCTTGGAGGGATTTCCCCAACATGGATTACTACTCTGTGGGGGATGGGTCCATGGGTCACAGTTTACACTGACAGCTCTGAGCACATGCAGGATGATGGCAATAGGTAAGCTAGTCAGCCCCAGTGGTCCCTGCCTTCTGGTATTCACACCCCTGTCTCCTCCCCCGTGTACCATGGTTGATCCATGTGACCGATAGCATATGGCAGGAGCATGGCATGTCACTTCTGAGGCTAGGTCATAAGAGTTATGGAAGGGGAAAGCCGACTGCCATATTTTGAACAGCCCTATGGAGAAGACAACTTGGTGAGAAATGGAGGCCTCCAGATAACAACCTGAGAGAAACCGAGACTCAGCCAGGTAAGTGAGCCCTCCTGGAAGTGGAGCCCCCAGCCACAGTCAAGCCTTCGGATGACTGCAGTCCTGGCCAACAACTTGATTGCAGCCTCACAGGAGACCCTGAGCCAGACCCCCCAAATAAGTCAGCCCTAGATTCCTGACTCTCAGAAGCTGTTTGAGAAAAGAAATGCTAGTTGTGTTAAGCCACCATAACAACAGATAATAGAATAAACTTCTCCAGCACAATTACAAACAAATGGAGTTAAATGTTATCAACCCTACTATGTAAATATGGACAAAACTCTAAATGCATAAGATGGAAAATAAAAGTTTAATAATACTAAGATACATTCAATATCATGGGGGGGGGATATGGTGGGGGGGAATTGTCTTATCCAAGACATATATTGGGAAGGTTTATAAGACTTCTGTGGAGAACACTGAGACTTTCTCACTCCCGCATCTCCAGGGAGGAGAGGACAAGAAGCTACTTTCCAACATAAACCACAGATCTTGAGAGGGGGCTTCCACGGCAGTTCAGGCAAGCTTGGTGTGTGTTCTCTGCAGTTGGGAGGGGGGTGGTTATGCTTGCTTAACTCGGGCCTGAGGAGGCTGAAGCTGTGAGTGGGACAGGACAGGGAGCCGACATTTCCAGGGTTTGTTGGAGAGTTGAGGATTTTCCATGGAACAAGTGTTTGCCACTCAGCAGAGGGAAAGCCGGGCTGGAGCCATTTTACAGCCTCCCCCAGGAGGACCATGTGGAGAGTGAAGAGGCTCTGATTGTCGGTGTGTCATGGGCCACTGGAGCAGGGCTGGGCTGAGGTGGGGGCAGCAGCCCTGGGAACACAAGCTAGAGGAGGAGAGGGAAGACGTCTTACCTTTGGATAAAAGGTGAAATGCTGATTATTACCTTGGCTGGACTCTTCGTTAAGATCTTTTTCTCATGAGAGTTTCTGAGCATATGGGAAGGTGTCTATCATCTACATTTAATGATTGTTCATGTTTGTATATTTGCTCCATCTTTTTTTTCCTAAGGTGTTTTGGGGTAAATTGCAGACATCTGGCATTTCACACTTCTGGGGATTCCACACTGTGTTTTGAGAGACCAGGAACACCTTCTGGTACGTTCCAGCAACACTGTCACACAGAGTGGGATTAATGGTGATTTTTTTTGGAGTCCCTGATGCCCAATACATATATGGTTTCCTTAACTGTCTCCAAGATGGCTTTAAAATATATATATAGGGGCGCCTGGGTGGCGCAGTCATTAAAGCGTCTGCCTTCGGCTCAGGGCGTGATCCCGGCGTTCTGGGATCGAGTCCCACATCGGGCTCCTCCGCTATGAGCCTGCTTCTTCCTCTCCCACTCCCCCTACTTGTGTTCCCTCTCTTGCTGGCTGTCTCTATCTCTGTCAAATAAATAAAGAAAAATCTTTAAAAAAAAATAAAATAAAAATAAAATTTAAAAATATATAATATTTATATATAATATTTATATATATTTACATATATAATATAATATATAATATAATATATATAATATAATATATATTTATTTATATTTGATTTGTTCGTGCCTCGGAAGACAAACTGGAAACTGAACTTTTAAGTTGAGGCTGTTATTTGTGACTTAAATTGACACAGGACTATCCCCAAAGAATGAGCAGAACTCCATTCAAGAGTGTAGACATTTTATCCCTGCTGAATACTTCTGCAAGAAATGACAGAAAACAAGGGGGAAATGTGTACTTTCATAATACCCCCCCCAAAAAAGAGGGATTTATATTGTGTGAAGGTGACAGATACCGCTAGAGAGGTGTTCTAAGAAGTTTATTCACATTTTTGTAACCCAGATGTTTAAACACTGCACCGAAACCCCAACCATCGCTGAGGCCTGTGTAAATTTGTACCAGCTCGATGCAGGGGCCTGTGGCAGTGTCTCTCAAAATTTTAAAAGCATACACTCTTTGATCCAGCAATCTCTTCCCCAGAAATGTATTCTGCACCTATCCTTGCCGTGTGGAATGGCTAAGAAAAAGGATATACCTTGCAACGTTGTTTGCAATAGCGGAAGATGGGAAACGATCATACAAGTCCATCAGTGTGGGGCGCCTGAGTGTCTGACTTTTGATTTTGGCTCAGGTCATGATCTCGGGGTGGTGAGATGCAGCCCCGCCACGGGCTCCGTGCTCAGCAGGGCGTCTGCTTCTCTCCCTCTCCCTCTGCCCCTCCCCCACTTGTGTGTGCGTGCTCTCTCTCTAAAACAAGTAAATACATATTTCTTAAAAATAAACAATTTACATAAAAAGCCCATCAGTTTTATACGTATACGCACATACGCACGTAGCTTACATTCATCTCTACGGTATATATGTATAGATCACGTATGCTATATGGGATAGAGCGCCACACAGCAGAATACTACGGAGTGTTCCAGGCCAGCAGGAGACCGAGGCTAGAGGTGGAGGCAGCCTGTTAAGTGGAAAACAGTGAAATGTGGATCCAGGCGCTGAGTGCCTGCGTGGGGGTCAGGCCGCCACTTGCCCTCCTCCCTCACCCCTGCCTCTCCTGCCCAAGGGTGACCTCGGTAAACGGCAACAGACTGTCCTGTTCTGTGGCTCAGGCTGGGTTCTCGGCATTGCAGCAAGAGGACAGAGGGAGGGAGGAGAGGCAGAGTGGGTATTTATGCCCCTGGCCTCCCCCCGTGAGGCTCTGCGGGCTGTGCCACTCGCAGGGGTCACTGTGCCATCTCCCTGCACTGTGGCTGGCTCCGGGCACCACACTGTCCCATGTGCTCCTCCGATGTCCTGTCCACACTTCTTTTTTTTTTTTTTTTAAGATTTTATTTATTTATTTGACAGAGAGAGACAGCCAGCAAGACAGGGAACACAAGCAGGGGGAGTGGGAGAGGAAGAAGCAGGCTCCCAGCGGAAGAGCCCGATGCAAGGGCTTGATCCCAGAACGCTGGGATCATGCCCTGAGCCGAAGGCAGATGCTTAACGACTGCGCCACCCAGGCGCCCCTCTGTCCACACTTCTGTAAACGATCCGTTCATTATGCTTGACTCAAACGACTCGCTTGATGTGGGCCATCTGTTTTCTGTCGGGGCTCTGACTGATAGGAGATGTTAGCACTTAGGTAAAAAAAAGAAGAAGAAGAAGAAGAAGAAGAAGAAGAAGAAGAAGAAGAAGAAGAAGAAGAAGAAGAAGTGCTTGTGTTGAGGAGGGGGACACGTGCCCTTGCCCGTGCTTAGCATCTCCAGAAAGTTGCACAAGAAACCGCTAGCAGTGGTTGCTTCTAGGAATGAAACAGTGGCTGGCGGTGGAGAGCAGGAGGAAGGAATAATCTAGTTTTACTGTAAACTTTTTTGTTCCTTTCGAATTTTGTACTATATGCATGTATTACTTATTCAAAAAATAATTTTAATTGAATTTTTTTAGGAAATAATAAAAAGGAAAGACTGCAGAGGGACTTGGTGCCAGAAGGCTTCAGAGACAGCTGTCCCCGCAGCACGTGGATCCCTCCCTCCCCGGGCGCGACAGCCTTTCCTGGCAGGTACTCCAAGCCACCAACAGAACAAAGAAAAGAAGAAACAAAGGCATAATGAACAGGCTTCTTCCACTATACGCTACAGACGAGAGGGGCCATATTTTGAAAAAAAAAAAAAAATCTGGCGCGTTCGTTACCTCTTAGACCGTTTGCGGCCACTCACAGGTGGGCGGGGCTCGAGCTGATGGCAGCAAGCCCACCACCGCCATCAGCCGCTGTGCCGGCCCCACATTGTCCCGCCCCCACAGTGACCAGGCCAGAGTCTGCTCGGGCTGTGCACCCGGGCCCCCTTTTTAATCTCCCCCTGACATCCTTGCCGCTGCGGGGCCCGAACTCGCCTGCGCCTGGTTGAGTCTCCGCGACACAGCAGAGTCTGGCTGGGGGACCCCACGGGAGGGCCCTGCCTTCCTCCTCCGGCTCCTCAACCATGGCCGGCCCTTTACTTAGCGACGTCTCTATTTTTATCGTGCTCATTATACTGCAGGGCTCTTCATTTCCATCTCATTGTTGTTGGCGGGGTCATCCGGAGGCTTCGTTGCCCAGGAGACAGAGGGAGCCGTGCGCTCAGCTGTCTCCCGCAGGCGGGGCTCATCCATCATCTGACAAGACGCTGCCGGGTCTCTCTCTTCTGGTTCTAGGGTGACCACCAGAGCCCATCGGTTGCTCGGGCTCTTCCTCCTTCCAGAAGCGTGATCCTTCCCTGCTTAAATAGAGAGGGAGAGACACATCTAGGTTTCAGGGACAGATGCAGAACGGACAGAGAAAACAGAACAGCCGTACAAATCCCCCGCGTGAATCTGTCGGGGGAGAAAAACGTCTCGGGGTAACTGGCTGCTGTATTGGAAGCTTGGGGGGGTAGAAACACTCCTGCCCTGAAGGACATGGGTCCCTGGCTGCTTCCCCAGCGAATGGGGCATGGGGGCTGTGGCTAGAAAAGAAGTCCCCGCAGCACATTTGCACAAGGGCCCCCAGGACTTTTGCCCCGGATTCGACTGCAGCGACAGGAAACAGGTTAGGGTCTCGAGGAGGTGGCCACAGGGAAAAGGGGAGCAAGGCACTGCTGTCCAGAGGAACTGATGCCCTTTGCCTCTGTCCCCAACCCTGAGGGTTCCGCATCCCTCCCTCCACACACTCTGCACACCGATGGCAGGGACGGAGAGCCCCACGCCCCCCACGGGTGTCTCTCTGCGGGAGCTGTCCTTCTCACCCTGTGCAATCAGATCTCGGATGTTACCTCTTCAGTGAACACTTCCTGGACCCCTTCCCCATATCCCTCTGGGAAAGTGAGACGTGCTTTCCTCCTAAGGCCTGTAACACTTCGTTCCCCGATCGTGATGGTGAATTGCCCACCGTCTGACTCTCCCACTGCTCTCTTACCTGCAGACCTTCCTGGGGGCCCGATGCATAGCACGTAGCATAGTTCAACACGCTGGCCCCGGAGTGATCATGAGAGGTGAGAATGTACAGCACCTCACGACGGAGGCTTTGCTTTGTGCCAGGCACCTGTGCTGAGAACTTCCCAGGCACTATCTGCCTTAATCTTCACCACGGCCCAAGAGGCAGCTGCCATTACTCCCCACCCTACGGCGGAGGAGACTGGAAGAGGGGAGCTCGCTTAAGACCACGTGCATCTGCCTCTCTATAGATTTGCTTTCGCTACACCCATGGGAGCAAACTCTGCAAGCCCTTCCACACCTTGCTTTTTTCCCCCTTTAACTTATTTCTTGGAGAATGTTCTATTATCAGTAGCTACAGGCCGTTGCCCGCTCTCGTTAACACATCCAGATTGTCCCATAAATGGATATACTGTGGGCGTCGAGGTGGTTTCCTGTCTTTTGCTATTATATGTGGGGCTATAAAGTGCACACCTGCCCACAAATCTCAGCATAAGTTTTATTACAGTCTGTGCAAATCCTCGGTCCTTCTGGAATTTTGGCATAACAAATGAGGAAGAGATTCAGTAAAGATGTTGACCACTATACTCCGCAATGGCCAACTATCTCAGCCGGCACACAGTGGGTGCTTGTAAATGTTACCAGTGACGGTGGCGATGGCGACAACCAACAGCGTCCGCTGTGGCACGCAGTTAGCCCACAGCACTAAGGATGGCTACCTGCAAGTCTTTTAACCCTCAGGGTCTAAGTCCTAAAAGTCACTTATGCACCTGAACGAATGAGTTTGACGTGGGGAGGGGAGAAAGACATCCCATGATTATGCTGACGGGATGCATCCGACAGTGATGACCCAGGATGGAGGAGCTTCTGGAAGACACACTCTGTGCACCACGTGCGAGGCATCCCCTGGGGGCTGGTTAACAGGAATGCGGCTGGCGGATGCAGGCTAATCGGGTCCGCCTAGGGCTGGAGGGAATGGAGGCGTGTTCTGGAGTTCGGCAAGGTGATGTCCGGGGCCAGGCCAGCAGGGGTCAGACCAGAACTCTGAATGCAGAGCTGACCTTACATGAGAGCAGGAACGGCCTATGGTAGGTCGTTGGAAGCTTGTGTCCGTGGCCGGTGGGTGGAAGACAGGGGATCCCACGAGAGGGAAAGGTGAGCTGGGAACCTCATCAACTTGAAGATGTCTGGGCAAGATGCTGTCTTATCCAGATGGATTGAAGGGCAAACCCTAGCAGCTGGGGCTCCCCGGGGGATGAGGATGAATAGCTCTGGGGTGGGATGGCCACGCCCCGGATAATCCATGTACATAGTGGAAGAGGGACAGAGGCCGCCCCTCGGCCAAGCAGATGCCCTGCTGGGCAGGGCTGGGGGCATCTGCGGGGAATCACTGAACAGTAGGAGCTCTGTATGAGGCCTTGGGAATAAGCCATCATAATAACAGCTAATATCGACCATAAACCAGGCCCAGGCGTTAATTCATGTGATTCTCCTAACAGCCCTGCAAATTTACCCCCACTTCATACACGAGAAAAGAGTCACAGAGAGGTTGACCCTCCAGAATCGAAGTCATGTAACTTGCATCTATTATCAAAATTTGGTCATCAGTTGAGCCCTACAGATCACCTGCTGTCCCCTAAGCTGTGGCTTTCACAAGGATTGCCCCAGCAGGATGGTCAGGTGGAAGGGCGTGTCTGTGACTTCCCTAAACCCCTCCAGGACCAGGAAGATCTCAGTACCCCTCGGCTCCTCCCCGTCCTCCAGGGTGAGGGCTGCCTAGAGATAGAAGTTGCTTGTCTGGGGGAACCTGGGTGGCTCACATGGTTAAGCATCTGCTTTCGGCTCAGGTCATGATCTCCAGGTCCTGGGATCAAGCCCCATGTCGGGCTCCCAGCTCATTGGGGAGTCTGCTTCTCCCTCTGCCTCTCCCCCTGCTTGTTCTCTGTCTCTCTGTCTCTCTTTCTCTCTCAATGAATAAATAAAATCTTAAAAAAAAAAAAAGAAGTTGCTTCTCTGAATAACCCAACCATGGAATAGTGGGAGTAAGAGCACTGGCCTGGGAGTCAGGAAGCCCAGGGCTGGGGGACCGATGGAATGGAGAGAGAGCCCAGGAGGAAGGAAGAAGAGAAGGGCAAGCCTCCTGACCCAGCTCTGCAAAGTAAACAGCCATGGCCTGAACACCGAGGTCACTGGGTCCACCTGTGACAGGCAGCTCCAGCGCGAGTCAGGCAAACACTGGAGACAGGGGGGAGGGCATGGCAGGCCTCTGGCCTCATACCACAGACAAACCTCACCCCCTGGGTAAGCCGGGAGGTTCCATCCCGGGAACCAGGATTTGCTTCCTGTCAACTCGGCAGCAAGTCCTCTGCCTCCGCCGTCCTGGGAGGGGTGGCGTGAGTTCTGCAAAAAAAGCACTGTTCTGGCTATGGGTCACCTCCTCGGAATGTGCTCCTCTGTCCTCCCCCGCCCCACGCACCACCCAGGGCTAGACAGATGTGCCCTGCTCGGGCTTCGTCACGTCTCCCGGCACGTATCTGCTGGCCTGCTCGGGACAAGCAAAACATGCCATCGGGAAAAGAATGAAGCCGATGGTCTCTGGCAGCCCAAGACCTCAATCCTGCCAGCCCCCGGCCCACCCAGCATGCCCATCCCTCCCTCGCTGCTCACCAAGGGGAAGGCGGTCAAAAACCAAGCCGTCCGCCTTTCATTGGCTGAGCCCGCGACAGTCACAACGCCCCTGGACCTCTGTCCTTGCTCCTGCCTGTGAGGTGCTTTACAGCTGTGCTCCCAACCCCGACAGGTTGTCATGGTGTATGCCGCTCCGACTGCTGGCTGGACAGAGCAGCAGACTGTCTCCATGGCAATAAGGAGAATCTGGGGAGGAAGGACGTTGGCCTTGGAAATGAACTCTCAGGAACCCTCCTGGGAAATTAGCTCTTCCAGGGAGGTCAGGAGAGATGCCCCTCCTGGAGACAGGTTCCTTAGCCATTTCAGCCCCCTCGGGAAGCCCAGCTTTCTAACAGTGGGGCCACCATCTCTGTGTACCCTCCAGTCATGGAGGATGCCGACTCCCAGCCAGGGAGCAGGACAGGAGAGCATGGCTGAGATGGGGAACCCCAGACCCGGTCGTGCTGCGCGACCAGCGCCCCTGCCCACCCTCCTCCTCCTAGTAGTCTCTCGCCTGCTAAGCTGTGAGCTGGTACAGATGAAAACAGTCCCCTGGCCCGAGATCCTAGTGCGTTATCACAGCACCTTCCATAACGAGACCTACAGGTCTCTACTGGCCCACTACAGTCCTTGGGAGACATCTCTGTCCTGCGTGTGTGTCTTTCTCTCCTGCTTTTCACACCACGAATCTCAGCTTCTGCATAGGTCAAGCTCGCTGGCCAGCAGGCAGGGCACTAGGGTTCTTCGAAACTCCTCGTCCCTTTCTCAACCAGCACCTGCACACCGGGGATCAGGCTGGGCTGGGTTAGGAGAACATGGCCTTTGCTACCTCTGCCTCCCAGGCAGGAACCACTTGGCGACCTCCCTCTGGCACCCAGTGACCCTTCCCTCTCCCCATCAATACACGCTTTCCCACAGGGATCAGAAACCCATTCGCCCTTGAATGTGAGTCATGACAGATGAAAGCGTACTGTCTCAGGGAGACCAGAAGTTAAGTTGTAAGGAAGGAGCTTCTAAGTGGGATCTCAGGCGCCAGTTCAAAGGACAGGTGCCACGAGAGTAGAACTGGGACTTGACTCTTGGAGAGGAAAAGAGAGAAGCCGTGTGGATCTTCTTTCCTCCGAAGCATTTCTTTGCACTTGCTGACTCCCCCGGACAATAAAGGGTTTGTTTTGTTTCAACTTCTATTTCTAAAGCCAAGGAATGTGATTTCTCACAAAATCCTGCTACACTGAAACGAGGCGTGGTGTGACCACAGGGGACTTCACCTTCACCGCCCAGTGTCGCTGCCTGGTTGCCTGCAGCCTGATGAGAGCACAGCCTTGTAGGCGCCCCCACACCGACAGAGCAGCCTGCGGGAGGCCACAGCACCCCACCCTGCCTGCTCCTCCCCTCCTCCGCTGGGGATCCTGGGTTTCTCTGGGACTTCTCCCTTCCTAAAAACACATCAAAAAGGCCCTCATCAGGTACACCTCCGTTCATGTACCAGCTTTGCCACTTCTCTACTGGGTGCCTGTCTTCGCTTGAATTCCTCCAAAAGCAGAGCCCAAGACCGGTAAACCCCTTGTGGTGTGATCACGGAGCACAGGGGCGCGGGGCTGGGAACAGAGATGCAGGGCAGTCTCCGCTGTGGGCCGTGGGAATTGACCGCACACAGACTCACTGAGGAAGTAGGATGCCCTCCTGTCCCTCCTCCACGGGGCTTCCCACCGGCCACGCAGCAGCCCCCGCCCCGGGGAGGTCACCCCACGCTCGCGCTCGCGCTCGGGACTCCCTGGGCACACGCCTGGGCAGAAAGCAGATGACTCGTGGTGGGTCGGAGGCGAGTCTGAGCTCCCCAGGAAGTGGCCCCCTACACTGTGGCTGACATCTGAGGTGGGCTGAGGGGATGTGGCCACGCTGGCACGTTACTGAATTTTTCTAGAATCTCAGGTTCTCCATAGGTAAAATGGGGCTAGGAATGGCCTGCCTCACAGAGCTGTTACTATCTTTACTTTTTATTTTATTTCTAAGCTGTTACTATCTTTAAAAGAGAGAATTCCTGAGAAGCACTTAGCACTGTGCTTGACCCGGAATAAAGGCTCAGTAAGTGGCAGCCGCTACTCTTCCTGTGACTGGGGACAGGGGGGGTGGCTTCTGCGGCACTAAGGCCCAGGGTGTCTGTGCCCCACCCCAACCGCTCTCTTTGGCAGGACCCGGATTGGGTGGGACTGGAAGTCACTTGGGAGATGAATCCCGAGGAAGCAGCCTGAGTTCTGGGTTCTAGAAAACTCTGCCAAGAGTTTTTCCTTCTTTTCCCAAAGGAAAGACAAACCCTTCTGGAGTTCAAGAGGCATAGAGGGCTGCAGCTCCAGAGTAGCCCTGGGGGCAAATCTTGCTTTTTCTAGAAGGAACCATTTCCTTATATGGTTTGTCTCTACCATTTCCAGGAACTTGGGGTCGAAGAAGGGGTTCCCAGAAGCAGGAAGGGCTAGACACACCAGACCGAGCCTCCAGAAGAGGAATTTCTTCATTCACCATTCATTCAGTTATTCAGCAAACCTCCATTGGGAAGTTTCTATGTGCTGAGCTTCCTGCTAGAGGCTGGGGCTTCAGAGAAGCAAGACCATCTCTTCGCGGAAGGAGAAACAGAGCACTCTGACAACAACGCCCATGCCCTGCGGCAAGTGCCATGGGAGCGGCTGCCCTGGAGGCCGGGTTCTGGCAAAGGCAGCGGTGCCCAAAGACCTTAAACAAGAGAGGGCACAGCCCTCCAGGGGACTGGAAGCCCTTCAGCCAGCAAGAGTAAAGCTCCCAAGGGCAAGTGGTGGTTTAAAGAACAGAGCGACTGGGGTGCCTGGGTGGCTCGGTCGGTTAAGTGACTGCTCCCCCTGCTTGTGCTCTCCGTCTCTGCAAAATAAATAAAATCTTTTGAAAAAATTAAACAAAATAAAGAACAGAAGGACAAAGGAGGCAGAGGTGAGGATCTGAGGGGTTGTACCCCACACAAAGGAACTTGGCCCTCATCCTGAAGCTGATGGAAAGCCATCTCTACCAAAGGACCTATTCTTTACCCCTCAGTCCATCCCCTCATCATTGCAAAAGCTGCTTCTGCGTCAAAAGTGATATCCCATCCATGCTGGAAGTAAAGGAAGAATCAAAAGCATCAGTAAAGTTGGGGCCACTGCTTAAAAGGTCATCAGCCACAGAACCCTTTCTTCCCCTGTTTTGCCTTACTGAAAAATGGTGCACACGGTATCCTGAGTCACCGTTATGATTTCACTGAGAAAGATCGTGGCATCGCCGTGGAGTTCCAGGTGCAATAAATATTGGGGGGACAGGTGGATAAAAAGAAGGACAAACAGCAGTAGTAACGATAAGTGTGATTAGCACCGAAATTAATAAATAGACGTATCTGCCTGTAGGAGCACGGACTGTCTTTGGGAACAGTGATGGCCCGGGAGGAAGGGAAGGGGATTACACGTTCAAGTGTAGAAAAGGAGATTTAACTTTCGTTGTTCACCCTTTTGAAGTACTTCGATTTGTTACCGTGTTCATTTAAAATACTTAAAAAAAAATGTATAGACTGCCAGTACTCTCCCACCAAAGGCTACCAGGAGCACACTGTAGTCAAATAAAATTGGGTTTACTGACCCTTAGCAAATGAGGAGAACACAGCCCATGGGCAAGTGTGCAGAGTTTCAGGAACAGAGTATTAGAAAGGCTTTATCGGATCGGGCTTGTGTCAGGTGACGTTGAAGAGTACTCAGGGATGCAAGGCTTCGCTCTGGATTGGATACTGGGGTAATTCTGCGACTGGCATCTTAAGCATAAGTATGTCGAAGGAGAGAGAGAAGAGCAAAGTTACAGGGACTGTTGACAAAGCAGCCGCTCTCACTCGTTATCCAGGATGGAGGACGGACGTTCAGATCTTTGTGGTTTGGACAATAATTTGTCCACGTTCAGACATGATTACAGAGTGACCTTGTTTTTGTCGTTATCCACCAAGTGAACAGTGTGGGCCTGTTGGATGTCAATAGCCGCCAGAATTGTTGTTTCACCGAACACCCTGGCCTGGCTGGGAGGCCAGCCCATCAGTACCAGGGCCGGTTGATCATTCCAGGACGGCTCCAGGCGGCTGGGGGCTGCTCCTGTCTTTCTCGGCACCTTTCAAACTAAAGGGTACAGATATCAGTTCAATTCGTTGTATTTACTCTACTGTCTGAGTATTATAGAAATCAAGCTAATTTTTTTAGGGGCGCCTGGGTGGCATAGTGGTTGAGCGTCTGCCTTCGGCTCAGGGTGTGATCCCGGCGTTGTGGGATCGAGCCCCCCATCAGGCTCCTCCACTATGAGCCTGCTTCTTCCTCTCCCACTCCCCCTGCTTGTGTTCCCTCTCTCGCTGGCTGTCTCTATGTCTGTCGAATAAATAAATAAAATCTTTAAAAAAATAAAAGAAATCGAGCTAATTTTTTTAAAAATACGGATTCAACACTAAGTAAGGATCGCTTCCGCCACTTTTAGTGAGATACCAGAAAGCTTTAATACAATATGTTCTAACCCCTGAGCTGGGGCACGTCCCTGAGGATGGGGCCACTGTGGGCTGGCAGAGATGGCCAGGCGAAGTCACGTGGGCAGAAGTTAGTGTCAGCTCCACAGATGTGGTCTGTTCGGGTTGCTATCACAAAATGCCATCGACTCGGTAGCTTAGCAATAGCCACCGATTTCTCACAGTTCTGGAGGCTCAGAATCTGAGATCAGGGGGCCAGCCTAGTCCAGTTGTGGTAAGAGCACTTTTCCTGGTCTGCAGACGGCCATTTTCTCGCTGGATCCTCACATGGTAGAGAGAGAGCAAAATCTCACGTCGCTTTTATAAGAGCATTCATTCCATCATGAAGGCCCCACTCTCACATCCTCATCGAACCCAAATTACAAAGTCCCCATCTCTAAGTGCCATCCTATTAGGGATTCGGGTTTCAATGTATGAATTTGGGGGGTACATAGACTTTCTTTTTTTTCTTTTTTATGTTTTTCTAAAGATTTTATTTATTTATTTGACAGAGAGAGACAGCCAGCGGGAGAGGGAACACAAGCAGGGGGAGTGGGAGAGGAAGAAGCAGGCTCCCAGGGGAGGAGCCTGATGTGGGGCTCGATCCCAGAACGCCGGGATCACGCCCTGAGCCGAAGGCAGACGCTTAAGGACTGCGCCACCCAGGCGCCCCAGGGGGTACATAGACTTTCAATCCACAGCACTCTCTATTCAAATCCAGGAGCCCCTGCCCTAGAAAAGAGAACTTCTTAGGGGATCATCAGTGTGGCAGGTAATGGGCCAAGTGAACCTGGCAAAGGACTTGCTCACAACAAGCCCAGGGTCGGGGGACCTAGCTTCTGGACCACTTCTCCTACCAGCCCAGCTCACGGTCAAGCCCCTTCCCCTCCATGGCCTTCAGTTGCCTCACCTGAAGGTGGGAATAAACCAGATCCTCCGTAGGGTCTTTTCCTTGATCCTGAGGCATAACTGCTCTCAGGGTAGGTGATGAGCCGGTTTCAACCGCTTCTGATGAAGGCAAGAGACCAGCTGCGCTGGAGACAAGCCAGCAGATCTGGCAGGAGAAACGCAGCTTCCGTGACCAGTAAGTGGGCTTAGATCTTATGGACGCTCGGAGGGCTGCACCTCCCCACACCGGCATCAGTTCTTAACCCCCAGCAAACGAAGCAAGGCAGGAGGGGCCCTGAGCCTCCCTGAAAGGTCTGACATGGAGTTAGCTGATAAACTTCAGGAGGACAGGGAAGAGCAGAAAGAAGATAGAAGAGGATTCTGGAAATGGCTCCATCTGATTTGGGCTGCTGGGATCGGTTTCAAAGTTAGGTGGAGGCGGGTGATGGTTTCTTTGGCTTGGGATCCCATACCCCCTCCTTCTGCCCGTTGAAAGAAATTCTCCAGATGTGGGCTGTGTTGTCTGTAAGCTGTTTACTCGGTCAAGGGGGCTATTTGTTTTGGATGGAAGATAGTCGGCTTCTTGGTAAAATCTGACCCAGGACATTCAAAACCTCAAATGCCTGGTGTTCCAGTTGGGCTGGCTGCTGAGGTACCCACTCATTAAACTCCAAAGCCCCACGTCTCATTCCCACACGTGCAGTGTTGCAGGTGGCCAAGGACCCATCCACACCACCAGCATCTTTTGTCAACGGTCTCCAGAGGCCGGGTCACCAGAAAGGGGACACGAGGAAGCTCTGGATTCCTTCCCTCCCAGGACCTCACATTCTAAAACCCTCCTGATTTTTAGGGAGGAGTAAGGGGAGTTTTAAAGTTGGGCGCCTGCCTCTCCCTCTGCCTCTGCTGCTCCCTATGTTGTGTTTGTGCTCGCTCTCTCTCTCTCTCTGTCAAATAAATAAGGGAAATCTTTAAAGAAAAAACTTTTTAAAGAAAACATGTTTTTAAAAAATGATCAGCAAAGGAAGTCATTATACCCACTGGGATTTACGAGGACCCTCCCTGCATGGAGAACAGCATCTTTTGGTCTTCAAGGGCTAAAGGGACAGAAACTCCAAACTTGAGTCCAGACCCCCAGGGCGCACAATAGCCCAGACGGGCACAGCAACTTCAGTCCCCCGACACAGTGTCCCAGCCCCATAGGTGAGGAAGCCCGAGAGCACCTGTGGCTCTTTTCCTCTATTTCTATCCTACTCCCCATCTTTCATTTATTCTGGCACTCAGCTAATGTTTCCCCTGCTGTCCAATTGCCAAGGGAACCATTTGCTTTAGATGAAAGGACAGTTCATCTTCTTGGTAAGATCTGGTGCAAGAGCTTCACGGTGAAGTCAGTTGTGCCAAGCAGAGCCCTGGGCATTCACCCATGTTTGTCCTCACCTCACCCCCACAGATTACAGCCTCCACAGAACCTCCAGCCCGCCACGCTGCCTCCGGCCACCCTGGGACAACCCCTTCTTCTCCAACGCAGCACCGGGACCCTCAAGCTGTGCTCCCACCCGTGAGCCCAGCTCCACAGACACAGCCAGAGATGTTCAGTGGGACAAGGGACCCACCGCCAGAGTGGTCTGGAAAGTAAATAAGAAACAGCTGGCCAGGGGCGCCTGGGTGGCACAGCGGTTAAGCCCCTGCCTTCGGCTCAGGGCGTGATCCCGGAGTTCTGGGATCGAGCCCCACATCAGGCTCCTCTGCTGTGAGCCTGCTTCTTCCTCTCCCACTCCCCCTGCTTGTGTTCCCTCTCTCGCTGATTGTCTCTATCTCTGTCGAATAAATAAATAAAATCTTAAAAAAAAGAAAGAAAGAAAGAAACAGCTGGCCCAAGGACTGCAGCTTATGCCACTTCTCACGCCCATGGGGCCACAACATCCAAACAAGGTCGGGTGCCCTCATGACTCATCGTAACGCAGAGAATCCTCAGACTGGATTGCCAGCACCTCGCAGCATCATAATCCTTACCTGCGGCCGTCCCCGGACACCCTAGAATTCCCCATTGCCCTGATACTGTTTTCCAGATCTTTCTTTGGGAATCAGAGATGAAGGGCTTAACTTGAAGACAACATGCTCCTAGGTGGAGAGTCAGATATTCCAAGTCCCCGGCCCCAGAGGCTAAGGATCTCTCTCCCACAGCTGGGGGAGCTAGAAGCCAAGTGCGCCCACTCACTGCCTTCTCCCACTAACCCGGCTCCATTTCCTGCTCTCCGTCCTCCCCAGTCCCTCAAACACGAATACCCCAAGCCCATAGAAACCCTCTGATGTGCCCAGTTTGGTGGTAGTGGTGGTGGTTTCTTTTTTCATTTCTCGGCCCAGGTCAAAGCGTTTGAGTATTGCCCAAGGCCTGCTGGGAGCGAAGTAAATACTGCAGTTATTTATCCCAAGGAAGCACTTCTGCTGGGGTACCATGACCTATAGCCCCTGGCTGGAAACTTGGCCTGAGGACCACAGGGGGACTGGGGGACTCAAAGAGTCTGACCCGGGTTCTCACCCCACCTGGCCCGGAGCCCTTGTCCACTTGTGAGGCCATCAGGCAGGAATAGCCTGGGGGCAGAGCACATGGGCCTGTCCCTCTCCTGCCCCCACACCCCTTCTGTTCTGGGCGTGCCCTGGGCCCAGGGTGGGCTTTTCTGGACACTTCTCAACAGAGGAAGGGGCGAGGGCCATAAATGCAGTGCAAGCCGTCCCTGCACGCCCCAGCTTGTTCACCTGCTCTCTCTCCCAGCCCCTCCTCCTTCTGAGGTCAGTCCCACTCCAGCAGGGACACACGCGTGCTCACACAAACACACAGCACGGATGGCCGGCACACCAAATCTCCCTCTGGGCAGCGCTCCATTGCAAGCAAAGTCCTCTTCTCCCTGGGCCTCAACTCCTTGCCTCCAGTGCTGGGTCCAGAACTGGGGCCTTCCTTCCCAGTGCCACACCCTCTCCCCGCTCCCAAGCTCTCATCCTGGGAGGGGGTGGGCTCGGCAGCCCCTGCCCCACTCTCAGGCTGCTCTCTTCCCTTGGGGGTCCACTCTGGGTGCCCGGCTTGCCCGGCCACTTCCCTCACTGTCTCTCCCTGCACTCTGCCCTCACAAAGTGTAGGAGGAGGTCATGGAGCTGAGATACCATAACAAGGCTCTGCCCACTGCCTTGGCCCTTCTAGAGCTGTGGGAGCCTCCAGTGGGTCACCTCTCTAGGCCTGGCCTTCTTACCTGTAGAATCCTGTCCTGCTCTGCCTGTCTGCATCTCCCCCCCACACCTGGCTGCCCAAGTCCCCCAATTTCCCCAACTACTCCCCAAGACCGACGCCATCAGTCCAAGCTTTATGCTCTTGGTTTACTGTCATATTCTGATGCCTCACCTCGGACCCCCCCATCAGGCCACTTCAGGTAGCCTCCTAAACCCTGCACCTGTGGCCTAGACAAGTCCCAACCCTAGGGAGACCTCACTGTCCCCATTTCTGCCACAGAGTTCCTAAAGCCCTTGGAATTTCCTAAGTGATAAGAGTGATAAAGGTGTCCTTTTATTTTATTTTATTTATTTATTTGAGAGACAGTGGGATCACAAACGGAGCGGGGGGGGAGAGGCAGAGGGAGAGGGAGAAGCAGACTCCCCACTGAGCAGGGACCCCCACGTGGGGCTCGATCCCAGGACCCCGGGATCACGACCTGAGCTGAAGGCAGACGCTTAATCGACCGAACCACCCCAGGGGTCCCTAAACTGGAAATCTAGTAAGAAAAATGTTTCTCTGAGTTCTGTGAGCCACTCCGGCAAACTCCTCAAACCCAGGGGGAGGTCGTTGGACTCCCCAAGCTCTCTCAGAGCACAGCTGACAATAGGGTCTTGTGCTTAGCAAGTGGAGTAGGGCTGGTCTTGGAGAACTGAGCCCTTCACCTCTGGGGTCTCGTCCTGTCTCCAGGCAGATGGTGTCCGAAGTCAGCTGAATTGTAAGACACCCAGCTGCTGATACACACCCACCACACCTCAGAATTAGGTCTAGAATTGAACCCCTTGCTACTCTTTGTCTTTTTTTTTTCCTGTACCTATGTACCTACTAACACACTGTATAATTTATTTTTTAACATGTTTGTTGTTCATTATACATCTCCCCCACAAGCGTGTAAACTCTGCAGAGAAATAATCTTTGTTTTGTTCACGGTTGCCCTCTGAGTTCCTAGAACAGTGGCTGGCATAGAGTGGTACTCACTCAATTTACTGAATGAGTGAATACACTTATTAATTTATCTGTAAAGATTTTATTTATTTATTTATTTATTTATTTATTTATTTATTTGAGAGAGAGAGAGCAAGAGAGAGCAGGGGGCAGAGCAGAGGGAAAGGGGCAAGTAGACTGCACTGAGCCCGGAGCTGGACGTGGGGCTTGATCTCACAACCCTAAGACCATGACGTGAGCCAACATCACGAGCTGGACACTCAACCAACTGAACCACCCGGGTGCCCCATTTCTGCCTCATTTACTGATGAGTGTTTTAAACCCCTGTTCTCCTACCACAAGGAAGGAACTTAAGAGAGGTTGGGTCTGTTTTTACATTTGGGTTCTCCAGAGTGCCTGGCCCAACACACGGTTTGCAGTAGGGAACAGTAACTGTTTTTGTAATTGAATTAATCTCAAGACAAAGACCCATATGCCCAAGAGGGCCAGAGCGGGGGCACTGGTGAGCAGTTTCAGTGAGGTGAAAGCCAGAGGTCAGCTGGAAGCCTTGGCTCAGGTCCTCCCTTGGGACCAATTCCGGGTGAGACTTATGGATAGCACGAGAGGAAGAGAGGTGTTCTCAGGGCCACTGTTACTCCCGGAGTCTGCCGGGCCTGGGACACGCACACACAGAAGGATGGTGTCCTCGAACTTGACAACAGAAAGGGCCTTTACCAAGAGGAGACAACCTTGAGAACTTTACACTGACTTATCTCTTTTGTGTCAATTAGAAGTTCTCAGCCTGGAATGGTATGCAAGATTTGGTGGGGTATGCAAGATTTTTTCTTCAGGGGCTCAAAGGCCTGTGTGGCCCAGAAAACATTAAGAACCGCTAGCCTCTAGAATCCCAGGGGGAATCCCAGAATCCTTCCCCCCACCACCACCTTGCTCAGCCGCCACCAGGCCGCTCCGAGAACGGAGCAGAGCCTTCTGTGAACACTCAGTGGCCACCGCCATGGGTCCGTGAATGGGCTCAGGGCAGCAGAAGGCAGAAGGCAGGAGAGGCCTGTCCTCAGCCTCATTCCCCTTGGCTCTCCCCTTACCAGGAGTTTCCAGGCTTGAGGAGAAATTGGAGTTTATTTTAGGAAAGAAATGTTTAAAGCACGAGTGGCAGAGAGAAGGAGCCGGATCCTTCATGGGCCTGAGTCCCTGCTCCTGTCCCTTATGGCTCCTCCAAAGTGCCAGCCCCATGAACTCAGAGCCCCACATCAAGAACCCACATGTTGGTTGGATCACAGCAGCTGAATCAGCAGTGGAAGCAACAGATGAGAACCCTGGGGGCTCCTGCCTCAAGCCGGGCATGAACAAGCCCCCGCGGTTGATTGTCTGGCAGAGTTTCAGACTTTATCCCCTAACCTTAAATGATCTCCCAGCCCACCCGCCCCCAGGCTCCTAAGCCTAGACCCACAGCTCAGGGCCGCCTCAGCCCCATCAGAGCCGAGAGGAGAAGCCCCCCACCACGATGTTCTCGCCGGTGATGTAGCTGGCGTCCGGAGAGCACAGGAAGGACACGATGCCTGCACAGTCCTCGGGCTGCCCTAACCTGCACAGGACAGAACACATGTCAGGGATCTCGGACTCTGCTGCAAGGAGGGACAGGGCAGACTCAGCGGGACTACTTGCAGCCCGCAGGGCTCTGTGGAACCCGGACTTCAGCTAAAGGAATGGCCAGTACACAGGGAGGGGTGGACTTGTGACACAGGTCGGCCACCCTTCCCCAGCTGTACCCAGATTACCAAGGCTCCACACCCCACTTACCTCTGCACTTGGTGCTGTCTCTTGAAATTGTTCCAGTAAAGCTCATCCTGGTGTATCTGGGCAAAGGGAAGACACAAGAGAGTCAGTGCCGCTGAAGCAAGGAGATGGGCAGGGCCCCAGATGATCCCAGGGCAGATTTGCCTTTCTCGGGGCTGATAGGCTGAGTCACGGCTGAATTTGAAGGACAATGAGGACTTCAGCTATTAGGGACACTGATCTGAGGCTTATCCCTTAATCACTGGGGAGGTTTCCACTGAACCTGGCTGCGAAATGGGGGACACGCCCCGGTCCTCACCACTTTGCTAAAGTTGGTCTTGATTATTCCTGGAACCAGGCAGTTCACCCGGATGCCCTTGGGGGCTAGCTCCAATGACAGCGTCCTGGTGAGGCCCAGAATGGCCGTCTTGCTGATATTGTAGGGACCCAGCTTCTGGAAAGGGAATCAAGACAATGATTAGGATATGGGGAGGCAGGGGCGCCTGGGTGGCTCACTCAGTTAAGCGTTTGACTCTTGATTTCGGCTCAGGTCGTGGCCTCAGGGTCGTGAGATGGAGCCCCACCATCGGGCCCGAATCATCCATCGGCTTGAGGCTCAGCAGGCAGTCTGCTTGGGAATCTTTCCCTCTCCTTCTGCCCCCTCCTCAAATAAATAAATCTTTAAAAGAAGAAGAAGAAGAAGAAGAAGAAGAAGAAGAAGCAGCTACGAGGAAGCAGAGGAAAGTATCTGTTGGATTTCTCATCAGTTGGCTGATCCCACCCCTGGCCCAAGCGCAGAGCTCAGACACACTCTCCCCAGCCTGGTCTGAGAACAGAAGCTGCATCCGAGGGACCCAGCAGCCGCATGGGCATCAGCTCAACCTCGGGCAGCAGGAGTGAGGTGGGGGTCTGTGCCAGGCATTGTCCCTGTGGCGTTCTGGGGACCCCTTCCCCTAATCCTACCAAGGGCACACGAGCAAGCACTCACCACTTGGGGTATGTAGGCTGCGACGGAGGAGACCAGGATGACCGATCCCATCCTGCGAGGAGACAAACACGAGAGGAGACAGGAAGCCATCAACTTAGCAAGGATTGAGGTGCTACTATTATTTTAAAAAGATATAAAACTTAGAATGACACCATTTTAATTATTATAGTCATGGAATAATGCACTGCTCACAGCGGCAACGCAGTTCGTGTTATTATCTCCACTTCAGAGCTGAACAAACAGGCTCGGCTGGGTTTAGCCGCACAGCTAGGAGTGGCAGAGCTGGGACTCCAACCCTATCTCTCTGACCCAGCGCCCACGCTCCGACCATGACCCTCTCTGCCTCTCCCTGGGGACGCGATGAGCAGAAAGCCAGCTGCTTGGGGAAGGGTGCAGAGTGGGCTTGGTGAAGAGGCCCCCAGCGCTGACAGTGAGTGCCTTCCAACGATGGGCCACCTCTGAGAAGCAGATGGGGCGGGAGGAGACATGAAATGAGAATCAGTGACTTTTTCTTCTATCCCCTACAGTCCCGGGCCAGTTCCTAAAGGGTACGTCTGCACAGCTGCACGCAGGAGCCTGAGGAGCCAGCGATGGCCTGTCGGAGGTGGCCGCCTAGGTCCCTGACACCAGACCCGTGAGGCTAAGTATGGAGTACAGTCAAATATGCAGGATCTGGAAAAACAGGCAGGCTCCCTGGAGGCTGAGAAGCAGGGAGGGAGGAGGGGTCTGGGATGGGCTTCTCCCCAGGGGAGCAATGGGGCAGACCCTGTCCTGGATTGCAAACTGGAGACAAGGCACTGTCCAGCGGTAAGCGAACCAGAGTGGAGGGTGTGAATGGTCTGCCCACGAGGCTAAGGAGCTAACACCCAGCCCTTTCCCAAACCTGCTGATGTGAAGGCCCACGAGAGCCCGCCTGAGCCCCAGGAACACCACCCCAATTCTGCAGCCAAGAATTAGAAGCTGTGGCTGTACAAAGGGAGAGGCAGGACAGAGGGAGGGGGGTGGGGAGACCCAGGGACACCTCTTTTGTCCTCCCCTCCCAGCCGGGCCCCTATGTTCTCTCGCGCCCTCCCCATCAGTCCCCACCCCCCACCCTGCAACCTACCCCCTGTTCTCCATGTGGGGCAGCAGCTGGCTCAGCAGTAGGGCCGGGGACTTCACATTCACGCTCAGGATCTGAAATCAGATCAGAGGCAGGGGGGAGGGCAGAGAGATGCCGTCAGCCCTCAGCTCAGGGCCCGTTCTCGTAAGACACTTGGAGTCCTATCATTTGCGCTGCAAACCCACATGCGTGCAGATCTGAGATTCATTCCCCTTCTGATCAGGACAAGAGGGGCATCCCACCCGCTAATGGTTTAACAGGCAGGCAGGCTAAGTGACAGGCCTGTGAGCAGAGTCCTGAAAATGTGAACTCTTCCAGACTGGGGTGAAGGAGGGAAATGTTCAGGCCTTTTTGAGAAAATGGACTAGGTGCTGGCCGTGCAGACAGAAGCTCTAAGCAGAGGCCCCTGGAAAAAGACTGAAAGTAGAACCGATGGAGGGAAAGGAGGTCCTGGGAGCAAAGGAGACTTCTGGAAGAGTTGTCTTGGTCTGTGTTTTGACTTGTTTGTGTCCTTGTCTTGTCCCAATAGAATTTAAGGCATTCTCACGGTGCAACAGCATGAAATAAAATGGAATGGGTATTACGTGTGAAGAAATGGAGAACAGGAAAAATAAGTGTAGAAAGATAAGAAAAAGCCAGGGGAAGGTTGGTGCCTACGGTTCACAGCATGTGGTGAGGACTGAGCATTATTCTATTATTCGTTCACAGAAGAGCCAGCTGTGAGGGCCTCCATGCATGCCCGTTTCCTGCAGACTTGGCTCTGAGCTTTCCTGGGGCCGACACAAAGAAGGAGACAAAACGGAGCACTGTCACCCTGGGAGGGAGCTGCCCACGCTGGTCCTGCCTGGAACTAAAACCCGGATCGGGCCTCAGACACGAGGGTCCCTGACTCGCTGTCTGGGAGCTCAGTCTGGTGGGACTGGGGACAGAGAAAAAGTCAAGAGAGGAACCGGCAGGGAAAGAGGCAGAGACTGGGGGCTAGGACAGAGCGCCAGTTGGAACTAAAGTGGCACCGGGATCCCTCCCGTGCGGCAGCATCTTGGGTGAGGCCCATGTGCCCTCTGTCTCGAAGGAATGAGACTGCATATCTACAGCATTTTCACCCCGCACCCAATCATCCCCTTGGGGAAATAAATGCAAAAGGGACAGGAAGAGAAAGGAAAGCAGAAAGACTGTAGGAACTCGCTTTGAAGGCCCACAGATTGGAAAGTAGCATCGTGGCACATTCCAGGGGACGAGTGGTCAGTGCCTGTTTTTACAGTCGCTTCGGGGGAGACAGTCGAGTCTCAATGGGAGAGCACATTAGACCCCTCAGCCAGCTCCCCTCAGCGGCCTCTCACCTTGTCCCACACCTCCTCACTGGCTTTCAGGGTGCTTCCCACCAGGGGGTTGACGCCTGCATTGCACACCAGAAAGTCGAGGCCCCCATAGTGCTCCAGGACCTGGGGGGAAGGGTGACACACAGGGCCATAAGTATGGACATGGCCTGAGGAGGCCTCGCCGTCCCAGCGCCGCTGCCAGGTGCACAGGGCATTGAGCCAAAGCTTGCTAATCAGATCCTGTCTCAACCAGGAATGGTCACATAGTTGGGGTGAGAACCAAACGCTGGTGAAGGCAGGAGCGCGGGGTAGGCCCAAGGACAGGCTCTGCCACCCTGAGGGCCTGGGGGGAGGAGGGTCTGTCTCCTCCAGGAATCCGTCCATGGACTTGGGGTGGGGAATCCCTCCAGATTCCTCCTCAACCACAGTTCTCCAGGGTGTAGGATGGAAGCGAAGGTCCTCTCATGAAAAAGCCATTTTCCAGAAAGCCAGTATGCACGATGACGTCTGCCCCGGTAGACCATTTGGAGACGTGTTCTAGGGCCTCCCAGCCCCCAATCCGGTCCCGGCCCCACCCAGGGCTGAGCAGCATGGGAAAGGCCCTGTGTGTTCTCCTTCCTGCATCCTCTCACCCCAGGAGCCCCTTACCGTGGCCACCAGCCGCTCCCGGTCCTCGGCCTTCCCCACGTGGCACACGGTGCCCGTCACGCTCAGCCCCTCTCCCTGCAGCGCGGCCACTGCCCGGTCCACGTTCTGCTGCTTCCGGCTGCTGATAACGACATGGGCCCCATCCTGGGCCAGACGCCGGGCGATGGCAAAGCCGATCCTGCGGCAGAGATGGAGGGAACAAGACAGCCTCAGCCCCCTGCCACGACTGTCCCGAGACCCAGCCCTGGAAATCAACAAGACTGTGTCTCAATCTGAGAGCCCAAGGTCTCTCTGGAAGCCAGAGTCCTGGGGAGGGGTCAAGACCCCTAGGGCAATCAGGGCACTTACCCCTCAGTGGACCCGGTGATCACGGCTACCCGATTGGCCAGGACACCCTTTCGGTCTATCGCAGTGCTGTTCATGCGCACAGAGAGCCCAGCGCGGAAATGAAACAGGCCCCTGCGGACCCAGGCCACTGCTTGGAACATGCCTGCCGGTGCCTTTTTCCGCTTCCTGCTGAACTCGGCCCTGGAGAAAGAATCAATTTCACCTATCACGGATGCCATAGTAATGATGGTCATCTACCCTCCACCCCTGCAGACAGACAAGGCCAGCAGCAGAGAGCCAGAGACAGTGGAGCTGGTCAGGGTGCATTTCAAACACGTGAGCCTGGGGTCAGGAAAACTCTCTATGAAAATTCTCTATTTATAAAACAGGCAAATTGGAATGTGAGACCCAACATTCGGCAGACAGGATGAGGTTCCCATACACTCCCTGAGCAAGCCCTGAGCGCTGGCGACCTGTCAGAGAGCAGACCCGGGTTCTGAATGCCTGCATGCTGTCCTTGCCAGGCTGTGCTGGAGTGAAGCTCGCCGAGTGGGGGCTGGGAGGAGCCTGAGCCGGCCAGCAGCCCCACGCCAGGGCAGGGTGCAGACCCCGGCCCTCCCGACGCCCTCTGGAAGGAATGAAGTAAGCCACTGTAGGCGTGCGAGGTGTGCAGGCAGGGTGAGGACCCAGCGTGGGAGACTCAGATAGGCAGACGCTTTCCGATGAATTGGAAACACATCAGAGATGCTGGTGTAGGGGACTCTCTTTCCCTTAGACCCCAAATTTCCCAGCTCCACATCCCTGTGAGCCCGGAGGCTCCTGCCTCCCCCAGTGGGGGATTCCCATTTGCTGGCTCTGGAGCCCTGCAGGGTCCTGAATCTAGGAGTCTGATGTGTTTCCTGAGGAGGAAGGTGGGAGGGAATGGTTGCAGCAAGGGGTTATCAAGGACACTCAGGGACTTGGGATGCACTTCTCATGCAGAATAGTGCCAGGAAGCTGAAGAGATGAAGATTCTGGCGGCTCTGGGCTGAGGGGCCAGCAGACGTGCATTTTCAGGAGGCTCCGGTGGGGGCTGACTACGCACAGACCCCCATCAGTTCCAGACCTGCTTTGGCCACTCCAACACGAGGGACTCCTCGTTACTAAGCAACCCTTGTCATACCTACCGCATCTCCCTTGTTCCTTAGCAACCAACCCTTATGTAACCCAGTTCCCTTGAGTTGGGGGTCGGTATCTATAATGATCAGGGAATGGGTGCTGGTCAGGAATTATGGAGAAATTTCAGATGAAATATCAAGCTGTATCGATGTCATGATGAAGGTAACCAAAGGCCCTGCTTTAAGAGAGACAGCCTTGGTTTCAAATTTATGTCTCTCCTGATACCACATTTCCAAAGTTACCCTTTGCAGGTCCTAGACCTCCTCGCCTTTTTGTCCTAGCTGCCGTCACTCTGCTCCCTCTCTCTTACACGCTGTCTCTCCTTTCTGCAAGGTCATATTTACAGCCTTTCAAATTGAGGGGGCGAGGGGTTTCGGTTTCTGATTGTTCTGCCTTTCCTAAACAGGACACCAGATTCTAAGCACTGTTATGACCCCTGGGGGACTTCTCTCCCCCAAGCTGCGAGCACAGATTAACCCCGTCAAGTGTCAGGGGAATTGGTCTCCTTGGCTGGGAGGGCAGCCGGAAAAAGAGAAATCGCCTTTTGTCAGGATGGGCTGCCCCCTGCTGGAAGACCGAGTTATGGCACCTCTCAGAAGCTGATGCCGTCTCCGCGAATCTGTGGTGGTCCCCTCTGTGGTCTACAACGGTTCTTACCAAGCCCTGCTCCTTGCTAAACTTGCTGTGAGCTGCTTTGCAGGAAAGCTGTCCTACTTGTAGGGAAAAGCAGCTCTGGCCTATTGCAGGTAGAGTGCAGAGAGACTAATCAGGCCTCATCTGTCTCCCTCGGTTCCCCTTTCTATTCAAGGTCCCTCTTTCCCAGGGCCCGAGACTGAGCAGCTTCCAAGGGCCCAGGTTCTCACTCACTCAGCCCTCGTTCCCACTTCTGCTTTTCTCTGGAGTAGTTGGCTGGGCCAGCGGGGCCAGAGTCGACCGCAGGTCCCGGGAGCCGAGTGGCCTCTGAGCCTGGCACTGCCCACTCTGATTCCCCTCACCATGCTGAGCCGGGGAGATGCCCAGAAACGGAGGTGGGGAACCCAAGGGGACACACCCTCAAACTAGTCTCATCTTGGAGGTGTGCGGCCTTCTCCAAAGAGAAAAGGGAAAGGCAAAGATAGCAAAGATTAGGGGAGAGACATGCAACAGCGAGAAACATTGACAATCAGGAAAGAGAGAGACTTGGGAGATGTCCACAGAAGGTGTGGGTTTTGGGCAAGTCTGTTCCCCGCTCTGGCTCCATCTGCACCTCGGTAAGATGAGGCGTCAAGGTGGGGGGCCCTAAGGGCTCTGAGAGCCTCCAAGAGCTTTGTTAGGAAAATCAGAAAAGACATAAAGGCAGCTGCACACAGAACCGGGGAGAAAGAAGCATCGGCACAAAACATTTTTAAAAGCGAAGGGGGGTGGGCCGAGTGTCGCTGACCGCAACCCGGACAGCCTTACCGGGGCCCACGTCGTCCCGGCCCCAGGCTTACCTGGCTGTGCTCTCACGGTTCCTAAGCGCAGGGCAGGAGCCCTTCTGCTGTGAAGTCTGCAACTGAGTGTGAGGAGGTGGGTAGGTGACAGGCTGGGTTTCAGGCCCTGTGACTCTTGCGAAAAACTCACGGATCCGTGGAATTTACAGTCCTAGAAATATGAAAGGTGGTGGTGAGAAAAGGCCTCCCCCACAGCTGGGAGTAAGCTGGGGGGAGGAAGAGGACTTGTCTGACTAATAGTCTGCAGAATGCTGCAGGTCAGCCCCGTCAGTCCAGCTGGCCCCAGACACTCACACGACAGAAACAGACCCAGGGGTCCAAGCACGCTCAGACCCCAGCCCGTGGGGCCTCCAGGCTTGGCCGGTTCAGGACGTCTCACGCCCAGCTGGAGCTAGAGCAGGGTACGAAGCCGCCAAGATCTTTCTACACGCACTGAAAAGAGACTGCAGGCCTCAGTCTCAAAGCCAGTGAAACATGCCCTCCCCGCTGGATCAGGGGATCGGGCCCCCGGCACCATACAGGACCAATGGCTGTTGAGTTCCAGGTGTCCACCCACCAGCCAGGCTCTCACCTGGGTCCAAATATTTGAATGACCTACTTCCTGCCAGGACTGTGTTAAGTACTGTGAACACCAAAATAACGAAGGCCCAGTCCCCACCCTTGATAAGCTTACAGTCTAATGGAGAAATCAAATAAATGCAGTGCAGCATGCTACATTTTAAAATAGAAGTCAGTTCGAGGCTCAGGGAGTCATCCAAGGAGAGGGTGGAAAAAGCCACAGAGAGATGCCTGTGGATATTTCAGAGGCGGTACCCAAGCAGTGGGATAAAGCGTCCTGGCACTCAGGAGGGCAAGTCAGAGATCAGACAAATGATTCGCAAACTATCAGTATGGTTGGCAGCAGCCTCATAAACGGATGAGATATCCTGAGAAAGTGAAAAGGAAGGAAAGTCCAAACCCGAAGAGTGGCAGCCAGCCTCTAAGATGGTCCCTTTGACTCTCGTAGGCGGGCATCCACCGCCTTGTGTAATACCCCCCCCCACCCCAGCACAGAGGGCTTGGCAGAAGGACTGGTACGTCACTTCTGAGATAAGGATACGCTAAAACTGCGTGTTCTGTCTTGAACCCTCTCTGTCTCTCTCCTTCTCCCTTGGGTGGCTGCCACCTGCTAGGCTGTGAGCACCCCTGCGGCGAGACTCATGTGGCAAGAAACTGCAGCCTGCCAACAACCACACGAGCAACCTCAGAAGCAAACTTGTTGGCCCCACTCAAGTCTGGAGAAGACTGCAGACTTCACTTCCACCTCAGGAGAGGTCCTGAGCCAGAACCAGCAGCTACATTGTTCTCATTCCTGACTCTCGGAAACTATGAGATGATGTATTTGCAAGCTGCTGAGTGTTCGGCTGATTCGTTACGCGGCAATAGATAACTAGTACAGGAATCTCAGAGAGAATCGGTTCATTGAAGAGACAGAACAGAAAATGGTATAAGAGTTTTTAAAATAAGGTAGCCACAGTTAAAACCGGATCGCATCGATTCGTGAACAAACAAATCAAAGGAACGGAAGGGAAGGTTCAGAAATAAATACAAACACATTTGAGAATTTTGCATGTGAGAAAAAAGATAGATTTATCAATAAACGATGTTGAGACAACTGGCTAGCTCTCCAGGGGGAAAGAAACTAAATTAGATCTGTGCCTTTCATACCAACACCAAAATAAATTTCAGATGGATCAAAAATTTAAATGTAGGATGCCTGGGTGGCTCAGTCGGTTAAGCGTCTGCCTTCAGCTCAGGCCATAATCCCAGGGTGCTGGGATCGAGCCCCATGTCGGCTCCCAGCTCATCAAGGAGTCTGCTTCTCCCTCTCCGTCAGCCCCTCCCACCCTCCACTTGCGCTCTCTCGCTCTTTTTCTCTCAAATAAATAAAATCTTTTTAAAAAATTCAAATGTAAAAAAATGAAACCATTAAAAATGACAATAATTCCTGGGGTACCTGGGTGGTGCAATCGGTTAAGCGTCCAACTCTTGATTTGGGCTCAGGTCGTGATCTCAGGGTCTTAAGATTGAGCCTCAGGTCTGGCTCAGTGCTGGGCCTGGAGCCTGCTGAAGATTCTCTCTCTCCCTCGCCCTCTGCCCCTGCCCCCAGCCTGCACTCTCTCCCCGCCCCCTCAAAAAAAAAAAAAAAACTACAGTAATTCTTTTTTACTTCTGCATGAAAAGACTACCTAAGCAAAGTCAAAAGAAAAGTACAATTTATGTAATGTTTTAGACAAGATAAGACTAATACGTAGTGATAGAAATTTATGGTTGTCTGAGTACAGGGCCACAAGGGAATGTTCTAGGGTGATGGAAATTTTCTGTATCTTGATTGGGATGGTGGACACACAGATATATACATTTGTCAAAACTCCAGGAACTGTGCACTTGCGTGTGCATTTCACTGTATCTACAGTATCCTTGAATAGGGTTGATTTTTAAAAGAAAAAGGAAAAGGAAAACTGAGGGCAAACACCAGTAAGTGTGATGTTTTATAAAAATAAGATTTTTCTGGGGCACCTGGGTGGCACAGCGGTTAAGCGTCTGCCTTCAGCTCAGGGCGTGATCCCGGCGTTATGGGATCGAGCCCCACATCAGGCTCCTCCGCTAGGAGCCTGCTTCTTCCTCTCCCACTCCCCCTGCTTGTGTTCCCTCTCTCGCTGGCTGTCTCTATCTCTGTCGAATAAATAAATAAATAATCTTAAAAAAAAACAAATAAGATTTTTCTATGGGAATTGATAGTCCTGGCTCCCGAACTGCTTCCAACCCCTTTCTTCTCCAGTAGTGACCCTTCCCCAGCTTTTCCTGGGCATAAATGATTCAATGCTGAGTTCCTACAGCGTAAGAGACTATCTTCCCAGAGTTGAGGTCTATAGGAAACTGCATTACTTTGTTTTGGTCTCTACACCAGTCTGAAGCATCCTCCAATCTTGGTTTCTAGGTTGGTGCTGGAATTAGACTGAATGTTTGTGTCCCCCCCCCCAAATTCATGTTGAAGCCTAACCCCCAATGTGATAGTATGAAGAGGTGGGGTTTTGGGGAGGTGACTGGGACATGAGGGTGGAACCCTTATAAACGGGATTAGTACTCTTATAAAAGAGACTCTAGAGAGGTCCCTTATTCCCTCCACCATGTGAGGACACGGTGAGAAGACGGCCATTTATGAACCCGGAAGCAGGTCTTCGACAGACACCAAGTCTGCCAGTGCCTTGATGCTGGACTTCCTAGTTTCCAGAACTGTGAGAAATAAATATTGTTGAAGCCACCCAGTCTGTGTCATTTTTGCTATAGCGGCCTAACCAGACTAAGACAGATAGGTTAATTGGCTGGTTTAGTAGTTGGCTGATGGGTTGTTTGGAAGGTTTCTTGGTTCACAGACTGGGGAGATGGAAAAAGCAAGAGAGATTTCTCTAGGGACAAAAAAACTGCAAGAGGGAAGAAAAGAAAAAACAAATGAGAAAAAGAAAGAGAACACCTAAGAAAAGAAGGAAAACACCGAAGAGGGAAAAAGGGAAAAAACACTTAAAGGTTTGTACTTTTGAAGAAGATATTGACCATGGTGAAATTTCTTAAGACAAAAGTGGGGAAAACAATGGGGAAAGTAGTTATATGTGCATTCCCCTCAGGGGGAGGAAAAGAGATGATAGAGAAGAAAGTTCTGGCAACGACCTGTCAACACCCCAAGGAAACCCCTTAGTAACCATAGCATTTGGTAGCCATGGGGTGATGTAGAAAGACGGGGACCAGGCTAGAGCTCAGAAGCATGGGAAGAATTACCAGATCCATGGTGCTGCAAGAGAGTTATGCTAACCTAACTCCAGAGGCTACAATTTGAGGAAGACCTATATGTGTTCAAAAACAAAGCAAAAATTCCCATTACAACATTCTATAACCTCCCTCCAATTCATTCCCTGGTCATCCCTTACACCACAACATCTCAAAAGCTTGACCAGCTGCAAAGGCATTTGAAAGTCGGCTCGCCCGTATGCCTGCCACCAATACCCTCCTCTTAGAGCTTCTCAGCTTATCCTCCGGTGAGCTCTGGCTCACAGAGGTGTCATGCAGCACCCTCGAAGGAGCGTCAGCCACCTGCCAGTGGATCTGGGTTCTACTCCGCAACTTGGCACCTCCTTGATGTCCCCTTTATGAGACTGACAGATTTAGCAAATAAGAAACGAACTAGAATTCCCAGTTAAATTTGACTTTCAGATAAACCAAAAGCAATTTTGTAGTGTAAGTATATCCCCCAAATTGCATGGGACATGCTTATACTAAACAACTTATTCGTGGGTTATTTGAAATTCCAATTTGCCTGGGCACCCTGTATTTTATCTGGCAACCATGCCCTTTTATGCTAGTGAGAACTATTCTTCAGAGAAGAATGACAGCCGTCAGCCTCTTCACTTTTTATTCTTTCTGTCGGCTTCTTAATTGATCTGGACAAAAAATATCAAAATTGTATACATTTAACACCTCACCCAGGAGAAAGATGAAGAGCACCTATTATTTATAAAATACATTTAAATGACACCAGTACACCTGGGTACAGTCTCCTGGCATCCGTATGCATCCATTTTTAAAAAATATATGGATAAAGGAGAAGTCCTCCATTATCAGGCCACCAAATTCCTCTACCCTTCCCAAAAGTAACCACAGTTAACAGTGTGTTCTTCTAAAACTTTTCTATGTGTTTGCATACATGTATAAGTGTGGAATATGTAGATTTGTTTCGTGTGTTAGCGTGCATCGTAGTGGAAACACTGTTCCATTGTTCTGCAACTGGTTACATGATAGTACCCCATTATTTTTAAAAGTTGTGCAGTACGGCCCAGAATAAACATTGTCCTAGTTTAGCAATTCTCAAAGTGTGGTGGGAGAAGCCCCTGAGGAATTCTTTCAGGGGGTCTGTGAGGTCAAAATTATTTTCATAATAATGGTAACATACCATTTGCCATTTGCCCCCTCAGTCTCACAGAGAATGCAGTGGAGTTTTCCAGAGGCCCCACCTGTGTGATGATGTCATTGCTCTGACGGCTAATGAAATGTGTGTCTGTGTCTTCTGTTTTCCAAAATTCTCTAAAAAGGTAGATTTAGGGCATAAGTATGTGCGCTTTCAAGAGATTGACTTAGTTTGTTCTCTGACTTCATAGTATCTTCAGTTATACCTTCTATAATTTCAATATTATCGTCCAACAAATGTTATTGAAATTCTGGAATTTTCTTGTGCTCGCGCGGAAACACAAAGAACAAGTACACTTTACCCGGTTTGGAAATAATATCTTACAATATTTTTCAGGAGCGCCTGGGTGGCTCAGTCGGTTCACCATCCAACTCTGGGTTTCAGCTCAGATCATGATCTCAGGGTCGTGACATTCAAACTCCTATGAGGCTCTGTGCTCAGCACGGAGTCTGCTTGGCATTCTCTCCCTCTGCCCCTGCCCTCGTGCGTGATCTCTCTCAAATAAATAAATAAATAAAATCTTTTTAAAATAAATAAGTAAATAAATAAATCAAAGAGTTTTCAAAAACCTTTCTAAATTTTGCAGTTTTATTTTGTTATTTTAAGATGTAGTAGTATCTTATTCTAACACGTAAAATAATTTATTTACATTATACTTTTCCTTCTATTCAAGGATTCATCATTGGCTTAAGAAAGCTAGATTAGGGGGCGCCTGGGTGGCTCAGTCGTTGGGCGTCTGCCTTCGGCTCAGGGCGTGATCCGCGTTATGGGATCGAGCCCCACATCGGGCTCCTCCGCTGGGAGCCTGCTTCTTCCTCTCCCGCTCCCCCTGCTGTGTTCCCTCTCTCGCTGGCTGTCTCTATCTCTGTCGAATAAATAAATAAAATCTTTAAAAAAAAAAAAAGAAAGCTAGATTAGAAGACTTGCTTCCTCACCCCACCTGTGCACAATCTATGCCTAAAAATATTGGAAAAGCTGAAAGTGGACTATCCGAGAGCTCTCTGAGTAGCAGCAGGGAAGGACGTACGCCAAAGAAATTGTGCGCCACTAAGCAACAAAAATAGGATGAAAATCCAGATTTCCCTCCACTATGCAGGTATTAGTGGTTTATCTTATTACGTGCGATGCAATGGAACATTTTGAACAGCTTTATAAGGCTCGGTAAGAGGCAGCATCGTTTTGAAACCAGTCACTCAGAGTGGAGAGAAAAAGGAACTGCCTATTTTAAATGTAGATACGATGAGCTCTTTAAAAGCCAAAAAATCTTCCTAGAGCTATTCAGAGGAGAAAGGAAAAAGTCCCTGATGGGTCTTACAGGGGAAGTAGTCACACGGTATTAGCTGGAGAAGGGCACACGATAGCTGAGAGCGAAGCCAGCCTCGGGCACTGATGGCACTGAGCCTCCGCTGGAGGAGGTCGGCGAAAGCAGTCCTGGCCACCCTCCCTTGACAACAGCACAGTCACACACTTGCCAAATCGAACCCCTGGTCACAGGCGCCTGGGGGGCTCCGTCGGTGCAGTGTCTGCTTCCGGCTCAGGTCATGATCCCAAGGTCCTGGGCTCAAGTCCCGCATCCGGCTCCCTGCTCAGCGCAAGCCTGCTTCTCTCTCTCCCTCTGCCCCCTGCTCATGTGTGCATGCTCTCTCCCTCTCCCTCTCCCTCTCCCTCCCTCTCTCTCTCTCATAAATAAATAAAATCAAGAAAGAGAAGAAGAAAGAAAGATTGATGTCCTCGCAAACCTGAGGACTGAGTGAATGTCTTGTCTGAAGAATGGTACTTTTGCCTCACAAATGGATGGACCAACATACAGGAAGGGGCTTGCGGGGGTTGGGGGAGTTGGGGGGGTTGGGGGGGTTGAGGGGGGTGGGCCTGCTGCTGTATTTATCCCATGTCAGCACAGACTAGTCGTGAGAAATCTTCTTTTATTTGAATACTTGGCAACCAACACAAGTGGTGGTGAACTGTTCCGTGCTGACTAACTTTCTCGAATCTCATGGTTGCTCCTGAAGGAATGGCTTTGGCGTTTCCACACCCCCCCCCCCGCCAACGGTGCGGTGGGGGGTACAGGTGCTGGCGCTCCTCGCAATGAGGCAGCCAGGTAGGCGCTGCATCCCCTACCTGCACCCCTAACTGCACATACGTGCAGTTCAAAGAAAGCCAGTTTCACTTCAGATTATTGTCTGAAATCTTGATCCTTGAGAACACACCTTTTTAACATTCTTGGTGAAAGGCTCGCAAGTGTCCGGAAAACGTTTGTGTTGCCTCGCGAAGAAAGATGGTTATCTCAAGAACAGCCCTCGTGCAACCGGAGGCTGAGATGTGAGCTGAGCCATCTGTCTTTCTCATGTAACTCTGTTTTTACTGGAAGGAATGACTGACAGCCAAGCTGTGATTATTCAGATTCAGGGATTTGGCAGATATTACCTCAAAAATGAACAAGGCAGGCTATCACTTCAAGGAAAATCATTGCCAACATGTGCTGCCGTTGATAAAATTTGAACTTGCCGGCAAAAGCTAGGATCATAGAAAATTTGTGTCTGCTGTCCTGAGTCTGACAACTGCCTGACTCTCTGGGAGTTTTTTCCAGGGAGATCAGTTTGATATTAATAAATGTGATTTTTTTGACATTGTAGCATGGAATATGCCAACATCTGGAGGACCTAAATAGCTCAGTGAACCCAAATTTTCCAGGTAACCAATGCATGATACAAAATCACACACGGTTAAAAGATCCACTCAAAGTGCAGGATACCAAGGGGATTTTAATATAACAGAGTACCAAAAATTCAATGTGACAGTCTCAGATTCCACATTGCAACCTACCTTTAAGAAGCTAAAATTTGTCAAGTTTGGGTGTCATACCAAAGAAACATAGTAATGATTATCTGAAAAAGCTAATATTCCTCCCTCTTCCAACTGCATATCTGTGCAAGGCTGGGTATGCTTTCTATCCTTCCATCAACACAGCCTATTGTAGCAGATTAAATGCAGAAGCAAGTAGGAGATTCCAGCTGTCTTCTATTAAGCCAGACATTAAAGAGATTTTTTTTAATGGACAACAATGCCACTCTTCTCACTAATTTTTCTTATTTTAGAAAATATGTTATTTTTCATTTAGAATGATGTTTACGCGGGAATAAAAAATGATGCAGGGGCGCCTGGGTGGTGCAGTCGTTAAGCGTCTGCCAAAGGATCAGGGTGTGATCCCAGCGTTCTTGGATCGAGCCCCGCATCAGGCTCCTCCACTGGGAGCCTGCTTCTTCCTCTCCCACTCCCCCTGCTTGTGTTCCCTCTCTCGCTGGCTGTCTCTCTCTCTGTCGAATAAATAAAATAAAATCTTAAAAAAAAAAAAAAAACTGATGCAGCCACAATGCTAAAACATTCTGGAAGTTCCTCAAGAAATTAAAAACAGAACTACCACGTGATCCAGCAGTCCCACTTCTGGATAACTACCCAAAGGAAATAAAACCATTATCTTGAAGAGATATCTGTACTTCGATGTCCGTATATTATTTGCCATAGTCAAGGTATGAAAACAACCTAAGGGTCCTTCAGTGGATGAACACAATAGTTCAGTATTAAAAATGAAGGAAATATTGTCAATTGCGACAACACGGATGAACCTTAAGGGCATTGTGCTAAGTGAAATAAGCCAGACAGAAAGGCAAATACTAAAGGGTATCACTTATATGTGGAATCTAAAAAAAAAAAAAAAAAAAAAAAATGGCAGGGGAGCCTGGGTGGCTCGGTCGGTTAGGCGTCTGATTCTTGATTTCGGCACAGTCATGATCTCAGGGAGCATCCCAGGCCCTGATCAGAGGGTAACTGCCTTTTCCCCTTCTTTCCCCTTCTTTATATGGCCTGCCTCAGTGCTTCCGGCCACCCCATGCCGGAGCTCAGAGAAGGCCCAGTCCCAGACTCACCAGCCAGACCATAGGGGATGACAGGAAGATGCAGTCTCTTACCCCATGAAAGATCAGAGAAGGGAATCCAGTGCCATCAGCCCAGACTCCCTGACGCCCACTGAGGGGGTTGGGGGGAGGGGTTCCATTTCACTCAGGTTTTAACCTATTTCCTGCCTATACCTGCCTGAAATGTCCTGAAGCCATTCCCCACCGGCCTTCCCGCCCACAGCCTCTCAGATCTGAGAAGCTGAGGGGCAGAGCAGTGAGCTTGCAACTGCCCCAGGAGACAGCCGGGCAGACAGCTGGGCCCCTTGACAGACTCCCCGCAGCTAACTATCACCCAGTTTCTGTCCAAGAGAAATTATTCAGAGAATAGGCTCCCCACATACCCACCCCCTCTGCCATCCCCCACCGGCAAGAGGCTCCAACCTCCTCCTCTAGGAGACTCCACCCTGAAAGTCTGTCAATCCCTATTTACCCCCAAACTCTCCCCAGGTGATTACAGGTCAGCCTCCTGGAAATTACAGGTCATTAATGGAACGACTGAGGACATGGCTTCCTACACACCAACAACCTTCAGGAGATTTTATCCCCATCCCCCTCTTTCCTGAGGATATATTCTCCCTGTTAATTCCCGGTATTGACTCGACAAACTGTTGCTGAATCATAAATTATTCTCTAGGAGTCAGTGAGGTGTTCATTTCACATTGTAACATACAGAATATCCCGGAGCTCTGTTCCCCCTCCACGCTCTCCACCCCGTCCTGGGTTCCCAGCTCCCCGCGTGTCTAGTAAGTCGGTCTCCCCCTAAACCTCATATATACACAAAAGTTAACTCACCATGGAGCACAGATTTAAAGGTAAAACATAAAACTATAAAACTTTTAGAAGAAAATGTAGAAGACTCTCCCTTAGATTGTTAATACAGTAAATTACATGGATTGATAATATTGACTGAGCCTTGCACCCCTGGTTGGTCATGATATGTAATGATTTTTATTTATTGCTGAATTCTATTTGGTAACATTTGGCTAAGGACTTTTGTGTCTATATTCAGGGATATGGGTTATAGCTTTCTTTTTCCTTTTTTTTTTTTAACTGTCTTTTTCTAGTTTTAGTATCAAGGTCATACTAGCTTCATAAAACGAGTTGGGGAAGTTTTCCCCTCTTTTTCATTCCTATAAGAGATTATGTCAAACTGGTCGAATCTATATATCATGCGTCAGAGGAACAGGTCCGTCTGTCTGTCTTCTACCTTCCTTCCTTCCTTCCACACGGTTAATGATCATCTTCAAGAGGAAAGCCCTTATCGAATACAAGGCTCAATTCTTTCCTATTTGTTTTTATATTTCCATAATACTGGTATTGCTTTTACTATGTGCCAGAAACCATTCTAACCACCTCGTAAACAGTAATTCTTTTCAATCTTCATACAACCACCATTTGAGTTAAACGCTATGATTATCCCTATTTTACAGATGATAAAACTGAGGCACAGAGAAAGTAGCTTACACGAGGTCACACAGCTAGTAAATGGCAGGGTCAGGATTTCAACGCAGGCATCTGTTCTCTTAACCACAATACCCTTCTGCCTAAGGGGACGTTAGTATTCTTTTTATACTCTAGATAACGAAACTCAAGAACAGACTGTTTAAGTGATTTGCCCCATTGAACAGAGCTGAAGTAGAACTCTTGATTTCCGTCCACCCTGAAACCTGTCTTTTCGCATCTCCCCTTCTCAGGAAGGTGTTTCAACCAAAATTTTGAGAGTTGCCCTTGAGTTTTCTCTTCCCCTTACCTTCTGCATTCAATCCATCAGCAAATCCTATTGATTTTGCCTCCAAAACATGTGTCCAGTCCTCTCCTCTCCATCTCGACCATCCTCTCTCATCCATACTATCATGCAGGAGCCTCCTAATTGACCTCCTTCATGCACTCCTAAGTCCTCATAAGCCATTCTCCCCTACCCTGCAGCTAGAATTATCTTTTTAAAAAGAAATCTTGGTGGTGGGGGGAGGGGGGAGCCTGGGTGACTCAGTCTGTTAAACGGCTGCCTTTGGCTCAGGTCATGATCCCTGGCTCCCAGGATCGCCTCTGGCTCCCTACTCAGCGGGAAGTCGCTTCTCCCTCTCCCTCTGCCGCTACCCCCTGCTCGTGTTCTCTCTCGCTCTCAAATAAATAAATAAAACATTTAAAAAGAAAGAAAGAAAGAAATCTCCTTGGGGGGCGCCTGGGGAGCTCAGTCTGTTAAGCCTCTGACTTCGTCTCAGGTCATGATCTCAGGGTCCCGAGATGGAGCCCCTCATTGGGCTCCACACTAGGCGGGGAGTCCACTTGTTCCTTTGCCTCTCCCCCTGCTCACGCTTTCTCTTTCTCAAGTAAATAAATAAAATCTTTAAAAATAAGAAGAAAAAGAAGAAAACTCCTCTGCTTAAAGCCCTCCAATGTTTTCCTATTGCATTTAGAATCAAAACTTAAATTATTTCCCCAATTGGCAAAGTCCTGCAGGATCTGGCTCCCAAGTATCTCTCAGACCACCTTCTATACTCTCCCCTTGGCCTGCAGGCTCTGGCCCACAGGCTTCTTTCTGCTCCAAGCCTGCCAGCTCAGGCCTACCTTCATAGCTTTCACATTAGCTATTTCCTGAAAACTCTTCCCACCCACATTTCACGGCCCCTAAATGTCACTTTCTCATAGAGACTTTCCCGAGCATCTGGTACAAGGTAAACCTTCTAGAAGCACTTCTCCTACCCTTTTTCTTTCTTTCTTTCTTTCTTTCTTTCTTTCTTTCTTTCTTTCTTTCTTTCTTTTTTTTTTATTGAGGTATAATTAACATACGGTGTTATAGGGCGCCTGGGTGGCACAGCGGTTAAGCGTCTGCCTTCGGCTCAGGGCATGATCCCGGTGTTATGGGATCGAGCCCCACATCAGGCTTCTCTGCTATGGGCCTGCTTCTTCCTCTCCCACTCCCCCTGCTTGTGTTCCCTCTCTCGCTGGCTGTCTCTATCTCTGTCAAATAAATAAATAAAATCTTTAAAAAAAAAAAATAATTAACATACGGTGTTATATTAGTTTCAGGTGTACAATGTAATGACTCGACAATTCCATACGTCACCCAGTGCTCCTTGTGATGAGTGAGTATAATCTTAACCCCCTTTACGTATTTCACCTCCCACCCACCTCTCCTTTGGCAACCACGTTTGTTCCCTGTATTTAAAATCTGTTTTTTTTTCTTGATGTCTTTTTCTCCTTTGGTTGTTCATTTGTTTTGTTTCTTCAATTCCACATAAAGCGAAATCATATGGTATTTGTCTTTCTCTGACTGACTTATTTCACTTAAGCATTATACTCTCTGGTTTCATCCACGTTGTTGCAAATGGCAAGATTTCATACTTTTTGATGGCTGGGAAATATTCTATGACATAGATACACCACCTCTTCTGTATCCATTCATCTATCACCGGACACTTAGGTTGCTTCCATATCTTGGCTGTTGTAAGTAATGTAGCTATAAACATAGGGATACACGTAAATTTCAAATTAGTGTCCTCATTTTCACTGGGTAAATACTCAGTAGTCGAATCACTGGACCGTAAGGTAGGTCTATTTTTAATTTTTTAAGGAAACTCCACACCGTTTTTCACAGTGGTTACACTAATTTTCATTTCCACCAACAGTACATAGGGTTCCTTTTTCCTCACATCCTTGCCAATCTTTTATTTCCTTCATAGCACTTATCACTGCTTGAAAGGATACAAGCTCTGCAAGGTAATAATAAGAATAATTACTATTATTATTATTATTATTATTATTATTATGTGCCAGGCACTGTTCGAAGCACTTTACACATGTAAATTAGTGTAATCTTCACCACAGCCCTAAAAGCTGGCCCTATGAGCATCTCCATGTTTCAGAGGATGAAAGTCAGGAACAGAGAGGTAGAGTAACTTAGCCAGGGTCACACAGTGAAGCTGGCTACAAGCCTAGGTAGTCTGGCTCTGAAGTGTGTGCTTTTAATCCTTCTGTTATGGGGCCCTTATTTGTATTATTCTCTGCCATGTTGGTAGCATCTATCATAACTCCTGGTAGAGCATAATAAAACTCTGTAGAATAAACAAATGAATCCTACGTAACTAGTTTAAAAATAAGCCTGTCTTTGAGCTAGATTGGTCTGACTCCAAACCCACACTCTCCAGAATATAGAAATTGAAGGACTACAGGGTTCAAACCAGAACACTGAAATTTGCTGGCTACCCTAAACACCCTTACAGTGTTCTGGTAAATGCATATGTAAATAACTAGGATGCGAGGTAGGGAAATGTAAGTGCCACAAGTGAGGGGCCTACAAAGTGCCATGGGGTTCTGCTCAGGGCTTAATAACTTTTAACTGGAATGTCGAGGAACTGTTAGAAAGAAAACCACAGACCCCAAATGACGTCACTTGGGCCAAGACCCCAAAGCAGGGCTTAATACCCAACCTAAGTGCAGTTTCAACCTCCCCCAGAAATGTAGTCTTACCAGGTCAATCAGGAATTTTCCGATCAGCATCAATGGTCAATGAACCTGCCACAGGGGTCCTCTCCATCAGCCCCCAGATTGAGGTAACCTGCTTGATAAGACCCATTCCTTTCCCCCTAAGGGAAAGCTACCTGGCCCAAAACCATCCTTTACTTTTGCTAATAACATTCTTGCCCCACCCTCTTTCCTATAAGGAAAAGGACTCGTCCTCAGAGCCCCCTCTACTTGCTAGATGGGATGCTGCCCGACTCATGAGCTATTTAATAAAACGAATTAGGTCTTCACATTTATTCAGCTGGATTTGAATTTTAACAAATTGGTGGCAGCAGTGGGATCTGAAGCAAACTTGTGACGGCATTTGAGAACAATGAGAAACACAGATCTGGCACCCCAGGAGCCATTTTTAGTTCATTATCTTTCTCATCCTGAGGGCAGCCCGTAAATCCCCCGGGCTTCAGCTCCTCTGTTTGTGTTTGGGCTACTGATCTCATGGGCTTTCTAGCCCATGGTGAATGGGGCAGTGTAGACTGACAGGAGGCTCTAACAGCACCAATCCTTAGCCTTCGGTTCAGTCCATAACTCCACAGTGGAACCCTGTCCTGGTCCAGCCCAGAGTTCAGTCTGTGGTCTCTATGATGGAGTCTATCCTCTAGGAGTACCCACGGTCTTCTCTTGGCCAGTCTGCAATGACAGCTTTTGGTTACTGCAGGTGAGTTGAGATTTGTTTGCACGTGTTTTCTGTCTCATTTTGTGTAAATAAAGGCTATGGCTAGTGGGGATCTCGGAGGTCAAAAGCCACAAAAACTGGTGGGCAGGGGTTGAGCATTTAAGAGCTGTGAGAGCACTTGTCACCAAATGCAGACTCCCATGCTAGGGTCAGCTGGTCACGGAACAGGTTAGATGGACACGAAGTCACCTGCCCATCTCAAGAAAGCTTCCACACAGCGAGGCACACTGTAGAACACCCCATCAATCCCAACGCCTCCCTGGCAAGTTCCTCTCTGGCACACCTGTTTATTTTATGTCTAAGCACGATCATCCTCGGAGTTGTGGGTGTCGAGCAAGATGGAAAATGTTACTAAAAACAATGCGGAATTGTCACGGCCATTATGGGGAACGTTTCAATGAGACAAGAGCATTTAAGACGTGCACTTGAAAGCAAGGGTTCCAAATTAAACAGAACGGCATGCCTGCTTAAATCGGCAAGCAGAAACCTCCAAAAGTTTCAAAATTCCAAAATAGTTTCATTGAAAGATTCATTGCAAAAGGCTAAAGAAAAATTAAAGGGGTACGAGGTACCGAAGGCGAAAGCCTGTAAGACTGACAGACCTCCTACTCCTGTCCTGGTCCCTCCTTTGAGTACTCATGCTACTCATCCTTGTCTGAAGTGGCTTTCTACTCTGAAAACACTACAGAACCATAAACAAAAATCTGCCAAGGTAATGGCCTTACAGACACCCCTATACGTGCCTTCCAGGGAAGGCCCCCAACGCTTCCAGACTTGTCCAACCTGAGGGATTTCCTGCTACATTATTCCTTTAAACAGCCAAGGGGAAATGCTGGTAGATACCAGAGCCTGCAGAGGGGATCCCTCAGAAACTGGCAGAGGCCAGCAAAAGGTAAAATTTCTTACCAGAATCAGTTCTTCGGAATTTCTGTCCGTAGTGCTCAGTCCGGAGTGGAATATAAAATGTCACGTCCTTTCCTTTGCAAATCTAGACCCACTATTTATTGATCCTTCCTCTCCCAACAAAATTACTGCCTTCTTGTTTGCATAACTGGGTTTGGCTTTCTGCCTGCTTGGGACATTTAGTTTGTTGGTTCTTCCTTTTGACTAACATCCTTTGTCTTTCAGGATCCACGCAGGGTCATTCAAAATTGCCAGAAATATTTAAAATTAAAATTCTGTACCCAGAGGGAAAGAAGCAAATTGAAGATAATGTAGTTGGATAGGTGGATGGCCCGCCCTATGATAGCATTTGAATCACAACCCAAATCTTTGAGGAATTGAGAGTAACTATCCTAAACTTACAAATCTTTTGCAAAACAAAAATTGGTTCTAGAGGCAATTCAAAATTCAAAATTCACCTAGTTCCAAATCCCAACACTTCCCTCGTTTATTGCAAAGGGCTTGGAAATTATTGGCCTTAGGAAACCAAAGTCATTCTTGAAAGAACTTAAATTCTTCCTGTGTCCATTAAAGTTATACATTTTATCATGTCTTTGAATTGTAAACACAACCCACAATCACCGGGAGAATGAAGGAATAAATGGGAAAAGAGTCCTTTCAGAATATGAACTTCTAACTGGTCTGTGGAGCCCAAATGCTAGCACAGCCTGCTTAAGATTAATTGTCCAGGGACTAATGCAAACCTTCAAAAATCTTATCCACAAATATTAGTTAACGACAAGATCTTTATATCTGTCTCTGTGTTTGTGCGTCTGTCTATAAACATACGATGTACATGTGAGATCTTTTTCTACCTCCAGATGGCATTACTAAAATTAATTTGTAAAAGAGCTCTAGCTGGTTTAAAGGTAAGCACTTGTAAGATTTGGGGCTTCTAAAATTCTCAGAAAGATAATACTTCTTTTTTTTCTTCTTTCTTTTTTTTTTTTTTTTAAGATTTTATTTATTTATTTAACAGAGAGAGAGACAGCCAGCGAGAGAGGGAACACAAGCAGGGGGAGTGGGAGAGGAAGAAGCAGGCTTCTAGCGGAGGAGCCTGACGTGGGGCTCGACCCCATAACGCCGGGATCACGCCCTGAGCCGAAGGCAGACGCCCAACCGCTGTGCCACCCAGGCGCCCCAGAAAGATAGTAGTTCTAATCCAAATGTTTTGCAAGGTCACATGATCCAGAATAATCTTTGGTAAATTAAAGTTTAAGTTCATTGGTTGAATTAACACAGGCCCGTCTTTAGAGTTAACATTAAACGTAAAACTTTATTTATTTGTTTGTTTATGTATTTATTTGTTTATTTATTTGCGAGACAGAGAGCACAAGCAGGGGGAGGAGAAGGGGGAGGGAGAAGCGGACTTTCTGTTAAGGAGGGAGCCTGACTGGGGCTCGATCTGTCCCAGGACCCTGGGATCAGGACCTGAGCCAAAGGCAGGCGCTTAACCAACTGAGTCACCCCGGCGGCCCAATTATAAACCTTTTATTCTAGCTGAGTGTACTAGCCAAAAAAGTTCATGTTACCTCTTACAAGATGTGCCAACAAAAAATAAATAACTTAGGATAATGACTGATTTTGTGATTTGGTCAAATAACAAAGTTTTTGTAGGTAGTCTAAACAGTTCTTAAAAACAATTGAATTAAGTAGATGGAAACAACATGAAAGTTTATAAGTGAATTTTGCAGCAATATTTATGTCTACTTAAGGAGTTTCCCCAGATCTTTTTAGTAGCCTAAAACCTTTGCTAACCTAAAGTGAGGTGGTGAGTTAATATACTTTATTGCATACCTAGGCCATTTCCCAATTAAATAAAATAAATAATCATTAATTGCTGAACATAGGTTTATCTACTTTTGGGTTCTTATTACAGAGAGACTAAAAGATATTTGGTTGGATTAGTGTTATATTAGAAAATCTAGAAAGACATGTGCTTCTAAAAACTATAAAATGTATTTATATATTTGCACATTTAAAGAATGTGGTATAACAGGCAGTTCACAACCACTTACTTCTTAGTTTTCACTAGAAATTAAGGTTTCTGGGGTGCCTGGGTGGCTCAGTCACTTAAGCCTCTGCCTTTGGCTCGGGTCATGATCTTAGAGTCCTGGGAACAGACCCACGTTGTCGTCAGGCTCCCTGCTCAGCACCAACTCTGCTTGTCCCTCCCCTTCCCTCTCTACTCCCCTTCTCCTCACCCCACCCACTCACGTGCTCACTCTCCCTTTCTCTCAAATAAATGAAAAAAACATCTTTAAAAAAAAAGAAAATTAAGGTTTCTAAGAGTTAAGAATTCTAATTAATAGATGTGATTAAAGCTACTAAAAGTAAGGTAATCATCTCTACTTGCCAGGAAAGTAAGATGTCTTTTCATTAACACAAGGTATGACAAACGGAGATGCACTTTTGCTGAAGGAAAAGAGAGTCATTTTATCCTAAAGGAGGGAAAGCAGAGCTATGTTAAAAAGAAAACCACAGGCCCCCAAAGAGCATCGATCGGGTTAAGGCCTCAATTCAGTAAACCAAGACTTAAAAGCCTAACCTAACTGCAACTTTAACCCTCCAGGAATGTAACCTTTAACCACGCAATGTGGAATTTCGTGGTTAATACTAGGAAATTTACTGATGGGGGCGCCTGGGTGGCGCAGGCGTTAAGCATCTGCCTTCGGCTCAGGGCGTGATCCCCGCGTTATGGGATCGAGCCCCACATCAGGCTCCTCCGCTGGGAGCCTGCTTCTTCCTCTCCCACTCCCCCTGCTTGTGTTCCCTCTCTCACTGGCTGTCTCTCTCTCTCTGTCAAATAAATAAATAAAATCTTTAAAAAAAAAAAAAAAGGAAATTTACTGATGGACCCCCTTCCACTCCCCTTAGGAAGGCGACATCGCCTAAGCAGTGCATTCCCTGCTAATAAATTCCTCCCTTTCTTTTTTTATGCCTTCTCTCTGCCTTTGAAAACCCTTCTTTTGTTTAGTTCAGTGGATCTCTTTTCCACTTTCTAGATGAGATGCTTCCCGATTCGTGAATCCTTCAACAAGCCAATTAGATCTTCAAATTTACTCGGTTGAATTTTGTTTCCGGAGAAAGCGGCATTTGTATTGGGTTTTGAAGAATCTGAACAGGCAGAGATAAGAAGGAGGGAGTAATTGAGATGATTCATTGTCCCCTAATATCTGTTCCCGCAGTAGTCATGCCCCAACATTTTAGCTGTGCAACTGGACACCCAGAATAAAGGTGACATTTCCCAGCCTCCCTTTCAGCCAGGCATGACACATGACCAAGTTCTGGATAAAAGAATATAGTGGATGTGAGGTATTCGGCTTCCAGGAAGTATTCTTCAATGCAGGGAGCATGCCCTTCCTTTCTTTCTCTCCCTCTCGCTGGCAAAATGGGAACTTAATAAGCTGGAGCTGCTATCCTTGACCTAAGAGGAAGCTACCCAATGAGAATGTTGCGCTATAATGTTAAAGCAGCCTGGGTCTATGACGGACGATCAGAAAGACCATACGGGGGCGCCTGGGTGGCACAGCGGTTAAGCGTCTGCCTTCGGCTCAGGGCGTGATCCCGGCGTTATGGGATCGAGCCCCACATCAGGCTCCTATGCTATGAGCCTGCTTCTTCCTCTCCCACTCCCCCTGCTCGTGTTCCCTCTCTCGCTGGCTGTCTCTATCTCTGTCAGATAAATAAATAAAATCTTAAAAAAAAAAGACCATACGAGGGGCACCTGGGTGGCTCACTCGGTTAAACATCGGACTCTTGATTTTGGCCCAGGCAGTGATCTCAGTGTCATGAGATGGAGCCCCACACGGGGCTCTGCGCTCACCATGGAGCCTGCTTACAATTCTCTCTCTCCTTCTCCCTCCACCCGCCCACCCCACCCCCCACAGGCACAGGTGCAAGCATGCACTCTCTCTCCCTCTCAAAAATCAAATAAAATAGTGGTGCCTGGGTGGCTCAGTTGGTTAAGCGTCTGACTCACAATTTCAGCTCAGGTCATGATCTCAGGGTCGTGAGATCGAGCCCCCCAATGGGTTCCGTGCTCAGCAGGGAGTCTGCTGGAGATTCTCTCTCTCTCCCTCTCCCTCTACTTCTCCCCCTGCTCTCTCTCTCAAAATAAATAAATAAAATCTTAAAAAAAAAAAAAACACGCGCACTTCTCTTCCATTAAAAAATAATAAAGTAAAATAAAGACCATATGAGACCCACTGTGATCTTGTTTAGACCACTGTTATATTTATGTCTTAGGTTGGGCTGCCTGCAACAGATCCGGAGACCAGGCTTCACTTGCAAGTGAACTATTAAATGCTCCCAGGAGGAACAAGTAAGGGAACTTGGGAAGCAAGACAGGGATAGAGAAGAGGACAAGGTGTGCTTTCAGCAAGGTGCCAGTCTCAGGCTGATCCTGAAAGGGAACGCTTGAGCACAAATCATACTTCAGAGTTTGTCCTTATTAATTGAAACAAGGGCCTGGGTTTTTGTCCTTCGTCACTTGTTCAGCTAAAGCCTGCCCCAGGCCCTCTGCATGCGCAGAAGCTGGGGGAAATAATAAACAGGTCCAAGGGGATCTGGTACCATCTCAGCAGGCCTCTTACACTGCGTTTTTGATGACTCATAGCTGAACCTAATACTCACAAGTACCAAAGCCATTCCTGCAGAGGGGAAAGTGTGAAGCGCACAGAACCCGGGTTAAGGGGGGGGGGGTATATAAATGTATAGGAAAGGAAGAAATAGAAAACAAAGTTCGGAAACCAAATTGTAGTCATTTGGACTATATGGAAAGCTTCAAATGCCTGGCCAACCCATACAGAAAGAAACCAAGAGGGCCTTTGAACAGGATGAGCCAAAAGATGAGTCTGGTGATGACATGTGGGATGAAGCAGAATGAGACTCATGTGGGGTAATGCCCATCGTTAGGTCAGATTTGTAGCTAGGGAAGAGGTAATCATGGCCCAACCCCAGGTGGCGGTTCTGGGAAGAGAAAGGCGCAGAACAATTGCAAAGCCTCAGATAGACTCCGTCTTTCTAATTGCTTTGATGTGGGAAGCAGGAGACAGAGGATCCAAGCATGAGGCCAGGCCTGGGTTCCAGCCTACATAAACACCACCCTGAGAGAAGGATGGTGTCAGCAACAGAAATGGACAACAGAGGAAAAGGAACGAATTTGAAAGGAAATATGAATTCTACCTATTGGACATAGTGGTTTTGAGAGGAAGGGAAGGCTTGTCATTGGAGTGGCCCAGCAGACAGAAATTCAAGGCTGAAGAGTCCTGCAGGGGGCTGTGGATTTGGGCCGCAGACCATACATAAGTGAACAAGCATGACTGCATTCTTTTTTTTTTTTTTTCAAAGATTTTATTTACTTATTTGACAGAGAGAGAGAGAAAGCCAGCGAGAGAGCGAACACAAGGAGGGGGAGTGGGAGAGGAAGAAGCAGGCTCCCAGCGGAGGAGCCTGATGCGGGGCTCGATCCTAGAACGCCGGGATCAGGCCCTGAGCCGAAGGCAGACGCTTAAAGACTGAGCCACCCAGGCACCCCGCATGACTGTGTTCTAATAAAAACTCTAATTATAGGCACGGATGTTTCCATTTTTTATAATGTTCACGTGTCATGAGATATTTTTTCTTTTTTCTTTTCTCAACTATTTAAAAACGTAAAAAAACAGCAGTGGGGGAGTGCATCTGGCTGGCTCAGTTGGTAGAGCACGCTACTCTTGATCTCCCTGTCTTGAGTTCAAGCCCTGTGTTGGGTGTAGAGCTGGCTTTAAAAAAAAAATTTTTTTTTAATAAATAAAAATGTAAAAAAAAAAAAAATCGCACAGGTCACAGAGAAAATAGGTGGCAGCTGGATTTGGCCTAGAAGCTATAGGTCACCCTGCTCTGGCCTCCCGATTCCAGTTTTAACAGCCGCTGAAGGACACCTCCTTGGAGACACCAACAGGGCCACGAAGTGCTTGCCCTCAGGCGCCCACACAGCAGTCACAGTGCCTCCTCATTCTGTGGTCTGAGAAGGAGCCAGGAAGCTGCTCTTCTGAGCCCAGAGGGTCTGGCAACACCACCTCTTCTCTCCGTTCCTCCAGCTCAGGGGTAATAGTGCTTCCGGCAGTTACCACCTCTAGTCACCACAATGCCTCTGTTTGCTCTTCCAACCCAACGACACCGGATAACCGAGTCTCTGTACCTACCCCCTGTTTGGAGTGCCTTCCACGGAATTGTTTTCTTGGCTGGGCCCAGAATGACAGAAATCCTTCTTTTTTAGGGGTGGAAAGAGGAAAAGGAAGCCAAAAATGAGCCAGAGAGGCAGGAGGGTAAGTAAGTGTGTTTTGAAACTGAAGGGAAAAAAGGTTGAGGAAGGTGGGCATGGTGAGTTACTGTGAGAGGAGGAAGCTCGAGAAGAGGCTGGACAGGACCAGGAAGAACGGCCAAGCCTTCCAGAAGCAGCTTCTGGGGATGGCAGGAGTAGGAGCGAGCTGGAGGCAGACACAGCCCCGTCTCGGGAGAATGTGAATGGCAGGGAGCTTGAGGGAAGGGGCTGATGTGGTGCCTGGAGCCCCTACCCATGCAGGAGATAAAAATGGAGACAGTAATGCCCGTCAGGACTGTTGGTCACCTCCGCCGTGGCAGACACATGGGACCCATGAAGTAGCCACCTTCCCTCCTCCAATAACCCACCTCACGCCGTGCCCCAGCCCTGCTTCTGACACCAACACATCTGGGCAGCTGGCCAAAGGTCCCTTGCCTCTGCAGGCAGCCTCCTGATGGACTCTGACCTTGAAACTGACACATCAAGTTAACAAATGCTTGGCCCTTCTACTCTAAGGAAACTCTGGTTGACCTGATTGATTTATGAGTCTGCTTTGTAGAAGCTGACTGACCACCAATAAGAGCAGCTAAGACTGGAACCAGGAAGAATTCTTGCTGTTGTGCAGAAGGGACCAAGAGTGAAATCAACCTCTGTAATGACACCCCGCGACCTCCCCTGTTTGCCATGCTGGTGCCGCCATCTTGTATACATACAATGAAAGTACAACTATGTCACGGGGGGGGGGGGGGTACACCTTCACAGAATCAGCAATGTCTTTTCCCTTGCACCTCACCTTTTCCCAACCTCCAGTCACCTACATCCAACCTCAAGAGCTCCATTCTCCCACCCTACCCCTGCCCTGGAAAAAATCCCATAAATGCTCAGCTCCTCTTATCCTCACGAAGACGGATTTGAGAAATTTTCTCCGGTCTCCTTGCTCGATGCCCTGTGGTAAAACTCTTTCTGCCACAAAACCGGTGTCAGTGTTTGGCTTACTGGGCATCGGGCAATGGCGCCTTGTCTGGTAACACCCCTGTGAGTAGGCAAGCACAGGCAGATCACCATTGGCCACGTCTCAGCCCCTGCAGGTGACAGACCACAGCATGACAGCCAGGGACACCCTGCAAGAGCTGTCATGGCCGGTGTACAGGCCTTGGAGAGTTTTCAATGTCTTCATGACTTACTAACTCAGCGAATGTTTATTCAGCACCTCTTATGTGCCAGGGACTGTTCTAGGTGCTGGGGATACAGCAGTGAATTTTTAAAAAATCTATGCCTTGGGGTGCCTGGCTGGCTCAGTCAGTAGAGCATGTGACTTGGTCTCACGGTTGTAAGTTTGAGCCCCATGTTGGGTGTAGAGATGACTTAAAAGTAAAATCTTTAAATAAATTAAATTAAAAAGTCTATTCCTAGGGCATTTGGGTGGCTTAGTGGGTTGAGTGTCTGCCTTTGACTCAGGTCATGATCCCAAAGTCCCAGGATTGAGCCCCAAATCAGTCTCCCTGCTCAGTGGGGAGTCTGCTTCTCCCTCTGCCCCTTCCCCCTCTCTCACAGTCTCTCTCTCTCAAATAAATAAATAAATATTTATTTTTTAAAAAGTTTATTCCTTCAAGGAGCTTACATTCCTGTGGAGGGAGACGGGCAATCCACAAAGAAACACAAAGGGACAGGGCCTGACAAGTGCTCTGAAAAAAATATATAGCAAGCTGAGGTCAGGGAATGTGGGATGGGGTGCTTGTTTCCTACTGGGCCACAGGTCAGACAAAAGATGAGAAGGCAAAGAGTGAGCAGAGACCTGAAGGAACTGGGGGAGGACAGAATGTTCTGGATAGCAGAGAACACTAAAGCAGAGTCAGGAGACAAGGTGTTTGCTGTAGCTTAGGAAACAGCAAGGAGACCAGTGAAGCTGGAGTGGACAGACCAACGGAAAGGATAGGAATTGGGTCAGGAAGCGTCAGGCTTCTAGGCCTTGATGAGGACTCAGCTGTTGCTCTGAGTGGAGGGTTTGAGCAGGGCAGGGATGCAGCTGATACTCACTGTAAAAGGTTGCCTGTGACTACAGTGTGGAGAAGACACTGTAGGGGGTCAAGACCCCAAGGGGGTCCCTCCATTCTTAGAACAATGTTGCTTTATATAGGAATACAAAAGCAGAAAAAAAGGGGGCGCCTGGGTGGCTCAGTTGGTTAAGCCCCACATTGGGCTCCTTGCTGGGTGTGGAGCCTGCTTAAGATTCTCTCTCTCCCTCTCTCCCTGCCCTCTATCCCTCCTTGTGCTCTTGCTCTCTCTCTCTCTCTCAAAAAAAAAAAAAAAAAAAAAAAGTCAACCCCCACAAATACAGGCTGGTGTTCAACTGGCTGGGTACCAAGAATACTAGAAGAAAAGCCGTGGGTCAGAGTTGGCCATACCCTAAACATGAATTAGTAGTGTCATGCCACATGGCAAACCAGGCAATCCTGGGATAGGTGACATCTGACCCACAAAAAGTAGGACACTGACTGTGCCGTGTTTGGTACATACTGGGCCCTGTACCACACGGTTGTCTTATGTTTGAATGCTTCCCACCTGCCCTGCAGCCCAGGCTGCACACGGGCCTGGTCCTTCCACAAGTGCTTTCTCCTAGTGTTTTCTCTTCTCTGTGTCTTTAATGCTGTCATTCATTCAGCAACGACCGTGTGTAAAACTTAATGAAGAACACCACGGGAGAGTCTCTGGTAAGTACTGGAAGCTTGAATGTTTTGTTAATTGCACCTAGAGAACTATGTCTGCTGTTGGCACAAATCTCTCCTGTTAGCCCCTTCTGGTTTAACCTCTCACGGAGGGCTTTTCTCCACCCCTCACAGCTACACTCTTGGGACATATTGCCCTGCCAGACAAAGGTCTTCTCTACAGCCCCAAATCACTGGATTCAGTTCGGGTCAGGCCTGGTGGCCTAGTCTCTGTCTGCACACAAGTGAAGATAAGCAGGGCCGGGGTTGGCAGAATTGTGCAGGGAGTCAAGGGGTCTTTAACTTCTCCCCTCTTACCTCCTGAAAGGTTGGGTCCTACATAGTCAGAGCAAGGCCAAAGTGTAAGGGACCCACAGCCAGTCTTTGTCCCCTTTCCCTGTAGGTAATGGCGAACACAGTGTCTGTAGCGCCCTGGGTCCAGAAAGAATGAAAGCTTTAAGCAGGAGACACTGAGTGGCTGAGTTGCACTGGAGACTTGAGCCGGTTTCTACCCTGCGGAGAGGAAAAACAGGCTGTTTCTCCAAAGCCTGGAGGTGCCAGCCTTGAGGATTCCCAAAGGTCTGTGGCTCTGTGTCCCGCCTCCTGCTCCAGAGCCCCAGTCAGAGTCCCACCAACTGGACACAAGCAGCCAAAGGCTCTGAGGGACCACAGGAGCTGGGGACAAAGCCCCCAGCCCAGAAACTAGGTCAGAGAGCCCTTTGTTAGCTGCATGGCCTCTAACTAGCGGGAGCTAGAGGCAGGGAAGAAGGGGAGGCTGGGAGCAAGGACTGCTGGACCACACACAGGGCGCCCACGCTGCCAGGCCCTTCCCCAGGCCATGCAGCTGCATTCTCTTCACGCCAGGGAGGCATGACTCTGCCCAACAGAACAGACAAGAAACCTCAGTCCCAGAGAGGTCACACGACTTTCCCAAAGACGACACAAACTACAGAGTCCAGGTTTGGCTCAGACTCCCCTGTGCTGAGCCTTGTCAAGGGCCCCGGCCACCTCTGCGGGGCCTATGGACAAGCTCCGGCCTAACGTCCAAGCCGTGTCTCCCGTGAAGAGTTACTCAACAGCTGAATGTCAAGTGACTTCACACCCCCACCCCGACCATCATCACCACCCCACACCCCGGGCCACAGGAGCCCCAGGCCTCCTGTCCTTCCCACCCTGCGCTGGCCAGATCCCAAACCCAGGGAGAGTGGGCTTTACGAGCATGTATGCATTCCAAAGGGAGGAGGGTCCAGCCCAGTTGGAGCTACCATAGCCGCTAGAGGTTGGTCCCAAGCTCCGGTGCTTTGGGCTTCTTTGCTCCCCTCCCACCCATACTCTCTCTTCTTTCTGCAGCAGATTCCCACGCCGTTGGAGCCTAGCATAAGGAACAGTCCCCAGCCTGTCACAGTTTTGCTACGCCCCCACAGCCCATTCCCCTCTCCCTGGCTGCCTCCCCCTCACCAGGGCGCCGATTTGGCTGGAGTAGCTAGAGCTTTGAGTTTCAGAACCAGTCCAGAAAACCCAGTCCGTCCACTTGGGACCTGGGAAGAGGCCAGCAGCCCCAAAGGTCGTGTGGCTGCCTCTGGCTCCTTATTGTTCCTCAGGCTTTGCCTAGCACCGAATTGGGGTCCCTGCCCTCCAGGGCCAAGAGGTGGGGGATGAGGGGAGCAACCACCATGAGTACCATGTAAGAAACGCCAGAGCTGCCCTAGGCATAGAGTGCCACGCTCTGCTTGGAGAGCGATCCACGCCACAGAGCGGGGACTTGCTAGCTGCTCGGTCCTCCCTGAAGGGTGAAATCTACTTCACCTTCTCCGTGTCTCCCACGATCCTCAGCCTGCACCATCGTCGCCTAGTCCAGGCTTCTGGGAAGCTCTGAATCAAACAGCAGACAGGACAGGTAAATGTGCTTATGGAAACGGAGATGCCTTGGGGGGGGGGATGCCCTCGTGGTGTCAGAGCCCTCGGTTTTCCACCTACCACTTGGGCGAGGGCCCCTTCCGGTCTCTATGGTTACCAAGAGCAGCCTGGCCCAGGAGGACCCGGAGTGTAAACAGCAGGAACCGGTCTGTGGCTGCCTGGTTTGGGAGGAGGACTCGCCCGAGGGGCAAGGGAGGAAAGCCTGGGGCCCCTGCAGGCTCCGGGGGAGCAGATGGAGGAACCTCTTTACCTGAAAATGAATTTCACGGGTATGGAAATCTCCCCACCCTTACTCTTGGCACACAGCATTTTGAACGGTCGTTCCCAGTTTTCTTCAAAGATGTCACTTGTAAGATATTTCTTCAATCTTTCTATTTTTAGCGGAGAGAGTCCACTAGATGTGACTGTGCCTTTAACATGGGCCAGTTTCCCATTTAAAAAGCTCTGTGAGAAGACGCAGTTGCCCCTTGGAGCGGTGAAACTCTCCTCTGGAAAATGAGACGGGCGAACTACTGAGTCCGGAGTGAACACCAGAAGCCAGGAAGCCTGAAGCCGAACGTCCTGTATGCACATAAGTGTGAACATTGTGCTTCAAACCGGCTGCCTCCTTCCCTCCGCCTGGCTGCCACACACGATTCGCTCTTTCTTCATGTACAGAGACCATTTTTATGAGATAAAATGGAGTCCTCAGGTGGGATTTAGGAATGCTCGTGATTTCTCCCTCGTGTCTGCTGTGTTGGATGACTCTGGCCTTGACTCTCAGGCTCTCCAAGCCCCCAGCTTCTCTCCCCACCGTGGGGCCAGCCTGCACGGCTCTGAGAATCCCAGGGGCCCTAACCCCTCCGCCCAGCCGCGCATGCGCAGCGGCTGTCGCTTAGCGCAAGCTGTGGGGAAGACAGGACTCGGGGCAGCGCCGTGGCGGAAAGTGACCTGGTGGTTTCCTCTACCTCTTGTGCATCTTGTCCCTGCCACCACCCATGGCTCAGAGGTCCGGGATCCAAGACCCCTGGCCTGGGACCAGCCTTTCCTTCCCCTGATGCTCTGCTCCCTGTGCTAGTCATTTAAAGCACAGAAACACGTGGACCTCAGTGTTCAGTCAAATCTAGCGCAGCCCCGCCGAAGGCTCAGGTGGCTGGAGTGTGGCCCACCTCCTCTCCCTGATCCCATCCCACTCTAGGGAAACTTCAGGCTCATTCTCTCAGCTCCATTGGATGACACAGAAGGTCCAACCTCTTAGCATAACCCCTGAGACCCCCTCTGTCTCCAACACGAAGCTGCTCCCTCACAGCCCCCACAGAAAGCAAATGGGCTTAGGAGGTACCAGAAAATGCTGGACATGGAGGGGAGCGAATCTCCCTTTCAGAATCTCACAAAACATATTGGAATGGATATCCATGCCCCCACTTGCCCATTTTCTTTGGGTCCTTCAGTCCATGGACCCCAGGTTAAAAATTCCTGCTCCATATTGAACTGGGTCCCACAGAGAGTATAGAGAATGAAGCAGAACTGAGCTCTCAAACACCTTTCCCTTTTCAGCAAGCCAAACCTGGGAACAGAGGTGGGAGTGATCAGGCAGGGGACGGCCATCCAGAAGATTCTGGAATCACGATCTGAGCAGCAGAGGGGAGCTGTGTGTGCAGCCAGCAGTGGCTAGACAGAGGAAATGCAGGGTCTGGCTGCTGTCCATTCTTACCCTCGCTCCCACCATTAGGATCTCTGGCCCCATCCTGACCCCTGGTGGCTGCCCATGGGATGAGAAGGGCACTCTTCCCAAGCTCCACCCTGGCTGCTTCCAGCGCAGCAGGGGAAAGGAAGGTCCCAGGTAGGGTCCCCAGGAAGTACCGACATGTTTCCTAAGGGTGCCTCAAGAGAGTCCACTCCACAGCAGTCTCCAAGTGCCTTCTCAGTGTAAGTCCAGCAACCGATCAAACAAATATATATAAAGAAAGCACTGTCACCTGTCAAGCTGGCAAAAGGGGTGTTACAAAAGGCGTGTATTATAACTAAAGGTCAATGCAAGTCAGGGTGCAAAAGACCAGCACTCTCGTGCACAGGGGGTGAGCGTACAAATTTGTACAACCCTTCTGCAAGTGATTCAAGCAGAAGAAATCCAAAATCTTACAAATGTTTCTACCCTCTGGCTCAGTAATTGTTAGGAATCCGACTTCAAAAAATCAACACTCAAATAACATGATACCCAGAATCTGAATTAAATGGGAAAGGAAAAAACAAGATGAGCCAAGCATGATCATTGCTGAGGCTTGGTGATGGGTACATTGGACTTCTTTATTCTGCTTTTTGGTTTTGTTTGGTTTTGTTTGGTTTTGGTTTTGTCTACTTTGGTATATGTTTGAAATATGCCATGATAAAACATTTTTGAAAGAAAGCATCAGAGATGCAAAGATTTGTATAAAAGATGTTAATTTTTAGTTGCAAAAAACTGTGCAAACAGCATAAGAGTGCTATGCCAGGATGGGTAAACAGATCACGCTGCATCCAAACAGTGGAATATTATGCAGCCATTAAAAATTCCAGGCTGTTTCAATGCCATGCAAAAATGCTTACACTGTAAAGCAAAGAAGTAGGATACGAAATTGCATATGCAGTATTTAACTAATTGTGTTAAACAGTGCATAGAAGGAAAACTATATGAAAATACACCAACACATTTCTTATACGGTGAGACTAGGGGTGATTTCTATTCTTGATATTGTCCTTTATTTTCTTAGTTCAACAATAAGCATGTTTTACTTTTATAAATAGGCCCCCAAATTGCATTTGTTGAAGTGTACCAACTTGGGAGTCTGAAAACTATTCAACTCCAAGGACTCCTGTATATTAGCTGTGCAATGTTGAACAAATTAACCTCTGGGTCCCAGATTCCTCACCTATAAAACTGGCATCGTGCCAGGCTATTTTTCACGCCACCATTTACCGGGTATTTACCCTGTGTTAGGCACTATGCCCAGTGGGTCTTCCCCTATAGATAATCCCACACACTACTCATACACGATTCCGTCCTCGCCATAAGCTCTGGAGTAAATTAGCGTCTTCCCATCTTAGAGCGATGCGTCCTGCAGCTCAGGAAAGTGAGGGAATGTGCTCAGGTTTACACAGCTAATCGGCAGTACAGTCGGAATGCAGACAGAGGTCTGTCCAGCTGTGAAAGCCCAGATCTCGGCCTCCAGCCTGGGCTGCTTATGGTTACAAGTTTGTGGGAAGACTGAAAGCAGTGATGCAGGCCAAGTGCCACACACAGTGTCTGGCTCCAAGCACAGAGCTGCTCTACTCCTTGTTGGTTCCCTTTTCTAGAACCCCAGCATAAAAACCAGAGCACCCTCCAAAAGTGTCTCTGCCTTAAAAGAAAGGATTATAGGACCTGGAGGGACAGAAACAGATTGGGGCTGGAAGGCTGCCTCACCCAGGGAGGTGGCTAAGACTGTGTGCCCAATTCCGGGGTACTCCTGTCAGTGACGTCAGCCCTACACATTGGTTTGCAGCCTAGAATTCAGTACAGAGTTGCTCTACCAACAAGACATCGCTCCCTACCTTCCATTACCCCTCCCGCCCTGTCTTCCTAAAGAACAGGGCACAGGTCTCACCAGGCCTATAGGTTGCTTTTCTTTTCCTGTTGCCCCTCTTTCTTGGAGAAAAGGCCTGAATATCTAAGGTTGAGCGATGCGATGGAGCTTGGCCTGCTCCGGAATCCCTTCTGGATTTATCATAAATGCCTGTTTCCCTAGGGAGCCAGCCCAAGTTAGTTTCCATCCCTACTCCCTATTTCTACCCTTCGGACCTGTTACAGCACTAATTACACTAATGTTGCTTGTTGGTCATCTGTCTTTTTCACTAGTAAGTTCCATGAGGGTAAGACTGTATCTCTAGCGCCTTGCAATGTGCCTGGTACACAGTCAGCTATGTAAATGTTTGCTAAATGGAGAACTAGAGGGAGGGAGGGAGGGAGGGAAGAAGGGGGGGAGGGCTTCTCTACCACCAGTCTTCGCCCAAGTAGACCCACAGCTGCCCTGTTCTGTGCAAAGCACTTTGAAGATGTGGTTCCTGCCCTGGAGACTTAAAATACACACGCTTCTCTGATTTTGTATCCACCTTTAGGAAAATAAATTGCAAGGGACATTCCTGTTTATTCCAAACCTCACGCTCTTTATCTTTCTCAAGTACTTAAAATGGAGCTCCCGAATGTGAGGGAGGTTCCTAAGCGCATGGGATCCTGGGAGGAATTAAAAGGCTCAGAGGTCTCAAGTCTAGTGTTCTGGGGCATCAGGGTGGCTCGGGCAATTCGGTGACTGCCTTTGGCTCAGGTCAAGATCCCAGGGTCCTGAGACCGAGCCCCACGTCATTGTTGGACTCCCTGCTCAGTGGGGAGTCTGCTTCTCCTTCTGCCCCTCACCCTGCTTTCACGCTCACTCTCTCTCAAATAAAATCTTAAAGGGAAAAAAAAGTCAAGTGTTCTAATCTAGCTCTGGCACCTCTGCTGTGGGACTCTGGTGAGTGACTTTCCCCTCTGGGCCCCAGTTCTCCTTGTAAAATGGGAGTGGATCAGACTTTGTACAAAAATGTAAGCAGTTGAGTACATCTATTTACCCCATTGTGTGTAATCGGATAGTGTCTTCCCTCCTAAATGCTTAGGAGTGGGATAGAAGCAGCATCTCAGCAAGTAAGCTGGAGGCCGGGGAAGACAGTATGTGCCTACTTCTGTCTGTAAACAATAAGACCCAGGATGTGCTGCCCCTCTCGTGAGTGGTTGGAGGGCGGTAGGCTGAAGGGGGCTTTGCCACAACAAGGGTCCACCCCAACATGGCTATGTGTCTTACCTTCTAGGTTTGCAAAAGGCTCCAAAACCCCAGAGTCTTCATGGCACTACCAAGCATGACCCCCTGTTCCCCATTCAAAAACAATACACCTGTACCTCAAGCCACCCCTTCTCCTTCAGAGGGACAACCCAGGGTGAAATACTTGGTCGGGGGTCTGGATAAGCATTTCAAGCTTCCTCAGAAAGTGCAAGTAAGGGAGGCTTCTGGTCTCCCTGCAGTGGTTACTTAGGGAGGACAGTGGACTTGGTGGACACAGGCATCCATTCCCAAAGGCTTCCTGGCTTCAGTCCAAGCAGCTGGCAGGTTCATCTTTCTCCCTGGAGCCCCATAAACACCACTTCCGGCCCTCCTGCCTCCGCTTGGACTCTTCCTGCCTGGATTTCTATGCCCATGCCAGCTCTTCCCTCTGCAGCGCTTTCTCTCTCCCTTACAACCCTTATTCACTCTCACTCTCCCTATCTATTTCTTTCCCCCTCTCCCTCCTCCCCGGTTTCTCTCCTCCTTGCCAACCCTCAGCAGCCCCAGAATGGGTCTCCCCCCTCCCTCTTTCTCCGGCAGCATCTCCCCCTCCTCAGCTCTCACCCCTGCACCTCTTTCTTTGTATTCCTCTCGCCCTCTCCCGGCCTCGCCTGCATCTCTCCTCCCCCGCTTGGCTTCGGCCTCCCCCAGCCTCCCCATCTTCAGCTCAGTCTCCTCCCTCTCGCTCTGCTCCCCTCCCCTCTCTTCCCCCCACCCTCGGTCTCACCCCACTCCCCGCCGGCATCCCAGGGTTTCTTTCCACCCTAGGGGTCTCTGTGCCTCTCATTCTCCCCTCTACCTGCCTCCTCCCTCACCTCAGGTTTAGCGGGCACCCATCTTTTCCAGCCTGGGCACCCCCCCCCAACTGCTAACATCGCCACTGTGTCTTCTTCCTCTCCTCTTCTCCCCACCCTCTCCTCTTCTCTCTTCTCCCTGCCCCTTTAAATCTGCCTGGCCCAGCCTCCCCCGTGATGCTGGGATGGAGCAAACATTGATTTGTGCTGGGATGGAATCGGAATTTTGATTTTTTTTTTCCTCTCCCAACCATAAGAAGGAAAAAAATAATAAAAACACCCCCTTTTGATAGCCCCCTCTCCCTTCCCATCCAGTTCCCAGCTCCTCTTTCCTATCTCCATCCAAGGCAGATTTTTTCCCCTCCACTATTCTCATTCCCCCCCCACCCCTGCCACAACCTCGCCCCCCACCCCCACCGCCTGCTCCTCCAGCTGGGGAGAGAGGGGACTCTCTCTTGCGGCTTCCCCACCTTCGCTCTCTGGGTAGGAGCAGTCTCTCCGGAAGGGGAGGGGGCTTTGGCTTGTCGGGACGAGGTGGGAGTGGAGGTATCCTGCCATGGATGCTGTGCCTGGGAGGAAGCCTGAGCCCCAGCCCACATGGTGAGTAACCTGCCCCCTCCCTTCCGCCTGTCTGCCCATCCCCACCCTCGCCTTTTCCCTGCAGAGCCTCCTCCATCCCCATCCTTTCCCCCACCAAACCCACTGCCCACCTTGCTCCGATCCCCCTCTTCCATTTTCAACCCCCACCCCTTGCCTGGGAAGCCAAAGAACCGGGGCAGAAGGGTCCTGACCGCAGCCAGAGGAGTGGGTGGCCTACGACTCTGCCCAGCCCCCTCCCAGGACCACCCTCCTCCCGCCCCCCCCTCGCCTGCAGCTGCCATCCACATTCGACACTTTGGGGTTCTAGGCTGGAGAAGCCGGACTACCGCTTGGGGTTGGGGCCCCAAGTCCTGGGAGGGGCCCTCTACAAGGAGGGAGGGGTGGGGGAGCCCCCATGCCTCCAAAGCTTAGGAGCTGCTGGAAGACGCTGCCGAAGGGTGGGGGGTTGGGGGGCGGTGCTGATGCCCCAGAGCCACTGGGCCAGGGAGCGGCGGGCAAAGAGGAGGGGCCTCCCTCGCCACTTCCCCCCTCTTTCTCCGCAGCCACTCAGGATGAGGGTCCGGCCCTGCCAGCCCGCGCTGGGGCCCCCCCGCCCGGCCCCGGTCTAACTGCCCCCGCCCCCAGGCCTCGCCCGGCTCGCAGGCCCCCAGCCGGCTCTCCAGCCCCAGGATGCGCTGAGCCGCCGGGGGGCTGAGGCCGCGCCAACTACATGCATGTCCCCCGGGGGCAAGTTCGACTTTGACGACGGGGGCTGCTACGTGGGGGGCTGGGAGGCGGGGCGGGCACATGGCTACGGCGTGTGCACGGGGCCCGGCGCCCAGGGCGAGTACAGCGGCTGCTGGGCGCACGGCTTCGAGTCACTGGGCGTCTTCACGGGGCCCGGCGGACACAGCTACCAGGGCCACTGGCAGCAGGGCAAGCGCGAAGGGCTGGGCGTGGAGCGCAAGAGCCGCTGGACGTACCGCGGCGAGTGGCTGGGCGGGCTGAAGGGGCGCAGCGGCGTGTGGGAGAGCGTTTCGGGCCTGCGCTACGCCGGGCTCTGGAAGGACGGCTTCCAGGACGGCTACGGCACCGAGACCTACTCCGACGGAGGTGCGGGGCCCGGCCCACTACTGTCTGTCTGCTCGTCCGCGTGCGCCTCCCCGTCCGCCTGTCCCGCGTCCGCCTTCCCCGCCATCTGCCCCCTGCCCCGCTGTTCTCCTGTACGCCTTCCCCATCCATATGCGCCCCCTGCGCCCATCTCGCCGCCCTCTCCTCCCATCGCACACGCCTTCCTCGCCTGTCTGGCCCCTGCCCGCTTATCCCTCTCCTCAGTCTGAGATCTGCCCGCCCTCACCCCTTCGCTGCCTGTCTCTCACACACCCCCCCATCTAACCTGACCCTCATAACCCCCATCTGCTTGTCCCTTCCACCCCTCCTCTCTGCCTGTCCCACACCTCCCCTCTCCCTCTACCCGCCTGGCCCTAACACCTCTGCTCTGCCTGTCCCCTCACATCTCAGTCGGCTTGCCCCTCAGCGTCCGGTCTGCTTGTCACATGACTATCTTAAACACCCCATCAGCCTGTCCCTCACACCCTCTGGACTGTCTGTCCTTCACACACCCCAGCCTGCCCGTCCCTCCCCCTTTCCCTGGTCTACCTGCACGCCCCAAATCCACCGATCTCCCGCTATCTGTCGGTCTTCACTCTGCTCTCCCACACCTTCTGACCCAACCTGGCCCGTCCCCGCTCCTAGTGCTCTTCCTCGACCTCCACGCTAACTGCCCCCACCTCTCCCTCCCGACACTTAGGCCTCCAGGAGCGCTTGGGGCCTAGGCTGCAGGGAGCAGCGGGTCCTGACCCTTTCTCCCCGTCCTACCCCGCCCGCAGGCACCTACCAGGGCCAGTGGCAGGCCGGGAAGCGCCACGGCTACGGGGTGCGCCAGAGTGTGCCCTACCATCAGGCGGCGCTGCTGCGCTCGCCCCGCCGCACCTCCCTGGACTCGGGCCACAGCGACCCCCCGACACCGCCCCCGCCCCTGCCCCTGCCGGGCGACGAGGGAGGCAGCCCGGCCTCGGGCTCCCGGGGCGGCTTCGTGCTGGCCGGGCCGGGGGACGCTGACGGCGCGTCCTCCCGAAAGCGCACCCCCGCGGCTGGCGGGTTCTTCCGCCGCTCGCTGCTGCTCAGCGGGCTCCGGGCGGGCGGGCGCCGCAGCTCCTTGGGCAGCAAGCGGGGCTCCCTGCGCAGCGAGGTGAGCAGCGAGGTGGGCAGCACAGGACCCCCGGGCTCCGAGGCCAGCGGGCCCCCGGCCCCAGCCCCGCCCGCCCTCATCGAGGGCTCTGCCACTGAGGTGTATGCGGGCGAATGGCGCGCCGACCGGCGCAGCGGCTTCGGCGTGAGCCAGCGCTCCAACGGGCTGCGCTATGAGGGCGAGTGGCTGGGCAACCGGCGGCACGGCTACGGACGCACCACGCGCCCGGACGGCTCCCGCGAGGAGGGCAAGTACAAGCGCAACCGGCTGGTGCACGGGGGACGCGTGCGCAGCCTCCTGCCTCTGGCCCTTCGCCGGGGCAAAGTCAAGGAGAAGGTGGACAGGGCTGTCGAAGGCGCCCGTCGAGCCGTGAGCGCTGCCCGCCAGCGCCAGGAGATCGCCGCTGCCAGGTGGGCATCCGCTGCAGAGGCCAAAGCTGGGCTAAGTGGAGAAGGTACCCTGGGGACAGTTGGGAGGCCGGGAGGAGGGGGTAGTGCCTAAAGGAGGACCACGACCCAGGGCCTAGGGCCTAGTGGGGAAGAGCAGGCCTAAGGCCAAGCAGTTGTAGCCCTGGGTATTTGGAGTGTTTATATCTGAGGCTACAGGTGGATGTGGGTGTAACTGTGGGTGGCTGGGTATTTGAGGGAAGCCGTGTTAGACTATAAGTGTGTCTTAGCGTCTTTTGTGGGGATGTGTGTCATTGTTGTGTGTGGGAGTAGCAAGGAGCGCCGGCTTGTGCAGGCTCAGAAACCTGTCCCCAGTGCTCCTCTTGCAGCTGGGAGCAGCATCCCCCGGGCAGAGCGACAGGGGACCTGCATTCCTAACCACATCCCCGCCTGCCCACAGACTGATGTTATTTCAGCCTTGGGCCTTGGGGAGATCTAGTTTGTACAGCTGACCTATCCACATGAGAAGACAGTTCCTCTCAGCTTTGCCTCCTCTGCCTCCCCTTACCCAGCTGATAAAGGTTTGAGGGGAGGAGGCTCGCCTGCAAATGAAATTTTCTCTCCGTAAATCAGATTACATGTCCATGCATTATCTTATTATCTAAGCAGCACTGTGCAGTAGGAATATAATATAAGCCAAATACGTAATTTTAAATCTAGTAGCCATGTGAAAAAATAAAAACAGATAAATGATTTTAATTATGACATGTTTTTCAAGTAAGCTCTAGGCCCAACATGGGGCTTGAACTCAAGCCACCCCGGGATCAAGAGTCCCGTGCTCGGGGCGCCTGGGTGGCGCAGTTGTTGAGCGTCTGCCTTCAGCTCAGGGCGTGATCCCAGGTTATGGGATCGAGCCCCACATCAGGCTCCTCCGCTGGGAGCCTGCTTCTTCCTCTCCCACTCCCCCTGCTTGTGTTCCCTCTCTCGCTGGCTGTCTCTATCTCTGTCAGATAAATAAATAAAATCTTAAAAAAAAAAAAAAAAAGAGTCCCATGCTCCACTGAGTGAGCTAGCTAGGTGCCCCATAAATAGTACATTTTAATTTAAACCCATATATCCAAAATTTGATCATTTCCACCTATAATCAGCATAAAATTACTAATGAGGGGCTTTACATTCCCCTTTTTTTTACTGTCTTTGAAATCTAGTATATATTTCATATTTATAGCACATCATTTTATTTTTTTTTAAGATTTTATTTATTTATTTGACACAGAGACAGCCAGTGAGAGAGACAACCAGTGAGAGAGAGACAAGCAGGGGGAGTGGGAGGGGAAGAAGCAAGGCTCCCAGCAGAAGAGCCTGATGTGGGGCTCGATCCCAGAACGCCGGGATCACACCCTGGGCCAAAGGCAGACTCTTAACTGAGCCACCCAGGCGCCCCTATAGCACATCATTTTAGATCAGACGAGCCACATTTTAAGTGCTGGGTTAGATAGCACAGATCCAAAGAAAGCCAAAACCCCATCTGTAATGAGGTTCGCAGACCTCCGATTTATACAACTCATACACGTGAATTTTTGTATATTGGCTTTTCTTTAAAAGGGAGGGTACAGTTGAAAGATTTTGTTTAAATTTGAGACTGTTTCAGAGGATCAGAGGCCAAGATATGTCCAAATATGCTTCCGTGAGTTTGTATAGGGGTGACCAAGGTGTCTGTGTAGACACCTACACAGGTGTCAGTGTCTAGGTGATTAGAGTCAGGGGCCTTAAGCCAGGAAAGGGGGAGGGCAGGGCACCAGGGAGCACTTTAGTCTAGATGAGGCACAGGCATGGGCAGAAAAAACCGATCTCAGTCGCTGAGAGATCAGTCAGTGGGAGGAGGCTGGTTGGTCTCCCCAGCAACAGGCCTGGCAAACCTGATTGGCTCCCAGCTGCCATGGAAACAGCAGAGCCTCAGCAGCAGGTGCCTCTGCCAGGTAGCCTGAGCCTGGCCTGATGACTGGATCTATTGCCTAGGACTTGCTCATCTACACCCTCCAAAGGAAAACACAGCCCCTTGTCAGTATTGCCGTTTTTTGGCTGCCGACAGAACTCCATGCAGCCCAAGACTGCGATCGTCATCCCCTGCCCGAAACCCTGAGACCAGTTTAGTTGCAGGGCAAGGCTAGTCATAGAGAGTCTGACAGCCCAAAGAGAGAAGAACAGGGTTATCTCAGGTCCCTCCAAACAGGCTCTAAAAGTCCTTGACCCAGCAGGTTTGAGGAGAGGAGGCTGACCATATCTCCCGAGGTCCATAAAGAGGGGGTAGGCTTAAGACTACAGTGAACAGCACTACCCTTCTCCCTACCCTGGTACCTAAATAAAACCTGGGGCCAACAGAAGGGTCTTGATCCATTAAGCCCAAGTATATCTGATTACCTTTACCTCTGCCCTTCGTGCCCCACGTTCAGGCAGTGTTACAGGACTCACTGACTGATCACAGGGCATCTGCGACTAACAGCAGAGGGTGAAAGGGAAGGGAAACTGAGGAAGCATCTGACATTAGAGGGAGAACTGGGAAACCACCGTGAGGAAAGGACTGCTTCAGGGCTGCCCGTACCCAGGGAGTAGGGCACAATGGGAGGGCCACGTGGAAGGGAAGGAAACTAGGAGTTTACTTGGAAGGTATCATCACGGCAGTGAGAAATGCATGGTGGCTGGGAGAGGGAGTAGAAAGAGCAGAAAGGGGGGGGACCCACGCTTACCCCAATTCCAGAGCTCAGAAAGGATGCAATGGTTCAGGGAAGTAGGGGCAGTGACCTAGGGATGAGAAGAGTGTGGTAACAGAAGAGGCTGAAGAAAAGCAGCCTGTGAAACTGTCATGTCAGGAAATCTGCAGGGAAGGGGTAGGGTTACGTTAGGAGGGTTGGCTGCGGTAGCGGGAAAGGAGGCAAAGGCTCCAGGCACAGGGAGCAGGTGGCCCAGAACAAGGGGCAGGGAGGGGGAAGCCGCTGGGAAGGCCCAAGCAGGTGCGACTATAGAGAGGTGTGCTAAGTGCATGAGGTCTCATCTGTCTCTGGGAAGGGCGCAGGATAGGACTGGGATAACAGAGTGGAAGGCCGTGGCTGGAAGAAGGGAAGTGTTACTACAGGACATGACGGTGGCAGGTGTGAGAGGAGCAGGAGAGTGTGATGAGAGCAGGCACAGCCCAGGTGTAGGAGTGGAAAGCAGAGGCCAGCTGCCCTGCCAGGCCAGGGAGGGGAGCAGCTGGCAGTGTGTGAGCAAGACCGAGGACTCCAGAGGTGAACTCCAATCCAGAGGACATGATGTGGTGGGGACATGGGCCAGGGGGCTGGAGCATCTGAGCAGGTCTGCTAAGTCCCTGTCCCTGGAACCCGACAGGGCGGCAGATGCCCTTCTAAAGGCAGTGGCAGCCAGCAGTGTCGCTGAGAAGGCTGTGGAGGCAGCTCGAATGGCCAAACTGATAGCCCAGGACCTGCAACCCATGTTAGAGGCCCCAGGTGAGGCGTGGGCGGCCTGGAGAGCTGGAGGGGCTCAGGTGTGGGGGGAAGGGAAGGAAGTCCCTGCAGAGGACTGGGATGGAAAAAGCCAAGGTATGAGGGTCCAAGGGGACGAGGGTGGGGGCCAGACCCAGTTGTTTGGGGAGTGGAACTGGGAATTTATAGAAATAGGGTATATAAGAACTAGGGGTCTGGGGTCTGGGGTCTGGCGATGAGAGGCTGTAAGCCTGGGAGGTGCCCAGATGGGGATAAAGCTCTAGCTTTTGCTGCCCAAGGCCAGTTAGGCCCCTCTGATTCTTAGCTATCCCTGCCGCAGGCCGCAGACCCAGGCAGGACTCAGAAGGTTCCGACACAGAACCCTTGGATGAGGACAGCCCTGGGGTATACGAGAATGGACTGACCCCCTCAGAGGGCTCCCCTGAACTGCCCAGCAGTCCTGCCTCTTCCCGCCAACCCTGGCGACCCCCTGCCCGCCGGAGCCCACTGCCTCCTGGAGGGGACCGGGGTCCCTTCTCCAGCCCCAAAGCTTGGCCTGAGGAGTGGGGGGGGCCCGGTGAACAGGCAGAGGAACTAGCTGGCTATGAGGCCGAGGACGAGGCTGGGATGCAGGGGCCAGGGCCCAGAGACGGTTCCCCACTCCTCGGAGGCTGCAGTGACAGCTCCGGAAGTCTTCGAGAGGAGGAAGGGGAAGACGAAGAGCCCTTGCCCCCGCTGAGAACCCCAGGGGGCTCGAAGCCTGAGCCCATGGCCACACCGGTCCTGAGGGACCCAGCCTCGAGGGGTCCTGAGGCCGGGTGCCTGACGGAAGAGCTTGAGGAGCCTGCTGCAACCGAGAGGCCCGCCCAGCCGGTGAGCTGCCCTCCGTCCCTGCTTTGTGGCCCCTTTTCTCCTCAAAGCCTTGCCTCTCATCCTTTCCAGACCTCTCTCTGATCCCTTCAGGGGCTCTGATTTGGACTCAGCTTCCTTTCTGCCTGCCCACTCTTGGACCATATCCCACCTAAAAATAATAATAATAATAATAATAATAATAATAATAATAATAATAATAATATAATAAAATAGGGAACTTGAGAGCAGCAAGCAACCTTAGAGACCTTCATCTCCGGCTCCCTCATTTGACAGATGGGGGAACTGAGGCCCAGAGCACTTAAAGTAATTTGCCCAAGGTTACCAGTAAGGAATGGTAGAGCCAAAACATCTTTCCCTGTTCTCTTTCCATATCATTTCCAGCTCCTGGTTTCCTACTCCACCCCCACCCCCACCTCCACACTTTCTCTCTTTGGTGCCCAGAAATAAAAAAGGAAAAGCTTGTTCCCTCCCTACCCTGACTCTCCCTCCCTCTCCTGGGAAGAAGGGAAATGGGAAAGGAGGCAGAAAACTGGGAGGGGTGGAGCTTTCCCAGAACCCTCTCCTCTGATTGGACTCCAGGCCTTCTCCTGTTTCCTAGCAACCACATCCTCACCCCTTCATCCCTCTCTGCTTTACTGCGGTACTGGCTGCTGCTGCCAACGTCTGCTACTAAGGCCAGGCACCTTCTGCCTGGGCCACGTGACATGCTAGTGGGAGGGAAGTGGAGGGAGGGGGAGGAAAGGGCTGTTCCTGACTTGAGGGAGCCAGAGGGAAGGAGGGGCCCTGCCTGGGAGAACAGAGGTGTTTTTGCACTCCAAAAAAGGTGGGAGATGCCCCTGCTCTGACCTCTGAGGAGAGGTGCCTGGGACCCTTCAGCTTTGCCAGGGGCAGAAAGGTGGGACCTGTCGCTGGACATGGCCCCCCCGGGACTGAGATTGCCTTTCTCCCCCATCTCTCTAGGGAGCTGCCAACCCCCTGGTGGTGGGAGCCGTGGCCCTCCTGGACCTCAGCCTGGCGTTCCTGTTCTCCCAACTCCTCACCTGAGGCTCCTGCCCAGCCTAGTTCTGGCTTCGGTTGCTGCCTCTTCACTTCTTTGACCTGCCTTTTTCTCTCTTCTCCTCCTGGTTGTTTTTTCTCCTATCTTTCTTTCTCTCCTTCCTTCCCTTTCTTTTCTGTCCCCCTTTGGTTTTGTCTTTTGCTTTTTCTTTCCAGCTCTCCTTTCAGATTCTCTCATTTATTCTGGATCTGTCTCTGTCCTCCTCACTCCCTCCCCCACCCCACCCCACCTCTCTCTCTAGATTGTTTACATATGAAGGGCTTTTCTCGCTCAGAGTCGCTCTCTTCTCTGAGACACACAAATCTAAGTCAGACCATTGCCCCATGTCTTCCCCACCTTTTCTTTAGACCTGAACTTCGATGAGGGTGGGGGTTTGGTGTCCTGAGGAGTCTCCTGGAAGGTGAATGGAAAGGAAGAAGAAAATGGAGAAGGGAAGACTGTATACTAGGCAAGGCACTGGCTGAGCTGCTGTGGCTCCCCGACCCAAGGGGCCTGGTGTCCCGTGAGGCCTAGTGACAGAGCTGGAGGCGGTATGGCCTCCATGTCTCACTGAGCTAGGTTCTTGCATAACTGTAACCTTCCCTGAAGGAGATAAGGGAGATAAAAAGTAGAACGACTCCCTAGGATCTCCCTCTTCCTTTCCTCAACAGCCAGCCCCTCGTCCAACCCCCTAGGGTGGCATGCCTTGTCAAGAGCAATGTGTAAAGGAAAGAAACCGTCCAGTGCAGTCACGTCTACCCACTGACCTCTCCCACCCTCCTCTCTCCCCCTCAAAGTTTATTTGGTTGGTCTGGACTCACTTGTGGCCTTTGATTAGATTTCTAAGGGGCCTGAAGAAGACATTTCTACTGCAGAGGGTTAGAGGCACTTGAGCTTGGACCCCACTCCCCAACTCTGGCAGTTGTGGCATGGGGGTGAGGGGGAAGAGGCATTTCCGGGGAACACAACCAGCCTAGATAACAGGAACTCACAGAGCAGCAGAAGCTGTGACGAGTTTAGTAGTCTCTAAGTGGGTTATATCCCTTCCCCCGTCACATCGGGATCTTGTGAAACTGGAAAACAACGGAAAGAGGGATCGCCGGAAGCCAATCTCTCACACACTTTCCAGGCAGGGCAGAGGTGGGAGTCAAAGCAGGGTGAGAGGTAGGTGGAGAGCCCTGTTTGAGGTTGTGGCTGATCCCTGTTAATAGCTTTCCCCTGGGGGCAGGAAGCCCTAGGAAGAGGGGGACCCCTCTGTAGGGTCCCCAGGGGATCTTCCCTCCCTCCCCTGCATGAGGCAGACGCAGGCTGCCTGCCAACCCCCTCCCTCCAGGAATGGCCTTGCCTGGGAATGCCCACCACACATACCCTCTTCTTTTTTTCTAGTCAAACTCTGTTTACTCCTTGGCCTGCCTCCCTCCCTCCCCTCTAAACCTTTACTTCTGATTTCTATTTCATGGAATTTGGGATTGAAGTTAAACTACAACAGTGCTGCCAACACCAAGTCTTGCAGGAAAAAAAATACAAAGAAATTTAACAAAAAAATATATTAATAAAAAAGTTCAAAAAAGGGGGGGGATTGTCATCTCCTTTGGGGTGCGATGGCTTCAAATCCAAGCTCTCTTGAGGCTCCCTGGGTGGTGAGAAGGTACAAAGAAACCTCTTGGGGAACCCCAGGCCTGCTACACAGTCTTGCCGCCGGAAGAGCTCCTTGCCCTCAACTCCAAAGCCTGAGGTCAGAGGATTCTAGACGGCTCAGCCCGGCGGCCCAGGAGGGGCGGGGTCCCGTGACGGGGCGGGAAGAGGGAAGGACCAGATCAAGGACCAACCCCCGTCGGGCCCCGTACCAGGAAGCGCTGGGGGGAGAGGAGCGGAGTGGAGACAAGCCAGGTGAAGCTGTCGTTAGGGCTGCCGTCCTGGTGGGAAGCTGAGGCCGCCTGAGGTGTGACCTTGGGGAGGAATCCCGCGGAAGAGGTAGCGCAGGGCCCTGGAAGGAAAGAAATGGCCGAGTTAGGGATGGGAGACCAGGTGTGGCCGGCGAGGAAGGGGGGGAGCGGGAAATAGGCGGGGTTCTGGCGCATGCTCCGTGGGAACGGGCGGGGGGGGGGGGGGTGGAGACGCATGCGTAGTGGGGATCTGCTCCCACGGTGAGGAGGGGGCGGAATTTGGTAAACCCACGTGGGGAAAGGTCCATGTGGGCTGAGTTTTAGGGTAGCTGCCGGGCCCGGGCCTTCAGGATTTTGGCACAGAGCGAGTCTGGACTGGAAGGCCAGGCACCCCCGGCCCGACAGGTACAGAACCCTCTCCATTTCCGGGCTCTGCCCCTTCAGGATGGTGGTGCCTTCGCTGAAGCTTCAAGACCTAATCGAGGAAATTCGTGGGGCCAAGACCCAGGCCCAGGAGCGGGAGGTGATCCAGAAGGAGTGCGCCCACATCCGCGCCTCCTTCCGCGATGGGGACCCTCTGCACAGGCACCGCCAGCTGGCCAAACTGCTCTACGTCCACATGTTGGGCTACCCCGCCCACTTTGGACAGGTACTGGGTAGGGACGCCTCACTTCAGAGTTTGATGAGGAAGGCTAATAGGGCAGGGTTTTGGACACCCTCACCTACCTGTGCCCTGATTTTGTAATTCTACAAAGTTTCTGAGACTTCCCACCCAGCATGCACCGCTGACCTCCTTCCCCATTACAACCCCTGTAGGTCATAAGCTGGATTGAACCCTTCATTCTCTGGCCAGCCCCATTCAAGCCACCTCCTTTTCTCTCCCTCGACTTCTGCTTCCTTGAAACTACCCACAAACTTGAAACTTCAAGTTCCTTGAAACTTTGAATTTCCTAAGCCTTTTCCTTGGTTGAAGGGAGGATGATGGGAAATGGTGCTACCATAAATTAACCTAAGAAAGGAGATAGAAAAGGGTGCCTCGAGTTTCACCCCTGCCCCTTCCTGGTCTGCTCCCCCTCCCTGTAGATGGAGTGCCTGAAACTGATCGCCTCCCCCAGATTCACAGACAAGAGGGTGGGCTACCTGGGGGCCATGCTTCTACTGGATGAGAGGCAGGATGCCCACCTGCTCATTACCAACAGCATCAAGAAGTGAGAGGGTTCTGGGAAGCACCTGGAATCAGGGCGATGGGAGAGTGGGGAACTGGGAAATCCCAGGGGGCTGCCTGATGTAGATCCTGGGAAGGATGGATTTCTTCAGAGCTTGACTGACCACCCTCCGGACTCTGCAGTGACCTGAGCCAAGGGATTCAGGCAGTACAAGGCCTCGCCCTATGCACCCTGAGCACTGTGGGCTCTGCTGAGATGTGCCGGGACCTGGCCACTGAGGTGGAGAAACTGCTCCTGCAGCCCGGCTCCTATGTGCGCAAGAAGGTGAGATGGCAGGACTTTAGGCACTTCCCCCCAGGAACTGTCCTGTTTGCCACATGTTAAAGGTGGGAGGTCCATCCTGGCAGACCCCCGCCCCTTTCTGAGCCCCCTGATCTCTGCAGGCTGTTCTGACTGCAGTGCACATGATCCGGAAGGTCCCCGAGCTCTCCAACATCTTCCTCCCACCCTGTGCCCAACTGCTTCATGAACGCCACCACGGTAAGGCCACGGGGCTCCCCATCCCCTGCCTTACCTCTGGCTGTGGACAGAAGTGAAAAATGAGACAGGAACACCAGCCCAGAGGAGAAGGGTAGCATGTGCACATGAACACACACACGCCGTAGACTCTCCTGTGCCCCTGGCCCACCGTCCACTCCCCCTCCCACACACCAGGCATCCTGCTGGGCACCATCACGCTGATCACGGAGCTCTGTGAACGAAGCCCTGCGGCCCTCAAGCACTTTCGAAAGGTGGGCTGGTGAAAGAGGCAGGCCCTGGGCCAGGAGAAGAGGGGCCGTAGGGTTGGCATGGGGCTGAAGGTTGAGAGGATTAGGAAGAACGCCCAGTAAGGCTGTGCCCTCCCTCCAGGTGGTGCCCCAGCTGGTGCAGATCCTCCGGACTCTGGTGACGACGGGATACTCCACAGAGCACAGTATATCTGGAGTCAGCGACCCCTTCCTGCAGGTGGGCTGACCTTGTCCTGCTGTATCCCTGAAGCAGAGAGCTGAGCAGTAAGCCCGTGGCTAGCGGCCACATCCCAGAGAACGCTTTGGGTCAGTGAGTGTCTTACGCGGGAGGGTGGCAGGCACAGGATCGCACGGTCATCCCGAGACCAGTGCGGGAAGAGGGGATGCCTAAGGGTCAGAAATCCAGTTTGGTAAAAAAAAAAAAAAAAAAGCCTATCTCTAAACCCCCAGCCTCACGTGCCTCTGATCTCCCAGGACCCAAGGGACCTGTGCAGGGGAGGGGGAGGGGCAGGGAGGCTCTAGGAAACCAGCCAGGCCCCTCACAATACTTTCTCCAGTGCTGGATTTTTCTCTTCAGCCCGACTCCTTACCCTTTGGACCCCTCCACCTTTCAATTTTTAACCCATCTCAGGTCCAGATACTTCGTCTGCTTCGGATTCTGGGCCGGAACCATGAAGAAAGCAGTGAGACCATGAATGATTTGCTGGCCCAGGTGGGGGACTGGAGAGCGGGCACCGGTTAGGCGTGTGTGGCTCTGAGATCCTGCCAGCCCCAGGCACCCCTCACGTGACCACCCACCCCATGGTGCCCTTATAATCCCATCTCCGTTTCCCTCTAGACTGTGACCTCCATGAGGACAGGGACACAGGCTGTCTCAGTGTGGTAGCCCCTGGACATCGTGGGGGCTTGGGGAACTCTGTTAGATGATGATGGGACAACATGGTGGGTACCTTCCAGAGACCTGAGGAGAGGGAAGAGCCCCTTCTAGTAGCATCTTCTCTCCCATCCACTCAGGTGGCCACTAACACAGACACCAGCCGAAACGCGGGCAACGCGGTCCTGTTTGAGACGGTGCTGACCATCATGGACACCCGCTCTGCAGCCGGCCTGCGGGTATCCTCCCCCTGCCTCTCCCCCTGCGGCCCCACCCACCAGCCCCAGCCGGGCAGACAGGTCCTAGTCGCTGGTTCCTCCTCCCCACGCGTTGTCCTGTGCCCGGCAGCCGGCACTCCTTAATGAGCACATTGCTCCTTCCCTGACTGTCCTCAAACTTTGCCTCCCCTAGGTTCTGGCTGTCAACATCCTTGGCCGCTTTCTGCTCAACAATGACAAGAACATTAGGTAATGGTCCCGGGTGTCTGGCTGGGCTGTGCCACTGAGCCCCCAGCCCTCGGCCCTCCTTCCAGTGTCTCCTGATTTACTTACCTCTTATTCCAGGACTCAGGGCAGGATGGGGCAGGGAGGGGGCTGAGGACCATGGTGTGACAGGTCCTCTCCCACTCTGGCCAGGTATGTAGCCCTGACGTCATTGCTGCGTATGGTGCAGTCCGACCACAGTGCTGTGCAGCGGCACCGGCCCACTGTGGTGGAGTGTCTGCGGGAACCTGACGCCTCCCTTAGCCGGTGAGTAGGACAGAGGAACAAGAAGGCAGGGCAGAGGGCCCAGCACCTGGTAGCCAAGACCTGGACCAGGTCAGGGCCGCCGAAGTAGAGGGATTAAGGAGACAGGTGCCTGGAGAAGGGAGCGCTGGAGGCATAGCTCAGGGTGACCTGGCTACCCCATAGTGACGACTTCTTTCTCCCGCCAGGCGGGCCCTGGAACTGAGTCTGGCTCTGGTGAATAGCTCCAATGTGCGAGCCATGACACAAGAGCTGCAGAGCTTTCTGGAATCCTGCCCCCCTGATCTTCGGGCCGACTGTGCCTCCGGCATCCTGCTGGCAGCAGAGAGGTGAGGTGCCCAGGAGGCCGAGACGGTAGAATCTGGGGAGGGTCAGTACCAGGGCTGAAGAGGCCTATGTCCCCTAGGTTTGCCCCAACCAAGCGGTGGCACATAGACACCATCCTGCGTGTGCTGACAACGGTGAGGCAGGGACTGATCTAGGAGAGCTGGGAGGGAGTGGGCAGGGTTCGCCACCCTGAGCCCTTTGCCACATTCACCCCCTCCAGGCAGGCACCCATGTACGGGATGACGCGGTGGCCAACCTGACCCAGCTGATTGGGGGTGCCCAGGAGCTACATGCCTACTCTGTGCGCCGACTCTACAGCGCCCTGGCAGAGGACATCTCCCAAGTACTGTTCCCACCACCGGACCCAGGGCTGCTGGAGCCTCCCAGCCCTTCCTGGGCCACCTGCTCCCTATACCTGCTGCCCAGCTGTTTTTCCCTGGAGGTCACAGCTGCCTACTTAGTGGAGACAGTCAAGGACAGAGCCCTGTTTCTAGTTAGAACACCGGGACTTCTGTCCTGGCTCTGGTACCTACTGGCTCTGTAGCCACAGATGACTGATTTAAGTCTCCTTACGCTCCGTGTACTCAGCTCTCTACCCTGCCTACCTCCCAGAGCTGAGGAGCAAATGAGATAGAGCTTTTTGTGCGCGGATCAGGTTTTTACTATCTTAAATGCTGAGTGGATTAACAGAAGCCAGCCACTATCTATCTACCATCTTTTTTCCATATTAAGTAGGGTGGGCAGAAACCCCGTACCCCTTCCTCAAGGCAGGGACCCTCTTGTTTGGTTCTCGCTGAGCTCCTTTTGGTGAGGCCATGTAGTTCTGATGCTTGGCCACCAGAGGGCAGAAGACATCCAAGAGCCAGGACAGAGCTGGGAGGGGTGGGGGAATGGACAAATTCTTACATAACTGTTTCTGTGCAAGACCTTTCCCTTTCCCCACCTCTCCAAAGCCCACAATCTGTGCACTGCATAAAGGGATGTCACAGGGCGTGGAAGTGGGGAGGGGACCCAGAACCTGGCCTAGCATCTTTCTTGTCCCACGCAGCAGCCACTGGTGCAAGTGGCAGCCTGGTGCATTGGAGAATACGGGGACCTCCTGCTGGAGGGGAGCTGTGAGGAAACCGAGCCCCTTCAGGTGAGGCCAACATCACGAGTTCACGGAGGAGGGCCTGGGCAGGAGAGGCAAGATGCCCCACGGTTACTGCCTGTGTCCCCGCGAAGGTGAAGGAAGAGGAGGTGTTGGCACTGCTGGAAAAGGTGCTGCAGTCCCATATGTCCCTGCCGGCCACCCGAGGATATGCCCTGACAGCCCTCATGAAGCTCAGCACCCGGCTCCGTGGGGACAACAAGTAAGAAAGGGTCCCGGCCCCTCTTCTTGGTGCCTGCAGTGACAGATGTCCCTTCACCATGCCCAGCAGTTCAGAGTTTCTCTCTGCGCACACACCCCGAGTCCCCCAGTCCTTAGGTTCTTCCTTCTGAGCCAGGCAGCGTGGGTATCCCCCTGCTCTGTGGGGCCTCTCCCTTCGGTGCGGCACCCTGGAGTTGAAGGGCAGGGCGGGCTGCTTCCCACTCACACCCCGCCCCGCGGCCCAGCCGCATCCGCCAGGTGGTGTCCATCTATGGGAGCTGCGTGGACGTGGAGCTGCAGCAGCGGGCCGTGGAGTACAACACGCTCTTCCGGAAGTACGACCACATGAGGTGCGGCCATCACTGTGCCGCGGTGTGGCGCCCATCCCCTGCCCTCTCCCCACGTGGCCTCTCCCCAGGACCCCCTTGTGGGTACAAGAGTCTCATCCTCCCGTGTCCTTCCTCCTCCACAGTCCGAGCGTCCCACCCATAGTTCTTTGTAGTCAAGGTGGCTCCCAACCCTCCGTGCTCATCCGAAAACCAGCACCAGAGTGCCGGCTTAGGAAGTCAGAAAGGCACTCCGACCCACCCTGTGCCCAGGGTTCCGCACGGTCTTACCCGTCCTCCCACAGGCTACTTATGAAAAGCCCAGGGTCTACCCAGAGGGACACACCTATATTCCATCCTCTCAGGGCTGCCATCCTGGAAAAGATGCCTCTTGTGGAACGAGGTGGCACTCAGGATGAGGAAGCAAAGGAAAGCAAAGAAGCCCAGCTTTCAGAGGCAGCCCTTGTCTCCACAGAGCCGCCGGTGAGGAGGCCGGAAGCCCCCAGGGGAAGAGGACTTGGTCGGGCTTCCACACCTAGCCCTGCTCCTTCTGCCCTCTCCCCCAGGCCTCCAAGCTCTTGGATCTCTTAGATCTCCTGGATAGCTCTTCTGGGGCTGCCCAGCCCCCACCGCCTCTGGAACCCTCCCCAGGAGGCACGTTAGGACACCTCCTCGACCTGCCCTGTGCATCTCCAGCCCCAGGTAAGCCTCAACAAAGGCGAGAGCAGACGTGTTAAGAAAAGGGTGGAAATGTGCTGCTGCTCCTTCTTTGCCAAGGACTGAGGTCCACATGCCCTCGTCCGTGCTGTGAACCACCCCCCCCGCCGTCACATCCCCATCTTGATAGGTAAAAGGGTTCATTAGCTTGTTCCAGTTCCCTCCTGGATACCCCTCCGTGCCTTCCCTTTGTTCCAGACATCATACCCTGGCCTGTGGGGCCCAGCTTCCTCGCAGCCCATCTCCTATGCTTTCCCGCTCCATGCTCCGCTGGCCCCTCTCAGCTCCTCAGAGCCTCTCACCTGAAGCCCTTGGTAATTTGTGCTCCTTTTTACATGGAATGTTCTCTTTTTTTAGATTTTATTTATTTATTTGAGGGCGAGACACAGAGAACACAAGTGGGGTGAGTGACAGAGGGAGAAGCAGATTCCCCACTGAGCAGGGAGCCCGATGCGGGGTTCAGTCCCAGGACCCTGGGATCATGACCTGAGCCAAAGGCAGACGCTTAACCGACTAAGCTACCCAGGCGCCCCTAGCCCCTACATGGAATGTTCTTGCCCAGCACATCAGATGACTGGCTCATTCTCATTCTTCACATACCTTCCCCTGCCACTCCTATTTAAGTTATTCTTCCCAGTTACTGTGACATAGCTTATTTTCTTCATAGCACCAAGTAGTCTGTGATTATCTTGGTGGTTTTCTTGTGTATCGTTTTTCTGTGCCCACTAGACTATAAGCTTGGAACAGGGACTTCATCTTCTTGTCCACTTTGTCACTGGCATCTCGAGCACCGCCCTGCACCCAGTGGGCACTCACTTCATTTCTGTTGAATGAGTGAATGAGCTTGTTATCTTCCTCATACACTGAGCTGCTTCTCTCTCCATACTCCAGCTTCCGTCCCAAATCTCAGAGTGTTTGAGCGTGAAGGACTGCAGCTGAATCTGTCTTTCGTTCGACCCCCTGAAACCCCTGCTTTGCTCTTAATCACGGTCACTGCTGTCAACACCTCAGGGGCTGATGTCACCCATTTCGTCTGCCAGGCTGCTGTGCCCAAGGTTCGTAGAAGACCAGGATATGAGGTGGCCTGGGCAGTCCAGGAGAAAAGGCTAAGTAGAGGAGGTGGGTGGGAGGAAGAATGAGACGGGATGGGAATGACGTGCAGAGACAAGCACTTGGGGAGTTACGGGAAGAGGATCTGAAACTGTTGGGTGTGGAGGGGTGGCCTGAGCCCAGCTAGCTGCCTTACTGTGCCCTGCCCAACCTCCTGTGTTCAGAGTTTCCAGCTGCAGCTACAGGCCCCCAGTGGGGACACAGTTCCAGCTCAGGGTGGCCTTCCAGTGACCCAGCTCCTCAGAATCTTCAATCCTAACAAGGTGAGCTCAGGAGCACCCCACCCCCTGTTGATAAGGCCCAGGGACAGGAGAAATCACAGGTGCTAACCCTGGTCTCCACTCTCGTATTCCTAGGCCCCCTTGAGGCTAAAGCTGCGCCTCACCTACCACCACTTGGGCCAGTCGGTGCAGGAGATCTTTGAGGTGAACAACTTGCCCGCGGAGACTTGGCAATAACTCAGCCTCCACTCAGTCTGAAATCCTCCTGTGTCCCAAACCCCCCAGGGTCTCAGCCACGTGGAGCCTGTACCTGACCGCTACCAGCAGGTGGCGCTCTGGTCCTGCGTTTGCCTCTGCAAGAAGTTGGGGGGGGGGGGCCTGCCCCCACTACCACAAATAATGAAAGCCCAATAAAGCCTGAGGGGGAAAGCCATATTTGGGTATATTTGAGATAGAAAACGTTTACAAATCATAGCATGTAAAGAATCTCATTCAGGAAGTCTGTATCTTCCCTTGAGCCTTAGGAACCTGTCTCAACAAAGAAGAGCTTTTTCTACCCTCTCCCGGTTGGAGAGCAAATTTGCCCCTAAACCTCCACAGGAGGCACTCTACCATCTGGGCCAGAGTAGGGCACAGTAGCAAAGTGAAACCAGAACTTCCAGATTTCTAACAGGGATTCCCACCCACTTCCCCAACCTGCTGCTGTTCCCCACACCCCAAGGCAGGGAAATCCCTGCTGCCTCCCCTCATCTCTAACTCAGCTGTGAGGCGGTTTAGGAGCCGCTGGCAGAATCAATGGCATCGACCAAGGGGGGGGTGGCAAGGGATTTTCCTGTGCTTAACTACTGATCACGGCTAAGTGGAAATCCTATAAACACGAGCGGAAATCAATGGAGGCTGCTTAGCGGCCAGGGGAGAGGGGCGGCCCACAGATTGCATCTGACGGATGAGGGAGAGGAGGCAGCCAGGGAGGGTTCAAGGAAGGATAGCTGAGGGTAAGGTGAAAGAACAGGCAGAGCTGGAGAGAGAGGAGACACTGGGAAGAAGGCCAAGGAAAGAGGCACAGTGTGCCCAGGAAGGAACCGTTAGACCCAGAGTTCCTTCCCTGTTGAGGAAGTGACACCCTAGCCCAAGCTGCTGCCCGGAGCTTTAGTCCCCTGCGGCTTCTCTCTGGGGCTGTATACTTCTAGCAGGTGCTGATAGTCCTGAGGCCGGAAGCGCTGGAGGTACACCATCACCTTGGCAGGTGCTGTCTCCTGCACCGGCACACCTGCAAGCAAAAGGAGACATGAGAGGACCAGACAGAGCTGTAAATGCTTTGGCTGTGCTCCCTGCCCTCACAGCCAGACCCCAAAGTTGTTGCCAAGGCAGTCCAGCCAGTTTCTGTAACCCACCAGCACACACCCTGATTGGCCTGTGCCAGTGGGGCCTACAAGGGCCACTTTGGGTAGGAGTGAGGCTGGGAAGCCAAGCATGAGCTTCTCCTCCAGCAACGAGAAGTGGTGAAGAGGCGCTCAGCTCCCATGAAGGCAGAGGGTGCCTCGATATCCACTCTTTTCCTTTACTGCTTCTATCCCCCAATCAAGATTAAAGCCCATGTAGGCAGGACAGAGCTCACTGGGTTGGTAATGAAGCAGATGCACAGACGCACACAGAGCAACAGGGACGTAGAAAGGAGAGAAGCAGCAACAGCCATGGGGTGGGACTCCCATAGAACTCCAGCTTCTATATGGTACGGAGCCGTGATAAGTCGGTGTCTTATCGTTAGAGCCTGGCAGCACGCTGGGCATATAGGAGGAAGCTCAACTCAGTGTATGTCTGCTGAGAAAGCGAGAGCAGCATTCCATCACTTTAAGGCCTCATGGGATGCTCAGCCCCCATGGATGAACTGTCTACAGAAAAAAAAATCGGCCACGACTTGTCCTGTTGTCTGCCACGTAAGTACAGTGTTTTTGCCTTTTACTCAAAGCCAACAGGACAAATTAAATGAGGATCTAGGTAGTTGTAAAAATAAGAGGACAGGATTTGGGGAAAGGAAGGATGGATGGAAGGATTCAAGCAGAGAATGGACGCGAACTTGGAGCAGCTGGAGGTGTGAGAACTAAATGAGGCAAGGACTGGTGGAGATTAGAGACCAGGAAGGATCCGATCCAGGTTAGGCACCTTCTGTAAAAGCCAACTGGGTCCTCCAAAAAATTGCCAAGACCATCTCCATTGCAGAAATAACCCCGAGACCCCCCCCTCTAGCTGGTTCAGTGGGTACATCCAGGAGAGCAGTGGGGAAGGGAAAGACAGCACAGAAGGGCCTGTCTCCCTCACCTAGCATGCTGCTGAGGCTATGGATCTTCTCTACGGCAGCTGAGACCTCAGCCTTCTCGTGCACCAGGGCCTCTACCTCACCCACAGCATAGCCAAAGTCAGCTGTATCCAGGTCCACCCTGAGCAGAGGCTCCTCTTCGTCAGCTCCGGATAGCACCAGCTTCCAGGCACTACGCCTCGTCACAAAACTAGCTACTTCCTGCAGCCCCAGTGGGCCCAGCACAGCAGCCACACCTCCAGGCCCCAGGACATCAGCCCCCAGCACCTCACAGAGCTGGGCCACAATTGCAGGCTCAGCTGTGAGTTCCACATAGTGGGTGTGAGTTACTGGGACAACTGGCCTTCCAGCATATTTGAGCTCCCATCCACTACCCTCTCGCTGTCGCAGCCAGTGGTCAGCCCGCATGAGGCTCAGCTCAGGAGTGTCATAGTAGGTGTCCCTGAAGGTGACCTGGTGCTCCAGGGTGCCCCCCAGCTCCTGCAGCCGCTCCTCTGTGTCAGGGGCAGGAAGGAACTTTCGCTCCACCTCAATGAAGGTCTGGGCCATGCTACCTGCAATCAGTAAATCAATAAACATTTGCTGAGCTCCCAGGGGTGCTCAGCCTTGCAGGGTGACAATTCAGCAGACCGCGCCCCACCCTGGAAGAATTTATGAGGCACACGCTATCACAGAGCTCTGTGTTGGGGCTACAGCTCTTTCTCCCTGCCTCAGTGACGGATTCCGCCCCCCCCCCCCCCCCCCCGTCTCTAAAGTTCTGCAACAGTGACAGATCTCCAGGTAATCCCTGACACCTTTCATGACGTCCTCAATCCAAAGGGCTCCCTGGAAAACTAGTGAGTGTCCTCCTTTCAATACTCCCCCTCTATACCTTGCGACCCCGGGTGGCCAGGGGCTCACTTCCCGCAACGACCCCGCCCTTCGCCACAGCACCGGCCAGGCCAGCGGATCCTCGGGTCTCACCTTAAAGCCCGAGGGTCTCCCACTCGCGGGACCTGGAGATGGGCCAGGGGAGCCCACGCCACGCCCGCGAGGAATGCCGGGAGCAGTCCCTGGCCTCGGACCTCAGCTAGGATCTCTGCGCACTTGGCCGGTCCCAGCACGAGCGGCCATATTAGGCCCGATGTGGCGGTGCCGAGCACAGGCCGGGATTCGAGAGGCTGGCTACGTGATAGGGGGTCCGCGGCCTCCGCGGTGGGCCGGGAGCGCAGAAGGCCCCCTACGCTCTGCCTCTCATGCCGGACCCCTCCCGGCTCCCGAGGGTCGGCCGGGGTCTCAGGCCTCAGGCTGAGCCCAGCACCCTGGTGTCCGGGTGCATGATGGGAGATGTAGTTCCAAAGGGAGATTTTGCCTTCTCGCCCCACCCGTCGCTATGGTGACGGGAAAGCTGCGGTTCCCGCCCGCGGGACTCAACCTAAAGTTGAGCAGGGGCGGTGAGGACAGTCGGAGGGAAGAAGCCGAGCCCCAGTCCCGTCTCCAGCCCCCTCACTTCCGAGGCAAATAGGCCTGAAATCCAAGCCAGTCACTCAGACGCTATCCAAGAGATGTTTTATTGACTATTATGGTGGCCCACAAAATACAGGCCAGTGGCAATGGGCTGAAAAGGGGGATAACTAAGACCAGTTTAACTACTCAGGAGGTTTAGAGGGGATAATACATCCTACCATGATTATTTAGGGTAAGCCTGAAAACTTCTTTCTTTCTTTTTTTTTTTTTTTAAGATTTTATTTATTTATTTGACAGAGAGAGACAGCCAGTGAGAGAGGGAACACAAGCAGGGGGAGTGGGAGAGGAAGAAGCAGGCTCCCAGCGGAGGAGCCTGATGTAGGGCTCGATCCCAGAACGCTGGGATCACACTCTGGGCTGAAGACAGACACTTAACGACTGAGCCACCCAGGCGCCCCAAGATTGAAAACTTCTTGTCAGAGAAGAAACGATATTTTGTATAAGAACTAAAGACATGAGGGGATTTCAACAGAGACCCAGACGGAGACAGGAACAGCAAGAGCAAAGACCAGGAATCTGGAGAGCACCTGGCCAGTGTGTAAGGAGATGAGGCTAGAAACGCAGTTGAAGGACAGTTTGGAAATGGCCTTGAGTGCCAGCCTGAGGAATATGTCACTGAGTTGCCAGTGGCCCCTGAGCAGGCTTTATCTGGAGTGGGAGAAACAGGAAGATGTGGGAGACAAAATAGAGAAGAGCTCCTTCTTACTCTCTCTGAGGACTATGATTACCTGGACGCTGTGTGTCTGACCCTCTGGGTGTGGTAGCTCGTTGAGGAACAGTGACTCCAACTCCTGCGATGGGTGAGAAGTGCCAGGTTCTCAACATCTGTCATCTTCCCAGCATGTTTCTGGAAACAAATAACCCGCGGGAAGTACTGTGAGGAGGACACTGATTTACAGACATGGCATCTTGAACTTGGGATGTCTTGGATGGATGTCTCCTCCACCCCATATCAGGCACCAGTAGTCAGGGAGGGGAGGGCCCCCAGCCCCTAGTTCTGATCACTGGCCTACTTTTCATCCATCCTTTGATTTTCAGTTTTCTTCCCTGGGGAAAAAGACTTCTTCCCCTGAATTATAAGGTCCTCTTCCCTGAGTTGTAAGGTCCAATTCAGTGGGGCAGAGGCAACAACTTAACTGAAAGGAAAGACCAGACTCAGGAACCAGACAGACCTGGGGTTGACTCCCAGCTTTGATTTCCAGGTGTTTGGTCTTGGGCAGGCTAGTCTGCCTCCCTAAACCTCTCATCTCTCCTTGGTAAAATGTGGACTGCCACAGTTATGGGTAGGGATTCAGTGATAAACGGTCACATCATAGAGACCCAAAATGTTAGTTTTTCCCTCCTCTTTTCCTGTGAACTCCAAGGTTTTTTCTTTTCTCCTCTTTCCTTTCTTATTTGTCTTTTCCTTTTTTATTTATTTTTGCCTTTAAGAGAAGTAGGCTATAGCAGCTATTGTGAACTCTGGAGTCAGACCATCCAGGTTTGAATCCTGGCACTGTCACTTATTGGCCATGGGACTTTGGGCCACTTAACTTCTTTGTGGCCTGGTTTCCTCAACTGTAAAATGGGACTAGTTGTGAGGATTGAGTAAGTTAGTGTACATAAAAGTGCCTGGAACTATTCTGTGCACTCAATAAATCTCTACTCTTATTACTAGAATATAAGAGCTCTTATAACCTGAAGATGAGAACCAGGAGCCAGAACCTCCTTTCCCGACCCAACTCTGGGTGGAGGGGACAGAAGCTCTCCGAGACTTCAGAGTAACTGTGTGGAAGTGAAGATTCTAGTACGCAATTAGAAAGGAGGGGGACTGGCAAGGCAGGAAGAAGGGAGTGGAAAAGAAAGAGGCCTGCGGGGGCTCTGGGAAGCTGGTAGAAACCCAAGCTACTTAGAGCCCATTTAAAACAAACAAACACATGTATGGTTTCTGTAGGCAGGAGGGAGAGGAGGAGAACCCGAGAAGGAGTTTAAAGGCGCTTGCCACCTTTCCAAGCACTGGCTTGGAAACCCGGTGCCACGGTGGAGCAAGGCGACCCCGCCCGCAGGCCGGCCAGCCCTGGGGCCTCCGTCGGCGCGCGCACGCAGCGCTTGCTGGCAGGCGGGTGGGAGGGGGACCGACGGACTACAACTCCCGGCACACACCGCGGCGGGCGGGACGCTGCACCTGCTCAGTGGGGCCGCCCCGGGCGCCTGGGTATTGATTATTCCATTGTGTGGGACGCCTAGGCTCCAGCCAGTGAATGAGGCGGAGGAGTGAGGGCGAGGAGGAGGAGGAGGAGGAGGAGGGCGAGGAGGAGGAGGGCGAGGAGGAGGAGGAGGCAGGGAGAGAGCGAGTGCCCAGGGTGAATCAATGGAAACCCCCTCACGAAGCCGGGAAAACACTTCAGCCGCAGCCAAATAGCATTGATTATTTTCCTTCACTTCCCTCACCGCTGTGAATTTATTTATTTATTTTTTCCATCTCCGTCCCTGACGCCCCGGAGTGAGCGCTGGAGGGAGGGAGGAGGAGGGGAAAAAAAAAGGAATCAACACATCGGAGAAGTCCCTTCCAAGAGCCGCCCCCTCCCCTCCCCGCCTCGCGCTGCTCGGCGGCCGCGGTTCGACTCCCGTCCCTGCTTCCAGCTGAGGTGTAAGTGCATCGATTTCCGATGCTGCTGGGTTGGTTTTTTTTCTCCTCTCCCTCTCTCTCTTCTTCCTTTCCTTGCTCTTTGGAAGCTGGAGACGGAGGGGAGAGGAGGCGCTTGGAGACTGCCGCTGGAGGGCACGGAGAGGGACGGGAAGGGGCTGGGGGAGGGGACATGGACGGACGGACAGACAGACCGAGGGCCTGAGGAGAAGGAGGGGCACGGGGGGGGGGAGGGGGTGTGCGAGGGAGGATGGGGTGGGGGAGAGAGATGCAGGGGTGGAGGGAGACACGGCGAAGGGAAAAGGCATCGAGGCTGGACCAGGAGCCAGCCGGACAGACGGAGGGTAACGAGAGCCTAGACGGACCGCGCCGAGCTGTGCGGGGAGCGGGGGTCCCGGAGGGAAGGGGAGGCCGGGTGAGTGCGGGCTCGGAGCTGTCAGCCCGGAGGGGCCTGGGTCTCGGCTGCCCCCCGCCGGCTGCGGGATCGGAAACCGCGGCAGGCTGGCGGGCTGACGGAGGGGCTAGCTTGCTGGGGGCGAGGGTGCGCGGGAGGGGACGTGGATACTCTTAATCTTCGATCTTCGTTTTTGCCTGAAGTTGAGCTGCCTTTTTTTTTTTTTTTTTTTTTTTGGAAAGGTGCGAGTAGGTGAGGGGAGGCCACTGCTCCACTCAAGGTGAAGTGTGTCTCTCCTGGCCCCCCCAACTCTCCATCTGCTCTTCTCTTGTCTGTCCCCCTCTCAGAGTAGCCCTGTCATTTCTGAGCACTCGACCACGCGTGGTCTCGATGTGCTTGTAGCCCCGCTGTTCTCTGTCCATGCGTCCCTGCCTCTTGATTTTACCCTTCTTCCCCCTCGTTCATTCTCTCCAACCGTCCATCTCTGGGTCTGTGTGTCACTGTCTCCGCATGTGACTCTTCCTATCCGAGTGATCCTCTCCCTGTGTGTCCCTGTTACTGTGTGTCACGCCTTGGCTGCCTGACTGGTCTGTCCGTCTAGGACTCCATGCCCTGTCCTTCAGAGTCCTTATGATATCCCTGGCCTTTTCAGGCTACTTTTTTCATGCTTATCAGTCATGTTTGCGGCAGTCACTGGTCAGGGGCCTGGAAAAAAGTCTGAGGGTTGGGGCAGATGTGTCTCCCCGATGGACTCAGGTACCCCTTCAGCACAGCCAGGACAGCATCCTCTTCTACCTTCACCCAGGAAGATTTGGAACTTCTAGCATTGTCGACTGTCTCCTTTGCCATGTGCCTGTCTCCACCACCAGGACCTCTGGTCTCATGTGTGTCATCTGCCTCTCCAGGAGCTTCTCACCACAAACCTCTTCCTTGCTGACTTGATTTCCTCCCTTCCCTCATTTTGCCATTGTATATTTTTTCATTTCCCCATTTTGTCCCCCCCCCCTTTTTTTTTTGCAATCCCATCTCCCGTGATGTCCCTTGCCTGTTCTTTACCTTTGTTCCCATAACCTGCCCTCTGCCTACCTTTTCTCCTTGGTCACCCTAATTTCCTTTTACCCCTTATCCACTCACCCAGCATTTTAACCTCGGCATCAGAAGGTACCAGAGAGCAAGGGGCTGGGAGAGGTGGGGAGTATGGTTTGTGAAGGCACATAAACAGGCCAAGAAATCAATTTAATGGGCTTCCAGGGGCATATAACCCCTTCATCAGTCAGGGCCATTATGTCCATTAACTGTCAACTTTGATTTTGTAAGGGGACATTCTCTAGGACTCTGAGCTCCACCCCGCTTGGTTGCCTCTCATCCTTCAGTTCATTCTAGGTATCTAGTGGCTTTTTCTTCACTTTCTAGCTCATCTTCTTCCTGGGCCCCTGTTATTATCATATTTGGATTCAGCAGGATCCTTTACGAGGCTGTTTTCATTCATATGACAGAAGCTGTCTTATGCAAGAGGCCAGGTTCATCAGCCTAAAGAATGGGGAAGGTGGATAAAGAGTCAGGAGAGTTTACCTTGTTTTAAGCCCATCGTTGTTTTCCAGCCCTCAGAGCTTGGAAGGGTAAAAGAAGGAGGTAGAGAGGGGCAGAAGATGGAAGATTTCAGAGAACCGTGTTCCAGAAAGGAAGGAGAGGCCGTGTGCAATAAATGTATGGAGTAGAGAAATGCATGACGTGAGGAATGTGCAAAAGGAAGGGAAGAAAATCCATGCGGAATGGGGGCAGGGATGGAACCGAGGGGTGATTAGTGAAAAATTGGGAGAATGAAATAAAACACGAGTTTAGAGCGACACAGAAGATGGACAGAAATGATAGAGTATTCCTAAAGAGGAGGTCAACAGAAAAGGCAACACGCAGTGAATACAATGTAAAGTGGGGGAAGGGAGGAATCGAAGAATAAGATGAGGTGGAAAAAGAATATGGTACAAAGAAGGTAAATGGAAGGCAAATGGAGGCGTGCTGAAGCAGATCAGAGCCGCACAGAGCTTGGGAGGGGGAGGAAAGGAGAGGATGAGGTATCAAAGGAGACAAATGCCTCTGGTGTGAGAGGGACACAGCGGGACCGGTGCAAAGAGAGCGCCGCAGGAGGGGTGATTCGGAAAAAGGCATAGCAGAAATACCACTGGGTGAAGCCCCCCAAGAGAGAGATGCCAAAGGAGAGGCAGAGAGCAGAGATACTGGTGAAGAGAGAGGGAAAGAGACCTCACAAGCATTCGTTCCATTAGCGAATGGACCCTCACTACCCCACCAGAGGCCTTTGCTCTTCATTCCCAAGCCAGGGGGACACAAGCAAAGAGATGAAAAAGTAGAATTTCCATTTACTTCAGCTGACAGGAACTTGAATCTTTCTAACCCCCTGAGAACCAAAGACCTCAAGCCTCTGATGTCATAAATTGCTGGTGTTGCCTTGGCAACCTGACAGGGTTCCTCCCTCCATGATGTCAGAGCAGCTGGTGTTACCTTGAGACCCGCAGAGGAACAACTTGCTGCTTTGCTGGGAGCTGTACACGTACAGGGCCGGGGCCTGAGTCTGATCTGTAGGGTCCCTGGGTCGGTAGCTTGACGTCGCCTCCCTGGAGCTGTTCTGAGCTCAGAGTGAGAACTTGTATGGGAGTGGCTGGCATTCACTAGAGCCTTGCAGCAGCACGAGGAAGGGACCTTGGGACACAGGGAGCTCTGAGGACCAGGTGGTAGGACTGAAAGGCAGGCAAAGAAGGAAAAAAACTGGAAATGGCAGTTAGGGAACGTGAAAGGAGAAGGGCTTTGTGAGCCGGAAGGAGAGTTGTTGAAAATGTAAGATGAACCTGGCTGTGGGTTTAGGAGTGGAGACTGAAGCTGGAAATGCAGACAAGAGGCGATCGGGGCTGTGTGAGTGTAACCCGAGGCAGGGATAGAGAAAAGGGCAGGGTTCTTAAATGCCAGAGGGCACAGTGGAATTTGGCTGGGGAGGGGAGTGGGGGGGGACTGAGTCGCGAGAGGAAGCTGTTGGCTGAGAGACCCAAGGTTAGTCATGATGGCCCTAGGAGCAGGGTCCTTGTCCACCTACTTTCCGATTGTTTCGCAGCACCTAGCCCGGCGTCTGCCACATAGAAGATGCTTAATAAATATCTGTTGATTGAATGTTGAATTAATCTGGAGAAGCTAGGGAAAGGAGTTGCCCACCTTCCTCTCACCACAAGCCTCAGGCCTAAGTCTACATCAGTGGGCAAGTTGGGAAAGCAGAAACTGAAGGAAAGGGCTGGAGAGGAGTTCACTGAGCAACAGTGAGACCTGAGGTGGAGAAAGGGGAGACTGATTAGGTTAGGGGCACACTTGGTATCAGCCAAGGGCAGCCCCCTTGGACGGCTGACTCTAGGGGCTGATCTGGGGAGCCTTTGGAGAGATAATGGGAAGAAAACATGAATGAACAGTCTCAGGAGCCCAAGAGGAAGATGCGGAGGAGGGTAGAGAAAGGAGGTGGTTTCCAGAAAAGGTTGGGAGTTGTTTCCAAAGACAGAGTTGGCAGATCTGAATTGGAAGTACCATCCCCACCCTACCCCATTCCCAATCATGAAACCACAACTGAATCAGTCATACCCCTGCCCTGCCCCCCAAGCCACAAAGAGTTCATAAATCAATACCAGGCCCATCCTATACACCCTGTCCCAATCCAGGCAATTACAAGGAAGTCAGCACTGGCCAAGTGGGCCAGCAGGCAGGAGGCGCGGACCTGGGTGTAAGGGATCCTGTGAGGGATGACGCCTGCCTGCCCATTGTTGAGAGTCCAGAGGTATCTAGAAAGGGATGGGGTGGGGCAAGAGATGCAGAGCTCACCACAACTCTGCGGGAAATCTGCAGAGAGAGAGGTCTCGATACACAGAAGTCTTAGAGAAGGATGCACCGGTCAGGGATTATAACCTGTCCTGTTTCTGTGGTGGAGTCAGAAAGACCCTGAGTGGATTGAGGACTCTAGGAGAGAACACCTGGAAGGCAGCAAGCGAGCGGAGAGCCCTGGGGGGCGGGAAGCCTGGCTATAATAAGAACGGCCAGGGCAACTGGCGAGGGGGCTGGGGGGGCGGGGGTACCCTGAAGGGAGGGCAGTGGTGGCAGGATGCACTGTCAGCCACCACCATGGACTTGGGCGGCTCATATTTTGCAGTAGGCGACAGGCTGTCGACACAGCGGTCCTTTACCTCACCGTTAGAAACTCATTTCATTGATTTTTCCATCTTTCTTCTCTGCCTTCTCAGTCATCCCACCACTCACTTTCCCAGAGCCCCTCGCCTCTCTGGGGAAAGCCCCAGGGGACTGCCTGCCCACCCCTCCTCCACCCCAGGCTCTTGAGACAGGGGTGAAAGATTTAGAGGGCCTTCTGGCACCCTGAGGTAATCCCACTGGCTCTCAGTAGCCCCCTCCTGTAGGAACCTAGTCAGAGACCAGGGCCTCTGGATGGTCGTTCAGGGGGCCAGGTGTAAGGGGTGACTGGGCTAAGACCCACCTGTTCTGTCATCCCGCTATGCCGCTGAAGGGCAGGCTGCATATACCTGGAGGGAGACATCTTCTAATTCCTGCCAAGATAGCTGGGTAGCCCTCAGAATTTTTCTTTCAAAGTCAAGTGAGAGAACAGGAGCTGCCTCTGTGTTTGGGCAGGAATAAGGGCTTACATTAAAGCGAAGGTTCCAGCCTTGGAGTCACAGCAGGGCCAGCCACTGGAACGGTGCTGGCACCGGGCCGTGCAATTAGGAGGACATAGTAGCAAGAGCTCTCTTCAGAGAGAAGGTACACGTATGCAGCGTCTCGCCCAGGGTAGCTCGCTGACGTGCAGTCAGTGGGGCAGGATGGGTGCGGGCCAGAAATTTTTACTTCACGTGTGGACGTTTCCCCAGTGCCTCCTCCAGTCACAGTCAGCTACTCTCAGCCTCTCCCTTTGGGGCTGGGATCAGACGAAAGGTTAAGAGTCAACAGCTAGTCATTTGGCTTCTCAGTGAGGGAAGGCAGAGGGTGGGACCGGTGTGTTAGACTGGGTTTCCCTGAGGAACTGATGGGATCCACGCCATTTCCATCCTCAAATCTTTCAATCCTTGTTTTGTCGGTGACTAGCCCCCCCTCCCCTGCCCAGTCTCAAGCCCAAGGCCCTCTGGCTGGCACTCTCCTCCTTTTTCTCTGGTCTTGGGGGTGGTTTCTCAGGTCTGGGATGTCTGAGTCTAGATTCTGCTGCTTCCTCTGACTCATGGGCCTGGTGCCCCGGTGGCAGCTCTCTTCCTTTCTGCCCAGCCCTTTCCAAGCTCCACCACTGGCCGGCTTGGGCCTGAATGCCTTCTTCCATCTCCAGCTTCTTCCTGGTGCTTCAGGGAAAGCGGTGCACCTGAGGTTAGGAAGAAAAGGCCAGGGGAGGCCAAGAAGGGGTGCAGGATGGCTGGGGCAGGGAGTCGGAGAAGCAGGGACAGGCAGAGGATGACAGAGAGGGACCGGAGGTAAAAACCATGTGACTTGGAGCTGGAGTGAAGGCCACAATTTAAATGAAAAAGGAAGGACGGCGGTAGGCTGTGCGGCCGGGAAAGAAATGGAGGAGCAAAACCGGGAGCCTGACCCCCTGCCGGGAAACGAAGGCAGTGGGGAGCGGGAGGGAGGGAGGGAGAGTGGCCCGGGAGAGGCTTCCAGCGGAAAAGGCAGCCCCGGCTGAGCCTCCGTGGCAGTCCTGAGTTCAAGCCGTGCTGGCTTTGACCCTTGTGGGAGGAACTGAAGTGGCAAATTAACGACGATAATGAAGTCACTGCTCCTTGTTTGTCTTTGCTGGTTTCCCCTTGAGATTTGTCCTTTGGCCAGACGGGGCAACGTGGGGGAGGGGAGGGCCAGCGGCGGGGAAGGCGGGGGAGGGGCGCGGAGGAGAGGCCGGCAAGTGGAGATGCGGAGGCCGAGCGGACCCGAGCGAGGAGGAGGGAACCCAGGCACCGAGGAGGCCGAGGGAAAGGGACGCTCCAGGAGCAGGGGAGAGGGGAGCGTTAAGATGGGAGGGAAAAGAACAATGGGGAACCGGGCAGGGAAGCCTGGAAGGAGGAGCAGACGACCAGGCGGGAGAAGGCGAGGAGGCACGGGGAAATGGCGAGCCGGAGGGAAGGAACGTGGCCGGGCGGCGGGAGCTGCAGCTGGCGGGGCCGGGGGCGGGGCCTCATCTCCATCTCTAATGGCTGTGAAATGAGGTTAGCTCCATTAGAGGCGGCGAGAGTGTAACGGGATCACACTCATTAGGGCTGGGCCATCCCAGTAATTACCACCACCCCAAACACGCCCGCGCCAGCCGGGCCGCCCAGCACAAACAGGCACGCGGCAACACACCCGCACCGGACACCCCGCCGCCCGGCGGGCAGCCCCCGGCCCACGCGGGCAGAACCGGGGCGACCGGGAGACCCCGCCGGAGGCTTGAGAGCCGGCACCTTCACTGACCCCGAAGAGGTGCTGGGACAGACAGCGCTACACCCAGGCCCTCAGCCACACACTGAGTCAGAAAGCAGTCAACACACACGTACACCCCAACTCAGGAAATAAGGCACGTGAACGAATAATTATCGTTTCCATTTATTGGTCACAAAATGCTGGCCTGGATAACGATCAGCTCAATGGACACAACTCCCCGAGGAGCTATTCCCCATTCTGTATATGAAGAAACGGTTTTCAAGCAACTCACCCGAAGTCATCCACATAATACAGACTAGAACTAGAATTTGATTCCGAGTCTATACCATACTGCTCGTCTTCAAGCCCATATGATATTAGGGATGCACAGGTGTAGACTTCCAGCTTTCAGAGACATTATCCCAAATGAATACGCATATCCGCACCTCAACATTTTGATATCTATCTCCACCCCCCGCCCCAAACACAAACATACAAAAGGAATGGCCAGGGCCTCTCATTGACTGCACTGTGAATAGCGCCCCCTGCCGTTGCACAAAGCAGTGGTTCTTTCTGGCCCATCTTCTCAGAAACTGAGAGCGGCCATCTGACCAACACCTTCAAGCTGAAAGAGGACCCGATACGCTCAGGCTCATATGCTCAAGGCCAGACACACAGAAGAGCAGAGTAACACACAAAAAACTCAAAGAGCTCGTTCAAAATGCACGGCAGCCAGAGTCGAGAAGCTCACAGATTGTGCTGGGGCCAGGCTACCTGAGTCCAGTCTGGACTCTGCTTCTTTCCAAACGTGAGACCTTAGAAATTCCTTAACCCATCTCTGTTTCCATGTTTGTAAAATGGGAATGAATAGCTCTATCTGTTTCATCAGATTCTAGTGGAGAATTAGGTGATGGGTGCTTGTCAGGCAGGGCTCAGCACGGTGCTGGCACGCGGTAAACATTTAAAGATACTATTATTATTATTAGTTGTTGTTGTTGTAACACTCTGTAGTCATTAGCATCACAAGGGTTCACGTAGGCTCAAAGAATCAGAAGGTTTTATTTCTATACACAGTCACTTACAATGGTATTCTTCCAAATAATTCTAAAGAATTGTGTGCAATTCCTTTCGAATGCAAGGAGATCAGCAGTCTTCTACAGAGGTCTCGCCTGCCAGGATCAGATAGGACCCTGAATCTGAACTCTAGGGCACTACTCCCTGCCCCTCATATAGAAGAAGGGTTCAGAGCTGGCTTTGTGGGGTTGTCTGAGCCTGAGTCTCCCAGGTGCACCTACGATATCACACAGCTCCACACTGCTGTCCTAACAGTTGAGGTGTCATTAAGGGAGATGCGTGGGCAAGAGGGTCCACTACTCTCCAGGACATCTACCTCTCCAGCCGCCCACTCGCCAAGCCATGCAAATGTGGAGGATGTTCAACTAGCGAGCTGTGGTTTTAGTACACAGCCTCCCTTTGACCCTTGTCTGCTCCCTGCCTACCCCATCTTCCTCCTCTCTGCCTCTCCTTTCTCCTCACACCTCACTCAGTTCCCTCATGCCCACCTTAAGCATCTTGCAAGGTATAAGACAGAGCCCCCTTGCTCCATCCCTCCCGGTGGGGACGAGCCACCTGTCCAATCTGATGTCAAAGCTGGGAGGCCTCAATGAGATTCAGTAATTACATGTACGGATCAAGATCTGGCCCCTTCCCCCAGCTTCCCTACCTCTCCCTCTTCCTCCCTCCTTCTCTCTGCCTTAGCTGTCTCTTTACTCCCTAGGACACTCCTTCTCCTGCCTGAGAGTCTCATTCCCTGCCATTCTCATTTTCTGTCTTTTGGTCAAAACGTCTATTGCACAAAGTAAACGCTGCCAAATATTTGGGGTGGGGGGGTGGAGAGATCTAGGGGAGGCAGGTAGGATTAAAGTAGAGGAGTAGATACTCCTGAAACTAATATTATGCTATATGTTACTTAGTAGAATTTAAATAAAAACTTGAGATATGAAAAATAAATAAAATGGAGGAATAAGAGTACCTCTTTTTGTTTTCTTTTTAAATAAGAAGGTAAGATTTAGAAACAAAATGATAGTTTTAAATGCAGGGAGAGGCCATATGGTTTTGATCTAGGCATTAGCTGCTCCTGCACCCAGGCCAGGTGTGGGCCTAGGCAAGGCTTCCATTCTCTGCTCTGGGATGATGGGGTGTCTCGAGGCCTGGCTATCAAGAGGGCCAAGTGAGAAATGAACCCTGCTGCTGGGCACACTTAGATTTGAATTCTGTCCACTGAAGACTCTGCCCTCAGTTTTTGAAAAGGGCAGAAATTAGAGGATGAGTCCTGGTCTAGAAGGGGCGAGGCAGGAGGAAAGTTGTCAACTACCCGCAAACACCAGGCTCCGCTCTGGGGGTGGAGCTAGCCAAGAGAGAAGGAAAAGAACTAACCTGACTGGCCATGCAGTGTGTGCGCTGTCGCAGTCTTCACAGTGGGCCAAGGAGGAAGCGATCATTCTTCCCATTTTCCCAGATAAGGAAACAGACCAGTAACTTACCAAGGTTGCACAGCTGGTGAGTGGGGGAACCAGGGCTGAACCTGGGTCTGCATGAATCCAAAGCCCATGTTCTTCCCCTGCCTTAAAAACAAAGCCCATCAAGTCAGTTTATTTGCTGTTTATACCAAACAGTTCCCCTGAGACAGGGCACTCACTCCATCTTTCATTTTTCTCTTCGAGACCCTCTTCTCCACGGCTGAGGCCCCTTGAAAGCAACAGGTTGAGACAAAATGGGAACAGAGGCCAAGGCAAAGTGAGTCTGAAGAGAGCAGTGCTGTAGGCAAGAATTTCAGAGAGAGGAAAAGAGAAAAGGAAAGGTCCTAAAAATTGACTCTGAATAAGGGGAAGGGGATAGATCCAACATTTGGAAAAGTGAAAGGCCAAAGTGTTTGGAGGGTTCTGATGTGGAAATCACTGTATGCAAATTTTAAGCAAATGTGCTGGTGCCCTATGGCAGACTTTCCTGGGAAAGCCTTTGCCTTGTCCTTGGGTTTGGAGAAAAGAAGGGAGTGGGGTTTTGCCTTCTGGTTTAAGGAAGGGAGGCCGGGGAGAGAAAGGCGATCTGTTCTCCCCACCTGTCTTCTCCTTGGTGATGTTCCTTCCATAACCACTAGGGAGCAGTAGTGTTTCTTTTCCGTTCGTAGTCCGCTGGGGCCGGGAGGGGGCGCTCGCCAAGGGTAGTCCGGGTCTCGCCGGGCTCTGGAGGGAGCGCCCCCGACCGGCTTTGCCTCCGCTTCCACAGGCCAACCTGAACGCACGCCCTGATTCCTCCTCGGTGAGGGGCAGGTTCTCTCCTTCCTCGGGCCTCCTTTCTTTGGCCCTTCCTTTGCCCTTGCTCCCGCGGCTCCTACAATTCTCTGTTCTTAAGGCTCACTGTGTCCCGCCTGTCTTGCGTCGTCTCAGAGCCCACCTTTTCAGACGGCCTAAGTTCACATGCAAGCCTTTTGGTCCATCTCCGAACATTCTCTCTCTCTCTCTCTCTCTCTCTCTCTCTCTCTCTCTCTCTCTCTCAGGCTTTCTGGATCCCACTGCCTGTCTTGGAGCCTCCTGGCTCCCTCCTGTTCTGCGTACTGTGTATCTGCCTGGTGAACAGGGACCGCACAAGAGAGAGGCATTCTTGTCCCCCTATTTAAACTGGGTGTCTTTCTGTCCACCTCCCATGGACGAATCCGTGCAGTTCAGTGATGACGCTTGTGGGCAACCCCTCCCCAGCTGAGCTTTGCCAGTAGCACTTCCAGCCTTCCCTTCTCATCCTGAGCAGTAACTAGGGACGCGGCTCGGGAAAGAGGAAGAGGGCAATAGGAAAAAAAAAATCTCTTCTATTTCTCCGTAGCTTTCTCTCCGTCTTCCCCTTTCTCCCCTCCTCCCCCTGTGAGGGAAGGAAGCATTAGGGAGGGAAATGGAATGAAGGGGCAGCAGGGGAGCTCTGGAGACTGAGGGCCATTTTGGAGCTGGAAGATTCATCTCCGGGGACGACTACACCCTCAGAACTCTCCACCCTCCCTTGGCTCCAGGCCTGCCTCCTCCCATCCCCCTTGGTGGCAGCAGCCTTGTAATTTAAAGCTCTCTCTGTCGCCTCTAATGTGATCCTCTCGTTTTATTGACTCTCTCTGCCGTCTGTGGCGCCCCTTCACATCAATCTCCGCTCTAATCACACCGCCGCCACTGCCTGCTGTCTCCCCTAACCCCTCTCCTCCTGGGCCCCAACCCTTGCTGCCACCTTTCCTTTCACTGTCCCCCCACTTCCACCCTCCGCCGGGTCGGCCCTCTTTGCCCCTTCCCTTCCCGAGAGGCAGGAATGCCAGGGCCCTTGAGGGTTGCCTTCTCCCCTTCCCCACATCTAGGATGTGCCCCAAGGGAGAGGAGACGCCCTTAAGGACAGCCCGGGCGTCCAGGAGGAACGGCAGTGGGCTGAGGGTGGACAGGACTCTTGGCCTGGGGGTGGTAGGTGGAGGGTGACTTTTTGGTCTGTCATCTGGTTCTGCGTCATCTCCAGCAAGAGCTGCAAACTGAGTTCCAGGTAGGAAGGGCAAGCAGAGGGACACAGACCCAGAGAGGGGAGGAAGAAAAGAGTGAGGAGGAGGGAAACGGAAGGAGGGGAAAAAGGTGAAAAACTAATTGCTACAGTTAAAGGTTTGTAATAAATAGAGGGTGAGGGGAGAAACCTGCAGGGGGGGGGAGTGAGTGGGGGGGTGCACTGAGGCAGAGATAAATTTGCAATTGAAATTCTTTCCTGTAGAGGAGGAGGGGGAGGTGGGGAAGAGATTTGCAATTTTAAACAGCTGCCGACCTCCCCTCGGCTGTCTGGGTCTCGCCCACAAGCTAGCCCAAAGCTAAACTCCTTTGGTTTCTAGCTGGCAATCAGCTGGGTCTTTTTCCAGGCCTGGGAAATAAAAGCTTTGGAGAGAGGATTTGGGGCTTAGGGCTTCCTAGCATCTCCTCTGAAGTTGGATCTGGAGTAGTGAGGCAGGAGGCAGGAGGAAGCGGCTGATCGGTGTGATGGAGGCGCGGTGGCCCCGCGGGGACGGAGCACCACCCAGGTCAGCCCTCCGTGGCAGGGCCCAGGAGAAGCCCCCCTGGCCCGGCCTCAGTTCTTCCAACCAGGTGGGGCCGCGGAAGGGTGGCGGGCCCCCACGGTGGGGGGTGACAGTGGACTGTCAGACCCTCGTGAGCCAGGGCACCTACCCCCAAGGATCCCATAGGAGGGACACCTTTCTCAGACGGTGTCCGGCCTCTGCTTTCTGGTGATCCAGGATAACCCCTCCATCTAATTCCTTTACTTCCCTCTGGGTTCACCAACCACCTCCCCCCCACCCCCAGCCCTCCACCCCTCGCCCAGGTGCTGATTTGCATGTTCATTAGCATGCTGATCCAGCCCCACTCGGAGCTCCTTAATGGCTCCGACTTCACGCCTGGCTAGGCCCCCAGGAGGAGGGGGGAGTGGGAAAGGCGGCCTGCAGGCTAGGTGGGGCCAGACTTGGAGACCCAGTCCTAATGGAAGAATCGGAAGGTGAGGGTTAGAGGTGGCCCAAGGAAGGAGAGGTCACCTCCCTTCCCGGCACGGGGCTGAGCACTGAAGGTTTCATCTTTAGAGATTGGCTGAGAGTAAGAACTGGAGAGGATGCAGGCCACTTGGGACACGGGGAGAAGTATGGGATGGTGGAGTCTGGGGAATTGGTGAGTCCGGTGGGGAGGTGTGGTAATCGAGGTAGAAAGGTTGGGAGCAGTGCGGGAGTCCTGGTGCTTCTAGTCAGCTGGAGGGAGCCCGGGAATCCTGACTGCTAGGCCCTTGGAGGCGCATTTGGTCTGTATTGGGTCCGAGGGACAATCCAGGTACATGGAGGAGCCCAGATCTGGGGGCCCCGCCAGTCCTTTCTAGTTTCACCTCCTTGGACCTGTGTGACAGTCAGCAGCTCGCTCACCCTCTCTGCGTCTTTGGCCGCCTCATCTGTAAAGTAAGGTGGTGGTTAGATTCAATGAGATTATTGATGAAAGCACTTAGCGCAGGGCCAGGACCGTGGTATATGGACCTGGATAGCTTTGAATAATAATATCACTGTTACTTTTTTTTTTTTTTTTTTAATCTCTTTGGGGACGAGGGGTTTAATCACCTAGAAGCTGTTGTCTTCCAGCTGGCCCCGGAAGCGCGCTCCTGTGCCACATGCTGCGACCAGGGATGGGTGACCTGGAGCACAGTGCCTGCAGGCCACGCCAATTCCCTGTGGCCCCTCTGGCTAGAGGACCTTGACTTAGGGAAACTGCCCCTTCAGCGAGTGGAACCTCTGAGGGTCTTTCCTAGAGTTCATTCGTTCAACAGATCCTGTGTTGACTATGTGGCAGGCCTCTTTCTTGGTGCTAGCGATAGAGTAATAAATAAAGCAGAGTTCCTGCTTTCCTGGAACTTACCTTCTAGAAGGGAGAAATAAGGAAACTAGGAAATACCAGGTGGTGCTAAATCGCTGAAGAAAGTCACCCCAGGGCGTGTTAGCTTCTGTAGGGAGGGAAGGCCTGGTGGAAGAGGTGACACGGAAGCGGAGGCCTGAGTGAGAAGGAGCCACTGTGCAGGGGTCTAGGGAAGAGTCCTCCTGTCTGACAGAGCAAGCTGGTTAGCTTAGGCAAGGCCCCGCGGTGGGAGTGGACTTGGCGTGTCTGAGGAACAGAAAGGCGGCCAGTGGGCAGGAGCTGGCCAGCCAGGCAGGGTGGAGGGTGTTAAGATGTGTCAGAAGGAGGTAGGCATCAGATCAGATAGATTGTTTTGTGGCTCGGGGACGGAGTTTGGATCTTACAGTGTGGCGAGAAATCATGGAAGGGTTCTAAGCAGAATACAGTACCATTTACGTCGTAAAAGGTGCTTCTTTGCGATACCTGCAGCGTGCGTTAGAACAATGTAGGAGGAGGGGAAGTGGGTGAGGCTACAGATGCAGCAGGACGGGCCATGGACTGGTAGCTGTTGAAGCTGAGTGATGAGTACAAAGGGGTCCCTGATACTATTTGGTCTACTCATATCAGTCTGGCATTTTTCATAATTGAGAATTAAATGAAAGATCATGCTGGCTGCTGGGCTGTAGGGACAGTAGTGGAAGCGGAGGCCACACTGTGGAGTCTGTTGCCCTGGTTCAGGAAGGGCAGTGGCTTGGGCCACTTGGGTGTCAGTGGAGAGGATGCTGGTGGCGGGACAGGACAGGTGTCTGAGAGCCTGCTGTCCAGTTGCATATGGGTGGGGGCAAAAGGAACCTTTTAGGTTCTTACGTATTTTTAAAGATTCTATTTACTTATTTGAGAGAGAGAGAGATCCAGAGAATGAGTGGGAGGAGGGGCAGAGGGAGCAGACTCCTCTGGGATCATGACCTGAGCTGAAGGCAGACACTCAACAGACTGAGCCACCCAGCCGCCCCCCTTTTAGCTTTTTAGCCTAAGCAACCAGATAAATGGAGATACCAATTTTTGAGATAGGAAAGATGGGAGGAACAAGCTCAGGGGAGAAATAGAGTTCTGATTTTGGACACGTCAAGTTTGAAGACTGTTAGCCCTAAGGTGAAGCTTCACGCTGGCAAATGGGTACCTGAGTCTGGTGCTCTGGGAAGAAGAGAGTGGGGCTGGAGTAGCTGGAGGGTCGGCTGCCTGGCCGGGTGTCTCTCCTGCCAGCTCACGGCCCCGCTCTCTGTCCACGTTGCCCCCACAGGGTACTGGCTGTCACGCTGAAATGAACCGCCGGCCCTCCTCCGTCTGCCATGGCTACCCTTAACGCACCCTCCACCAGTGGCACCGCCCCCACCCCCGGGCACGATGCCCCGTCCCCGCCTCCGGACACCTCCTTCCCCAGCACCCCCGCTGATCCTGTCACCAAAGATCCCCCTGCTGCCCCCTCCACCTCTGAGAGCATGAGGCCCTCAGAGCCAGGGGGACAGGCCCTGGAGTCGGGCTGTGGCCTTGTCCCACCAAAGGAGACTGGGGAGCCCCGAGAAGAGCCCGGCTGTGGTGGCTTCTCACCAAAGGACCTAGGAGTGCAAGAGGACAAGGAGCAGGAGGACGAAAGGGGAGGACTCCCTCCCGTGGACCTAAGCAACCATTTATTCTTCACAGCTGGCGGCGAGGCCTACCTCGTGGCCAAGCTGTCCCTGTCAGGTGGCAGTGAACTCCTGTTACCAAAGGGCTTCCCCTGGGGCGAGGTGGGATTCAAGGAAGAGCCTGGCCTGCCCCTCCTTGCCCACCCGCCCCCTGCACTCCTCACTGCCCTTCACATCCAACATGGCTTTGACCCAATCCAAGGCTTTAGCTCTTCTGACCAAATTCTGTCCCATGATACCTCAGCGCCATCTCCGGCCACCTGTGAGGGAAGGGATGGAGCCTTCTGGAGCTACCAGCTGGCTCCAAATCCACCCGGAGATCCCAAAGATGGCCCTATGGGGAGCAGGGGAGGAGACCACAGGGCACTCTTCTGGCTCTGCCTCCTGTGCCGCCTGGGTTTCAGCGGGCCCCAAGCTTTTCTGGGTCACACACAGTCTCATGGGGTGACGCTAACCCCTGCTCAACACCTGGGGCTGCCCGGTAACCCAGCCGTGCTCCAGGCGGGAGATGAGGGCTGCGTGGCCCTCCTAAGCTTTCTGGAACCAAAACCACCCGCTCAGCCCCCTTTAGAAGTCCCCCTTGACAAGAGCGGCACGGTGACCACAGAGGCGAATGTAGTCCAGCCCGAGGACAGCCCCCCTGACGCAGAAGCCCAGGCTCCTGCCCTGCCCGTGGAAGAAGTCCTGGCCCTCAGCCCGCCCTCCCCGCCCACCACCCCCGCCACCTGGGACCCCAGCCCAACCGAAGCCAAAGAATCGCCGATGGCAGCAGGTGAGGCGGGGCCAGATTGGTTCCCCGAGGGGCAAGAAGAGGATGGAGGGCTCTGCCCCCCACTCAACCAAAGCTCACCCACCTCCAAGGAGGGGGGCACTCTCCCTGCCCCGGTCGGCTCCCCCGAAGACCCCAGCGACACACCACAGCCCTACCGCCTCGCCGAAGACTACAGCCCGGCCCCTGCGGCCTTCCAGAGCCTCAGCCTGTCCAGCCACATGTCTCTGTTACACTCTCGCAACTCCTGCAAGACGCTCAAGTGTCCCAAGTGCAACTGGCACTACAAGTACCAGCAGACCCTGGACGTGCACATGCGGGAGAAGCACCCCGAGAGCAACAGCCACTGCAGCTACTGCAGCGCGGGGGGTGCGCACCCCCGCCTGGCCCGCGGCGAGAGCTACAACTGCGGCTACAAGCCCTACCGCTGCGACGTGTGCAACTACTCCACCACCACCAAGGGCAACCTCAGCATCCACATGCAGTCCGACAAGCACCTGGCCAACCTGCAGGGCTTCCAGGCGGGCCCCGGCAGCCAGGGCAGTCCCCCTGAGGCGTCACTCCCACCCTCGGCCGGGGACAAGGAGCCCAAGACCAAATCGTCCTGGCAGTGCAAGGTGTGCAGCTACGAGACCAACATCTCCCGCAACCTGCGTATCCACATGACCTCTGAGAAGCACATGCAGAACGTCCTCCTGCTGCACCAGGGGCTGCCGCTGGGCCTGCCCCCCGGGCTGGTGGGGACAGGCCCCCCGCCCCCCGCAGGAGCGGCCCCCGCCACCCCTCCCGAACTCTTCCAGTACTTCGGGCCGCAGGCCCTGGGGCAGCCTCAGGCTCCCTTGCCCGGCCCCGGGCTGAGGCCAGACAAGCCCCTGGAAGCCCAGCTGCTTCTCAACGGCTTCCACCCCCTCGGAGCGCCAGCTCGCAAGTTCCCCGCCGCAGCTGGTAAGCAGCCTGGGCTCCGTGCCTGCTTCCCCTCCTCCCTTCCCTGCTTCCTTCCCGGGGCTGGCCCCCCACCGGTAACCCCAGCTCCTTCAGCACTGTCCTCATTTGCCCACCCGCCCCTTTCCTTCCTTGGGCCACTCATCTGTCTCTGTCCCCCAGCCCCTGGCAGCCTCTCCCCGGACACCCACCTGCCTCCGAGTCAGCTCCTGGGCTCCTTGTCCGACAGCCTGCCCAGCCCGCCGCCCCCGGAAGACGGCCCGCCCCCGAAGGTGTTCCGCTGCCTCGTGTGCCAGGCCTTCAGCACCGACCGCCTGGAGCTGCTGTTCTACCACTGCAGCGTGGGCCGGAGCCTCCCCGAGGCCGAGTGGAAGGAGGTGGCCGGCGACACCCACCGCTGCAAGCTCTGCTGCTACGGCACCCAGCTCAAGGCCAACTTTCAGCTCCACCTCAAGACCGACAAACATGCCCAGAAGTACCAGCTGGCCGCCCACCTGCGGGAGGGGGGCGGGGCCGCGGGCTCCCCCTCGCCGGTGCCCCTGGGGGACGGGGCTCCTTACGGCTCCGTGCCCCCGCTGCACCTCCGCTGCAACATCTGCGACTTCGAGTCCAACAGCAAGGAGAAGATGCAGCTGCATGCGCGGGGTGCGGCCCACGAGGAGAACAGCCAGGTCTATAAGGTGAGGGTGGGCGGGGAGGGCCCGGCGCCCCCAGGGAGAGAGAAGCGGACAAGGGCTTGGGGACGCACCGAGGAGACCCCCACGGGTGGGCGAGCTATGGGAAGAGCCGGGGTGGCAGGACGGGATAAAATGGCAAGTGTGACCCAGGATCGTCAACTTCTGGGAGACGGGTGCGGAGAGGAGACCAAAGGCTGGTGGGCTCAGACAAAGTGAATCCAGTACTTTATTCGGCTTTTCTGGTGTTGGAGGCTGGGGGGGGGGGTGTCTGTCTGCTCAGGCCATCTTGTCACCAGTTCAAGAGGATGGAACCAAATTCCATTCACCTACCAGGAGGGAGTCCAGGATTGACAGGAGGAAGAGAAGGAGATGGGGGAGAAAAAGTAGTAATATCCAGGTGGCCAGAGGAGGGGAAAAGGGGGGTGCTCAAGAGGGCAGACGGGATGGGCAGGGAGGGGGTGCTGCTGGTCAGGCTCCCCTGGGGGAGGCAGAGGGGGCCCCCGAGATCTGGAGGGGCCTGAGCAGCCTCTTTCCGCGCTTCCAGTTTCTGCTGGAGATGGAGGGCGCGGCGGCCGGGGCCGAGCTGGGGCTCTTCCGCTGCCTGCTGTGCGCGTGGGAGACGCCGTCCCGCCTGGCCGTGCTGCAGCACCTCCGCGCCCCAGCGCACCGCGACGCCCAGGCCCAGCGGCGCCTGCAGCTGCTGCAGAGCGGCCCCGCGGCCGAGGACGGGCTCTCGGCCCTGCAGAGTATCCTGAGCTTCAGCCACGGGCAGCTCCGGACTACCGGTGAGGAACAGGGGACCGCGAGGGGGCGGGAGCCGGGGCTGGGGAGAAGGGGATGCCAGGGAGGAGAAACGGCTCTGTGCGCAGGCGAGAACAGGTGGAAAGGAGCCAGCCGTGAAGGGGTGATAAAAGCGGACTTGGGGAACAGTGGGGCGGCCCAGCGACGGGGGAAGCAAGAGGCTCTTGGGAGGGAGGAGGCAGAGAAGGGCAGAGGCTTTGCTGGGTGGAGAGTAGAGAACAGGAAGGGAGGTGAGGAGGCATCACCCAGTGATTCCGAATGGTGACTGGTGTTCCAGCAACGCTAGGTGTTGGGGGCGGCAGGAGCTGGTCAGGAAGGAGAGAGGAAGTAGAAAAACAGAAGAATGGAATCCACTTCGGGCCCGGCCAGGGCCTGTCGGAAGGAGATGGGAGCCGTGGGCCTGGCCCGAAGGCAGCAGGGAGAGGAAGCCCTGGACGAGCTCCCCAGCGTCTTCCTGTCTCCTAGGAGGTCTTCAGCCCAAAGGCTGGGCTTAGGGTCCCCCTTAGGCAGCTGAGGTTGTACCAGCAGAGACCGAGAACAGCCAGCCAGGCGCCATTGATCCAGAGGGTGCAGGAGAAGAGCCTGGAAGGGGCAGTCAGAGGTGGGCACGGGCATCCGGGCTCTGTAGGGGCCGGCGGCGGGCCAGGGTGAGGGTGCGGGCAGCAGGAACCAGGAACAGGCGGCATTGACTGGTGCTAATTGAATTGCCAATATGCTGGCTGGAGTTAAGTGCCGGAGGGGCCCGATCAATAGCTAATGATCCTGGCGCAGGGCTGAATGGAGTTAAGGAACTTTAACACTTTAATTAGGCTGCCACCGAAAATAAATTCCTACACATCTGTCAATTCTTACTTGAGTGGTAATCTCCTCTCCCAGCTAGACCTGCCGCCTCCCGCTCGCCGCACCTGCTTCCATTCGGCCTCACCTTCCTTCTTCAGTGCCCCTCCCTTTATGTTTCTGGGCTCCCTGCTTCCAGGACCAGTCAAGATGGGGAGCCGAGTTGGGCCCCGTCTCTGCTGCCTACGGCCAGACCTGTTTCCTCATCTTGGAATGATGGGGGCTGGCCTCGCAGAGAGGACCTCTTAGGCCCTCCTAGCTCTAACCCTGCCATTTCTCCTTCATCCTCTATTTCTTTTTGGCAGCTTTTTGTCCTCTCCAGCCTGTTGGCTCATCCATCCATCTTCTCCTTCTCCTGCTGCTTGTCCTGCTTCGTCTGCCCTATGTCCCCCCTTTCCTGATGCTTCACTCTTTTAAGCTGACTCTCCCCTCCTCCTACACAGGGAAGCCTCCTGTCACCCCCTTAGCTGAGCCGCCCACCCCTGACAAAGATGCTCCGAACAAAACAGAACAATTGGGTGAGTTGCTCGGCTGGTCCGTTTTCCTCCATCCCTGCCCCCTGTTCCCTGCGCCCCTCTTCCTCATACATTCTGAGATGCACAGGGGTGCCAGTAATCCAGCTGCCCGGCAAGGCCTCCTGGGCGCAGGGAGCCAAACTGATGCAAGAAAGCGCTCACCAGAGGGAAAGGAGGGGGAGCCCCAATAGGCTCAAAGCTGGCCATCCCGCTAACCCGGGGTCAGCCCTGTCGGCCCTCCTCTCCCTGTATTTGAGTACAGCTTTGTACTTTCCTGCCTTTTCCCCTTTCCCTAGAGCCCAACCCCTACCCTGGAAGCTCTCTGCTACGAATGAGGTCATCTTAAGGGCTGGGGGTTCTGGAAGGGAAGAGGGAGGGCTGTCAGAGTCTCTTTAATCTTCTCCCCTTTCAGCTTCTGAAGAGGCAGAGAATAAGACTGGCCCTCCAGGAGACAATGCCAACCAGACCACGGTCAGAACTGGGATAACTGGGAAAAGCTGGGGTGGAGGGTCTGGTGTTACGGAGATCTGTTCATATTCTAAAGCCTAAAATTCTCATTGGTAGAGCTTGACACACGGATTTCAGACTAAAGGTAGATGACATTTTGTCAGGCCTGTGACTGCCCTGGAACACCACATTGAGAAACGCCACCTGGGGCCAGTGATGTGTTCAGCCCCACACGGGGTGGAGCACAGAGGGCGCAGACGAGGGAAAGCAGGACTTGAGGGAGAGGGGGCAGCAGGAAAGGCTGCAAGCAGGTGGAGGGAGCGGGGAAGGCACAAGTGAAGAAAAGAAAAGAGAGAGCCCAAACCACAAGCCCGGCTGCTGCCCAGCTCTCTACTCCTGTCAGGAGCGGAAAGACAACTAGACACGGATGGTCGTCTCCGCAGAAGGCCCCGAGCCAGCAGGGAAGCATCCGCGCACCTCCTTCCTGAGGCTAGAGGCCCCAGCCCAGATGACTGACCCACAGCAAACTCGGCGGCTCTCCCAGTCTCCTGGCCTCGGGCCTCGGCCTGGGCCAGGCAGGACCTGGGTGGTTTAGCCTGGGACCGGGAAGTTTGATTCTGAGGGGGCTCCCAGCCTGGGTTCTGAGGCGCCACGCTGGCCCTCACGGCTCTCCACATGGAACCTCAGCACGCAGAGTTACTGCTGGCCAGGCCCTCCTCCTCGCTCCTGTTCCCTCCGGCAGACCCATTCCAGATGTTCGCTCCTCCAGTGGAGGGCATTATAATGACCATCTGGATGCCTTGCCTTTCGGGCCATTCCCTTCCCGCAGCACGTGGGCTAGGACCAGTGGCACCTGCCGGCGGGAGAGGAAGCGAGCCGGGGAGACGGATGGCAGGCTGGAGGTCAGGCAGTCAGGTGACTAAGGCGGAGACAGGGCCTTCCCTCCGCCCCACCCCTCTGGAGGTGTGGGCGGGAATGCGCCAGCGGAGGCAAGCCAGAATTTTCCTGGGCCGCTGGGGGAGCTGTGGTGTTTGTTTACATTAAGAAGGGGAGAAGGAAAAGAAAGTGGGAGCTGCTTATCCTCTGGGAGAATGAGCCGGCTTCTGAGCAGACAGGTAGGGAGGGCCCGTCTTCAGGAGACACTCAGGTGAGGGACCTCGGAGAGGCAGAGCCGGCGGGGATGAAGGAGGCTCTGGGTCCAGATGTGCATAGGGCAGGGGAGCCGGTTCCGGAGAAGACGGGTGAGGGCGGGGGTGGGTAAGAAGAGCAAACTCAGTCCGGGCGAGGCAGGTACAGGGCCATACTGTTAGCTGGGGAAGTAGGCAAGGCAGAAGAGACAGGAAGGCCAGGCCAAGTAAAGACGGAGGCCAGAATGGAGGGAGAGGCCCGGACAAAGAAGGCAGGCAAGGGCAGGTCAGCCTAGGCCTTTGTCCCAATCGAAGGGAAATGAGGGAGGAGCCAGCTTCTTGCCTCGGGCTGGACCTTCCTGATGCCTTCGTTTGGGGTTCCCTCCTCCTAAATCGGGTGTGGGGGAGTCTTGCTGTGTTCACACACACACAGGGCTGGGTGATGGCGGCCCCCCCTCCCTGACGCCTCCTCCACCTGCCCCTACGTGTCCCCAGGTGTTCTGCTGTCCGTACTGCAGCTTCCTGAGCCCGGAGCCGGACCAGGTGAGGGCTCACGCCCTCTCCCAGCATGCCGTGCAGCCCAAGTACAGGTGCCCGCTGTGCCAGGAGCAGCTGGTGGGCCGGCCCGCCCTGCACTTCCACCTCAGCCACCTTCACAATGTGGTGCCTGAGTGCGTGGAGAAGCTGCTGCTTGTGGTGAGTACTGGCTGTGTGAGGACCCAGCCGGGAGGCCCCGTTCGGGCCAGGTAGGAGGGAAGAAAAGGCTGGGCTGTCCTGGCAAGAGTGTGTGTGTGTGTGTGTGTGTGTGTGTGTGTGTGTGTGTGTGTGTGGCGGGGAGGGTAGTGGTGAGGAAACAGCATTTCACAGGTTTGAGGGGGTTTCAGTGTTGGGGGGAACCTTAGCAGAGCTTGTCTGGCTGCCTCTGCTCGCTGGTGAGGGAGCTCAGCGTTTCGTTCATTTCCATGCGGTCCTGACAAGAGCTGTCAGCAGCAGGCACGGGCTGAGGCACAGGAGAGGCAACAGCCCAGGCCCTGTCCTCCGGGAAAAAGCAGAAGTTGGGGGGAGCATGTCCAGGAGGAGGCTGGAGCCCCCACAGGGGCGGGCACAGGTGCAGAGCAGGGCCTCGGGAGTAGCGGGGCGGGGGTGGTGCGGAGCGGTCACTGGGCTTTTTTCTGTTACAGGCCACAACTGTAGAGATGACCTTTACGACCAAAGTGCTGCCTGGGCCCACTCTGTGCCCGCTGGGGGATGCCCAGGAGCCCCCTGCTCCTGGGCCAGAGCCTGCACCCAGCAGAGAACAGGGAGCAGGTAAGAATGGGGACGGCAAACCTGCCAAGGTGGCAGGGAAAGGGGTCCTGGGCTCCACAGACCAAGAGAGTTTGAAGACAGCCAAGGCAAGGATCGGGTGCCCTAGATACTGGGTGGGTGGGGTCTGATTTCAGACAAAGGTCCCTTCTCATGGCACCCTTCTCTCTCCCTCAGAAGGCCCTCACCTGAGCCCCGAAGCCAGGCCTGATCCTCTTCCTGAGCCTCCCCCGCCCTCAGCCGAGGCCCCAGACAAGCCCCCGGGAAGCCCCGGTCGATCCCCTTCTCCAGCCCCATCTCCAGCTCCTCGGCCTGATGCCCCAGTGGAAGAAATGGCCCCTCCGCCCACCGTGGCTGAGGAGGAAGAGGGGAGCGTCGGGGAGCCCCGCCCTGCAGAGCCCGCTCCAGCGGACTCTCGCCACCCTCTGACCTATCGCAAGACCACCAATTTTGCCCTGGACAAGTTTCTTGACCCTGCCCGGCCCTATAAGTGCACTGTGTGTAAGGAGTCCTTCACGCAGAAGAACATCCTCCTGGTCCATTACAACTCTGTCTCCCACCTGCACAAGATGAAGAAGGCTGCCATCGACCCGTCCGGCCCTGCCCGAGGAGAGGCGGGCGCCGCGCCTCCCACTGCGGCCGCCGCAGACAAGCCCTTTAAGTGCACGGTCTGCCGAGTCTCCTACAACCAGAGCTCCACCCTGGAGATCCACATGCGCTCAGTTCTGCACCAGACTCGCTCTCGGGGGACCAAGACGGACGCCAAGGCTGAGGGGCCAGAGCGCGGCCAAGAAGAACCCAAGGAGGGCGAGATTGAGGGGGAGATGGGCACTGACAAGAAGGGCCCTGACCCTGGTGGCTTCATATCTGGGTTGCCCTTCCTGTCACCTCCCCCACCCCCCTTGGACCTGCACCGATTCCCAGCCCCTCTCTTCACCCCACCAGTCTTGCCCCCCTTCCCTCTGGTGCCCGAATCACTGCTTAAGCTCCAGCAGCAACAGCTGCTCCTGCCCTTCTACCTCCATGACCTCAAGGTGGGGCCCAAGCTGGCGTTGGCTGGGCCTGCACCCCTGCTGTCTCTGCCAGCTGCCGCTCCTCCGCCCCCGCCCCCGCCCCCCAAGGCTGAGCTGGCTGAGAGGGAGTGGGAGCGGCCCCCCGTTGCAGAAGAGGGGAATGAGGCAGGGCCCGCCTCGCCCCCCAACCCAACGCCCAACGAAGCAGCCCGTACTGCAGCCAAAGCCCTTCTAGAAAACTTTGGCTTTGAGCTGGTGATCCAGTACAACGAAGGAAAGCAGGCTGTGCCCCCTCCTCCGACCCCACCCCCGCCAGAGGCCCTGGGGGGTGGGGACAAGCTGGCCTGTGGGGCCTGTGGGAAACTCTTCTCCAATATGCTTATCCTCAAGACACACGAGGAGCACGTCCACCGCCGATTTCTGCCCTTTGAGGCCCTGAGCCGTTACGCTGCTCAGTTTCGAAAGAGCTATGATAGCCTATACCCACCCCCTGCGGAGCCCCCCAAACCTCCTGATGGGGCCCTGGATTCATCAGCTCCCCAGCTGGGCCCTCCCTTCTTGGTCCCAGAGCCTGAGGCAGGGGGGACCCGGCCCTCTGAGGAGCGGAGCCGGGCAGGACGCTGGCCCCCAGAGGAGGAAGAAAGCTCCAGAGGCAGTCTGCCTCCCCTAGTGCCCGCAGGCCGCAGGTTCTCCAGAACCAAGTTCACAGAGTTCCAGACCCAAGCCCTGCAGTCTTTCTTTGAGACCAGTGCCTACCCCAAGGACGGAGAGGTGGAGCGGCTCGCAAGCCTCTTGGGCCTGGCTAGCCGTGTGGTGGTAGTGTGGTTCCAGAATGCCCGCCAGAAAGCACGCAAAAATGCCATCGAGGGCGGGCCTGTGCCGACTGGAGGTGGCAACGGGGGAGCCTCCGGCTGCAGGCGCTGCCATGCCACCTTCTCCTGTGTTTTCGAGTTGGTGCGGCACCTCAAGAAATGCTACGACGACCAGCCCCCTGAAGAGGAGGAGGAGGAGGCAGAGCGAGGGGAAGAGGAGGAAGAGGTGGAGGAGGACGATGCAGAAGAGGAACAGAGCGCGGACCCCCCCGCAGGGCCGGAGGGTCCCTCGCCAGGGCCCCCGGACAGGGAAGAGCTGAGTCGAGCAGAGGCCTCAAAGACGGGAGGCAAAGAACCTGAAGGGAAGGCCCCTCCCTCGCCGTCCCCGGTCCACACTTGTGACCAGTGCGCCGTGTCCTTCCCCAGCCAAGACCTCCTGGCCAGTCACCGGCGGCTACACTTCCTGCCATCCGTGCAGCCCAGCACCGCCCCGCACCTCCTGGATCTGCCCTTGCTGGTGTTTGGGGAGCGAAGCCCCCTGGTGGCAGGCACTCCGCCAGCGCCGGGGCCTCCGCTCAAACGGAAGCATGAGGAGGGCAGCCTGTCCCCGACGGGCAGTGAGGCAGGGGGGGGAGGGGAGGGCGAGCCCCCCAGGGACAAGCGCCTGCGCACCACCATCCTGCCGGAGCAGCTGGACATCCTGTACCGCTGGTACATGCAGGACTCCAACCCCACGCGCAAGATGCTCGACTGCATCTCTGAGGAGGTGGGGCTCAAGAAGCGAGTGGTGCAGGTCTGGTTCCAGAACACCAGGGCCCGGGAGAGGAAAGGCCAATTTCGAAGCACCCCTGGGGCGGTGCCCAACCCAGCAGTCAAGCCCCCCGCCACATCTGCCCCTGCAGCCTTCCCCAAGTTCAGCCTCTTGTTGGGCAAGGTAGATGATGGGACTGGGAGGGAGCCCTCAAAGCGGGAAGCACCTGCTTTTCCCTACCCCCCGGTTACCTCTGCTGCCGGGCCCCTGCCTTTTCTACCACCTGGGAAAGAGGCTACCACCCCAACACCAGAGCCACCTCTACCTCTCCCACCGCCCCCTCCACCCAGTGAGGAAGAGGGTGCAGAGGAACCGGCTAAAGCTTCTCCAGAGAGTGAGGCTTGCAGTCCATCTGCAGGGGATCTCAGCGACTCTTCTGCCTCCAGTCTGGCCGAACCGGAGTCCCCCGGGGCTGGAGGAAGCAGTGGGGGAACAGGAAGTGGGGCTGGGGTTCCGGATGGAATGGGGCAGCGGCGCTACAGGACCCAGATGAGCAGCCTGCAGCTCAAGATCATGAAGGCCTGCTACGAAGCCTACCGCACCCCGACCATGCAGGAGTGTGAGGTGCTGGGGGAGGAGATCGGGCTGCCCAAGAGAGTCATCCAGGTCTGGTTCCAGAACGCTCGTGCCAAGGAAAAGAAGGCCAAACTGCAGGGGGCAGCAGTCGGCGGGGCTGGGGGCAGCAGTGAGGGCCCCCTGGGAGCCCAGCGCACCAACTGCCCCTACTGCGACATCAAGTATGATTTCTATGTCTCCTGCCGAGGCCATCTCTTTTCACGCCAGCACCTGGCCAAACTCAAAGAGGCAGTCCGGGCCCAGCTGAAGAGTGAAAGCAAGTGCTACGACTTGGCCCCAGCACCTGAGGCACCCCCGGTTCCCAAGGCCACACCTGCCACCACACCTGCCTCTCTGCCCCTCGGGGCTCCCCCGGCCCTGCCTCGCCTGGCCCCGGTCCTCTTGTCTGGCCCAGCTCTGGCCCAGCCCCCGCTGGGGAGCTTAGCTCCTTTCAATTCAGGTGAGTGGGCAGTTGGGAGGGGTTGGCCTTCAGAGAGCATCTCTCTCTAATGACATGCCCCTCTTTTTCCTCCTTGACTCTTCCCACCTCCAGCTTCCTGTGGCCTTCCTTGGTTTCTGGCTCTTCGGGGGAGAGAGGGAGGGAAGGGCACGTGGCAGCCAGGTGGTGGGAGTGGGCAAGGGCGTGACTGGAGGTGGCCTACAGCAGGAAGGATGACAGGCTGGAGGGGGCTAATCCTTCATCACTCCTTTCATCTTCCTAGGCCCTGCAGCCTCCTCTGGCCTCCTCGGCCTCGCCACTTCAGTCCTGCCTGCTACCACAGTGGTCCAGACTGCTGGCCCAGGCTGCCCCTTACCTCAGAGACCTGTGCTCGAGCAAACTAACGCCTCCACAGCAGGCACCACTGACCCTGCCCCAGGCCCCCCTGCTGAGCCCCCTGGAGACCAGGTCTCTGGTGAGAGAAAGCCAGTTGCGGCCCCCACCAACTCCTCCACTGACGCCCTCAAGAACCTCAAAGCACTGAAGGCTACTGTCCCAGCCCTCTTAGGGGGCCAATTCCTGCCCTTCCCATTGCCCCCTGCAGGGGGGGCGACACCACCAGCTGTCTTTGGCCCCCAGTTGCAGGGGGCCTACTTCCAACAGCTCTATGGCATGAAGAAGGGGCTATTTCCCATGAACCCCGTGATACCTCAGACCCTCATCGGACTGCTCCCCAACGCCCTCCTCCAGCCACCACCCCAGCCCCCCGAGCCCACAGCCACAGCGCCTCCAAAACCTCCTGAACTGGCTGCTCCAGGGGAGGGGGAGGCCGGGGAGGCTGATGAGCTGCTGTTGGGCAGTACTGGCATCTCCACCGTGGACGTGACCCACCGCTATCTGTGCCGCCAGTGCAAGATGGCATTTGATGGGGAGGCCCCAGCCACTGCTCACCAGAGATCCTTCTGCTTCTTTGGGCGGGGCTCTGGGGGTTCTGTGCCCCCCCCACTGCGGGTGCCCATCTGCACCTACCATTGCCTGGCATGTGAGGTGCTGCTGAGTGGGCACGAAGCCCTGGCCTCCCACCTGCGCTCCTCGGCCCACAGGCGCAAGGCGGCCCCACCCCCAGGGGGCCCACCCATCACCATCACCAACGCCGCCACTGCCGCCACTGCTGCTGCTGTGGCTTTTGCCAAAGAGGAAGCAAGATTACCTCACACGGACTCCAACCCAAAAACTACTACTACCTCTACACTTCTAGCTTTATAAACGGATAAACCAAGATGGGGGGAGAGGGGAGGGCCTCAGGGCTCCCTCTCTTACCCCAGGGGGTGTTTGGTGGGAGCTCAAATCCCTCACCCCAACCCTTGGCTCCGCCCACCTCACGGGAATCTTTCCATTCCCACCCTCAGTGGGCTTCACACACCCCACCTCCAGCAGAGTCCTGCCTCCTCCCCCCGCGCCCCCAGCCCCCAGACACACACTGTGTCCTCCTCTGTGGCTCCTTGCCCCATGTCTTCACAGACGCACCCATCTTGTCATCCTGACGGTCCGCTCATCTCTGCCCTGCCCACCACACATCTATCCTTGAATCCGTCTTCCCACAATCTTATCCCCACTGGATTCACCCCCAAACATAGTCAACCCCCGCAAACACACACACACACACACACACACACACACCCACACACCTGTTAGCCCATGCTGTTCCACTGACTGAGAAAACACCAAAAAAAAAAAAAAAAAAAAAGAAGAAGAAAGGAAAAAGAAAACCCAAGACAAAGAAGGGGGAAGGAAAACAAACTTTGTTACTCCCCCTTCCCTCTCCCCACCCCCTTGTCTAGAGCGCCAAGCAGCTCACAAACTTTCCAAATACCCAGTTGGCTCCCAAGGTTGGAGCCTGGGATGGGCAGGGAGCCCACAAAACTCTAACCAAACTGGAGGTTGGCAGGGGGAGAAGTGCCCGCAGCTCACTCTCCCCACACCCCTCCCTCCTAACCCTCTCCTCGCCTGACCGGAGCCCCTGCGGCCTGGACTCTAGGGGAAGCCGCCGCCAGGAACCCCTCTGCCAACCCCCACCCTGCACCCTGGGAACTGCAGTAACTTATTCTCAAAGGCTTTAAACACAGAGATCCTCTCAGCAGCCGTGGGCCCGCCCCTTGGCCCAGCCCTGCCACGTGGGGGTCCAGCCTGCCCACCAACGGCAAATCCAAAGTTCTTTTAAAAAAACTGAAACACACACACAACCAAAAAAAAAAAAGAGAGCGAGAGCGAGAGAGAGAGAGAGCACGCGCGCACATGTGCACGGGAGAGAGATGGAGACAGAGGAATGAACTAAAGTAAAACATAAACTTGGAAAATACAGAAAAAAACTGCAAACTCTCCCATCACACAAGTGGTGTTGTTTTGTTTTGTTTTTTCCTGTTTGTGTCCCTCTGCCCCCATGTTAAGGGTTTCTTTAAGCCACTAGTCTTGGGAAGAGCAAATGGCTTTAAGTCGTTGGCATGGGTATGGTGATCCTTGAGACAGAAAGCCACGCAGCCTGGCACTGGCCGTGCCCAGCATCTGAGGCCGGGGCTGGCCATGGGGAGAAGACCTACCTTTGCCCCCTGAATCGAGTATTTATCAGGACCGCTAACAGCCCTTTGTTCCCAGCTGCTATAGAAAAGTCAGTGTTGCCAAATGTATCCCGGCGGTCCCAGGAAGAAAGGGGTGGACGGGACAGTGTGGTTTCTGAGTCTTGGGTATACTTCCCTTTCCTGCAGCTAACCGCTGTTTCCTCCCATTTGCTTCTTTCACAAACCCCTACTTCTATTTCTGTGTCCAGTGGCCCCTTCACATTCCTGGTTGCTTGAGATCCTTGCCTTTGCGGGGACCCTTGTTCCCCACCTGTGTTCTTCCCTCCTCGGCCCTTGCCCTTCCTGCCACCCGCAAGTAGCAGGTGCTCGGGGCACCATCCGCGGAGTCAGAGACTGTCGGGGAGGCCCATGGGGCTCTGGAGCTGAGGACAGCTCGGGGAGGGGGGGGGGGCGGGCAAGGCCGTGACCGAAGCACAAGGTGAATCTCTGACAGGGTGCTGTCATCAAGGGCAACCAACGAAAGGAATGAGCTAGAAGAGTGTTCCCAACCTCTGACCTCATCGTTTCTGCCAGCATCAGGTGCGAACTGGTAACCCCAAAGCCCAGCTAAAGTGGCACAAGGTAGAAAAGCAGGTGTTTTATTTCAGCAAAGAAAAGCCTGCAAAAGCTCCCAGTACTCCAGACAGTTTCTGCTACCCCCCTGCCCGGGAGACCTCCCTTCTCAAGGTATTGTTGCAAACTTTCTCCCTTCGGGCTTCTTCCACTACCGTCACCATTTAATATGCGCACACACAGTTCAGTCAGCCCTGGGATTTCCACTTCCTGGCCTGTCACTCTGCCCTATGAACATGTTAATACCGAAGCAGAGGGTTCTGTGCTGAAAAGACGGGAGGGGAGAAAGGGGCAGGGAAATCAGCCGAGTCCCTAGTGCCCACATGATCTGTGAATCTCACTTCGGATCCAATCCATTTCTCAAATGAAGAGCTCCAGCTAGCAGACCGGGGTAGGGTGGAATCCGTCATTCCAGTGATGCCGGTTACGAATGCAGGCCCTACCGTGCTCTTGCCGCCACCCTTCCTGCCTCTCAGCCTCTCTCCTGTGTCCCTCCCTTCCTGTCCTTTTCTTTTCCCGTTGAAACTGTGAATAAGACTATTTTCTTAGCAGCATGTGTCAGGGGAAAGAAGATTTTTCACTCCGTGCTTTCAGGGAATGTGACGTGTGTTAAAGTTGAAAACAAAAAAAATTACAAAAAAGGATAGGCGGGAAAGAGGAAACATTTTAAAGAAAACTGGGGCAAACGCCTGGTACAGGATGATTAGAAGTGTGGTGTCGTGCACTTTTAGGAGTTTACAACCAGGACAGGTTAGCTGTTGTCTGAACTGTGAATATTTTTACTAGGAGTTAACATAGCCAGAAATCCCTCCTCTGCCTCTTCTTGCCCTCCTGCCTACTCCGTTCCATTGGGACACCCTGGTCTAGAGACACCGCATATGTGCACAGCAGGGGACAGGAGCGGACTCTAAGCCACTGTCCTTACCAGGAGCCCTGTAACTTGAGAGACGAGAGTCTGGCTGACTGTGGAGTCAGGTATGCCATTCCATGTTCCCAGTGGCCGGAAGCATTCCTCCCCAACCGCATGCTCAGACCAGAAGTCCCCAGCAGCAGTGCTTCTGCTCCAGAGATGCTCAGTGGGCTTCTGGCAGAAGGAAGCCCAGGGTGTCAGGCCCTATGCAGGATGCTAGAGGTGAACACCAGGTCACCCCGGGTAAACCCTGTTGCTTCTCCTGGGGAGTAGTAGACCCAACCTGAACGCCTGGCACATCAACACCTATCTTGTAATACAGGTCCCACCCCAACAACCCTAAAGTCAGCTTGAATCCATGGCTCCTCATATGGGTCTTCCACAGCCTGGGGCAAAGGCCTAGGGTTTCTGACATACATGGGCCCTAAGGTTTCCAAATTCTGGTCCAGCCTACTTACTGCTAGGTTCAGTGCAGGAGACGAGGTGGAAGCGAGCTTGGCTGTTTTTGCTCTAAACCAGACTCAGTGTGGAGCTGGCTTCAGGTACCCCATTCTCAACTAGGAACAAAACTCAAAGTCTTCCGGAAGAATATGAGAAAATCTAAAGCCGCAGCAGCCAAGTGGGGCAGAGTCTGCAGTGACCACAAAAAGAAGCACTTCCTCCCTCAGCCCTCCAGCCCCTGGAGTGTACTTAAGCAGCACGCACAAGCACCGAGAAAGCCAAGTACTCCAGACCCAGTAGCGTCCATCTGCCTCATTCCATCTGTTTGTTCCTTAGCCACATAGAGGGCTTATAGATCAGATCACCACTCCCCAAACCTCCACCAGCCTCGTTGTTCGAAGGCACATTTTCTCACCCAATCATTCATCCCTGTATAGAAACTCACGCCTGAAACACAGAGCTCTGTGTATATAACCGCACCACTGAAACAAGCACGCACGCCGTCAGAAGCCAGCAGAACCACGCCGAGAGAGCTACGCGGATAGACACATGCCAGCAAGGATGGGCCCCAGGGGCACCGAGGCGCACGGACATGCCCCCAGCCCTATCGCCTACACCTCCCACAAGTACAACCAGCCTCTAGGACATACTCATTGTCTTCACATCCCACAGTAGGTGCGTAACCAGAGTCAGGAAGGGAACCAACTGTTGAAATCCATGGGGAAAGTACCTTCCATTCCTCTGCACTGTGCCACTGGGGAGAGGAGAGGTAGGAGAGAAACCAGGGGGCAACTTTAGGGAAAGCTCCTGCAGACAGGACTAAGCTGGGCTGGGACCCGGTGCTACAGGAAGGGTAGCACTGAGGAGCGTTTCTCTCTAGGCTGCAATGCGAAGCTCAAACCACCAGTTGCGAGCAACTAGTGAGAAACTTGGAAGCCCTGAGGATATCCTTGAGGACGAAGGAAGAGATGCTCCAATGCCGAGGAGGCCCTTGCTACAAGAAGGGCTACACCCAGTCTGCGGGAGTACAGCTTGGACACACGGTGAAAAGGGCAGAGGAAAGAAAAGTCAGAAAGAGGACATTCATAAAAGATCTAGACCGTGGCTCGTCAAGCCTGGGGAGGGATGGGAAACGATCCCCAGGGAAAGCCTCCAGAGCAAGACTACACGTTATGGGAAGAATGTAAAATTGGGTGAGGTCCGTCCCTGTCATTCTGTCATACTGAGGGCCCAGACAGCCCTCCACACAAAGGATAGACAAGGGGTAAATGGCATTATTCCCTGCCAGTAGTCTGAGCCTGGTGTTTCCTGCAGCTCTCCAGCCACAGAGAGGTGTCCGGCTAGAAACTAGTGGGGAAGCAGGCTGATTATAAGTGGACCAGAAGGAAGGTGACGGGGAAAGGTGACCTGGGATTGAGTTTTTTTTTTTTTTTAAGTACTCTCTACAACCAACGTGGGGCTCAAACTCATGACCCCAAGTTCAAAAGTCAGACGCTTCACCAACTGAGCCAGCCAGGCGCCCCCCTGGGGTTGACTCTTAATCCTACCCAGCCACCAGGCACACCAAGTACACAAACAATGGCTAAAATGAAAGAGGTAGTCGGTGGGAGCTTAGCATGCCCCATATCCACAGTCCTTTCCCGATAGCCAACCTCATACCATGTCTTTCCAGCTGGACTTGAATGACCCCCACTGTGCTCATTCCCAGCAAGCGCCTGGACAGCAGCGTCCTTGCATCTGGCCAGGTTTCCGCAGGAGGAGAGGCCCTGTACTCTGTCCACCTCTCCTTCCACCACCCAGGACCCAGACCCGTCTCCGAGAGGAAGTGTAATTAGCGTAACTCAGGCCGTACCGCGCCATAGACTCCACGCAAATCTTCCTGGACCACAGAGAGCCGTCACCCAGCCATGTCCTACCCCGTGGTTCTCAGCGGTGGTTTCAGGAACACAGGGCAGCCAACCATCAGAATGTGGAAGGGTTCCCTAAGGGATTCTTCTGTGATAACTACTGCCAGCGAGCGGGTTCTGACAAGCTGGATCTGACTGATGTGACCTCACAGTCTGTCCCATTCCTCCCGCTGCTCCTGCCCAAAACATACCTACCACATCCCACAACGCACATACCAGGGGCATGACAGCGGAAAGACATGCCTGTGGCTGGGGAGGAAGAAGAAAGGTGCAAAAGGCCTGGAGGCATCCAGACTGGGTTAACTGTCCTACAGGTGGCTGCCGCGTCTTAGAACAGTCTCCCAGAGTCTGTCTACCTGCGGCTTGCTCGCCCGGGTGCTGCCTTACAATGCCCATTTCTGAACCACACTTGAGTCGCTGAATCAGAAACTCCTGCGGGGATCCCACGCTCTCCAGAGTTCAAGAACCCGATTCGGGCTGCTGAGCCCGTACGCATCTGTGGCCTGCCCTTAACTCTCCAGCACCCGGGGCCCAACCCTGCTCCACCAGGGTGCCACCAGGGGCCTCGTATCACCTCGGGTTTGTCCTCTTCATTACCCTGCCGTCGCCCCCACCTCCACCACCTGGGAAGTCTGTGTCTTCCGCTTACATTGGCTGTTCTCGCACAGGAGAAAAGAAACACTGTCCACTCACCCATTTGGCTGAGTGTCTCCCTGCTTTTTCCTCTGCTGTGGAAACCATGTCCCTTCTTCTGAAGCTGGCATCCACTTGCAGAAATGCTGAAACGAGAACTCCCCCAACCCTAAGCAGCTCAGTCCAGCATGGCAATGGCTTGACTTCCATCAGAGCCACCCAGCCTCCCTCAACATCACCCAGAGCCGAATCTTCTACCCGAGTATCTTCCTAGTTACTAATCCACGGCTCCAGGCTACCCAGAAAGCAAGGAAAGCCCCACCTCCTAGATGTTCTTCCAGACGGAGGCCCAAGGTCCAGTTCTGTGGCACTGCCAAGGGCACTGCCTGTGGAGATGTAGGGGTGGTCTGTGTCACCACAGATGCTGGGGCCTCCCCTCCTAAGAGCCTTCCTTTCTACAAGGGCTCATTGCTGATCTGTGGTTTCCCTTCCAGGGGTGGATTTCAAAGACATGGACATTTGTCCAAATTCTACCTAACTGGGGTGCCATTGAGAGATTCCTAAACACTAAATCTCCCCGAACACTCTTTCTGGAAGGCCAAGTCCCAGGTGCCTTTGTCTTCCTTATACCTGCCTACCTCTCCAGGCCTAGAGCACCTCTTCATTTTTCTAGGACTGTTATTGAATATGGGCCTTTTCACAAGGGAGAAAGAACCGATTCATCTCAACCACAGCTCAGCCGATCACAAGGCAGGTGAAATACACCAGGCACAAACCAACCACTACCCAGCAGCAAGGCCTGAGGGTCCCTCCTTCCTACTTTTCTTCCAATCTCTTCTGGCACCAGCTTTCCGACAACAGGGCTGGCTGGCCTCTCCACAGCTCTCATTCACCCTGCTGGTATTTCTTCCTGTCCTCACTGCCCAGAGAGGTGTACAGGCCACTGGCCGGGAGCCTTGGACTTGGCTTCTTGCCTGTGCCCTTGTCCCTCTGTGCTCCAGCTTCCCTTGAAATAGCTGCTCAAACACTGAGTGTGGTAGCAGCTAACTCCCTTTCCTGGGGGCAGTGAGGTAGGAGGGAGGTGGGTGTCTAGTTGGGGTTGGCTGGGGTACCGAAGCAGCGAGCTCTTGAGGGTCTCGTCTCGCGCCGCCCCCCAGCACAGAGCTCCGCCTGATGCCCGGCCTGCCTATGTGCACCGCCCTCTCTGTCTGCCGCCAAGTGGCGGTCGTGAGCATGTTTGGCGGCGTTGGGTTTGCCGCAGTGCCAGGATCTGAGACACTGTTCACGTGCCAGTGCAGCACTGGCAAGCGTGGCGGCATCTAGTTGGTTGGGTGCCAAGCAGTAGGACCCAGATGGTGATAGAGAGATGAAAGAGGGGTGGAGGGGAGGGAGGGAAGGACAGGAAGGCGCCAGGGAGAAAATCAGATACCTCACTTGTTAGAGTGGAAAGTCCAAACGGGATCCACAGAAAGGTGCCCACCCATTCTAGATCCCAGCTCAGCAAGCAAGCCCCCCCCCCCCGCGCCCTCCCCCCCCCACGCTCGCACAGTGGCAGACACAGACCAGGCAAGAGGATTTGGCCATCTTCAGCAGGAAACTGGCCGGGGGCCAGACAGGACTGCCAGCGCTCTCCATCCTTCTTCCTTGGGGTCTTGGCAATGGCGCACTTCCTCCTTTGTGTCCTCACGCCTCTCTCCGTCTGTTGCTCCACTCCCCATGCCTAAGAGGGAACTGCAAGGAGGTCCTGGCAGAAAAAAGTCTGTTCTCCCAAACAACTCACACACACACACATACACACACATGCACACACACACGGAACATCTCACCTCCCTTCTCACTCCTGGCACGGCAACGCTCTCAAGCAGATTGGTAAGACGCACTGCCACCTTCCTCCATTCCACACAATGCCAGAGCCCGTGCCAGGCTCCTCAGGCAGTGCCAGCACCCAATGCCTCACGCCCATGTCCCCTTGCTTTCCACAAAGGGCCAGGCTGCCAGCCCCGAGGAGCTCTCCCAGGGAGCAGTGGCACAATCCCTCCTCCTGGCTCTTAGATACTTTCTTGGCACTTGCCTGGCTACTCTTTCCACCACTTTACTTTCCCAGACTGGAAGAAGGCTGACTACCTCGTAGTCCAACCGTTTCTCAGAGCTGAGCTCCAGAGGGACAGCAACATCATTAACATCCCCCTGCCCCTCCTCTCTGCCTCCTGGGGTCCCTGTTCCCACCGCCCCAGATCGGGCCACCAGCCTGGCGGGTGTGATGCCAATGGCTCCCGGGTAGCGATCCTTCCTCTCAGAGCACCAGGACTCCTGCCGCCGCCCCCCTCCCCACCCCCTCCTCCCATCTCCGCGGGCACAAGGGTGGCAGCTGCAGTGCCAATGCCTGTAAGCAGGCATCACGGAGCATGCCATGCACCCCGTCCTGCCCTCCCGGGCCCCAAACCTCTCCCCTCCTTCCACCCCATCCCTCTGTCCTTCTGGTTGGACACTAGATGGGCAACCGCAGTGCCACCCCCCCCCCGTGCCCAGGAGGCTCACATCCAGCACGCGCTTATGCGTACATGTACACGCGCACACACACACAGACACACACACGGCCCCGTGAGTGCCAGGCAGCGGTGGCAGACACACAGCAATGCACAGTGACGGGTATACCCGAGGAGGCAGCCAGATTCGGCACCTGATCCAGCACCCGTTTGGGATTGGGTGGGTAGGCGGGCGGGCAGGCGGGCGGAGGGGTGATGGAGGCAGACGATGGCCCTAGGTTGGCAGCCGATAGAGCTGGGAGAATGGAGGGAACAGATGCTCTTTGCCCAGCCTCCCTCCCTCTCTCTCAGAGATCAGTGCCAAGCTGGGGGGATGGGGAGAGGGGAGGATGGGGGAAGGGTGGCATTTGGAAAGCTGGCAGGCGCGGGGAGCTGGGTCCGCCCAGGCTGGGCAGTGCCGGCACTGGCTGCCGCCTCTCCACTCTGCCATCTGTCTCGCTTCTCTCCCCACCCCCTTTCTCTCTCTCTCTCCTTCATCCACAGCAAACCGAAAAGAAAACAGGGTCCTCATTCCGCCCACCCCCAACCTCTGCCAGACCCCCTCGCCTCCTCCCCACAACTCACCACACCATACCACCACCAAGCCATCTGTGCTCTCTCCTCCTGGCTCGGTCACCTTCTTTCACTCGCCTTCGCCCTCATACCAAAACGGGTGCAATGTTTTAAAAATATATATACACATATATTTTAAAAAGCAACTTAAAAAAAAAGCCCACAATTTTCTTTGGGAATGTCCTGTCCTTCTGAGTCTGGGTCCTCGGTGCCAATATTTATGGCAAGCAGAGGGAGGGGACCCTGTCCTCAGCTGGTGCCCATGAATCCCATGCCAGGGAGGAGGGGTGGCTGGGGTGGGGTGGGGGTGGGGTGGGGTATCGGGAGAGCTCTCTTCTCTCTGCGCCTGTGGTGGTTTCTTTTTTTTTCTCCTCTTCCACTTCCGGAGCAGATTCAAATAGATCTAGAGCCTTCCCCACCCCCAGTTCCCAGGGCCCCTGTGCCCTTCTCTCCCTGCTTTTGATTTTACTCCTCGATCACCCTTTCCTTTTTTTTGGTGTGTGTGCGTGTGTGTGTGCGTGCGCGTGTGCGTGCGCGTGAGTGTCTGCGTCCATGGCGGTGGGCACTGTGCCAGCCACCACATAGCCATCTGCGATGCCTTCCGCAGCCTCCGCTCTTTCTCCTTGCCACCTCCAGCCCCCGGCTCCCCTGCATCCCAGCTCACCACCCCCCCATCATTAATTAGCTACTGAATTAATTAAATCGTGAATGCTAATTAACATTCCTACAGGGCAGGCTGCCAGGCTGGGAGGGCAGCGGGGGTGTGAAGAGGGGATTGGGAGATTGGGATGGGGGAAGAGGAAGGAGAGCCTGTCTGCTTAGGAGAGCAGGGGGAGATGGAAAGAACCCAAAAGAAGGACGAAGGAGAAAGAGGGCAGAGTGATGAGACATGCGTGTGGAAAATGGGGTGTAAAAACAGTGTTCAAGGGAGTGCGACCCAGCCGTTCCTGCCCAAATAAGACAGCCAATTCCTCTTCCTCAAGCTTACCTTCCATCCCACGAAGTGTATACTACTTAGGTGGTGCGGGACTCCAGCAGCTTTCTTCCCAACTCTTACAGAAAATCAACCTCAAACCAGAGAGTCAACAGCTACCACCTGTCAGTCTGGCCACAATGATCCTTAGACCAGGTCACTGAGAGGAAGCTCTGGGCTCAGAGAAGCCCATGTTGACTTATCTTTCTCTACCTCTCTGTCAAGGTGAAGGGGACAATCTGTGAGCATCTGTCGCAGGGAGGCATGGGGGACAGATATGGGGAACGCTGAGGGGTGTCAATTCAATGGGAATTCAGTAGCAATTAGCAAAAATCATTGGCACTGCCCGCAAGGCTGTGCTAGGGACACTGTGACAGAAGACTGCCTGCCTTTGCGATTCCAGAGTAGGGCGAGTGAAGACACTCCTACCCAACTCGAAGGTCAAGAATTTGCGGAAAAACTGAGTAAGAGCCACCTAACTTGCAGTTGTTACTGTTTTTAGAGAAAGAGAAACGCTAGTACAGGGAAACATCTTTCTGTGGGTGCTCTATGAGACACTAATCTGATGGGCTGCTCCTGAGAAAAATGGATCCCATGATCACAGTTGTTTGGGAAACTCTGTTTATTCCCCCTCTAAGAGATTCAAAATGCATACTGGTGTGTTAAGGCTCTGGAAGGCCTGTGAAAAAAGAAAATGTTGAATGTGTTTAACCCGCAGATACTCAAATTCTCTGGGCCACGGAACCCTCATTTTTCTATTTTCTAATTTAAATAATTTTATTCACCCAGAAGCAGTGTTCCACTTTGGGGAAAGCGCTCGTAAGTGATCAGGTGGGGTTGTGGCCTGAGGGCTGGCAGACAGACTAGCCGGCCCCAGGTCAGCTGCCTCGGAACAGTCCACAAACAAAGGAACAGCACCCAGGCTCAGGTCTTCTGAATGAATACACCAGCCACAACAATCTTCAGAACCACACACCTCTACTTTCAGAGCTGGACAGAGACCTTAGCAGCCACTCCTTGATATTACAGTAGAAGCAACCGAGACTCAGAAAGATGAAGTGATGTACCCAAGGTCACAGAGCCACTAGACGATAGCACGGACATCAGCACTGGGATTTCCTGACCGCTAGAACAGGCAAGGACTTACAAGTCTGGGACCAGGCCGACATGGGATTTATCAGTTACCTATGCTCTTAAAAAACTTCACCAGACCCCTTGCCTCTGCGGACTGAGGCCCGGGCCTGGTCTTTTCCACTGCTGCCCTTTGTCCTCACCCCCACCTTTGGAACCCTGCAGCCTTTCCCTGCCTCTGGAGAGTCTATTCTGCCTTCCTGTGGAAGTGGGGATGGGGGCAGGAGTTTGTTTTACTAAAGCTAAGTGTTTCTGATACCCTGGATTCAGAACCCGTCTTCTAGGGAACCCCATCCCTGCCCCCCACTATATACTATTGGTTTCAAGCCAAAGCTTCTACTCTCTCATGACCTCAATCTCCTTGTGGTCCAGAAACCCCAAATGACTCCTGGGACATCTCCTGCTGTATTCCTAGCAACCTTCCCTTTGCCTGTCCTCACTTTGGCATGTGGAGTCCCTGAGGTCCCTTAACCTCGCCATCAGAGTCCTCGAGAGGACTCACTGGTGAGGAGGCCCTGGAGCCAGCTTCAGAGACACGCCAGGGCCCACAGCCTTTCTGAGCTTCTGAACGTTCATCCTCCCGCCACTGTGTGAGCCCCTCTTTTCTCGCAAGGCCCTTTGGGGAACTAGGAACAATAGAGAAAGGTGGGAGTGTAGCTTATTTCAAAATTGAAGAACATTACCAAGTTGTTTTTGCTTTCTGGGTCCTATTGTGTGAGCCAGCCCCACTTTACACCCACACTCCCCATGTGTACCCCCCTGACAACTTTACCAGAATGACGACTCTCTTCACTAGATAACTCATCACCCCATTTTAAAGGGAGAATAGCTTTGAAATACAAGTTTGACTTGCCAAAGAGATTTACGTCCAAATATCCAGGAATGATGAGGTCTTCCTTGGGATCTCTAAAAGCCTATGAATGCGCCAGCTGACCCCATCTCCTCCTTCCTTCCAGTGTTTCTGATGGGACAGCCCTCTGGCACGGGCTGACAGAGCCACGTCAGAGTGTGACCCACTGTCCCCCTGCTAACTACACGTCTAGCTGAGGAACCACCCAATAAAGGGAGGACAAAGAGGAGTCAACTACCCGACTAGAGAGCCAGAGGTAAACCTAGATGTTCAGGACACATTTTTTAAAGAAAGTATTTCAGGGCTGCTTTTATTAGTGGGCGGCATCTTTGCTAAATTACCCCACTCTCAGTGGTCAGTGACACAGGCCAAAGTCCAGCTCTCCAGGGTCAGGGATTTCAACCCGGGTCGCTTTCCCTTCCCGAGCCCGGTTTACCTCTCTAACACCCGGGCACTGAGCCACTGTCAGAAGCAGAGGCCCTCCAGAGCTGCGATATAAATGATGATTATTCTATTATCAAATAACATGGCCAAGCCTGGCCGGCTCCCTACAACGGTGGCGGCAGAGGCGAGCTACACAATTCAATATTGATAAACTGTACATTGTCTTCCAGAACCATCACTCTGCTTGACAGCCACTCTCTAAGCCTCCCACCATTAGCAGCAAAGAGGGAGATACTGGCTAGTGACGGCCCGGGGGGGGGCAGGGAAACGAGGCAGAGGGAAAAGCAGAGGGACCCAGAAACCTCAGGGAAGATAAAGTCCTCAGAGCCCACTTCTACAGCCGCCAACACGAACCAGCCAACTCTGGCCCTTCAGGCTCTGTCCTGTGACCTGTCCTTCTGGAAGGTTAATCTTCAACAAAACTGCCCAGAAAAATCTAACACTGGGGAACAGGAAGGGGCCTATAGTCTAGTCCCATCTCCGCCACGCCTTCGATGGCGCTTCACGTCCCCGTATTCACATGAAAGAGAAGGGAAGGTGCCTACACGTCTGTCCAGCGCTAACCTTCTCTAATACGACAGCTCAGCGTGTCTTCTAAAGTTACTGCCGTATTTCTTTTAGGTCCTGAGCACCCTCACAGAAACAGGGTCATGGGAGTAAGTTTTTTAGGAAAATGGTTTAAGATGTTGAGCCCCAGACCTAAGGTTACACCAGATCTGCTCTACACCCCCAGGGCCTTTGCACTGTCTGTTCTCTGTGCCGGTGTGCATCTCCCCAGACAGATGCAGAGCCAGCTCCCTGCCCTCTTCCTGCCCTTTGCCCAGGAGGCCTACCTGATCGCCCGACTTAGTGCTGACGCCTGCCCCCACCCAGCCCTGTACCCCGCTCTAATCTTTTCTTCCATAGCATCTATTACCTCCTAACATGTAATTGACTTATTTACATAATGTTCATTGTTTATTTTCTGTTTCTTACCTGGGGTGTGTAAACTCCACCGCAGCAGGGATATCTGCTTTATTCATGAATGTATCCCAAACACCAATAACAATGTCCGACACATAGAAGGTAGGTGCTCAATGAATATTTGCTGAACAAATGAAGCTAAGGTTAGAATGGTTCATGTTTTGGCCAGACCCACCTGACTACTTCCGCATTTGGGGCTAGGGGCAGGGAGAGATGGGCTGCCATTTCAGTGCTCCCCACCTTCTGGCAGGATGGCTGGTGGATGCCCCCCATCCTCCTCCATCCCCATCACAGCCTGAAGAACATGCCACTCGGGAAAACCCGGATATTTAAGTGGGATGTTCACTGTGGAACCCAAGCACCTGCCCGACTTGCACTCGATCAGGTCACTTAGCCCTCCTCCTCCAGACTTCAGTGTCCCACTCCAGGCCATCCCAGACGTAAAAGCCCAACCTCTAACACCATGATTCTTCAACTTGAGTAAGCATAAGACTCACCCAATAAGCTTCTTTTTTTTTTTTTTTTTTTAAAGATCTTATTTATTTATTCGACAGAGATAGAGACAGCCAGCGAGAGAGGGAACACAAGCAGGGGGAGTGGGAGAGGAAGAAGCAGGCTCATAGCAGAGGAGCCTGATGTGGGGCTCGATCCCAGATCGATGGGATCACGCCCTGAGCTGAAGGCAGACGCTTAACCGCTGTGCCACCCAGGCGCCCCACCCAATAAGCTTCTAACACTTACTAGCAGACTACCTTCCAGAGACGGATTCAATTAAATGGGGAAGGACCCAAAAACATGCATTTTTAAAGACTCTCCCCAACCCCAAAGTGACTGTAATGACAGGTGTTGTTTGGGCCACGCCGGGAGACCTCTGGTGCGGACAAAGAGCTGGTGGGCTTATTATGTGAGCCTATGGCTCTCTCTTCTCTGATTCTCCCTAACTTCCGTACGTGGCTCTGCCCAGGATTAGGCCCAAAAGAAATGGATCTGTGCAATGGGCTTGCCATTTTCTTTCCATCGGAGCTACAAAAATTAAAACAGCCCTTGGAGAAATCTGGGAAAAAACCGAGGAAGTAGAGGAGAGAGGCAGTGTGGAGCGCGGGTGAAGCATGTCTCGGGGGAAGGTGTGTCCCAGCGTGTCCTAACTTCGCACCTTCTATTTTTGACAGCCTCTTTGGCCATTAGGTGCTAAGTTTAAATATCTCCACTTGGAAAGTATACAGATGAAAATGAACATGTCTAGACTGATGGAAGTCTGTCCATTTTATACGGGGAAATCTAGCATAAGCCAGGGGAGTGGCCTAGGCCTCCGCTCAGCTGGGGTGCTTCCAAGTGCCAGACCCAACACAGACTACTGGCCAGACAGGTTCTACTGGACAGAACTGAAGGGGACTCAACCTTCCAATCACCAAGGGCACTACTCCTTGGAGCAACTCTGCCTGTCTGGGAAGGGCGACTGTTAAGCAGATGTTCCCAAAAGGGTGACACAGTCACCATCAATCAAATCTCAGCACAGAGGTTCCTGGATCCTCTAAGATAGACGCTTGGAACAATAGAAACAAGCCAGCAGCAAGAAGGGATATCATGGCTGCCTCAGGGTTCTAGGAGCAAGATGAGGGCTCTGGGAGCCTCGGTGTAAAGGCATCTAGGTGGAGGAAGCAAAAAGGGATGGCGAACACACCCGTTAGGTCTTTTTTTGCCTCTGTTCTTTCTCTTTCTTCTTTGGCTCTTCCACTTTTTTGGAAACTTGCTAGAGACAAGCATTATTCCTGCCCATTCCAGAGACAGGGAAGACTGAGTTACTCAAACATAATTTAATCACAGGACTAGGGACCGAAAAGGAGCCCTGGGTCCCCTGCACCTCCACTAGGTTAAGCTCATAATTGCCTGTCATCTAGAGGTCTCTCGAGGCCAACCAGATTTCCTTCAATGGTAACAATAATAGAAACCAACATTTGCTAGCACTTCCTCTACGTCAGGCACTATATATTAACCCATCTAGTTAAACAACTCTGAGGTAGGGACTATCATTACACTCACTCTACAGACGGAGAAACTGAGGCAAGGAGAGGTTAGCTATTGAGAGGAGTACATGGAGTTCCAATCAGGCAGCCTGGGCTCCACAGCCCATTCTAACTGCTTGGCTCACCCACTGATCCTGGGCCTGGAGACAGGATGGGAGTTGCCCTAAGTGCAAGATTCAAGACTAGGTCTGAGTCTCCTGAATCCCAGGGCAGTGCTGGGAAGCGGGTTCTTCACCACAAAATCAAGGGCAGAAAAGTCAGTGGCATTTATACCCACCCTCAGAGGAACTGTTAGGCTCTTTAGCTAAGTTGATTCCCTAGCATCCTATTCTAGAAGCTTTGAGCCTGGGATACTTTAAGTCCAACAGGTCTCACGTTTATACATTTCACTATCATTCAGTCAGTGAACACAAGGAACTATGAGCAGATTGCTGTGGCACAGTCTGAAGTATAAGGCAAAGATATGCAGCAGGCGGAGCAGAAAGGGCCTTCACATACCCCTATACCCCCTCTGCGTATGGAAACGTGACCCTGAAGGCTATCAAGAGAAATGCAAGGATTTGAGTAGGGGAATGATGGTAAAGTTTGTGCTTCAGGGAGATGACTTTGGTAGCTATTGGAGGCTATATTCGAATGGGGAGGAAATCGGAGGCAGGATAACAGGAGGCTGTGGCTGCTTGAGGTCAGAGATGACTAGAAACTGAACAGATACAGTGGTAATGGGAAAGGGAAGTTAAGATCAGCTTTCCTTAACTGGTGGTATATAGGGAGGAGTGGAGAAAAAGACGCCGAAACACGCTCAGCTCCCATGCTTGGTGCTCAGGAAGAGAATGGAATCACATACTAGGAGAGTGAATAAAAGTAGATTTGGTGGGGAAATAATGGAGTTGGCTTTAGAAATTAAGCTAAAAGTCTCAAGTTAGAAGTCAAGCTAAAGTTTGTTTAAATCACCCAGGTGGACGTACTCATCAAGCAGATTTTAAGTTTTTTTAAAGATTTTACTTATTCATTTGAGAGAGAAAGAGCACAAGCAGGGGGAGGGGCAGAGGGAGAGGGAGAAGCAGGCTCCCTGCTCAGCAGGGAGTCAGACATGGGGCTTGATCCCAGGACCCTGCGATCATGACCTGAGCCGAAGGCAGATGCTTAACCAACTGAGGCACCCAGGCGCCCCTCTGTTAAAGATTTATTTTTAAGTAATCTCCACACTCAACGTGGGGCTCGATCTCACAACCCTGAGATTAAGGGTTGTGCGCTCTACTGAGTCAGCCGGGTGCTCCCAGCACGCAGATTTTGGATAGAGGAGTTGGAAGCTCAAGGAAGAAATCTGAGCTGAAGATAGAGATGTAGGAATTATTAGGAAACTGGTGGAGTTGAATCCTGGGGAATGAATGCTATATCACCCAGGGAGAAAATGCTGAGTGAGAAGTAAAGAAGAGGCAGACTCTTAAAATAACATGTAAGGGGTGGAGGCGGTGCCTGTACCAAAGGGACCAAAAAGGAACAGAGTGATACAAAGACAAATGGGAGAGTGTGTCACAGAAGCCAAGGGAGAAGAGTTTCAAGAAGAAGAGGTCAACAGGTCAAATGCTGAGGTCCACAATGTTTGGACAAAGATCTTGAGACCACCCTAATCTATCCCAAGCAGGCCGCTGACAGAAAACACTGCTTAGCGCTGCTATGTTTCGTGAGCCCCCTTTAATAACAAAAACAATTTACTTATCACCTTAAACTTCAGTAGAGAATCGCCAGGATAAGCAGCAGTGCCCCCGTGGAGCAGCCAAGGCAGGGTCACCTGGAACCTCTTGAGGGCCAAGCTCCACGTCTCAGGCAGGAGCTCATGCAGTAGACCCAGAACCCTGCAAATGATGCTGACCCTCTGAGACAAACCCCCTGAGCCTCAGTCCCCTAACCCACAAAATGGTTGTAAAATGGTCCCGGCGCTTGTGAAGACTAAATGAGCTCATTTTCCTGATGAGAACATCTTACACTGTAGCTGGCTCTTAGGAGTCACCTCACAAATGCTGCCAGTCATTTCCTGCCTTCCTTTATAGGCTTTAAAGACTTTTAAAGCTGCAATCTTACACGATTCTTACAACCTAGAGAGAAACGGGGGAAAACCAGCTTTAGAGATGTATAGTGCCTGACCAAAGGTCACCCAGAAAATTAGCTGCAAAGCCGAGACTGGGACCTAGGGCTGCTAAGGCTTAGTCCAGGGTTTTGTCATCTACAGCATACAAATGCCTAGAATCCTTTTCTAAGTAAATAATCCCTCTTTCATTAATCATTACATCTTGCATAAACCCGAAGCTTTAATACAGTAGCCTTATTCGTAACTGGACACGCCTATAGGAGAATTCACTCTAGGGAAGCTGAGCCCTCAGAATCCTCTTGGCCTCTGCCGGTATGACAGAACCCAGAGCCAAGCACAAAAGCAAAGGAACCCAAGAGCCCTATTGCTCAGATCTCTTTTTGCAAACATTACCTACTACTAGCTTTACCCTTGACCTAGACGCTGAACCCAGCTAAGCAGACCTCCAAGATCCTTTTACTTGGCAGAATCCCTTCTCAGCCAGAAGACGGGGCCCAAGGCTCCAATGTCCAGGGCCCACTTTAATCACCATCCTTCATTTCTTTGCTTCTGAAATGCCAACCTAAAATGTACCGTAAGGCAATGTCCAACATATAAGCCGTCTCCGAGGATATACGATATATTAAAGTGTTGACGCTACAGAGAAAAATAAAGCAGGAAAGGGAGATGGGGTATGTACAGAGGGAGGGGCAAGGGGCAAATTTAAACACAGAGAAGGTGACAACTGAGAGCAAAGACCTCTTTCTCTGAAACAAAAATACCGTCAGCTCAAAACATAATCTGCAAGTCATTTAGCCTTTCTAGACCCCGTTACAGAGCAGGGATACTTTAGAAGGTGAATGCCTCCGAGCAGGGTGCTTTGTGGATAGGAAGGAACACATCATCCTCTAACCTCTGCTTTAGAAATGTTCTGTTCCACATACAGTAGCCCCCCTTATCCACAGGGCACATGTTCCGGGACCCCCTGGGGATGGCTGAACCACAGACAGTACCGAACCGCATACATATTATGTTTTCTCCTATACACACACGCCCATGATGAAGTTGATCAATTAGGCACAGTAAGAGATGACAATTACAACTGGTAATAATACAGAACAATTGTAACTATATACTGTAACAGAAGTGTTTTGGATGTGGTCTCTCTTACCCTTCTTCTGCTTGTGATCCTGTGAGATGATAAAACAGCTACGTGATGAGATGAAGCAGTGAGGGGAACGACACAGGCGGGTGAGGCGTGCGAGGTTACTACTGACCTGACGGCACGTGAAGAGAAGGACCCTCTTGCTTCTGGACTGCAGGTGACTGCGGGTAACTGAAACCTCAGGACACGAAACTGCAGATAAGGGGGACTACCGTATTAACGTAGGGTAGATGTTACTCCCTTGACGCAGCACCGGCAGGGCCGACTCCCCCAGGTTCACCCAGCTGGCAAATGGCAGAAGTGGGAGTGGAGCCCAGGCCTTCTGATTCGTGGTCTAAGGTACTTGCCTCCACCCCGAGTGGCCTGGATTGAAGCTGTAGGCACGTTGCGTCTCAAGACAGGACGAGGGTCTCCCAATGGCATGGGCCAGACTAATGATGGCATCTGCATTTAGTTCCCCACTTCCCTCTAAGAACCTGACAGCACTACAGACACATTTAAGAGCTGAGGGAGTTCTCTGTTATTTCTTCAAATGATGCAACATCACTTCACCAAGGCCCTCAGAAGTAGTTTTCCTTTCGCTGACAAATCATAGTCAGTCAACTAATATTTAATCAAGGGCTTTGCTAAGTACCTGGTTCCAAGCAAGGAGCTAGAGTATCTATTTAAAAAAAAAAAACCTAATTATAAAAAAAAAGATGTATAGGTAACTCAGTTCCTACCATTAAGTTGTTTAATAGTAATTAGTAATCACTTATCCTTCCCCCTCTTTACGCCATGCAATCTTTGCCCTGAACCCTGACTATGGACTTTTGAGATCAGGAAAGGAGTTTATAGGCCTGATTCCCATCCCCTCCTAGCACATGGTAGGTGCTCAATAAAGTTATAGATTAATTGATCCAGCTCTCGGTAAGAAAACTAGGACTTCAACCTAGGTCTTATTATTCCCCAGAGTTTTGCCACTGCGCCATATCAGAACCGGGTGAATTCTCTCGAAGAGCATGCCTAACCCCAGGCGGGGCTGAACAATGCTCTCAAGGCTTCTGCTCCGCCAGGAAAATGCCTCTTAGACACAGGCTGTGCTGGCTCTGATATCAGTTCTGCCTCCACCATAGTCTCAGCTTTCCACGGGATTCTCAATCTATACACAACTAAAGTGCAGCCCCCCCCCCCCCCCCGCCCCCGGCCATCTCCCAACCCAGGCCTGGCCTGAGGCTCTGAAATCTCCCGGACATGTCTAGTGAATTCACTCAGCTGATCTCACACAGCACCTTACACAATGGTCTGCTCCAGAGCACACCGACTACCATAAGGACTATTTGAACATGCCCGACTCCCTTCCAAACTGAATTCCTCCGGAAGAGGGAGTTCACGGCCTATCCCAGCACCTAGCACAGTGCCCAACACAAAAAGCAGAACTCGGAGAGAGTGAGGGCATGCCTAGCAAATGCTGCCTGCTGTGGACACCACGCTGCCCAAACTGCCCACGCCTGGAGTCGTGTAGGGCCTTCTGCAGACAGATGTGCTTCTCTTACCTATGCTAAGGCATCATGTCGCCTGGGAAGGATACCATGAGAAATCAAACTCGTTAGCAGGCATTAGCTGGTTGCATTGTATTGACTGTCGGGAGGAGGAAAATATAAACTATTGAGAAAGGCGGGTGAAGGTCCAGAGCACAGGGCGCCACAGGGAAGGGGGAGCTGGCAGCCACCCTTGTCAGCACGGGCTACAGCAGCCCCTGACGGAAGCTCAGAAAGGAGAGTGGGTAGGTGTTGCCAACTCCATCCATCCAGGGCAATCTCTGCACAGAATTTAGCAGTAAGAGAGCCAAGGATTCTCAGACATTTGCATCTTTTTGCTGACGCTAGACTCTCAGCCTTGGACCGTCCAAGGCTTCTTCCCTCTGCAGATTGCAGAAACATCCCAAAGGCCGACCAGCCATTTTCTTCTCAGCAGCTCCCAGTGAGGAGGGAACAGAGGTGGCCAATAGGATACTGGCTCAAATCAGCCTCATCCACTTGGAAGTCCTGGCCAACCAGAGCCTGCAGGCACAGTAGGAAATAAGGGGGAGGGAGTGGAGGAGCTCAAAGTACATTTCTCACTGCTTCCAGCCAGAGCTGGATCCAGGATCACTGGTTTTCAGCCAGCTTGGCAGGACGTTTTGATAAGCCGGTCAATTAAGTTTCTCCAACAGAGTACTTCCTCCTGTCCCGTACCTCTGTAGGGTTCCTGCCCCTATTATCTTTCTACACACAAAGAAAGACAAGGAAGAATGGAGGGGGGGGGGGGGGGACAGGGGCATGTTTTTTTCGTTTTTTAATAAAGAATGAAAAAAGACATCATTGTAGGCTGTTAGAAAGGAAACTGGGCCAAAAGTCAAAAAATCTAAATCTGAGGCCTGGCTCTGGACTGACAAGCTCTGTGACCTTGGGCTGTCCACTTCACTTCCCTGAGCCTCAGTTCCCTCATGCAGATGAGGGTGCTGGCCCACATGATGACACGTGCACTGAAGTACCTTCCATAGACAAAGTGCCACAAGAAAGGCTTTATACTTATGTTTATCCTTCAGAAAAATCCTAGAAAGTAGTTATTCTCTGTATCTTGCAAATGGAGTAACTGGGGATCAGAGAGGTGACTTACCAAAAGCTCCGCAGCTAGGAAGTGGCTGAATTTCAAGTCAGTTTTTTTCAGATCCCCAAACCCACTAAACCATATGCCATTGTTAAATGACCTCCAACCTCCCTTTCAACCTCAGAGCCCCAAAATTTCTTGAATAATTGCTGTGAGGTTTTTTTTTTTCATTTATCAGTTAGTAACATCAAGATCTGGAAGCTAAATTGCCCAAGTGGCACTTTCTATAGCCACAGAAGCAAATACTCCAAATTATTCAAGGACCCTAGATCCGCAGGGCTGGGAGAGACCCCTTACCCCTCCGCAAATTTGCTCTTCCATGACTCACACAGGAGAAGAGTCAAGGAAGGCCTTAAGGCATAGAAGAAGGCTTTCTAAATTCACCCATCTCCTTCATTTTACCTCTATTAACTATTAAGGCAACTGAACCTGTTAATGTGGCAAACATGTTTATTTCTTCTCATTTAGTTTTAGTACCGTTTGTTTTTCTTTGTTGTCTATCCCTGTGTTTGAGATCCGAAAGCCAGTAAGGCTTGAGGCTGCCTGTGCCCCTTATCATTCGAGCAGACCCTTTCACTCCGGGTGCTAGTCAATGCCGCCCTATCATCAAGAGGCCTCGGGATGAACTGATGGTGATCCCCACCCGTTAGTGCTTCCACTCAAGGTAGCTGGACTCGCACATTCCAAAAAGATTACAATAGAAGAAATCATAGCTACTAAACAAAGGAAGTGTTAAAACGGTGAATAAACAATGTGTTAAAACGAAGTGTTAAGTAATGCTTTGACTTGCCTCTCCCTGTGCCTATACGTAATTGAGAGAAGCATTCTGGCTGTAAGCAAGGCTATGCCTAAACCACTCCAGGCATTATTAACAACTGCGAAAGGGGATGCCGACAGGCATGAGGACATTCCAGAAGAGACACAAGGTTTAGACAATTAGATTCTTTAAAAAAAAAAGTCTATGTATCTCAGAGAACAGGCCCAGTACAGAGGTCAGAAATAATAGGCGAAAAGTTACCCTAGAGTTTAATCAAAAGAGATCTGTCAATATTTGGCTTGGTCTGCAAGAGACCATCCAGAAGAAGCAATTAACATAAAGCAAATTCAGGGGAAGAGCTGCAGTGTGTCCGGTACTGGCAAGGGAAATGCCACTTTCGTACACTGCTGGTGGAAGTAGAAACTCAGTTAGCCTTTCTGGAGGGCAACTTCAGTGTCCATTAACATTTAAAACTTCTTTTTTTTTTTTTTTTTTTTTTAAAGATTTTATTTATTTATTTGACAGAGATGGAGACAGCCAGCGAGAGAGGGAACACAAGCAGGGGAAGTGGGAGAGGAAGAAGCAGGCTCACAGCAGAGGAGCCTGATGTGGGGCTCGATCCCACAACGGCGGGATCACGCCCTGAGCCGAAGGCAGACGCTTAACCGCTGTGCCACCCAGGCGCCCCAACATTTAAAACTTCTATCCAGCAATTCTACTTCTAGGCATCTATGAGAAAAACAACTCAACATTCTTTACAATAGTAGTGTGTATAATAATTCCTATCATTAGCAAAATGGTTGCATAAACTACAGATATTAGGTAGCAATTAAAAAATTGAAAAAGATCTTTAAAGACCTAGAAAGACTTTCAAGATATAATAATTAAAAAAGCACATTACAAAACCCTATGTATAGTGTGCTCCCATTTATGTAAAAATAAAATAACTACAAAACACTCAAAAAAACCCCATGTATTTCTGTACCTACATACATGCATGGAAAAGGGCCCAGATATACACAAATTTGGTTAAGAGTGGTTATTAAGAATTGGGGGCGTGAGGTCAAGGGAGTTTCTGTTATCTGTACTATATGTGTAATGAATGACAAAAATAATAAAATAAAAAATAAAAAAAACCTAAAAATGAACATAAATACCACCTTTATATATGAAATAAAAGATACTCAAGACACGTTTTAGGAAAAAAAAAACAAGTTTACCAAATACCAGGCAGAGTATGATCTCACAGTTGGGGTGAGGGTGAAGGTGAATGGACACCAGAGGAAGACTGGTCCCTGGGTTCAAATCTTCCTTCTGCCACTTAATGGTTCCTCAATCATGGGCTCACTGCTCGATCTTTCCAAAGCCTTGCTTTAAGAATTACCTAGCTCATGGGGTGCTAAGAGATTTAAGTGAGAATGTTTAAAGTACTTTCTAAAAGCCTGGCACAGATAAGCACTCCATAAATGGTAGCCATTATTTGTATTAATAACGATAAATTCAGTATCAAGAATTGGATCCCTGAGATCATTTCAAAGAGAATCTTTATGACACTTGATTATGATTTAGTCTTAACATTAATCATTATTATTTTTTAAATTACTAATTCTGTGAGCTTCAGTCATTAAATTTTAGAGCTGGAAAGGATCCCGAGAGTTCATCTGACTTGGTGGTTGTTCCCACATCTGGCTGCACAGAATTAGCTAGAAAGCTATTAGAGGTGGGGGAAGGGGGGAAGACAGTCCAAGGCTCCTCTTCAGATCAGATTAGAATTTCTGGAGGTGGGGTTGAATGATTTCTATTTTTCACAAACCTTCTGTGGCTATACACATGCTTATACATGCATAGAACACCTCTGGGGAGGGAAATGAGGGACAAAGGCGGAAGGAAATTGCACTGTGTTCCCTTTCGTAGTGTTGGAATTTTTTACCTATTCAGAAAAATAAATCCTTTTTAAAAATTAAATAATAATAAGCTTCCCTAGGTGAATCAAATGCGGTCAACCCACAAACCAGAATGGGGGTCTTTATCCTTTGCTCCAGAAATTCCACTTGGGAAAATTGCAAGACTTACAAGATTTACATATAAAGATGTGGCTATCCATCACAGAAGGAAGAAACAGTAACAACAAACCTGGAAACATCCTAAATGTCCCACAATAAGAAATGGTTTCACAAACCATGGTACGTCCATGTTAGAATATTACACGTTCGTGAGGTGTTCTTTAATCCGATCTTTTAATAGCATGGGAGAATATGACACAACATGAAGTGGACAAAATTGGATGTAAATGGGCACGAGCGGCCTAATCATAATTCTGGAGCGGGAGGATGCTGGGAAATGTCCACGACAGTGTGAAAGGGAATACAGTACAGACAACGACAAACCTGTGCCCTGTTCTCTGCACTCCGCTGCCTCTCCTCAGGCCTGGCCCCTCTTTAGGAACTGGCCTCCAACCCCATCAAGGAGCATCAGCACTCCCCTGTCGAGTCACCCACCTTACTTGTCACATAATTCATTCTCTTACTCGCCGTCACGCTTTCCCTAACTTTAAAACATAAGCGCTCCCTTCAGAGGAAAATATTCGCCACAACTAGGAATGTCGCAGACTCTAAATCAACTGTTGAACCTCGATACATGGCTGTATGTTAATCAGTGTTTGGGAGGAGCTGCAAACACGTAAGGGTTTAGGCTAGTGCTTTGTGTGCCCCTCTCTGAAGACTTGGTTTCCCCAGGAGCCGCCATCTCTGTGACGGATCAGACACAGACGTAAGAAAGGATAAGGAATAACGTAAGAGGGCACGCAGGCAGCGCAGGCCAGTAGGTGCTAAGGGGGCACACACACATTCATACATATGTACAAGCCCAGTTACTCATTGTACCGCGCTCTGCACAGCCTGTATGCAAATATTTTTGAGTGAATTAATTACTGCAGTGTAATGGGGGGGAATGCTAAGTGAATGGTAGGTAGGGGTGTAGACAACACAGCACTTGGTCTCGGTGTGTTTCAGACTCAGAATGGTTGGGAAACATTCTTCTAGCCTGCTGCACTCTTCCAAGACTTGAGTTCTTGGTGGGGGGCTAAACAAGGGGGAGTTTAGAGCTGTACTGAATATAGTTTTCTTTACTCTTCAGAGAAGAAAAGCAATGACAAGCAAGATGTCCCTATTTTTTTCAGGTTGGGCCACAGTAGTGACTTTAATGGAACCCTTGGTGCCAGACCTACCCTTGTCAAGTCATACCCCAACCTCCCTTCTCCGCTCCCTTCTATATAACTCCAGTTGTTCTCTTATCTCTCTACCCCTTGCTCAAAGACAGAAGCCACGGTAGCCATAAGGCACTCATCTTCCTGAAGATCTCACCAGGAATCAGTGCTCTAAACCTCCCAGCAACGCAATTATCTCATTTGAAGAGAAGGCTCATCCCTAAAAAGTTGACAGGACCACAGAGAGGAAGCTCAAAGCTCACCAGAATGCAATAAGGAAAGGGAACTGAGAATGAATCCGGAATTTTCCCATCCTGGATTTTCTTGGTTCTCCAGGACAGGGTACACACTTAAGGATTGATATTTGTCTATTTAGACACCACCTTCAAAGTTCATCATTTTCCTCTGGCTTTTGGCAAACTTTAACCATTCTAGACAGATAAGAATTCATCTCCCGAAGAGTTCCTACAGCAGAGAATGCCACTGCCTTGCAAGGAGGAAGTTCTCCTTCATTTCCAACCTAAAGCACTCCTATTAAAACTGAGATTTATTTCTTTGGAAGACATTCAAGGCAGCAAATTAGCATCCTCTATACCACTATTCCTCAGGTTACTCATGCATGCTAATGTTTGAGACCCACAGCTCTACCTCTAACCTTTAGAGGCTTCAAGACACTTTCGTTTCTCCCATGTTAATTATTCTAATTATTCTCCTTTTTAATAGGTTCCATTCTCCATGATTTCACTTCTCTGTCTCTTCATACCTCTCTCGGGCTTCTTTCCACTTAGATTCTTTCCTCACCTACCCTTTTCCCCCTTCCTCCCTTCCCCCTTACCTCCTATCCCCAAAACTCCTGTCCTAGATGGACAGAAGCCTTGCTTTACCACCCCCTGCTTTTCTGACCTGGTTGCTTCCCCGTAGGAATGTTAATTAGCATGTGGGATTTAATTAATTCAGCAGCTAATTAAAAATGGGAGAGGAAGAGTGGGAGAGGAGGGCAGGAGAGACAGAGCCCGCCTTAGTGCAGAAGGCACCGGAGATGGTTCTGGGTTGGCTGGCACCATGCCACCGCCCTCCAACCCCCCCTCCCACAGCACGCACAGCGAGGGGGGAGGGGCAAGAGTGAGGGGCATAGACTGGCAGAGCCTCTAGACAGACTCGTTCAGTCCTGCCGCTGCTTTGTGCTGGGGAGAGACAGAAAGAGGGAGAAAACGAAAAAGAAAGGGGGAAAAACACGGACAGACCCACACACAGGAAGAGCAAGAGAAGAGGGCATCGGATCCAATGACTCCTCTCCTCTTCAACACTGGATGAAGCGAAGAGGAGAGACTGTTCATCCCTAAAGAGAGAGCCAGCATCTTGGGGTTCCCGGGCTTCTAAGGACCACTGAGGACAAGCTGGGAAAAGATAGCAACCAATCCTCTGGAGAAAAAGGGATAGCTTACTCTGACAACCAGGGACCCACTCTGCAGCCATTCTTCCCATACCTGCCTGTTTCCTCAGCATGCACAGGCAATGAGGAAGCTAGCTATTGAAAATGAAAGATGGGGGGGTGGTGGGAGTAGCACAGATGGACGACGGGGAGCAAGTCGACGAGAAGGAGATTTAAAGGAAGAGGAATGAAGAGTGTTACGTGAGGAGGGAAGGGAGAGGTGGGAGAAGGCGAAGGAGAAGAAATAAATAATGAAGGAAGAGGAGGAAGTCAGGGGCAGAGCCACGCTTTGTTTGCCACGATGGATAAAGAGGGATGGAGTGTCCGAGCAGAGGACTTCTACATACTGATCCCACCCAGCCTAGGCCGGGCAGAGGGGGAATGGCAGCAAGGCAGGGAGGGGCAGGAGCAGATCCTTCTGAGGGTCAACTAAGGTGCCGGAGACAGGGAATCATCCCGCAGGACCTTCCTAAATACTGGATATTTCTGCCAAACCAGGAATTTATCAAAAGCAATGGAGAAAAGCTTCCAAATGAACAGAAAAGGAGGCTAGGATGACAGGAGACTGCAGACCCGATTCCAGGAGCTCCAGCGGGGAGATGGGTGAGGAATGGGATTTTTAGCACCACCCAGCTGGCTCTCTAAGGGTATCATCTGATACTGAGGGAAAGACATCCATTAGGGGGTTGATTTGAGGATTTGAGGGATGAGAAAGAGAGGAAAGATGGGGCTTCAGAAAGCACCCTTTTGGTGGGAGGCAGCTAGGAAGCTTTGGAGCTTAAAGCCTTGGAGGGAATAAAGGAGGGCAAGAAGGAAGTCTGCCATCAGTGATGGATTACATAAGGCTTGACTGAAAGAAACAGGAGGGTGTGAAGCCAGATGAAGCTTTTCTGGTGTTAACTGCCTTAGAGCTGAATGCAATGGCAGACAGGGGTCACTGTAGCTAAGAGACAGGGTTTTCCTGGCTAGGAATTCTGATTTGATCTCTTTACCACCTAGGGCTTCCTGCAAGAGCTAGCAGTGAGTGAATCACAATTGGGAGAGAGGAAGTAGAAACTCAGGGGCTCTTTATTCTCCAGAGTTCACCCGTGGGGCTAAACCCAAGGCTGGCAGATGAGACAAAGCAGTTCTCAGAGGAAGTTGCTACAGGCTCAGTCAGAATGGAAATACATGAATGCTTTCTCAGCCTATTTTCTAGTCTAGGTTTTAATCGACAATAAAAAACTATATGGACACTTATTAATATAGCCACAATGATGGTTTAACACTAGATTTCGGATCACAGGCATGAGTAGGAGCAAGCAGGTGGTCCACAGAACCTTTTGTTATTTTAGTGCTCCTGGAACCGAAGAGTTAGTTGCAAATGAGCAGCAAGGAAAGAAGAGACCAGAGTTTCCAGCGTCCACCACTTAAGAGCCTGAGTTCTAAGATATTTTTGAAGGGGAGAAGTCTTAGGGGAAGGAGCCTATTAACAATAGGGTCAAATTAAATGTGGAACGGGAAATAGGAGCCAGGGTTTTGGAAATCCCCTACCTCGCCACCGTCAAGGCCTCTCCAATAGGCTGGACTGTGGAACACCTGAGAATTCTGGCCAGGTACCTCGGCCAGCCCACATACCCCAGCTCTCCCACTGCTGACGCTCTCCCTCAGCAGGCCAACCAAGGCCGGCTTAGCTTAGACATAAAACCTGACCTGCTGCTGGCTTCAAGGCTGTCAGTGGCTCTGGGGTTGAAATAGGAACACTGGTTTCCAAGAGGGAGTCAACAAAGCCAGACCTAGATGTCGGAAAGGATATGGGCTCTCATGCCAGCTCTGCTAATGACTTATTCATAAAGTTTTGTATAAATCACTTCGCTCTATAAGGCTTGAGTGAAACAAAACAAAAATCAACCAATTTTAGCTAGAGCACCGTAAACACTAAGGGAAGAAACAGTTAAAACTTAATTTATAACTCTTCTAGAAGGGTACTAAAGCTGAAAAGTTCCTGCCATTCAGTGAACAAATATTTATTGGGCCTTGCTTTTAAGAGAGGGACTTTAATAGGGATCACTGTCTATATTACATGAGTCCATGACCCTAACTAGAGGGTCTGAAAAATCCAGCTGAGGAAACAGAGAGTCCACTGGCCTACCTGCACACTTTAGGAAGGTGGGAGAGGCAGGCAAAAGAGAGGTTTTTCACAGGCACCTGCCAGGCTCGGAGAATAAAGCGAAGGGTGTGGTGTTCTAGCCCCCGTTTCCCGTGCTCTGCTGGGCAGGCAACTCTGCCTCTCTCCAGTCTAGGAGGCAGCCGTGACCCACACATGCTGGGGAAGTGGGAGCCAGTCGCTCCGGGACAGCAGCATATGGTACAGAAGATCTCCTCCCATGGGGAAATGAAGGAGGCCACATGTCCATCTGTAATTCTCAGGGCACACACAAGGCAGACTCAGCACCATTGTCCAGAGAGTTGCTAGGATGCTATTCATCCATAAAAATAATTCAATAAGAGGAAAATTAGGCATCCTAGAAATTGGATAACCTTACAATCGACGACACTGCTGAGTTAGCTGAAGGTTTGTACTCCTCACACAATGAGCAGTCTCCAGATAAAGTTACGAAGCAAGGTGGGGTAAGACCTAGGGTAGTGGTCTGATGCATTTGGGCTGTATTCTGGAAAGACTAAACAATATAGGCAGCTATGGCTGAGTAAGGCAACCATGTCAACTTGGTTGAGATAAAGGAGACCCGGAATGGCAGGAGAAAGCAGCAGGCTACGAGAGCAAACTGAGGTCCTACAGCCAGAACTGTGCTCAGCAGGCAGCCAGGATACCCAACAAGCAGGCGTCACAGCTGTACTGGCAAGAAGGACCTTCTCAGGACTCAAAAGATCAATTACAGGACATCTCCTGAGGGACCAGAGAACAGGTTTTAGAGCACGGTTTTCTTCCCGAGTCTTCAAACACAGGGTAACAAAAGCACGGCTATCCTCGGCCTAAACCAGAAGTTTCTGGATGAAGCCCTTATTACCTGAATTCTTGTGACTCCCTATCTCCCATTGTCCCAGCACATGGAATCAAATTCTGTGAATTCAGATAACACAGTATTCCCTTGCCAGCTGAGCTCTCATTATCCAAATCCAGAAACTGAATAGAGCTGGACAGCAAAGGATACCTTTACTTACCCATTTCCATTCACTTTCCCTCCCAGAGCCTTGTCACTCTCCTGACCTAGCCCTGGACACTGACTCCTCAGTTCCCCTCACCCTGCTCTCTTCTCACCCACTCTCATCCGTAGCCGCTTTTCATTAGGAGAGTCATCTGTAAGATGCCAACAGTAGAAGAGATAAAGAAAAAGAAAGGGAGTAAGGAAGAGTGTAGATTTTAGATAGGGGTGACCGAGAGAAACCCTGCAGACAGAGAGAAGGAGAGAGAGAGAGAAATAGAGAGCAAGAGAGCTGGAGCGGGGGGGAGGGGAAGATGGCACTGCGGAAAAAAGAGCGCCACAAAATTAATTTGAGGAAGGGAACAGTAGAAGAGACGTTGGTGGAATAACAATCAGGCAGGAGAGGGCTGGGGAAAGGGGGAGGGCGCCAGGGGGTGGGAGGAATGGTGTTGGGGAGGAGGGCCAGCACGCAGAGCAACAGCAGCGCCACCTATGGGCACGGCGAAAGGCTACAGCAAGCAACAAAAGAGGCCCCCACCTGGGCAAGGGAAGGCTGGGGTGCGGGTGGGGAGGGACAAGCGATGGCTTCTGCCCTTCAAGCCTCTCGGTAACCAACACGCAGGCTAGAAGAATAAATTCTATATGGCTCTCCTGGGAAAAGAGGGACTTAACAAGGTAAGGGAGGGAGGACACAGAACTCCTGGCTTTTTCCATTCCAAGGGGTTTTCCCCCTCAGAATTCAGGCAGTAGAAAAGGGTATGAAAGGGAAGGAATGCCAGGTACTGAAAAGAACGTGTGCGCTGCTTCTTCTTTCATTAGCCTGAGAAAGGATTTTATCTTTATTTCCAAGTGATTTCTTTTCCCCACTGGAGGTCTGAGCACAGCTCCCTCCCTGGGGCAATGTATGCCCCTCACTCAGCTGCTTCCTCCCAGCATCGCCTTGAAACTCCCAACCATCATTAGAAACCCCCAGGGAGCCACCAAGCTCAGAGAGGGAAAAGGAAGGGTCCCCCACCCCCCCAGCAGTCAAACAGACCTGGGAGGGGGGGACGGGGTGGAAAGAATGAAAGAGAGAATGCAAAAGCTCTGCAGAGGGAGGAGAGACAGAAATGTGATCAGTGGTATTTGTTGTACTTCCAGGGAGGAAGGATCCGTCACATTTTTAATAATAATAAATACATGAAGACAGATTTGCCAGCACTGCTCCAGCTCCTTGGAAGTGTGGGGGAGGGGAGCCAATGCAGCTGCAGCACAGACCACTATCCCCCCTCCCCTCCCCCATTCGATGGGCTCAGTATTGCAGCAGCCTCCCCCTCCCCCTCTAACCGCAGTCCTCCCCATCACAGCCCACCCTTTCCCTGGTCCCTTCACACAGCTCTGCCTCTCCCTCCTCCACCTCTCTCCCTCTCTACTTCCCCCCAACCCCACACTCTCTCTTTTCAATCCTGGTCCTCATTTAACACGGTCTTACTCCAGCTCTCAGAAACCCTAGTACCCACAGAGTCCTCCCCCAATCCTGAGGCCCTGCTCTTTCCTACCAGGGCCCTTCAGGCTGTTGGCAATCTCCCCCATACAACACCCCCACAGAACTAATCCAGTACATTTCAGCATTTCCTGGATTTCACCAAAAAGGGCTGTTTTTTTTCCCCCATTTTTATTTCAATGTGACCTCCTTTCTCACAACCTTAAGTATAATGGCCATCAAATGTGCTTGTGTTCAGGGGGTGTCAGGGCCTCGGGACTAGGTGACTACTGCCACCTATTGACCCAAATTTGTTCAGGACAGACCTTTAATATACTTCTTACACAGCAGCGCTCTGTTATTTCAAGAGCATCAATAGCTTAAACATGCGAAGGCACGGCTCTTGGGGCTTCTCTGAGACCCTCTCAACAATGAGATCAAAGAAATACAAAGGCAAGACTGGGCAGAGAGCCAGAGCAGTGATGCCTTTCTCCAAGCAGAGGCAGAAGGAGAGGCTGAGGACAAGAAATCTAAGAGCAAGTTTAAGTCTCCTCAAGGGTCTATAAGCAAAGAAGAATAGGAGACAGAGTTCCTCTCAAGGGTTGTTTAAAATCTTGTGCATCACAACATAAATGATGTTACCAACAGAGGAGAAAGCAGGAGTTCCCTCACATACTTCCATCAGGTTGGCCAAATCCTTGGATAAGTCTAAACATGGATTGGAGATTTACACACATAATAGATCGCAGGGAGCATGGGGATACTCCGGACTGTTGCTGGCTCTCACTCAATCTGCTACCAATCGGAACTGGAGATTGGACAGATAAACTGGGCTGTGGAAAGGGGCAGATCGACACCATGCAGCTCTAGGGATTGGTTTAGCTATGTACTTTCCACCAACCCAAGGCAAGCAAGGAGATGGGAAAGCCTGAGCTCTCCATGGTACTGAAAATGGACACAATCAGATCATCCTTTCCTTATAAACAAAATACATTTTTCTAATAAAAAAAATATATCCATGAAGAATGTTGTGAACTTCTGACGGACATTTCCCCAAGCCTTCATAAAACTGTAACAAAAATAGGCAAAACCAGGTCTTGGTCAAACCCTCTCCCCCCACTCAGATGAAAAAACTAAGGCAGAGAGAGACACTTAACTACTTGACTAGAGCAAAACCAAGACTCTCTTTAACCTCACAAAACTGGAACAGGTACTCATGTGCACTAATGACAGACATTACTTCGTGAACATTGGAAACGATCTGTTGTTAGCAGTGCACTGAAGAAATCTGACATTCATGTGGTCTGAACAATCAGAGAACTGAATCTATGAGTAGGAATAAAGGATAGAAGAAAAGCGAACAACAGCCATAAAGAAACCCTGAGATTCTAATTCTTAGTTCCCTTGCTCTACTACGGGAACAGTGGTTTTCAAACTACATTCTATGCAGTTACAAAGGCTGCATGGAGCTACTCACAAATCTTGGGGAAAGCAGGCTATGAGAACATAGGGCTCCAGGATGCTTCATCCCCACTTTCACTAAAATAACCTCACTTTTGCCTGTTTTACATATTGCAAATCCCAGTAAACCTTTGTCAACAGTACTCTCTAAATGGTATTTGATGACTCTGGGGCAAATATCTCAGAAATTATTTAACATTTTGTTGGAAACCTCTTTCAAATAGTGCCTATCATCTAGAAAACCAGGGATAACAAGATATCCTGGGATTAAGGACTGGCTTGAATATAAGATCCACAATGGTAGGGGCTTTTGTTTGTTCAGTTCACTGGTATACCACCAAGAGGGCAGAACAGAATCTGGAACTTGTGGTTTCTTTGAAAGCAAGACCTTGAACAGAAATGGGGCAGTAGGGAAGGGGGAGCTAAAGGCTATAAACTACCTACCACTATTTTTAAAAAGGAAAAAACCTGAAGACTTTCATGATCCCCATGACACCTGAGGGCCTCCACACTCTGTTCTTCAAGCACTGGCTGTCTAATTTATTAGCCATGTAATCTTGGGCAAACTGCCTAAATGTCTCAGTTTCCTCATTGGTGAAATATAGGCAGTATATAATTTGTAAGGATTATGTATAAAGCTCAGTATGTAACACAAAGTAAGATCTTAAAAAAGAAAAAGTACTCCCTTTCCCTTGGCAGTTCCCAAAACCCAAAAATCTTAATAAATTAGAAACAAATGCAACAGTTAGTCCTAAGAAGCGAATGTGGGAATATGGTGGTCCTAACTAAAGCGTTTTTGAACTGAACCTCCTGTCCAGTTAGCTCAGCCAGATAGGGAAAAGAATCTCTAAATCTGTTCTTGTGGCTCTTTGCTTAGATTCATTAGAGCAAACAGAAGTATGAGGGTCCTGGGCAGGTCAGGCTCCCTCAGATCTGCCAAAGACTAAAAGATCAAGGCCCCAGAAATAAGCCCATCCTGGAGAGAATCTTGGAGATTCAGTCTAACACATTCATTTTTCAGCTGAGGAAAATTAAAGGCCAGGGATGTTAAGTGATCGGTCCAAGAGTGGACAGAAGACAGTACTAGCTTGTCTCCTACTTTCTACCAGGCTACAGTTGACTAAAAACAGACGCCACCCAGTTGGGAAGAGCAGTGTAAATCCAAATTCATGGGACTCAGAATCAACAAAGATTTAGTGATATCATAACCTAATTATACCCCTTCTCCATGACACTGCCCAGGAATGCAGACACAAAATTAGGTTTTCAGGAAATCCCAAGCCCTTATAAAAACTCCAATGAACTCATTCGACAGATTCTTCAACTTCTGTCCCTTCCTGTTCCTCTTCCCACTTTCTGTATTATCCAAGGCCTGAAGGATCTCCCACCAACAGAGATCGTTCTGTGGACAGAATACAAGATCTCAGATATGTAACTCCTACCAGTCCCTTGACTTAGGCTGATATTTCTGTGGGATTCTCACTCTTTTGGTCTTCAAGCTAGGAATATTCTGTCTGCCTATTTTTGGCACTCCTTTGCAAGCTCTTTGTAAAAGGATTGGCCTTTACTGACTGGTAAACTGGGGGCTTAGTTGAGGGAGGGTCAAAGAGGCTACAAAACACAAGACTATACTGACTCTTTTCTAGTCTTCTCGTTCACTCTGCTATTCTCTCCAAATTAACTCTGTAACTGACCAAAGATCGGCCCTATGTTTATACTATTTTAGAAAGAAAAGAAAAACATTCTGAAGCGGAGACAAGAGTAACTTGTGGACAAGGAAAGGTTCTACATAGCTTTTCCTACAGTCAAGCACCAAAGGAGGTTTCCTGAACCACTGATGCCACCTGGTGGCCAGCAAGATACATTAACAAAACAAGACCCACATATTTATGATTTGAATTCAATTATAACAAATCATACACAAAACTGGGGCAATGTGGGTTGGAAGAGTTGATTACAGTACTCAAACCTCCCAATATTCTTTTGCTAAATAACCAATTTACAGTTTCTGACGAAAATATACCATTCAAAGGAAACCGTATAAAGCCAAACTTCTCTCACTCCCCCTCCAAAATTTCATCTATGCTTTTTCCCTTTTATCACCCTCTCACCAAAAATACCCCACACCCAGTGATTCCAGTCATACCATACATGTGCAAAAGGGGCTTCAATTCATAGTAAAATCAGTTTTATTAATAAAGGTCTTTCCATATATCCAGAGCAAACAATGAATTTCAAGGGGGAAAAAAAAAACACCTACATACAGTGAAATTAGAAGTATCCCAGGATGACAACAAATATACATATAAATATGGACACCCATAATCACCGCCGCCTCCGAAAACCTGAAAGGAAGGGAAACCAAGAATGAGGCACAGGACAGTTGGAAAAGCTGAGGGGATAGGAAAAAAAGAACACCTAGAGGGAAGGGCTCAAGAAGGGGGGGTCCCCTGGGCAGTACTCTGCATCCTCCCAGGACAAAAGACTAGAAGTAGGAACGAAACTGAATCATGATAACGCTTCCTTCAAGTGGCACTTCCACAGTTCTACTTAAGGAAGACCGCACACAAACTGTGGGATCTTAGAGACAGAATCCAGAAATCTTTTTTGTGAATGATGCTGATTTTCAGCTTGACAAAGAACAACGAAGCCCACCTCTAAAGAGATCAATGCCCAGTCAGGCAGAGATACTAGGGGCAGTGCTGACACCTAGGATGGTAAATCCAGAGAGCTGATGTCCCAACTTGTATTGCCCCCCCCTGCACTTCACCATCCAAGTCCTAGCCATTCACTGACCTTTTTTCTTCCGACCTTTCTTCGGTATCTTCTTCCGCTTCTTAACAGGATTCTGATCCTGAAGACGGATGGAGAAGTGAAGGAATGGCGGTGTATTTCCGAGGGTTAGCACCCCTTCCTGCATTCCGCATGGTAATGAGCCCCACATCCATCTGGCTGGAATCCAGGAGGCTGTCTCCCACCACTGTACCCACAACCTTACCTCATCAAGATGAGGGGTTCCTCCTGTCAAAGCACTGATGTCGCTGAAGTGTGTGAGGGAATGGAGTTGTGAGCTCATGACATTCGCCCGTTTTCGCCGTCCTTTCTCGCGTTTACTGACACTTAAGCGCACCATCATGCTCTCCTCATAGTTAATCCTGCCACACGAACACAGTTTACAACATGCTTAGTCCACACACACAGAAAGCTGCAGCCAAGAACCCGGGCCCAGGTATTTACTCACCCCTGTTCATATAGCTCTCAAGAAATTTCATAGCAAATCAACAGAGTATTTAAGAACAAACCAGATGTCTAATATTGAGCTTCCTCAACGAAGTGTTCTTTATGCTAGAACCTCCCTCCTCCCTAGAAATGAACTCACGGTCCATCCACAAGAATACTTATAAACTATTATACTAGAAACCTCTTCGACTTCACCTTCACAAACAGGATTCCCTACACGGGCCCCCTCACTCAAATCTATCAACAGAGACTGCCGCCAAGGCAAAACTGGTGAGTCAGTATTTGTATCACAATTGCTTTTCTGCTTTTCTTTCCCGAACTTATCTAGCGCTCTCAGTGCCATTATAAAAATCTGACTTCATTGCCTTCTACACAGAAAAGAGAACTGTGACAGCGAAATACAGAATTTCTAAAGCCCCACAGGGTGGAACTGCACATATTCCTTTTCCTCTAGCATTTGTTCAGCCTCAACAGCTGGGAAAAAGAAAACATTCTTCCTCTAGTTCCTATTCTGTACTTAACACCCCTCATTCTTAGAAACCACTAGCCTGTCTTCCACTCCACTTTCTCGATAATGTGAGTTCTCTTGGTACCAGACTTAATCACATTCATCCAAAGCATAAGGACAGGCTTCTATGGCGCAGAAAACAATTTCCAACGGCAAGCACTCAGACCTGTGTTGATCCTCTTGACTCTGGCGAGTAACATGCGGATGCCGAGCGTCACGGATTTCCTCTGGGGCATCTGAGTACTGCTCCTTCAGTTCACGAATGACAGAGCTGCTCAATGCCCGTTTTTTGGCCCGTTCTAGCCGCTTCTTCTCCCGCTCCGCTTCTGTCTCATCTATGTGATACATATCAGTAAGGGTTATCCCAGAACAGAGAGAAGGATAAGAGAGACGCAATTTATGCTGAGGAGGCAGCAGCCACAGTTCATACCATAATGTACTGGAACCAAGCGTGGTGGAACGTATTTCTTAACCGTTCCTTTTGCAGATTTCTTCCCTGAAGCTTCAGATTGGCCTTCTTCTCCTTCATCTTCCTCCTCATCCTCAGAGCTCAACTATTAAAGAACATAATGTCCATAAACTTAGGAAGTGTTAGACAATAAGAAAAACCAAAGCTGGAGTACCCTGGGGAGGTGGGAATATAAACAAGAGCCAGAAAGGAAAATCTCATACTCTATATTCTAAGGCACAAGATGGGAGTCAACAGTAATGAGAGAATCCCAGGAGATCCGGGGTCACTACGAGGCTCATTCAGGCTGAGAGTCCTCAGGGGAACCAGGATAACGCAACTCCCTACCTTGCTCATCAGATTGCTGGGACGAGGCTTAAAACGGAGTGGGTCGTTCTCACCTGAAATAAAAAGCCCAAGAGATTTTGCAAGATTTGGAAATTTATGACGGTCCCCACATAACCTTACAGTTTCTGCCACTTACTGAGGCTGCCTGTCACTGCAGTCTTGACTAGTTTGTCAACTTGATACTTCAGTTTTTGGTCCAAGGGACGAAGCTTCTCCAAAACCTATAATGTGGTTACATAGGATTACATTCCCTTCCCAAAATTAAAAATACATCAGAGTCTCTATATTAAGTCGCCAGATAAAGAACCTAAAATACACATAAATTTGAGCAAATGAAGAAGAAAACAGTTTTTTCATTTGGTTTCCTCACTTAATCATCAAAACACCCATTTAAATGAGAGCTATTGTGTGACAGTCCTAGAGTTCAGGCTGTGGAAACCTAGAACGCTAAGATGCCAGTGTTTCATACCGTGCGAATCTCCACCAGTCTCAAAACTGCAGCATGTCCCTGAAGAGACCCTCCTGAGGCTTTGTCCAGGATGAGATGGGTCAAATCCATAAGGTACATGAGCAGTAGCTGGTCCTTTACCTCCAAGAGGCTAAGACCCTGAGGTGAACAACAGAGTAAGAGATGCAGTCAGTTTTAGCCAAAGAATCAGGAGGAAGGCCTAGGATAAACAGGGTAATTTTTTCTGAGTTCGAATTTTTCCCAATCAGTTCCTATACGGTATCCGGAATAGTCTCAAGGAGGTGACTGTACCTAAAATGGCCAAAGAGACAATTATGCTAACACGAGAGAGGCAAACCTCTCAGAATTACTGGAAGACAGTAAGAACAGGAAAATCAATAAAGTATCCCCCAAAATAGCTACAGCAGGGTTTCTCAACCTCAGAGCCGCTGACATTTGGGAATGGATAATTCTTTGTTGTGAAGGCTGTCTGGGCCCTGCAGGATGTTGAACAGCATCCTTGGCCTCCACCTGCAAGGCCTCTCCAAATTTTGATGATCAAAATGTCTCCATACAGTGCTTAATTTTAATTTAATCAAAACAATTACTGACTTTATCCCCATACAATGGAATTAGGCAATACAGTTAAAAAACAATAATCTACATCTACTGACATGGACTTAATTCCATGTCAGCACACTTTCTGCACTACAATGTGGTTCCAACGAAGGCGGGGGTATGATGCACACGTTTCATTTTATTTAATTATTTAGAAGACTTCACTTATTTATTAGAGAGAGAGAGAGAGGGAGAACGTGAGCACGGGGAAGGGGAAAGGAAGAGGGAGCCTGGAGCCAGACACGGGGCTCGATCCCAGGACCCTGAGATCATGACCTGAGCAGAAGTCAGATGCTTAACCAACTGAGCCACCCAGGCACTTCCAAACATTTTATATAGAGAGAGAAATCTCTGGAAGATAACACGCTATTAACAACTGCTACCCCCGGGGATCCAGGTGAGGAAAAGGAAGAAATGGAGTGTGCACACTGTGAAAGTGTTTTCCCATCAAGCATCTACTACTTTAACAATAAAGAAATTTCTAAACATGTATTCCAGTAGTTACCTCAGATTATATCGTTTTTAAATTTTCTTCTTTGTGGTTTTACACATCGTCCAAACTTTCTAAAATTAAAACACACGTTACAGGGGCGCCTGGATGGCTCAGTTGTTAAGCGTCTGCCTTCGGCTCAGGTCATGATCCCAGCGTTCTGGGATCCAGCCCCGCATCAGGCTCCCTGCTCAGCGGGAAGCCTGCTTCTCCCTCTCCCACTCCCCCTGCTTGTGTTCCCTCTCTCGCTGCCTCTCTCTCTCTCTGTCAAATAAATAAATAAAATCTTTAAGAAAAAAAAAACCGTTATATCTACAGTCAGAAAATCAATCAAACGTTATAGAAGTTTATTCTTTTACATATAAGTAACATGAGCCGACTTAAGTTATGGTTGTTAAAAAAATTTTTTTTTGTGATGACATGAAATGGAGCCGTAGAAGTCCACAGCCCTGGGAAGACCTATTTCAGAGAGGCTAAATATTCTGCTTATGATTACAGAGTATTAGTACAGCTAGGATTCAAACTCAGTCTGACTCTAACACCTAAGCCCTAGGTATCTTTAAACCAACATGCAAAGCTCTTGAAACCAGCACTAGAGTGATAACAGGAGAAGGAGCAAAGATTTTAAAGACAAACAAATTGAGTTTAAGTTTTGAATCAGGCATTTGGTAGTCAAATAATGGGTAAGTCACTTATGACCCCGGTCTCCTCATTTGTAACATATACAGTATTTCCTTTCTGCCCCAAAAAGTAATTATGAGGCTTAAATAAGTAATATGAAAGCACTCTAATCTGTAAAGCGCCTAGTAAGGTTTTGGTTCTGAGAGATAAGTTACTAAATATCTGTTCAATGAATAAACAAACATACAGTGATCTAATATAAGTTTTTTGGTGTGGTTTTTGTTTTGTTTTTTTCATTTTTTGGGGTTATGTGTCACATGCTCTTCTGACTGAGCCAGACAGGTGCCCCTATAGTGATCTAATGAACATGCTGGCAGCCCAGAACCAGCCAAGAATTTGAGAAGTAGGTTCTTCCGACAAGTTTGGACATTGTCAAGTTCAAACTGAGTTATAAGCACATAAGAAAAACAACAAAAAGAAAACACAAAGATAAAAAAAAGCAGAAAAATATAAAAATGGGTTAAGAACAAAGCTGCATGATGAGAAAGAAAGGCAAAAGGAGAATGTATTAAAATTCTATTAGCTATAGAGGTGTCTGGCTGGCTCAGTCAGTCGAGCATGCAACTCTTGATCTCAGGGCTGTGATTTCAAGCCCCACACTGGGTGTAGAGATTACTTAAGAATAAAACCTTTAGGGGCACCTGGATGGCTCAGTTCTTTAAGCATCTGCCTTTGGCTTAAGTCATGATCTCAGGGTCCTGGGATCAAGCCCTGCGTCAGGCTCCCTGCTCAGTGGGGAGTCTGCTTCTCCCTCTCCCTCTGCCTCTTCCCTCCACTTGTGTTCTCTCTCTCTCAAATAAGTAAACAATCTTAAAAAAAAAAAAAAAAAAAAGAATAAGAGCTTCAACTGATGTCAGCCTAGATCTTGATCTCAGGGTCGTGAGTCCAAGCCCCACTTTGGGCTCCAAGCCCACTGGGTGTGGAGCCTACTTAAGGAAAAAAAACCCTTCAAAGTCTCTTACTAAGCTACCATAATGATTTTCATGCTTTTATTGACCTATGGAGTATTTTGCTTAATGTCTTAGGACAAAAGCTCAATATATGAAACAGGTAATACCATAGTTTTCCAGTTCAAGCAGGTATGAAGGACCCAGAGCTCTCCTTTCATACTGCTTCATATCTACTGATCCCTAAGAAGGTTCTGCAAGACCTTAATTTGAAAACTATCATATTTCAATTTAAAAAAAAAAAAAGATTTTATTTATTTATTCATTTGAGAGAGAGTGCGTGCGCGCAGCAGAGGAAAAGAGAGAAGCAGACTCCCTGCTGAGCAGGGAGCCTGATGCGGAACTTGATCCCAGGTCCCCAGGATCATGACCTGAGCCAAAGACAGACACTTAACCGACTGAGCCACCTAGGCGCCCTACCATATTTCAATTTTAACATGCACATTGTTTTCATATTTTAACATCTCTGAAGACAAGATGTATCTTTTAATCAATGGCATCTTAACCTCATATCATAGATTAACAAGCAGCATTTTTTAGTATACGAAGTAAGTGGTATGTGCCCAATTAACAGCATCTTAGATTAGAAATACAGTAGTAACTCCTCAGTTGGCCTACAAGGCTCTTCACAGAGTGACTACTTTTCTAGTCTTATTTCCTACTCCCCATCCCACCCCCCAACACACTGTATATCCAACCACACTAAATGACCTCCTTTCCCAGTATATTACCATGCTTTCAGGTCTCTGTGGCTTTGTACATGCTGTTTCTTTCTGTTCCCTGGACTCTTATTTATTCCTCACAATCCTTCTCCTCTGGGAAGCCTTCCCTGACTTCCTCTGCTCTCTGGCAATTATTCAGTCTCTCTCCTGGGCTTGCACAGCACTCACGATGACTCTGTGAAGTGACTGCTACTGCTCATACCTATTGCTTTCATCTGTCTTCTCCACTAGACTTCAGCACAGAAACTGGATCTTATCCATCTTTGAAGCTCTAAACTTAAGGACACAGAAAACACTCAACAAACCTATGATAAAAGAACTGTGGAGAACAAGTCAGGGGATGCTAACTCTTCAAATATGTCTTACCTTCTCTGTAGGATAGGCTTTAGCTTGAACTTTTTTGGTTAGAGCTTGTATTTGTGCAGTTACAGCCATCACCTGAAATTAGTCCAAATAAAACAGCTGTGAATAATAAATATACCTAGTCATCTCTGTGACCTATGAAGGGCAAAAACCAAACAATGACACCTAAGAATCATCAGAAACATTGCCTAAGATGCAGTATTACCTTCTTTTCAGTTCTGGGAAAGTATAGGAGAGATGGTTTTTGATACTTCGTCAAAAAGTACAAAAAACTTTCCACCTCTTCTAAAGCTACAGAAACCATCTAACCAAACCATGGGTGAAGGGAAGGGAACTGGGCCAGTGGTGGTGGTGGTGGGTGCTGTACCTTTATCTGTACTGGTTGAACTTTCAACCAGTACACCTGGGTACCCAAAGAGCAAATCACACCACTTTTCCCAGCATTGGTTTCCTTAGCTGTAACAATAAAGGAAATTCATTCAGAAGACTTCTTTTTGGAGTCTTCTGTATTGCTTTGGATACAGATATCAATTACTTTGAATTCTAACCTGAAAAGGTTTTCGTTAAGTCACTTGGCTCTCATAGTATTTGGTACCATTCAACACCTGCCTTCAAACGACCAAAGTTTGGAGGTGAAGCACACAAAATCAAAGCCAATCCGTCACTAACCCGTCCCAAAGGGGTGACGTGACTCACCTGCTCCTGAAGGTTTTTCAAAAGTGTGACGGCACTTGGCAGGTCTGACTCCACCACCTCCTGTGAGAGGGAAAGAGAGAATAAAGAAAATCCCTTTTGTCCTCAGGATTATGAGAAGACATGGGGGATGGAAAACCGTCCTCTCTCCTTCAGACACCTCAGACTTCCGACTTTCCTACTCCAGTACACATGCAGCCTCGCTTCACAGCCGGCCAGTCCTCCAGGTTTCCAGGAGGAGCGGTAGCTTCAGCCCCGTCACCCTACTGCTGCTCTCACCCCGCTGTGCCAGGGAGGTTGCTTCCTTTCATCACCCCCTTCCCTCGCGCCAATAATTTGCCCAGAGCTACAGAGGGTATAGGAAAATCCCACAATAGCAACCCGAGAAAGCAAACTCACGGGACTCCCCGGCGCCGCCATCTTCACAAAGCCCGCCCCTTCCGGGGCGGTACTTTCTGAGCTAACATTGTGCGATAAACTTGATAGACAACAGCCGCTTGTAAATCTAAGCCAATAGGAATAGTGATCCCTCACTTCCGCCCCGAACAGGATGTGCGGGAGGAGGAGCCACATCCAGCCAATAGAATGGAAGAACTGCCTAATCTCGTCAGATTTGGGGGGCGATCTAATGACGTGAAAATGCTCGTGGAAAGGGGCGCGTGATTAGTGGATAGTGTAGAATGTTTGGAGCTAAACCAATAAAAAACTAGCCAAGTGATTGATCGACAGTTAGAAAGGCCCAATGGCAAAAAGAAGTTTGCAGAGCAAACTGAGAACGTATTGGCTTCCCGGATGCCGCAGTACCCAATGTTTTTAACTGCTCTGCCCCTGCGTGACCACAACTGACCGCTAGGTGGCAGTCCTCGGCTGCTCTCTGGTGTGGCTGTGTTGCGGCTCCGCCATAGCGGGCTGCTGCTCCAATGCAGGCCGCGCGAGATTCCTTGCAGACCGCACAGCCCTTGGATAGACTTTGTGACAGTAGTCCTGTGTGACCCTGGAGAAGTCACTCAGTCCTCGAGAGCTTTTTTCATGTGTAAATAAGAGAGTTCGGCCAGAGAAGCCCAGAACCAGGGTCTAGAAACGGACACCGTCATGAGCGGAGGGGACGCTGTGCAAAGACCCCCATGTGCCACTCCAACGCTCCTCACCCCTACCCGTTTGGGGAGGTGAGAGCACGTTTTACAAAGGAGGAAGCCAGTTAAGATTTATGTGACTTTACCCCCTGTCACCCAGGTCCGCAGCAGAACTTGGTCCAAATCCAGCTTGTGTTTCATTACGCCCTGCCTCGTCTTTTCTCAATACTTCAAAATATGCCACCTCACTCCTGCTTCTCACAGGCTGATAAAGTGAACTGGGTCGGTATTAATTGCTTCCAACACCTGCCTTAGGAAATAAGCACTGCAGAGGTTAATAATGGTCTTGAATTAGTCTCGCAAGGGCGAGCTGACCTCGGGCTAGCAATCAGATCTCCTGACTTGGAACCGTCTTCTGGAATTAAGGAAGGAATAACCCCCATTTCTCAGCCAGGGTGGGAAGATACTGGTTTCTACATCTTTTACTAGACTCAGGAAGAATAGGTAGGGGTTCTATCCAGTCTCCATGACTCTTAACATTGGTTTGCTGCTTCAAGCCCACCTTGGAAGCTCAGAGTGGCTTGATAACCTATTCATTCTATTCATCAATAATTTTTGTACTGTTTGTCAGGATTTGTATTATGAAAAGTTGCCATTTCGATCTTTCTTTTCTTTTTCTTTCTTTCTTTTTTCTTTCTTTCTTTATTTGTTTGTTTGTCAGAGAGAGACAACAAGCAGGGGGAGCGGCAGGCAGAGGGAGAAGCAGGCTCCCTGCTGAGCAAGGGGGGGGGGCTCCATTCCAGGAACCTGGGATCATGACCTGAGCTGAAGGCAGATGCTTAACGGACTGAGCCACCCAGGCACCCTGAAAAGTTGCCATTTCAACATAAATTCTCATACTTGTCTTTTAAGGTCACAAATAAGATTTTCCTTTCCTTGATACTTGAAATTAATCTATTCATATGCATTATGATGTCAGTGAGGAAACAAATTACGCTGCTTTGTTTTGGTTTTGATGATTAAGTACTTACCAGTTATTCTTTTTGTTATAAGAAAATCTTGGAGTTAACAGTGCAATAAATCTTTGTGAAGTCTTTCAGGACTCAACCAACAAGTATTGGCAAAGAACAAGAGATCATTAAATTTACTGTTTTTTATTTCTTTCAGCAATTCCACAAACTGTCAGTCATTAATAACATTTTCGTGCATGGTAATTCCTATCCATTCCTCTAGATACAAGTTTGTTTTTTTTTTTTCTCTGACTTCTTTCAGGATTTTTCTGTCTTTAGTTTTGCAGTTTGAAGATGATATGCCTAAGTATAAGGGTTTTTTTGTTTGTTTTGTTTTGTTTTGTTTTGTTTTGGGGGAGTTTTTTGGTATTTATCCTGCTCAGTGTTTTCTAATCTTTCCAAGTTTCAGGTTTGCTTTGGTTTCTGTCATTAATTTTGGAAAATTCTCTGCCATTATTATGTCAAGTATTTTTTTTTTTTAAGATTTTATTTATTTATTCGACAGAGATAGAGACAGCCAGCGAAAGAGGGAACACAAGCAGGGGGAGTGGGAGAGGAAGAAGCAGGCTCATAGCGGAAGAGCCTGATGTGGGGCTCGATCCCACAACGCTAGGATCACGCCCCGAGCCGAAGGCAGACGCTCAACCGCTGTGCCACCCAGGCGCCCCTATTATGTCAAGTATTTATTCTCCTTTATTTCTTTCTCCTACTTCTGGCATTCCCATTATGCATATGTTACAGCTACTGAAATTGTTCCATAATTCTGGGATATTCTGTTCCATTTATTTCTCTCTTGTTTTTTAAGATTTCATTTATTTATTTGTCAGAGAGAGAGCACACAGGCAGGGGAACGGCAGGGGGAGGGAGAAGCAGACTCTCACTGAACAAGGAGCCCAATGCAAAACTCTACCCCCGGACCCTGGGATCATGACCTGAGACGCTTAACTGACTGAGCCACCCAGCTATCCCAGTTCCGTTTCTTTTCATTCCTTTTTCTCTGTATTTTAGTTTAAGAAACTTCTATTGACATTTCTGCAAGCTCACTGATTCTTTTGTCAGCCTTTGTTTAGTCTACTGATAAGACCATCCAAGGCATTCTTCATTTTTGTTAGTGCTTTTGACCTCTAACATTTTTTTAAAGACTTTATTTATTCATTTGAGCAAGCGAGCGCGAGAGAGAAACAGACCCAGCACAAGCAACGGGAGAGGGAGGGGGAGAGGAAGAAACAGACTCCCTGCGGAGCTGGGGCCCTGGGGCTTGATCCCAGGACCTGGAGATCGTGACCTGAGCCGAAGGCGGATGCTTAACCGTCTGAACCACCCAGGCACCCCTGACTTCTAACATTTCCTTTTGATTTTTTCCTAGAGTTCCCATCTCTACATTACCCGTCTGTTCTTGCATGTTATCCACTTTTTTCATTAGAGTCCTCAGCATATTAATTATAGTTATTTTAAACTCTCAGTCCAATAATACATTAATCATGTTTTTAATTTTCTGTACGTTATGATGCTTTGACATCTTAGGGGCCTTCCTAATCCTGGAAAGACTGCCCCTCCCTGAGCTGGCTAAATTCTAGAGGTAGCAAACAACTTTGGGTGAGCCCCCCTTTCTTATGCAAACCACCCAATCCAAAGCCCGGGTCTCCACCCATCTCCTTTATCTAACTGTTACAACACACAAGCCACTATTTCTCCTGCTCTAAGCGACCCCAGGGACAGATACCAGCCAGTTGGAGACCACCACTATAGCCGAAAGCTCACTACACATCATTCAAACTAGCCAATCCTAAAATGTTTGCCCTGCCCTGTCTTGCCTTTCCTGCAGAAGACACAATAAAGGACTGTGCCCATGCTTTCTCCTGTCCCTTTGCCTCCTGTCTCTGGTGCTTCCCTGTGTGGCCTTGTGTCTCATAGCATGTCCCCTCTTCTTGCGGATTGTGAGTAATGAACTCTTCTTTCAAGGCAGTTTACTCTGTTGTACCTGGTTAAAACACAATCCTGGAGACATTTGAAGATTGGTAATTGCAAAATCCCTCCCATGTATGAATCTGGTTCTCATGTTGCTTTGTCTCCTCAGATCTGGGGTGTCATTTGTTTGTTTGCCTTTTAGCATGACCTGTAATTTTTTATTGAAAGCAGATACGATGTATTGGATAATAGGAGCTTAGGTGGATAGGGTCTTTCATGTGAGGTTTTATGCTTATCTGGCCAGGAGTTGGGCTCTGTTTACTGTTTGCTGTACGTGTAGGTGTCAGAGATTTCCGTTTCCTCCAATGTCCTTGTTTCTGTCTCCTCCATTGTCTTTGGTTTCTCTACAAACTCCTTCCAAAACAGAATCCAAGGCTTTCAGTTCTTTCAGCTATAATCCACTTATTATACAGGAGCCTTATTGATGTGATAAGGTGAAAGGGGAAGCAATCTATCATCCTGTGATTAGGTCTCAGGCCTGTGCCCCTCGGCTGTAAACTTAATGATCCTCCCCGGGTTTCTCCCCCTTATGTGAGACAGGAAGGCTAGAGGGGTCTGGAGTTGTTTCCACTTTTCGGCTATTATGAATAATGCTGCTATGAACATATTCATGCAAGTGTTTGTGTTTCTTTCTTTCTTTCTTTTTAGATTTTATTTATTTATTTAACAGAGAGAGAGACAGCCAGCAAGAGAGGGAACACAAGCAGGGGGAGTGGGAGAGGAAGAAGCAGGCTCCCAGCAGAGCAGAGAACCGGATGCGGGGCTCGATCCCAGGACCCTGGGATCATGACCTGAGCCAAAGGCAGACGCTTAACAACTGAGCCACCCAGGCACCCAAGTGTTTGTGTTTCTTTCCCATCGGGTAAATAGAAGTAGATGGCTAAGTATTTGATCCTGTATGTTTAACTTTTTAAGAAACCTTCAAACAATTTTCCAAAGTAGCAATGCCATTTTACATTCCCACCAGCAATGTTTGAGGGTTCTGATTTCTCCACATGCTTACCAACATTTCTTGTTCGCTGTCTTTTTTAGGATAGCCATTTTGTTGGGTGTGAAGTGGTATTGAGGTTTTAATTTGAATTTAATTTGAGCATCTTGTCATGTGCTTATTTATTAGCATGTCTTTGTATATCTTTGTTGAAATACCTATATAAATCTTTTGACCATCTTAAAATTCAGTTGTCTTCTTATTGAGTTGTAAAGGTTTTTTATATATTCTTAACACAAGTGCTTTATCAGAAATGTGATTTGCAAATATTTTCTCCAGGTCTGAGGCTTAAATTTTAATTTTCTTAATCGTGTCTTTCAGGTACAAAAGTTTTTAATTGTTACGAAATCCAATTTATCAAATTTTCTTATATGGATTGTGCTTTTGGGATCATATGTAAGTCTTCATGCCTAACCAAAAGCTTTCCCTATGTCTTCTTCTAAAAGTTTTATAGCTTTGGATCTTTTTTTTTTTTTAAGATTTTATTTGTTTATTTGACAGAGATAGAGACAGCCAGCGAGAGAGGGAACACAAGCAGGGGGAGTGGGAGAGGAAGAAGCAGGCTTCCAGTGGAGGTGCCTGATGCGGGGCTCGATCCCAGAACTCCGGGATCACGCCCTGAGCTGAAGGTAGATACTTAATGACTGAGCCACCCAGGCGCCCCTATAGCTTTTGGATCTTAAATTTAGGTCTATGGTCCATTTTAAATTATTTTTGTGTATGGTGTGAGGTAAGGATCTAAATTTATCTTTTTGCATGTAGATCTCCAGCATCAATTGTTGAAAGGCATTTTGCTTCAATTGCTTTGGAATTTTTGTTGAAAATCAATTGATCTAGTTTAGTTTTAAATTTTAATTAAGTTAAAATTCAATTTCTCAATTGTTCTAAACACCTTTCAAGTCCTTAATAGCCACATTTGTCCAGTAGCTACTGCACTGGACAGTACAGCTCTGGGGACACAAAGATGAAAATATTACAGTCTGGTGACACAAACTTAAGAAAACTGGGACAGTGTAAGAAATGAGCAATGTGCTAAAAATAAAAACCAATAGAATGGGTAAAGAAGATATGGTATATATACAATGGAATATTATGGAGCCATCAAAAAATGAAATCTTACCATTTGCGATGACGTGGATGGAACTAGAGGGTATTACACTAAGTGAAATAAGTCAATCAGAGAAAGACAATTATCATATGATCTCACTGATATGTGGAATTTGAGAAACAAGGCAGAGGATCATAGGGGAAGGGAGGAAAAAATGAAACAAGATGAAACCAGAGAGGAAGACAAACCATAAGAGACTCTTAATCTCAGGAAACAAAGTGAGGGTTGCTGGAGTGTGGGGGGTAGAGGGATGGGATGGCTGGATAATGAACATTGGGGAGGGTATGTGTTGTGGGGAGTGCTGTGTATTGTGTAAGACTGATGAATCATAGACTTGTACCCCTGAAACAAATAATACATTATTTTTTAAAAACCTATTAGAAATAATAAATAAATAAATAAATAAATAAATAAAAAATAAAATAAAAAGCAATAGCGGGGAGGAAGAGAATATTTGTGAACTAATGTATTCAAAGGGTAGCTATATGTGTTAGTCTGGGATCTCCAGAAACAAAACCAATAGGAGATATTATAAGGGATTAGTTCACACAATTATGGAGGCTAAGAAGTCCCACAATCTGTTGTTTGTGAGCTGGAAACTCAGGAATGCTTGTGGTGTGGTAGCAGCCCTAGTCCAAAGATCGGAAAACCAAGGAGTGCCAATGGTGTAAGTTCTGGTCTGAGGACAGAAGACCAATATCCCTTCCTCCGCCTTCTTGTCCTGTTCTGGGACTCAACAGATTGGATGAGACCCATCCATCCACACTGGGGAGGGCAACCTATTTTACTCCACCTACTGATTCGGATGTTAATCTCACCTGGAAACAGCCTCACAGACATACCCAGAAATGATATTTAACCAAGTATCTGGGCACCTAGTGACTCGGTCAGATTTACACATAAAATTAACCATCACACTGTCCTTAAAAATACTCATAATTATTGACTCAGGAATCTATCTCTTGGCATCTGTTCTGACAAAATCATTTAAAAAAAGGTTTAAGTATTTATACGTGTATATATATGTTTACACGCGTATACGCACACATATATATCTGTTTTCAGACATTTTAAGTTTGAAAAACTACAGAGGGGCTTGGAGAGTGACTGTGAGTAGGTATGGGGCTTCTTTTTGGGGTGATGAAATGTTCTAAAATTAAAGGCGATGATTATACAATTCTAAATACACTAAAAACTACTGAATTGTACACTGTGGAACGGTGAATTTTGTAGTATATGAATTTTATCTCAATAAAGATGTTATAAAAAATATAAACAATCTAAATATCCAACAAGTAAATTTCCATATTCTAACTCAGAAATAGTAAAAACTAGCCCCATAGCCTCATGTATTGGTACAGCTTCCTTTTTTTTAAAGATTTTTTTTATTATTTTTTATTTATTCATTCGACAGAGAGAGAGACAGCCAGCGAGAGAGGGAACACAAGCAGGGGGAGTGGGAGAGGAAGAAGCAGGCTCATAGCGAAAGAGCCTGATGTGGGGCTCGATCCCAGAACGCCAGGATCAAGCCCTGAGCCGAAGGCAGACGCTTAACTGCTGTGCCACCCAGGCACCCCTAATTCACTGGTTTTCAAAGTGTTATCCTCAAACCGGTAACATCAGGTATGCAAATTTGGGCACCCCACCTAATCTATGGAATTGGAATCTCTGAGGCCATCCCCTAAGAAACTGTGTTTCAACAAGCCTTCCATGTGATTGTGCAGCATGGCCAAGTTTGAATTATCACCAAACTTATTTATTCCTCACAGCAAACCCAGAAGATTGGCAATAATATTATTGTCCCCATTTATAGATATTCCCCATATACTAGTGGAATATCTGCAGTCATAAAAATGATAAAATCTAAGATTGTAGAAATACGGAATGCTCTTTGATGGAACAGAACTGTGTGTACATATTGTGTGTACACGCAGCAGCCAGAAAGAAGACTCTCTCTCTCACACACACACACACACACACTCTCTCTCTCTCTCTACTTGGAAGGAAGTGGAGAAATAAGAATAGTTAATGTGCTTGGGTAGGAAACCTTGGGTGTCATTTTTGTACTTGCAGAGTTTCAACAAAGTTTCGTTTGTTTTCGTGTTTCCGAAGCAGCCCTGTTGAATTGGAAGGTACTTTTACAGAAGGACTTTTTTTGTAAATACAGAAAGCCCGTTTAATTCACTTCGCAAAAGCGTTAACAGATGCCGTATCTCTGCAACTATTTAGAGACGAACTGAATTCACACTAACACTGACAGTAAACAGAAGGATACTTAACAGCAAGAGCTAAAAATCCTCTACTCCACAAAGTTGTAATGGCAACCAACAAACCATTAAAGACGTGGAGTCCCAAACATGGCTAAATATGGGCACCGGATGGGTCACGGGGGTGACCAATGGTATCTCACCACACAGCATCAGGGATGGGGCGGGGGACGGGGCTGGAGGGACCAGTTGACATGTTACCTGCGATGCACAAAACTGAATCTTGCAGCGGGACAGAAGAGGCAAATCTCCACCCCTCGGGGGGCTTTATCTGTCCTGGTAGTTCATGCTGTGGTCCGCACCGTGTGATGACTGGTAGGAGCGGGATGGGCCTGAGCTGTGCCTAGAGGGGCAGACAGGGAGAGCCCCAACCAAGTCCGGAAGGTAGGAAAGCCCAGCCTGGGGTGAGGGAGCTGTTGGTAGGCTGGTCCGACCTGGAGGTGGGAGGCTGTGAAGCGACAAGATGGCACAAGCTGTGACCAGTTGATGAAGTGTCTTTAAATGTCAGCCGGAGGAGCCTAGGCTTTGTCTCAGAGACAACATGGAGCCCTGGAAGTTTCTACAAATGATAGATATGTAAGAAGTGCATACTTCTTCAGAAAATTGAGTCTGTGGGGCGCCTGGGTGGCATAGCGGTTAAGCGTCTGCCTTCGGCTCAGGGCGTGATCCCAGCGTTGTGGGATCGAGCCCCATATCAGGCTCCTCCGCTGTGAGCCTGCTTCTTCCTCTCCCACTCCCCCTGCTTGTGTTCCCTCTCTTGCTGGCTGTCTCTATCTCTGTCGAATAAATAAATAAAATCTTTAAAAAAAAAAGAAAAGAAAATTGAGTCTGCCAGCTATTTAGTGAAATGAGCAGCTGGGAGAGTAGTCAATGTGCTGTTGCAATTATGCAGGTATGGAAAGGGGCCAGGTTGAGATGGGGTAGATCCTGGAGGATCCCGCAAGGAGCTGAAAAGTACCAGATGGGGCCCCTGAGATGGGGTAGATCCTGGAGAATGAGGTCATTGAGGATGCTGGAAGGAAGTCCAGACTGGCCAGGCAGCCGATCAAAGGAGTTTGTCTGTGAAACAGAGTCAGGAAGGTGTTCTAACAAGAGGACACTAGAACAGGTTTGGAAAGCCAAGCAGGCCAGTGGTTAAGAGCAGATACCACTCACTGAACATTCGCTGTTTGTTGGGAGCTGTGCCTATAACTTCTTTCTCTCCCCTAGCTTTCTTGAGGTGTAGTTGACAAATAAAACGTGTATGTATGTAAGATGTACTATGTGGTATATTGATAGACACATACGTTGTGAAATGATTGCCACAATCAAGCTAATTAACAAATCCATCACCTCATATAGTTACCTTTGCCTTTTTGGTGGGGGGTGGCGAGAACAATGACATACCCTCTTAGACAAGTTCAAGTACACGGTACAATACTGTTCACTATAGGCACTCTGATATGGATCAGATCACCAGAACTTACACATCGCTCACAGCTCAAGTTTTGTATCCTTTGAGCAACATTTCCCCCACCCCACCCCCAGCGGTTGGTAACCACCATTCTACTTTGTTTCCAAGAGTTCGACTTTTTAGATTCCACATGCAAGTGAAATCATGCAGCATTTGTCTTTTTGTGACTTATTTCACTTATCATAACGTCCTCCAGTTCCATCCATGTTGTCACGGTAACAAGATTTCCTTCTTTATAAAGACTGAATAATATTCCTTGTGTGTGGAATCAGATTTTCTTTATCCATTCATCTGTTGACGGACACTTAGGCTATTTCCGTGGACTGACACTTGTAAATAATGCTGCAATGAGCATGGGCGTGCAGATATCTCTTTGAGACGGTGATTTCATCCTCTTTGGATACATACTCAAAAGTGGGATTGCTGGGTCATATGATAGTTCTAGTTTTAATTTTTTGAGGAACCTCCATGCTATTTTCCATGATGGCTGTAACCAATTTCTTTTAATAACTCCATATACATGATCCCTAAGCCAAACCTATGGGGTAGATATTGCCATCCACATTTTATAGTAACCCTGAGGTTTAATGCGGAGGTTCAAAGCAAGATCTTTCGGGTTCCAAAGTCTGTGCTCTTTCCTCTAGATGGGTGCTTGTCGAACAGTAATGTGCATGAAATCGCTGGGGCAGGGAGTGTCTTGTTAAAATGCGGTATGCCTCAGTCCGTGGATCATACTTTGAGTCACAAGACTTTGCATGATACTTTTTTTTTTTTTTTCTCAGAGCGGTTAAATAACTCATGCAAGTCCCACAGCTGGTCTGTAGTAGAGCCAGGGTTTTTGAACACAGGTCTGTTTGATTACAAAACCTATGCTCTTAGATATTAAAATATGCTGTCTCCCTTTATTAGCAAGAGGCAGGGTCCCCAGCTTCCAGTCTGGGGCTTAAGGGAAAAATCTAATCCTTGAGTAGATGGGAGCCAGAAAAACTAAGAGGGTTACCAAAACAGGGCCTCTGGCAGAGGGAACACGACCAGGGCTCAGTTACCAGACTGGGGCACAGGGTGGGGCCCAAGTCTTAGGAACAAGATAGAAGCTAAGTTTCTGGAACTACTGCACAGGGGCAGGGATAACTGCGTGCTGAGGGCTGATCAGGGACAGGGCTGACCCTGCAGGTGTGACAAGGTATAGCAGAGGAGAAAATGGACACAAGACTGTGAGCCAGGTCACCTTGCATACCTTCCTCCCCAGGATCCTTGGCGCTCCCCAGGGAGGCTGGGCCTTCCTAAGGCTCACCAGTATTCCCAGGGGCTCTAGACCCCATTCCCTGCACTCTCATTGCCCACCCTCCATTCCCTCGATTTCAAGCCTTCTGCCTCAGTCCTCCACGTGCACGCTCCCTGTTTGCACGACAGGATGGTTCCATATTTCAGGCACTTCAGGCCCTTATCCTAACGACCTTGCTCTGTCAGGACCCATAAAAACTGTCTTTGCTTTCTCTTTCTTTCTTTTTTTTTTTTCCATTCATTTTTCTTCCCTTTGATTGGCCAGTGCATAGGGTAGGGCTCTGGGAAGTCAGAAAGCAGAGGCACTAGCATTGACTCAGTTTGGCATCTGCGGTGGGGCGTGGGGGGCCTACGGGAGCAGCACCGAGCAGGGTGAGAGCAGAGAGCGGGGTATTTCGGCTGCCTGTGGGCTCATGCTTTTGCATCAAGAAAGCAGCCATCCACGCTACACCAGCTGTCGGCTCAAGGACTGCTTCAGAGTCATCACCTATATTAGGCTCTTGGACAGAACTTTCGATTGACTTTTGGCTAGAGGCCACCTCAGAACTTCCACAATAACGGACAGGTACGAATGTGAGCTAAAGGATAAGTTCCAGAGCCCAAAACAGAAAAATGGCCAGATAAAATTTTGAGCATGAAAAATGAGACATTTCAGAATTGGCTTTGCCAAAGAAATGATGAGCCATTATCACGTCAATGTCAGTGTTGTGAAAATAAAGTCTCGTACACAGATACAGACGACAGCTTCCGCTACATACGAGGATACTTTCCCATGACCTGAGAAGCCCCATGGACCTACTATCACTTCTGCCCCCAAGCAGAGTCTCTCTGTCCAAGTGCCCCCCCCCCAAGAGGATGATGTTCAAGGGGCAAAGAAGAGCCACGGCAGAACGCATAAGTTTGTCAGCGTCCTCTTAGATACCCTTTATCAGCCTCCTTGAGTCATTTTAAAATTCATTTTGGTTCATTTTTTTTTTAAAGATTTTATTTATTTATTCGACAGAGATAGAGACAGCCAGCGAGAGAGGGAACACAAGCAGGGGGAGTGGGAGAGGAAGAAGCAGGCTCATAGCGGAGGAGCCTGATGTGGGGCTCGATCCCAGAACGCCGGGATCACGCCCTGAGCCGAAGGCCGACGCCCAACCGCTGTGCCACCCAGGCGCCCCTCATTTTGGTTCATTTTTGAGAGCTGGTGACCGGTTAGCCTCTGGATATTCTGGTAATCATGCAAATGCAAGTTACTTGAGGAGAGACCCCTAGAATCATTCACGGCTTGAGGAGTCCCCCAGAACTACAAACATTTAATTTTTGTATATCCTAGTTAAAAAAAAATCTCACTGTGTGTTTTATCCATACACATAAAAGGGTCTGGAGGGATACCCTCCAACTACCAACCATGGTCCCCTTTGTGGAAGGGGACCGTGAATGGTGGGAGGGGCTCCGCTTCTTTTGCCTTATAGAAGATTCATTGTTTGAACCTTCCAAGTCCTGAGCATTCCTTTTATAATTGGGGACAAAGGAGAGGAGGAGGAAGGGAGGGAGGAAAGAAGGAGAAAGAGATTTGAAAGAGAGGAGAATACACAAAGAGAGGGACAGAGAGAGAGAAAGAAAGGGAAAGAGAGAGAGAAAAGGAAGGAAGAGGGGCTCCCTCCACCCTTGCCCTGAATAAGATCCAGGGAATCTCATCTATGTCCCTTACCCGGCAGGAGCAGCCGCAGCTCTCGGAGGAGCAGAGAACAGCAGCTGTCCACCTTCTTCGGTGTATTATTCATCACGTATTTATTTTATTTCAATTTGTCAGAGTTCAAAGGGCTCAAGATAAAAATATCCAGAAGAACTTTTGGCCATGTAAAATATTAAACAATGGGGGCGCCTGGGTGGCGCAGTCGTTAAGCATCTGCCTTCGGCTCAGGGCGTGATCCCGGCGTTCTGGGATCGAGCCCCGCATCAGGCTCCTCCGCTGGGAGCCTGCTTCTTCCTCTCCCACTCCCCTGCTGTGTTCCCTCTCTCGCTGGCTGTCTCTCTCTCTGTCAAATAAATAAATAAAATCTTTAAAAAAAAAATTAAACAATGAACAACATTTAGGGAGACTAGGGGAAGGGGAGGGGAGGGAAACATGTAAAGAAACATATTGGGCAAGAAAGAAACAGCAGTTTCAAGTAAATAGCAACACACACCAGTCTGCTTAAAAACCCGAGGAGGCTACGACTCCTTGTTGAAGCTCTGAAACCTTGGTCCCTAGAGGCTGGGCCTAGAAGGCTAGGCTTCCAAGCCTTGAAGACTTTGTCTCCCTTTTCCCTGCAGAACGCCCGCAGCGCTGGCCGGTGGCTGTGGACATGGTTGCTCAAGGCCCAACCCTCTGTTCAGGATCCGCCTGGAGCTTACCTTCCAGAGAAGCCCCCCTCCTGCCCTCTGCCCTGCTGCTCTGCGTTCAGTGACAGCACTGCTGCGTTCCTGTGTTTATGTCCTCAATTTTTCAGTTATTTTGCATACATTAACTGTTGTCACTCTGGACCTGTGAGCATGTTGGCCACGCATGTTCCTCGATCATTTTTCTTTGAGATTTTATCACTGGATGATTAGTTGGTAACTCAGCTCATGCAAAGCCTGGCTCAGAAAGCACTTCTGCACTTGTCTGCGACTCTGAAAACTCTTTGAGGACAAGGAGGCCTCCGACCTGGCTCTTTACCCCTTTCAGGGTCTACGTGCTGCCTGGTCCACAGAGAGTGTGCGGTGACCTTCCCGTCCCCTTCCCACCACCTCTCCATGCTCTTCTCCAGTGACATTGCCAGAAGCCAGAAGGACCATGGTTAGCAGATGACCAGGCAGGCACGGCTGTCTAATTCTAGCCAAGGGCATGGGGGAAAGGACAGAGCCCAGGGACCTGTGGCCTCTTCTCTGAGAGGACACAGGGCTAATAATAGGAGGGGAGATTAGGGAGGGATTTGAACTGCATTGTTATCTCACAGGAATGGCCTCTGAGAGCCTTTTTTCCAAGCTCTTCCAAGAGCGGCACCACCCCCTCCTCTGCCCCGGTCTCTGAAGGAGTGCTCACCGTCTTTCATCGCTTCTTTCTCTCTCCTTTCCATCTGCTCTTCTCTGTCGACCCCATCCATCCCTTCCCCATCCTGTCCGTCCAGCCCCGGTCCTCTCCAGCTCATCCTCAGTCCTCACCACTTTTCTGTCGCCTGCACCTATGTTCCCTACTTCCCTGCCTTGGTCTGCTTCCTTCCATCCCTCCCACAAGTCCGTCTTGCCCACTTCTGTGTCCGTCCTGGGCTCCCCGCCCCACCGCCTCTCCTCCCAGGCTCCCCACTGTCTTCAGCTTCAGGCACCAGACTTGTTTTCTAAGCTGGTGGCCTTTGTCTCCCCTTTCCTAACACACGTGAATGAGTTTCTCCGTCTCCTGCCTCTGTCCCCTTGCTATGTTCTTCCTCAAAGCTGAGCTGGACAGGCACAGGTAACGGAGATTGGGGTGGGCGGACAACCTCCACTCCCCTAATAACTAGAAATCACCACCACCAGGCACCAGGCATTGGGACACCTCTGAGAACAAGACTCACGGCACGCAGGCCATAGGAGACACCTCCTTGAGCCCAGCCACAGCTATTCTTAGTACCCAGTACCACAAAAGGGCCTTTTGCTTTGTTTCACACCACCCCCACGGAGCTGCTTTTGGCAGCCAAGCTGTAATCTCAGAGACAAGGGGCCCAGGCACGGGGAGACCAGGCTGGAAACTGTGCCCCCTGCCCTGACTTCTCCAAGCCATGAAACTCTGCCCTTGGGGCAAGGTCACCCCCCCCAACACTCAGCCACACAGCCATACAGCTCTGCCACTCTCTCGGCATTCTTGGCCTATTCACGCCACAGCTGAACGTCAGCTCTGCCAGCCCTTCCCCTTACTCCTCCTCAGTACCTGCCCCTCTCACTCAGGCTCCCAAAGGACCCTTTCCTGGCTCTTGCCCACTCCCAACAAACCAACGGCCTCACCATCTTGCTTCCCCCCCGCCCCACCACCCACACCCGCCCCCCTCTTCTGCTCAGAATGGTTCAGGCTGTTTTGATCTCGTAAATCCAAAGCCCTTGATAAAGGCCCTTCCTTCCTTGCTGCCGGTGGGGAAGCTAAGACCCCAGCTCTGGTGCTTTCAGGGTGGAAGAGCCTGACCAGCTCTCAGTCTTCAGTCTGGTCCGCGGTTCCGAGGTGATCTGGCAGTCAGGCTGCCTGCTGCCCCTGAAAAACTCCCCTGGGAGAAAACAGCAGCCAGCTCCCCAGGCTCCTCCTTCATTCCCAATCAGACCCGGGGAAGTCGCTTACCACCTGCCCCCAGGGCTGGAAGGAACCTGTAATGTGCGTATCTCTTTGTGTTCTCCATCAGTTTCAAATAGTTGTGTGGACTTTGGGGCCTGTGCAGCAAAGGGCTGGAATTAAACCCAGGCTCACACACCCTGCAGCAAGAATGCTGCGCAGAGGGCCAGCCTTCCATCCTACATCCCGCTGCAAGAGACCAGCAGCTACCCCCTGGCTGGGTTACGGGCTGGGGCAGGTGGAGGGACGGTCAAAGCGGCAACATCATCTTTCCAGGTAAAAATAAAATTGCTGAGGCATTCGCAAGCAGAAGGAGCCGAGTCTAGGGTGCTACCGGGTCATTCTCTAGGGTGACTCCCTGCCCTCTGGCCCTACTTTGTCCTCATACCCTGGACCACCGGAGGCCAAGACCTTTCTCAGGCGAGCTGGTGAGGGCCGGAGGATGACTGCGTGGCTGCCCCGAGCTCTGCTCTGAGCTCCCTGGAAGCATATCTGGAGATGAGGAGGAGTTGGCTAAGCCTTTCACTCGCAAGCCCGCCTTACGGGCGGTGGGTACCCCAGCTCTCTAGGGATTCCCAAGCCACCACTCAGGCTTCCAGAGAGAGAGGCAGGAATAGGAAAACAGAACCAGAAGAGGCAAAAGGGAATGGGGGACAAAATAAGGGCATCTCTTCTCACCCCCTCTTCATGAGTTCGGGATTGCCCGATCTTAAAAACACAACAAACCGTGTTACTTGACCCTCTTCCCTTCTAGCTGCTGTCTAATCTCTTTTACTTCACTGCCAAGCTCCTCAAATGCATGGCGGCCACCCACTGCCTCCACTGCCTGGCCGCTCATCGTTTTCCTAATACCTCGCTGCAGCCTGGCTCGGCCCTGTGACTCTACAGAAGGTCCCTGCCCCAACGTCACCCAAGTTCCTCCTTTCTGTCTCCCCGCCACTCAGTCTTTCTTTGGCATCTGACACTGCGGCCACCTGCTCCTCTTGAAACACTTCTTCTGGTTTCTAGGAAACTGGCCTTTTCCCGTGCTCCTTGGCTCTCAGGTCGCTTTCTCTCTTCTCTGTGAGCTTCTCCTCCTTGTCCCATCTTTGCACCACAAGCATCTCCTGCGGCTTTTCCTCTTGTCTCCAACCTTGCGCCTTCTTCCGTGACCCTGCCCAAGGCTGTAGGTCTCAGGCACCAGCCTGCCCCCCAGTCCCACCATTCCAACTTCCTCCCGGGATGCAAAATGCCCTCCGTCAGCTGCCCCACTGTTACCTCCGCACCAAACACTGTCCCTCCTGCCGTCTGCCAAAGAGCTTATCCCTGTTACTGCTACCCCATCCTTCCCGACATGACGCGGTCATCAATCTTCCTTCCTCATTTCCTGTGTCCAATCTCTCAGCAAGGCATTTCTTTCTTCCTAGAAACCCTTCCAGCCTTGCCCCTTTCTCTTCACGTCTGAGGGCCCTGCCCTCCTACCAACCTGGATTGCTACTTTGTCCTCCTCTGGGTCTCCCTGCCTCCAGCCTCTGATCCTTCAAAGCATCCAATAATACTGGAGGGCTTGGCCCCTCCAGTTCTACTGTCATGATGTCACAGTGACTGTCCCTGGTTCAGAGCTTTAGTCATTTTTTATTGCCTCCAGGATATTGTCCATTTTGCCGGTCTGGGAAACATGGCAGCGTTGGTAGAAAGCACTTTGGAGCAAGACTGACCTGGGTTTGAGTCCTAGTGCCACACTTGCTGCTTGACCTTCAGCAAACATCTTGACCTCTCTGAACCCTGTTGCTCAACCATAAAATGCAATTTAATTGGCAAGCAAGTGTAAGATAACATGTATAAAATGCCGGGCTTTGTGCCTGGCACAGGGAGGCATTCCTCACACAAGCAGCCATTTCCCCTCTTCTGCAGCGTGGCCCCACTTGAAGCTCCAGACTCCCCAGAGTCCGACCGGGCATGTGTCGCCTGAGTCTTCACGACTTCACTATGCTGTGAGCCTGCCATGCTTTTGGTCATGCCCTGATTCTTAACCTACACCACATCCCTAATCCCGGTGCTTCTCAAAGCCCTGCCCTCCCTTCGAGCCCCAGTTTCAGGCCCTCACCGAGAAAGCTTCGATGGTTCCAAACCACACCGAACAAGAGCTTCTCTGCCCTTAGGTTGTTCTGGGTCCGGACCACACCGTGTAGCCCTGAACTATTCTCCCTTGGTTTCCAGTGTGTTCCCTGTGGCTTCCCGAGCTGACGGCAATGCTTCTGAGTCAGACACCATGTATCCTTCTGTAGTCCCCACAGAACTGGGTGTGCAGCAAGACGTCTGATTGAGTGACGGACCGGGACCCAGTTGGGGGAAAGGAAGGATGAGATAGGCTGGAAGCTGGGAGGGAGGCTCTCCTGGCAAGTTCACGCTCTGTCTTCAGGCTGGCGAGAGGAGGGAGCTCAGCCTCGGCGTCCTAGGCGCATGCGGAGATATACACGTACGCACACATGCGTGTGTATACGTGTGTAGGCATGCGTGCCTGTGTGCACTCACCTGCACTTAGAGTTGGGGGTAAAGGTGGAGAGATAGGTGCTGGGCCGGGACGGCCTGCTGAAGCAAGTGGGGCCTCTGACAGGAAGAATGAAGTAGAGACTCCTTTCTCCCCTTGGGGAGGGGACAGGTGATTACTCAGCCTGGGGGCTCCTTGGCAATCCCATGGGCTGTCCATATCTTGGGCTGATCCAGGCCTGGTGGCTACAGGATACTGCCCCAGGGATGCCTGTGACCAGAGGTTCTGGGGTGGAGGAGCAGGGCTTGTGCGGCTCCCCAGCTGGGGCCCAGCAGAGAGAGAGCGCAGCGTTAGGCTCTGGCTCAGACACCAAAGCGTCTGGCAGACAACTCCCGGATGCTGTTTCTCAGTGTGCCCAATTATTTCACATCACAATACCTGGCTATGCCCCTTCCAGAAGTTTCTAGCTCCACCGGGCAGCTCCACCCAGGGTCCCTAAGATCCTCAGCCAGGACACACACAAAACAGTCTAGCTGACAGTTGGCTCGAATGGCCAAGCATCCTCCACCTGGGGGCCTCTGTTCCCATCAGGTGTCCTTGGCTGATACCACCGCTGAGCCTGGGTGACTCCTGGAGGGCCGTGAGGGCAAGTCCACAGGCAGTGGTCAGGCACGGCTGCCTCTCCTGGCTTCAAGGCTAGACTGCAGGCCCGGACTGAGCCTAGGACAGCTTGGACACTTGGCCTCCTGGTCATGAGGTTCCCAAGGGCAGCCCCGACCTGGGTGGAAGAGGTCATGGGATTGCTGGATCGCTGATCCTCCCTGGCCTGGACCGTCCCTTGTACCAAGTGGACTTCATGGGGCTGCGAGAGATGCAAAGAAGCAAAGGGCGGATGGCAAGGTCGGTGACCAGCCCTACCACCCGCAGTCAGGTCCGTGTTCCTAATGGTAAAAGCTGCCACTTCATGAAGACCCACTATGTGTCTGGGGCTGTGCTGGGTCCTTCACCTGTGCAAACCCTAATGGACTTAGTGGTCCTGGAAGGGAAATGTGACCATCCCCATGTGAGAGATGACACAGCTGACTCAGAGAGGTTCTGTGACTGGCATTGAACACACAGCTGGGAAATGGAAGGGATGGGTTTCAAACTGGATCTTTGTGATTGACACCAAAGCTCACCAGACAGCTCCTTGCATGCCCTCTGAGGCCTCCAGCGTCAGATCTAGACAGGCCGTGCCCCACAAAGCCTTTCTTTTGGTGAGATGTACCCCTGCAAACACTCCCTGGAAGCCAGACCCACCTTCCCAAAGACCCCAACCTAAACTAGGCCAGCCCAGCCCCAGCCCCAGCCCTCTCCCCTCTTTCCTTTCCAGCTGCCCACTGTCTATCAGAAAGCAGAGGCTCTGGAGTGGAGAGTGGGGGCAGAGTGCGGAGGGGTACAAAAGATTTTGGAGCTAGCAGGAAGACAAAAGAATGACAAGAAGCAACAGCTGTTTGTAAAGGGAAACCTGAGACAGGCACAAAGCCCAGGTCCTAATCCCAGGCTCGTGTGGAGCCAGGGTAGGGGTCCCCCCAAGGTCAGGAATTCTAGGGGCAGGCAGAGAGGAGCGCTTGGCCCCACCGCAGGGTGGGCCCCTTCTCACATGTGCTCAACAACTGGCGTCTCATTCCTCTCCCTGGGCCAAGCCCCTGCTTCTTCCTACCCCTCTTTTGCTCCCATTTCTGGGGTTGGGGACTCCTTTCTGAGTTCCCTCTTTCCATACTGAGGTCCACTCTAACCTGCCCTAGTGAACCCCCTCCTTCCCCATTCCTGATAGTAATTTTAGCAACTTTTTCTCTGAACTCCTGCTGGCATGTCACAGCAAATGGTCCCAGTTTGGGCCTGACACTTGATCAGGGTGGTGACAGAGCCCAGACAAAGCAGGCACCATGCCGGGGAGGGGAGGGGAGGGCAGGGCAGGGCAGGGCAGGGGAGACAGATCACCTTCCTTTCTCTCCAGGCCTTATTTGGTCTACCTTGGTGAAATTGCCCTCCCCCCAGCCCCTCTTTATTTATAGCATTTTGCTCTGCTCTCCTTTGTCTTGTCTGCTCTCACTCTGCAGGACACGCTGCACTGTCCCCACCCCCACCCCCACATGGTGGGGCCCCGGCCCCTCGTTCTCCCCACCAGGAATGCGCATGCGAGCAAAGGCCCTGGCTATAAGCTGAGGCCCAGATTCCACTTCTACAAGCAGTTGAATAGAGCTGTCAGGAGGGAGGGTCTTTATTTTGGTCACTCTGAGATCCTTACTGACTAGAACAATGCCACATTAGTAAGCGCTCAATAAATACTTGTGGAAGGAAGGGATCGGGAGAGCTGCTCGGTCTTCAGACAGTAGCTTGTGGAAGGAAGAGAATCCTGGCAGAGCCAAGAGCAGGTGCCAGAGGGCTGGGGAGTCAGTGGGGGTCTTTAAGGATGTCAGACCTTCCAATGTGTCTCCAGACCCTGGGGGTATGAGGCAGAGAGCTAAGCAGCAGGGAGGTCAGCGCCAGCCTGCAGGGGAGTGGTGGTCAGTGACCCCGAATCCGGAAGAAGGAAACAGAGTTCAATTGCCCTAAATGTAGGAAAGGTTTTCCAGCTCCACAGCCAAGGAGGCTGGCCCTCGGTGAAGACACGGACTTTGAAAGGCCTTGACACCCTCTGTGCTCATCCCCCGCATCTGCACCTGAGCCCTGGGAAGTCAGGCAGCGGAAGTCAGGCTTTGGGCTTGGGAAGCTGCAAGGGGAGGATAAAAAGAGGTTTTTGCCCTTTGTCACCAAACCCTGAGGTCTCTACGAGTGGGGGCTTAGTTCCTCAGCCCCTGGGAGGGCCTGGTCCAGACCCGCAGAGTTTGTCCTGCCAGTCATGTTAGCAGCAGGGCCCGTGCAGGCCGCCTCAGCAGCCCCTGTGGTTGGGGATCGACCCTCCACTCACCTGCACCCTTCCCCCACACCCCATGGCTGTTCAAGGCTTTCAGACTGTGCCCAGGGTTACCGAGCAGCCCCTGCAGGGGGGGCCCCCACCTGGATCTACCCTTCCCTGCTGTGCCTACCCCACCTTCAAAACGTACCTGTTCTGCCCTCCCCATCCCCCAGGCCTGCCGCTCTGCTTGCAAGCTGATAGCTAATCAAATGGATTAATCCGCATGCACTGGAGAGCTGTGCTGGGGAAGGAGGGGGATTTCAGAGCAAACCACGCAGTGGTTGCCTGGACACAGAGCCCGTGAAGCTTGCGCACGCGGTGGCTAGAAGACGGTGGCATTAGCTCCGTTCTGTGCTCACGGGCTGAGCTCCAGCCCCCTTTCCTCACCTCCTGTGTGGCTGCTTCTCAGGCCTGCAGGAAAGGGGGACACTTTTCCTGCCCTTCTGCCCCACTTGCCAGAACACCGGTCTCCCCGGGTCTGGTGAGAGGCCACTTCAGAGATCACAAGAGGCTATAGGTGGGCCAGGCAGCAGCTGGCTTTGTTAGGGGTCTCCTTGCTCCAAGTAGCTGTATTTTCTGTGCCTCCACGAGCATCTGGCTCTGGGCTAGAGCGCTCCGTACCTTCCGTACCTGAAGGCTGGGCTAGGAAAGTGAGTCAGGCAGGGGGTCCACTAGGACCGTCAGGCAGCAGCTGGGTCTGCCCTCTGAGCACAGAGACTCCTTGCCTCCCTGGACTTCCAGCCCTCCCTCCACACGCTGGCCTCCAGCCCCCATCTGCTCAGCTCCCCCCACCGCCTTGAATCTTGCTGCTCTGCCTAGCTGCATGACCTCAGAGAAGGCACTTCCCCTCTCCATAAAATGAAGGACTAACGAATGGCCTGCCTGGCTCTGAGGTTCAGTGACCTCAACACACTGCCTGGCTGGTCCAAGGAAATCAGTGCCCAAGCCAGAGTCCCCATCTCTAAGCTCCCTCGTCATTCTTGCCACTTGGCTGGGAAACCTCCTTCCAGCTGCTCCAGGCTAGCCCCCACGCGGGGGCCATGCCCCCAGCTCTGCCCTACCCCTCTGCTGCTCACACTCACCCCCTCCCATCTCACTGGGGAGGTAGGACCCAGGCCAGGAAGCAGAGAAGACACCATGCGTGGGGCAGGGCCAGCTCAGGGGGCAGGGGTCGGAGGGGCAACTGTGTCAGAGGCCAGGAGAGCCCTGGGGGAGGGCCAGGCCCCTGCCTGCCTGAGGTCACGGTGGTCTGACCAGAGTCCCCTGTCCTGCCAGCTATGGAATGTGAAGCCTGGCCTGGGAGATATTTTGGCTGCACTTTGAGCCATCCCCGCCCCCTGGAACTCAGACCCTGCACGCTCCATGCCATAACAATGACGACCACTTCCAATTGTTTCCTAGCTGGTGGGGGGGGGAGCACTTTGGGGAAAGGGGGGGGAGCCTGGGGGAAATGCTTCTAGTGACAACAGCCCTTTCTAAATCCGGCTAGGGACTGGGTGCAGGTGGGGGTGGGGGCGCCTGCTGCCCGATATATACGGCCCCTGACCAGGTCAAGCTCCACAGCTCTCCCCTGTGCTCTGTCTTCCCTTGCTGCTCTCAGGTAGGAGCGCCGAGCAGGAGGCCTTCCTCTGGGATAGGGGGCCCCAGCTTTAGGAAGGGGCTCCTCTAGGAACAGCAAGCTGCATGCAGGGCTTCATGCAGAGTACCAGGTCTGATCATTGAGCACACAAGTGCAGGTCTAAACATGAGTGTAGGTGCCCTGGGAGTGGGGGGCTCGCTCATGTGTTGGGGGGGGTGTGAATGTCTATATCTGAGCATATGGGACCAGAATGCATTATGCATTAGAGATGAGTGTGTGTGTGTGTGTGTGTGTGTGTGTACAAGCATGCCCAGTCTCAATGCATGGAAGGGGAGGGTGTGTACCTCGCTGTCTGATGAAGATACGGAAATATCAAGTGGGAGACGTGTCTATGATCACGCCTAAGGCTAGCTGGTCCATTTGAGGGGAGGGAGAAGAGGATGGCAGAGAACAATGACTTAGCAAGTGTATGTGCTTAGAAGCTAGTTCTGTGGGGTCTGTCATGGGTAACTACCCATATCCACGCACGTGGAGGTGCTTGTGTGCACATCCGGGAGTCGAGACCACTCCAGCGTGTGCACACCCTGCAAAAGGGGCTCACAGGCACATGGTGTGGCTGTCCCAGGTCTTTTGGGTTCTTTTTTTTTTATTGGGTTTTTTTTAAAGATTTATTTAGTTAGTTGAGAGAGTGAGAGAGAGAGCACGAGCGGGAGGGGCAGAGGGAGAGGGAGAGGGAATCTCAGGCAGACTCCGCACCGAGCGCAGAGCTCGACTTGGGGCTTGATCTCATGACCCCGAGATCGTGACCTGAGCCGAAACCAAGAGAGGGACACTTAACCGACTACACCACCCAGGCGGCCCTGTTTCAGGTCTTTGTGTACTTGGGAACATCCAGCGATCTGGGCTTTTTTATACTGTACACATACTTAACGTGCGTGTCTGCTGCCGCGGCGTGATGGCACCTTGGGAGGGTGTGTGTGGCGAGGTGTAGGCAGGAAGCGGGTCTGTATGAGGCGTGTGCACGAGCAGTAGATGTGCGTGTTCGTCAGAGGACATGTGGAGGGCATTCAGCTGTGTGATGGGTGTGCCTATGAGAGGGTGCCTACGAGGGTCTCCTCTCCGAGAGTGTCCACCAAGACTGATAGTCCAATGGGGGCAGGATGGAAGAGAACTGGCTTTGGAGTCACGAGGCCTGGGTTCAAGGCCTGACTCCGCCACTTCTTGTTATGTGTTCTTGGACAAGCAAACCCCTTAACCTTAATTTCCTCATCTGTAGAATGGGGTGAGGATTGAGTAAGAGAGTGTGCATAAACGGGCTTTGGAAACTGTAAAGCACTGAACAAATGCGACCATTAGCTGTTTCTCAGATGGCTCCAAGTAGTCAAGTTTCACTAGGTGAGTATAGGCAAGGGTGGGACCATCTCCCAAGTTCGAGGACAAAGAATAGACATCAGGAAACTGTTAGAATTATTGCTCAGGAGAAAGGGCCACAGTGTTTGGAAAGCCAGACAGGGGACAGGACCAGAGAAGCTGGCCACCACTCCCCACCTGTTTTCAGGCCTGGGGGAGGGGTGAGTGCCGAAGGGCAGAGCCAGGGAGCAGCGGGGAGGTGGCCCTAACACAGCTTTCCCTCTTTCCAGGTCCCCTGCAGGCTTGAGCCCCTTTCATCTAGTACACACATTCAATAACCCGAGGTAAGGAAAGCTGAATGTGGAGTGTGGGGGAATCCGGGAAGACTGGCCATGACAGCCCCAAGGCCAGGCTATGGGACTCTAGCTTCTGCCTTGCCTTGGGGAGTGTGTCTTGGCAACCAAGAGCCCCTTGCCTGTGACTGGGGAAGAGCCAGGGAGGGACAAGGATTAGAGATGGACATAGTTAGCATTCTGCTTCCAGAGAAGCCCAGGACGCTCCTCCCTCCTCTAGGAAAGCCCCAGTCCAAACAAAAGTTGGCCTCCCTTTCTGCCCTGACAGGTTTGCTAGGCTATTCTCGGGTTGAGGGATCAGCTCAAGGAAAAAGAGGTGCAAGGTGACCCACCCCTGACTCAAGAGGATGGTGATAGGCTCTGGGGCTGCCACTGAAGGCGAGAAAGCCCGCAGAAGGGCGTGGAGGGTGGGTGGACGGGAGGGTAGCTAGCATCTTCTCCCACTCCCGGCCACTGCAGGCGCAGCCATGGTGGACGCGGAGATGGCCGCGTTTGGGGCCGCCGCCCCCTTCCTGCGCAAGTCAGAGAAGGAGCGGCTGGAAGCCCAGACCCGACCTTTTGACCTCAAGAAAGACGTCTTTGTGCCCGATGACAAAGAGGAGTTCGTCAAGGCCAAAATTCTGTCTCGAGAGGGTGGCAAAGTCACCGCTGAGACCGAGCATGGCAAGGTAGGTGGCAAGGCTGGTGTGAGAGGCCCTCCTGGACCCTCCCCCCCATAGCTGGAGTACACAGAGAGGGTACCACCAGGACCCATCCCATGCAGACCTGAGGGCAGGCCGATCTCCCCCTCTTCAGGGCAGGGATCCACCCCCCCCCCAACAGCCCTTTGGATTCCTAATATCCTGTCTATCTTCCCTACGATCCCGGTCCTTCTCTCTTGAACACTGCTGTGCTAGAACTCGCCTGACTCCTTTCTGGGCAGAGGGAGGGCTGACAGGAGGGCCTGCATGGGGACTGTTGCAGACGGTGACCGTGAAGGAGGACCAGGTGATGCAACAGAACCCGCCCAAGTTCGACAAGATCGAGGACATGGCCATGCTGACCTTCCTGCACGAGCCCGCCGTGCTCTACAACCTCAAGGAGCGCTACGCCTCTTGGATGATCTACGTGAGAGCGCCATCCGGGACCCCTCCGAGTCTAGTAGCTTCGCCCTCCCCAACGGCCCACCTCCTGGAGCCGCAGGGTTCTGCTCTTCGTGTCCAGGCTCTGTATCCCAGCCCCTGCATCTCCACTTCGGTTCTCACACCCCCAAGGCTGGGATTACCCAGATTTAGTGCTTTCATAGATTTTCCTTTCTCTTCTTCCCCTCCTGGCATTGTTCTCTTGTTCTGAAACCCGCCATTCCTCCCTCTTCATCACCAGCACCTCAACCCTCCTTCTCTACCCTAGACCTACTCGGGCCTCTTCTGCGTCACCGTCAACCCCTACAAGTGGCTGCCGGTGTACAACGCCGAGGTCGTGGCCGCCTACCGGGGCAAGAAGAGGAGCGAGGCGCCGCCCCACATCTTCTCCATCTCCGACAACGCCTATCAGTACATGCTGACAGGTGACAGGCCTCGGCGGCAGGGTTTTCTCGGGAACCGCATGGGAGGGAATGCACAGTTGGTTTGGGCAACTGGGACATGCCTGGAGGGAGGCCCGGAGGTGGGGCAGAGAGGGTGGGTAGACACCAGGCAAGAGCATCCTGGGTAGCTCCTGACCTTTCCTCCCCACTTGCTCCCAACAGACAGAGAAAACCAGTCCATCCTGATCACGTGAGTGCAGCTCGTAACCCGTTCACCTTCCAGAAGCTCCCTGACCCTAGCCCCTATGCATGGACCCGCAGTTCTCATGTCCCCCCACCTTTATGCCGGCTCTTCTTTCTTCTGTGACCTTTACCCTTGCCTTTGCTTCCCCACTTCTTTTTGCTTCCCACCGCTCTTGGAGTTTTCCTCTCCCGTTCCCTACGCTCACCTTCCTCCAACTCCTCGCTCACTCATCCATAGCCTAGTATCACGGTGTCTTCATCCCCTCCTCGTTTTCTTTCGTCTTTCCCTTCAGAATCCTTCCGCATTCTGCCAACCTCACCCATTCTCTCCCGAAAGGGCCCAGGCCCATCTCCTCACATTTACCTTGCCCAGCTAAGACCAGGTTCCTTCTGCCCAAACCCAGCGGCTCCTTGTGGCACCCTTCCTGGTGCTCCCCTGATCCCATGTGTGTTCGGGGTGCACATTACCTGGCAGCTTCCTGCTTTGGGGGCTCCCACTGTCAAGGAGGACCAGACGTTCTCTCCTAACTTGAGGCTTGTTCGTCTCAGGCAGTGTCTGTTCACTGCCTAATGAGGCCCTGACTGTCCCAACAGTGGGGAATCCGGGGCCGGGAAGACGGTCAACACCAAGAGGGTCATCCAGTACTTCGCTGTGATTGCCGCCATTGGGGATCGCAGCAAGAAGGAGCAGACCCCAGGCAAGGTAGGCCTGTTGTCCTCCACGGGCCTGCGCTGAGAAAAGGGAAGGGGAGGCCTCTCACCCGCCATCCTTCCTGACCTCTGCAGGGCACCCTGGAGGACCAGATCATCCAGGCCAACCCCGCCCTGGAGGCCTTCGGCAACGCCAAGACCGTCCGGAATGACAACTCCTCCCGCTTCGTGAGTAGTCCCTGACCTTGGATTTGGGATTTGCGTTGGTGGATAGATGATGTCAAATATGAGCCTTGCCTCAACTCATCACTGGCCTCTTCCATCTCCCCAGGGGAAATTCATTCGAATCCATTTTGGGGCAACTGGAAAGTTGGCATCTGCAGACATAGAGACCTGTGAGTACCGTGGACTTGGCTTGAGCTCACCCTCATTCTATGTGATTGTGACCCCAACCTCTCTCACTTCTCTCTCTGTCTCTCCATCTGTGTCTCTCTTTAGGCCTCTGCCTTTCGGTCTTTCTCGCTCTCTTTCTGTCTCTGTCTGTGTCTTTGGGTCTGTATATTCATCTCCCTCTTAGACGTCCTCTAATCTTTCTCCACCTCCGTCTCTTCATGTCTATGTGTGAGCCTCTCTCTTTGTCTCTTCCTTTTCCTCCGCCTTTTGCTTGCTACATTTGTCATTCATTTTCCTCTCTTGTGCCCAAATCCCCACATTTCTCTCTTTCTTCTCCCCTTACCGTTCACAGACCTTCTGGAAAAATCCAGAGTTATTTTCCAGTTGAAAGCAGAGAGAGATTATCACATTTTCTACCAAATCCTGTCTAACAAAAAGCCTGAGCTGCTGGGTGAGTCAGAGCTACCAACCGAGACCAACGATCTCCATGGCAACCTGGTCCCCTCTGCTTGTCGCTGCTTGCTGGCAGGCCCTGGGTTTACGGAGCTGCTGGATTCAGTTCTGTGGGATGGGAGACCACATTAAACCTTGTCACCTGCTTTCCTGCAAGCCCTGTGCTGTGGTAGGCAGCCCCTCTGACGGCCAGAGGCTTGTGTCCTATCCGCATCACATCTTCTCCCAGATATGCTGCTGATCACCAACAACCCCTATGACTACGCATTCATCTCCCAAGGAGAGACCACGGTGGCCTCCATTGATGACGCTGAGGAGCTCATGGCCACCGATGTAAGTGTGTGAGAACCTGGTCGAGAGGTGAGGGGACTGGCAGTGAGGGGTAAATGAGACCGGAGACGCTGTCTCTCTGTTATTCAAAGTGGTATGACCCTCCCCAAGGGCCAGAACATGCCCCATGACCGGGATGTGTTGGGGAATGGGTGTGTTGAGATGTGGTGGCCAGTATTTGGTGTTCAAATAGACAGAGAGGGCTGAACACCATGGGACAGAGAAGCAGACAAACCAAAAAGCAAGGCATCACCAAGGGAAAGGGGGAGGGTCAAGGTGTCGCTATGGGGTTGGGGCAGGCTATTCGGTGAAGACTAGATACAGACAGGTATGGAAGGTTTAAGCAGGGAAGCAAGTGTGGGGCCTACAAGAGGGACAAAAGTCGAAAACCTGAGTGGGTAACCAGAGCAGCTTCAGAGGACAGCTCTGACCGCTGATGCCAGATCTGGGGCCGTAGGCACACCATCCTGCTCTTGTGCCTCCCATCTTGGTTTTGGAGTTCCTCACTGGGCATGGGAGTCTCAGAAGCTACAGGGATTCAGGAGAGAAGCTCTCCCTCCTACTGAAGAGGGATCTCGTTTACCTGCCATACGTCCTTTTCTGGGCTCCACCAATGTGTGGTCTGCCTACAGAACGCCTTTGATGTGCTGGGCTTCACCTCAGAGGAGAAGAACTCCATGTACAAGCTGACAGGTGCCATCATGCACTTTGGAAACATGAAGTTCAAACAGAAGCAGCGAGAGGAGCAGGCCGAGCCGGATGGCACCGAAGGTGGGGGTCTGGGATGCTGGGGGGCAGCCGTGGGCCACACCTGTAGAGGAATCATCCCTTTACCAACTTGGCTGCCTGTCCTCTCCTTCCAGAGGCTGACAAGTCCGCCTACCTCATGGGGCTGAACTCAGCCGACCTGCTCAAGGGGCTGTGCCACCCTCGGGTGAAAGTGGGCAACGAGTACGTCACCAAAGGGCAGAATGTCCAGCAGGTGGGTCGTCTTCAGGAGATAAATGGGGAGGGGGCTGGCATCCTGCAGTGGGGGCTTTGGAATTCACTCTCCGCACTAATCTGCTCATCTGGTCTCTCCCTTACCTTCCAGGTGGCGTATGCCACCGGGGCACTGGCCAAGGCCGTGTACGAGAGGATGTTCAACTGGATGGTGACACGGATCAATGCCACCCTGGAGACCAAGCAGCCACGCCAGTACTTCATAGGGGTCCTGGACATCGCCGGCTTCGAGATCTTCGACGTGAGTGGGGGGAGCCCAGGCACATATGTGCCTCACTCGTTCGCACCTGTGACCATCGTGGCCAGTCGCGGGAAAGGCAGTGGGGCTCAGGGGTGGCAGACGCCTCGTCCCGTCTTCCAGGGGAGCTCCCCCTCCCTGGCCTGACGGGGGAGGGGACCAGCCACACCCCTGGCTGGGCTTGGGCGCGGGCCGGGCTGACCGCACCGGCCCCCCCAACCCCTGCCCGGCTGACCTGCTCCGCCCCCGCCCCTGCAGTTCAACAGCTTCGAGCAGCTCTGCATCAACTTTACCAACGAGAAGCTGCAGCAGTTCTTCAACCACCACATGTTCGTGCTGGAGCAGGAGGAGTACAAGAAGGAGGGCATCGAGTGGGAGTTCATCGACTTTGGCATGGACCTGCAGGCCTGCATCGACCTCATCGAGAAGGTGCGGCCTCCCCCCGCCGCCTGGCGTCCCAGATGGAGTGCCTGAGCGCCCCAATCCCACCCTACTTGAATGCCCCCGTCGAAATGGCAGCCCCTCTCCCTGCTAGGGAACATGTGTTGGGTCCCGAGCCCTGTGTTGTCCTGACCACCCAGGACAGGGGGGCACAGGGAGAGCGGACGTCCTAGGGGTTTGGGAATGGACACGGGGAGGATGGGCAGCTTCAGGAATCCTCCCATACCAGTGTGTTTAACAACCCTGGTTTAACCTGGTTTGGGTGTGGGGCAGGGAATCATAAGACTGCACCTGTGTTCAACCCCAGCATCTCAGGGGTCTGGGCAATGGAGTGCTGTGTAAAGCATCTGGACCACCCACATTCCCAGACGTTCACAAAGCTCCCTCTGAAATCGAACAAAGAATTCTGCCTTGGGAACGCATGGACAGGTGCAAGTTGATGATAACTGTCCTCAAAGCTGAGCCTGGTACCTTAATTCCCAAAGGGGCATCACCATAAGCAAATACTGACCTCAGAGCAGGATCCTTCAGCATCCACGTGAAGCATTCTCAGTGATACCTTCCCCTCTACCCTCAGCCCATGGGCATCATGTCCATCCTGGAGGAGGAGTGCATGTTCCCCAAGGCCACTGACATGACCTTCAAGGCCAAGCTGTATGACAACCACCTGGGCAAGTCCAACAACTTCCAGAAGCCACGCAACATCAAGGGGAAGCCGGAAGCCCACTTCGCCCTGATCCACTACGCCGGCACCGTGGACTACAACATCCTGGGCTGGCTGCAGAAGAACAAGGACCCGCTCAACGAGACGGTGGTGGCCTTGTACCAGAAGTCCTCGCTCAAGTTGCTCAGCAGCCTGTTTGCCAACTACCTGGGGGCCGACGCACGTGAGTAGAGCCAGGAACCCTGGGGACTAAGGAGCAGGGTTTCTGCCGTGGTTCTGAGGCAAGTCCATGGCGACACTCCACCACTTTCGTGTCGGGCTGTGCCTTGAGGTTACAGGTTCCGTGAGATAGAATGGGGTGGAGAAGCCGAGCCGCCCCCAGTGAGGACCGTCGCCTGGAGGTCAAATGCCAGCGAGGACGGAAAGAGTCTGTGGTGGAGGGCTGGCCTCCCACACGTCCATTCAGGTCGCTTTCCTTGACTCTCTTCCCACAGCTGTCGAGAAGGGCAAAGGCAAAGCCAAGAAAGGCTCATCCTTTCAGACCGTGTCAGCTCTGCACAGGGTAAGCCTGTGCCCCAGCCCCAGCCCAGCATGGCTCCCCAGCACCCACCAGCCCTGCTCCTTCCCGCCGTTCCCATGCCTGACTCCTCTGTCTCCCGCTTCCCTTGTGGCCCCTTTCCCTCCTTGTCTTTCCTCCTCTCCATTCTCTCCCCCTTCTTGGGTGGCCTCTTCTCTCCCTGTTTCCCATCTCACTCTCACTTTCTCTCTGGCCTTCCAACCTCTCCCTCCTCCGTATCCTCTCTGCCATTCCTTCATTCTCTCTGTCTCTCTTTCCCTTCCTTCCTCTCCTCTCCCTTCCCTCCTTCTCTCTCCTTCACTCGCATTACTTTCCCCTCCTGCGCTTTGGGCCACAGGAAAATCTGAACAAGCTGATGACCAACTTGCGCTCCACGCACCCCCACTTCGTGCGTTGCATCATCCCCAACGAGACCAAGTCTCCAGGTGAGGCGCAGAACTCAGCCCAGCCCCCCGCTGCCCATGTGCCCCAGGCCCTGGGGACAGGGCCTCCTAAGCCATCTCCTAATCCCCCACCATGGTGGTTTCCAAATGACTCTCGTCCCATCCCCCATGAGGTAGCAGACTACTCTCCCCCGCCCCGTTTCCTTGTATTTACAGTATGGCTTGGGGGGGCCCTGTGAGGCACTTTCATGGGCATGGCCTCACAGCACGCACCCCCAGTGAGACATACAGAGATTGTTTATCCTTTTTCTGACTGATCAGGAGCTGGAGGCATCAGGGGCCTGAGTTCAAGGCCTGGCTCTGCTCTGGTCAGCTTTTGACCTTGGTGAAGTGCCTTAACCTCTCTGGGCTTAACTCCTCTGGGCTTAGTTTCTTCCCTAGAAAATGGGATATAACCACCCTGGCAACTGCTTATGATAATAAACACAACATAAAAGAAGGAATGTGAAAACCTTTTGGTTACTCTCAAGAGTACAGCTAGGGGGGAAAAAAAAAGGACCATTATGAAGTGACTTGCTAAGGTTGCTGGCTAGTGAGTGGCAGAGCCAGAATCAGAGCCCCGAACTTTTGACTGAGTCCAGTCCTCTCCCCACACCTTCGTCCCTCCTCTCCTCCCGCTGCAGGGGTGATAGACAACCCCCTGGTCATGCACCAGCTGCGCTGTAACGGGGTGCTGGAGGGCATCCGCATCTGCAGGAAGGGCTTCCCCAACCGCATCCTCTACGGGGACTTCCGGCAGAGGTGGGTACAGGGAACAGGGGGAGCCCGCGCAGACTTGGTGGGGAGGGGAGTCCCCAGATGGCCCCGAATGCTGTGGGCAGAGCAGATCGGTGCAGAACGTGGGTGACTCGGGGCACCTGTCTCTCCAGATACCGCATCCTGAATCCAGCAGCCATCCCCGAGGGCCAGTTCATTGACAGCAGGAAAGGGGCAGAGAAGCTTCTGGGCTCCCTGGACATTGACCACAACCAGTACAAGTTCGGCCACACCAAGGTAAGGGAAGGGAGGAGATGAGCTGATTACAGAAAGACCTGTCTTGTCCTTTGGCTCCTTACCTCACAGCTCCTTCCCTTTTACCAGTCATCCTAGAACCATCTCTAAAAGGCATGCTCCCCTCCCCATGGACCTCCCAGCATCATTCCCTCTCCCAGCTCCAGCTGCCATTGGCCTCCCTCTTTGAGTTCTTTCCTCGGGTGTTAACTCCTTGAAAGAACTCTTTCCCTTCCCGGCCCACCCGCCCCTTGCCCGCAGGTGTTCTTCAAGGCGGGGCTGCTGGGGCTGCTGGAGGAGATGCGGGACGAGAAGCTGAGCCGCATCATCACCCGCATCCAGGCCCAGTCTCGGGGTGTGCTCTCCAGAATGGAGTACAAGAAACTGCTGGAACGCAGGTGAGAGCTCCAAAAGGAGGCTCCTGGCCATCGAAGGCCTAGGCCGATTCGGGGGCAGTGTCAGGAGAAAGCTCACCGAGACTTGAAACAAGCAGACCAGCAGGAGGGGCTCCTCTGGGCGGGCCTCACAGCCAGGACACCACAGAGGAAGGGAGGGCTTCGCTTAGGAGTCAGGGCTTCAGGACAGGAAGGAGAGATGGGACTCTCTCACCACCCTCTTGCTGGGCCCCCGCAGAGACTCCCTGCTGATAATCCAGTGGAACATCCGGGCCTTCATGGGGGTCAAGAACTGGCCGTGGATGAAACTCTACTTCAAGATCAAGCCCCTGCTCAAGAGCGCGGAGAGAGAGAAGGAGATGGCCACCATGAAGGAGGAGTTTGCGCGCCTCAAAGAGGCGCTGGAGAAGTCGGAGGCTCGCCGCAAGGAGCTGGAGGAGAAGATGGTGTCCCTGCTGCAGGAGAAGAACGACCTCCAGCTCCAAGTGCAGGCGGTGAGGCTCCGGGCCTCCGTGGGCTCACGCACCTGTTCAGCCCCCGGCTCCCACACCTCCTGCACCCCCCACCCAGAGCTCACCGTGTCCTCTCACAGACACGGGATTCTGGAATCAACGCTCTAAAGACCTCCAAGGAGGTCCCTCTCGAGAACAAAAGGGAAGGGGGAAAGAACCAACTTTTAAAAAATGGGCTTTCCACTTGGGAAAGCTGGAGCCACAGCTCAATAATTTTTTGAACTAGGCAACCATGAATTATCTTTGAGTCTCAGTGTCCTCATCTCTGCACAGGGGATAAAGCTGCCCGTCTCACCAGGCAGTAAATATGCAAAGTGCTGGCCTCAGTAGATGCGGTTCTTTCCCTTTGGTGAAGGAGACCAGAGGAGGAAGGCCAAGTAAAGAGACTTCTGGGTTCCCTTCCTCTCTGCTTCCATCCCCCAATGTTCCCATCACATTGTCCTGCAATTCTTTCCTTCCTCATCCTTCTGAGGTTCCTCTCAGCTGGAGATATCCTGGAGCTCCCCTGCTACAAGCTGAGCCTCTCCCTGCACCTGCCAGGGTGAGGACCCCACACACTGAAAAGCCTCCCCTCTGCGCTTTGTGCTCAGGAACAAGACAACCTGGCCGACGCAGAGGAGCGCTGCGACCAGCTGATCAAGAACAAGATCCAGCTGGAGGCCAAGGTGAAGGAGATGACCGAGAGGCTGGAGGACGAGGAGGAGATGAATGCGGAGCTCACTGCCAAGAAGCGCAAGCTGGAGGACGAGTGCTCTGAGCTCAAGAGGGACATCGATGACCTGGAGCTGACGCTGGCCAAGGTGGAGAAAGAGAAGCATGCAACAGAGAACAAGGTGAGGGCAGCTCCTTCTGGCCCCAGCCCAGGTCTTCTCAGGATTCCTAGACCACGGTATGGTCCTGGTCCTTGGCACTGGACATCCCCATAGATGTCTCCAGGCCAATGACCTCTGACCCTAAAGGAGACGGGGTTCTTGGTCGACAGGTGAAGAACCTGACAGAGGAGATGGCTGGGCTAGATGAGATCATCGCCAAGCTGACCAAGGAGAAGAAGGCTCTGCAAGAGGCCCACCAGCAGGCCCTAGATGACCTTCAGGCTGAGGAGGACAAGGTCAACACCTTGACCAAGGCCAAGGTCAAGCTGGAGCAGCAGGTGGACGATGTAAGTAGATTGTCACAGGGCCTAGATATACCATGGCTGTATGTGTGTGTCTGTGTGTATGAGTGTGTGTTTGGAAGGATGGGATTGGAAACTGTTCCCTCCCCTGATACCTTTCTAGAAGGGAGCTGGGGAATAGAAAAGTGGAAGGGTGATCAATTATGAGTCATGTGTGATCAACTGATATGATCAACAATAGAGACGGACTTCCTTTTTTTCAATTTAGTTTCAATATCTCAACTTTCAACCACAGGGTCTAGAGAGTTATCACATAAGAACGTAATATATTTCTTTGGGAATTTTGTGAGGCTCTGAGGATCTTTGGACCTCTAATATTCTAAGCAGGATCTGACCCTCAGCGACCATTGTTCCACAGATAGCTCTCTGTGCATATCTCCATTGGATCGTTTATCACCCATGTTACCATTATCGAAGTATCTGTCTCAGCCATAGGACTGTAAGCTGCCTTTAGGTGAGAACGTGGATTGATTCAGTTGCGCATCTGAAGTGCCTAGCACAGGCCCGCAGGAGCCCACTGAATGAACTAATGGAGCTTTGGGTTTCATCACACAGTCATTCATGAAATCATTTATCAAATAGTTACTGACCGTCCCTCCATGCTAGGCGCTCTCATGGTCCCCAGGTCACTCTGGGGACGCTTTTCCAAGTCCTGAGCATCTCTTAGGATTCCCCAAACCTGGAGTGGCTGAACTTCCAAATCACCAAATCAGGATGACTGGTCTTACGGGGCACACTGGTCCTTCTCCCCACCAGCTGGAGGGATCCCTGGAGCAGGAGAAGAAGGTGCGCATGGACCTGGAGCGAGCAAAGCGGAAGCTGGAGGGCGACCTGAAGCTGACCCAGGAGAGCATCATGGACCTGGAGAACGACAAGCAGCAGCTAGACGAGCGGCTGAAAAAGTAGCGTGTGCCCCTCCCTGGCGCCTTTCCTCCTCCCCGGCTCGGCAGCCTGTTCTCCCCGTGACACTGCAACTGCCCCAAGATGCCCATCCTCGGAGGCCACACAGCCTCATGCAGCCTCCATCAGTGGGTGCAAAACCGTGGGCAGAGGCCTCCAGGAAGAGGGCTCTCCTCCCCCAGACACAGGCAGCAGGGCCCTCCAGTCCTCCCTGGCAACAAGCCTAACCTGGATCCCTCAAGCCTTTTCTTCCTGTTGGGCAGCGAAGAAGGATGGAAACCGATAGCTTGCCTCCTTCTACACACAAGTCTCCTTGGAGACCAGTTGCTTAACACTGAGGAAGGCTCCACACAAAAGCCTCTCAGGAAAGGCCTTTCAGGTTCTTCTCAGAAAGCCCCGAGGACCACAGAGAAGTGGGTCAGCCGCCAGGCTTGAGCAGTGCGGGGTCTGATTAACCTATGCATCCAATTCTTACTGCAAGCCCTACCAAGATGTACAGACCCACTTCCCACACTTGACAAACTGAGCCCGCAGGGTAGATTTGGATCAGCAAGGATCTTATGGGGCTTTAGGGTCCGGACTTTGAAAGGCTCTAAGAATCATCAGGCTTGCGTCCTCATGGGGCCTGTGTCTGCCCAGGAGCCCTCACGCTCCCCCAGGCACACCATGTGTTGAAAGAAGGAGGGAATATATGATCCCAAGGATCCCCGAACCACCGTCTAAGGATAGTATTTTGAGGCCCACTTTACCAAAGAGGAAACGAAGGCTCAGAGAGGTTAACCAAAGTGCCCAAAGTAACAGTGATAGAATTAAAGACCATCAGAGCGAAAAGGGGCCTTTGAAACCATCTAATGCAATGCCGTCATTCTACAGGACCACAGAGAGGAAGTCCCACAGAGTCCAGGTCCTGTCTCTCCGCCTGCGGTGCTCTGCCCATTACATTTCTTGCTGGACTTCAGTCCTTCAGCACGCGTTACATTTTCAGGGACCCTACCTCCTCCCCAGATGCTATTTTTCTGATGAAATCCTGCTCTCCGTTTTTTTGTGTTACCATTTCCAACCACTGGTGGGCCCTCTTGCTGCCCAACCGATCTTCCTCATCTTACTCTCCCTCCTTCCCCACAGGAAGGACTTTGAGTTGAATGCCCTCAACGCAAGGATTGAGGATGAACAGGCCCTGGGCAGCCAGTTGCAGAAGAAGCTCAAAGAGCTTCAGGTAAGGTGTGGGATGCCCCGGGCTGGTGGTCAGCTTCCTCCACCCTCTCCTCCAGGATGCCCTCCCCCCCAGCATTACAGGAACTTGCTATGTGTCCACGAAGGGACATGCTAAGCTACCGCAGTGCACCCATGGAAGGCTCCTGGGAGGGGCTGGGTGAGCCAAGGACGACATAGGAAAAGAACTTGAAGGTCACAGGTGTAGGGGACAGAAATCCTGGCTTCCTGTCTCAACTCTGATTTAGATGGCAACGGTGGGGCACCCACTCCAGATATCTGGGTCTCTGTGTCCTCCCTTGTTACCAGTGGCTTTCAAGATCCCTTTAGCCCTGACAGTCTGTAACTTTGATTCTTACCCCTAGAGCAGACAGCTTGTTAGGTCTTTAGACAAACATGGCTCTCTCACTCTAAACTTTTTGTGTTTTTGCTTAAAATATCCCTAGAACACAGGTCTCTTTGTCCCTCTTAAACAGTAAACTTCAACCACTTTCTTTCCGATAGAAAATGTATAATGTTCTGGCCTAAAGGAAGGCTAGTTCAGCTGTCCAAAACATCTTCTCCAAATCCTTTTATTCCCACTTCTCTCCTGGTAGAACTGGAAAGACTTGCTGTTCCAGACAGGCCAGGAATGTTCTAGAGCTCTGGGGTGGGGGCTCCGATGGGCGGCTCCGGGCGGTGGGTCTGAGCCCTCCGTGTCCCGGGCCAGGCTCGCATCGAGGAGCTGGAGGAGGAGCTGGAGGCCGAGCGCACCGCCAGGGCCAAGGTGGAGAAGCTGCGCTCAGACCTGTCCCGGGAGCTGGAGGAGATCAGCGAGAGGCTGGAGGAGGCCGGAGGGGCCACGTCCGTGCAGATCGAGATGAACAAGAAGCGCGAGGCCGAGTTCCAGAAGATGAGGCGGGACCTGGAGGAGGCCACGCTGCAGCACGAGGCCACGGCGGCAGCCCTGCGCAAGAAGCACGCGGACAGCGTGGCCGAGCTGAGCGAGCAGATCGACAACCTGCAGCGCGTGAAGCAGAAGCTGGAGAAGGAGAAGAGCGAGTTCAAGCTGGAGCTGGACGATGTCACCTCCAACATGGAGCAGATCATCAAGGCCAAGGTGGGCCGCCTGCTCACCGTCCTTGCACCCAATTCCTTCCACCCACCTCCACTTTCGGTCCATGTCTCCTCTCTTCTCTGACGGTTCAGTTTCCTGCTTCCCTTCTCCCACCCTGTTCTCCCATCCTCTCCCTTCCATGCCTCTCCTCTTCACTTCTGTAACTGCACCCCTTTCCACCCTTCAGTGCCCCCCACATCCATCGTACAACTCCCCTTCCTCCCTCAGGCTAACCTGGAGAAGATGTGCCGGACCCTGGAAGACCAGATGAACGAGCACCGAAGCAAGGCCGAGGAGACCCAGCGGTCTGTCAACGACCTCACCAGCCAGCGGGCCAAGCTGCAGACCGAGAACGGTGAGCCCCACCCCATGTCCCCTGACTTCCTGAGCCACCCAGCCTTGGGTAGACACTCACACGCATGTACACACACATACACATGTACACACACACGTGTACACACACACATGTACACACACATACACACTTCTCCAGAGAATGGGCCTAAGGATGAAGGGAGGGGATTGGGAGACAGAGGGGTGGCTGACCTTCCAGAGTTGATCGTGCCCTCATGCCTCTCCAGGCGAGCTGTCCCGGCAGCTGGATGAGAAGGAGGCCCTGATCTCCCAGCTGACCCGAGGCAAGCTCACCTACACCCAGCAGCTGGAGGACCTCAAGAGGCAGCTGGAGGAGGAGGTTAAGGTGAGGCCCAGACTCAGGCCAGTTGGCCCAGGCAAGGAGCAAGCAGGTCCCAAGAACGAGGCTTGCTGTCTTTCCGTTGTTCTCCCATTTTCCATACGGAGTTAACAGCCCAGGGCCTAGCACATGCCTCCTCAGTCTGTTGCCCAGGCCAAGGCCTTCTGCCTTTTTGCGGCCATTTCTGGAGGGAGAAGGGTCTGGGTCAGGGGAACGAGAAGGGGAGGAGAGAAACACACTAGGGAGGAATGGCGGCCTTGGCGGGATGCAGGTGTGGGATGCAGGAAAGGCACAAGTGGGTCCTGGGATTAGCAGGACAATCTGAAAGCTGGAGAAAGAAACTAAACTGGAGCCTGTTTGGGGCACTTTGCCGGCCTCATGAACAAAAGAGGGAAAGAATAAGACCTTCTAGAAAGGCCAGGGCTCCAATCCTAACCTGCCCCTCAGAGCTTGGTCATCTTGAGGAAACCACCTCCACTCTCTGAGCCGCTGCCTCCTCCCCCGTCGACGGGGTTGAGGTTGGTAATGCAAGCTCCAGTGAGGAGCAAGGAGTGCTGGGCATGGCTCAAGTGAACAGTGCGGGGCCACATGCACACTCTTTGTTGTTCGTCCTCCGGAGACTGTTCCGTATCCCCCGGGGAATTAGAGATAGGGGAAGTCCCAGGGAGGCTGGAGACATTAGGGTGAAGACATGGACAAGGACTGGGGTGTACTCTGGGGAAAGCTGAGCCCTCCTCCCGGTGCCCGCTCCCTCGCAGGCGAAGAACGCGCTGGCCCACGCGCTGCAGTCAGCCCGGCACGACTGTGACCTGCTGCGGGAGCAGTACGAGGAGGAGACGGAGGCCAAGGCCGAGCTGCAGCGCGTCCTGTCCAAGGCCAACTCCGAGGTGGCCCAGTGGAGGACCAAGTACGAGACGGACGCCATCCAGAGGACCGAAGAGCTCGAGGAGGCCAAGTGAGTCCCGGGCGGCCCGCCTCTAGCTGAGGCCCCTCTGCAGGCGGGACACAACCCAGCCCAATGCTGCGAAGATTCCTCACCGGGGATGGATGCTTGGCCAGGTTCTGACAACACAGGAGAACCCCGTCCAGGGCCCCACCTCCTTCTCCTCTCAGGGAAGCTTTTTGCTCGCGTTATGTTTCTCATCCGAATATAAGACGAACAAAAGGTTTGTCTGAGGGCAGAGTGCTCCCTCCAGGGGCAGGGTGCTGTGACAGGGGAAGTGCAGTGGCCCAGGGTCAGAGGAGACCACCTGGAAGGCCCTCCTGGGTGCTGTGGGTCTTCACAGTGTGCCACCAAGACCCTCTGCCAGCCCCGTTCTCAGACCTCCTGGGGCCTCTCCTCAGCTTCTCCAACAACGCTTCTGAATTTTCAAGGACTGTTTTCTAGAATACTCACGTTGTTTCCCCTTGTCCAAATCTACACCCTCCGTCCTCCCCACCCTGTCCCATCCCCCAACCCCCACTACCCTGGGCAGGAAGAAGCTGGCCCAGAGGCTGCAGGATGCCGAGGAGGCTGTGGAGGCCGTCAATGCCAAGTGCTCTTCGCTAGAGAAGACCAAGCACCGGCTGCAGAATGAGATCGAGGACCTGATGGTGGATGTGGAGCGCTCCAACGCAGCCGCTGCGGCCCTGGACAAGAAACAGAGGAACTTCGACAAGGTGGGCCTGGGCTGGCGGCCTCCACCAGGGGCACAGCAGGGAGGCCAGCATCACCATGAAGCCAGGGACCTCCTCCTGGGGGGCCGGGGAGGAGGCTGAGCCCTGCCGAGGGGCCTGGGCAGGCCCTGGAGGGGCGGTTGGGGGGCTGGGGCTAGGGATGAGGGCTGCGCAGTGAGCCAGGTCCCCACAGATCCTGGCCGAGTGGAAGCAGAAGTATGAGGAGTCGCAGTCGGAGCTGGAGTCCTCGCAGAAGGAGGCGCGCTCCCTCAGCACAGAGCTCTTCAAGCTCAAGAACGCCTATGAGGAGTCCCTGGAGCATCTGGAGACCTTCAAGCGGGAGAACAAGAACCTTCAGGGTGCGCTGGGGCCTGAGAGGCCAGGGAGGGGCTGGGGGCAGTTTCCTCATGGGGCACCACCCAGGGCCTCCAAGACGGGTGCCCCCCATGTTGGACCATGGCAGCCCCCAGCTGAGTGGCCCGGCCCCTCCCACAGAGGAGATCTCCGACCTGACCGAGCAGCTGGGTTCCAGTGGAAAAACCATCCATGAGCTGGAGAAGGTCCGCAAGCAGCTGGAGGCTGAGAAGCTGGAGCTGCAGTCGGCCCTGGAGGAGGCTGAGGTGTGTGTGCAGGGCGTGGCCGGGGGGGGGGGGGTGAGGGGAAGCCCTAGGCTGGGGTCCCTGTTCTCATCTCCTTTTTGTCCATTTTGTTCACTGGTCCATCTTCAGAGCCTAGAACAGTGCCTGGCACATAGCAGCCCCTCAACAAACATTTTGTGGCATGAATGAATGAATGAATGAACGAATGAATAGGTCACTCTATTTCCTTCGCACATTCAACCCATTACATCTCAGACAAGATTTCCTGGATCCACTCCCCTCTCCTTTCCGCCTCTGCCTCCCACTTTGGGGTTTTTCACATTCTGTGCCTGATTGCCTCCGTTTCCTTGGCAACACCTTTCTCTTCATTTTCCTCTTTGTCTTCACAGCTCGCTCTCCTCTGTGAGCGTCTGAACCACCTTTCCAAAGCCTATTTTTTTTTCTTTTAAATTCTCTTTTCTTCTTCCTCCTTCTGCTTCTTTGAACCACTTAATCTCAATCTCGAACTCACTTTGTATCCGTGACTCATGGACAGACCCCTGTCCCTCGCCCCGTGCCCTGACAGTGGGCCTCAGACCCTCTCTCCCCACCCCCTGCCAGGCCTCCCTGGAGCACGAGGAGGGCAAGATCCTGCGCGCCCAGCTGGAGTTCAACCAGATCAAGGCGGAGATCGAGCGCAAGCTGGCGGAGAAGGACGAGGAGATGGAGCAGGCCAAGCGCAACCACCTGCGGGTGGTGGACTCGCTGCAGACCTCGCTGGACGCGGAGACGCGCAGCCGCAACGAGGCCCTGCGGGTGAAGAAGAAGATGGAGGGCGACCTCAACGAGATGGAGATCCAGCTCAGCCACGCCAACCGCATGGCCGCGGAGGCCCAGAAGCAAGTCAAGGGTCTGCAGAGCTTGCTGAAGGTACGGGGACGCTCCCGAGGCGGGACGTCGCCGCACGCGCACGCGCAGTGCGCGCTGGCGTCCACGCGGCCGCGCTGGGCGGTGGCGCGGGCAGCGGGCTCCTCCCGGCTCCTGCGGGGACAGCCCGACCCCCTCCTGATGCTCCCGGCCGGCAGCCGGCCTCGCCCCGCGGCCGCCTGATGGGCCCCGGCCAACCCCTGTGGCGTGCCCGCCCTCCCGGTCTGCAGGACACCCAGATCCAGCTGGACGACGCGGTGCGCGCCAACGACGACCTGAAGGAGAACATCGCCATCGTGGAGCGGCGCAACAACCTGCTGCAGGCAGAGCTGGAGGAGCTGCGGGCCGTGGTGGAGCAGACGGAGCGCTCCCGGAAGCTGGCGGAGCAGGAGCTGATCGAGACCAGCGAGCGGGTGCAGCTGCTGCACTCCCAGGTGAGCGGCCCGGCGGCGCGGCCCTGGAGGGAGGCACAGCTGGCAGGACCCCGCGGGTGAGGTCTCAGAGCACCCTCCCCGTGGATGCTCAGTGCTTTTCGTGCTCTGCCCTCTCTGATCCTCAGAACACCAGCCTCATCAACCAGAAGAAGAAGATGGACGCAGACCTGTCCCAGCTGCAGACGGAAGTGGAAGAGGCGGTGCAGGAGTGCAGGAACGCCGAGGAGAAGGCCAAGAAGGCCATCACCGACGTGAGTGCCCGCTCCCCCCCGCCCCCACCACAGGCCAGGCCCCCGAGCCTTGGCGAGCTGACTCATGCAGCGGCGGGAGCGGCGGGCCTTGGGAAACAAACACCAGGCCAGGAAAATAGTGACCTTCGAAGGACAAGAGGCCCTGGGCCTTGTTCTCTTAGACCTTTCTTGTGTCTGCAGGCTGCCATGATGGCGGAGGAGCTGAAGAAGGAGCAGGACACCAGCGCGCACCTGGAGCGCATGAAGAAGAACATGGAGCAGACCATCAAGGACCTCCAGCACCGGCTGGATGAGGCCGAGCAGATCGCCCTCAAGGGCGGCAAGAAGCAGCTGCAGAAGCTGGAGGCCCGGGTGCGGGAGCTGGAGAACGAGCTGGAGGCCGAGCAGAAGCGCAACGCGGAGTCCATCAAGGGCATGAGGAAGAGTGAGCGTCGCATCAAGGAGCTGACCTACCAGGTGCGGGCATGGTGGCCGCTCTGGGCTGGATCCCCTGCACTACGGCCTGAAGCCAGGGAGATACCACCGAGAGGAATGAAGTGATCTCTCTTAGCCTCCTCCAGGGCAAGGAGTGGAAGCGCAGCCCCCGGCTGCCCCGTTTCCACCCTGCTCAGCCCTGTTCTACCCCGACTGTACCCTGGCTAGAGGTCAATCTCTGTGCCTCTTGGCCTGGGAGCTCTGCCTCCAACCTCACCCTCCGTCTGCCCCCTGGGGACAACACCCAGAGCTCCAGGCAGAGCTCACCCAGCAGATTTCCAGAAAGCAAGTATGTCTCTAAACTCCAGTTGGGTTCCATGACCACCAAAATATACCAAAAACGACCCCAAAGTCATTCAACAAATCTCAAAACTTTTTGATTTGTTTTCTAGAATCAGACCCCTAATTAGATTTTGCTTCTGTTCCAATCCAGAAGGTTACCGTCTTCATACACACATGTCCTTAGATCAAGTCTGTGTCATTTCCCTGCAGCCCGGGAAATCTCAGCATGATGCAGTCCCAGTGCTCCTGCCAGTGTGTGCTGGTTTCTAGAACAGGAGAGTTGACCCTGCCTGGGGCCCCAGGACCCCTAAGGGCCTCCTCCCTGGAACAGCACACGTGCATGGTTTTGTGCAGAATTTCAGGACTCCATCAGCTCCCTAGACTCTTTCCTGAAGCAAAACATTAAAAATATTCGTAGTTTTTTGTGGTAAAAAATTACAAGAAGTGTGCAAGAGTTTGTTGAAGATCAGAGAGTAGGTATTACGTTCCCGGTAAAAACAAGCTGAGGGAGGGGCATGCCGCCTAGCATGACCACGCCCTCCTCACGCCCACCCCCCCCACCGCCCCCACCCCACCCCCAGACGGAGGAGGACAGAAAGAACCTGCTGCGGCTGCAGGACCTGGTGGACAAGCTGCAGCTGAAGGTCAAGGCCTACAAGCGCCAGGCCGAGGAGGCGGTGAGTGGCCCTGCTAGGGACTGGGCCTGGAGGAGGAACACTGGGGAGCCCCCCCCCCCCGGAAGCTAGGAGGCTGAGAGAAGCTCTGGCCTCCTCTCACCTCATCCTCCCCATCCCTGAACCCCCACAGGAGGAACAGGCCAACACCAACCTGTCCAAGTTCCGGAAGGTGCAGCACGAGCTGGATGAGGCCGAGGAGCGGGCGGACATCGCCGAGTCCCAGGTCAACAAGCTGCGGGCCAAGAGCCGGGACATCGGCGCCAAGGTGGGTCCCTCCGCTGGGCCTCACTGGTCGCCCCGTGTCAGCACGTCCGCCAGCATCAGTGCCCCTCAGACAGAGCCCACTCATGCCAGGGATCCCTCCTCTCCCTTCACCCCCCACAATTGAACCCTGAAGCCCCAGAGGGCAGGTAATGCCGTCCTCGGTGCCTTCTAAGATTGTTCCAGCTCTAACTTTCAATGCTTTGTGAATCCCAGCCCTAGGGTGGTCAGCAACCCTAGAAGACCCCAATTTGTACACACCCACTATGTCCCAGTTCCCCGCAACTGCTGGTCTCCTTTCGTCTTTCACCTAGTTTGGGCCTAGAGCCTAGTAACTCAGCCCTAAGGTGGCCCGCCTAGAGGACCCCCTTTCCTCACCCAAGCAGCTTCCCTCTGGCTGACCTCAGAGCCCTGACCCCTCCACACCGACCCCTAGGACACATCTCTCACCACCATAGGGGCCTCCCACAGGCCCACAGTGGCCCTCCACCCCATCGGGTGCCCCATCTCCCCTTTGTTTTCTGTGCCCGTCCCTGCCCAACACCCACCTCCCCAGAACTAATTTGGACTTTGTTTCCTTTCTAAAGAGCTTGAATGAGGAGTAGCTTTGCCACATCTTGATCTGCCCCGTCCTGAGGGTGCTGGTGAAGCCCCCAGTTCCAGAGCCTATACAGCAGCCCCTTTGGAGGAAGCAGAATAAAGTTATTTTCCTTGAAGCCAAGATCCTGCCTCCAGACTCTTCTTCGCCGCCCGCCAGCCACAGGGACATGAACATGGGGGATGGGGTGGGGCTCCAGGGGACGAGGGGCCGCTTCACAGACAGCCCAAGGAGGCCTTCCTGGAGCGCCCTAGAGGCTCCGAGCATCCTGGGTGCAGCACTGGCCCAGACGCTCCCCTTCCTCTCCTCCTCAGCAGGTGATACCTCTCCTCCCAGCCCTCTCCCTGGCCCAGAGACCATCCCCTCGGGGTGCAAGGAGAGTTAGAGCCTGTGGAGCCCATCTGCTCTGGACCTACACGGACCGACCCTACCCCCAGCACCACCAGCAGCACTGGGGCTGGGCCGCCGGGAGAGGCTTAGGTATAGGGACGCCCTCAGAGGTGTGGGGAAGGAGCCCCAAGCCCCAGCCTCGGGCAGCTCTCTAAGGGACAGGGATGTGCCCTGCCGCGGCAGCCCATTTCCCTTGCAGACACAGCCACCACTGTCTCCAACCACCCTGAGGCCAGGGCCTCCACCCCACCGCAGCCAGACTGTACCCTCAGCCCACCCTCCTCAGATCCCCCTCAGATCCCCCTCTGTCCACAGCGCTCCTTTCTTCTCCTGCACTTCTTCCTGCTCTAACTTCCTCTCCCCAGACCCTCCTCATATGGGCTTGCTGGAAGAGGGGGCATCTTCGGCCCATTTATGGCGGCCATCAGGAGGGGAGGCAGGCAGATGAGGGACTGCGGAGAGGAGAGTCCCATGTGAGCAGGACTGGTTGGAGGGCAGAGGGCTGGGAAGTGGAGAAACTAAACACACCCAGCCCCCCAGAGTCACCGCCACACCTGGGCTGCTGAGGGAAGGCCTGGCACTGTAGGCCACAGCAAGGCAGGAGCTCGCAAGGCATGGGGCTGTCAGCCACCCCCTGGGAACCCCGGAAGGCCTGGCTCAGCCCTGGACTGAATCTCCCGCACCCAACCACACAGCCACCCCAGCCAGTTTCCTCCTCAGCCCTCATTCTGAGCAGCCAGGAAGAGGGCCCATCCCAGCAAGAATCAGAGAATAGGAGGAGGGGGAAGTGGGGAGAGGGGGGATAACTGAGGAGGGGGGCAGTGGAGGGGGGCAGAGACCTCAAGCAACCAGGGGCCAGGGGGCCATGGGAACCAACAGAGAGAAAAGATACAAGCAGTGAGGAGGCCTCAGAAAGATCCACAGGCTCCCACCCTTGTCCTCGTGGCCCCCTCCATCTGCCCTCCCCAGGACCACTCCTCTTCCTAGGAAGGACTTGGGGAGCAGTGAGGAAGTCAGCAAAGGAAAGGGAGATTTAGGGGAACCCCGAGGACGCAAGCGGACTGTGGGAGCAGAGGAAAGAGGCGGGGAGTACGGAGGAGCCCCCCACAGGCAGGAGGAGGGGGCTCACGGGTGGGAGAGCAGAAAGGCAGGGTGAACTTTGCAGAGAGATGCCGCAGGAGCTGAGGGATCCTGCTGGGCAAGGGAAGAAATCCTGGGGCACCTTCAGATGTGAAGAAAATTGGCAAGGCCAGGAGTAGAGACATTAGAGAGGGGTGGACAGAGACCTGGGAGCAAGACGCCAGGCAGAGCTGAGACAGGCAGAGGGTGAGCAGAGGTCGGGCTGAGAGCAAGCAGGACTCATGGAAACGTCAGCATGTCAACCTCCAGGATGGCCAGAAACCTGGCTCCAGGGACACTCGGAGGCCAGGCCCAACTTTGAGACAGGGAACAGGGCAGAGGGAAAGGGAGGTCAGCCAGAGACAGACAGAGATCCAGGGAGCCAGGCACAGTGTGGCGACCTGGTGTCCCCTCACCTGTGGCAGGAGGCTCCATCCGGGGCCCTCGAACTCCAGAACTTCCACCATAATGAGATGTTGCTGTGGGAGGCAGCTGAGGGGGGACGGAGCGCAGGGATGGATGTGAGAGCCTGAGGAGAGGAGGGGACCTATGGGGAGGAAGAGGAAGGGAAATGGACCAGACAGGGGAGCAGAGCCCTGGAATCGACTTAACCTCTTCCCTCTTCCTCCTTCCATTGGAGACAGTGCAGTGGGAAAGCCTGCCTACCCCTTACCCGCCACTCCACCTCTACTGAGCCTGGCCTGCTCGGAACACAGGGTTCCCTGAGGACAAAGCCTGGTCTTTGTCGGCTGGACCTGACCCAGCCTGACCTGGTGTTCTTAGCCCCTTATCATCTCCCCAGGGCAATGGGAACCGGGCACTGACGCACTGGGCTCACCCCCCAGCTTGCATGCCGGGGCCTTAAGTGACCTAGAGCTGGGGACAGGTGGTCTGCATCCCTTGGGGGGTAACATTTTGGTGCATGTACCTGCAGGAGATATGGATGTGGGGTTGACACAGGTTCCCCCCCCCCCGACCAAGGACACTGGGTATGGGAGACAACTCCCCTGGAACAGATGTGTGTTCCTGAGTCTAGTAATGCGGCAGCAGAGGGTCCTAAGGAGTTGGGGACCTTGGGGGAAAAGCCACATATTTAATGGAAACCTTCCTACCCGGAGAACTGACCCTTGTCTGTCCTACCCACCTCCACACTCTAGAGCTATATTGAGAGGTGACAGTGGATGGGGTGGGAGGGGGGAGCTGGGAGAGTGTTCCTGCGTGTGAGGGTGTGGGGGCAAGCCAGAGCAGGGGAGTCTGGCTTTGTTTCCTGAACACAATGTCCACTTAGTCATACCAGGCATGGCCTGCTGAAGACCCGACACCCACTGCCTCTGAGAGGTGGCATCACTGGAGGCCAGGGAGGGGGGCCTTGAGGGCCTGGGGCACTCGGGGACACCCGCAAGGAAGGGCATGTGAGTATGAGCCCCAGGAGGGTTGGGAGAGGACACCAGAGTTCTACCTGAGGAGGGGGAGACGGACTACAGGGCCCCCCACCCCCACCCCATGGAATGCAGAGCCTGGGGCCCCACTGGTGTAAATCCCCGGGCCTGCCAGGCGCCCCAGCCAGCCTCAGCAGCACCTGCACCCTCTGGCAGCCCAGAGAGGCGGAAGGGAGCAGCCCCCACCCCCACCTCTCCTCCCAGGATTAACGCCTCCTGCCTTTCCCCACCCCCTCCCTGTCCCACACCAGGAGCCCTGGAGGGTAAAACTTCTGCGTGTGAATGTGGGTGTGCAAATGTGCATATCAGTGTGCCTAACAGCAAGTGGGAGAATCTGCAATCATAAGCGTGTAAGTGTGAAAAATCTGCATGTGTGTGGCTCTGAATGCACACGGACGTGTGGTTGTCAAGTCGATATGTGAGGGCAGGACGGTGGGTCTGAGGGCGAATCCGCTGCGGTGGCATGAATTCCTTCTCCTTTGAGAGGACAGACGGTGGCCACTGTATCAGGAGCATCGCGGGAGGGGCCAGCGGCTCCAGATGCGTCCCCAAAGCAGCACAGCCTCAAGTCCCCAGGAGGATACCCGCCTGGAGATTTGGGGAACAGAAGGAAACCAGGCACTGCATTTGTGCAGAGAGAGGGTAACACAGGCATCTGTTTCTTAACAAAGGGAAACTGAGTCATGGAGCGGGGTAGTAGATTCCCCTTGTTAGGCATCCCGGCTCCAGCTCCCATCCCCTAGCACTGTGGGGCTTCGGGTCAGAGAGGGTGGGCAGACGTTCCCAGCCTGGGGCTGTGTGAGGACAGGACAGGGTAGAAGTGGGTAGAAGGTAGGGGAACCCGTGGTTGGGGGGCAGGGGACAGCATCTGGCCTGCAGGAGAAGGTGACTCTTGCCCAGCGTGCTCAGCTCACCCTTCAGGTTAAAAATAACCAAGGTAAGGGCCTGGCGGGCAGGGGCGTTTGTGCGAGAAGGTCCTGTCTTCCTGCTATCTGCCCATCAGTTCTTTGGAGGGAAGGAATGTGCACAAGGACTAAAAAAAGGCCCTGGAGCCAGAGGGGCTAGGGTGACAGACCTTTCATGGGCAAATCTAGAGGCCCTGCTGTCCTCCTGTCACCTCCAGAGCCAAGGGATCAAGGGAGGAGGAGCTGGGAGGGATGTGAGGTGGGAGGGAGGGTCCCTCCGGAAGGACTCCAAATTTAGGCAGGGGGTGGGGGCAGCGGGATATAAAGGAGATGGCTCCCCAGGACAGACAGACACTCCTCTGAACCAGGTAAGAGGGAGTTTGGGGGACTCTGTGGCCAGTCCTTGGAGCCCCAGCCTTGAGGGATTCTGCCTTCTCAGGGAGTGGGGTGCAGGTTGGTCTGAGGCCCAAGGGCTCTGCCAGAACTGCTTTGCTCCAACCCTGGGAAGTTCCCACTGACAGAGGGGGAGGTTCCCAAGGAAAAGCCAGAAACCTCTTTTCTCCTCCAATCTGCCTTTCTTTCCCTGCCTCTGCTGCCCCCCACTTTCTGTATCCTCCATGTTGTCTCCATCCTCCTCCCTCCTTGGAGGCCTTTCTGCTCTTTGTCTGGTTTTATTCTGTCTCCTGGTCTTTGTCAATACTTGTCACTCTGGTACCTCTTTGTCTGTCCCCCTTGCCCTTCCTTCCTGGCCGGTGTTCTAACCTCCTCACCTCTCTCTACTTCCAATTTCGACCCCCCTTCCACCGGGCGCGTTCACTAACTCTGCGTCCTTTCCTTACTGACTCTGCCTCTTCTCTCTCCCCAATTTCTCACTTCGGTCTGTCCTGCTTGTCCGGCTCTTTGGGTGGATCCTCCTGGCTCACTTCTCCCGATGGCCCTTCTCCACTGTTCTCTCTCCTCGTCCGGTCTTCCCTCTGCCTGCCTGTGGCTCGTGGCTGGTGGCTCTACCCATGGTCCAGAGTCTTCAGGATTCTCTGTGAAGAGATAACCAGGTGAGAACCACCCCGATTTTCTCGTGGGAGCCAGGTTGCCGGACCAGGCAGCTGGCAGCTCAGCACCTCCCCTTAAACTCCAGCCAATCCTGCCCTGTGCAGACCCTTAGGGATTCTCCTTCAGCATTGTGTCAGAGGGCAAAGGACGCAGAAGTCAAAGCACAGGGAGGAGGGGAGCCGGGCCGGGATCTTCTCGGTGGTAGGGAAGACCGCAGGGCCAGGTGGTGAGGAGGTGTGGCCGGGAGTGGGAGAGCGGAGGGCAGTGCCACCTGCTGAGGCTTGGGCCCTCCTGTCTCAGCCGCAGAGAAGCACCAAAATGACCGATGCCCAGATGGCCGATTTTGGGGCGGCAGCCCAGTTCCTCCGCAAGTCAGAGAAGGAGCGTCTGGAGGCCCAGACCCGGCCCTTCGACATCCGCACTGAGTGCTTCGTGCCCGACGACAAGGAGGAGTTTGTGAAGGCCAAGATCTTGTCCCGGGAGGGGGGCAAGGTCACTGCTGAGACAGAGAATGGCAAGGTGTGTGGGGCATAGTGCCAGGGAAAGGGAGAGAAGGTCTGGTGGGGGGTTGCGGGGGGGGCACCTGCCGTGAGAGCTGAGGGCTCTGGAGAAGAGCCAAAGCCCGCGGGAGGGCAGGACACGCCCCCTGAGGAAGCCGGCGCTTGGGTGAGAACTCTGACGTTTCTCAGATGGACCGAGCAGGTGTAATAGGGCACCACAGCAGGGATGCGTGCCCTTCGCCGCAGAGGATGCTGGGGTAGGGGTGGGGGGACCTCCACTGGTGTCGGCCTCGGGGAACCAGTGCGGTCCTGGAGATAAGGAAGACAGAGACACAGCATCAAGCAAAGTTCCCTCTTGAATGGGTATCCCTCCTCTCTGTGCCTCGGTTTCCTCTACGGATCAACTCCCTCAAACCCACCTCACGCAAACCAAGAGCAAACTCTTGACCCAGATGAACACAAAAAGCAGGAATTCTTGAGCTGAGCGCTCAGTCCTGGGGTTGGTGACTAGCGCTCAGAAGTCTTCAGTACCTGCTTCCTCACGCGAGCCGTGAGAATGGCCACTGGTCACTAGCAGCAGCTCACAGCCTTTTGCCTTCAGACGTGCCGACTGAATGTTGGGTCCCAACAACAGGTCACAGCCTGTGGGGGCTTTGACTCTGGCCCAGCTCTGCCGCTGGCTCTCTACCACACTGGCGATTATTCTAGCTCCAGCTCCCTCCGCTGTCAAAAGCAATACTAGAACACCTGCCTGCAGGATCTGACGGCATTAGGGCATGGTGACCTGACGGGTGCCCATCGAACCACACTGATGGTGACCAATGGGGAGGGGAGGGTTGGTGGGTGAGATGTTTTCCAGCAGGGCAAGGATTGCCCTGAGCAACTGAGGCCCACAATTACGCCCCCAGGACTCAGGGTAAGGTGTGTGCGCAGACTGGAGAGCTGCCAGCCTCGCCAAGTTTGCCCCTAGATGCTTGAAGCAGGCACAGAAACGTGCTGCTCGTGGGCACAAGCCTTGGGGCCACTGGCAAGACACAGAGACCTAGGATGGGAGGGACAGTGAGCAGTTAAGTTGTCTGGGGGAAAGCACTAGGGGGGAGCTATGGGGCAGGGCTTGGGCGCTGGCCAGAGAAGAGTTGGGGGAGCGAGGCCAGGTCCTGGCCCATGTTCTGGGAAGAGGTAGGTGGGTGAGGCTGGTGAGCACAGACGGGCAAGGGTCTTGGTGGGAGTGTGGTCATCCCCGTCCATGCACCCTCCTCAGACGGTGACCGTGAAGGAGGACCAGGTGATGCAACAGAACCCGCCCAAGTTCGACAAGATCGAGGACATGGCCATGCTGACCTTCCTGCACGAGCCCGCCGTGCTCTACAACCTCAAGGAGCGCTACGCAGCCTGGATGATCTACGTGAGTGTGCATGGCAGGACGCCAGCCCTGGATGGAGGCCAAAGCAGGCCAGGGCACGGGGCACCTGGGTGGCTCAGTCGTTAAGCGTCTGCCTTCGTTCGGCTCTGCTCGGGTCCTGATCCCACCGTTCTGGGATCGAGCCCCACATAGGGCTCCCTGCTCAGCGGGAAGCCTGCTTCTCCCTCTCCCACTCCCCCTGCTGGTGTCCCCTCTCTCGCTGTGTCTCTCTCCGGTCAATAAATAAATAAAATCTTAAAAAAAAAATGTAGGCCAAGGCAACGCTCTCAAGGCGAGGGGGGTCAGGACTCTCTCAAGGGACGCAGCTCCCCTCTGCCCCCTTCCTATCCCTGGTCAGCTGCAGGAAGAGAGGAGCCAGCTAGGGTGACCAGGGACTCCCCTGCCTGTCACCACCTGCCGCAGCCTTCCCCCTCCAGCCCCTCATGCCTGCGCTCTCTCCTGCTCCAGACCTACTCGGGCCTCTTCTGCGTCACCGTCAACCCCTACAAGTGGCTGCCAGTGTACAACGCCGAGGTCGTGGCCGCCTACCGGGGCAAGAAGAGGAGTGAGGCGCCGCCCCACATCTTCTCCATCTCCGACAACGCCTATCAGTACATGCTGACAGGTGAGTCTGGCAGCCCTGACCTGTGCCCCCTCAGCCTCGTCCCCGTGGACCTGACCCTGTTGCTTCTCCTCTTTTCTCTTCCAGATCGGGAGAACCAGTCCATCCTCATCACGTGAGCAAATGCCATCCATCCACATAGGGACTTGGTGGGGACCCAGGCTGATTCCTGGGGGTGCAGAGGGGAGGAAAGGTTTAAGGTTGTGATTGCAAGGAGTGCAGGGGAGCTGGGCTCTCAAACGGGGGTCAGGGTGACCTACAATGATATGCAAATTCTGCAGGGCCCTGGGCGCTGGTGGAGGAGGTTAGAAGGCTGGGGTTCTGAGAGAGGAGGGTGCAGTGAGCTGAACTCTGAATAGAGCACAGGGGAAATCTTGGATTCTGATGGGTCCCTCTTGCCTCAAGTGGAGAATCCGGTGCAGGGAAGACTGTGAACACCAAACGTGTCATCCAGTACTTTGCCAGCATCGCGGCCATAGGTGACCGTAGCAAGAAGGACAATGCCAGTGCAAACAAGGTATGGGGTGGGCCACAGGCTCAGCAGAGGGGACCTGGGGGCAGGCTGACCCAGGTGACCTCTAGCCTTGCCCTAGGAAACAGTGGGGACAGCACCACTGAGCCCAGCGCTCAAGACCTTCCTGGCAGGAGACACACACTCTGATGACCGAATACGGCCCTTTGGAGCCACAGACCCACCTGCAGTCCATCCGGCCCCACCCCCATTCCCCAGGACCAGAGCAACCCCCTGCCCTCCCCACTGCTGGAGGTGGACAGAAGATAAACGGGGTTCTGCTGCCTTCACAGGGCACCCTGGAGGACCAGATCATTCAGGCCAACCCCGCCCTGGAGGCCTTCGGCAACGCCAAGACCGTCCGGAACGACAACTCCTCCCGCTTCGTGAGTGCCTTTGACAGCTGCCAACTGGCCTCATTTGGCCTCGACAAGAAAAGGGGGTGCTGTTTTGTCCACAGTCACTACACCCAGTTGGCCATCCTGCGTTTGGCTTTGGGATATCAACAAGCGTGCACACGTGCATAAGTGTGTGTGTTTGCACACACGCGTGCGCGCGCACACACACACACACTCTCTCTCTCTCTCTCAAACCATCCTGACTCAGCCCGGCTCCCTGAGGTCTGAGAACTCAAGAAAAGAGACCCAGAGTCGCCATAGCTACTCCATAGCCAAATAATGGGGCTGATTTTTGTCACATTCTCGATTTTCCGAATGACTTTTTCCAAAGCTCTTCCACACTGGAAGTGGGAAGACAGCATAGGTGCTGGAGCCAATTCCCAGCTTCCCACCTGCCCAGCAAGTCCCCACACCTCTCTAAGTCCCAGTTCCTTTATCTGTGGAGCAGAGCATGTTACTGAAAGGATTAATGAGATCACAGCAGAGGTACAAACAGGAGGCATCGTATCTGTGTTCATTCCCGTGTTGTTGTTTCTGCTCAGGGATACCTAGTAATACAGAGATAGGCATCCTTTTCCTTGTCTTACTGATACTAAACTGGGACACCAAGTAGGTCATTAACATTTCCAGAACTATCCAGGGCTTTCTGGGTTGTGTTGAGGTCCAAGATCTTCATTCTGTCCCTTCTGGCCAGTTCCCTGACTCTTTCTCCCATCCACCTCCAGGGGAAATTCATCAGGATCCACTTTGGAGCCACTGGAAAGTTGGCTTCTGCAGACATAGAGACCTGTGAGTATGGCAGGGAGCCCTGCACACCCCTGTGTGTCCTCCGCCTCTGCCTTCTTTCCCAGCCGGGCCACCCTATCTCAGCATTCCCCCTCCATCTTCTTTCCTCTTCCCATGGCTCTCTTTTTTGCTATAAGAGCCTTTCTCCCTGATCTCCACCTTTTGCTGGACCGACTCTCTCCCCATGCTTACCTGCCTTCCTCCCTTCTCCTCACTTCAGATCTCCTGGAGAAGTCCCGGGTGATCTTCCAGCTGAAGGCTGAGAGGAACTACCACATCTTCTACCAGATCCTGTCCAACAAGAAGCCAGAGCTGCTGGGTGAGCCTGCGCAATGCCTCGATGCCCCCCTGCCCTCCCCAGGCAGGGTGGGTGTCTTCCTTCTCCTCACCTGCCCCTGTTCACCTCCCTCCTCCTTCAGTCTGCTCAGGTCTTCTCTTCCTTCCCCATCTCAGATCTGCCTGTGTCTCCTCCTGCCTCCCTTCCCGCTTTTTCTTTGTCATATTTCTTCTCCTCTTCCTGGTTGTTTTTCCCCTTCTCCTCTTTGTGCCTCCCCTGCTCCCAGGTGTCACTCTCCCACTGTCCTCCCTCCCCAGTCCCCTGCCTACTTTTTCATGTCTTTTGGATTCTCTGCATGGTCCTTGCTGACTCTCCTCCTCTCTCCCTGCTCCTGGTCCTCTCCTCCATTGTCCCTGCCCCACCCCCACCATGCCCTTCTCCCAACCCTTCTCCGCCCATCCCCTGCCCTCTCCCATCCCCTTGTCCCCTGCCCTGCTCCTTGCCTGGACAGACATGCTGCTGGTCACCAACAACCCCTACGACTACGCCTTCGTGTCTCAGGGAGAGGTGTCTGTGGCCTCCATCGACGACTCCGAGGAGCTCATGGCCACGGATGTGAGTGAGGAGGCAGCGTGAGAGCTCTCGAGGGGTCCTTGCACCACCAATTCAACCACCCTCCTTGCCTCTCTTGCTCTGTCTCAGAGCGCCTTTGACGTGCTGGGCTTCACTCCTGAGGAGAAAGCTGGAGTCTACAAGCTGACGGGCGCCATCATGCATTACGGGAACATGAAGTTCAAGCAGAAGCAGCGGGAGGAGCAGGCCGAGCCGGATGGCACCGAAGGTGCGGGCAGGGGTTGAAAAGGCCTGAGGTGCTGGGTGTTCGCCTGTCATGAGGAGAGCGTCCACTGGGAGCAGGGTCTCCCGTGCTGGGTCCACAAGTGGCACTTTTCAACAATTCTTGAAGAGCTAGGCTGACAACCTAGTTTATTAAGGTTGTTAGGACCATGATAGAGAAAGTGGGGGGGAAACCACAAGTATGAAAAGCACGTGGTCAGAGGGCAGTACCTCGTCCCAGGAGTAGGGCCCTCACACCACCCAGCCCTACCTCCAGGCTTTCTCCTCGTTGGAGCCTAGTTAGAGGCCACCCACTGTCCCCAGACAGGCTGGTTCCTGGGGACCTGAGGCCTGTGGGGTAGATGGGTGGGGTGAGAGCCAGAGAGAGGCAAGGAGGTCTGAGAGGCAGGCAGACAGAGAGGTCCCCCACAGTCCTGCCGACACTTCAACCCCAGCTGCACTGACCGGAAGTGATTTGGGGACGTCTCCTCCTGGGCCCAAGACTCATCCAAGCTCAGGAAAGCACAGACTCTGAGCCCTGCACATCTCGATCGTTACTGCAGTGTGTACATGGAGGGTGCCCAGCCCTTGCATGAGCCCCTTTCAGGCCCCGTGCCGGGTTCTGTTTGGGAGGGCCCGGGGTCAGGGTATAGCTTGGCATTAATATGTCACATACTTCGCTGGGCTTCAGTCTCTTCCTCAGTGAAATGGAACAGTCCTTTCTAGCTCACTCTGGGGCTGTTATAAGAATTCTTTGAGAAGGAGATGTCAAGGTGTGAACAGGACTAGATAAATGCCCAAAAACATTTCTCTTAGCCTACCTTCAAGGACCCTTTCTTTGTGTCAGAATGCCAAGCCTGGGTTTCATGATAGCGTGTCATCAGCTATCACAAAACTCTTGAAATTGAATCAAGAGTTTCCTCTTGATTTCTGCCAAATAGAGATTGTATGTTGGGTGGCACAGGTGGAGAGCTGGGGGGGCGGTGCCTAACATGCTGTTAGGAACCTTGATTTCAAGTTGGTCACCACGTGGATTAAGAGTGGAACAGGCCCAGTCCTGGATCAGATCCTGGGACGGGAGCAAAGGAGGCAGGGAGCAGAGCACATCTCCTCTGTCAGCCACAGTCCCTGCCCTGGAGACAGGAGAACGTGCTCACAGCAATGCTAGACAAGGGCCTGGACCAGGGACACCGAGCAGATGTTAAAGACAGAGGCGACAGGAAGTGCGAGGTGGTGGGAGGTTCTGGGCAGACTAGGAAGTTTAGGCTCCAGCCTGACTGCACACTGGCTACGTGCCCCTGGCAAGCCTCGTGCCCTTCCAGGCCTGGATTTGCAACTCTTTAGTGAGAGCCATTGGACGCAATGCTTCAGAAAGGCTCTGGCCCTGGATCAGGAAAAGAGGGTCTGCCCAAAGTCCTTGCTTACTACCTCTTTCCTTCTCCACCAGATGCCGACAAGTCCGCCTACCTCATGGGGCTGAACTCAGCCGACCTGCTCAAGGGGCTGTGCCACCCTCGGGTGAAAGTGGGCAACGAGTACGTCACCAAGGGGCAGAGCGTACAGCAGGTGTACTACTCCATCGGGGCACTGGCCAAGGCCGTGTACGAGAAGATGTTCAACTGGATGGTGACACGGATCAATGCCACCCTGGAGACCAAGCAGCCACGCCAGTACTTCATAGGGGTCCTGGACATCGCCGGCTTCGAGATCTTCGACGTGAGTGGGGGGAGCCCAGGCACATATGCGCCTCACTCGTTCGCACCTGTGACCATCGTGGCCAGTCGCGGGAAAGGCAGTGGGGCTCAGGGGTGGCAGACGCCTCGTCCCGTCTTCCAGGGGAGCTCCCCCTCCCTGGCCTGACGGGGGAGGGGACCAGCCACACCCCCGGCTGGGCTTCGGCGCGGGCCTGGCTGACCGCACCGGCCCCCCCAACCCCTGCCCGGCTGACCCGCTCCACCCCCGCCCCTGCAGTTCAACAGCTTCGAGCAGCTGTGCATCAACTTCACCAACGAGAAGCTGCAGCAGTTCTTCAACCACCACATGTTCGTGCTGGAGCAGGAGGAGTACAAGAAGGAGGGCATCGAGTGGGAGTTCATCGACTTTGGCATGGACCTGCAGGCCTGCATCGACCTCATCGAGAAGGTGCGGCCTCCCCCCGCTGCCTGGCGTCCCAGACAGAGTGGCAGCATGGTCCCTTCTACAGCCGAGAAACTAGAGTCCCCAGAATCCCCAGCCTCTCTCAGATCCATCTTCTAGCCGCTGTGAAGTCACCAGCGTACATGGGATGAGCCCCGTTCTCCTCTCCCGGGACGTAAGACCTTGTCCTGTATGGCGGTCACCTCCCAGAGTCTGAAGAAGGAGATGTAGTGAGAGAACTCCTGGCCCGCTGACAGCCCATGAGAAGCGTCGTCCATGGAAAGATCCTAGGCTGACATTAGAGACATTTGGCTTCCCACCCTCTTCCTGATAGCTGAGAAGGAGCCTGTCTTCAGCCCCTCTTGTCCATAGACTCAGAGGAGACGAGAACGGAGCTGGTGTGAGGTTCCCAGTGCTCGCTTTGCATTTTGCTAGTACGGACCAGAGCCCGGAATAACTACCCTCACCCAGCCAGCCAGTGCCCTTCAGAAAGCAGGATCTTCCCAGAAGCTCTGGGTGGCTTTGCAGGATGCTGCTCTCCCAGAGATCTCAGAATCGCCTGGAAATTACATAGAAAAGTGTGTGTGTATGTGTGTGCACACATACACACGTGTTTACATGCATTTTTCCCGGAAGGCATCTTAAGTTTAATCAAATTGTCATTAGGATTCCCGCCCCAAGAAAGGTCAAGAGCCACCATACTCTCTGAAGAGCAGAATGGACCCCTCTCACCATCCCACCATATAGGCAGAGGTCTGGCCTGCCCCATAGTCTGGCACTTCTGACACACACCTGTTCCTGGGGCAAGGAGGCTTCCAAGAAGAAGGGACTTGCTGCAGGGCCTTGGGGACCTGGCAGGGCAGCTGGGAGCACAGGGCGCTTCACGAGGTCCACTGAGGCAGAAAGAGGTTATAGGCCAGATCTGAATAGAATTGGATTTAGGTTAATTCTGAGAATATCAGGTTCCTATGTTGGGACAAGAGGTGCTTGCACAGACACTCTATAGCCTGCCAGCTCTACTGGGCTGTAGTTTTTCCTCTGGCAGGTGTGGGACTCTGGCAACCAGGGAGGGCGCGCAGTGATGCTCTCTCTACTTTCCCTCTCTGCTCTCAGCCCATGGGCATCATGTCCATCCTGGAGGAGGAGTGCATGTTCCCCAAGGCCACTGACATGACCTTCAAGGCCAAGCTGTATGACAACCACCTGGGCAAGTCCAACAACTTCCAGAAGCCACGCAACATCAAGGGGAAGCCGGAAGCCCACTTCTCCCTGATCCACTATGCCGGCACCGTGGACTACAACATCCTGGGCTGGCTGGAGAAGAACAAGGACCCGCTCAACGAGACGGTGGTGGGCTTGTACCAGAAGTCCTCGCTCAAGCTCATGGCCACGCTCTTCTCCTCCTATGCTTCTGCTGATGTCGGTAAGAGGGCAGCCCCTGCACTGGGCCAGAGCAATTCTGAAGTTGCCAGGGGCCAGGGTCCCACTGCTTCAAAGCACAGGACTCTCGAGGCAGAAGGGAGCCCACAGGCCATGGGATGGGGGTCAGGAGATCTCACAGCAGTCGTTCTGCAGCTGATCTGTAGAAGGGCCATTTTCCACTTGGTGTGATGGATATTGGTGTACGTGTCGAGTGTCTCCTCAAGACTGTGAACAACCGGAGGTGAGTGAGGGTGGCGCACGCACCACTGCCCCGGGCCCAGCATAGACCACTGAACATCTGGTAGCACAGGTGAGTGTCCCGTTCAGAGAAGGAAGAGAAAGGGTGTGGCTTGGGACGAGGAGGAAGAACTGCAAGAAGGAAGGTAGACCGTGGAAAGAGGCAAGCACGAAGGGGGGGAGAGCACTCATACTATTACGCTATCTCAGCACCTACTCTGGGGCAAGCAAGCTTGCCTAACCTCCTTCCCAGCTTTTAGGGGCAATTACTGTTCTCCTCGTGGGAACACTGAGACGTGGAGAATCACTCTGTGAAGTCACACCGCTAGTGAGAGGCAGAGCCCTGCCCCTGCCTGAGGGTTCCTCCGCTTTCAGACTCTGGCTCCTCACCCCTTCTCTTGTTATTAGGGGACAGCGGGAAAGGCAAAGGAGGCAAGAAAAAGGGCTCATCCTTTCAGACAGTGTCAGCCCTCCACCGGGTAAGAAGGGCCCAGAGATGCTAGGGGGGCCTGCGGTGGGCAGGCCCGACCCTGTGGCTGTGTCGCCCTAATCTGCTTCTCTGAGTCTGGGGAGGAAAGAAGCTGCCGAGTGGTCATTTGGGGCACGAATGTTCTCCACAAGCCTGAACTCACATCCTAACTTATGTGACAACTCTTGGTCCCTGGGAGAATTCTGGAGACAGGTTGTCAGGGGCCCAGGGCTCAGGGACCAAAAAGATGGTCCCTGTGGCTCCTGACTCCCCACTCTCATCCACCCCCAGGAGAATCTGAATAAGCTTATGACCAACCTGAGGACCACGCATCCTCACTTCGTGCGCTGCATCATCCCCAACGAACGGAAGGCTCCAGGTGAGTGATGCGGAAGGGTCTAGTCTGGGGAGGGCGCTTGGCATCCGCTTGCCCTGAGGCTGACACCGTCTCCTCGTCTCCTCCTCTCCTCCCGCTGCAGGGGTGATGGACAACCCCCTGGTCATGCACCAGCTGCGCTGTAACGGGGTGCTGGAGGGCATCCGCATCTGCAGGAAGGGCTTCCCCAACCGCATCCTCTACGGGGACTTCCGGCAGAGGTGGGTACAGGGAACAGGGGGAGCCCGCGCAGACTTGGTGGGGAGGGGAGTCCCCAGGTGGCCCCGAATGCTGTGGGCAGAGCAGATCGGTGCAGAACGTGGGTGACTCGGGGCACCTGTCTCTCCAGATACCGCATCCTGAATCCAGCAGCCATCCCCGAGGGCCAGTTCATTGACAGCAGGAAAGGGGCAGAGAAGCTTCTGGGCTCCCTGGACATTGACCACAACCAGTACAAGTTTGGCCACACCAAGGTGGGTCTAGAGCTCCCCGGGGTGGAGCTGCGGAACGTGCAGCCACCTTGAGCGGAGCAGCTGGGAGTTTGGAAAGCAGGCCTCCGATTTCTGGCTTCCTGTATTAACCCAAGGGCTGGGACCCAGGCCTCCTTTCTGTCTTGTTTTTCATATTTCACGTTGAAGTCTAGGATAGATGGGTGATGGCTCCCCTGGGAGCCTCCTACCCTCTTCCTCCACCCCGGCTACCCATCTCTGAGGCTGCAGCCCTCTTGCCTGCAGGTGTTCTTCAAGGCGGGGCTGCTGGGGCTGCTGGAGGAGATGCGGGACGAGAGGCTGAGCCGCATCATCACCCGCATCCAGGCCCAAGCCCGGGGCCTGCTCATGCGCATTGAGTTCAAGAAGATGGTGGAGCGCAGGTGAGGCGAGGGAAAGGGCGAGGCTCTCCCAGACATGTAAAAGGCAGACAAGCAGAGCTAACTGGTGTGACTCAGAGACCTGAGTTCAAATCCTGGCTTCACCACTTACTAGCTGGCTTGAGCAAGTGACTTTACCACGCGGGGTCTCATTCTGAATTCTTCTAAAAAAGAAAAATCCGCGTAAAGAATGAGAAACCATTTAAAACACTAGCTTGACAAAAATCAAGAAGTTTGACCCACGGCTTACAAGTATGTAAATTAGCACAACCCTCCTGGAAAGCAATTTATCGTTATCTTTTAAGATGGACAATTGCAGGGTCTCCTGGCTGGCTCAGTCCATAGAGACACAGCTCTTGATCTCGAGGTCATGAATTTGAGCCCCATTTTGGGCATAGAGATCCCCCCCAAAAAAAGATGGACAATTGTATACCTTCCAATTCCACTCCCAAGTCATTCCCACAGAAACTCCTGCATACGTGCAGCATGAGACGAAGAAGAATCTTCATAGCAGCGTTGGCCAAAATAGCAAAGATCTGGAAACAACTCCAATTTCCATCTCCAGGGGGATGGGTAAATAATAGTACAGTTGTTCAGTGGAATATTATAAAGCAATGAAAGGAAGGGACTTACAACCACATGGTACAATATGTTTGAACCTCAAAAGCATATTGCTGAGTGAGCAAAAGCAAGTCACCGAAGGATACCTATAGTGTAATGCAATTTTATAAAACTCAGAGATAATAAAAAATAGTGACATACTGTTTAAAGAGACTGGGTGGCTCAGTCACTTAAACATCTGCCTTTGGCTCAGGTCATGATCCCAGGGTCCTGGGATCGAGCCCCGCATCCGGCTCCCTGCTCAGTGGGGAGTCTGCTTCTCCCTCTCCCTCTGCTGCTCCCCCTGCTTGTGCTCTCTTTCTCTGTCAAATAAATAAATAAAATCTTAAAAAAAAAAAAGACATACACATATATGGTTAAAGTATGTTTTGAAAAAGTAAGGAAATGAAAAACACAAGATTCAGGGTCATGACTGCTTCTGCTAGGGGGACCAGGAAAGGGGATGAGGAGAAGCACACAGGGAGAGCCAACACTGGCAATGCTCTAGCTGCTGTTTGAAGGATTGATAGGCTCATGAATCGTCATTTTGTTTCATGCTTCATAACTTACATATATACTATAGATATTCTTACATGTGAAATATAATTTTTTTAACATATCTGAGGTTCTTATAGGATTAGAAACACTGAACTTAGTGGACACTCAAAGAGTGGTGTAGCTTTCATTACTACTGACGCCCCAGTAGGGAAGACATAAACTGCCCTTTCATTGCATTAATTAATAAATATTTATTGAGCACTTCCACGTTCAGTGTGATAATGTTGGAGTGAGGGTGCGTATCAAGGTAACAAGACAGGGCTCCTGCCCTCAGGTGCCCATGAGCTTGTTTAGAGGGGCTGGGAGCCGAGTGCAGTTGGGCCCGTGCTCTGGAAGGACTCTTTCAGAGTGCCCCTTCCTGCCTCCGTGCTTCCTTGCCAGGGATGCCCTGCTGGTAATCCAGTGGAACATCCGGGCCTTCATGGGGGTCAAGAACTGGCCGTGGATGAAGCTCTACTTCAAGATCAAGCCCCTGCTCAAGAGCGCGGAGACGGAGAAGGAGATGGCCACCATGAAGGAGGAGTTTGCGCGCCTCAAAGAGGCGCTGGAGAAGTCGGAGGCTCGCCGCAAGGAGCTGGAGGAGAAGATGGTGTCCCTGCTGCAGGAGAAGAACGACCTCCAGCTCCAAGTGCAGGCGGTGAGGCCACACGATGATCTCTTCATTCCTCCCCTGGATTATAGCCCATCTCGTCCCCAGGAACTAAGATGCTGGATCTCTTCTCACTTTAATCACCAACTCTCCTCTCTGTCCTCTTCTCCCAGGAACAAGACAACCTCAATGACGCAGAGGAGCGCTGCGACCAGCTGATCAAGAACAAGATCCAGCTGGAGGCCAAGGTGAAGGAGATGAACGAGAGGCTGGAGGACGAGGAGGAGATGAATGCGGAGCTCACTGCCAAGAAGCGCAAGCTGGAGGACGAGTGCTCTGAGCTCAAGAAGGACATCGATGACCTGGAGCTGACGCTGGCCAAGGTGGAGAAGGAGAAGCATGCAACAGAGAACAAGGTGAGGGCAGCTCCTTCTGGCCCCAGCCCAGGTCTTCTCAGGATTCCTAGACCACGGTGTGGTCCTGGTCCTTGGCACTGGACATCCCCATAGATGTCTCCAGGCCAATGACCTCTGACCCTAAAGGAGATGGGGTTCTTGGTCGACAGGTGAAGAACCTGACAGAGGAGATGGCTGGGCTAGATGAGATCATCGCCAAGCTGACCAAGGAGAAGAAGGCTCTGCAAGAGGCCCACCAGCAGGCCCTAGATGACCTTCAGGCTGAGGAGGACAAGGTCAACACACTGACCAAGTCTAAGGTCAAGCTGGAGCAGCAGGTGGACGATGTGAGTAGTAAGAGCCATGCTCTGTCTCTCTCAGGTCAGGATTTTGCAGGCAACATCAATGGCCAAGGGGTTCCTGATACCTAAACCAACTTCTATGACCCCTGGGGCCTCTGGGCTCTCTGCAGTTCCTCACTAGGCTGGGGTTCAGAATTTTTTGTACTTGCAGGGATTTCTCTGATGGTTTGCCCTCCAATCTCACTGGGCTTTGAGTTTAGAAGAAAGCAGAAGAGCCTACACTGTGGATCTCAGGTTTTCTACACCTTGTTTATTATCTTCTTCCCACCAGCTGGAGGGATCCCTGGAGCAGGAGAAGAAGGTGCGCATGGACCTCGAGCGAGCAAAGCGGAAGCTGGAGGGCGACTTGAAGCTGACCCAGGAGAGCATCATGGACCTGGAGAATGACAAGCTGCAGCTGGAAGAAAAGATCAAGAAGTAGGAGCCTGGGTTGGCCAGGGAGGGCTAGTGGAGATGTCTGGCCTGAGGGTTAGAGCACAGGGTGCTGCACCCCCACTGGCCATGACCGTCCTGGGCACAGTGTGAATGAGGAGGTCAAACGACCCTCCTGCATTCACCCTCTGGGCAGGGGGGAGGGGACTGGTCCTGGCATGCCATGGCAAGAGAAGAGAATGGGTACAGAGGAAGGAAGACCACCTGTCACTCACCCCCCCCCCCACTTCTCCTCCAGGAAAGAGTTTGACATTAATCAGCAGAACAGTAAGATTGAGGACGAACAGGCACTGGCCCTTCAGCTGCAGAAGAAACTGAAGGAGAATCAGGTGAAGTTCTTCGCGGTGCAGCCAATGGGGAGCTCAGTGGTGAGGAGCTGAGGATGCAGGCGCTGCTTAGAGTTCTAGACAGTATCTAGAACTCTAGGCAGCCTTGGAGATCCCACCAGCCCTCACCCGGCACTGGGGAACACTGGCCTTCACCCATTAAAGCAACGATGTCTTATTTTAGCAGGCTTTTTGGGGGAGGCAAACAAGCCTACTAAAAGGGCTGTCTTGCTGACCTGCGCCCTGCCTCGTGGGTATTTTGCTCCAGTGCAAATGACAGGGCTCGATTCTCGTCTCACCCTTCCTCTGGTACTTCTCCCCTCTGCGTGGGGGTGCGAAGGGCCTTCACGGAGCCCCTCCCTATGGGGTGCTCTGATCATACTCTTCCCAGGTACTGATCCCATGATAGGCAGTCAACTCCTACAACCCTGAGCAAGTCGCTTCCTGTTGCCGAGCCTCCAATTCTCTTCTCATCCGTGAAATGAGATAATAACACTTGCCTTACAGAGGACCAGGGAGATAATGCTTCTAAAACCACTTTGTCAGCTAGCAGTCAGCCAGCCACTAACAAAAAGGTGTTTTGTTTTCTCCATGGCCTTCTCATCCCTCTCCAGGCGGAGAATAAATTAATAGCCACAGTCTCCCTTACTTTTAGTGCACCCCTGAATTTTAATGAGCTTTTCGTCCTGTGTTTGTCAGAAGAGCCCTGGAAGCAAGGAAGGCAGGCACTGCCACCCCCATCTTATAGTTATGGAAGCTGCATGGCCAGGTCTGGACAGAGTGGCCCCAAGGACAACAGGCATCAGCTCTTGGGGGCAGGGCCTTAGCCTCTGATTTGCTGGTCAGACAGTGGCTGTTGGAGACAGCTCACCCCCCGCCACGCCCCGCCAGCATTCCGGTCTACAAGTGATGCATGGACACAGTTCCACTCATGTGGGGAGCTGCTCAGGGGCTGGCCTGCCTTTGGTGATAATTTGCCCTCCCATTTCCCAGAGTGCTCCTCTGGGTTTTAGCGAGAATATGAGGACATCCTCCAGGTTCTCCTGTTTGGGTCAAGACAGACTCTTTGGCTCTTAGATCCTCAACAACAGTGCTGTTATCCTCACCAGGTCTTGGCAACAGGCTGTGGCTCCTCCTTCTTCCTGCCCAAGGTCTCCCGCACAGCCCCGCCTTCTTCATCCTGGGAGCAGAGGCATGGTGGGCCTCTCTCTCCTGCTCCCCGGACCCACCCACACACATCCCGTTAATACAACCACAAGCACCGATGCAGGGATCCCACTGATCGATGCTCCCCTTTGCTCCTGGCTGGTCAGGGAACAGACCAAAATGACAGATGGGACATTTTCCCAATTTAGTCAAGGCCAAGGCTAAGGCCAAAAAATGAGGTAGGGGCATGATGATGATAAGGGCAACCTGCTAGTACTCCCCTGGCCTGGAAGGGAATAGTCAAGGTGGAACAGAGCCCAGACATAAATAAGGCAAGCCCTAGAAAGCGAAGAATATGGTTGCCTGGACTTTGTGTTGAACTTGGAAGATTACAAAAGTTTTGATTGTCTTAAGGCATATTGTTGCAAATATTTGTAAGATACAAGCGTGGGCTTTCCTGCCTTACATTTAGCAGAGCAGAGCCTAGTGAACCTGCAGAATCTTTGAGATTCAGGATCTCACAGGATCTCCAAATCCCCATCAGAACATAGATTCTCAGGATTCAGGGCTGCAGATTCTCAGACTGGGTCGAAACGCCTTGAGGGTTCAGCTTCGGCCAAATTGCTGTTGATGGCCTATACATTCCAGAATGTCTAGCAGCACCCCTGGCCTCCACCCACTAGATGGCAAGCGAACGTGGGTATAGACATCACCAACTATTCCTTTTGGCACAAAACTTTCCCTAGTTAAGACCGATTGCTCTAGAGGGACATGAATGTTCTAGAGCTCTGGGGTGGGGGCTCCGATGGGCGGCTCCGGGCGGTGGGTCTGAGCCCTCCGTGTCCCGGGCCAGGCTCGCATCGAGGAGCTGGAGGAGGAGCTGGAGGCCGAGCGCACCGCCAGGGCCAAGGTGGAGAAGCTGCGCTCAGACCTGTCCCGGGAGCTGGAGGAGATCAGCGAGAGGCTGGAGGAGGCCGGAGGGGCCACGTCCGTGCAGATCGAGATGAACAAGAAGCGCGAGGCCGAGTTCCAGAAGATGAGGCGGGACCTGGAGGAGGCCACGCTGCAGCACGAGGCCACGGCGGCGGCCCTGCGCAAGAAGCACGCGGACAGCGTGGCCGAGCTGAGCGAGCAGATCGACAACCTGCAGCGCGTGAAGCAGAAGCTGGAGAAGGAGAAGAGCGAGTTCAAGCTGGAGCTGGACGATGTCACCTCCAACATGGAGCAGATCATCAAGGCCAAGGTGGGCCGCCTGCTCACCTTCCTCTCCCCCTTATCCCCCACAGCGGCCTTCCTTCCACGTTCTCGGCCCTGTCTTCCCATTGTCACTCCTGCATCACCCTTTGCTCTCTGTCTTGCTCTCTCCCTCGCCCTCCCTGCCTCCACCCACAGCTCCTCACCTTCCCTCCTTTATTTCACGCACCCCTTTCAGACTGCGCCCTCCACACCTATCCGTTTCACCCCCCTACACCCTGTGCTCTCCCCACCTTGACCCTCCCTTCCTTTGTCCACCCAGCCCCTTCTCCATGATCAATTGTCCCTTTATGCCTGAAGGCAAACCTGGAGAAGGTGTCCCGGACACTGGAGGACCAAGCCAATGAGTACCGCGCAAAGCTGGAAGAGACCCAACGCTCCCTCAATGACCTCGCTACCCAGCGAGCCAAGCTGCAGACCGAGAATGGTGGGTGCCCCTAACCGGCCCTGCGCCAGCCCTAGGGTCAGGCACCAGTTGCCGCCTTCCACAGCCCACAGACTCTCTCTTGTTCCCACCTCCAGGTGAGCTGTCCCGGCAGCTGGATGAGAAGGAAGCCCTGATCTCCCAGCTGACCCGAGGCAAGCTCTCCTACACCCAGCAGCTGGAGGACCTCAAGAGGCAGCTGGAGGAGGAAGGCAAGGTGAGGCCCAGCTAGGGGACAGTGGGACAGGCTTGATGGCAGCCCTGGGTAAATTACATCAACACCAGGGATGGAGCCCGGAGGCTGGAGAGAAGCCTCTGTCTGTGGTGGAAAGGCCCCCCAGTCTAGTTTCCTCTATCCTCCAGCTAAGCCACGCCTGAACATCATCGAATGCTTCTTTCCTTATTTGCAAGGGGTGGGGTGGGCAAGCTGGAAAGCTACTCCGAGATGCTGAGATTCCACACCAGCCTTCACCCCGAAGGAGCAAGGCTGGGCTTGTTTGAAGTTCATGCATCTGAAAAGGATCTAGAGAATGATCGGGGGGGGGGGGGGGGCATTCCCTCTCACCTTCCTCGGAGATAAGCACTCCTCCCAGTGCCCGCCCCCCGCAGGCGAAGAACGCGCTGGCCCACGCGCTGCAGTCAGCCCGGCATGACTGTGACCTGCTGCGGGAGCAGTACGAGGAGGAGACGGAGGCCAAGGCCGAGCTGCAGCGCGTCCTGTCCAAGGCCAACTCGGAGGTGGCCCAGTGGAGGACCAAGTACGAGACGGATGCCATCCAGAGGACCGAGGAGCTCGAGGAAGCCAAGTGAGTCCCAAGCGGCCCGCCACCCTGATTCTAAAGGCGGAAGGAGCAGGAGGACCTGGGGTGGGGGCAGGCCGAGCGGGCACGGGAAGGAGACCTGAAGAGGGTGGGAGAAGTCGGGGTGGAGTTAATCGACGTGCTTGAAAGGGAGCCTGGATCCTGGCCTCTGAGTGAAGCTGGCTGGCCCTGACTTACTTCCTGTGACGCACGAGCTTTTGGCTCGGGTTATACCTGGCGCTCGCGTATAAGACGAGCAAAAAGCTTGTTGGTCAGAGGAGCTTCCATCGATCAGCCTGGTGCGGGGAGGGCTGGAGGCCGCCACGTGCCCCTACACACGGGGGGACGCTCTGGTCCACCTGCCTGCAGGCTTGGGTCCCTCGAGGCTGGGGCGCGGGCCTGAAGGGCTGCTCCGGGTCCCAAGGAGGTGTGCGGGGGGGGGGGGGGGTGGATGGTGTCACCTGGTCTGGGGAGGAGGGGGTTCCCGCTGTTCCCAGGTAGAGTCACACACACACTAACCGCCCCGGGCAGGAAGAAGCTGGCCCAGAGGCTGCAGGACGCCGAGGAGGCCGTGGAGGCCGTCAATGCCAAGTGCTCTTCATTGGAGAAGACCAAGCACCGGCTGCAGAACGAGATCGAGGACCTGATGGTGGACGTGGAGCGCTCCAACGCAGCCGCCGCGGCCCTGGACAAGAAGCAGAGGAACTTCGACAAGGTGGGCCTGGGCTGGCAGCCTCCACCAGGGGCACAGCAGGGAGGCCAGCATCACCATGAAGCCAGGGACCTCCTCCTGGGGGGCCGGGGAGGAGGCTGAGCCCCGCCGAGGGGCCTGGGGAGGGGGGCTGGGGCTAGGGGCTGTGCAGTGAGCCGGGTCCCCACAGATCCTGGCCGAGTGGAAGCAGAAGTATGAGGAGTCGCAGTCGGAGCTGGAGTCCTCGCAGAAGGAGGCGCGCTCCCTCAGCACAGAGCTCTTCAAGCTCAAGAACGCCTATGAGGAGTCCCTGGAGCACCTGGAGACCTTCAAGCGGGAGAACAAGAACCTTCAGGGTGCGCTGGGGCCTGAGAGGCCAGGGAGGGGCTGGGGGCAGGGAGGGCCACACTGGCGCAGGGAGAGCTCAGGCTTTGAGCTTTCTGGCCCTCTGACCCCCAGAGGAGATCTCCGACCTGACCGAGCAGCTGGGAGAAGGAGGGAAGAATGCACACGAGCTGGAGAAGGTCCGCAAGCAGCTGGAGGTGGAGAAACTGGAACTGCAGTCAGCCCTGGAGGAGGCTGAGGTGAGCCTGGCTCTGCCTGCACCCCTACCTCGTACCCTCTCCTCCCCACTCCCTCTTGTCTCTGACTCCCCACTCTCCTTCACCCCAGGGGGTGACACTGACCCTAAGACAAAATTTGTGAGCTCCTTTTTCTCAGTCTACCCACTAACCCATGACTGCCTCCAAAGCCAAGGTCTGCACCAGGGAAAACATCACAGTTTGGTCACAGGCCAAAAGGTTGTGTTTCCTACCATGTTTATAAAGTTGAAATACGGTCATCGTAATAACCCGTCAGACAGTAGGTGGGAGTGTGGGCTTCAGACTCACACAGATCTGAGGATGAAACTTGGCTTCAGGACCTCCACTTTGTCACTGGGCAAGTTTCTTAACCTCTTCTTATTTCTAATGGAATTAATTGTACATACCCATAAGATTTTATGCATGATTGTTACTAAGATTAAATGAGGTCAAAAACTTAAGCACATAATTCGTATTTGCTATTGTTACTGTTCATTTTTAGAGAACCTAGGGAGAGCCCTGAGTTTGGGGGCTTCTTTTTTCACTGAAGGGTAAGTGACCCAGGAAACAAAAATAAAGTTTGCATATGTGGTTATAAAAACCTCCCCCTTTCCATGATACTTAGAAGGTCAGGATTATGCGGTGTAAGCACTAGACCGTCCTGGCAGGTGGGAGGTCCAAGTCCTTTCCTTGACAGAGGAAGCCCGGGGCATCCTGGGAGCCAGGTCCCACCTCCTGCGCCTTCTCGCAGACCTTCCTTTCCAAGCTGTAGTCCTGGCTGATACCCTGTGTCTACTTGGCCTCCCTCCCCACCTCGCCCCGTGCCCTGACAGTGGGTCTGGGACCCTCTCTCCCCACCCCCTGCCAGGCCTCCCTGGAGCACGAGGAGGGCAAGATCCTGCGCGCCCAGCTGGAGTTCAACCAGATCAAGGCGGAGATCGAGCGCAAGCTGGCGGAGAAGGACGAGGAGATGGAGCAGGCCAAGCGCAACCACCTGCGGGTGGTGGACTCGCTGCAGACCTCGCTGGACGCGGAGACACGCAGCCGCAACGAGGCCCTGCGGGTGAAGAAGAAGATGGAGGGCGACCTCAACGAGATGGAGATCCAGCTCAGCCACGCCAACCGCATGGCCGCGGAGGCCCAGAAGCAAGTCAAGGGTCTGCAGAGCTTGCTGAAGGTACGGGGACGCTCCCGAGGCGGGACGTCGCCGCACGCGCACGCGCAGTGCGCGCTGGCGTCCACGCGGCCGCGCTGGGCGGTGGCGCGGGCAGCGGGCTCCTCCCGGTTCCTGCGGGGACAGCCCGACCCCATCCTGATGCTCCCCGCCGGCAGCCGGCCTCGCCCCGCGGCCGCCTGATGGGCCCCGGCCAACCCCTGTGGCGTGCCCGCCCTCCCGGTCTGCAGGACACCCAGATCCAGCTGGACGACGCGGTGCGCGCCAACGACGACCTGAAGGAGAACATCGCCATCGTGGAGCGGCGCAACAGCCTGCTGCAGGCCGAGCTGGAGGAGCTGCGGGCCGTGGTGGAGCAGACCGAGCGCTCCCGGAAGCTGGCGGAGCAGGAGCTGATCGAGACCAGCGAGCGGGTGCAGCTGCTGCACTCCCAGGTGAGCGGCCCGGGCCACACGGAGATTGCCACCGAGGGGCAGTCCGGCAGGCCTCCGGCAGCTCTGAACCGGAGGCCCTGAGTGAGGGATGGCCAACGACTTCATCTCCTGGGCCACCCCTGCTCTGCTGGTCCTGGCTGCCGGAAGCAGTCCCTTGAGCAAGGGGGCCTGCATTTCAGAGCTAATGGTGCCGTGATTGGTTGGGGGTGTCCAGCAAAGTCACCAATCTGGGAGTCGTGCAATGCTTGCTGGAATTTGGCATCCCTGATCTAGAGGACAGCCTCCAGCTGGCTCTGTCAAGACGAGATCTGGGGAGTTTAAAGGAGCACAAATGCATCCACATGCAAACTAAATTCTCGATGGAACGCCACTGTTCCGCAGTCCCATACGCCCTGTCACCAGCTGTTCTCCGCAATGAATTTTTTGTGGCCATCGCACGGCAGGGTCCCGTGGGGCGCTCTTCTGTAATCTAGTACGTGTGGGAATGACATCATGCACTGACCCCTCCCGTCCTCCCTACTCCACAACATTCTTTCTGAAACTCTAATCATTTCCAGGATATCGTCCTGGTAAAAAAAGTTGTTCCCATTTTCCTTGGACTGTTTTCATGCTCCTGAATAGACACGTTACTAAAGAGTCAGAAGTAGAACTGCAGACTTTTTGCTGCTTGAAGTCTTTCTTCTGAGCTGAGTAATTTTAGATGTAACATCTAGTACATATCTGTTTTCATAGGAAAAAGAAAAGCAGATACAAAACATGGAATGTAAAGTAACAAAGATACAACAGATAAACAAGGAATAAACAAAAGCAAGACATTTCTTTTAGAATGACTAGTTTTGGGGGGCGCCTAGGTGGCACAGTCCATTAAGCCTCCCACTCTTGGTTTGTGGCTCAGGTCATGATCTTGGGGTCGTGGGATCGAGCCTCATGTCGGGCTCTGCGCGCAGCATGGGGTCAGCTTGAGATTCTCTCTCCCTCTCCCTCTGCCGCTGCCACTCATGCGCTCTCTCAAATAAATAAATCTTTAAAACTAAATAATGAAAAATAAATTAAAAATGACTACTTTTAGTTTTCTGTGGATAAACGTGGAGAATCTAGTAACAAAGGATATATTGGATGGTTTTCTCTACCTGTATCTAGAACACCAGCCTCATCAGCCAGAAGAAGAAGATGGAGTCAGACCTGTCCCAGCTGCAGACAGAAGTGGAAGAGGCGGTGCAGGAGTGCAGGAACGCCGAGGAGAAGGCCAAGAAGGCCATCACCGACGTGAGTGCGCGCTCCCCTCTGCCCCCACCGCAGACGTGAGCAAGGGCCCTAGGTCCCGGCTAGGCCCCCGCGCCCTGAGCTGACTTGCACAGAAACAAACGCTGGATCAGGAAAACGGTGACCCTCGAGGGACAAGGGGCCCTGGGCCCCATTCTTTTAGAACCGTCTTCTGTGCCCAGGCTGCCATGATGGCGGAGGAGCTGAAGAAGGAGCAGGACACCAGCGCGCACCTGGAGCGCATGAAGAAGAACATGGAGCAGACCATCAAGGACCTCCAGCACCGGCTGGATGAGGCCGAGCAGATCGCCCTCAAGGGCGGCAAGAAGCAGCTGCAGAAGCTGGAGGCCCGAGTGCGGGAGCTGGAGAACGAGCTGGAGGCCGAGCAGAAGCGCAACGTGGAGTCGGTCAAGGGCATGAGGAAGAGTGAGCGTCGCATCAAGGAGCTGACCTACCAGGTGCGGGCATGGTGGCCGCTCTGGGGGGCAGTCAAGAGTGGATGTGAACTCGCTTCCCCTGCCCCCCTTCCCGGCCCACACGGGCCCCACGCACAGCCACTGTCCGGGAATGCCAGTCAACCCCCTGGCACCGACTTCTTGAGAAGCTGTCTTTAGATTAATTTTCTTTCACATTCCCTTGAGTCCGTTTGGCTTGAGTCCATGATTTTTTCTAGCGAGTGGAGAACCTGCCTCTACTTCCTGAAAGCTCTTTTAACCAGCATTTCCTCGGGTTTTTTTTTAAGAACCCAAAGTGCCATGAAGGCTTTAGGACAGTCCGCAGAATCCTTCTACCGGCCCAAGAGGGAAGGACATAGTATGGAACTTTCTGGATAAAAGTCAGAGATGGGAAAAGACTCAGACCTTCTATGGAACTTGTGGGACGACAGATAGATGGCCTTAGATAAGGATGATCCCAAAATGTTCTAAGACCTGCACCTTTGTAGCTCAGAGCTTTTGGCCTTGACCTGTTATTTTCACAGTGCGCCTGGGAAGGAAGGACAGAGAAACGGGGTATTGGTCCATTTGACAGCTGGATATGAGGCACAAGAAAGAGATACAGCTGGAGAACAGCAGGTGTATCGTGTTCCTAAGTGGGGGTGGCACCCTAGCACATACAATGACGATGACATAGACATGATCAGGTGACATTAGAGCCAATGATCCTGGTGCCCAAATCTGCCCAGTACGATATATATAGGATAGGTTAGAATGGTCTATGACAGTTCCCCCTTCATCCTGTGTTCCTCGTTGGTCCTCTCAACTCACTCTAACACCACTGGCCGAGAGCGTCTGTGGTTCTCCAAGCTGGGGCTGGAACAGCCTCAATGCCTCCAGCTTATCAGATGAAGGAATTCCATTTGGTTCTGGGCCCCTTGCCCCACTTCCAGCTCTAGGGCCACAGCCGTCTTTGCTTTTTAGATCCGGACTGAGGACCTTTGACCAGAAGTGGAGGCAGAGGTGGAATCCACCACGCCCCTCCTTTTTTTTTTTTTTAAGGTTTTATTTATTTATTGGACAGAGAGAGAGACAGCCAGCGAGAGAGGGAACACAAGCAGGGGGAGCGGGAGAGAAAGAAGCAGGCTCATAGCGGAAGAGCCTGATGTGGGGCTCGATCCCGTAACGCCGGGATCACGCCCTGAGCCGAAGGCAGACGCTTAACCGCTGTGCCACGCAGGAGCCCCAACAACGCCCCTCCTTGACCGGGCCCAACGGAGGGAGGGGCGGCTAAGGCCTGGGGAGAAGAGTGACCAAGGTGAGGGAGGGGACAATGATTGCCCTTGCTCCCCCCCCCCCCCGCCCCCAGACGGAGGAGGACAGAAAGAACCTGCTGCGGCTGCAGGACCTGGTGGACAAGCTGCAGCTGAAGGTCAAGGCCTACAAGCGCCAGGCCGAGGAGGCGGTGAGTTCATGGTCTTCTCCACTCTGTCAACATACCTCCCAGGTGTGGGAACCAACGGGCGTCGGCCCCGGCACGGGGACTAGCTGTTTCACGTGTCCCGCGTGCTCAGAGCTGGGTCAGGCGCTCTGAGCGAGCAAAAGCGATGCCTACAAACTGCTTAGGACCCCTACACCAGCAGACCGGAGAGAAGGCAGTGGAGCCGCTAAGCAGGGCCCCCGAGCCACACAGCGCCGAAGGCTAGAAGGTGGCTGTGGAATCGTGGACCTGACCGTAGGGCGCAGGACTGGGTGGGCAGAAATGTGTGAAAGTAAGGTGTCGATGAGCACACATGTGCAGAAACCCCAGAGCCGGGAGTATCTGTCAGCATCAGCGCTGGGCAGGGGCTGTGAGGCTGGATTCTGAATGGGAGAGGACCAGACAGCACATAAATCATCTCGGGCAGTGGGTGGCCAGGCAGGATTCTGAGTGCTGGGCGAGCTGAGGAGGGTGCCAGCCAGGAGCAGGATACCCTTGGCAAGGCCGTCGCAGGAACATAGTTGAGGGGCGAGAGCACTGAGCTCCTGGCTCAGGGACAGGGAATCCCTCCGACTGGGAGGCTGGGAATTTCCACGCCGCCCCCCCGCTCCTGCCTCTCACCTCATCCTCCCATCCCTGAACCCCCACAGGAGGAACAGGCCAACACCAACCTGTCCAAGTTCCGGAAGGTGCAGCACGAGCTGGATGAGGCCGAGGAGCGGGCGGACATCGCCGAGTCCCAGGTCAACAAGCTGCGGGCCAAGAGCCGGGACATCGGCGCCAAGGTGGGTCCCTCCGCTGGGCCTCACTGGTCGCCCCGTGTCAGCACGTCCGCCAGCATCAGTGCCCCTCAGAATGGGCCCTCCTTGCCCTATATTGTGACAGACCTGGGGGTCCCACAGCACCCCTACCTGAGAATCCCCTTCCTGGTTGAGCAGCGCATACGGACTGGAGCCCTTGAAGAAAGCCCAGTCCCACTCCCTAAACTACAAGGAGCCCTGTGAGACCCAAGATCCCTGAGGCCAGAACCTCTCCCTCTAAAGGCCTCCCCTTTAGGCCCCTGAAAGCCCTAGAGATTCCTCCCCACACCCTTCCTCCCTCTTGCCAGCTGCCACCTCACACCTTTTATTCCTTTCTCAGCAAAAACTGCATGAGGAGGAGTGACACGCCTCAGGAACCTCACTCTTGCCAACCTGCAATAAACATGAACGCCAGACTCTGCCTGCGCCCTGTCCTTCCCGCCGCCGCCAGCCAGGGGCTGTCCTAAAGCTCCCGGGAGGAGGGAGGCCCTGCCCCTGTGTCAGAGCCGTGGGAGCCAGGGCATCCCACATCCACAGAGGAGGCAGCCGAGGCCCAGAGAGGTGAGGTGTCCTCCCTGAGCCCTGGTCAGAAGGAGAGAAAACAAAGGTACCAGAAGGGTGAGCCAATTCCCTGTGCCGAGACACAGAATTTTAGTGTCAAAGCTGAAGCCCCCCTCCTCCCACCCCGGCTCTGGGCCGCAGGGTTAGTTAAAGGTGTTCCGTTCCCTCCCAGCTGAATTTCCCTCTGATACCAGGAGAGGCTCAAGGCTCACTGGGGGTGGAGGTTTATAAAGGGGTTGGCACAGGTCCCATTCTGGCCAGCCCCTTACGAGTAACTCACAGGGAGCCCCAGGCCCGGTTGGCGGTGGCCCAGGTCTGACCTCAGCCTCTGTGGTCAGCACCTCACCGAGAGGGGATCCTGAGACTGTGGGGCCGGCCGACACTGAGCCCGAATCAACAGGCAGTGTGGACCAAAGCCGAGCACTGCTCGTTTCTTTCTGGCCTCTCACACGGGCGCAGGTGGGCACAGGTGTATGGGCCGGTACACACCTTAGATCATACTTCCACTCTCTCTGAGCTCCCACCAGGGACAGTCTAGCCCAGGTCATACAGCTGCCCAGGGGACAGGGCTGGTCCTGGCCTCATTCTGCTCCAAGCAGATCCCTGCCGCCTGCTGGGCTTCGTAGCCAGGTTCTCCTAACCACTCCTTCTCATCCCTTCACCTGGCGCCCCATCTCCCAAACTGCCCTGGCTGAGCCCCGGCTATGCCTCCTCTAAAGCCTTGACCCCACCTCCCCCAAGGGTGGCCAGTCAGTGCTGAGAATGGACTATGCATAGAGCCCTGAGAATGGGAGCAGAAACCCAGAGAGACACAAAATCCAGCTGGTTCTAGCCCTGGAGAGGCTGCCAGTCCTGGTGAGGAGCCAGGACAAGAGGACAGGAAAGTTGGAGAAGTCAGGCCGAGACAGACCCATGATTATCACCAAGGGGAGCAGAGCCGCTCTACTGGAGTTCCAGGGTTCAGGCAGGGCTTGGGGGCTGGGGCCTGCCTCTGGAAGGAGCGCTTCCAGAAAGAGAGGAAGGTATTTCAGAGCGGGAGCAAACCAGCGTTAGAGGGCTAGCAAGCCAGCTTGTATGAGCCACTGAGTTAGGCCATGTGGGCGGGCAGGGTCATCCCGGCTGCCCTGGACCATCATGGGTCAGGCAAGGCTGATTCCTGGGCTGTGGCCATATCTGCTCTCCAAACAACCCCAGCCAAACCCTCCCACAGCATTCGCTGTGGGCAGTCATGACTGCCCTTCACTAGGCTGTCTCCTTCCCAGGCTGTGAGTGCCCAAGGACAGGCCCACCTGTCACCTCTGAATCCCTGCAGCCCAGCACAGGGTCCACACACAGGAGATGCTCAGGAAATGTTCGCTGAGGCACTGGCAAGCTAGGAGACCGGACCCACTGGTGGAGGGAGCTGGAGATGAGGCTGGGCCATTTCTTTGAGTTACCGGGAGCTCAGTACCGTATCCCAATCACCTGTACAGATGTTAGGCAAGCTAGGTTCTAGTCCCAGCTCTGTCACAAGTGAAGAGGTCACTTTCTGTAACTGGGCTTGTTTTTTCTTTGTGAAATGAGTGCATTGGACGAGCTGATATCTAGGAGCTCTTCCAGAGCCAACATATTGGGAAGTTCTGCCCTCACCTCGTACCACAGGCTGACCTCTCTCCTGGGGCCTATGGGCCAAGTCCCCCCCACACCACAAGGGGGAGCCCTACACACGCCCCAGGCAAGCACCTGGCTCCAGACGCACTAACAAAATCTGCGTGTGCGGGTGTGGCAGGTGGGCACTTACACGGAGAAGGCTTGTGCCTTCTCAGACACAGGACTCCAGGAGCACACCAGGCCCACCACAAAGTGGCCTGGCACACAGAGATCGTGGAGAGGAAGTTTGGTGTTGAAGGAAGCCTTCAGCACCTTCAGTCCAGCCCCCCTTCCTCGCGGCTCAGACCTGGTTGCAGACGAGGGACCATGACCTGCTCCAGGCAGCATTTTTGTGAATACTCCCTGGCTTTCCTGGTCTGCCTAATTCCTGCAGAAGAAAAAGACTCACCAGTAGGATTCGAATCTTTTAATTTGGGAATGACCAGCTTCTTTCTTCCCCCACCCCCCCCAACAACAGCCCCTTCCTGGTAGGGCTTCATCAGGAGCCAGATCTCAGAGCACTGAGCCCCACAGACAAGTCCCTGGTGACTTCTCAGGCCAGACTGCATCTCTGAAGGCCTGGCTGGGGGCAGCGGGCTGTGGGCTAGTGAATCCAAAGGACATGTGTCTGGGCTGCACTGTTCCTTTTGTCTGGCTGGGCCTAGGAGCCAGGTAGCTCGGGGTCACTGCTGGTCCTCTGTGAATATGGAGCCGGGCAGGGAAGGGCATGTCAGCATCCGGTAGCCGGGGCAAAGGGTGGAGGGGGCATGTCCTCTCCCCAGAGCACAGACACTCACCCTGGGTGGTCCCGGGAGCCATCTCAGTCCGGTAGATCTTGAAGGCATCGTAGGCAAAGACGGAAACCAGGATGATGCCAAACACCTGTGGGAGCAGGCGTGTAGGAGCGGGGATGACACAGCGAAGGCGCCGGCCATCACGCACTACGGAGAGGGAGGTGCGCGGTACGGGGCACGGGGCGTGAGCCAGAGCCCGGGGCGCCGGCTTGGGTGGTGGGGAGGCACCGAGAGTGTGCAAACACCAGCCAGAGGTCCTTAGGGCCTGGGGAGCTCTGTGGGGCTGGACTCACAAAAGCAGCGATGGCAGCTCCATCCCGGGAGGTCACAGCTGCAAAGGAGACCACCAGGAAGATGATGATGGCACTGACACAGCGCAGGAAGTCCTGGGGGGCCGGGGGGTGCGGGGTCAGAGGGAAGTCAGAGGCCAAGAGAACATCACCCTGAGGTTTTCCAGGCTGGTCAGAGGCTTGACCCTCAGGCACCATGAATCCCTACACGGAGATACCCCTGGACACGATATAAAGCACTTGAGAGTGAGCGAGCGAGCCAGGGAAGGGACGCGGGTGAATGCAGAGCAGCCCAGACCAGGAGCCGGGAGCCCGGGTGCAGCAGGGCTGGGGCATGCGGCCCGGGAGGGCCAGGGCAGGGGCGGGGCCTTCGGTGAGTGGGAGAGCCGCTCTAGGGGGCCTGCACCCCCGCTGGCAGTGCCCCGTACTGACCAGGGACAGGAGAGAGGCTGGGAGGGAAAAGGACAATCTGCCTTCGGAGAAGAAAGGGACCAGAACGGGGGCGGGGGCGGGGTCCCTCACCAGACAGGGCCAGTTCAGCCGATCCAAGCGCAGGTGGTACTGGGTGGCGTAGAGGAAGAGGAAGGCGAGCGTGATGAAGAACTCCAGCAGCGCGGCGGCCATGTAGGCCGAGATGGAGGCCGTGAAGCAGATGAAGATGACGAAGGTCAGGGCCTGCAGGACCGAGTGTGTGAAGCTTACCAGGAAGGGGACCCAGGCCCGGCCAGATTCTTTCCCTTCCCTTCCTCGGGAGCTCCCCGGGCTGGCCCCCACCACCCATCCTTGCAGGTCTCCCCATCCCTGGTAGGGGAGCCACACTCCAGGGCATTCGCCCAGCCAGGGCAGTCTCCAGCTTCGCGGCTCCCCTTGCCCGGGGATCCCAGCAACCCCAGCAGTTCGACCGAGCGGCACCCCTCCAGGGGGCGCCATTCTATGGAACCCACAGAAGAGGGGCCCTGCTGAAGCCCAGGGTACAGGGTGAGCACCAGCCCCTGTTGTCACGGCCACAGCAGCCCTGCACCCCGGCAGGGACGCCCTATCCCACAGTACTTTGCCCACGCCTGGATGTCCGAGACTCCTTTAAACAAGGACCGAAACAAGCCTTCGGTTCCACACCAGGAGACGAGGGTAGAAGGCACGTGCTCCACGCTGGACTCTAAGGGTCCCTGCAGCTCTGGCGATGTCGGTGACATATATGCTGCTGACTCAGGCTGACACTACGGTCTTGCTAAGTGACAGCGGAAGATCCTGTCCCCAGAACAGATGCTCATGGGAGCAGACACAGATAAAGGGGGGCTGCAGGAAGTGTGCCCTTGATGTCCTAACTTTAGTTCTTCCTGCTGTCACTGAAGCTGCTGGAAGGGCCTTCAGATAGAGAGGCAGCCAGAGGGCAGACGGGGAGGTGAGGGCAGGGCAGCTGGGGGCAGGGGGGTGTCCGGAGAGCCCAGGAAAGGGGGCCGCCGAGGGGTGAGCCCAGTGGGGGCACTGGGCAGGGAGAAGGGGGTGTGGGATCAAACTGGGAGAGATGGAGGCGCCAGGTTGGGGAGGTGGCTGTTACCAGCTCGGTTTCCAGCAGGATGCCTTTGACGGAGGAGAGGAAGGTCTTGTCCACGGCGAAGCCCTGGAGCCCCGCGGCTGCCCCCTCTGCGGGGGGCCCGTCCCGGCGATCCCGAACACTGAGCATCTCCGTGGGGCCCACCAGACACAGCCCCCGCTGCCACCAGCCCGAGAAGGGAACTGGGAGGACGGAAACCTGGAGAGATGGGGAAGCAAACAGGAGCAGGGAGGCACTTTGAGAAACCTGCAAGAGAAGCAGGCAGGCTGGCTAGGGGCCGCCGGGGAGGCTTGCCCAGATGGGCCTCCTCCCAGCTGCCCAGAGTGCCCTGCTGGTGCCTGCACTGGCCCCCCGGGAAGCACATGGGGAGGGGAGGGGCAGGGCGGGGAGGAGTGGTCAGCCCTCGCCTTGCTGAAGCCCAACCCTGCCAGGAGAAGGGGAACAGGGAGGAGGGGGGAAAGGAGGTGGTCCACACAGAAACTGGGAGGAGCTGGGAGGTGAGCCGAGAAAGGAGTTAGACTAGGAGCCCCCCAAGGACCCAAGCCTGAAGAAGTCTGTATCCCCCTCCCCTAACTCCCCTCTTCCTGGCTGTCCTTTTTCCCTTTTCCTTTTAGGGAGGGTGGGAGCTGGAGCCCAGCCCAGGGAGCACCCCCCAGGACCAGGCTGTAGCAGCCAAGACTGAGGACAAAGGCAGATTGTTGGGGGGACAAGGGGGCGCTGTGTGCCTGCCGCAGTGCCTCAATGGGCCTCTGTCTCTCTAGCATGCCAGGAGGGCAGCTTGACCCCCACCCCAGTGTTCAGGGGGTAGGCCAGGGAGACAGAGAAGGGGAGGGATGGGAGGCCACAGAGGAAACCCTGGAAGGCAGAAGGACAGGGTAGTAGGTAAGGGCTGACCGTGGAGAAGAGAAGGCACCAGGCTGGGGAGCCTGGTGTTCAGGCACCAGGGACGCCAAGACAAATTAGGCCGTTTTGAATACAGATTATTTATTTGGATAAGTCTCTCCATGCTCAATAACAGCCTCTTCTTCAGAGCCTAGTAACTGCACCAAGGTATGTGCAAAGTAGGTGCTCACTGAGTGTTGGATGGATGGATGGACGGACGGACGGACACACGATGTGAGGGGCTCTCCATTGGCAAAGGGGAAAGTAGCTAGAAAGTGCTTGTGCTGTGCTAGGGCAGCTGAGGATGGGAGAAAAGGAGGAGATGGGGGTGGTGGCCTCTAGAGCCTCAAAGACCTTTCCTAAGAGGAAATGCCAGGATGTCCTCTTCCAGCGGCCATGGCAGCCCTGTTGCTTCACCCCGCATTTCCCGTCCATCGCAAATAGTGAAATGCGCGGTTCCCCGCAAAGTCCCCGATCCTGTCCCGCGGTCCTGCTGCTCCATGTAGTGCTTTGGAGGGGTTGAGCATTTCGGGCATCCTGGCTCACCGTGGCGGGTGGTCCGATCAGGAACCAGGCTCGGGCGGCACGCCTAGGCCATCACTCGCGGCCGCACACACACGCAAGCCAAGGAGACACGGTAGAGCCTCTGTTCCAGGCAGTAGCCATCATGGGCACCCGGCTCTCCGGGGCACGGCCGCCGGTAGAAGACCGTCTGGTTGTGGTAGAGCAACTCTGAGTTGCCCAGGGGGTCCATGTGGGAGCCGGTCTGTAGGCTGACACAGTGTGGACACAGGCAACGGGCGTGGTACAGGTCCTGGGGGAGCCGGTTCAAGTCCCTGTCCAACCTGTGGGGGCGGCACTCATCAGACCCTGGAGGAAGGCTGGCGGGGCGGACAGACGGGACGGGCCAGGGGCGGGGAGGGCCCCGCAGTGGGGAGGCCAGAGGAAGGAAGTGTGGTGAGGTGGGCCTGGCTTTTTGTCCCAGCTCTTGTCTCCACTTGCTGAGTGACTTTAAACAATTCACACCCCCCCGGGGTTTATTTTCCCCCATGGGCAGTGAGGGGCAGGGAAGGAGGGGCAGGGTTCTGGCCTCTTGCGGAGGCAGGGGAAGGTGAGCGGCCTTCACAGACACGTTCTGCTGCCCTCAGACGTACACGCCGGGCTCGGGCACGAGGTTTCTTTTTGTAATTGTTATTCCATTTTTAGGTTTTTTTAATTATTATAAAGTAAAAACTGCCCTTACATCCAAGTATGAAGTGAAGACAGTCTCCCTACCCGTCCCCTGTCAGCCGTGGCGTGCTGACAGCCATTGCCCGCACATCCTTCCAGGCGCTTTTCATGCATCTATTATAAGCACGTGTAAAGCGTGCACGGTAAGACTTATTTACTTCTTCTGCAAGGGTTTTGTGGCCAAAACAAGACTTGAAATGTGGACACTCCTGAGGTCCGGAACTCCCAAAGCCTAGCAGGAAACAGCCGCTGGGTGGGAAGACCATTCTCCATACAGACAAGCCCTCACGAGCTGGGGCTCAGCTAGCACCGCATTTCCCAGGGTGGGTTCCCTAATAAGTACCCTGCAAGAAAAGAGGCCTGGGGCCAAAGGCGTTTGGGAAATGCTGAATTGATGGTTTCTTTTCTGCGGACTCCTTGCAACTTTTAACGTGCTGAGCACGTTATGAATCTCTGAGGGGCGAGGGCGGGAGCGGCTTTTCCCACACGTAGCCGTCCTCGATGTTTCTGAGGGGCAGCCTGTGCAATAAGTATCGCAAAGAACACTTTGGGGAAGATCAGCCAAGTAGTCATGAGGGGTTCGCGGCCACCACACAAGGGGTGTGCACCCCAGCCAAGTCAGCCATCTGGCACCCAGCCTCCCGCAAGGGGCTCCCACCTCGTTGGATTTAGCCCAGGACCCAGCCAGACTTCGGAGACCACTTCAAAGCATGATGACCTGGTGTCTCCACCCAGGATCTAGTCTCAACCAAAGCTGACCTTCTTCCTACCCACTGACCTTGCCCAGCCATCCCCAAAGCCAAGGCCAAGCCAGAATTAGACTTATGGGGAATGGGAACACAGGCACCCCAGGAAGACACAGACAGGCATCCCTAAGGCCCTCATTTTTTAAACTTTGCATCATTGTCCCAATTTCGGGGCTTCCTAATATGTTCTACAACATGGCTCCTATAGAGAATTTTAATATTTGTGTGGCGCACTGAACGAAAGAGTAAGACTGTCCGTAATCAAAGAGAACCAGCCCAGGGCTCTGGCGACCCCCAGAGCGGAGGGTTTCACTAGCTTGGTAGACTTACAACCCACCCAAGGACCAGGGCGTTCTCATCGGGTATTGGCATGCTTCATGCCTGTATCATACCCTCATTCCCTGATATTTCAGCTAGAAAAACATGTCCCGTTGTAGGGACAGAAGGAGGAGGAGGAACAGAGGAAAAGGAGAGGACCAAGCTTTCCTGTACTAAGTACAGATTTCACGTGCATTATTTCACCCGGTCTGCACATTGGCCTGGGGGGTATTACCTCCTTTTGCAGATGAAAAAATCTGAGCTTTGAAACCTTGAGGAAGTGGCTCAAAGCCACCCGCTAAAAGTGAGAGCTAGAACCCAGACTAGGCCTTGCCTAACACTCACACCTTTACGGCCTCTCTGAGATAAAAGGGGGCAGGGACTTGGGTGGAACCCCCTCCCCTCGGCCCCTCACATACTCCCTGACAGGTACACGTGCTGGCATTTGGGAGGGGGCGGCAGACTCACTCATATCTCCAGGGGGAGATAGACCTGCTGTTGAGGGGTCCGTCTTCACTGGCCCTGCAGGATTCCGGCTGGTGGGTGAGGCTAGTGGTCTCTCGGTGGGGCCTGAGTACAGTGTTCCTCTTCAGCCACTCGTGAGTGGGGTCCTGCCTTTTGCTGGGGCAGCAGCTGGGCCAGTGGGTGCAGTCCTTCCGGACCCGAAAACCGAGGCTGTGGGTTCCCATGGCCATTACCAAGAACATGATCACCTGCAGGAGAAGGCCAGTGAGAGAACGGCCCACAGCTAATCAGGGTGCTCCCGCCCCGGCTACTCCCTGAGGGCCTGCTTTCCAGCTCCACCTGGCCCCCAGCCCCAAACCCGGAGCCTGGCCTCTCTCCACCCTCAGCAACGTCTCAGCACCTGTCGGGCCCCTCGAGCTCACCTGGTTCATGTCTGATGCTGCTCGCCCGGCCACGGTGCTGCGCTGGCTGACAGGTGGGGCCTTGTGGAAGCAGGCTGACTGGAGGAGCCTGGGCGTCCTGGTTTTATTTTCAGCAAACCTGTTTTGTTTATTCAAATTTATTTCCACGACCTTTTGGAGGGAGTGACCTGACATTAAAAAACAAAACAAAACCAAAAAAACCCTGAAAGTGTTTCCAAAAGCTGCTTACATGCTCCATTCATGGAAGTTATAATTCACATCACACCTTGGGAGCCTATTGGGGAAGATCTGTTCTTTGCACCTTACTGGGTGTGGGGTCAATATAATAGGATCCTGTTATTCTGGGCATTGGAGAACTGGCACTATGGGAATTTCCCTGGCTGGCTTGGTACCCCAAATTAGGGAACATCATCTGGTCTGTCTTCAAGAGGCCTCATTTCCATGCATCCACCCAGCGCCTTGTCTCCGCCATTCCCTTTCTTCTCAGACAGGCTGTTGATCACCCACCTTACTGAACACTTTCCTCTATCTCCTTTGACCCTCAACCCTTCTGTTCTCTGACCCCTTCCTTGCTTTCAAGGACCCCAACATCTAGGACCCCCACCACTTAAGACTTCTTTCTCTTTGTCCATTACCCACTCCCTGACTTCCACTCACTCTCTCCAGCGCCTGCCCCACCCCCCACCCCACCCTTCCCTGACCTCCTCTGCCCCAGGATGCAGGCCTCACCCCACAGGACTGCCAGGAATGCCCTGACCCCATCAGTTTGTCGGCTGGATGTGCAGGGTCTGGTGGAAGAAGATGTGGGTGGTGGCTTCCATTGCATAAATGAGGTGAAGCCAGGAAGGGGAAGGGCTTGGCTGTTAACAGCCTCACCTAAGACCCAGCAAGAGGTCCCAGCTCCAGACCGGGCCTCTACTCCCACTCACAGGACAGTGGGGACAAGGGCCATAGCAGGGGTAGCTGCCCCTCTTAGGCCGTGGGGCAAGTCCACCCAACCTCAGCCCCACCCCCAGCTCCATGGGCCACTGCCGGCCAGGAGGGGGCATACGAGCTCGGAAATGCTTTAACTAGGCCTAACCCCAAAGACAGGAGTCAGCCAGGGGTCACCCCTCCTGGGAGACACTGTGCTGAGAGCAGGCCACCTACTTCCCTCCAAGCCTTTTCTCTCCATCCTTGCCCATCCATCCCCCTCGTCCCCCACACCCACGACCCACCCCCCCCAACACACTCATACACAGACATGGTCTCTAGAATGATGTTTTCTGATTTGCATGTGCTTTCCCTTAGAAAATACTCCTCTAGTAACCAGGGACTCAGAAAATAAACAAAGGAAACCAGGAATAAGTTGAACTGCAGAATGAGGAGGAATCCTTCAAACGCCGTAGGGCAAAGCAGCCCCAGAGCAGAGGCGTGATGAGATCAGGGGGTGGTCTGGAGAATTGGGAGAAGTTGTTCTGGTAGGTTTGGGGAAGCCTGGGACTGGGGGTGAGGCAGGGGCTTAGGGGAAACAGGTGGTGGCTGGGAGAGCAGGAGATCTCAGGAAAAGCACTGAGGCGGGGAGCTCATCACCCCACTCCCATTGCCCCGCTGTCTGCCCTATGCTCCCTAACGTCCTCTCACCTCTGCATGCCACTGTGCGTCACGTGCCAGGATAGGGCCAAGCCCTGCACATGCATCAGCTCATTTTATCCTTACAACGAAACCATGAGATGGAAACTAGTAACCCCATATTACAGATGACAAAACTGAGACCCAAAGAAATTTAGTAACTGGCCCAAGGTTGCACAGTTAGGAGGCAGAGCTGGCTTTTTACTCCAGCCCTGACCAGCTCCAAATCTAATCTCCTGGCACACAGGTGTCACACTGTGCTGACCCTCAGGCAGCTGCAAATGGAAGAGAAGCCCCCCACCCCCCACCGTCTGCGCTTTTCTGCTTAGCCAGGCTTGGGCCGGGACAGGTCTCACCTGAACCTGCCAGAGGCCACGGGCCATTCCCACCCACTTAGGCACTCAGCCCTGCTGGCTGCGATCCACCGCTCCAGCTCCGTATTCCCCCACCTTTGGCCTGGCACATGGCTCCCAGGATGGCTCGTGGTGCGTGGTGCTCCTGAGAAACCCCTAATCCCAGAAAAGACTGTGAGGGGGCACTGCTCTTCCACAAGAGCTGAATCCCTAGGGGAGTCCCCCAAACCAATCAGAGCCTCAGAGCCTGACCCTGGCCCAGATCTTCCCATCCTGGCCCTGTCCGGAAGGGGGTGCTCGAAAGAGCTGGAAGTGATCCCAGCGGCCTCTTTGGCTTGTTGATGCTGCTGGCCCACATGGCCTTTCAGGAGAGGCCTCTGGGGTGTCCTGCTGCCTCTGTACCAGGACGCCCTCTGAGGAAAGCCCTAACAGGCAGAGGAAAGGCCTCTGCGAACACACGGTCGCCCCCAGGGCTGGCCTTTCCCCCACCATGGTGATCAGCGCTGACCTGAGAACCTGTGCTCTGAGTCACACGCACCCCACCCCCTCCGGTTTGCTCAGCCTCTGTCCTTATCTCCCAGCCGCTCTGTGGGACTCCTTTGGGTGATTCCCTGCCATGAGAAACATTTTCCAGAGGGTTTTCCTCCTGGGGGAACTAGTTTTGGAATCCCTGAGTCACTTCAGCTTCCAGGGAATCCTTGGGGGTGTGGGGAGATAGGGGTGGCAATGGGAAGAACGCTGGAGGCAGAAGCAAAGGAAAGTTCACCTCACACCTGTCCTCACTTGCCTGGGCATGGCCCCACAGCCAGAGGGGGCTGGCGGAGCCCCTGGGAGGAGGGATCGGCACCCAGCAGGGAAGGGTAGGGGAGAGGGGATGGAAGGCATCCCCACCTTGGCCAGGTAAGGCCCTGGGGGCTTGCAGAAAACTAGAGTGTGGCTGTCCTGGCCTTCCACAGAAAGACACGCCAGTCCTCACGGGCTGCCTTGAAGTCCTGCCCCTGCCTCTGGTCGTTTCTTGACCTTGGGCCCTCTCTGCACCTTTCTCCTCACTTGTAGACGTGCTTGTCTTTTGTTTTTCGGTTTGGAGAGGGTCACCTGGTTGACCACAAAAGCGTCAACCAGCTCAGCCGCTCTGGATCTCGGCTCTCGAAATACCGCTGAAACCACAGGACCTTACAGGGTCTGCTGAAGCTCATCCGCACACCCCGGATCTGAGGGCCCGGCCCCGGCGGTCAAAACGCGCACATGCTTTGGCCCCTGCTGGCAAGTCCTGCTGTCCTTGGCCGGGGGCACCTCCTGGGTCACAACCTGCCTGTGAGCCTGCAACTGAGCGCTGGCCTGGACCGGGGGCCTCTGGAACGCTGCTCCCACGCCCTGATTAGTTAGTGACAACGGTACTCGTCGCTAGTTACTTGTAGTATCACCCTTAGTTACGAAGATGCTTAGGCTTAGGAGCCTGCCTTCAAAGAGAACCTTGTCTGGGCCGCCTGGGTGCCTCAGTCGGTTAAGTGTCCGACTCTTGGTTTCGGCTCAGGTCATGATTTCGGGGTCTGGAGATCTCGGGGTCTGGTCCATGCTCAGCGGGGAGTCTGCTTGAGATTCTCTCCCTCTGCCCACCCCACTCTCTCTCTCTCTCTCAAATAAATAAATGAGTCTTTAAGAAAGAAAGAAAACAAGAGAGAGAAACTTGTCTGGCCTGGGAGACACGTGGAAAATCCGGGCGAACTGGACAAAGAGCCCTGCAACTCCCTCCCCTCAGCCCAGTGCTGGTGCCCATGCATGGAAGCCCTGGGCTTTCTCAGATTTGTGCTGTAGTCACGGCTGGCCTGTTCACTCGGCAGCTATTATTGAGCTATTATATATGCTAGAAGTACAGAGGAGGACAACCAGATGAGGTCTCTGCCTCGGGAAGCTTACGGTTTAGGAGACCCATGACAAACAAGGAAACCAGATCATTTCTGATGATAACGAGTGCTATGAAGAAAATGCAACAGTGTTGTGAGATAGGGGGCTGGCGGGGGGCGGAAGGAGGGTGCTGCTCCGACCTGGAAAGCCAGGGAAGGCCTTTCTGAGGATGAGGAATTTGAGGATGATGACGGAAAGCATGTGGGGGAAGAGTGGTCTAGGTAGAGGCAGCAGGACAGGCGGAGTCCTATAGGTGGGAAAGAGCTGGAAAGAGCTGAGAGCCAGGAAGGACGGCGTGGATGGGAAACAAAGGACAAGGGGAGAGCAGGGGTGAGATAAGGTAAAGAGGTGGGCGGTGGCCAGATCACAGAGGGTCTTACGGGTTATGACAGAGCATTTGGATTTTATCCCCGGGTTCTGAATGGATTCAAGCATGATCTATGCGATGTGAGTTTCTCAAGGGCACGCACTATGTCCTTGACCTTCTGCTGCCCCCATAGGGCTGGCATCAAATAACAATAATAATAATTGCTTTTATCTAACATTGACACAGCATGGGCCAGGCACTGTTCTCAGGAATCTCTTACTCCTCACAAGTCTGACGCTATTGACGTCTTTATTTATTTATTTATTTATTTATTTATTTATTTATTTATTTATTTGTCAGAGGGAGAAAGAGAGCATGCCAGCACGCGCACAAGCAGGGGGAGTGGCAGGCAGAGGGAGAAGCAGACTCCCCAGTGAGCAAGGAGCCCAATGCAGGACTCGATCCCAGGATGCTGGGGTCATGACCTGAGCCGAAGGCAGAGGCTTAACTGACTATTGATTTCATTATTATCCCGGCTTTAGGGACAGGAAACCAGAGGCTCCAAGAGGTCATGCCAAGGTCACTAACTACTGTTGAAACCAGGATTAGAACCCAGGCAATCTGGTAGCTGTGGGGTCCCAAGAGAGGAGACCTGGAAGAGTCCCTTCAGAGGAAGTCCCTCAGAGCCCCTGAGTTTTGAGCAGCAAGAGGAACCAGGACAGTCATGATATGGGATGGAAGAAACCGACGGTTGGCCCTGCTGGGAAGGGGAGAGAAGCTGGGGCTCAGAAAGCTAGATGGAGGAGTTCTCTCCTTGCTACCCCTTGAATAAGGCCCGAGCAAGCCCTGAGGCCGAGGCCCAGCTGCCTGAGGCCGCCGCCCACCGCGCACCTGGGGTCTCACTGCTCAGCCTGGGTTCTGCCTAACCTCACCTGCAGCCCAGAGCTCCCCCCTGAACAAGGGAATCGCCTTAAACCTCTGCAAAGGAGAAGGCCGAGAAGAGATAAGGACGGGGAAAAGGCTCCTCTGGGCCTCAACAAAGAAACACTTTCAGTTTTCATGAAAGCACAAGTGGGGAGGAGGGGGCGGGGGCAGGGAGCCAAGGTGAGGAAAAGCCTGGAGGGAGATCTCCGTGCTAGGCATTTTACATAGATTTACTCTTCACCAAAGACACTGCTGCGGAAGAGGAGCTGAGACTCAGAGATGTTACATAACTTGATCAAGGTCACACAGCTAATAAGCCGGGATTCATTCCTGAGTCTGACTGGCTCCGTTCCATGCCGGGGCGCTCCAGAAGTCAGTCTTGTCTTTCTGCAGGTTTATACTGTGCTCCCCCTCACCTACATTTATTTCACCAGGGGTCTGGAGGAAATTGGACTAGGCTGGAGTTGGGAGGCGGAGTTCTCCCTTCAGATCCATCTGGAAATTTGCAAGTTCCTCTACCATCCTAAGGGATCTAAGTCTATTTAGAATTCCCAGGCCCACGCTCAGGTCTGCACCCCATCTGTGAGTCAAGCCCAGGACCAATCCCCACATTCACCGCACAATCTCTTCCTAACCCACCGCCATAGGTTCCACTTCTCTCCTCTGCACAGGATTCTTCACAGGGGCCCAGGCGACAGGGAGGGCGAGCCAGGCCAGGTAGCCCCGTCCCCTGCTAGGAAATGCCTGGATGTGTGGGCCTGCGGAATGTGAGGAGAGAAGGAGGGGAGCATCTGTTCAAGGCCTCAGGTTCACAAAGGGCCTTAAATTAGACCTCTGATGTTATCTCCAAATGAGGTTATACTTAGAGTCATTGTCTGTTTTATGTGTTTGAAGTGTTAATTTGTTAAATGTAAACACTGAAAATCTACTACAGCTTTTCAATCCCGTGTGGCATCTCACCTTTTAAACACCAGGAACCTCAAAAATGGAAGAAGGGAAGCTCCCTTCCAGTCTAAGAGGCCTTGAGGTGTGCCCCAAAAGGAAGAAGCAGGAGATGGGGGTAGCTGGAGGGAAACAGCACACACTAAGGAAAGTGCGGGAACCCAAGAACCCTGTCCTTTCAGCGGATCCCAGCTCCTCTGAAAGAGGTCTGCCCTTTTGGGCCCGCAGTCCCCACTCCTGCTCCCCGTGGCAGCGGAGTGAGCCAGAGTGAGGGCGGGGGACAGGCCCAGACTGGCAGAGCAGCGTTAAGAGGCGGCACCACCCGCCCGCCTGCCGCTCTGGGACCAGGCTCCTGTTCTCTCGCCAGGGCCAGAATCCATGTCCAGCCGCAGACCCCCACTTGTCCCCCCCCACCCCAACAGCCGGCCAACCCTGTCACCGCTGCGGAGGCAACGCCAAGGGAGAGGAGACGATCGGCTGAGGACCCCAGAAAGGAGGAAGGAGCGCGCTCCCTCCCACGGGGAAGACAGATGTGGGGCTCATGAAAGGGACGCAGAGAGAGGGGCAGAGCGGGGGCGTGGCGGGGTGAGGGAAGCTCCCGGGAGCGAGCGCACCAGATCACGGGAGGTCCGCCGCGACGGCGGGAGGAAGAGGCGCCGGGGAGAGGGCCCGGGAGGGGGCGTGCAGTTTGGCCCGAGGGTCCCGAGCTGAAACTCAACACCCGCCTTTGGAGGGATCGTCCTCCTTTCTCCTCCGCCCCTTCCCTTCCCCTCCCTTTTCCCCTCCCTCCTTTCTTTTAATCCCCAGGACTGAGCCCCGCGCCGGAGCGGAGAGGGCCCGAGGGGAGGAGAAAGGAACTGCCCTGAGAGGGAGCCGGGAGCCCGGGAAGGGGAGGGACGGGGAGCCGCGCGCGCGGGGGCTGAGCCCGAAGGCCACGCGCGACCCCCGGAGCCTTCGCAGCCCCCTCAGTGTCCCCCCTCACCCCCCTCCAGGCGAGTCCACGGGACCCTGGCCCCCGCTCCTCCTTCGCCTTCTCTTTGCTGCTTCTTTTGCTTTGTGGCCTTTCTCTCCGTCCCCAGAGCCCCCGGGAGCTGCCCCGAGGGACCCCGCCGAGGGTGCGCGTGAGCGGGCCGAGGGGTGGCGGCGCGCGGGTGGGCCCCGCGGCGGCGTGGGGAAGGCCGTCCCGCCCCTTCGGGCCGAACCCGCGTGCGGGGAGCGAGGTTCCGTCGCCGCGCCCCCCGAGCCCCGGGCGTGCTGAGGGCGAGCGTGCGTGAGTGTGACCGCGCCTGGCCGCCGGGCGTGCGAGGGTCTGGGCCGAGCGCAGGCACTCGGGCGACGCAGCCCAGCGGCCACGCTCTCGGAGGCCTTCGGCGCCAGCCTGGCCTCCTTTCGCCAACTTGGGCGAGTCTGAAAAGCGGCGAACTTCTCAGGGCTCGCTCGCCCCACCCCCTCGCAGCGGGGCCGCCGCAGGGCCCCGGGCCGCCCCGACCACAGCCCTGGGAGCACCGCTCTCGGCCGCGGCCCCCGGGTGCGGAGGGTTGGCCCCTGAACTCGCCCGTCCAGCCCAACCGCCCCGGCGGCTTCTCCCAGCCCTCGGGGCCGTCCTGACGGGCCTGGCGAGGCGTCGAGGGCGGCCCCAGCTCCCGCCTCCTCGCCTGTCCCGGCCCTGGGAGGGAGCTTCCGACCCCTGCGGACCCGGGGTCCCTCCGCGGCCTAGGGCAGACAGCTCCGGGGGCCTGGCCAACCCCGTGGCCCTTGGGACGGCACGGAGCGCGCGCCCTTGGATGAGGTCCCGCAGCGACGCCCCGGCCCGCCCCGCTCCTCCTCCTGCCCGGCCAAGCTGCCTCCCATTTGGGGAGTTTTGTGGGTTTTCTTTCTCCTCCTCCACCCTCCGCGGAGGCCACGACTCAGGAGCCGCAGCCGGGGGCCGCCTCCATGGTGCGGGGCGGCCGCTGCTGAAGTCAGCGAAACCGAGCCTGGCTTGGAGCAGGCCGCGCGGGAGGCCAAGGCCATGGCCATAGCCACGTCGGTGAGTCCACCAGGGAGAGGAGGCTGCGGGCCACAGGCCTCCGCGGCCTGCCCTGCACTCCTGTCACTTTTATTTCTGCCTTCTCTTTGTCTTTCTCCCTGGGCCCTTTCTCCTTAGAGAGGCTGTGTCCTCCACCCCCCCCACCCCCACTTTTGTTTCCCTCTTTCCCTCTCATTCCCCTTCCCTAGCTCCTTCTGGGTCTAGGTTCCCCCTTCTCCCCTCCTCCTCCCCATTCTCCTCTTTTTCTTTCTAGAGGCTGCCCCTGGATGGAGGGGAGGGGGTAAGCCTAGCCCGAGTCCTATCTGCTGTCTTAGGGGCGGGAACAGATGGCCACCGGTGGTTGGCAGGGGCTTGTGATTGGGAGGCAAGTAAAAGGTTGGGAGGGGGCTGAAAGAACGGAGGTGGCTCCAGGAAAATGGGAGAGGCCAAAGAGGCCCTTCTCTAGAAGAAGGATGGAGGAAAGCGGGGAAATAGAGCAAAAGAGGGAGGTCGGGCGGGGAGAGAGAGAAAATAGAGGGAGGAGAAGAGGTGATGTCAGTCAGCCTCTGGCTACTTTCCGGGGACTGGGGACAAAGGGAGGAGACAGCTGGCATGATGGGACAGTGGGAGGAGGCGTCCCAGAGAGCGTGTGGCCCACTGCCACCCCCCAGTTAAGGCAGCCACTCCCTCACAAGTCAGCTGGGCGCCTGAGGAAGGGGTAGAGCAGAGGTGGCCACACCCGTCATCAATCAGTCTATCAGCAACTCCGCCCGGGGTTCCTGAAATCGTGAGGCCCAGAGGTTTGGCCCCATTGGACAGAATTTAAACCTGAACACAAGGAGGAGCTCTCCACAGCCCCACCTCTGCTTTCTGCCCAGCATGCCTTACAGTCTGAATCCAAGCAACTCTGCCCCCTTTCCACCCTTCCCTAGACCCTGTGATTCCCAGGGAAAGCGAGGCTGCCTCTTGCTTTCTGGCCCCCTCTGAATGGGTACTCTGGGAAGGAGGACTGGGAGTCTGGAAAGATGAGAAGCATGGCTCCTGACATCCTCCCATACCCCTCAAGGATGAGTTCAGTTTTCACTCCTTTTCAGACCAAACTCCTTTTAGCTCCTCAGTCTGTATGATGGTGAGAAGACCTTAACTCAGAGCTTGGAGAGGGGGAGGTCCTGAAAACAGTGGGAGTACTCTGACATAAAGATGCTGACTCAGGGCTAGCTTAGATCAGCTGGTCAGCTTTTTAGTCCCAGGAGGTAGGTTTTTCTTTTTACCTAGAGGTGGGGGGGGGGGATTTACTCTAATCAAACTCATAGGATTCTAGTAACAGCTAATATTTACTGAGCTTCTACTGGCCCTGTGCTGGTCCTACGCTTTGTCCTGGTTTGTCCTGGTGGTTTGATGTATTATTTCCTCCAGTCCTCGCCACAACCCTGTGAGGATAGTGCTGTTATTATCCGGAAATGGGTATTTGGATATGGCCATGGAATTCTACAAAGGAGGTCAAACAACCTGCCCAAAGTCACCCAGTTAGAAAGGGACAGAGCCAGGACTCAACCCCGGTCTGTTTGCTTCAGAGCTGTGCTCTTCACCCCCTGCCTAATCCAAAACGCTAATTTCTGATTTACAACTAGAAAGAAAAGTGCTGAGCTAACCAGGAATTTGGGCCATCTGGTTAACATGTTTTCTTTCTGCGGGACAATATCCTTTAGAAGCCAAAATATAATCAGAAAATGGTTTGATGCGTCTGGAACCGGGCAAGAGGAAAAGTCAGTCTGTTGTTAAAATCACCCAGCCATGAGGGCTGGACCACCTCTCCACGCAAGGCGGATGCCAGACAAGGGGAACGTGCGCTCTTGCTGGCCGAGCAGGGCCTCCCCCTCTCCAGGGCCTGGTGGCCAAATGCACCCCTGCCAGAGATCATTAGCTTGACATGTTTTACTGAATTAGTCAGCCCGCGTGGATCACCTGCCCAGTGATGCCTGACTACCTGCTCTCCGCCACCACTGCCTGGGATCCCGCCAGCAGGCGCAGACACTTAGCAAGCATAACCCGACCAGAATATATTTCAATATTGTGAGTGTTGTAAGCTTAATGCTACCAAAGGACAACATGGGACCGGAGCCCTGTGAGGGGTGACTAGCAAAGGGAGATCGGGTATAATGAAGACTTCATCTGCACTTGAGTCATGTCTGAGCCATGGACTCTACTTAACCAAGAGGTTAAGTTACCAGTAGAAGAAGAAGAAAGTAGAACCTCGTGTTTGTGATTGTGGAGAGGCAGTTGGGGGTGATTGAGAGCACTGTCTCTGGAGTCAGACAGCCTGGGGTTCAAGTGACCTCCACCAGCAGCACCGGCTCTCTGTTATGGGCAGAGCCCTACCCTCTCTGTCCCAGCCTCCTTTCCAAATGGGGATAATGATGGCTCCTTCCTCATAAGGATGTTTCGAGATTAAATGAGATGAGATGAGATGATTCGTGTAAAGACTTGCACATGTCTGGATAGATAATTTGCCCTTGATATCTGTGACTTACCGTAACCTGAGCAGGTGGCTCTGGAAGCAACAAAGATTAGATGTCCCTACCAGACAGGGACTGGAAACAGGCCGATAAATGTTTGCTTTTGGTTGGTCTGCCAGCCCCTCCTCCACACACACACACACACACACACACACACACACACACGCACAGTAGAGTGTATACTCTTTTCTCCTCTCCATGGTAACCTCAGCTTCCTCTGATAGAACCTTATTTGCTGAGACTGAGAACAAAACAGTTGCTTCAGTTTCTGTTTTCTTCCTTTTTACGCCTAGGCACTGTCTGGGCTGGGTTTTTCCCAGTCTTTCCCAGATTGATGGGTCTCTGCTGCCACTCATTCTAACCTTCTGCTTGTCGGGGATGCTGCCTGGGAAACAGGGAAGGCGAAGGAGAGTCTGGCAGACCTTAGCAGGGCTTTCTCATGTACACGAAGCTTTGGAGGAAATTCATTCAACACATGTTCATTGAGACCTGATTCCAGGTGAAGCCCTTTCGCAGGGCCAGGAATATAGCAGTCCCTGTTCTCCCAGAGCTTACAGGGTAAGGGAAGAGATAGATAAGAAGAAACGAAATAACCGATAGTATAAAGTATGATGAAGGAAACGGTGGCGGAGACGGACACAGAATGGGGCAGGGAAAGGAGTGAAGAAAAGACCTCTTTGAGAAGGAGACACTTAAACAGAATTGAAGGATGAAAAAGGGCCAGTCAAGCAATGAGTCAGGACAAGAGCATTCTGGGTCAAGGAAACCACAAGTGCAAAGGCCCTGAAGTGGGCCAGAATTTCTCTAGTTCAAGGAATAGAAAGGAAGAGGAAGAGTACAGGGAATGAAGCTGGAGACAAGGCAGGACCCAGTCGAGAAGAGCTGAGGCAGTTCAGTAGCTTCAGGGAAATGGGGAGCTCTATATTTTTGAGCGAGGGACCCATTGACCTGATACATGTGTGAGACCCTCTCCCCACTCCCGCCTCACCCACCAGGCCCAGCTGGCGCGGGCACTCTACGACAACACCGCTGAGTCCCCCCAGGAGCTGTCCTTCCGCCGAGGGGACGTTCTACGGGTACTGCAGAGGGAGGGCGCGGGTGGGCTGGACGGCTGGTGCCTCTGCTCCCTGCACGGCCAGCAGGGCATTGTGCCCGCCAACAGAGTGAAGCTCCTTCCTGCCGGCCCGGCGCCCCAGCCCAGCCTCACCCAGGTGCCCCCAGCCCAGCCCGGCTCACCATATCCAGCCCCAGAGCACAGCAATGAGGACCAGGAGGTGAGAGCTGGAGCCCTCCCCGCCCCAAGCCAGAAGAGCGCCGTTCCCCTCTGCTGGTACCTGCAGCAAGGTGGGGCAGGGCGATCCCTGAGACCGCAGCTCTTCACGGACCCAGTGCTGTGTGAAACCTGTCTGCCAACCCTTCCTGGGCTCTGTTTCCCCATTGGTACAGGGTGGGGGCTGGAAGGGGCGTAAGCTCCTCTACGGCATATGTTATCTGCTTCTCTGGTCCCCACTCCTGACCCGCCCATCCGTCTTGATCCCCCAGGTATATGTGGTGCCACCCCCAGCTCGGCCCTGTCCTACCTTAGGACCTCCAGCTGGACCCTGCCCGCCGTCTCCTGATCCCATCTACAAAGTCCCCAGAGGGAGTGGGACCCAGCCGGCTGCCCCTGGAGACGCCTTGGAGGTGAAGGCTAGACCTCCATGTGTATGTTGGGCAGGACGCAGAGGGCTCGCAGTGGGCGTCCGCTGTTGAGTCTGAAGCTAACTGGTGGCTCTGTTCCCTGTCCAGGTCTATGACGTGCCCCCCACTGCCCTCCGAGTTCCTTCCAGTGGTCCCTATGACTCCCCTGCCTCCTTCACCCGCCCTCTGGCCCGAGTTGCCCCGCAGTCCCCTGGAGAGGATGAAGCTCCCTATGACGTGCCTTTGGCCCCAAAGCTACCATCAGAGCTGGAACCGGATCTGGAGTGGGAGGGGGGCCGGGAACCCGAGCCCCCCCTCTATGCTGCCCCCTCCAACCTGAAACGGGCCTCAGCCCTGCTCAATCTGTATGAAGCACCGGAGGAACTCCTAGCAGATGGGGAAGGTGGAGGAACTGAGGAGGGCATCTATGATGTGCCCCTTCTGGGGCCAGAGGCACCCCCTTCTCCTGAGCCCCCAGGAGCCTCAGCCTCCAATGACCTGGACACCTTGGCCCTACTTCTGGCCAGAAGCCCTCCACTCCCACACAGGCCCCGCTTGCCCTCAGCCGAGAGCCTGTCCCGCCGCCCTCTGCCTGCCCTGCCTGTCTCTGAGGCCCCCAGCCCTTCCCCAGCTCCCTCTCCTGCTCCAGGCCGGAAAGGCAGCATCCAGGACCGACCTCTACCCCCACCCCCACCCCGCCTGCCTGGCTATGGGGGCCCCAAGGTTGAGGGGGATCCAGAGGGCGAGGAGGTAGAGGACAATCCGGAAGGACACCACAACGAGTATGAGGGCATCCCAATGGCCGAGGAGTACGACTATGTCCACCTGAAGGTGAGCTCCCCTCCCACCAGAAATGCCTCCAAGATACCCAGAGGGAGGAGTGACGAGGCCTGGGCCCAGACCGACTGATCCTTCCTCCCTCCCTCCCTTCCTCCCTCCCTCCCTCCCTCCCTCCCTCCCTCCCTCCCTCCCTCCCTTCCTCCCTTCCTTCCTCCCTCCCTTCACTGGCCCTGCACTCTATGGCCCGGGACCCCAGTACTTGGCCCTACCACTTGTACTGGTGCTACAGCCTGGGGTCCCCAAGCCATCTGACCTGCCCCCAGATCTCTCCCACACCTGGAGTCAAGGGACTGCAACTTCTGATGGCAGGAGAAACCTGGGGAAGAAAGGGGGAAGGGGCAGGAACACAGCAGGGGGAGGGGCGGGGGGGGGCCCTCCGCTTGAGACCTTCATCCCTCCCACAGGGCATGGATAAAGCTCAGGGATCTAGGCCCCTGGATAAAGCCTTCCCAGGGGATCCTGAACTGCTGGAGAGGGGGCCGCAGGAGCAGCAGGTAACCCTGTGGGGAAGGTGCTAGAGAAGGGGGACAGGAAGGAGGAACAGGAACCTGAAGGAAGCAGCAAGGGATAGAGATTAGGATGGGGATAAGAACTCTGGGAGCCGGAGCTGGGGTAGAGAGGAGCAATAATTCAGCAGGAAGGAGCTGGAACCTGGAAAAGGATATCAGGAATTCAGAAAGAGGGAAAGAATGTGTTGGAGAGGAATCAGAAAACCAAGCAGCCACGGAAGCAGAGAGAATTTGGGGCTGGGCCGGGTGACTTCTGAAGCTCCTTCCAACTGTGAATTCCTGGGTGCCTAAGAGACCTGGCTTCTAATCCCGGCTCTACCAGTAAGAAGCCAGGGGCCCTGAAGTCACCAGTTAATCTCTCTGGGCCTCAGGAAAGTGAGGCGGTCTCCTCAAATGTCTAGAATGGTCCTAAACATAGTAGCTACTGTTTATCAGGGAGCTCCCAAGCGTGGACCCCGTGCTAAGCACGTCGCCCGGGTCAGCACTAATCACAGCCACAGTTAGTACTCACACAGCGCTCACCGTGTGCAGCGTTCTGTTCTAAGCCCTCTCTGTGCTGCGGCACTAACTGCCCCACAGCCTTGGGAGGCAGACGCTAGAACGGCACCGTCCAATATGGTGGCACTAGCCACGTGCGGCCGCTGCGCACTTGCGATGTGACTAGTCTGAATGGGAAGGCTCTGTAAGTAGAAAACAAACGCACACCAGATTTTGCAGACTTAGTATGAAAAGAAATGTCAGTCATTTTTGTATTGATTACATATTGAAATTACAAACAATTTTTATATCTGGAGTAAAAAAAAAAATCCAGTTTCTTTTCACTTCTCCTCACATGGCTACTAGAAAAATTTTTATTACACATGTGGTTCGCATTATGTTGACACTGGACAGCGCGGTACCAGATGCCCCATCTCAGAGATAAGGAAACAAGTTCAGAGACTAGTTGGAATCCAGGTTGATCTGACATCAGCTCGGGGCACTTTCCTGGCCCGGGCCATGAGAATTTAAATTTTCTGATGGGCAACCGGAAGAGCTCAGGTAGGAAGGAAGGAATGAGGAACCGAGGAAGGGAAGGCGGGAGGAAGGGATTGCAAAAGTAGCACGCCCGCGAGCGTGCCCGCCAAGCACTCCTCTTGCCGGCAGGAGGCCCCGTCCCTGGGGGAGCCGCTGGATCTGCCCACCGGAGACCTGCAGCTCCTGCACTTCTACGCAGGCCAGTGCCAGAGCCACTACTCAGCACTGCAGGCGGCCGTGGCGGCCCTGATGTCCAGCACCCAGGCCAGCCAGCCCCCACGCCTCTTCGTGCCCCATGGCAAGCGGGTGGTGGTGGCCGCTCATCGCCTGGTGTTTGTTGGGGACACTCTGGGCCGGCTGGCAGCCTCCGCCCCTCTGCGAGCACAGGTCGGGGCTGCAGGTACAGCACTGGGCCAGGCATTGCGGGCCACGGTGCTGGCTGTCAAGGGGGCTGCCCTGGGCTACCCGTCCCCCCCTGCGGCCCAAGAGATGACGCAGCGTGTGGCAGAGCTGGCGGGCCAGGCCTTGCACTTCACCACTCTGCTCTCCAGCCTGGCCCCCTGAGGGGCCCCTCGGCCCTGCTCCGCCCCTCTCCTGCCCTGCCGGAGCCCCCTCTTGGGCCTTGGGCGGCTGGAGGGCTCTGTTTTACGGACCAGGAGAGCTGGGGGCATCTTTCCCCTGCCAATCATCTCAGTTTCTCACAGAGATGTCCCTCCCCCTCCTGCAGCTTTTTGTACGAGCCATTTTGTATAAATTATTTATATTTAATATTATTCCCTGTTTTGTCAGGGGCAGGTGCCAGGCCCTGTGGGACAGAGGGGAACTGGACTCTCCTCTCTCAGCCTGGGGTGGAGGTTCTTGGTCACTGCACTGCCACCCACCTCTGGAAACTTGCCCCACAGAGAACCAGGTGGCTGAAACCTGCGGCCACCCAGAGCCCCTTTCTCGTCCTGTTTCTTGGCTGTAGAACTTCAGCACCTCACTGTTGGCCGAGAGTGAGGGCAGGACACTGACCGCCCAGAATGTGGAGGTCCGGGAGAGGCCCGAGGGCTCCTCCCCACAGGACAGAGCTGGGCCTCAGTGAGCCCTGCTGTCTGGTTCTCTGCCTCTGCTTTGTGGGTGCTTGGGGGAGGGGGGGCCGGGCCTGGTGCCCCTTGGCCAAACTGATGGGACACACACTGTGGGCAGGATGTCCTTAGGTTTGGAGGGAGATTTTGCTGTTATTTTCAATAACTACTCATTCGGCGGTTTCAGCTCCCATGATGTGCCAAGCACAGTTTCTGAAAGTACATTGTGGGATGGGATGGATATAACTGAGTCAGTTAAAATAAGGAAATAAAAAAAAAAAATACCTGCCACAGATTTGACATTGCTAGTAATGGAAATAAACAGGATGATGTGAGGGACTAACTGGATGAGGGAAAGGCCATTGAAGGGGACTTTGGACAGGACGGTGGGGCGGTGATATCTGAGCTGAGACCCCAGGGATCAGAGCACCAAGAAGATTCTGAGAGCTAGCATTCCCAGAAGGCAGACACTTAGTACTGACTGGGGCCTTTCCCCGAAGACTTCACTCTCACACGATGTCATTAGATAGGTGCACATGTGGAGAGATTGGCCTCACGAGAGCTTTGAAAGGTGCCATGCTGAAGAGATCACCCCAGTGAAGGCCTGTCCTCAGCTTCACGCCACAGGACAGCTCTGGCCAACAGCACGGTTCTGCTGGCTGGCCTCAGTGCCCTCTCCCTTAGGTTAACTCAAGAAGGTCTAGCCCCTTTAGCCCCCCTTCCCAGGCCTCCTGCTGACCGTCCTTCTAGACACACCTCTTAGAGGAGCCAAGGGGCCAAGTGAACGCAATGTGCCATTAGTCCGTAGTCCTCAAGCACTGGTGAGATTGACAGGCCATGGCTTAGATGGGCGATTACGCCAGCCACTCACCACAGGGAAGAAGTCCAAGCCACAGATCTGTTGTTTCAGTTGTACCTTCTCCAGATGACACCTTGGCACTGTGACTGGATTAGAGGCACCCCAAACTTCAGTCAGAGTCAGTTTCTTGGCCCTCGTCTATGCCTTTGCTTTCTCCATTTTGGGTTCCTTCTTTCTCATTTCACTCTCAAAACTCACTTCCAGATTCTGGGGTGACCCAAATTCACCCTTGTGTGCCGAAGACTTAGAACAGGGCTATCCTCCATCATCTCCCAGAAAGAATGTCAAGAGATGAACCCGGAAACAGGTTTCAGTGCAAGTCCCAGATCTGCCACGCACCTGCGTGCCTGCGGGTAGATCCCGTCGGCCCCTGAGTCCTGGCTTTACCTTTAACAGGAGGATGATCATAATGGTCTCACAGGGTTGCGAGGCCGGAACAAGATAATGCGTGTTGAAGGGCCCAGTGCCACAGAAAGTTAAGCGATTATATATAATTCCAGGGCAGACACAAGGACACAGACAAACGAATTCCCAAGGAATGTTGGCTGTGACCCCACCAAAGTAAATCCTAAAGAGACACTGAAATGAGTTGGGGTAGAGGAGCGGTGGGAAGCTGCTTAATGTACTAGAAGAGTTCCCATATTTGGAAAATTTCTGAACAGAGGAAACAAATTGGAAGTGTGTGGTTCAGTGGAGAGAAGAGGCAATGGATTTCCTGGCTGAGACTAACAGCACACTCCTTTCTAGCCCATAACTTTAGACTAGAGAATACAATATCTATTAGGTATTAAATCTCTTAGAGAAGTGTGTCTCTAACTTGAATGTACTTATACCTGGGGGTCTGGTTAAAAGGGAGATTATGATTCAAGGGCTTGGATTCTGCATTTCTAACAAGCTCCTGGATGACATGGGAGTGCCGGTCTGTAAATCACACTTTGAGTAGCAAGTCTAGGGGTCAGGGAAGGCTTCTCTGAGGCAGATACGCCTGAGCTGATAGCTGAAGGATGAGAACTTGACTAGGGGAGGACAAGCCCTCAGGCATAAAGACCAGCTTGTGCAAGGGCCCTGTGGCATTGGGAAAACTGAAAGAAGGCCAGTATGATGAGTGCAGTCTGGGGAGAGAGGCAAGGTGAAGCACCAAGGAGGATGGGATCAAGCATGTATGAGGCTTCTGGAATGTTAGTATTTACCTCGTTGGTGAGGAGGAGCCATTGAAGGCTGTTAAGCAGGAAAAGGAGACGAACAGATCTGCATTTTGAAAAAAATCACTCCGCCTGCACTAGAAATAAGGAGAGGAGAAAGGGGCGGAAACGACGTGGATGCAGAACACCAGTAAGGCTCAAGCAGTCTGGGCAACAGGTAGCTTGACCGACAGCGTTAGCGATGCGGAGAAGCAGTGAGAACTACATAGGAAGTAAAATGGCCAGCATTTTGTAAAGGATTTGACATGGGGGTAAGGAGGAGGCATTGTCGGGGCTGTCACCTGAGCACCAGGCCTGGGTGAGGGTGAGGGTGAATGGTAAGGGTACCATTCACTGGGGGAAAGAAGCACTAGAGAACAACCACGTTACAGGGGGAAGAGCATGAAGTTTGGTCTTGGACATAATTGAATTTGAGATCCCTGTGAGTCACCCAAGGTTAAGAGGATGAATAAGAGGTGGCTTCATAGGTCTGGGACTCAGAAGAGAGGTGGGGGCTGGAGATGTAGATCTGGAGATCAGGTTTGTGTTGTTTATATCGGGGGTGAATGAGGCCATGGACATGGGTGAGATTTCAAGGTGGGAAAGAACAATGAAATGAGAGGAGGACCCAGGACCAAGCCTCAGGATCGCAGACACAGTGAGGGTGAAGAAGAGGAGGAGGAGCCCGCCATGGAGAAAAGAGGAGCAAGACAAATAAAACGAGGAGTATATGAGACTCAGCAACCAAAAAAGAAAGTGTTTAGAGGAAGGGGTGGTCAACAGCGCCAAAAGATGTTGAGAAATGACAAGACAGGGTGGTCTTGTAGAGGACCACAGCCAAGCTGCTTACAGGGTCCAACCCAGACCTCCAAGTGCATACCCTGAACTGTAGTTGCCAGTATGCGCGGCTGTCTCCCAAGTAAGCTACTCCAAGGTGGTCTTGTCCAACCTGTCATCCCTCAAAGCCAGCAGAAGGCCAGGCACATAATAGACAATAAATTTTACTGAGGAACGAGTGGATGGATGGATGGATGGATGGATGGATGGCTGGATGAATGGTCAGGAAGAATTGGAAGCAAAGAAGGACTCTCTGGCAACTGCTTGAGTAGCTGCTATCCTTCAGCTTTCTTTCCTTTTTACCGCAATGGTCCGCAAACCCAGGGAACAGAGACAGAGCCCCTGGGCCCTGGCCCCCCTTCCTCCCTCTGACGAAGAGTCTGGACCGAAGGTTCTGCTGACGTGGGAAGGGGAGGAGAGTCTGGAGGAAGGGGAGGGGAAAGCAGCGCAGAGATCGCAGAGACGAAGGAGGCGCCCGCGGCTGCAGAGCTGCAGAGCGGGGTCTCTCCGGCCTGTGTCCGGGCATCGGGAGCCCCACTGGGCCAGAGGACAGCGCATCCTTTCGGTGCGGGCCGGCAGGGCCCCTGCGGTCGGCAAGCTGGCTCCCCGGGTGGCCACCGGGACCCCCGAGCCCAATGGCGGGGGCGGCAGCAAAATCGACAGCACTGTAGAGATCACCCCCAGCCCGAACGGAGTAAGTGCCCGCGCCCTGGGGGCTACGCCATCATCCCCCTAAACCCGCACCCGCGCCAAGCATCTTCCTCCAGCGCACCCCCGCCCCTGGCCGCCTTCCTCGTGCCCGCCCTCTTCCCTTGCTCTGCGGCTTTCTCTGCTTCTCCGCTTCACCCTTCTCCCCCCCCCCCCCCCAGCAGGTCGGGACCCTCGGAGATGCGGTGCCCACGGAGCAGCTGCAGGGTGAGCGGGAGCGCGAGCGCGAGCGGGAGGGGGAGGGCGACGCGGGCGGCGATGGAATGGGCAGCAGCCTGTCGCTGGCCGTGCCCCCCGGCCCCCTCAGCTTTGAAGCGCTGCTCGCCCAGGTGGGGGCGCTGGGCGGCGGCCAGCAGCTGCAGCTCGGCCTCTGCTGCCTGCCTGTGCTCTTCGTGGCGCTGGGCATGGCCTCCGACCCCATCTTCACCCTGGCGCCCCCACTGCATTGCCACTATGGGGGCTTTGCCCCCAACGCCTCTGGTTGGGAGCAGCCCCCCAACGCCAGCGGCGTCAGCGTCGCCAGCGCGGCCCTAGCAGCCAGCGCCGCCAGCCGCGTCGTCACTAGTACGGACCCCTCGTGCAGCGGCTTTGCTCCGCCGGACTTCAACCATTGTCTCAAGGACTGGGACTATAATGGGTTGCCGGTACTCACCACCAACGCCATCGGCCAGGTGAGGCGGCCTGCTGGGCCGCGGGTCTGGGGGCGGGCCCAGAGCGAGGAGCACCGGCCTCACACCGGCTCTATCCCTCTCACATTTCCAGTGGGATCTAGTGTGTGACCTGGGCTGGCAGGTGATCCTGGAGCAGATCCTCTTCATCTTGGGCTTTGCCTCTGGCTACCTGTTCCTGGGCTACCCGGCGGACAGGTGAGGGCTGCCTTTGGGACAGGACAAGTAGAGAGGAGGGGATGCTAGGGTGGTTAGCCCAGACAGGTGGCCTTCGCAGGAGGCCGAAGAGGATTCACTGGACTCTGCAGTCTTCTGGACTTCTCCTGTTCAATGATATGCAGCCCCAGCCCTGTCTCAACGTCACTCCCCATCAAGAAATACTCCTTCCATACCTCTTCTGCACAAGGGAATAATATACCACCCATTCCCTATCCCCATATCCATGGACAAAGACAATAGCCCCATCCCCACTGATCAAAAACCGTACCTCCACAGATGAAAAGTCCTAGCTCCTCCTCTGTTGTCCCTGTCACCACTAACCACCTCCTTCTCTATCTTCATAGATTAATAGATTCATCTCCAATAATAGCCCCATCTACACGATATGCTTTATCTCAGTGGCTTTATTCCTACAGATCATTAGGTTAATTCCTAAATATCAATAGCCATATTCCCACTGACCTGTATAGTTCAACACTATAAACAAATGACCACCCTTATGGGTCAGTAGTCCAACCCCCATAGATCCATAACCACAATAGCACCCCCCCCCGAGATTAATAGTCCCATCCTCATGGGTCTTCAGTGCTCTTAGATCCTCTCAGATCAAAAGCCCAATTCACATGAACTAATGGCCTCATCTCAAAGATCAACAGCTTATCCCCACCAACTAATAGCTCTTCCCAGGGATCAAAACTCCCAATTCCTCTGATTCTTGCCACCATCCACTGACCAGGTGCTCCATCTCCACTGACCATCCTTGTGGATTATTAGACTCCTCTCCACCCATCTACAGTCCCATCCAAATGGATTCATAGCTCAACTCCCATGGATCAAAGGCAACCCAACATTCAATAATCCCTAAAATCAACACCTATCTTCACTGCCCAATAGCCACACACCTGCTGGGCAAATGTTCCTAAACCCACAGCTCAACAAGCCATTCTCATGCATTAGTGGTCTCATTCCCACAGACCAGTAGCATCATTCCTATGGAATAATACCCTCATTCCCAAAGGCCAATAATTCAGTCTCTTAAATCCAGTAGCCTTAGCCTCATCTCCATGGGAAAAGGCCCCATTGTACTGGGTCAGTAGCTTCACTCTTAGGGATCAGTTCCCCTTCCCAATGATCAGTGACCCCCATCTTCATTCCCCATAGATCAGTGGTCTTATCCCCAAAGATCAATAGCCCAGCCTCCAAGGATCAGTAGCCCTGTCCTCATTGACTCATAGTCAGTGACCACCATTACTGACCAATAGTCTCAGCTTCCCTAGTCTGTGACCCCCTGCTTACTGATTATTCCCATGAATCCTACCCCCATAGATTCATTCCCCATTGACCAACAGCCCTATCTACCCAAGGACTAATGTCCCCACCTCGTGAATCAATGGCCTCATCCCCAAAGATCATTTGTCCATTCTTCAAAGATTAATGATCATCCCCATTAATCAATAGTTTTACCCCATGGGTTAATAAATAGTTATATTCCCATGGGTCAATGGATCTTCTGGCAAGTGACCCCATCCCCACTGACCATCTTTATGGATTTATTGACCCATGAATCAACCCATGGAACAATGGCCTCATCCCCCAAAATCGGTGATTCAGTTCCCTAAGATAGCTACAACTTCATTATCTCCATGCATAAGTAGCCAATAACCTCGCCTCCGTAGATCTGTAAGTCCAACCCCATATATCAATGACTTCATCTCCTTTGACCAGTCTGAGCAAGATCAGCTCTATCCCCACTGGCCAATAGTTCCATCCCCAAGGATCAATTGTTCCATATCCCCTAAGCAGTATCTACTCTCCTTTAATGGTCACTCTCACTTCCATGCTCTCATCTCTGACCAACAGCCCCATCCACAAGTCAATCCCCTGCAGATCCATAGCTACGCCCCAGTGCCCAGTACCCAGACATCACTTACCCATGGTCCCCATCCCCTCCCATCTTCTCTAGCCTCAGTTCAACTTTTTACACTGGGGCCTTAGCCTCATACCTCCAGCTTTGAAGTGGGCAGCTGGGCCCCACCCAGCAACTCCTCTTCCAGGAAGCCTGGGTGACCAGAGGCCCTCCCTGCTTTCCAGGTTTGGCCGTCGAGGGATTGTGCTGCTGACCTTGGGGCTGGTGGGCCCCTGTGGAGTGGGAGGGGCTGCTGCAGGCTCCTCCACAGGTGTCATGGCCCTCCGATTCCTCCTGGGCTTTCTCCTTGCCGGAGTTGACCTTGGTGTCTACCTGATGCGTGAGTGGCAGCTTCCCAGATGTCCTTCCCTTGAGGCTCATGCCTGTCTGCATCCCCAGGCTGTTCCCACTGCCCCCTAGGGTCCCCTCAGTCCCTCCTCATCCCCAAATCTCAGCTGTCCAGGATCTCAGTTGTCTTTCTGCCCTAGCCTTTGAAGGTTGCAGGGACTTTGCTTCTCTCCACACCCTGCCCCCTTAGTCCCCCCCCAATCTTTAAGGCCTTCCTTGCCCTTGACTTACTGCTGTCAGAGAATGGTGCTTATTTAAAAATGAAATCCTGACTAGCTGTATGCTCTTGATATGATGGTCAAATAAGAGGTCTGATGTGAAAGGGCCTATAAACTAGGAAAGCTGTACACTCACCAGGGACTCTGACCCTTGAGCCCTCCCAGGTTTGAGCAGGAGAGGAGGGAGGACTGAACAGTCTCTCCACTCTTTGCCACTCAGAAGTTAGTCTGTGGGGGGGTGATGGCTTCAGCCTCCACTCGGGGTCTGACCTCACTCTCTGTCCTCCCTCCCTCTCTCCTCCTCTCTCCCATTCCTCCTGCCTCCCTGGCATCTCCTCCCTGTTCCTGCTGTATCTCTAGGCCTGGAGCTGTGTGATCCAACCCAGAGGCTTCGGGTGGCCCTGGCAGGGGAGTTGGTGGGGGTGGGGGGGCACTTCCTGTTCCTGGGCCTGGCCCTTGTCTCTAAGGACTGGCGATTTCTGCAGCGAATGATCACCGCTCCCTGCATCCTATTCCTGTTTTATGGGTTAGTATCATCCTCCACCTGTTGTCTGGCCATTCCCACCTCTACCTCCAGCCTGGTTCTAGCCCAGAGACCCTTCCTCCTCTCCACTACCCGTTGTCCACACCTGCCCCAGCCCCGGCCCCTCAGAAGTGGGAGTTTCCCACCTCTGGATCAGGAGATGGGAGACCTCAGAGTGCACCCCACCCCGTCCCTAGCTGGCCTGGTCTGTTTCTGGAGTCTGCAAGGTGGCTCATAGTGAAGCGACAGATTGAGGAGGCCCAATCTGTGCTGAGGATCTTGGCTGAGCGGAACCGGCCCCATGGGCAAATGCTGGGAGAAGAGGCCCAGGAGGCCCTGCAGGGTAAGAGACAGGGGTCCCTACATGTGATACCTCACATGCACACATGATACTACCCTCTCAATGATTATAGCTATGCCCCCTCCCAGGCTCCCCCCCACCCACATGGGAGGACCCTGGACTCTCAGCTGTTTCTTCTAACAGACAGCTCCTCTCTCTTTCCCAAAGACCTGGAGAACACCTGCCCTCTCCCTGCAACATCCTCCTTTTCCTTCGCTTCCCTCCTCAACTACCGCAACATCTGGAAAAATCTGCTTATCCTGGGCTTCACCAAGTGAGCCTGGGTGTCTGAGCCAAGGGCCAGGCCAGTAGCTGGAATGGGGGCTGGCTGGGTGGGGAAGGCCTGAGGACCCCTGCAGAGGGCAGCCAGGGTACTGGAAGGCTGTGGATGGGGATTCAGACACCGCTCTTTGCTTTACCCCCCTTCTCACAGCTTCATTGCCCATGCCATTCGCCACTGCTACCAGCCTGTGGGAGGAGGAGGGAGCCCATCGGACTTCTACCTGTGCTCCCTGCTAGCCAGCGGCACAGCAGCCCTGGCCTGCGTCTTCCTGGGGGTCACCGTGGACCGATTTGGCCGCCGGGGCATCCTGCTACTCTCGATGACTCTCACTGGCATTGCGTCCCTGGTCCTGCTGGGCCTGTGGGATTGTGAGCATCCTCCCTTCCCCACAGTGTGGGCTGAGCAAAGGAACCCCAGCAGAGGTGCCTCAGACAGGCTCAGCCACTGCTTCTGGCACAGGCCCCCAAGACCAGACCAGACCCTGCCCCGACCTCCCATAGTCCTCCCTGTGGCCACACAGCCCTGTTTTCCCAATCAATTAATGGATGCCCAGAGCCCAGCTGGCTAGAGCCATGGGATCAGAGAGCCAAGGGGACAATGCCAGGGCCTAGGCCAAGCATGATCTCCTCACCTCCATTCACATCCTCCCTCTTGGTCCTTCAGATCTGAACGAGGCTGCCATCACCACCTTCTCTGTCCTTGGCCTCTTCTCCTCCCAAGCTGCTGGCATCCTCAGCACCCTCCTTGCTGCTGAAGTCATCCCTACCACTGTCCGGTGAGAGCAGGGCTGCTCCAGCTGAGCAAGGGCCTGAGGGAGGGAGGGAAGACTGCTGGAGAAGGGTTGGGGTGAGGCCCACAGCTAGAGGCTGAGTGCCTCCTCCGACTCTCCCAGGGGCCGAGGCCTGGGCCTGATCATGGCACTGGGGGCTCTTGGAGGGCTGAGTGGCCCAGCTCAGCGCCTCCACATGGGCCATGGAGCCTTCTTGCAGCACGTGGTGCTGGCGGCCTGTGCCCTGCTCTGCATCCTCAGCATCATGCTTCTGCCGGAGACCAAGCGCAAGCTCCTACCCGAGGTGCTCCGGGATGGGGAGCTGTGCCGCCGGCCTTCCCTGCTGCGGCAGCCGCCCCCTAACCGCTGTGACCATGTCCCACTGCTTGCCACTCCCAACCCTGCCCTCTGAGTGGCCTCTGAGCACCCTGGCAGGAGGCTGGCTCGTACTGAAAGCTGGCATGAGGCCCTGGCAAGCAGGTTGGGAGGACTGAGGAAGGCAGGGCTGCCCAGAAGGCTCAGAGGCACCTCACGCCAGCCGTCAAGGAGGGCTCAGAGGGCTGTCCCCACCCCCATCTCCTCCCTGCTGCTTTGTGTTCACTTCCTTGGCAAGAGTCAGGGGACAGGGAGCGAGCGCCACAGTGTAACCACTAGGTCTGGGCTCCATCCTGTGCCCAAAGACATCCTCCCAGACCTCATTCTTTCTTGCTCTATCATTCTGTTTCAATAAAGACATTTTGAATAAATGAGCATACCATAGCCTGGACTTCCCTCCCTTCTGTTGTCCTGTCTCTTGGGGGAAGGTTTCTTTGAGTGGAACCAAAATCAGTAACACTCTCCCTGCCCACCTCCCTGTGCCGTGCCCCTCTGTTCACTTACACACAGCTACCACCCTTTATGGATGGCTTGCTGTGCTACCAAGACTGGGCTAGGCACTTTACAAACTTAACCATTTAGTTCTTCCAACACCACAAGGTAGGTGTTTGGATCAACTAGAAGTTTCTTCGTTGTTGCAAGCAATAAACACTGACCATAACGAACTTAAACAAAAAGAGGAATTTATTAGAGGGATGTGATGGGACAGGTTGTAGTGGGGAGCTCACAGGAGGAAAAGCAGAACTAGTCATAAAAGGTCAGGAACCAGAGAGGACCTCTCTCCAGGGAGTAAGAAGCAGGGCCTCACCTGGATGAATGACCTCCAGTGGGATTCCATCTTTGGTTTTTCCCACTGAAGATTCATTTCCAGACAGCAAATGACTGGCTAGCTTGAGTAACATGCCTGCATCCCTACCCGTAATACTGACAACTGGGAAGATGGAAAATCACAACTGAGCAGAAGCAGGACTCCTAGCAGAAGTAGAACTGGATGTTGTGCGGGTAAAAACAATGGACGCCCACGATAGTATTCTTCTTCTTTTACAGATAAGAAAACTGTTGCTCAGACTCAGTAACTTGGTCAAGGTTACAAAGCTAATGAGCGACCCAGCGGGACATAGTCAGATCCTGAAGCTGAAGCTCGTCATTGGCGCACGCTGGGGCTCCCCTCCCAACTCCTTCCAATTTTTAGGCACTGCCCTTGCAAGCGAGGAGTGAGTCTTGGGGCACCCCAGGACTTGGCCTTAGGAGACTAATACTTCCACCTCAGTGCCAGGGCCTGGCTCTCAGACTAGCCCTGGACTGGCTTTACTGCTTTGGGCGAATTTCTAGACCTCCAGCTTCCTTCAAGGGTTGCTATGAGATTAAACAAGATCATGTATTATAAATGCCTCTTAAATTACCCCACTAAGTAGTAAGCTCCTTGAAGGCAGGAACTTTCTCTTTCTCAACTTTAAACACACCAAAGCCTGACACAACAGATGTTCAGAAAGTTATTAATGTGTTCATTCTCTCAGCAAATGTTTCCTGTGACCGATACCATCCTGGATACTTAGGGCTTAGGCCATCCTTCAAGGACCTTACAAATCCATCTAACAGTAGGAATATTAATGAGGAGGAAGAGAGGCCAGTGGTTTGGAGCACCAAACAGCTGCATCCTGAAGTAGGTGAGACTTCACTCAGAGAGGCAGGAAGTCCTCAGGGAAGGGTTTAGGAGAAAAGTAGTGCTTTCAATCCAAAGGCTATAGGGAGAGCAAAAGCCTGAAGGTAGGAAAGGTTGAGGTGGTTCTGGAGAGAGGATTCTTAGGGAAACTAGAGTCTTGCACCTAGCCTCTTCCAGAGAAAGAGGGCTCATTCTCCACAGGTTCCTGTAGCACCAGTGGCCTCTCTCCCGCTTTGCTGTTCCATGTCTGAGGCCCAAAGCTCTACACACTAAGCCATGCTGCTGGACTCTCCATACTAACCATGGTATTGCAGAACTCATAAGAACCTTTCTCATTTAATCTTCACAGCCCTCTGAATTACGTAGTGTTATTTTATCCTATTTAACTATTGAAGACATGGAAATAAGAAGGATCTGCCATTAAATGGCCGAGCCAGGACTCAAACCCAGGCCTTCTGGCTGCGCTTTCAACTCTACCAGTTCCTTCAGTTATGTATTCTGTATCACACATTCCATAGAACAATGTCTGTGAACAATGTAACTGATTCCGATGTTCACTGTTTAGCTTGGGATAGACAATGATAACAGAAGAGATCATACTCACCACTGTCTCCAGAGATTTGGTGAAAACTAACAAGATGGTAGATAAGAAAGCTCTTGTACTTTTTGGAAGAGCCTCTGGAAAGCCAACGAGTTATTTATATGCTAATGACGCTGTCCAATACAAACTGTGAGGAATGGTGTCAAAGGGGCATTCCGGTAAACCCATTCTTTGCACCCCACGGGAAGAAGATTCAGGGGGAAAAAGTAAAAACTCTCAGAAAGTTAGAGCAGCTCCTATAGGAGGGTAGGTGAAAGAGAACAAGATTCTCTGACTTCAACAAAGAGGTGGAGGCGAAGAAAATGAAAGCATTCGAGAAGCATCAATGAAGCACAGGGGAAGATACAATCCCTTGTCCCTAAACAATTCATAGTCTGGGTCAAAAGGGTCAGTGTGTATAGCTAAGACAACTGGCATCTTGTTCTAAATTTCGCCAACCACATAATCTCACTGGACCCTCATTAATAACCCCATGAGAAACAGTTCTCAATTTTTAGGTTTTTACAAATGGGGAGACTGAGGTTTGGAAAGGTAACTTATTCAAGGTTAAGTGACTGTTAAGTAATTAGAGTAGCCAGATCCAAAGAACTGAGAGCCTGCAATCTTCTTACTGCATACTAGATAGAAAATAGTTCTAAGCACCATGAAAGTATTACTTATCCTGTGACCAGTTTAGAAGATACCCAGGAACTGGAGATAGCTTTTCAGGCAAATAAGGAAAGGAATACTTTCATGAACATGAAACAGATTTTAGAAATGTTTTAGTTGGATTCACAACTATGAGCCATCATGGATTATTGAGGGGCAAATTAAAAGAATATATGGAGTGCATTTCTAACCTGAAGTTACATGAAATGACATGAAGGCCCCTCTGATTCCTCTCATTCGGTCAACCTTGCCTGGCCACCAGGGAACCAATTTCTGCTGATGATCCACTACTGTCCAGGGCTGCCTCAGCTCTGGGAGAAGGGGCATGGTCCTTCCCTGCAAGAGTTCCGAACACTGTGAGACTAATACTTACAGTCCTATACAGAAAATGTAGAGAAATGTAAAAAGTGCCGCAGCAGCTCTGCAGAAGGAAGCATCTACTCTTTTGGGGACAGTCAAGGAAAGCTGCTCAGATATTTGGACTGGAACAGTGCAAAGCCCAGAGGTATGACAGCGCATGAATGGTGTGCACAGAGGACAGCAAGTGTCTGAACATCCATGGAATAAAGGGAGACTGAAAAACCCACAGCTAATCCTATTTATCATGACCAACTGAGAGCTTTTCCCCAAAGATCAGGAATAAGACAAAGATGTCTGCTCTCACCGCTTCTGTTCAACATTGTACTGGAGGTTCTAGCCAGGGAAATGGGGCAAGAAAATGAGGAAAAAAAAAAAAAAAAAAGAGAGAGACACCTGGAATATAAGGACAATGTAAAACTATATTTGCAGATGGCATGATCTTGTATATATAGAATCCTAAGGACTACACACACACACAAACTGTTAGAACTAAACAAACAAGCTCAGTAAGGTTACTAAACTTACAATTAAACTTGTAGGATACCAGATCAATGTACAAAATGAACTGTATTTCTATACAACAGCAATGAACAACCTGAAAGCAAAATTAAGAAAACTCCATTTAATATAGCAAAAAAACAACACTTAGGAATAAATGTACTAAAAGAAGCATTGAGACGGGCACTGAAAACTACAAAACACTGTTGAAAGAAATGAAAGAAGACTTAAAGACATACCACTTTAGTAGTTTGGAAAACATGATACTGTTACAATGGCAATCGTCCCCAAATGGTTCTACAAATTCAATGTAATCCCTATTAAAATCCTGGCTTCCTTTTTTGCACAAACTGACAAGCGGGTTCTGAAATTCATATAAAATGTACAAGTCCCAAAATAGCTAAACAATCTTGAAAAAGAGCAAAATTGGAGGCCTCACACTTCCCACTTCCAAAACTTATTACAAAGGTACAGTAATGAACACAGTGTAGTATTGGCATAGGACAGCTATTATAGATCAATGGAGTAGAATTGAGACTCCAGAAATAAACCTATACGTTCATGGTTAATTAATTCATTTTCAGCAAGGGTGCCAACACCATTTAATGAGGAAAGAACAGCTTTTTAAACAAATGGTTCTGAGACAAATGCATATCTGCAAGGAGAAGAATGAAGTGGCCCTCTCCCTCACACCACACACAAAAGTTCATTCAAAATGGATCAAAGACCTAAATATAAGAGCTAAATTATAAAACTTTTAGGAGAAAATAGGGGCACCTGGGTGACTCAGTCAGCTAAGCAGCTGCCTTCGGCTCAGGTCATGATCTCAGGGTCCTGAGATCAAGCCCCGCTTCAGGCTCCCCGCCCAGTGGGGAGTCTGCTGCTCCCTCTCCCTCTGCTGCTGCCCCTGCTTGTGCTCTCACTCATGTTCTCTCAAATAAATAAAATCTTAAAAAAAAAAAACTTTTAGGAAAAAACATAGGCATAAATCTTCGTGACTTTTGCACTTCAAAGGATACTATCAAGAAAGTGAAAAAGCAACCTACAAAATGGGAGAAAATATTTGCAAATCATGTATATAAGGGTTTAGTATTCAGCATATATAAAGAACTCTTAAACTTCATCAATAAAAAGACAAATAAGCCAATTAAAAAGTGGGCAAAGAATCCAAACAGACGTTTCTTCAAAGAAGATACACAGATGGCTAGTAAGCATGAGAAAAGATGCTCAACATCATTAGTCATTAGGGAAATGCAAATAAGAAACATGAGATACCCCTTCATACCCACTAGGATGGCTGTAACCAACAAGATGGACAGTAATGAGTTTGATGAGGACGTGGAGAAACTGGAACCCTCATACACTACTGGCAGAAACGTCAAACAAAGCAGCTGCTTTCAAAAGCAGCCCAATGGTTCCTCAAAAGGTTAAACATGGTTTATTACCTCCACTCCCAGGTATATACCTAAGAAAAATGAAAAGGTATGTTCACAGAAAATCGTGTAGCTTGTAGCAGCACTGTCCCTAAGAGCAAAAAAGAAAAGAAAAGAAAAGAAAAGAAAAGAAAAGAAAAGAAAAGAAAAGAAAGAAAGGAAGAAAAAATGCAAATGTCCATCAACTCATGGATAATCAAATGTGGTCGATCAAAACAAGAAGCTATTACCCAGCTACGAAAAGGAATGAAGTACTGATACATGCTACAACATGGACTCTTGCAAACACGATGCTAAGTGAAGGAAACCAGACACAAAAGGCCACGTATTGTATGACCCCATTTATATGAAATATTCAGAACCCGCAAAGTCAGAGAAACAGAAATTAATAGTTGCTAAGGGGGAAAAAAATTAGGAGTGCTTGCTAATGGGTATAGGGTTCTTTTTGGGGTTATGAAAATGCTCTAAAATTACGTAATGGTGATAAATGGATATGTTAACCATCACCATATAAATATATATGTTATGCTAAACACCACTGAATTGTACACTTACAAGGTACATTTTTATGGTATGTGAATTATATTTAACAACAAAATCCATTCAGCTTTCAGTGGGATGCAAGTCAGAGTTACGGCAAAGTGACACTTCCCTTCAGCAAATAAAATGAAAGTTCTCTTACTAAATGATTCTTCTTGAACAAATGCTGGCACCCAAAACAGTACCCAGCACTTGGTAAATACTCAGTAAATGTCTGTTGAATCCACGATTACCACAAGCACAAATAAATGGAAAGAAGCATGAGAAATTAGCATTAGCAGAGTTGAAAGAGGTTTTAAAATTAGATCACGATTTTTAAAAAGCTACTCATTTCAACCATATAGAAGAACAACTATTTTTTTGAAAAAACGGTCTGGAAAAAAAAAAAAAACCAGCAAACTGTTTCTCTATTGTTGATGTCAGGTTGGGCATATCCTATCTGAAAAAGTTCTGGGTTGTCTTCGTTTGTTTTGTATCACTCATTGTCCCGCTTAAGATCTCTGACTCACTCTCACTCCAGAGAAATCTTGGAGACAGGCTCCCCCCAATCTCTTAAACACTTCCCTCCCCCACAATCCCAGTGAGACTAAGTTCATTACAATCCTTTGGTTAAGAGGGGGCTCATCAGGAGTGACTGACCAAAAAATAAGCAATCCTTCCCAAGGAAAGCAACTTTCTTCCATGCCACTTCCTCTAAAATCACTAAGATACAGGAAAAATAAGACCAGGTAAGGAGGGAAATCTGATTCTTGTGAGGATAGGAACCAGCAGGTCCAGGATAAAGGGAACTCCCAAGGGGGAATTAACACCTTCTGAGCACCTACTAAGTTATATAAAGGCACAATTCATGCCTTCAAGGAGCTTGCGACTCCAAGTGGGGAAACAGGGATGTAACTGCGTTAATTATAAAACCATGAAAGTGCTAAACAGAGATAGGAACGATTTGCCCTGAGAACGAAAGCGATTCATTCATGACTACGCAATGAAGGTTTCTGGCTTTGGTGCTTGGCTTTACACCTTGGCTTACACCTTATGATTCTGACACAGTAAATAGAATGGCCACAGCACAATCAATACAGGAACATAAAGTAAAAGTCAACTGGAATGCACAGGGCATCAGATGTAGAGCAAGATGTGGCAGGGAGCCTTAATCAGGATCAAATTGGGAAAGGGCTCAGTTCCGCATCTAAGTACATTTGTAATTATTGGTGGTAGAACAGGGGGGATTCTGGCAACACGAACTGGAGCCAGACATCTACCAGGAACCCACTTAAAGATAGGGAGTTGCTCAAGCAGTTAAAACAGAATGGAGAGAATGGGCATGATGCTGAAAATTGACTGGACATACAAAATTAAAAACAAAGAAGGGTAAAAAAAAAAAAAAAAAAAAAAAAAAAAGGACATTCACCCTGTCCAAGATCCAACAATTTATAGGGATTTCTTAGCTAAGCATTTAGTGCCCCCTGGTGGATAGAAGGGACCTTCCCAGCTTTAAGACACATTCTAGCCAATCTGATATTGAGATGCTATCCAGGCTCCTACTCATGAGCCTCTGCAGAAATCCCCACATTCAGATTACAAGGCACTATTCCAGTTGAATGGAGTTAGAGACGACAGACCCCTGAATGCTTAACAGACGACACAACAGGTGGCAGTAAAATACATGAGCAAATGCTAATGTCAACACTAGACCTGAGAACTCAGAAGACAAAGCCATTTGAGAAGTGGGGTAAGGCTTCATGGATATATAGGTCACTCATTTCCTTCACCTAAGATTACTGAGATCAGAGGCAATCACAAAATATCCTTTGAACATAAGTGAATAGAATACATAAAGGTTTCGGTATTTAGAAATCCTGTTAAGTAATGGGAAGACTGGAGCAAAAAGCCAGGAGGGCGATGTAGCACCCAAGAATTTTAAGACCAATCTCACGTAAGAATATAAAATGGAGTAATTCGGTTATTAATGTGACCAAGTACTAAACTCAAGGATACTAAATCAGTGAAAACCAGTTAAGTCCTAATTAACGGTGATTCAAAATGTTAGCTGAGCATAGTAAGTGGTCACCACGTGACTACAGAAGATAGCATAAGCTTTCCAATTGTCCTTGTTACCAAACTACTGCCTTTTCCCCCCATTTTTTGAGCTTACCTTGACGTAAAGACAAGAAAAGCTACCCAGACCCCAAGCTAAGACTCCAGTGCTGCTGCTGTGGGTAATTTGCACATGAAGTTTAATCAGGAGCGCACACTGAAGTGCCACTAGATCACTCTCATCTGGCCATTCTTTCACATCCCAGACTTATTCGGTGTACCTCTCAAACGCCAATCAGGCTGCATGCTACCCAGAAAACTCATCAGTCCCAACTAAATACACACTGTCCCTCTTGTAATTTTAACTCCTACTCCTTAACTGTGAGTGAGAACTTCCCCTCCACAACACCAGCACTTCCACAAAGGAGAATTAACAGCCATCTGGGATCTAAGAGAAAATAGGAAAATAGATAAATAATCCTTACACCCAAAAGGCCAAACAAATTTTTATTTTCAAAAACAACTTTATTCATGACACATATTAAAAAAAAACTCCCACCCCCTGGAAATGAGCTAAAAAAATAAACAAAATCCACCTCCCACCTCCCTGTTCCCACTTCCTCCCATTCCCTCCAAATAAAAGGGAAAAAAAGGCAAAGGAAAACAAAACAAAACAAAACAAAAAACTGAAAAACAAAAAACGCCCCAAAACCCCCCAAAACAAGGTAGTGCATTTCCCCAGGGGGTAGGGGAATTTACACTGGAGCCGCTGGGAGCGGAACGGAGATCTTCCGGCTACAGAAACCTGCAAAGAAAGACACTCAAAACAGAAAAAGAAACACAAAAGGAAACAAAAGAGATCACCAGGCAATCTGGAGGGGCAGGGAGCCGGAAAAGAGGGGTGGGGTGGGTGGCAGACCTGGCAGGACAGGAGCAGGTGGAGGGGACTGTGAAAGTTAGGGAGAAGATGGAGGGAAGGTAACAAGCAGAACAGTTTGGTGTCCTTCCAGAGCCCTGGGTAAAAAAACCCCTCCTACCACCCATGCCCACCTACCCTTGAGCAGCCCCCAAGGGGGTGAAGTGGGACAGGGAAACAAGGGGAGCAGCTTGAGCAGTTGAGACGTGTCCATGGCGAATCCCCAGAGTGAATGAGCAGCCCCCTGCCCCACTCCCTGGGCCTTCCCCTACTCCCCAAAGCAGGTCCCTCCTCAGCAGTTAGTTATGGGATTCTCCCCCCTTCCACAGTATATCTTTTTTTTAAAAAATATTTTTTTTTCCATCAAGGTCATCTTCTGTTTTTCTTTTTTTTTTTTTAATTCTTTTTTTTTTTTCCTTCTTTCCTCTTTTTTTCCTCTCTCTCCTCCTAATACACACTTTTTTTAGTAAGGGGAATACCATGATGTCGCTCTAGCCCGGCCCCTGGAAGAAAGAAGGAGAGTTAGGTGTTAACATGATCACTTAGGAGTTCAGCACAAGCCCCTCCCCGTGGGCCCTTGCCCCAGTTACAGTGCAGGGAATAGGGGGAAAGAAGTTTCCAAGTATCCTAAAACCGACCCCACGATCCCAGAAATTGCAACACTCCTGGCAAATGGGAGGGGGCAATTTAACAGAATACCTTGCCAGAGGCAAAAAAGCGCATCTGAGATATAGGGGCAAGAAAATGGACTCATTATTTATCCAGTTTCAGTTCTTCACAGCTCTTAAACCCCAGGCCTTCACGATCAGATCCTCCCTAATTCCTGGGAGCAGATAAGTAAATCTCATGAAAAGCCAAGGTCTATATGCCTATTCTGATTCTGTCTATCTAAAGGCAGAGAGATGATAGTAAAGCAACATGGGCACCACAAGAGGCCCAGAGACAAAGTTAACCTTGCAGAACACTGGCTCAGTTAAGGAGTAAATATCTCAGTATCCTCCCACACGGCTGTTGAGGAGGATCAACCAGCCTCTGGTACTCTTCCAAGGGAGGTTCAATCTTCAACCCCTCCTTAACTCTGGGAAAAGTAGCAAATGTCCAAGCAGAGCCTTCACTACTCTGAGGCCGTTCTTCCTGGCCTGCTGGGTAAACACCTTCACTGCCACCAACTCTCAAGGAAAAAAAAAAAAAGGCTGGGGGAAGAAGCATCTCTCAGAACAACAGTGGAGAGATCCAGCCCTTATCACCAATTCCTGCTCCAGAAAACGATGATGAGACTGGCCTCCTGGCCTGGCCTGCAACTACCTTCCTCACCCTGCACAGGCAGGAGACCAAGTCCCTGGAGACCAAGGGGAGGGTAAGTGAGGGAGGTTCCTCAGATCAGGAAAGAAGGAAACATACAGGGCTCATGGGAGGCGGGGGAGAGGAGCAGCCCATCTATCCTGACCTGTAGACGCGACCCCGGGGCCTGCTGTTAAAACCACTGTAGAATCGAGAGCGGGAACTGTTGTAGTTGGTGGTCCGGGCACGGTATCGGGCTCGTGGGAAACCCCGGTCTGTTGTGCTGATGCCTGGTCTGTTGGTTCGTTTTGGGATCACCTGAGAGAAAGGGATGTATAACAGAAAGCCTCAGAGTAAGCCTGGAGAGTTTATGCAGAACCAGAACAGCAGTGGGCAATGGGGCTTACCTTGATTTGTCTTCCTCTAAACAGGGACTCATCTAAGGCCAAGGAAGTCCTCACTGACTCTTTATCTGAGAACTCTATATATGCAAACCTGAAACAAATCATTGTCATTTATCTATCTGCAGTCACAAACAGCAGCTTCCACGTCAAATCCACCTTGCAGGTACGCTCTGCTTAGTAACGGCGTAGCCACATTTTTAATTATTTGTCAAAAATTTTTTAAATGGAATACTTCAATCTAAAATTCCAGCTACTCTTGGAAAATTATAGAATAGTTTACACAGGACCTGGATTTTCATATAGCAGAACCAGCTAGGGCTAAGCAAAAGCTGTCCCTCCCTCTTCTAGTTCATGATCCCACCCACGCTAACCTTCATCTTTGTCTGGTCTCTGAAGGCATTTATGTGCAACCCGATATATAACATTAATACCCAAACTTGTAAGACAAACACCACTTATTTTAACTTACTGCTTCGTATAATACATAATTTATCTATTTCTAAAATGTGATTAAAAAGACCTCAGTTTACTTCCCTACTTACCCTTTAGGATGGCCACTAAATTTGTCACAGAGTATGGTAACACGATTGACTGAACCACAGCCATGAAAGTGTGCTTCCAGCTCTTCTGCTGTTGCACCATAGTCCACCTGTGGGGGTAGAGGCGGTCATGTTTCACAGGTACCCTGCCTAGCCTCTAGGCTGGGCCACTCACATATACCAAGGCACATCAAATCTGGTTCTCTAAGAAACTAATCTTTTCTCTTCCCAACCCAGAGCCTCTGCTGATCGCCATTACCTTTTACCTCCTCCAACCCCCCCCCAATACTCCCCAAATCCACCACCTATTCTTGAGATGTTCCTTTCGAGGCTCCTATTAAGCAACTCCCAAAACAAGAGCTTCCCCCAACCCCAAATGAGACCCTAATACATACGTTGCCAACATAGATGGAACGGGCATCAGCCTCCATCTTCTCTTCAATAGACATGATCACTGGGCCAGCTTTGAAGAAAAAAGAACCCGGGGGGGGGGGGAGCTGGTTTTCTACTTGGCCAATTTTTGCTCCACTACCACCACCACCACTAGAGTGAGGGCAAGATTTTTATCTGTTCTGTTCGCTGCTGTACCCGTTAACAAGAATACTGTTTAGCACACAATAGGTACTCGCTGAACATTTGACAAATCAAGCAACAGATTAACACATTCTTAAAAATCAGAGAAAATGGTACAGGAATTCCCTCCTGCCCCCAAATCAATTGAAAAGCTTTGACTGAAATCATTTGAAAAGTGAACAAAATCAAGGGAACCCTAACTCAACATTTCTAGATTAAAGAGAAAGCCCCCCCCCACCCCCCTGCAGTCGAGCAGTTTCTCTTAGAGGACTCCTAACTAAAGGGTCTCCAACTAAAGGAAGAACTATGAGACTTGAAGGTCAAATGCCAGTTGGCAATCTCCACAAAGAGTAGAGGTAGACTAAAGAACAAAGAACACATTTGTGAAAAGGACAAAGAAAGGCACAAGACTACCATCATCAAAATATAGGTTTTTGCCTCACTAAGGTCAGAGAAACACACAATGGACTATGACCGCAGCACCTGCCCAGTAATTGCTCAGACAAGCAGCTCCAAGGTCCCGAGCATCTAATCCCATACAACCCGTGCTCGCACAACCCTTCCGAGGGCTCGGGCTCCGCGTGCAACCGACAGTTACTCACCATTGCCTGGAGGTGGACTCATATTCATCTGTTTCTCTACCTCGTTCTGTAGCTCCTTTAGCTTCTCAGCTTCTTCCTCCATCTCCCTGACTCGAGCTTTGATCGCTTCCAGCTCCTACAACGAGTGGAGAGGGTATGGAGAAGAGCTTAAGAGGAACCAACGCAGGGGCTCTGCCCTGCTCTCCGTCCGAGTGCGGCCCTAGCCATGCTCGGCCATTTCCCTCGCCCCACGCGCGGGTCACGATGAAAAGAAAAGCAAGCTACCTTCTCTAGAACAACACTAGGCACCCATAACGCCCGAATCAACCCGGCTGGGCCCCTTCTGGCGGTCGAGGATCCGTCCCCGGCCCTGCCCCAGCCACGTTATTCCCCGCCCACCCCCACCCCCCGCCTGCCTCCCGCTCGCCCGAGCTCTGGGCCTCCCGTGACACGGCCGGGCCTGCTCGCTCGCCCTCCTTCCCTCACCGGGTCCTCAATGGCGCCGTCCCCCGGGTCACCCTCGACCAGTCCCGGCTCCTCCTCCTCCTCCTGGCTGCCGGGGGCTCCCGAGCCAGGCCCAGGGCCCGGAGCTCCCGGGGGGGCGCGGGGCCGGGGCGGCTCCTCTTCGGGCTCGGGCTCCTGCTCGGGCTCCAGCAGCAGCTCCTCAGTCTCCAGTTCCTCAGACTCCAGGCCGTTCCCGTAGTCCCCTGCGCCCCCCGGGGCCCCCTCCCCGGCCTCCCCACCGGCCCCGGGCACAAGATGGCGCCGCCGCCCCGGCCCGGAGCCCCGACCGCCCGCAGCCCCCGCTGCTGCTGCCGCCGCCGCCGCCGCCGCCATCGCCGCTCAGACTGGGGCCCGCCGCCCGGCGATTGGAGAACTGCGCCGGGCACGCCGAGGATTCATTAGTCTAGCAGCCTGCCCGTCACCACGAGCTAGGACTCCATTGGGGAATATTACTTGGCAATCAAATAAGACCCCACCTCTAAGGCGGGATATTGCGCCAAATTCTCAAACCCTGGTAGGGGAATTGGCCTGTCAATCAACATACGTCCCACCTCCTCTAAAATCCTTAGGTAACAATACCGCCACGCTGTGACGACATTCTTGCTTCCCCCCCTGCCCCCCCCCCCCCCGCCGCCTCCAGGCGGGTCCGCGAAGTATATGACGCTCGGTGATTGGCCGCTGGCTGGGCGAGAGGAAAGGGCCAATCTTCCGATCGCCTCGCCGCAATGGCCGTCTCAGATGCCGATTGGCTCGTGAGATTCGAAGGGCTAATACCCGTTTCGTGACAGGTGAACCTTTGCCCCGCAACGGACCTCCAGGCTTCCAGCAATGGAAACCCGAGGTCACATGACTAGTCCTTAGGGGGGCCGCCATCTTGACACTACTGGTTGGCAAGTAGAGAGCTGTTGGAAAGCAGAGGCCGGAAACATTGAGGCGGTTCTTGGAAACTGGTTTGCTGACCAGGAAAGGACCAGTAGATGGTATGTTGCTGGAAATGGAGGTTCTGAATGTTGCTCTCCAGTAAGGAGCTTACTTTTCCCATCGAGGTTACTGGTACCAACATCCATCGGGTCTCCCAAACCAGAAAGCGGGGAGAAATCCTCACGCCAGAGCTACCAGTCCTGTCTAATTTGTCTTCCTTGCACAGGCATACTTTCCAAGCCTTCTGCTTATGCCCCAGTGTCAGCCTGTTTCTTGGACTTCTTGCTACAGCCCCCTAATAGGTCTCTTAGATTACAGTGTCACCCTTCCATCGCTACTAGACTGAGCTGGCCCCCCTTTGCTGGCCAGGTAAAAGTAAAACTCCACCATGGCCTTAGAGACCTCAGGACCAGCCTACTTCACAATGTTATTTCTACACTCCTCACTCCTGCACCCGGCTCTGTGCCTCTGTACACCCTGTCCCTCTTCAACCAGATAACTGCAAACCTCAGCATCACCTCCGGTGCAAAACCTTCCGCTAGCCTCTCCTTTCCCGTGACAAGCAGGCCTACCTCCACAGTGCGCTTAATCATTTTGTCCTGCATTGTGAGGGTTTGGAGTTGAGAGGCTGGATCCTATCTATATTTGCAGCTCCACTGTGGGGCAATATGCTTTGCATATAGTAGGTGTCAATAGATGTTTGCATTGACTGGGGATCTGGGTGCCACCCTCATTCTTCAACGCTTTCCCAGCCCCCAACCCTTTCTTCAGACCGCAGAGGAATTCCTCCACGCAGGTTCCCACCACATGTTCACTCTGAGATAACCTGTGAGACCTAGCCCTGGAAAGCAGGGTTGCCATATTGTAGTAGTAATACTACTCATTTATTAAAAAGGAAGGAACGACGGTGCTAAGTTTGCAAGAGGGTTATTTGTAGCCAGACCAAGCTAGGGCTTGACAGCCAGATTCAAATGAGCCCAACCAAATTAGTTAATCAGACAACCCCAGCAGGATGTGTATAGCTGGGGTGGGGAGATTTGGATAAGAGGAGATCCCTGTTAGCTAACCAAAAAATCAAAAGCTTCTTAGTATACCCCACTCTTCCCCTCACCCTCACTTTTTCTCACAAATCCTTACCTTAGGAACAAGGGGATTCAAAGCACAGTCATAGTCGCTTAAAATTTCACTGAAAATTACTTCAGCAGCCATCTCAGCTCCAGTGGTCTGGGAGAACTAACTTGAGCATGGAAGACAAGCTCTAAAAGACTGTGGGGTCCCTGGAAGAAAAAGGTTTTCTACTAATCCTAATCTAATCAAGATTTTGGTGTTTTATTGGTTCCTGGTTTAAACTAATCAAGCTGATCAAGGGAAATGGGATTTTTTTATAATGCCTTCAAATCCTATTTTTGTTGAGTACTTGATTTTCTAACAGGCACAATCCCAGACTCCTTATTATATTATTTCATTGAATTCTCACAACTCTACGAAGCAAATATTTCCAAAACTATAACTTTTTTAGGGATGAAGAAAGAGTGAAGTAACCTGCCCAAGTCATGGAACTAATTAAAAGTGAGCAGAGGTGGGGGGAAAAAAAAGTTAGCAGGGAACTCAGAGCTAGCTTTCAAAGCTTAGATCAAAATTACTATAAGGTCTGCTTTGCTACACAGAGCTTACATTATATATGATGTTGAAACTGGAAAAAGACTAAATTCCAACAATAGACAGATGATTAGGCAGACTTAATTATATCCAAAGATGATTATGCACCTATTAAAAGGGATACACATAGCATGTAATAACAAGCAAAAATAATTCTTGTTAAGCCAAAGAAGTAGAATGCAAAATTGTATATAAAGTATGATTAAAGTGTGATTATGGTATCTTATTTTTTAAAAAAATAACTTGGACTTGGGGGGAAAAGGGAACAAGAAACAGTCTGATCTTTTCTTTGGTAATATGTACTAAAAGCTTACAAACTATTGAGATTCTTAACCCAGTGATTGTATTTCTTATACTCTGCTCTAAAGAAACAATCTAAAACCTGGGTAAACATCTGAAAATAAAGACATTCATCAAAGTGAAAAAATGTAAGCAATTTGAATGTCCAAGTGGGCACATTCAGGAAAGTTGTTACACACACATAGATATAACTTTACATACTCATTTTGTCTTCAAAATATTTTTAATGACAAGGAAAAACTGTGCAATAGAACGGTAAGCAGAATTATAGTATAGAAAATTGTATATACAGCATAATCCTAAAATCGAAGCACAGATAGGAGATGGGAAAGAAATATGCCAAAATGTTAACAGTGGTACTTTCTGAGTAGTAGGATTAAACTTGATTTATACTTTTCTATGTTCTATGATTTTTCCACAATATATTATTTTTATTTCAAATTAACCCTCCAACTTCCAAACTTACTCTAGTAAGCACGATTACTGTCAAAGACATATTTAAAAAGATATTTGAATGGTGACTTGTAAAGTAAGATATACTTCCCTATTAGACTGTAAACTGCAAAAGGCCGGGACATCATCTTAATTATATTTGTATTCCCATTGCTCATCACTGTGTGCTCAATAAATGCTAACTGAATGAACTCTCTCCCATAATAATTTTAATATCTTGCCCATTGTTGATGCATAGAAAACATCAAAGAGGTAAGTTTCTAAGAATGAATTTGTAAGAAATTAGTGTGTAATGATGTGAAATTTACCCAACATGAGTATAATTTTCCTTCAGTAATAGCCTCTCAATAGAGGCCATGGAGTTTCGGGAACACTGAAACTCAGCGATGTTGTGCCCTAGAAGGAAACATGTGTTAAAAGAAGTGACTGGTTAGTGGACTTAAGAAAAGGAGAATTAAATCAGTAAAAAATGGATGAGGGCATCTCCAGTTCTGTCCAAAAGGTTAAAGCTGTCTCACTAAACTACATAAATACTTGGCTTCTTGGTATAGTTTCATCCCTATTTTTGACTCTTGCTTTTTTTGCCTGCTATAAGTCTCTATAATCTAGAACTTCGTTGTTTAGTAACGTACCCACTAGCCACACATGCCTTAAGCACTTGGAACATGAGTAGTCTGACTGGAGATGTACTGAAAGTGTCAAATATACACCAAATTTCAAAGACTTAGTATGAAAAAGCAACTGTAAAATAATTTAATAGCTGTAATATTAATTATAGGTTGAAATTATAATAATTTTTATAGACTGGCCTAAGTAAAATAGTATTAAAATTAGTTTTTACTTGTTTATTTTTGCTTTTTTAATGAAGCTACTAGAAAATGTAAAACTACTTATATGGCTTGCATTATATTTCCGTTGGACAGTGCTGATATAGAAGCTTGAAGCCTTGATCGTTTACTTACCTCCACTGTGGGGTGAACTCCAGTAATTTTGTTGTTTTTTGGGGGGGCTGAGCCCAACACGGGGCTTGAACTCACAACCCTGAGATGGAGACCTGAGCAGAGATGCCCAACCGACTGAGCCATCCAGGTGCCCCAACCCCAATTATTTTCTGATGCAAAGTCTAGCCTCGCCTACCTTAACTCCCTAGGTCTGTCCTTGGAGGGAAGTGCGGTGTCCATTTAAATGAGAAAGAACCTCCATTGGGCTGCTTATTTTCTATTCTGCTTGGTTAACTTCTTAAAAGCGGTGTACCTGGAAAACTTATTTTCATATACTGTACCAGAAATATGTGTTCTTTATGGAAAGATCAGAAAATACTGACATTAAGAAGAACAAAATAAAATCACCAGTAAAATCCAACACCCAGAGATAATCACTACTATTTTGGCATATACCCTTCCTGAAATTTTCAATACATAAATACGTATAAGAGGCGTGCGTGCACACACACACACACACACGTGTTTATATATTTATTTTAGCAAACTGGGATCATACTGTGTATATTATTTTCTGTTTTCTTTTTACCAAGTCAGAAACATCTTTCCGTGTCAATAAAAATATTTTTCCAATTTTATTTTCCATGACTTTACTCAAAAAAGTTACCTTAGAACTGAGGGCTTCCCTGACTAGGCTATTTAACATTAAAATCTATACTTACACCTTCCCAATTCCATGATAATGAATTATTTTTCTTCATAGCATTTATCACCTCCTAACGTGAAATGTTATGTTAATGAATAATGTGAGATGAATTTATTTAGTTAGTTTTTGTCTGTTTCCCTTATTAGAATGTAAGTAACATGAGGGCAGAAATTTGTGTCTGTGCACTTCTCTATCTCAGTGCCACGCACTGTGCTTAGCACACAGAAGAGGCCTGAATATTTGCTGCATGAATGAATGATTGAATCAGTAAAGAACTACAGAGATTTCTATTATATTACGTTTTCTGGTTGATTTTTAAAATAGTCTTAATTTATTTATGTCACACCTATATCCATATTTAAGGCAGCTTTTAAAGTTTTCAAAGGATCTGCTCTTAAGTAAAAACACAGAATGTCTACAATCCATCTATTTGCTAGCAACTGTTAACTAAATGTTGCCCAACTTTTATCAAAAGTACCATTTGAAGAAATGACATGTCATGGAGAAATGTCTGAAGGATAAACAATCCATCTATCCATTTAGGTAATCTGAAATTTAGCCCTGTATTAAAGCATCACAGGGTATCTTTGGGCTAAAATGTGATGAGCCTGATAAAACATGCTTAGGACCTACTGAATCCCCATTTGGTGTTTCTATGAGAAATACTGGTGTACAACTCGACATCGTATTTACCGTCGGGTGTTACAGAGGGTGACATCCTCCATATCATGTCAGAAGAGCCACAGAAGTTTTTGCCCAACTTAAGGAATAGATAGGCTTTTCTAAATCCTAACAAGAATGTGAATCTTGTTGTGTTTTCCAATTTGCCTTAGCTGCCAAGAAAGCTCAAGGCCTAATTCGTAGCTTCGCTTTAGTATTTGGAAATACTGCTTACAGAATGCTTTTCTGTACGTTAATTTTCCCTTTGCTGCCATCTTATTGTAAAATTTCAATTTACCGTTTACCTCTACTCTAAAAATCCGTATCTTCCTACTGTTTTGTCTTTTGTGTATTATAGTAAGATGTTACAAATGCTTTTTGGAAAGGAACTAGTCATATACAAATCAACCAATCATTAATTCAATCCTACTGCAGTGGACAGAAATGCTCTCATAGCCTGACAATATTAACGATTAAGGGCAGCTAATTCTCTTTCCCCTAATGCCACGTTCACCAAGCCACTCTTGGATTTTAATATGGCTTGCCCTGTTGATTTTCTGTAGAGACAGGATGGAAGCTCTCCTCTGAGCTGTATATTTCTAACTACAATTTAACACATAAACCCAGACGCAATTTAATTGCACTGGATTATATAAAGACTAAAAATTCCTGCTTATAATTTGAAATTAGGATCACCATTCCTGTCAGACGTGATTTTGATGTGGTCCTAGACTAGATGTACAGAGGGATGGGCTGAATAATTCCTGTAGCTTCCATCCACTTTAGCCGTTCGCATTAAAATGGCTGAAACCAAATATCTCAGGGGGCCAGGAAAGGAAGCAGGGGCTCCATTTTTGCCAGAAGTAGGCAGCAGGGTACGGGGGAGAAATGCTCATTATCATTAGAGGCTGAACCACAACTGGGGACTTGATTATCATCACAAAAAGATTTGGGGTAAGTTTTCTTTATTTTGGTTTGTTTTTCCTTTGTAGCCATCCCAAAGTACTGTATACACACGCCCTCTTAAGATTTGGGTTGGCACAAAGGAGCTCTTGGCTTTGGGTATTTGGCAGGGGTTGGGGGTGGGGGGAGAGAACAACTCTGATTTTCTTTTCTTTTTTGTCTCAACACTTTCCAAAATCCCTGTTACTCTAATTCTTGCCCTTAACAAGGTCATGAAGAGATGATTAGATCAAGAAATATCCTTACACCAGGCTACAGAGTGTAGAAGTCACAAACCCTGCTCAGTCCTTCTCATTAAACTTCTGGGCTTTATTTTTTTTTAATACGACCATTACATATTACACAAAAATAAAAGTCAAATGAACTTGGTATTTATAAATTATTAAATAAAAATACAGGAATATATATTTATATTTATAGAGCTTTTTCTTTTCTTCTAAACTAACCAAATCTGGTCTCCCGCCATTTTATGATTTAAAAAAGTAAAATAGCATATACCCTAGAATAAGTGGGGAGTGGGATTAATAATTGCAGGACCTAGTTGCCCTACTTCTGTCCTTCCTTGGCCTAAACAAAGTCCCTATTGTCCCTTTGGGCTCTGGAAAGCAAGAAACACCCTCTCCACCTATTTAATCTCTGAAAAATGGCAATTAGATTTATTTCCCTTATTTAAAAAAAAATGAAATAGATTTAAAAATTGGGAGCCATACTCAGCCTTCCTGGCCAAGAGCTAATCCCAAGGAACTATATGGCTCTAGAAGAGAGTCTCTAGTTTTCCCTGACAGAAGAGTCTCTGGGGTTTCCATTGCCCCTCAAGCTAAAAAGGACAGGACAGATCAAAACTGCCCACTATGGTCCCAAGCAAGCTATGCTCCTGGGAATCCAAGCCCTTTCCCCTTTCAGAAAACAACCTGTCCTTCCACGCGGGTGTGAAGGCCTCAGAGCAGGGCATTTCAGTTACCTCCCCAGGGTCCCTGCTGCTCCATTTGCTAAAGACCCCCAGGAGAGGTAACAGAGATAGGCGTCCTGTGGTAAAGGGGAGGGTGAAGAGTCTGCCCCAAACCTGGGGGAGCGCAGGCTCCAATTTGGAGCTGATGGTCTAGTCAGTGGTTTTCCAACTTTTTTTTTTTTCAGCAGCAAACCCCTTAATGCAAATAAAATCTTACCCTGAACCCCGATATGTAAGACAGCTACAAGGGGAGCTATTCTGTTTGAGGACATGTAGCCCAGCCTGCTTAGCACCCCCTCTTCACCTCCCCAAGGCCTCCTGAGGCAACCCCTAGGAAACTTCAGGGCTCTGCCAAGCAGTCTGAAAACCACTGGTCTAGTTTGTCCTGAGCAAGTCAGAGACCCCCCACCCCAACCGCCTGCCACAGACCAGCTCTGAGTTTCTGGTATCAGCATACTCACAACAGACCAAGTGGCTCATGCAGTCTACCACCTCCCCTATAAATACCATTAAAAAGTGCAGCCCTCTCTCAAAAGCAAAAGTCTGGGCTAAACACCTGAGGCCAATTTTGGTCCCACATTCTTGTGAGTACAACTATGTTGCCACATTCTGGGACCAAATGAAAATCTCCAAGAGTTAACCATGGTCTAGCTAAGCTGATCAGTGCTCAGGATCAAGGGCAGGGTTCTAGAGCACTGTGTCTGAAGTCAGCATTGGAGAGCAGCAATTTTAGCACCTTGGGAAGTGCAGCAGTGAGGTCTGGCTCAGGACATGCATCTGGAGTGAAACCGTTTCTCTTTCAAAAGAAAAAGCTATAATCGGAATCTGTTCTAGAGGACTGTGAGCTCTAAAGTTAATGTCCTCAGACTCTGAGGTACAGACAAGTAACACCCATGCAAACAGCGTGGCTTCGAAGAAAATAGAAATGCTTCTAGGTCATGGTAGGTACTCTAGAACCCATACACCTGGCCCTGGATAAAGCAGCACCAAAGCCCACTACATGGAATAGGCCAGTCACGGAGTATAGGTCACCCTCACACCCATGGGGTTCAGAGCTGGAATGTTCCTCTCAAGGCATCAGCAGTCTCACTGAGACACAGTGCAGGACCCAGACTGTACTCCAGGTCAACATTTACCTCCGCACACTCAAAAGGAAAATTAGAGTCCCAATTTAGAGTTTAAGTTTGGGTACAGAAGGTCCCAGAGACAGGGAACACTTTAGGCACCAATGTGCCCCAGTGGGAGAAGAGGGTGGCAGGTAGGTCCAGCGCCGCCCCCCCCCCCCCCAACCCGCCCACTGCAGGCTCCGCAGCCCTGTTTTCTGTTCAGGGCCCAGGAGGCAGCAGCAAGCACGTGATGCACAAGGAATGGGGATGGTGAAGCAAGGCCAGCTACAGAACTCTTCTCTCCAAAGCTCTGCTAATGACTTTCTGCCAAAAAGTGCCCAAAGCCCTCTTCTGGATACAGTGTTTCTCCCGCAGCCTTGAGGCATCAGGACAAGGAGAGGGGGGAGGAGAGGGTTGGGAGGAGGGGCAGAGAACTGCCCCTTGTTCTTGCCACTCCAACAGGGAGGTTTTCTCCTTGAATACGGCCACCAACAGGTTAGACAAGCAGCCCAGCATGCACACGAGCATGCGTGCACATGCACACGCGTGTCCAAGCAGCCCACCATCACAGCCACCTCTCCCTATCACCCGAGAACCTCAAGCTTCCATTTCAAAGGGATGTGCCTTCTGTGTTTTCCCCAAATCTCACTCATCTGAAGGAGACACAACTCCTTATGCAAGTCAACCTTCCTCAGGGCTACAAATTAAGGTCTAGGTATAGTTTTGTGTGCCCACACCTATAGATATGACCTCTCCCACCTCCTCCCAACCCTCGAATGACTTCACCTCCTGGACCCCCGACCTTCCAAATACATTCCCTAATGTCTCCGGCTCATCCTTCCAGCTGCCTGCCTGGCACACACAGCTCCTTCACACAGTGCCCTGCCCCTTCCCATCCCCATTCCATGCCCATCCATTCACCCCACTTCCTCCAAGGGCATTTCTCTTGTTCTGTTCCTGCTCTCCTGTCCCCCAGCCACACCTAGCCCCACCTGGCCCTGGACTTTCTCACTTGCTAGCAAAAAAGGCCCCTACAGTTACCAGGGCCCCCAGTGCCACGGCCCCTGTCAGCACTGTCCTCACTGAGGCCCAGTTCCCCTCCCGCAGACGCCGCGCCTCCTCCAGGGCCCCGTCCCCGTATAGAGCTGTGAACTCCGCCTGTGGGAGAGAAGGGAAGTAGGAGAGAAAGAAGGAGAAAGGGGTATCAGGAGAGGAAAGAGTGGAGGAAAGAGGAGAGGAAGAGTTCCAGTTCCATCCACTGCAAGCACTACCCCATACCCAGCTCCTCTCCAGCCAAAGCTCTACTGGCTGCAAGCCCCCATCATCCCCCCTGAGCTCCTGGCTCATTTGCCCTCTCTGCAGCAAGTGAATCCCAGCCTCTCCCTGGCCAAAATTTTTGCCCAGAACCGGCATCCTTTGCCGAGGCTTTCCTGACCACCACCCATCCCTGACACCCCCCACCCCCATGTCACGTACTCTGGTGTAAAAAGTTCCCAACAGTTGGATGCCATTTCCCTGCAGGCACTGTGTATTCTGTCCTCTGCTTTGGACCATGAGCCCATCCAGTGATGACTGCATGGCAGCCCTGGAGCGCAGAGTCCAGCGGGACACCCATAGTGAGGCCATCGGATTCCACCCAAATAGGGAGACTCAGCCCCCAGCCTCCAGCCAGAGCCCCCATCTTCCCTCTGGAGACCAGCTTTGCAGAGGGGTGTGCAGAGCAGCAATTTGAGAAGCTTCTTACCCAGCCCCCACTGCTGTGGATCCAGTCAGCCAGCCGTGTCTCCAGGTAGGCCACCATCCACTCTTGCACTTGTCCCACAAGTGGCTCCATCTCTTTGTTGACACTCTCAGCACACAGTGCGGCTCCAAAGACAAAGAAGGCCACCAGGCGGCCCCAGTTGGGGCCCCCTTGGAAGAGTTCGTCAGAGACCTGGGTGAAGCGTTGCTGGGCTGAGCCTGGGGTCACATGCAGCTGGGCTGCCAAATCAGAGAAGGTGCGCCGGAAGCGGGTCTCAAACTCATCTCCAGCTGCCCGCATGGCTTGGTGCAGTGGGTCAGCTGCTGGGCCCTCCCCAGGGCCAGCTCCACACACATAACCTTTCTGCCTCAGCTTATAGCCTACAAAGTCTGCCACTAGAGCCCGTGTGTCTGGGGCTGAGGCTGGGGTCGCCATCCGAGCGGCTGTAAGAGTCAAGGATGAAAGACTGGCATGAATATATGGTCAGAGAGCCAGAAGGGGTCCTTCAGGCTTGGCCAACCCAGTGAGGCAGGGAGAGAGGTGGGAGGAAAATGCTCAGAGACCACTGGGCAGGCAAGGGCAAGAACACGGGAATTAAGTCAAGGTGAGAGGCCAGGGCATGAGGGGCTGGCCATTAAATTCGTAATCTGCCACATTAAATGCAAAACAAGTAAATTTTATTTTTAAAATACTTTAGATTCTTTCCCTAATAGGAGAATACTAGCTCTGTAACACCCCCTACAAAACCCCTTTCCCCAGCACACACCTTTTTGGCTAAAGGAAGGGGCTTAGTACCTCCCCAGAGGGAAGATGTGAAGATGCTGGCAGAGGCACAAGATGGGGGAGGAGACAGGGGCTGAAGGGAAACGTGGGAGAAGCAAAGGGCTGCCCGGGACAGAGAAGGAAGGGGACACTCACCCAGCCTGGATGGCAGCTCTTAGGACCCAGCGCTGGTGGCAAGGAGCCCCCAGCTGGGGCCTTTCATCCTCCTGGCCAGCGTGGAGCCCTGGGAAGGGGAGGGGGAGAGCAGAGCTAGGCGGGGAAGGCCAGGGATCAGGGTCTGGACTGAGAAGGCTGGGGTTGCAGCTCCCCGGACCGGCCCCTGCCCCTGCCCCCAACGTTCTACCAGCTGTGTGGCCGAATCCATGTTTAATGACTGTCCTCCCGGGAAACCCAGGGCCAAGGGCTTCCTGCCGACACCATCTCTACTCCCGGCTCCCCCCAGTGCAGTCCAACAGCCCAGCTCCTCCTTCACCCCCACCCTTAGCAAGTCTCCAACCCCGCCTGCCTGCCAGGTTAGGGATCTCACGGGTCAGGCCGCTGCCAGGATCCGGGCCGTTTCCTGGTGCAGGAGCTGGGAGGGAGGGAGAGAGGGAGGAAGGGAGGGAAGGAAGGAGGGAGGAGAAAGGGGGGGGGCGGGAGGGAGGGCCCGGCGCCGGGTGATGATGGGGCCCAGAGATGCGTCCAGAGAGAGGGGCGGGGCTGGGAAGCAAGCTTGGGAAGGGCCACAACTCCGGAAGAGAGAGGCTGCTGGAGGCCAAGAAGAGCAGGGCGGAGAGGACACACAGGGCCAGGCTGGGCTCCTGGATCTGAAGGCTGCCCAGAGAAGCCGCCTAGGCCTCAGGACACCTCGGAGCAAATTCGCCATTTCCAGAAGGTCTCTGATGTTCCATGCACTTGTTGAATTTTTCCAGCCCTGGAGCGGATGCCTGGATTAGAGGAGCAGTTCCCATTTCAGTGGGAACTGCCTGCCAGGTGCCTCACCGTGTGGGACTGGCAGACACGACAGGGACACTGAACATTTCACTCCCTCTTTTCTCCAGGACCTTTAACCCAGTAGTCTCTCTGTGGGCTGGGGCTTTAGCCAGGCATCAAGACTTGGATCGCAAGTAGTTTCTGCAGGTAACTTTTCTTTACCTTCTTTCATTTTTTTTAAATCGGATTGGTTTTCTTTTTAATTCTTTTTACTCAACACATGAACTTATTCTCATGACAAGTTCAAACAATGTAGAGGTATAAGGGGAAAAAATACAAGTCCTCAATCTCCCTCCTTCCACCCCTTGCTCAATTCCACCTCCCTTTCTGGAGGTTGCCAATGTCAAGGTTGATGTTTACCCTTTCAGGTTTATATATATATATATATATATATATATATATATATATAATACACACACACATATATATATATAATACACATACATATGTGTATGCGTATTATTTATACATGGTAGTATATTGATACAGGGCAGTTCACAGGATGTGAAGCAGTGTGACCACAGGCGAGCCTCTTGAGGGCTCTCTCGGGCATTCTGATGGGGCCCCACTGGCTCTTGCACTGGCACTTCCTTTAGCTTCATTCGGAGGGATCTCCAACCAAAGGCTAGAAAGAGGGGTGACTCAGTCGTTAAGCATCTGCCTTCGGCTCAGGTCATGATCCTAGGGTCCTGGGATCGAGCCCCCACATTGGGCTCCCAGCTCAGTGGAGAGCCTGCTTCTCCCTCTCCCTCTGTTCCCTCTGCTTGTGCGTGCTCTCTCTCTCTCTGTCAAATAAATAAATAAATAAATAAAATCTTTAAAAAAACAAAAACAAAGGCTAGAAAGAGGCAACCCAATTTTCCTTTCCTGCTGGTTCCCTTTGCTTCTGCCTCCAGCCCAAGCCTTGATATTCCTATCTGCCCCTACAGTCGCCGGAGAAGAAAGGTCGTTTCTGTACCAATCAGAGTAACAACTCATACATTTGGAGGACTTATTAGGAGCTCGGTGCTTTCTTTGCATGCATGATATTTATCCTCACACCAATCCCTGTGCTGCTTTATTCTCATTCTATAGAAGAAGAGACTGAGGCTTGGAGAGGTTATTTACCCAAAGCCATATACTTAGAAACTGGTACTCAATTTTGTCTGACTGTAAAGTTTGTCTTAACGTCAGTGCATTGCTCTAAAGTCATCTCTCTGTTTCAGGTAATCTATGTTGTTATCACAGCACTGACAAGTCCAAACTCAGTTATCACCTCCATTCGGAATGCACAGCAGATTCCACACCTTTATGACTGTATCCTTTCAACCATCCTCCTTACTTTTTTGCTCTTGGGCTGATCGTTCCAGCTGCCACCAGCAAGCTGCCTTCTTTAGAGAATAACCTACTCCAATCCTTCATTTGCAATCCCGATTTCTTCTAAGACACTTACTTGAAATAACAACGCTTTTAGGTCTCAGGATCCAAATATATTTCTGTCTGCCCTCCCATTTATTTATAAACCCTCTGAGAGCAGGAACGGAATTTTATTGACTGTTATATCCTTCAGGGCTAATAGACCCTCAGTAAATGTTGATTGAACAAATCATTCAACGCCCCTGGCCAGTTATTGAGTAGGCCCACTCCGATGTTTGAAGATAACTGTAGTGGCTATTTAAGAAACAAAGACTGAACTGTGAAGTGGAAAAAAAAGAAAAGAAACAAACATTGATTTGGAATAAAAGTTCAATGTCAGTCTGAGCAGCCAGAACAGAGCTGCTAGACCAACACACATTATACCTGGTCCAAAGCTGCGTACCTCAAGGATCTTCTCAGACCAACACCACGGAGCCAAGGAATGACAGCTCAAACTATAGACAAAGCACAAGTATTTTTACCAGAAAACCTCAGGCCATATAGGCCCATGTAGAACCTTATTTATTCCTTCAATTATATATATATATATATAATTTCAATTAATATATATTAAAGATTTTATTTATTTGAAAGAGACAGAGAGAGCATGAGCAGGGGAGGGACAGAGGGAGAAGCAGACTCCTCGCTGAGCAGGGAATCTGATGTGGGGCTGGATCCCAGGCCCCTGGGATCATGACCTGAGCCAAAGGCAGATGCTTAACCGACTGAGGCACCCAGGAGCCCCTCAATGATATGTTTTACAAGAGCAGGGAAGACAGTTTTAAAATGCTCGACTATAACACAAATTAGTGTGACATTATTTTACACCCTAAAATAGGAAAAGAATATGTCCATGGATTATATATACATGTATAAAATCAAAAAATAAAACTCAGTATCACTTTAAAAATGATTCCTGGCTAAATAGCATTGCTAAGGTTAATACCGAGTTAAAATGCAAACAAGAATGACTTGTGTAACAAAATAGTATGTGTCCCACTGCTTATTTCCAACTTAGTCACTTGTGATTTTACAGTTAAACTATTGTGCTGTTTTAAATTTAGAGATTCCATTTCTACTCTAAGATTCCTCCTTACAATACTCTGAAGATGTTATCTATTACCACTAAATGTTTTAATCTTACATAACCAAGTGGATAAGAGAGTGGGCTCTATCTAGCACTGGACTACTGATGTTCTAATCCCAGGTCCTCAATCATTGCCTATGTGACCCTGGGCAAGAGTCCTAGCCCCTCTCTTCCTCAAATTTCTCAACTGTAAAATAGGCATACTAGTACTCCCTACTCTTTAGATGGCTATTTATAGGAGTTAATATTTGTAAGACTCTTACAAGCATACCTAGTAAATTGTTAAGTGTTATACAAAATCAGTAGGGGATTTAGGGGAAAATAATACACAAAATACTTCACTTTTTTCCCCCACCAATGTAGAACAAAATGAAGAAGAAAAAGCCAGCTCTGTGCCCCTGTTGGAAGCTCCCAGTGGAACTAGAACTCCACAGTCCCAACTGCAAGAGAGTTGTGTGTCCATTCATTCAATAATTTGAGAGCCTACTATGTGCTGAAACTGTGAATCAGACACAACCCCTGCCCTCAAAGGGCTTGCGGTGGGGTTGGAGATCAGAACTCTAATCTACCCTTTCACAGATGAGAAAACTGAGGTCCAGAGAAGTTATGCCACGCTCAAGGTCACACAGCAAAATACTACCAGAGGTGAGACCAGAGCTGTCTTCCCACAATTCAGCTTAGAACTCTTTTCCAGTGGACAACCCACCCTTTGGAGCGCCACATCTCAGCTTCTATTTGAGACACTGCCTAGTTTTTATGACCTGTCCTTCTGTGCACCCTCTGCAACCCCCCTCCAAAACCTGAAGCCTGGGGTTTGGAAAAGAAAATGGTGAGCCGAAGAGAAAGTCACACGCTGGGCATTTTGAACCATCCTCTACAAGAAAAGGAACGGTTACTCTGCCCTCGCTTAAGCATTAACTCTTCCCCTGCCAGAGAGGTTGAAGCCGTTTAAAAAAAAAAAAAAAAAAAAGCCTGAGTGGTCTCACTCAGGACCGGAAGGTGGATCCCCGCCCCCTGGTACGCGGCGAAGACAGATGGGGAGCCACCTGTCAGAGGACTGTGGGCGGGGGCCGGGGCCGAGAGGGCCGCGGGACCGGAGTAAGCGCCGCTGAGCGCACGCTCAGAGCAGACAGCTTGCAGGAGGCAGGAGATGATGGTCTAAAACCCTGAGAGCTGATGGTCAGAGCGGGGGAGAAATGTAGTCTCAGCTCCTGGTGGAGGATCCTGGAGGTGACAGCAAGGAGAGTACGCAACGGCGAGGGGCGGCTTCTGCGCCGACGCCGGGCAGTCGGGCGAGAGGAAAGCAGGGCAACGCGGCGGCGCTGCGGGCGGGCTCCGCCCGGGCGGGGGGTGCCATGTCTCGAGAGCGGCCCCCCCGCACCGACATCCCCCGCAACCTGAGCTTCATAGCCGCACTAACAGAGCGTGCCTACTACCGCAGCCAGCGGCCCAGCCTCGAGGAGGAGCCGGAGGTGGAGTCAGCCGAGGGCGGGACGCGCCTTGGGGCCCGATCCCGCGCTCACGCTCCGAGTCGGGGTCGCCGGGCCCTTTCTGCGCCCGCCGGAGGCGGCGGGGTCCGGGCGCCCCGCAGCCGCAGCCCCGACACCCGCAAGAGAGTGCGTTTCGCCGACGCACTCGGGCTGGAGCTGGCCGCGGTGCGCCGCTTCCGCCCCGGAGAGCTGCCCCGGGTGCCGCGCCACGTGCAAGTCCAGCTGCAGAGGGACGCCCTCCGCCACTTCGCGCCGTGCCAGCCTCGCGCCCGCGGCCTCCAGGTAGGCAGGCGGCAGCGGCACGCCCCTTTCCCGGGATCTCCCCGACCCGACCGCCGTGGGCGTGTGGGAGAGGATTTATCAAGCAACACCCATCTCCATCCCCAGCCCTAGACTTGGTCTTGCTCATTCGTTTTGGGGCCACTCTCTCAGCTGGGCTCCACTCCGACTGCGCCACGCCGGGGTCGGCCTCGGATTGGTCCAGTGCCTCGCCCTGACCCCGCCCCCGTCTCTCCTCTCCTCCCCCTTCCCCCAGGAGGCGCGCGCGGCCCTGGAGCCGGCCAGCGAGCCCGGCTTCGCCGCCCGCTTGCAGGCGCAGCGTATCTGCCTGGAACGCGCCGAGGCGGGCCCGCTGGGCGTGGCCGGGAGCGCGCGCGTGCTGGACCTGGCCTACGAGAAGCGCGTGAGCGTGCGCTGGAGCGCCGACGGCTGGCGGAGCCAACGCGAGGCACCCGCCTCCTACGCCGGCCCGGCCCCGCCCCCGCCGCGCGCGGACCGCTTCGCCTTCCGCCTTCCGGCGCCTCCCATTGGGGGCGCCCTGCTTTTCGCCTTGCGCTACCGCGTGACTGGCCACGAGTTCTGGGACAACAACGGCGGTCGTGACTATGCTCTACGTGGGCCCGAGCACCCCGGGAGTGGCGGAGCCCCGGAGCCCCAGGGCTGGATCCACTTTATCTGAGACGCCTGGGCCGACGGCGGGGAAACCAAAGGCACCCAGGGGCTGGGGGAGCCCGAAGATTTGGCGGGGAGGAACGAGAGAAACCGAGATTGGCTGGGAGCTGTCCAAGAGAGTCAAGTGGGGAGGACGAGGAGGATGGGAAAAATCAAAGGGGTGTGGGGAGTGGGCGGAATCAGCGAAGATCGGAGAGATAGGGGTGGAAAAACAGTTGGATGTGAGCGGTAGGAACCCAAAGCATAGAAGAAAAGAAACCAGAAAGGGCGCTGGAAGGATTAGAAAAAAAGCCAAACACTGGAGTTTAATGGTGATGTCCTATACCGTGAGTTAGTACTGGGAGAAAGTAAGTGGGTTCGTCAGACCTAGGCATTTGAAGATTAGGGTACGTCTTTGAGATTTAGGAGGTATTTTGTTTGAAGTAGGAGCCCACCCTACTGATGTCATTTGGATTGCCAGCTCATTCCCTCTTATCGCCGTTGCCACCTCAGGTCCCCCAAGTCCTGCCCATCCTAGCTTTATACTCAGCCATAATTGCCTTGCTTAAGTCCCAGGAACTTGGCCATTGCTCCACAATCCCTGACATTATGACAGGATTCCCTTGTCATTCCCGACTATCTATCCTGGGCTTCATTTTCCCCTGACTGGCTGGGTAGTGACGGCAGACTACAATCAGAGCTCCTTCCTCCTCCTCCAGGCAGCCCTGGGGATTAAAATGAAGGCAAAACCAACTCCAGGCCTGTCCTTGTAGCCAAATAATGCCGTGCCTGAGGAGTTGGTACACTCAGGGGCTTCCAGAAAAATGCCAGCCTTACCTTTCTGGGGTGCCTTTTAATGACCTTTAAGCACTTTATGCACTGTTTGTCAAGGAACAGTGAATCACAAGAATCACTGTAATGATTCTGCCTCAGAAGGAGTCACTGACTAGCTGTATTACTTTGGACAAAGTTACTTTACCTCTCTGGGCCCAGTCTTCTTGGGAAATTAGATTTTGACTAGGTGATCGGTCATAGTCTCTTCTTGCTTTGACATCTTATGATCTATGAGTGACGGCGTTAAAGAAGCCACATTCTCCAACCTACCGTTGGAGTGCTACAGTTCAGAACACACAACGCTCCCAGCATGTGGTTGGGGCTGAGGATGGGTCCTCCAGTTTTTGACACAGATACTCCAGAGCCCAGGAAGCATCCTATAACCAGCTTGCAGCCTGATGGTATTCCAGGGCCTTTTTCAAACTGCAGCTCATCCTCTGCCCCGTGCTTTTTGCTCTTGCCCCACAGACTTCCAGTCTAGGTACTTTGAGACAATTTGGGGCAGGTGCATCTCTGTTGGGGAAAGTGATGTTTGGGAGCCCCAGAGATGAAAGGAAACAATGTTGAGGCTCTCTTGGGAATAAAGGATTATGGATATAAGAAATGGAAAACATTTCAAGTCAAGAATCAAAGCCACTTAGTACTTAAATGGCGCCAGAAGATGGCAGTCTGTTCCAAACCCTGAGCAAGTGAAATGGGATAGCTGCACTCTTCTACCCATTCACAATCATGCCTTCCTGCTTAACCTCTGCTGGTAGTTTTTCCTTTCCTCTTGCCCTATTCCTAAGCTCTTTGCTTTTTTCTCTCCTTGTCCCTTTCTCTCATCACTTTCATTTTTCTTTTAGCATATAGGGTATTTACCTTCGTTTTCTCTTTTCAGTTTGCCTCCATCTTCATCCTTGGTGATATTTGCTATTCCTTCTCCCTCCAGAAGGGGTGGAGAACCTACTTCCTTTTCTCCAAGACCGTGGTTGATCGACCTTCCTCCCTCAGGCTCCTTCTTGACAGTCTTCTAGAAGGGAGAAGAGGGAAAAGAAGCAGTTCCTGATGCAGATGAACAGCTGCTCCCAGGTAACCAGCTCCCTACACCCTTTTCTGTCTGTTACTAGTTTCTCAAAAATACCTGGATCCCCCTCTTCCTTATTACTGAGTCAGAGAGTGCATGCACATGTGCCCATACATGCATTCAGAACAGAGTATGGGGCGTGTTACCAGGCCCCTCCTGTCCAGAGCCTTAGTCCTTTGAAGGAAGATGGCCGACAGAGAGGAACTCCGAGTCGCTCCTCAAAGAAATTCCGGTTTAAACATCATCCCTACGTGATGAGGAAAACAAAGAATTTCATGCATCTTGTGGGTCACCTTCAGGTCGAAGTTCCAGCAGAGTGAAGAGAGAACCTCCTGGAAGCCACCAAGCAATGCGCTTTTTAGTCATCAATGAAGAGCCCAAGGGAGAATGATGGAGAAGGAGCCTGGGTCAAGGCTCAGTGTATACTCATCTCTTGCCTAATGTGTATGCACTGTTGTCATGTTGTGTTAACAATCATAATAGCTCACATGTGCTTATCCACTCAGGTCTGGTGTCTTGCATGCATTATAATCCTCAGAGCAACCCTGTCAGTTGAGAAATACTATCCCTGTTTTAGAGATGAAGAAACAGCTCAGAAAAGCTCAGTAATTTGTTCGAGATCATATCACTGGTAAATGGCATAGCTGTGAACTCAGGATCTCCAGAGCCGCTGTGTATAACCATGTTACTATATTTTTTCCCTTTAAAAACGAAACTGAAAACTTTGCCATATATGATCTTCTATTAGGAAAAGACCACAGTTTCTAACTGCTCTGCCTTCCCACCCTCCCAGTTTACCGAACTGGCTTCGAGAAGGCAAAGTGCTGAGGGTCCCAAGCCCCCATGCGGAGCTTGCTGCTCTCCCCTGTACCAGTGTCCCAGCGCTGCAAAATCAGCAAGGGACCACACTGCCTGCCTGCTAGAGAACTTGGGAACCCACTTGAACTCCAGCTTTTCCATATATCGAGATTCTCTCCTGGCCCTAACCAACATTCTACACCTGTTGGTGCGACACCCCTTTCCACTCCCCGGACTGGTCTTGAACTGACCAATCCCTAAAGTTTCCACTAAAAGGTATCCCTGACTAGGACAGCTGCTGAGTGGTCTGTGCTTGGGCCCTCTCTGCGAGCTCAGGTATTACTGAGTGGATAAGTGTAAACTGGTTGGAGACCGGGAACTAAGGATAATCCATTTTCCCCTGAGCTTTCTCTGTAAGAAGTACTATGGCTTGCCCACCCCCCATTCTCAGCTTTATAGAACCAACACCTGAAACTTCTAGTTCTCCCCATATAGAGCTGCCCCAGGGCCTGAGGGGTAAGGTGATCGTCTAATCTGATATGGGAAACACTAGGAATTTGGTGGAATCTTTAGAGATGTGTTAGGTGTTAGGCATTGGGATGGGTCTTTCCCCTAGAGGCTAATGACTATATGAATAGGAGCAATTTCGTGTATAACTGGTCAGCTGTGGACTAGGCAGTGCTAGAAGAGAAAACATTACCCTGGTCGGGGGCTCAGGTCCTTGAGGCCACACAGCGGGACACTTTTGCCCATTTCTCTCATCCAGACCTCAGATGTCTTCCTACACTTACCTGACAGCCTTCCTCTCATACTTTCATTTCTCTTTATGAATGTAGCTCATTTCTCTTCACAATAAGCCCTAACTACTGAACTTTTCCAATCTAACTCCCACATTCCCTTGCTTCTAACACCTGTGTTTCTCTGGAGCTCCTCTGGATCCTTGCAATCTGCAGGCCATAGAGTCAGAGACCTGGAAAAGCTTGTCTTTGGAGATCCCATGCTCCAGTACAAATGAGGACTCAAGACTTCAGCAGGGTCAGAGAATTTGTTAGTGCCGCTCGAGATGGGGCTTAACCCCAGCCCTCCTGACCATGTCCCACTCCCAGGCTACAAAACAGGCCTCTACAGTCAGACCCGCACTTTTTCATGGCGAGGGATAATATCACAAATGCTTCATTTTCTGCTGCTAGTTTCCATTCCCTTCCCTATCCAGGCATAAAAAGAAACAAAAGGCACTTGTAGTTTTCTCTGTTTTCCCAGCCTTGGCACTTCTTTGGGTGATATTGCTAAGGAACAGTGAAGTTGCAGGAAGACTGAATAATCCACCCATTGACTAGCTAACCTGGAGAGGAATTGAAAGTTTGCTCTGTGAATCCCCCCAAACCACTGTTCTCATCAGGCTCTCCCAGAGCGTCCTCACCCTCTTCCCAGTGCAGCCCTGTTCACTGGGCCCCAAACCCACTAGTACTGTGCCTCACTTCAGCTTCCTCATGCAAATGCCCTCCCTTCTGGATAAAAGACCTCATATTTGAAATAAAGTCGAAATATGAAAGTATATCATAAAATACTGAGAAATATTGTTTGTTTGGGGTGGAGGGTGGCAAGAGACCCAGAAGTGAGATTTCTCTCTCCCACCCCCCATCTCTTGGTCATCTCATTTCTTAAAAGCCCTGTCTGCTGTTGTCCTATTGCTGTGCAAAAGCTGGGTGGGCAAAAGATATGGAGGAGTTGGGCAGCCCTGGAATAAGACCCCCTCCAATTGAATCCCACCACCATATTGGGTAGTGGTAGGAAAGTTATCAGGGCCCAGCTTTAGTCCCCTGGGGGCACCCAGCTCCAATTCCTGGTGCAGTTAAAGGGTAAGGCTTGGGTAAAAGTGCTGAGTTGCCCCTCAGGTTGGGGTGGGGCTCTTCTTCCTTGAGGGGGTCATCTAAGTTACATTCTCCTCCTCACTGAAGGAAAGAGCAAAGCCCCTTTTTTTCTGTCAAGGATAACCCTAAAGCAAAGCACAGGAAATGTGATGAAGAAGAAAAGCAAAGGCCTCTGTCTAATCCAGAACAGAGCAACAGGTATTAAAGTGAGGCATCCTTGAAAAAGATCAAGTTCTAACATAATATTGACTCCCACATCACCTGAAGGATGAGAGAATCCAGTTACCCACAAAATAATGAGACAATGTTTCTAATAGGGAAGCCGTAGCCTGAGACTAATCAGATGCTTCCTCATTACATCATAATGGCCAAGTTGTGACGTCATGGCCGAGCTCCCACACTTGCGTTGTGAAACTAGGTATGCTGAAGGGTGGAGTCAGCATGAGGAGCAGACACCCAAAGAGAGGTAAGCAGGCACTTCCCAGGGTTTTTCTCCGTGGCTTATTGCCTAAGGTCCCTCTGTGGCTCTAATGTCTTTCCAGGCTTCTCCCTGCGAGGTCTGTCTGAAATCCGTCTTCCACAAGCTCCACCGTGGCTTCTGCTATCCCAGATCTTCAACAGTTGCAGTTCTGATTGGTCAGCCCTCAGCTTTTGCATTTCTTAGGAGACCGGGCACAGGATGGTGGAGTGTGGTTCCCCTAAGTGATGCAGAAACTTGCCATACCCATTTGGGTTGTCCCAGGGGTAGATACACGTTTTGGGGTGCCTGAAACACAACTTTTGGAGCCTTTGAAAAGAAAAATACATTAGGCACAAAAGTGAAAACAGTTTAGAATGAGAAAAGATAAAATTTTTAAGGAGCTGACAAATACCACATCATAAAATCAAGAAAAATAACAAATTTTAAAAATTATCTACTTGACAAGCATATTTTTTTTACAGTTTTGTTTTTGGGAGCGTGCTCCTCGGTAGCTTTTTCATATGGTTGTAATGTTTTCTGTAAGGAGTGTAGAAAGGTAATTCAGCGTTCTACATGACCGCTTTTTTAAAAATTCTTAGTGATTTAGGAAATTTTCACCATCACACTTTATAAGTGATAATGTCACATAATTTTTTAGGATTTTTGTCAAACTTGAAAAAAAACACTACCAAATTTCTTTGATATATGTGTAAAATTTCAGAGCATTTCAAATTTGTAATGACTAATATACTCTGGATTGTCGACATTAGGATTAAGGTATAGGTATTAATCTGCTGGAGCTGCCATACAAAATACAACCCCCTGGGTGGCTTAAACCTGAAATTCTCAGTGGGGTCGGGGGAAGGGCTAGCCCAGTGAAGGGTATTCAGGAGGACACGTATTGCGTGGAGCACTGGGCGTTATATGCAAACAACGAATCATGGAACACTACATCAAAAGCTAATGCTGTATGGTGACTAACATATCATCATGATAATAAAAAAAATCCCAGAAATTCTCTTACAGTTGTAGAGCGTCGAAGTCTGAGATCGACGGATCTGCAGAGTTTACTTAATTCTGAGGTTCCTTTCCTTGGCTTATGGATAGCCATCTTCTCCCTATGGCTTCCCATGGTCTTTCCTATCTTTATGTCAGTGTCCAAATTTCCTATTATAAAGATACCAGGAATGTTGGATTAGGACTCACCCTGAAGACCTCATTTTAACTTAATTACCTCTTTATAGAACTTATTTCCAAATACGGTTACATTCTAAGATATCCGGAATTAGGACTTTATCAAATGAATGCGGGATGGGGGGGGGTGGACGACACAGTTCAGCCCCTAACACTATACTGGCTACTAAACTACAGAAGTAACTGCAAACCACAGTCATATACCGACTCAACCCAAACTAAATGTATCCCCAACTCAGTTTCCTTAGCCAATCCCAAAATACCCATGGCCTTTCCACTGCCACCTGACAAAAGGAGAAGTGTAATGGAGGGGAAGTCAGAAAGGAAAGAGACATCAATCTTAGCAAATTGCAGTTTGAATATTTTTTTTCAAGTTTTACAAAAAACCATGACCACGTTAACACATTCCTGGGGCTCCTCCAGTACTTTGGAAGAAGTCTGTGAAAGGGGTGGCCCTAAAACTTGAGTTTCCTTAGCTATATGGTAAATGTGCCTTTGGTTAATCCTGCTAATATCTAAGCCATGCAAAGGAAGAGAGAATTTTCACCAAAGATGGGGAATGAACATCTCTATGTTGAGGATGACATGACGAGTCCCCATTCTTCAGCACTAGTCTCTGGAAGAGCTGGGAAGGGTTGTTGTCTTGCTAAAGGTGGGGGTCCTCCCTTGTCTGATATTGTCACCCTGCATCTGTTCCTGTCTTCCAATCCTCATCCCAGTCCACTCCATCCCCTAAAGCTTTACGGTGAAATCCACATAAGAGGGAGGCTTCACGGGGAGCCTGGGTGGCTCAGTCAGTTAAGCGTTTGCCTTTGGCTCAGGTCATGATCCCAGGGTCCTGGGATGGAGCACCACATCAGGCTTCCTGCCTGCTTCTCCCTCTCCCTCTGCCCCTCCCCCTGCTTGTGCCCTCTCTCTCAAATAAATACATAAATAAATAAATAAAATCTTAATTAAAAAAAAAAAAAAAGAGGGAGGCTCCGGAAAAGGGGCAGATGAGTTTCTTCTTTCCTTGGACTTCCCCTCTCCTAAACTTGTCTTCAACTCTGCTCCCTACTCCTGAGTCTCAGGAGTGAGTGTCTTAATGAGACAAGAAAGGTGGCAGAGTTGTCCATCTTTCATATTTCCAAAAGCCCGTGATTAGTGTTGTCCAGGGTGCCTAACTGAACCGCCTATAGAGGGGCAGACACTAAGTTCCCACAGACTGCCTGGCTTTCCAGCCAGATAAGCATGAGTTCTTCCCAGTCAACCCAGTCTTATTTGTTTGGATTATGGGAGAACAACTTCTCCACTGAAAACTGAGGGCTGCTGCCGCCTGAAGTGTTTCACTTTTCTTTTTATTATATACAAACTCTTGGGGTATGGTAATAGTCAAGATTTAGGACAAAGTCTATGTATACTACCAGCCCCGGCTTAAACCCTGAGGGATCAGAAGTTTCTAACTCTAAAGCTGAGTATATATATCTTTCCTTGTTTACGCCTATTATGTTTTTGCTGGATACTAGTTTGAAGATTGTAGGGCTGGCTCTTAGGTTGAAATTTTTATTGAATGTAACGGGGGCTGGGAGGTGGGCAGGTACAAATACACGCATAACATAAAATAGGGCTCAGTGTTGAAGTGGAAATACATTTCTGATGTCTGACAACCATGAAAGTGCTCTAGACCTTAAATTGGAGCAATAAAGAATCTGTAATGGGGGTTGGTTTTGGGGGGAGTAAATGGGAGGGATGATGTCCGTGGAATACAAAGTCTGAAATTGTTTTATAAATTATTGTAGCTATGTAAGCTATTAAGTGACCTAAATAGGCAAAAAGAGACTTTTTCAAAGACCAGCATATGAGAAAAAAGAATCACTTCAGAAAGTACTGGTTCCAAGTTTTAGTCTGAAGACCGAGAATCCTAAATTTACAGATTTTTGGCCCAAATTCCAAATATATGAACTTTTGGCCCACAACTTCAGAGTGTGTGACTACTTTGGTGAAAAGTCCATTTTAATGCCATCCCTTTCTTGATAGTGAAAACCGAGGTCCCCTAAATATGAGGCAGGGTTGCAGGTACTCCTCACTGGGACAGAGAGGAGGGCCTAGGGGTCTGGTGGGTCCCAAACAGGTGCCCCTTCCGGCACTTAGTCTTTGGGAACACCTCTTCGGTGTTCCGAAGGCGCCGGGCTGCTGGGATCCTCGTCTTTCAGAAGGCGGCAAGAGATTTGATCCAGCCGGAGAACAAGTTCCCGGTTGCTCTAGGCGCTTCGTTTACAGTGACGCTGCTGACGGCCCTCGGCTGGGCAGGCGCGGCGCGGCTCCGTTCTACTCGCGTGTATGGCTGGCAAGGGGATGCTGAAAAAAGTCTTCCTTCAGGAGGAACAAATGGCGAGTAGGTGCAAGGCGGTCTTGGACAATTCAACAAACTGCTGTGAATTCCTTGGGGGAATTCCGGGAGGACCAGGGCTCAGCGTACTCCGAAGGTCCGGCGCGGAAAGGTCGAAGGCGGGGGGGGGGGGGGGGGGGGGGGGAGGTACCATTCACAGCACCCTGTCCCCGGGGGACATCTTCCCTGCCCCAGGCAGCCAATAGCCACCCCGGCTGAGGCCCACGCAGCCAATAACCGACTCCAGCCGAGACTCACGCAGCCAATGGCCGACCCACTGCGCTCCGCCGGGGCCCGCCTGCCTACTTCCACCAATCGGGACTCGGGCCACCTTGGCACCGCCCCTGGAGCCCGCCCCACCCATCCGCCCCGCCTCCAACTCGCCCGAGCAGGGTTGGGCTAGACGGGCGCGCTCTGGGGGACAGGGGGGGCAGTCCCGGTCCCGGCCCTCCGCGCGGGTGGGCTTGGAGCAGGCCGCACCGGGCGGGAACCCCACTCCCACCCCGGAGGCCCCCTGCCCTTTCTCCCCCTTTCCCCCCGGCCCATGGTGCGAGGCTGGGAGCCGCCGCCCGGGCCGGACCGCGGTGAGTGATCCCCAGCCCCTTCGACTTCCCTCCCAGCCCCTGTAAGATCTCCGACCTCCGGAGCCCCATCCCCACGTTGGGGGGGAGGAGAATTCTAGGCTCGAAGTCGCCGGGTTCTCTCTCGTTTCTCCTCTGGACTTTTCGGTTCCCTGTTGTAACTGGGGGAGGGTGAGTGGGTGTGTAGGGAGGAGGGGAAGGCTGGGTTGGGACGCCCTCCGCGAGGGGAGGATTGAGATTCGCCTGCTCCCTGGGGCTCATCGCCCCAAGTGCAGCAACTTTTTGTTCTCTGACCCAGTTTGGAGCCTTGTAGACTGCCTGCGAAATGGAGGATAGGAGAAACGTTTCCTTCCCAGGCCTCTCCTCCTCCCCCCACGACTACCTCCTGGCGACCTCAACACACTACAGAAATCTGGCCTTACTTCTGGGGAGCAGTGGTCTTTGGGAATGAAAGGTTTGGGAGAAACTGCCCCTTCTGACCCCCTACCCAGCCATACTCAGAAAACAAACCAGGAAAGTGAGAACCCGAATCCTCAGAGGTTCCTGGTTTTGCGTCCTAATCTGAGACTTCTAAACTGAAAGAAGACTCAAGCTGAGACCTGTTTGGTAATGTGGGCCCAGATCAGATCTTTTATCATATGAACCTCCTTCTCATCATACATTTGAAGCCCTTTTCTATTATATGATTAGGACAGGTAGGTGGCAATGATTGAAAAAAAACAAAAAAAGCCAGTTAAACTTGGGAATTTTTAAAATGATGCATACATATCTTAAGCATTGTCATTAAAAGTATGTTCTTTGCACCAATCTTTTGGGGTAGTGTCCAGGCGTTTTCTTTGTGTAAGTCTGCTGATTGGAGTTCCCAGTTGTCTTTCTAGTATAAACTGCACAAGCGAATTTCAAATCTGGCTGCACCCTGAGAACTTTAAAAAGTACTGATGCCTGGGCCCTAGTCCAGACTAAATCAGAATAAGGAGGAGGGTTCCCTGGTTTAAGTTTCCCAGGTAATTCTGATGTGCCACTGCCTGTCATCTATGATTTCCAGGTTTGGTTTTTGTTTTTGTTTTTTTTTTAATCCAGTGAGAATTTAAACATTTTGGAGCAATCCAAATGCAGAATACTTTTGAGATTTTTAAATCCCCTGCCCCTCCAATCTTTTTACAGTTGCCTACTACTCCCCACTCAACAACTGTACACTCCTTAACATCTGACTTTGTTCTCATAGAAACAATTTTTAGTGCACTAATTTTTCATAGGTTTATGTGATATTTAATTACATTATTATATAAATAAATTTTAAAAACCAGGCATAAACAGGTTGGGAATCACACACAACTGGTCCAGGCACACAGGGCAGCTGAAGGAAGCAGATGATTTTGGCACACTAGAGACTAGCCGGCCAGCCTCTAGGACGCAGCACACTGTGAGTGTCGGTCACATAACCCAATGGATCAGTTAAGCCAGGCTCCTGGCCCAATTGAACACCTCTCCCTTCCACTCACTCCACCTAATATCACCAATACCCAGTCCCTTCTAGACTTAAATTCTCGAGTCTTCCATCCACTCTTTCCGTTTGTTCACATCAAGCTGTATGTTCCTCTTTAAGCAATTAGCATCACTCCTTTTTTATTAAGTTGGAGGTACATAAGGCAGAGGTTCTTAACTTGGGCTTCTGGGCAGTTAGTGAACCCTCTTGAGATTATATATAATGTGTAGGTTTGGATGTTTATGGGGGGTAGTCATAACGTTCTGAGGGTCCATACCTTTATCTGATTCTCAAAGAAGTTCATGACCCAACAAGTTGAGAAGCACATAAGTTGAACACCACTAAAGATTCTTCAAGGCCCTTAAAACTGTATCACCAAAACACGTTTCAGTCAGTACTTCAATTCTTCTCTGAATAAAGATATAGGGTAATTTTGCAGGATCATTAGTTTCTCATTTGAACTGTCTCCTGCTTTAACCATAAATCTAGGCTCAAGCCTAAAGTTGTGAATACCTCTTTTTCCTAGGATTGTACGTACACCTAGACTGGAGGTTTAAGGTAGTCCATTCTTTTCTGCCATCTGTCTATGGGTATGGAAAGCCCAAAGGGAAAGAAGGGTGTTATCCTCTCTCTCTCTGTTTTTCTCATTACATTTCTTATTAGCTACTTGAAGTAGCTAATCCAGCTACTTCAGTAAGGCATATCCAGCATATTTAATAAGGATACAAATTTAGTAATTATTCAGAATAGGTAATCCCACCATCACTACCATCTCTGCCCCTAGGAGTCCTTACTTCTCCAGTTTTGATTCCCTTCTTTTTGTACCCTTTCCAAATGGAGGCATAAGAACACAAGACACCAGTGTCTTCATTGTGGTTTCGATTACTGTGGGGGTCTACCCTCCTTGTTATAGGTCTCATGAGCCACTCTGGTGGTAGTTTCTTCCTACATCAAAGCCATATTCTTCCAGGGAGGTACCAGGTAGCCATACAGTTGTGCCTTGATTTAAGCCACCATCCTATATCAGGAAATCGTCCACAATTGTGTGTGTGTGTAATTGGAAAGCTGGACGTATACAGTACACCAAATATAGTATTTGCATTACTGCTTGTTATAATTGATATAATTGATACCATGAGAATCTGGACGATAGCAAACCACATGAATGAAAGCAAAAATGCTTCCTTGTAAGGCTTATAGCTGTGCCTGTCTTATTTCCTGTCTGGCAGTCTTCATCCTTACACTGGACTGCTTTATTCCTTATGCTACAGTTTTATCTAAAGTATAACTGTGTCCTTAAAAAACAGGACACAAATAAGGTTAAGCAGATGTCAAGCGTTGCAATCATAAAGTATTCTCCAGCTTAGGTTTCCTGGTGTTCCTGGTGGGCCACAATGTCTTAAGTGGTGGTTTAGCACCTGTCAGTTGCTCACAGGCTACTCAGCTGTGTCTGGGATGAACCTGGAGGGTACGGGTAGAGTGACTACTACATTGGCCATTCATCTCGCTATCAAAAAGGATTTATATTCAAATTATGGATTCAATTCTCCTAAAGCTGCGATTTTCATACTTTTTTTTAAAGCAGCATAATCCATTCTGGAATTAAATCCAACTCCCAAAATGTAAAGAGCATAAAATCATGGATACCCTGGTTTCCTCCACTGCTCATTAGAATTAGGACCCTGCAAAAAGAGATTGAAACCAATGATTTTGAAGAATGCAGACTTTGCTTCACTTCCCTCGTCTAGGAGGAGAATGGCATTCCCTGATATCAGAATCACCCTGTGATGCTGAAGTAATGAGAAAAGCTGCTATTTATTGAGCCTTTACTTTGTTCTAGACATCACAGCAACTGCATTTTTTTCATTTAGCCAAAAACTTGTGAGGAAAGTGCTGTTTTGACCGCCTTTCTGAGGGGAAACTAAGGCTTCCTGAGGTTAAATGATTTGTCCAAGGACAGGCCGCACTCTAGGAAGGGGCGGAGCTGCAGTTAATCTCAAATGGGCCTCATCCAGGCCTCCACCCCAACAGCTGCTTTAGGTGTTGGCTACACAGGACACCTAGCACATAGTAGGTGTCTGGTAAAAATACATAACTTTACAGACGCTTAACACTGTGCATTTCTTACACATGGAGAAACTAAAGCTCCCCTAAGTTCAGTAACTTGCCCAAGATCACATAGCTGGTAAGTGGCAGAACTAGGATTCAAACTGCAGGCTGGCCTTACTCAGGGATCATATTTCTACCCACTGTGCCATGCTGCCTCCATTTACCCTCTTCTCTTCAAGCCTTTGGGATCTGCATGGCCTTCGGTTCATTAGATCCGCTTGTTAAAAGGAAGTGGTGACTCATTAAAATGCTTCCAAATTTTTCTAATCGTCAGATAAAATCCCTTGATACCACACTGTACTATAACTTCCTGGAGTTTCTTAAATTCCTTGAGATTCTTCTCAGTTCATCATGTAGCATTTACGTAGGAATCCTGTCCTATCCTTAACACATCAGAGGTAAATATTTATAAACTCGGATGGGATTTTTCTAAGAGTAAAGGGTGACAGATCTGTGAAAAGAGTTTCTAATGCCCAGACAGGGAGCTGAGTTAAAATTTGGTCAACAGAACTTCCTAGGAAATAACCTGAGCAGGGATTTCAGGAATGATGCAGAGTCAGGGGCTCTCCCTGCAGCCCCCACACCCACAGCCCTGGGAGCAGTGGCGCTGCTGGGGACATTGCAGGACCTGGCTGCAATTCGTAGTGCATGTGCCCACCTGGCCCTGAGAAAAAAGCTGGGCTACAGAGATAAGAGTGGCAGGCCTTCGGCCCTGTGTGAAGGGGCTGTTACAGTCTGAGGGAGCTCTCCAGGCTCCCCGGAGAGAGACTGAGCTGTTGGAAGAGACAAAGGCTGGGGGGAGGGGCTAACCTTTGTTCCGAGGATGACTTGGTGGAAACAGTTCCCTCTCTCTACCCCCACAGGACCCCCAAACCCAGGAGGAGTAAGCCCCATTTATCCCAGATATCTGACCTCTTATCCTACCGAGAGAAAATAAAGCTTAGCAGGTTTGGGTTTAGGGCTTAAAGCCACCATCATTCCCCTCCCGGAAGGACTCCACCACTGAGAAGGGAAGAGGAAAGGGGGCCGGGGGCTGGGCAGAGGAACAGTGCTGTCCTGCCTTCTCCATACTCCTCTCTCGTATTTCCCACCTGTCTCCACATTCTAGAGAGAATCATAAATTGTCAGGAGTTTAAGCATTTGCATCAGTTCTGAGATTACTGCACTTCATGTTTTTGTGGTTCAGTTTTCATCTTGTGACTCCTGTTCCATGAATTTAGAGGATGAAGGGAGATTGAATTAGAACAATAAAGGCAATAGAAGGAGGAGTTTTCCTCCTTAACCTCTACAGACAGATTTTTGTCCTGCGGACAGTATTCACTAGTCATGTGACTTGGGGTAAATTTAACTTCTATGGACTTTGGTTTTCCCATACATATGACAGGAATTATAACAGGCTTATAAAGTTAGGAAAATTAAATGAGAAATTGTTAAAACACTTTAAAAGCAATCCAGCACGGTACACAGACAGTTGATGGTATTGGAGTCCAGCACTTTTGTTTGGCAGAAATTGAGCAATGGGCTGAAAGAGGAGCCCCAGTGATTGAGCTGTTTCTCTTCTTATTACAGCTATCTCTGAAGGGCACAAATCAGAGAGCACCATGCCTCCTAATAAAGAGGCCAGCAGTCTTAATAGCTCCCCGGCGGGGCTCATCTGCCTCCCTCCAATCTCCGAGGAGCTACAGCTTGTGTGGACCCAAGCAGCCCAGACCAGTGAGCTGGATGGCAATGAACACTTGCTACAAACCTTCAGCTACTTCCCCTATCCCAGTCTAGCAGACATTGCCCTTCTCTGCTTACGCTATGGGCTGCAGATGGAGAAAGTCAAGACTTGGTTCATGGCCCAGCGCCTCCGCTGTGGCATTAGCTGGTCGTCTGAAGAAATAGAAGAGACTCGAGCCCGAGTGGTCTACCATCGGGACCAGCTCCATTTCAAATCCCTTCTCTCTTTTACTCATCATGCAGGGCGGCCCCCTGAGGAGGTGCCTCCTTCTCCAATGCCACCTCCAGAACAAGTGGGTCTTGGAATAGTGCCCCTGACTCTTAGTGAGCCCACCCAGATGAAAGGATTGAAGGTAGAGCCCGAGGAGTCCTCAGAGCTGCTGAGTCACCAGAAAGCAAAGGAACCCCTGATGGCACCTGGCAGTGGGGCATTCCCCCACCAATCAGATTTTTGGCAGGATCTTCAAAGCAGTGGCTTCTCCAAGCAGCAGGCAGGCAGAGGTCCCAACCAGTCACATGGCCTAGGTTCTGCTTCCTGGAACCACTCCACAGCTGTCCACCAGCCACATGCTCGGGATAAGCCCCCACCAATCTCACTACTTGCTAGTAGTTGTAAGCAGGAGTCAGCATCTAATACGACTCCTTCTTCTTCCTCTACCTCTTCTTCCACTTTCCCGGTACTGGCTAATGGAGCTACTGCCACCTCTAAACCCCTCCAGTCACTGGGCTGTATTTCACAGCCACTGTCACCCAATGAACAGGCACTGCCCCCACATCTGGAGCCAGCCTGGCCCCAGGGGCTAAGACATAACTCAGTACCAGGTAGGGTTGGCCCTGCAGAGTACCTTTCCCCAGATATGCAACGCCAGCGAAAGACCAAGCGCAAAACCAAAGAGCAGCTGGCTATCCTCAAATCTTTTTTTTTACAGTGCCAGTGGGCACGGCGTGAGGATTACCATAAATTAGAACAGATCACTGGTTTACCTCGGCCTGAGATCATTCAGTGGTTTGGTGACACACGCTATGCCTTGAAGCATGGGCAACTAAAATGGTTTCGGGACAACGCTGTACCTGGTGCCCCTAGTTTCCAGGACCCAGCAATTCCCACACCCCCACCTTCAACCCGCTCCTTGAATGAATGGGCTGAGACACCACCTCTGCCGAACCCCCCACCCCCACCGGATATACGACCCCTGGAGAGGTACTGGGCGGCCCACCAACAGCTACGGGAAAGTGATATCCCTCAACTGAGTCAGGCGTCAAGGCTTAGCACCCAGCAGGTTCTGGATTGGTTTGACTCTCGATTACCTGAGCCAGCTGAGGTGGTGGTTTGTCTAGATGAAGAGGAGGAAGAGGAGGAGGAAGAACTGCCAGAAGATGACGAGGATGAAGAGGAGGAGGAGGAGGAAGATGAGGATGACGATGACGATGTGATCATACAGGACTGAGTCGAGGGGACTAGGGGAGGGAAGGTCTGTTACTAAAAGATGAACCAACTTAGTAACTGTTTAAACAAAGAAACCACATTTTTTAAATTACCTTGTGGCAAAGAACTGAAAAGCTTTGTGTTCTTGAGGTTGGGGGATCGGGGATGTAGTGAGGGTGGACCAGGGAGGATGGCCATAGGACCCAAAGAGAGGTGGGGACTGGATGAGCAGAAATCAGGCCTCTCGTCTCAATGAAGAGAGTGCTGAGGATCTGGTCTGAGCCATGGGCTGGGAAAAGGCTTTTGCCCTCTTCATGTCTGCTGTTGTTTTCCCTTAGTGTACTATGGAGAGGCCAGTCCTTGGCCCCATATCTACAGGAGGACTGGAAAGGAGGAGTAAAGAATTTTTATTCAATTGATGATTCCAGTGCATCCCCCGGTCCCACCATTTTCCCTGGAATGTAAGGCTGCCTCACACCCCTTTTCTTTCTGAGTACAAGTCCATGCATAATACAGCTAAGAGTCTTAGTATGACTCAGTCTCATCACAAGTCTTTCTTAACGCACACCAACTTGACTGTATGTTTTACCTTCGCTGTTACTGAGGTGCACAGGTAGCAGAATGTTTTCATTTCTGATACTGGGACCATTTTGCCTTGTACTTTTTTTTTTTAATCTTTTTCCAAAATGCCCATTCTGTTCACTATTTGTCTCAGGGTAAATCTTCCCCATGGAGCTTGTGAAAAGTTTAATAATTGGGTGGAGAATAATTTAGACTGGATATTTATTGGACGTGGGAATTAGGGGAAATGTCCTTTTAAAAAGTAGAATTAGGTCACAGAGGGATAGAGGAGAGGGATGGTTTCTACTTTTCGGGAGGTGGGTGCGGGTACGTTCCAGGTTTGGTTTTACAAACCTGAAATTCCCTCCTGCCTAGCTTGACGGAGACTAATTTTTCATCTTTTTTGGTGTTGGTTCAATTTGTGTCTGTAATTGAGACTTTTTCCTCTATAGGGTCTGTCTTGGGGACAGAGGGACTCTGGTCTTTAACTGAATTGGTTATTGATGTTTTAGAATGGTTTTCATCAGATGGAGTCAGATATAAAAATGTCAATGGGTTAACCATCTAGAAATAAGAGTGGAAGCCCCATATCGGTAGAATAAGAATAAAAGGCCACAAATAAAATTGTTTCTCTCTCCTCCACTTTGCCACTTCTATGGTTTAGAGATTAATGGAGCCAAATCCATTAACATTCTGATTTAGTACACTTTTTTTTTTTTTTTTTTTTTAAGCAGCAGGATATATTGAGGTAGATTCAGAAAACAAAAACTTGGGGCGCCTGGGTGGCTCAGTTGGTTAGGCATCCAACTCATGGTTTCAGCTCAGGTTATAATCTCATGGGTCGTGAGATCTGGCTCTGCGCTCAGTGGGGCCTCTGTGTGAGGACTCTCTCCCTCTGTCCCTTCCCCCACTCGCATGTACACATGCGCGCGCTCTCTAAAATAAATAAATAAATACATCTTTAAAAAAAAATTAAAAGAACAGAAACTTTAAAAGGCAGTACATCTGTACCTATCACTGGGCAGGTCTGTTTCCTGTAGCTGCTACAGCACAGGCTCTTGCCCAGAAGAGGTGTCTAGAAATGCCTTTTAAAACAAATTCAGAGTTCCAGAAAGAACAGGGAATCCTAGTTCAGCTTCAGGGTCATTCCCAGGACCTAATTCATTTCTGGCAGATGTTTGCTGTGTTTACGCTTTTTCCATATTTTTGCTGATGGCCTGCCTGCCAGTGGCTGGCCCATTTAATTCCTCATTTCTATTTAGTACGCAAAGAAGAATACAGGTTTCATCTCAGTGGTGGTGGTCTTTGCCCATTCTCCCATTCTAGAGCTTGTAATATAAAACCAATAGAGTTGCAATAACAATAAAAGGACGTCTTTATTTTATCCATATACTTTAGTAAGCTGAAAGTCTGGGTCTCCAACTGTTCTCCGACAGAAAGAAAAATCAGCATAGTTAAGTAGGCATAGAGGAAACAATAGGCAAACAGAAGTATAATAAGTGAGGACAAGGAACAGAGTTGTTGCTTATTAACATTGGCAATGGAAGAATATAACCAAAGCTAAAAGAGTGAAATATAGAAATGAACCACACTTCATGAGTATATTACCTCTCACCCTCAGTGATGCCAAGAATTGTTTTTAAAACCTTTACTGTGCAGGAAACGAGAGCTTCATGAGTGTGGGAGAGATCTAAACATCTTCCTGAAGTACTAGCCTTATATAATGCCTGACCGTTTTTCTAGGAGGTAATACAGGGTGTATATGGTAAAGGTCAAGAGAGGTAAGGGTACAAAGTGAAACCAGGAAACAAGGCAGGGAAACATTTTCCAAGGCCATCGCTCTTAATGGGTATTGGATGCTCTAGGCCTTCCTTAATGCAATATGTATAGATCAGACCTTGAAGAACCTTCATCTGGAAGTAGTCCATGCTTCTCTTGACCTGGCTAGTCCCATCTGTCTCTGTTCGTAGAGAGTCTGCGGCGGAGGGCAGGAAGGCAGATATGGGCATTTATAGCAAAAAGCGTAATTAAGGCCCTCTCAAACCATTATGTGAAGTTTATCAAGACAGCAAATCACCGCTGCTGCTTCCCCATAGTTTTTTCCACTGTGTGATAACTAACTTTTCCAAACTTAAGATTTTATACACCTAGTGTGACAAAGGCTTCGTTGCTAATTATGAAACTCTCTAGAACACTTTAGTGGCTTATGGTAATAATAAGGCGGAATATTTAAAAAGCTATTTTGGAAGACCTGGAGAGGAGACTGGAGACCTGGAGACTATGCTGAGAGAGGAGTACCAGTGAGGCAGTATTCTCATGCCTCTGGGGAGGTAGCACTTCTTTTAATAACTTCTTTTTAAACTTTATTATCTAAATTTTCAAAAACTACAAAAGTAGAGTAGTATAACGAGCTGACGAGTACCCATCACCCAACTTCAACAAATAACTCATGGTGAATTTTTTTTTTTCATTTCTATTCTCTCTGTGTCCTATGTCCACTAGATTATACTAAAGCAAAACTCAGACAATCATCTAACTTCCTATCTTTAAATATTTTAGTAAGTTATCTCCAAAAGATAGACTATTTTTAAAAACATAACCAGAACAGCATTATGCCTACAAAAAAAATGATTAACAATTCCCTAATATCAAATATCCAAGGGGTATTCAGTTTTCAACTTTCTCATAAATGTTTTTGTTTTTTTACAGTTTGTTTCAATCAGGATCCAATTAGGGGCCATATATTTGTAGATGGCTTATATGTCTCTTAATTCTTTCTCATCTGTAAGTTAGTCCCTCCATTTGTGAGGATCTCAGCGATGTTATTTCCCCAGTGTTGCCTCTTAGGGCTTAGACCCTAATTTTTTGCCAATGAAAATAAAAGGCATTTGGAATATGAGAGCAAAATATTTACCTACCTTAGAATGTCCTTGGGGTCACCAGGAGCTTGGCATTGAAAAAGGGCCTAAATATCCTCAAAACCTGGGCCATAAAAGTTAAGAGGCAAGACTGGACTTTTCATGTAGAGCTCCTTACAAACCTCTCTTCTCGTTCCCATGCCCTTTTCCTCTTGTTGCCTACATCATATCAGAGTCCCATAAATTTATAAAGCATTATTCTAACCATCTCTAGAGAAGTGCAGTACCTCTACCCAAAAGATATATTCCATTGAAATACCTTTTTGTGGAACTTTTGGGAATGTTAGTTGTGTCTACACACTTAGTTCACACTGGCCACGACCTCTCAGTTTAAAGCCATTCACTACCATGTGACCTAATTTTTAAACCCCAAGCTAGGAAGCTAATCTGATAGTAGGACAGAATCTTTGAAATTGAGACCATCCTGGAAAATTGTGAACATATGATACCACATTTGAAACCCATGTCATTCTCCACTGGTTATATTCTACCACCTTAACAGGGGACCAAAAAGGCATTTCATGTGCAGGCCTAACCATGTGAGTTTTTCATACGCAGGCAAGTTAGACTAGCCAGGGCTCACCTGCTGAACTGGTAGCTGGAAACCAGGAAGACTCTCTAGTGGGGTTCTGCTTTCCCTCTGACCTGAAGGACAGAATTGAAATGGTGAAAGATAACTCCCTTGGGCAGTTCTTTGGCAGTGTTACTTATGGGTCAGGGTAAATAGGTAGGTCTTAATCTGTAGAACACTACTCAGAAGGGAAAAGACTTAGCAATTTAAGAGGTAGGCTATAAAGTCCATTCTTTTCCTAACTTCTTTTCATCTTGAAAATCTTCCTTTTAGTATATATGTCAATGGTTGAAGCTCCATTCCTTTGGGAATGTTATTTAACATACCTGAATTGTTGGGGGTGAGGACTCTTGTGTGGCCTGAATCCCCACCATTTAGGGATGGTCTGAAAGAAAAAATCCCCTGTCCAGAAGAGGCAGGTGAAGGCCTGAGGAGGGGAAATAGAAGCATTAGCAGGGAAAAGGAAGGTAAAGGTAAAAAGCATATGTCAAAGGAGAGCCTATATATTTAGACAAGATGGGAAATAAATACACTGCTTGCGACTGAAAGTAATTTGGACATATATAAGACACAGTACTATTAAATGCTCTCTTGTTTACAAGGTAGATTTATAAACTTCAGTGGTATAAGGCAGTAGAAAAGTAACCCCAGGGCTGCTGGCAGAGTGTCAGTGTGAACAGATGCCCAGTGAAAGGGAGCATAATTACTTACCTGTAAGATAGGCTGTGAGTAGAAGCTGGTGAAGGGGTTTCTGGAAAAAATAAAAATGAGCCTGTGAGATAACCCATGAACTGGAGGAGAGATTCATTCGAGTATACTTGGGACCAGGGCAAAGAAACCGGGGACCAAAGATTTTCAGTATATATGTTAGGCTTAGGGGCGAATAGCAAATGAAAAAGCTCACAAATCACCTAGCAGTGTCTCCTAAAGGTGCTTTCCTCTCTCTCTCTCTTTTAAAGATTTTATTTATTTTGAGAGAGCACAAACAGGGAGGGGCGGATGGAGAGGGAGAAGCAGACTCTCTGCTGAGCAGGGAGCCCCATGTGGGGCTCCATCCCAGGACTCCAGGGGATCATGACCTGAGCTGAAGGCAGACACTTAGCCGACTGAGACACCCAGGCCCCCCGTCTCTTTCATTAATTTGTGGACCAGGATTCATTACTGCCTTGATGTGCTCTAATATATCTGTGCATTGGTTTCCCCTCTAAGATGGGCATTACCAGGAAGAATGGCTATAGACAAAGGGTCATTAAATTAGTTAGGAGTGACAGCAAAAATGGTGGCATAAGGACCTCCAAAAGTTCTCTCCATAAAAGGAAAGAGAAAACTGGCAAAAATTGTCAGAATCAACTTTTTCAGAACTCCGTAAATTAACAAAGGGCTTGCAGCAGTCTGGGGAATGTTTATTCCAGAAAAATAGCCAAATGAGGTTAAGAACAATGGACTTTGTGGCATTTTAACTCGCCCTATTCCCATTTCTCCTCCAGCTCCGCGGTAGCCTTGAAAACCAACATTCTGGCAGTCATCGTGGGGATGGAATGGGGTTGGAACTCTTTCAAAGCCTCATTCCCAGAAAATAACCATTTGACCTGTCCAGTGGCAACTGGAAGACTCCACTTACAAGGCTGACTTTATTTGACCTGACCTGGAGCGCAAACTCATCAGGACTTGGAGCTTAGAGTTCACCACCTGTGAAAAGACTTTTCCCCAGGAGTGTTTGTTGTAAACAATTAGAAGCACTTTTTTGGGCTGCCTGAGGATGTGACTATCAATTGGGGCAAATAATAGGCTAACAGGAAAACACAGATGGAAGAGATGGGGAATGAGTTGTTGGGGACTCTGAAAACAACACATTCTTGGGATCTAGACCATATGCATATGCGGGACTGTATGCATGCTCAGAAAAGACCTGAAAAGGCCCCAGTCTCTTACCTTGAGGTCATACAAGCAGGTTGAAGGCTAAGGCACAGTTGTCAATTGCCTGGTTAAGTGCTGAAAGTGAGCCCCAACACACACAGAATCCCTCAGCAAAGACTGAGAGACTTACTGGTTCCAAGTGTTTAAGGGAATCTCTGTCCAATCATTAGCTGCCCACTAAACTAACTGAATAGAGACTTTGGTGGCTCCATATGACGATACAGCTTTTATAGAATTATTTTTAAAAAGTCACTAAACAACAATAAACAGCAAGAACAAAAAAAACCCCAGGGAGGGAGAAGAATCTGATTCCTAGAATTGCCATGTTATGTTATTTTAAATGTCCAGTTTCCAACAAAAAATGAAGTATACAAAGAAACAAGAAAGTATGACCCATATAAAAAAATAAAGCATCAATAGAAACTGTCCTTGAGGAAGCCCAGACATTGGACTAAGCCCAGCCTAGACTTTGTCTAGACAGACTTTAAATCAGATATTTTATTTTATTTAAAAGATTTTATTTATTTATTTGAGAGAGAGAGCGAGAGAGAGCATGAGCAGGGAAGAGAAGGAAAAGCAGGCTCCCTGTGAGCAAGGAGCCCCACGCGATGCCCGATCCCAGGACCCTGAGATCATGACCTGAGCTGAAGGCAAGACGCTTAACCAATTGAGCCACCCAGGCACCCTAAATCAGCTATTTAAAAAAATATGCTCAAATATCTTTGGGAACCATGTCTAAAGCACTAAAGGGAAGTGTAAGTATAGTATCTCAACAAATAGAGAATACTAATAAGGAAAAAAATATATTTAAAAGAACCAAATATAAATTTTGGAATTGAAAAGTATAACAAAAAGGAAAACTTCACTAGAGCAGCTCATCAGCACAAACAAGGAAAACAATCAGCAATTTGAAGTCCATTGAGATTATCCAATGTGAGGAAGAGAAAGAAAAAATAATGAAGAAAAATGGACAGAGTCTCAGAGACCTTGGTGGAACACCATCAAGTATATCAACACACGCATTATGGGATTCCTAGAAGAAGAATATTTGAAGAAAGAATATTTGAAGAAATAATGGCTGACAACTTCCCAAATTAGGTGAAAAAAAAATGAATCTACACGTCCAGCAAGCTCAACTTCTAAAGAAGTCTGTTAGATTTAGTTGGTATATAATGTTGTTCAAATCTTCTATTCCATTGGTTATCTTCTGTCTAGTTGTTCTATTTGTTATTGAAAGTAGGGTATTGAAATCCAGTAGTTTCCCTCTAGCTCTCTTCAGTTCTGTTAGTTTTGCTTCATGTGTTCTAGGACTTTGTTGTTAGGTGCATTTTTTTAAGATTTTATTTATTTGAGGGAGAGCAAGTGAGAGAGAGAACGAATTGGGGAAGGAGCAGAGGGAGAAGCGGGCTCCCTGCTCTGTGGGGAGACTAAAAGCAGGGGCAGCAGTCAGAGCAGAGGGAGAAGCAGACTCCCCTCTGAGCAGGGAGCCCAACACGGGACTCCATCCCAGGACCCTGGGATCATGGCCTGAGCCAAAGGCAGATGCTTAACTGACTGAGCCACCCAGGCACCCCAGGCCATACATGTTAAAGTATCTAAATTATACAAAGTATTTTGTCCTACCACAATGGAATGAAATAAAAAATCAATAACAGGAGGAAATCTGGGAAAATTAAATATGTGTTGATATTAAACAACATAGTGCCAAATAACCAATGGTTCAAAGAAAAAAAATCACAAAAGAAATTAGAGAATACTTTGAGACCAATGAAAAAGCCAGAAAATACTAAACCTTATAGGACACAATGAAAACATTGTGCTTAGGGTGAAATTTATAACTGAAAATGTCTACATTAAAAATGCACATCTCCAATCAATAATCCAACCTTTTTTCTTAAGAAACTAAAAGAGAACTAAACCCAAAACAAGCAGAAGGAAAGAAATAAAGCTTAGAGCAGAAATAAATGAAATAGAGAAGAGAAAAACAAAATCAACAAAACCAAAAGTAGTTTCTTTGAAATGTTCAACTAGATTGGCTAGTCTTCAGACAGGCTGTCCAAGAAAAAAGTAGAAAGCTTCAAATAACTAAAATCAGGAATGAAAGAGAGAATATTACTACTAACCTGACAAACTCTCCAGAAATTCTACATTTTTCAAAGGGTGGATATGAAAGAATTGGAGGGAAACTATTTGATGATTTTCAAAAATGGTTATCTAGAAAAAAATGTGCAAATTTCACAATTGCCTCTTGTGAAAGAAAGGGAAATCCTCTGATTAAGTATTCTGTACGGACTGGCTAATGTCCTTGAAAATAGTAATAACAAAAATAGTTCTAAGGGGAAAGAGACAAGAAATTAAGTGAGTATTCTTCACTGGAATATTTTTAAGATTAATACACGGTGAAGAAACCTGATACCTTTCAGGCCAACATAATCAGTGTCTAGTTAACCTTCCTTTTAGACCTAACTTCTACTGCCATCTTGTGGCAACTTAAAAAATCCAAATCTATTTTACTCAAATTCCATCTCTTGACCAGAGGTTTTCAGTGACTTTCTATTGCTCAAAAAAAGTTTCTCCTTATCAGTTTGAGAACAAGAATATCATTATTTGAAAAGTAGTAATATATCTGTGGATACCTGGAATCAGTGTCTGGAAAAAACCAAATGGCATTATATTATGCACCGAAAATGCATAATGGCATTATATTTGCAGAGAAAACCAGAAATCTGCTGGTATCTACACAAAATATGTTGGTTTCTGATGCTTTTTCCCCCTTCTCACCAATATAAGAGTCCCTGGGAGTGCTTCTTCCCTGCAGGCCTCTGGCTCCCTGATGGACAAATATTAAACATCAATTAATAAATATATCCCAATTCTCTGGTTTCCATATTCTTTGTAATTTCTCTATATCTACACATTGAAGCCTGTGTTGTGCCAGAATAGGAATGCTAGTTCAAGAAGGATACACACATTATTCCTTCCAAAATGAATTATTACTGTTAATTGAACATTTCCACTACTTTCATCCCATTTATTCTCTGTGTTAGCTTCTTTCTTTGAAAAAGACTTATTTATTTTAGAGAGTGAGAGTGAGGGAGTTGGGGGAGGGGCAGAGGGAGGGAATCTTTCAAGCAGACTCCCTGCTGGGTATGGAGCCCAGCACGGGGCTCCATCCCAGGACCCACGCAATCATGAGATCAAGAGATCATGACCCAGCCAAAACCAACCCAACTGACTGAGCAACTCTGGTGCCCCTCTCTGTGTTAGTTTCTAATATCAGGCCTGCATTTCCAAAAGAAAAGAGAGTCCAGGGATGGCATCGGATAATTTATGCCAAAACCAATATAAGCTTAATATTCTTGCCTGACATCTTTGCTTTCATTTAGCATTAGAAATCTCAATCTGGGAAGAGAACGTAAATATTACTTACTTGTCCCAAGCTACTAAAGCCAGACATTCTGTAAGAGAGAGATTCCACTGAGGGGGACCGACTGCGTAAGGTGAGACAAAAAGAAAACAAACAAACCTGGTGTGAAACTTGACATAGACCTAAAGTCTCCCCAGTCCCTACCTCTGCCATATCTAGGTATTTCTTTTATCTTCCAACTTTTGCCAGCAGTTTTCACGTGGCTGTGTAGGCTTCCTACTCACCTGACCACCTGGCTGCTATGCCGAGAACTGGGTCGTGGAGTGACTGAAAGACAATCAAGTGAGGAGTGAAGAGCTGCCATCCATGTCGTGGCCTGCCTTGCCTAGCCAACCTGTCACAAATGGGCATCTGGTTGTATGTTCCTCTCATATCACACACAAGATTAGGAAAATCGCATTATAGTCTCTGAAAGGAAACTATCTTCTATATGGGAAAAGGATATTTATTCATCTCACACAGATATTTGGGCAAACAAATGTTCTCTACCTGACTGTGATGGAGAAGTAATGCCCACTGGTCGAGGTGTGGCCAACCTGCAGGGAAAAAAAGAGGAAGCTCTAAGCGGAAGTTAAGTGCCCCCTGAGAGGATCAGTCAGATCATTGTTCATAGAAATAACAGCTTACCCTCTGAGTGCAAATTGCTTACTATCATGTATTACAGCTATCACCCCAAAATATGGAGGCAAAGTTTCCCTATGAGTTTCCTTGGCTCTCTAACTCCCTGAGTGAAACCTTCTCTACTGCCCATAATAGGAGAAATTTTGAAGTCCTCCTTTCTTCTTTCCCTCAGTGCCTTACCAAGCATATATCTACTATATATATATATATATATATATACATAAATTTTATATATATCTATCAATCTGTTTATCCACTCATAAATCCATCATTCCCTCTCTCCCATCATCCTCTCATCCATCTCTCCAACAAGCATTTATTTAGTGTTTATACATCCTAGATCCTGAGATTACAAAGATAACTAGAATATAGTTCCTAACTTTGAAAGGCTCACAGGCTAGTGGGAAAGACAAAAATAAATAAAAGCAATGTTTAAGTGTTATGATGGGTATATCAGAAGTAGAGAAACATGGAAGAACATTAGACTAACTTCTGTGAGCGTAGGAGCCATGTCTCTTAACCCACCAACACAGGGCTGAGGTAAAAAACATTTAATAGTTGGTACAGTACAGACTAACTGGTGACGTACCTCCAGCACCTAGCATGGTACCTGATAAACAACAGGCACTTAATATTGTTGAATAAATGAATAATAGAACATCAAGCTCTGCCTAATGTGGTCTTGACAGAGGAAATGACATGTGAGTTGAATTTTGAAGGATGAGTAGGATTTCATAAGAGTGAGCATTACATTCAAGATTTCACTTCAGCACTTTTCAGTGAGTAACCGGAGAAGTGAAAGATAAATTCACCAACCATTTCCTCCACCTTAGAGCCCACACAGGTGTTGCAGCCAAGAGTCAAGAAAGAACAGCAATTTTCAAACAGGGCTAGTATGGGGCCTGATAAAACTGACCTGCTTCCTTGGTACCAGTTTGGAGATTCCTGTAGGTGAAAAAAATGGGAGTGAAGGAAGCTGCAGCTAGGATTAGGGTTCTAATAGATGAATGTTACTTGCTAGATAACTAAGCTGCAATGTCCTCTAGCTGTGGTTGCTAAGATTCCCAGTAGGAGAAAAAAATAGCAGCAATGTTTCCCTAGGAAATCATTAGCTTTGACGGAATAAAATCTTAGTTCCTTTTCATAAAAACATATTGGGAATCCCTAAGACTGATTTATGTGGGAAAATATGGAGAGTCTAGGGGGGAGAGAAAGGAAAATGACAGGATAAAATGTGCTAGAATAGTTACAGTAGTAGGATCAATAGGAAAATCATATAAATACAAAGAACATTCTTAGGAAGAAAGAAACGTCTAGGAAATAGAGAGTTGGATTGGAGGAAGAGGAAGGGTCCTGAGGTGCCTTGGGATTCTTGAAGAGAAATTTTAAGTTACAACAGATGTCTCCGCAATAAGAGAGTTTCCCAAATGGCATGTCATGACTTCCTGATGTTCCAGAATGGGTTACCAGTATGTGACATATTGATCCTTTCAGTCTTCCTAGGTCTTCTGTGGCCTCGACCATTTATTACAGTGCACTTGTTGTATAAATATTATGTTATTTATGCCATGGTGTGGAAAAGGTTAGGAAACACTGTTCTATACAGCATCTAGTCAGCTAGACAAATGGGAAAAGTAGAAGAAAGAATACTAGTAAGGAAAACCTGTTTCATTCACCTTTAGAATGGCAAGACATTTCTTCAGTTCTCCATTTTCCTTCTTTAAGACTGACAGCTCTCTAGGGAAAAGATGGAAATAATCATCTCCAGTAGGTCAGTGGGATACAAACCCCGATTTTTATTGTTGTTGACATCTAGTTAATGCTTACAGAGAGATGCCTGCCACTATTCGAGGTATTTCTGTCAGAGATCTAGGGATTCAGGAGACAGAGGCAGAGTCTGATGGCCAAGAGAATCAGGTGGATAAAATAAGCAGTCACTAGGCATGATTTCAGAGGAGTTTACATTGAGTTCCGTTTCCTTTCCACACATACCCCTGGCCTGCTGCTGTCTGAAAACTTCCATCGAGGATTCCATCTTCTGGCTTAAGATTTCCAAAATACGCCCTCCTAGAGGTAACATTTTAAATGCTATCCCTCATCTTTATCACTGAAAAGCTATGCCCTATTTCTCCAAAGAAGCAATTTTTGACAGGGAAGTACAAGAGGAAAGCTGTAAAGTGAGGAGGGCCCCTACAGGGAAGAAAGAGAAAAACGAAATGGGGATTGAGGGGACCAAAAATTCTGTACCCAATTGACCCAAGACAAACACAAACACACGCAGCAATGTTCAGGCTTTGCTTGTAATTTGTCACTTACTTGTCCTGGCTGGTCACCATCTGTTGTGCCTCCTGCATGGCTGCTTCTAACTTTGTAATTCTATGCTTATAAAAGGCGATGAGGAGATCTGTTTGTTTCTTCTGGAAACGCCACACCTAGGGAAAAATAGATCTTTTTTTTGTTTTTAAAGATTTTACTTATTTATTTGACAGAGAGAGAGAGCCAGCGAGAGAGGGAACACAAGCAGGGGGAGTGGGAGAGGAAGAAGCAGGCTCCCAGTGGAGCAGGGAGCCGGATGTGGGGCTCGATCCCAGGACTCTGGGATCATGCCCTGAGCTGAAGGTAGACGCTTAACGACTGAGCCACCCAGGAACCCCCAAAAATAGATCTCTGACATACGCCCCCATAACTCCTTCCCCCTTACTTTTGGCAACCAAAGGAAATCCATCAATTCATCCTTTAATACTAATCATTTTCTTCTGGAGCATTTGGCCTAAATCATGACTGCCCAAAATTAGAGAATTTGGCGCTAGGGAAAGCCAAGTTTCTCATTTCCAGGACAATGACCTTTTAATATCTTAATGAGAATATTCTGGCATGGTAGAATAGCCCTTTGAAAACATAATCTTTCATCTTGAGCAAGGAGAGTGATACCAAAAAACTTTTTCAAGCTTAGAACTGGTTCTGACCTAACTTGTCTACTATTTGTCTGGACTCAACTTCCACATTCCTAGCTATTACAGAGCACTGGTAACCAAATTACTTCCCCTGAGGTTCTCACACTGGGGCACTTGCAGGTTCTTTATGCCACTACAGTAAAGGGCAAAGAAGCACAGAAGGAGATTACCTATTCCTGAATTTTATTTCTGGGCATGAGCAAATAATTTTATCTTTTGCTTTGTTTTACCATTTGATATACTGATGTGCCTTTCAGGGGATTACTGAATCAGAGCAAAAGTTAATATTTAGAAAGTGTTTTAGCTTTGTCAGGCTCTACTTTTGAATACACAGCAGTATTTATGTCTCATCTGCTTCCTCCCTACCAGACTATAAACCTTTTGTCTAAGGTCCTTCCCTAGATCTTGGTACTTTTGTCATAAACCTTTTGTTCGCACCTAATTTGCAAGTTGCTTTTGCCACCTTACTACAGAATCGTTCTTAAGAGTTTATATAGTCTCTAGGCTCTCTCCTTTCCAAACAAAAGCAAACTAGTTTCAACTAATTCTAGTTACGTAACATTTCATTATAGTCTTCTTTAGTTTTTTTTAAAAAGTGGTCATTTTCATAAAAATAAAACATGATCATTTTAAAAAATCTGAACAGTGCAGCTGCAGAAAAAGCCGCTCAGAATCACAGAAGTTACTTAAAGTGGCAAGGGGTTGGGGAGCAGTAGATGTTGAAAATAAATGTAATGTTTAGCCAAGAGATAGTATCCCAAACATCTTGACCCATTCTTGGGAGCAGTTTGCAGTGAAATATGCCTGATGCTAACTTAATTTATTTTAAAGGTATTGGTAAACTCATTATCTACCTTTTTTTTTTTTAAGATTTTATTTATTTATTCGACAAAGAGAGAGACAGCCAGCGAGAGAGGGAACACAAGCAGGGGGAGTGGGAGAGGAAGAAGCAGGCTCATAGTGGAGGAGCCTGATGTGGGGCTCGATCCCAGAACGCCGGGATCACGCCCTGAGCCAAAGGCAGACGCCTAACCGCTGTGCCACCCAGGCGCCCCTCATTATCTACCTTTGACTCTCACAACCTATTGGTTTGTCTTATCTATCTTTTTTTTTGGTCTTATCTATCTTTTATGAAACTGACTCCCTCATTTCATAGTATCTAAAGGTCTTAATATTTTAAATTATATCTCAAGGTAATCATACAGTTGAGAAAATATAAGTTTCTCTTTATAGAAGTATTCCACCTAAAAAAATGAGATAGGAATGACAGAATTAAATATTAGCATTTTGCAGCTCCTAATGAATGAATGGATCCATGTAAAGTTCATCATTGGCTACCATCACACAAACCAAGAGATGGAAGACTATTACGTACCTCTTGGTGGAGCACAACACCAAAAACTAGGCTTGCTTCACACCCACCCCCAACCAAATGATCTGATTAAGGAAATACAGAGCACAGACAAGCATTATTAAATGACTCCACAAGGGTACAATGAACAAAATCCACTCTGGGAACAACTCTATAGAACAAAAGACCATTTTTCTTCAATAACAATAAAAAAAGAGGGACACCTGGGTGCCTAGTGGGTTAAGTGTCCAACTCTTTATTTCAGCTCTGGTCATCTCAAGGTCCTCAGATGGAGCCCTATGTCTGGCTCCATGCTTAGCGGGGAGTCTGCTTGAGATTCTCCCTCTCCCTTTGCCCCTTCCCTGGTGCACACACACTCTTTTTCTCTCTCTAAAATACATAAATAAATCTTTTAAAAAAGTAATAAAGAAACGAGAGGAAACCTATAGTTAAATAGGAACTAAAGAGACATTAACAACTAACTGAATTATGGACCTTACTGAAACCCAAGTCAAACAAAATTTTAAAATAATTATGAAACAGCTGAAGAATTGTGAATACTGACTACTTACTGGAGAAGATTAGGGGATTGTTATTTTACTATGACATGCTTGTATTTAAGAAATGAGTCCCCATCTTTTAAGAGACACATTCTGAAACATTACCAGATTAAAATCATGTAATATCTGGTTTTGGCTTCAAAATAGTCTGGATGGAGTGGCTGGAAGTATACATAAAGGAAGATCGGCCATGAGCTGATAACTGGTGAAGTGGGGGGACAGATATATTAAACTGGAATTACTAAGATGGATAGTATGGGTTTCTGTCCTTTAGTAGTTCATCACCATAGTACAAGATGTTCAGAGATGTGAACCAATAAATAAAACACAAAGTGATCTGTAGAACAGAAGAAATATATGTAAAGTATAGAAATAATGATCAAGAGTTAACTGTTTAGGGGGTGCCTGAGTGGCTCAGTTGGTTAAGCATCTGACTTTCGATTTCAGCTCAGGTCATGATCTCACGGTGGGATCGCCTGCATCGGGCTCCGCGCTCAGTGGGGAGTCTGCTTCAGGATTCTCTCCTTCTGCCCCTCATCCCACTCATTCTCTCTCTCTCTCTCTAATAAATAAATAAATAAATCTTTAAATTAAAAAAAAGAGTTAACTATTTGGACTTCAGAGTGTAGAAGTCAGGCATTTCAGGCAGAGGTATGAAACTATACGGTGCATAAAAGAACTGCAAAGAACTCAATCTACCCTATAGATTAGGTAATAAATAGCCTACATAAGAACTGATGTTGGTATATAAGATGCGAGGTGGTCGTTGTGGATGTGATTGGAGAGGTTAGAAGAAACCAGACCATTAAGAGAACTAGGTGTCACTCTGAAAAATCTGAAACACAGGTGATGAAAAGCCACCAAAGGGTCTTGAAAAGGCAGTTACATGTTCAGATTTCTAATTGAAATAGATTATTATGGGGCTCAGAGAGGACAGATTTGAGCAAAACAGATCCCTAAAAACACCTCCTTATCAAAAGCAATTAGAGGACTGTTGATAAGATATCAGAGGCACCCACTCTGAATAGGAAAGCCATAGCAGCCCACCAGGTGGGCAGTTAAGTTTTGAGTTTCATAATTTGTGATCAAAACAATATTCCCTTTCACACTGCAACCTCCTGGTCAGTGATTTTAAAAAACTCAAATATACTGATTCAGAAGTCCTAAATATGACAGATTACCTTCTACTTTTCAGGTAAAATAATTTTAGACTAAATAAACCTTTCTTCAAAGGCATCATTGATTAGCTCAGTTGTTCAATTTTTAAATTCAAGTAAGGGGTGAAGAACTGGTCTGGTCTACTGATGAGATCAGGCCTTGACCTGATTTTACTCAAATGGCATATGTGGTAGTTACTTACGTATATGTTAGCAAAACATATGACCTCCAAGTCAGCAAACCACTGACCGTGGCCAGCTGCCTGTTTTTGTAAATAAAGTTTACTGGAATACCGTGCCCGTTTGTTTACATGCTGTCTGTAGCTGCTTCTCTGCTAGGGCAGCAGAGCGGAGTAGTTGCAACAGAGACTGTATGGCCTGCAATGCCGGAAAGGTTTACTGGCCTTTTAAGAAAAAGTTTATCGGGGTGCCCGAGTGGCTCGGTTGGTTGAGCGTTCGACTCTTGGTTTCGGCTCAGGTCAAGATCTCATGGGTTGTGAGATCGAGCCCCATGGGCTCTGTGCTCAGCTGGGAGTCTGCTTGAGGATTCTCTCCCTCTGCCCCTTCCCCCACTGGTGCGTGCGCGCTCTCTCTGTAAAATAAATAAATAGATCTTAAAAAAAAAAGTTTATCAATCCCAACACTAAATTTATGAAAGTCTTTATAAATCCATTTCTGTCTTTTTCTCTGAATTTTTTTGTGTGTGAATTTCTATCTTTCCCTCTTTTTCTATCACTCTCCTATTTCTTACTCTATTTAATGTCCTATTTTGTCTGTTCTTCCTATTTATATTTACTTAATGAACATTTGGGTTACTTGTTCTTAATTTTAAAATGGATGGGCCCAAAGAATGGGAGAAAATGTATGCAAATTGGGGTGCCTGGGTGGCTCAGTTGGTTAATCGGCTGTCTTTGGCTCAGGTCATGATCTTGGGGTCCTGGGATCGAGCCCCGTGTTGGGCTCCCTGCACAGTGGGGGAGTCTGCTTCTCTCTCTGCCCCTCCCCCCTCATGCACTCTCTCTCTCTCTCTCAAATAAATAAAATCTTTTAAAAAATGTGTGCAAATCATATATCTGGCAAGAGACTTGTACCTAGAATACATAAAGAACTCTTACAACTAATAACATAAAAACAATCCAATTTAAAAATGGGCAAAGGATCTGAATAGACATTACTTTAAAGAAGATATATAGGGGTGCCTGGGTGGCTCAGTCGTTAAGCGTCTGCCTTCGGCTCGGGTCATGATCTCAGGGTCCTGGGATCGAGTCCCGCATCGGGCTCCCTGCCCGGCAGGGAGCCGGCTTCTCCCTCTCCCACTCCCCCTGCTGTGTTCCCTCTCTTGCTGTCTCTCTCTCTCTCTGTCAAATAAATAAATAAATAAATAAAATATTAAAAAAAGAATAGGATATATAAATGGCCAGTAAGCACATGAAAAGATACTCAACATCATTTGTCATCAGAGGAATCCAAATCAAAACCACAATGAGATACCACTTTGCACCATTAAGATGGTTATAATAAAAAAGACAGATAAAAACAAGAGTTGGTGAGGACATGGAGAAATCAAAACCCTCATAAACTGCAGGTAAAAATGTAAAATATTGCAGGCATTTGAGAAAACAGTCTGGTATTTCCCCAAAAACATAAACATAGATTTCCCCCTTGACCCAGTAGTTCGACTCTTACGTATATACCCAAGAGAAATGAAAATACATGCCCACACAAAAACTTGTACACAAATATCAATAGAATTATTCATAATAGCCAAAAAGTGGAAACAGCCCAAATATCTCTCAACTGATGAATGAATATGTGAAATGTATACCCATCTATATAATGCAATATTATCTGGTCATGAAAAGGACTGAAGTACTAACGAAGTCTTAATACGTGCTACAATGTGGATGAACCTTAGAAGTACCCTGCCTAGTGAAGGCAGTCACAACAGATCACACATTGTAAAATTCCATATTTAGGAAATGTCCAGAATAGGCAAACCTATAGGGATAGAAAGTAAATTAGTGATTGCCTAGGGCTAGGGAGGGTAGAGAAGATTTGGAAAGTGCCTCTTCATGGATATAGGGTTTCTTCTGGGGGTAATAAAAATGTTCTAAAATTAGGTAACGATGATTGCATAATTACGTGAATATACTAAAAACACTGAAATGCATACTTCAAAGGGGTGAATTTGGTATGTAAAGTGTATGTCTATAAAGTTGTTATTTAAAAGCTAGGCAGGGGGCACCTGGGTGGCTCAGTCGGTTAAACGTCTGCCTTCAGCTCAGGTCATGATCCCCGGGTCCTGGGATCGAGTCCCATATAGGGCTCTCTGCTCAGCAGGGAGTCTGCTTCTCCCTCTCCCTCTCCCTCTCCCTCTGTGGTCTCCCTCCCTCTCTCTCAAATAAATAAAGTCTTAAAAAAAAAACTTAGGCAAGTATTTTATACTTCCCTTTGAAAACAACTTAAAAATACAAACTTTTTACTTATATGATCTTTAATTATTTTCCCATAGGTTTGTGACCTTCCATAATCCACTATGAGTTTTCCACATTATTCTTTAAACTAATATAGTACTTTACAGCTTTCAGAATGCTTTCACAGCATTATTTCACTGGACCTTTACAATAACTAAGATGAGTATTATTATTATTTCACATTACATGTGAGGGAGTGTGAATGATTCAAAGAAAGTTACAAGCTAGCAGACAGGTTTAGCTTCAATATTTCTACTTCAGTAATTTTCTCAGTATTACCACTTTACCATATTTCATATACTACAGTAAGGGAAAACCTCAATAGGAAAGATTATTCTATTCATTCTTTCAAAAAGTACTTACTGAATCCAGGTACTATGTCAGGAGCTTACAGAAAAGATGAATAAGATTAATTAATACTGCCCCTATTCTCATGGGATGACGCAGATGAGCAAACAGAAAATTATAATACAATATGGCAATATGGTATTGCATTGTAAGTACTGTGTGTACTTATCCCTGTATATGTCTGGGGACAAGAATGTTCTAGACAGATGGAACAGCATGTACAAAACAGCATGAAGCAACAGAGAAAATAATTTATATCAACAATTAAAATAAATTCGGGTATGTCTATATTATAGCTGGGGGTTGAGGGAGAGGATAAGAGGTGAGACTAAAAGGATCAGCAGGGACCAAATCAGGTCTGGCTGTCTGGGCCATGTTAAAGGTTGGGCTTTATTCTCAGAGCAACAGTTGTATTGAATGGTTTTAAGTAGTGAAATGAACTGATCATACCTATATTTTTTTAAAGGTTTCATTTATTTATTTTAGAGAGAGAGAGATATCATGAGCAGTTGGAGCAAAGGGAAAGGGAGACTCAAGCAGACTCTGTGCTGAGCATGGAGCCCAATGCAGGGCTCGATCTCACCACCCTAAGATCACCACCCAAGCAGAAACCAAGAGTCGGTCAATTAACTGACTGTGCCACCAGTCACCCCCTGATCACACCTATATTTAGAATGATTTCCTGTTGGGTGCCTGGGTGGCTCAGTCAATTCAGCAGCTGCCTTTGGCTCAGGTCATGATCCTGGAGACCCAGGATCAAGACCTGTATCAGTCTCCTAGCTCAGTCGGGGAGTCTGCTTCTCCCTCTGATCCTCCCCTCTCTCATGTTCTCTCTCCCCCTCATTCTCTCCCTCTCAAATGAATAAAATCTTTTAAAAAAATGATTTCCTGACTTCAGTATGGAGAACTGATAGGAAAAGACTGGAGGTCAAAAGATCTGTTAGGAAGGTACTACAATAATCGAGGAGAGAAACAATGATGAATTGAATTAGAAGGTTTGAGATAAAGTAGAAAGAGTCAAGGTTTGTTGTTGTTTTTTAAGATTTTATTTATTTGAGAGTGAGCGTGCATGTGCACAAATGGGGGAGGGGCAGAGAGAGAGGGAGAGAGAGAGAGAGGGAATGTCAAGCAGACCCTGTGCTGAGCGTGGCGCTCGACATGGAGCTAGATCTCACGACCCTGAGATCATGACCTGAGCCGAAATCAACCTGAGCCACCCAGGCACCCTGAAAGATTCAAGTTTTTTGGAGACATAATAATATGATTTAATAATGGATTGGAAATGCAAAGAAAAGAAGGAAGGAATTAAGAATGACTCACAGATTTTTGGTTTGGTCATTATGTGGATGGTAGACATTGACCATGATAGAAATAGGAAGAGTAGCCTGTTCTGTGTGTACGTGAAGGGTAGGCTGGGTAGAGGGGTGTTTAGGATACTGAGTTCAGTTTGAGACATATGGAATTAGTGAAGATATCAAGTCGGCAAATGGATATATGCCTGAAGTTGGGGGGGGGCAGGGAGCACTCATTCATTCAGCAAAGATTTATTGAGTGCTTCCTATGTAGCCAAACTGTGATCTTTGCATAGGATACAACGATGAACAAAACAAAGCTAGTCCCTGCCTCTGTGGAGCTTACAGTCTATGGAGCATACAACAAACACCTCAAAAATTGCAAATTATCCAAGTGTTACTAAGAAAACAAAAAGGTTTCTAGGACAGGGGCACCTGGGTGGCTCTTGATTTCGGCTCAGGTCATGATCTCAGGTCTTAGGATCAAGCCCTGCATCAGGCTCACTGCTCAGGTGGGAGTCTGCTTCTCTCTCTCCCTCTTCCTCTGCCCCTTCCTCCACTCTCACTCTCTCTCCCTAAAAAGGAGAAATAAATCTTAAAAAAAAAAAAGTTTCTAGGACAGAGAATAAAGGGGGCGGTACCCATTTTAAATATAGCAGTCAGAGAAAGGCTCCTCTGAGGTGACATTTAAGCTGAGATCTTTACTGGAGATAATAGAATGGGAAGTGATCCCCACGTTGACGATAACTGGAGCATGAGAGCGGATGAGATTATCCATGGAGAGTGTACGTGTCTGGTATAGAACCTGAGAAATAGAACGATTCAAGAGATGGACAGAGGAAGATAAACACAAAAGGGAGAAAGAAGTTGGTTCCAGTAGTCAAAGAAAGAATATTTTAAGGGGAGAGAGTGGGCCTAGATTGCTGCTGAGAAATCAAGGTCAGTAACAACAACAAAAAGTATCCATTGGATTTGATAACAAGGAAGCTATTAGTATTCTTTGCAAGAGCAGTTTCACTGAGATAATCTAAATGAAGCAGACTGCCGAGGGTTGGAAAGAGGTGTGGGAGGTGAGGAAGTGGACAGAGCGTAGACACATATCCTCCAGTGCACTCCAGTATGTTTCTCTTTCTCAAGAGTCTACACAACATGCTTTTGTGAGTGTCACCAACAATCCTCATGTCGCCAAATCCAGTCCTCCCTCCTTTGCCCGCATCTTCATGCCTCAACAGCATTTGACCCATCTGGTTATTTCTTCCTTCTTGAAACATTTCCCTTTCTTAGTTTCTGCGATACCACACTCTCCTTGCTGCCGCTCACTCACTGCTGCTCTTTTTTCTCTTCCTCCTCTACCTAATCACTAAATGTTGAAGGGGCTCCTTCTCTGGGTGATCTCATCCAGTCCCAAGGCTTTAAAAACTATCTGTATCCTAATGAGTTCCATATTTATATCTCTCTCTTTTTTTAAAGATTTTATTTATTTATTCGACAGAGGTAGAGACAGCCAGCGAGAGAGGGAACACAAGCAGGGGGAGTGGGAGAGGAAGAAGCAGGCTCATAGCGGAGGAGCCTGATGTGGGGCTCGATCCCATAATGCCGGGATCACGCCCTGAGCCGAAGGCAGACGCTTAACCGCTGTGCCACCCAGGCGCCCCCATATTTATATCTCTATCCTCGACCTATGTCCTGAGCTTCAGAATAGTAAATTTATCCACCTTTGTGATATCCTCCTGGAGCTCTAACAAGCATCTGTAACCTAATATGTCCCAAATCGTATTTTCCCTCAAATGGTCTTCTCAGCCTTGGTAAAGAGTATAATCATCCCATATATTTGTCTTGTTTTGCTCAAGACAAAAACCCGGATGTCTTCCTCAATTTCTCTCTTTCTCTCCTCTTCCACGTCCAAATCAACAACAGTTCTACCAGTTCTTCCTAGAAAACATCTCCGATTTGATTACCCTTCTCCATTTCTATTGTGACCATTTTAGCTCAAGAAGTCATACCTAGATTTCTCCCATAGCCTCTTATGTGGTCTCCCTGCTTCTACTCATCACTTCTCTATCGTTCGTTCTCCACTCAGCAGCCAGATTTCCTTTTAATATTCTATATCAGATAATGCCATTTCTGGGCTTAAAACCCTTCAATGGTGTCCACTGCCACTCAGAAGAAAATCTAAATTCCTTATCACGGGCTACAAGTACCTATATATAGGTTCAAGCCTCTCTCTCTGACCTTACCTTGAACCATTTCCACCTCCCTCCCAGCCTTAATGTGCATTCATTCATTTAACAAACATTTCTTATTCACTTAATTTTTGCCAGGTACCTCATTAGCCATTGGGCAATACAAAATTGATACCTGCCTTTCAAAAGTTTCGGTTAAGTAAGAGAAATAGACATAAGAACAAATAATTTAAAACACTTTTGCAGAAGTAAGAGCAAGGTGTTACGGGATTACAAAGGACTGTGCAGAAATCTGCCTACAGGAACCAGGGAAGGCTTTACCAAAGAAGGAACAATTACTGGCATGCATTTGAAAGATGGCTAGTTATGAGGGGCGCCTGGGTGGCTCAGTCATTAAGCGTCTGCCTTGGGCTCAGGGCGTGATCCCAAAGTCCTGGGATCGAGCCCCACATCGGGCTCCTCTGCCGGGAGCTTGCTTCTTCCTCTCCCATTCCCCCTGCTTGTGTTCCCTCTCGCTGGCTCTCTCTGTGTCAAATAAATAAATAAAATCTTAAAAAAAGAAAGATGGCTACTTATGGATAAGGGTGCAGTCTAAGACCTAGGATTAGAAGAATGCTCACAGGTCTATGAGGCTCTCCAATCCCCAAAGATACTTAAATAGTTTTACCTAGAGGTGAGTAAAGATTTCAAAACAGGAAGTTTTAACTATTTGCCATGGAGTAGTACAGCAGAAAAATGACCTTGGCAGGTCATTAACAAAGATCTGGGATGATTAAAACACAAGTGGATATTTAGATCAATATGCCATTCATTCATTTAACAATTTTTTGAGTGTCTGCTACATATTAAGAACTATCCAAAGAGCTGGGTATATAACAACAAACACAACCTACCAAATCTCTGAATTTATTGAGCCTACATTCCAGTGCAGGATTCAAACAATAAATAAGTATATAATGTTAGAGATAAGCGCTATGATGAAAAATAAAGCAGGGTAAATAGTGCTGGGGCTACCATTTGATATATGAGAGTCCATAAAGGTCTGACTGAGAAAGAACAATTTGAGCAGAGGCCTGAATGAGGCAATCTAGATATTATTTGGATCAGTTTTTCAACTTCACAGACTAGGAAAACACATTTTCAGACATTGCTGACTTCACCAAACTGGCCCTTCACTAAAGTGATGATTAACTGACCCTTTCCATTTATTTTATCTTGATTATTTGACCATGTGTAATTGGTCCCTTGATTAGGCAGGTTAGAATTCAGACTACATATAATTGCTCTACTGATCATTAGCTAATCCTGAGGTTAGTTATTAACCAAAAGTCTGCTCTTTCTCTTGCTCATGTGATCTTGTTTACATTTCTCCTTGAGTCTCAGCTAGATTTTATCTCCCCATAATGTTAAATAGTATCTCAAATATGATGGCTCACCCAAGCAACTAAAAACAGTATGCAATGAAAGCTTTAATTCCCCTTCCTCTATTTCCAGAGTTAGGATTGAGGGGTGAGACACCAACAAAAAATTAAATCTGCTATCTTCAGCCAGAACATGACAAAGGATCATCTTCATGTTAAGGAAAGGACTACTCTCATAAGAATGAGAAGTAAGAGTACAGAAGAAAAAAAGTGATAAAATCTCAAGAAACACTTCATGATAGAAATCCCATTAGGTTATAAAATAATCTCAGTGGAGAACTGGAGAATGGAAGGGGAAAACCAAAGTTTTTACAATTTGGGAACTTTCAAATGGTTATTCTGTCTTTTCTTCACTTCCTACCACATTCCTATTGCTCTTGACAAAGTCAACAGTATGCAAATATATGATGCATCAGGAAAGAAAAATATTTTCTAGGGGCGCCTGGGTAGCGCAGTCGTTAAAGCGTCTGCCTTCGGCTCAGGGCGTGATCCTGGCGTACCGGGATCGAGTCCCACATCAGGCTCCTCCGCTAGGAGCCTGCTTCTTCCTCTCCCACTCCCCCTGCTGTGTTCCCTCTCTCACTGGCTGTCTCTCTGTCACATAAATAAATAAAATCTTTAAAAAAAAAATATTTTCTAAAATTCAGGCAACCAATTATAAACACTAAAAGAATTAAATATATATGCATTACCAAAAAAGGTTACTGAAAAGTGAGAATGGGGAACAAGAAATCCCTTCTTGAACATAGGTCTTTAAGCAAAAGTTTGAGAGCTAGCCCACTAAATCTACTGACTACAGGGTCAGGCCTATATATCTAAAGCAATTTTTAGAAGATTCATTAGTCTGCACAGAAAGATGATAAAGCTCCTAGACCCTTCTTTATTCTTTTTCTGGGTGGGGAGAGGCTGAGGAGAGGGAGAGAGAAAATCTTAAACAGGCTCCATGCCCAGTGTGGAGCTGGCTATGAAGCTTGATCTTACAATCCTGAGATCATGACCCGAGCCATTATCAAAAGTCAGACACTTAACCAACTGAGCCACCCAGGTATCCCTAGAGCCTTCTTTATTCTTAAAAATTGCTTAATAGAAGCAGGAAGTGTAAGGCATGATATCAGCTACATAGTGGTTTTTACAGTCTATCACAGGTTTGGGGTCAGTAAAAAAGGTAACTGTTGAGATTTGTATCATTAGGGAAGAAAGCAAATGAACAGTCAATTCTCTCCATTGTGTACAAACAGAAAAATGTTATGTACAAAGAGAATCTTTGATTTAAAAAATTAGATGCAAATAGAATTTGCCTGGTGAATCTGATTTTTCTTCACTTTTGTTTCTCATACCTGAGAAATGTGACTAAAATACTGCAAAGCTGTTTCCACAGGGCTTTTGAAGTATATCTTCTCCTGAGGCTTCAGCTATGAAGAGAGTAAGACAAACATTGAGCATATCCACAATGGAATGAAATAAGATACTGGCAAATATGGCAAAGGATGGCAAAGGATGTTTCTAAAGCATCTGGTATTATTTCACTATGTTAAGTATGAGGAAGCTCACCACTGTCCTAGGAGAGTCAATTTTATGTTCTAACCCTCCTTACCTCATGCTTCAATAGCAGCAGCCACAAATAATTCTTCTACCTGTTGTTTAACCCCCTTTTTTTCCATTGCTATCTTTGAGTTTTATTTCTTTCCTTTTCTTTTTTTTTAATTTCAGTGCTTGGTCACTCATTAACTGTACTCCTTGTATACTTACTACAGACCAGGAATGGGATAAGATGGTTTGTGGCAGAGGTAGAAAAACTTACGTTATCAGAAAGAGCCAGATGCTTGCAAGCAGTTCCACAAACAGCACATTTTTCTAGGGGGGAAAGGGGAAAAAAATGTTTGGTTCTTCTGGGCAAGAGGTAAGATCTTCCTAAATTACATGGTAACAGTCAAGTAGGCTAGCAAGAAACAGGTTCTTACTGAATTTAGAATATTTTTGTGCTACAAAAGGACATCATCTTGAGCTCTGTCCTCAAAATCAATATTTCCAAACTTGTATGTTGGTGACAAGTACGGCTTTCACACTGTAGTTCTACCAATCTCCTCTTTTTTTTAAAAAAGATTTATTATTTATTTTGAGAGAAAGAGAGTGCACACGCATGATTTGGGGGGAGGGGCAGAGGGAGAGAGAGAGGGAGACAGAATCTCCAGCAGACTCTCCACTGACCTGGGGGCCTGACAAGGGACTTGATCAAGACCCTGAGATCATAACCCGAGCCAAAGTCAGACACTTAAATGACTGACCCACCCAAGCGTCCCTACCCATCTCCTCTTTATGAATTCCCAGTTTTCTTCTGCAGATGAGGGGGCAGTTCTAACCCTTCAGCAAGAGTACTAGAGTACACTTATGAGAGTGCTAGGAAGAACATGAGAGTACCAATGGTTTCAACTGTAGCTTGCTCTTTTCTCCCCCCATCTACCTGACAGTAGGCACACTGTAAATACTGCAAGAAACTCCCCAATTATTCCTGCCCTGTTGTCACTTTGCTAATAATCCTGGAACTTGTTTTGAAGCTCTTCTGCTCTCATTCTCTTATTAACCCAATCTGAAAGATGTAAAAATTAAAATTCCTAATTTTTCCCCTGAGTTAAAGTTTTAGTAGTAGTGCTGGTTATTGATTAAGATAAATGCCACATCAAGAGAAAACATCACATGACATATGCTTCACCGAGACAACCCTCTCCAAGGTGAGCTGCTGTTACCATAGTAAACAGTTTTGTTACTTCAGCAGATAAGTTAAAAGGGTCACGAGATCCATATAAAGAAAAAAAGCTTCTCCAGAGTCTAGTAACCTCAGTCTTCTTTCCTTGAGGACTAAAGGCTTTCCCCATTCTTCCCTCCATATTATTGCAGAGTGAGCTAGTAAGTATAAAACGCAAAACAAAGAAACTTCCCCAGCTCTCTGTCACCTGCAGGATAAAGTTCAGGCTCTTCAGTCTTGTATATAGAACCTTCCATCATCTGTCCATTGCCTACCTCTCTAGCCTCATCTTTTAACCATTTCTTACTTTATTTCTATGCTCTACCAATCCCAACGATGTGTAGCCCTCTGCACTATGGGTTTACAATATGGTATGCCTTTATACATACTGTTCTCTTAAACTAGAATGATCTTCCCTGCTTTATCCACTTCGCAACTCCAGTTTATTATTTAAACTCTACTGAAGCAACAGCTCTTCTATGAAATCTTTCCCTGATCAAAGCACCCTATCCTAAGTCCCTCTTCTGGGCTATCTCTATACCTTGTATGCATTTTGGCATGAAAAAAAAAACAACTTAAATTTAAGTCTCATTTCTAAGACCTAATAGCTGCAAGAAATTGGTCAAATCACTTATCCTATCTGAACCAGTTCCTCATTTGTAATACGGATCTACTAATAATTAGGGATTATTAGTGGGATTGTGATAAGGATACATAAAATTCATACATGTGGAAAATACTTTTTATTTTATTTTTTAAAGATTTATTTGTTTATTTTGGAGAGAGAGAGCAGGAGCAGGAACGGGGCAGAGGGAGAAGGAGAGGGAGAAAAGCAGACTCCCCGCTGAGCAGGGAGTCCAATTTGAGGCTCGATCCCAGGACCCTGAGATCATGACCTGAGCCGAAAACAAGAGTTGAACGCTCAACCTACTGAGCCATCCCGGCGCCCCCGGAAAATACTTTTTATTTTATTTTTAAAATATTTTATTTATTTATTTGAGAGAGAGGGAGAGAGAGAGAACACGAGTGGGGTGAGGGACAGAGGGAGAAGCAGACTCCCTGCCAAGCAGGGAGCTCGACGGAGCGCTCAATCCTGGGACTCCAGGATCATGACCTGAGCTGAAGGCAAAAACTTAACCGACTGAGACACCCAGGCTCCCTGGAAAATACTTTTTAAATTCCAAATGTATCACTACCACCACCACTACCATTATCATCTTCATCATCATCATCATTTCTAATCAAACATTTCACAGGCTAGACCACTTCCCATTAGAAATGACTCTTGTTATCAACCAAACTTTCCCCAATTCCTATTCATTACACTTATTTTTTCTCTATTCTCTAATTAGTCTGATAACCTTGGGGCTTTCCCTGTCACAGACCTCAAAACACTGACAAGTACCTTCTTGTCAAGTATTAGATATTCCATTTGCTAAATCATTCTTTATTAATGGGTGCCTCAAATTTACATAATCAATAGTGTCCTACTGTATCCATACTAACTTTGGCGTAATATGTGATTTTTATCCCAAGTCACATAGAGAAATGGCTAATCATCATTTCTAGGTTAAAAACATTTTTGCCTGAATCTGGAAACAGTTAAGGCACTCACCCAGAGTCACACACTTTTTACAGAAAATATGGCCACAGCTGGTGACAAAGAAATGGTCCCCATCTTTTCGGAAACACTGGTTGCAGTGAAACCAATCCATTCTGGAACAGACAACGAGAAAGAGGAAGAATAACCTGGAGCATAATATAATTACAGCTGTTCCAAAATCTATGTGACAATGTTTGCTTAGCTTCTGTTATCTTTTGGGGATGTAGGGACTATTTTTGTGGGTATTCCAGTTGGTTTTAAGGAAGTACACATACCTCTGAAGTGAAAAAAAGCAGACCGCAAACTATGTTATACCATTTTTTAAAAAGAAAAAATACATATATATTTAGAAAAGTAATGGGACAATGAGATTTTTTTTTTGAATGGTGAGATGATGATAGGTATTTGTGTGTGTGTGTGTGACCTTTACATATTTTTTGTTTTCCAAGTTTTCTGGATTAATTCGTGTACTGATTTGTAATCAGAAAAAACAATCTTAAAAAAAAAAAAGAACCATTCATTTCTTTCCTAATAGTTCCCTGTGATACAGTGAGATGGAGCAAGGAGGAAAGAATGGACCAAATAATAGATCTCATATTAGTCACTTGGGACGTATTTTTAGGTGAACATAAGAATGGACCAAATAATAGATCTCATATTAGTCACTTGGGACGTATTTTTAGGTGAACATGGTTTGTGAAAGATAATGTTGTCTCAGCTTGTACACTTTCCCTTCTACTCTACAGACACTCAGAATCATAGTTCTGGAAGGGGCTTCAAAAATCATTTAACATTTTATTCAATCCCATCATTTTTCAAAAGATATACCTGATGTTCACTGAAATTCAGTGACTTGTCCAAAGTTCCATCTTTAGTTAATGTCAGCTCTGGGATTAGAACTTGAGTCTTTTCACTCCCTGTCAAGCTCTTGCTACCACATCAAGTAAGCCTTTGTGTTAGACATGGCAACCATACATCCTATATTTTATGCCAATACTAATTCTATCCATATAATTGGTGAAATATATAATTATGTAAACGTGACTTTGTAAGATTTTTAAATGAAGAAATTGACATAAAAACATTTTAAAAACAAAATTTTAAATGAAAAATTTGACATATTAAAAAAATAAGTGAGCTGAAACACATGGAGCTGTAATTAGTTCATACCTATAATGAATTCACGTTTCATTCCATGAATATGTTATTTAAGAATATAATATCTATTAGTTTGATTTCCTTTAAAATTACATTAGGAAAATAACCCAAACAGAAGGTGACATTGTTTTCTCCATGTAAGTCTTTTCTTTAAAAAAGTTTTTAAGTGGCTTGTGGAGCGTTTCGCTAAAAGAATGGTGGCTAGTGTGCACCGCACTTTAACATTTTTGCCACAAAAGACAAGATTCACGATAAAAACTTGCTGAATAATCAGTTCAATGCAAATGCATTATATACAGCCATGAGCTTTAAATTTCGATTTATTGCTCACAATACACTAACTTCTGCCAGGAGGTGAGTCTGAAGAACTACTGAAAAGGTCCCACTATATATATACCCTGCTTTGTATAAGGGCAGCAAAAACAGTGTTAATCAAATGAGTTGTCCATAGGAACCCCTTATAAGAAGGGCAGTTAAGGGCTTGTGAGGGCAAGACTTGCCGGACTTCTAGAAGTGATGGCGATTTAGCAGTCTCATGACCGGTAATCCTTTTCTAGCTACAGTCCCTACCCGCTTGGCCGCCACGATCTCAGAAGCCCTGGAATCTCACCGAAATCATCCAGTTCTCCTCACGAAGAGCTGGAACTGGCGGGAAAATATACAGCAAGGCAGGCACCAGGCAGAAGCAAGAGGCTGGGAGTGGCCCGCGACGGCTCGTGAAAGGCGTGGGCGGGGCTCGAGGCAGTGGGCTGAGTGGGCGGGGCCTGGGGCGTGCGTGAGGCGTGGGCAGAGCCCACGGCCACGTACTGGGCGGGAAAGTTGGGCTCGTGGTAGCTGGCAAGAGGCAAGGGTGCCGCTTCTTGGTACTTGAGGAAAATTTACATCGTTTAAGAATGGGAACAAATGAGGAATATGGCCTAATCCCGTACAAATTACTGCGGAAACAAGGTAAGAGTAAATTTAAGAATGCTCCTATAGGTAATAACACGCTAGGAGAAAGTGGTCACAGAGCAGAGGAAAATTTCAACCATTTTTTAGTGAAATAAAAGAATGAATGTTTTGAAAGAATAGCATAAATCAGAAATAGGAAAGCTAAAAATGATGTGGGTAGAGAACATATTAAATAAGAACTAACAAATCCCGGGGGAAAAAGTTATAACTTTTTTCAGAAATAAAAGAATGAGAAAAAAAGCACAATTAATGGCTGAAAGAATAGTTTTTTCTTTTTAAAAAAAAGAGAAAAGGTTTTAAGAGAAAGTGATAGAAACAGAAAACAAGCAGAAGAGATTTTACACACACACACACACACACACACACACACGCACACGCATACTCAAACACGTTTATTCCTCCAAGGAAAACCAGAGAGCAATGCATTAGAACAAATATTTAAAACAAAATTTGGAACAAATTTTCCTGAAATAAAATAAGACTTAAGTCTACATATCGAAAGGGCATACCGTATATAGGAGGAAACTGACCCAGAACGGTCAAAACCAAAACATTTTTTTAAAAGATTTTATTTATTTATTTAAGAGAGAGACATCATGAGCAGGGGAGAGGGGCAGAGGGAGAAGCAGACTCCCCGCTGAGCACGGAGCAGGACTTGGGGCTCCATCCCAGGACCCCGGGATCGTGACCTGATCCGAAGGCAGGCGCTTAACCGACTGAGCCACCCAGGCGCCCAAGACCAGAACATTTCCTAATAAAATGATTGGTCTTTTTTTTTTTTTTTAAAGATTTTATTTATTTATTCGACAGAGATAGAGACAGCCAGTGAGAGAGGGAACACAAGCAGGGGGAGTGGGAGAGGAAGAAGCAGGCTCCTAGCGGAGGAGCCTGATGTGGGGCTCGATCCCAGAACGCCGGGATCACGCCCTGAGCCGAAGGCAGACGCTTAACCACTGTGCCACCTAGGCGCCCCTAAAATGATTGGTTTTAAAGACAAAGAAAGACCGCTTTAAACATCCAGACAAAAAAGTACTAGTCACTTATAAGGGAAAGAAAAGTATATTGGCATCAGACTTACCTACAGCCGCATTTTGTGCTAGAAACAATAAGGCAGCATTTTCAAGATTTTCACAATGAGAATATGATCTAAGAACTTTGTTTCTCCTTACATTGTGTTCAGGCGTAAAGGCTGCTGACAACAACAACAACAACAACAAAAATGTGAACATGAGCTTTCCCTGAGGAATCCAGTAAGCTGTGGTTTGCAAACTTTTTGGCCTCAGAACTCCTTCACATTTAAAAAATTATTGAAGACCCTCTTCCCAAAAATCTTTTGTGTATGTGGATTGTATCTATCAACATGAATGGTATTAGCAATTCAAACCAAGAAATTTTTTAAATATTTATTAATTCATTTGAAAACAACAATTATAAGCCCATTAAGTAGTAATATAACCTATGAAAAATAGTTATATTTTCCAAAATAAAAACTAGTGAGAAGAGTAGCATCATTGTTTTAGTTTCCTGATCTTTTACTGTCTGACTTTTATAGAAAGCAGCTGGGTTTGTGCATCTGCTTCTATACTCTGTTGCAGTATGTTGTTTTGGTTGAAATGTGTGAAGAAGATCTAGACTCACCCAAAAATGTAGTTAGAAAAGGCAGTAGTATTTTAATAGCCTATTCAGCTAATTGTGAAAATTTTTCTTTGACACTCCACCAAAATTCAAGTGGGAGTTTGTTAAAAGCTAGTTGTGATGTGGGATCTAACACCATGTTAATGAACGCGTAACATCTTATGTTTAAACCAAACCAGTCATTTGGAAAATATTGGTTCACTGAGTTATACACATTGACATATTTCATTATATGATATTAAATATTGACACATTTTATTATATAATTTTGAAAAATCATTTTTGTTAATATTACTACCCATTTTATTAGAAAAATCTTTGAAAATTGGGAAGTTGTCAGGCTCACAGTTGCAGATACAAATTTTCCAAAATTCAAATTTTTGTCTGAAAGCTTAAATTTTATCATTGGCAACAAATACTTTGCTTTTTCCTTGAAGTGACAAGCTCATTTTGTTTATTTTTGAGAAAATGTCTACCAAAGTCAGAGTAACTATAGTTTGTTAGTTGTTCTTTCAAGTAAAAATGGTGTTCCATAAAATAAGTGATTAGTTCAGCTCACAACTCAAACCATCACATAAATGGCTTTTCAAAATATAATCTTAATTCTACTCAAATACTCTGGGTCACAGAAAAAGGAAACTTTTAACATTTTTTTATGATCAGGCTCCCTGCTCAGCGGAGCGTCTGCTTCTGTCTCTCTGTCCCTCTATCCCTTCCCACCGCTCGTTCTCTCTCTCTCAAATAAAAACTTTAAAAAAATAAATAAAATTTTTTTTGTGAAATGAACTTAACATTGATAACAAAAAATGAAGAAGATTGCATACACACATAAAGCAACAAAACAGTCTCACTCAAGAATATGGATGTAAAGTTCTTTAAATAAGATATTAACAAATAGAATCCAACAACACATTTTTAAAAAGTATACATTATGACCAAGTGTTGTTCATTACAGGAATGAAATAATGGTTCAATATTGGGAAATCCATTAATGTTATTTATAGTGGTATTTCTAGGAAGAAATACCACGATTATCTCCACAGTTGCCAGTAAAACATTTGTCATAATTCACATCCATTTCTGATTTAAAATCTCATTGAAGTAGAAATCAGTGGATGTTTCCTTAACATGATTAAAAAGTGTGTGTGCGTGTGTGTGCACGCAGACGTGCACAAAAGCCAGCACATTTTTGGCTTTTTGCTTTTTAAGTTTTATTTATTTATTTATTTATTTATTTATTTATTTATTTATTTGAGAGAAAGCATGCTCCAGTCAGTGTGGGCCAGCAGGTGAGCAGGGGTTAGGAGAGGGACAAGGAGACTCTGCTCTGAGTGCGGGGCTGGGCATGGGGCTTGGTGAGGGGCTCCATCCTACAACCCCAGGATCATGACCTGAGCCGAAATCAAGAGCCAGCTGCCCAATGGACTGAGCCACCCAGGCACCCCAAAGCTTGCATGTTTTTTTAATGAGGAAACACTTGAGGCATTATTGTTACTTAGGAATAAGACAAGAATACCACTATCACTAAACGAAGTATCAGAATGTTAATTTAAAAGGATAAGATAAAAACATCTTTTTATAGCAGATGATGTCATGTATATCTGAGAAATGGAAGAGAATCAATAGGAAAATGTAAATAATATGAAAATTTAGTAAAGTAACATGTTATAAAATTAACAAAGGAAATACAGTAACCTTTCCATATTCAAATAATAATCAGAAGATGGAATAGGAAAGAAGACTCTTTAAAATAGCAACAAAGCATGGGGTGCCTGGGTGGCTCAGTTGGTTGGGCATCTGTCTCTTGATTTTAGCTCAGGTCGTGATCTCAGGGTCATGATCTCGGGTTCCTGGGATTGAGCCCCACTGGGCTCTGCACTAGGCGGGGAGTCTGCTTCTCTCTCTCTCTCTCTCCCTTTGCCCCTAAACCTGATCACACACTCTCTCTTTCTGAAGTAAAGAAATAAATCTTTTTTAAAAAAACCTAAAAATAAAATAGCAACAAAGCAGATAAAATGCTTAGGCAATAATTTAACAGAAATATGTAAATGTATATGAAGAATACTTTAAAATATTACTAAAAGAGCAAAAATCAACATAAACAAATGGAAAAGTAAGTCTTGTTTTTATTTTTTTAACATTTTTTATTTAAATTCAATTAATTAACATATATATTATTGGTTTCAGAGGTACAGGCCTGTGATTCATCAGTCTTATATAATACCCAGTACTCATTACATCACATGCCCTCCTTAATGTCCGTCACCCAGTTACCCCATCCCTCCACCCTCTCTAGCAACCCTCAGTTTGTTTCCTGTGATTAAGAGTCTCCTATGGTTTGTCTCCCTTTCTGATTTCATCTTGTTTTATTTTTTCCTCTCTTCCCCTATGATTCTCCATTTTGTTTCTTAAATTCTACATATCAGTGAGATCATATGATAATTATCTTTCTCTGATTGACTTATTTCATTTAGCCTAATGCCCTCTAGTTCCATCTATGTCATTGCAAATGGCAATATTTCCTTTTTGATGGCTGTGTAGTATTCCATTTGTGTGTGTGTGTGTGTGTGTGTGTGTGTGTGTGTGTGTGTGTGTGTAACACATCATCTTTATCCATTCATCTGTCGATGGACATCTGGGCTCTTTCCATAGTTTGGCTATTGTGGACATCGCTGCTATAAACATTGGGATTCAGGTGCTCCTTCAGATTGCTCCATTTGTATCTTTGGGTTAGATACCCAGTAGTGCAATTGCTGGGTCGTAGGGTAGCTCTATTTTTAACTTTTTGAGGAACCTTCATACTGCTTTCCAGAGTGGCTGAACCAGCTTGCATTCCCACCAACAATGAAGGAGGGTTCCCCTTTCTCTGCATCCTCATCAACATCTGTTGCTTCCTGACTTGTTAATTTTAGCCATTCTGGTAAGTCTTGTTTTTAGATAGGAAGAGTCAATATCCTAATGATGTCAGTTCTAAGTTAATTTATAAATGTAACATGATCCCAATTAAAAAAAAAACCACCAACAGGTTGTCTTCTGGAATTAAACAAATTGATCATAAAGTTCACATGAAAAATGACTAAACAAACAAGAGTACCCAGGAAAACCCTGAAAATGTTTAGCATCCTGTGGGGTAAATAGCTAGCTGCACCCAAAATTAAAATGTATTATAAAACCTCTGTAGGGACGCCTGGGTGGCTCAGTCAGTTAAGTGTCTGCCTTCAGCTCAGGTCATGATCCCAGGGTCCTGGGATCGAGCCCCAGGTCAGGCTCCTTGGTCAGTGGGGAGCCTGCTTCTCCCTCTGCCTGCCGCTCCCCTTGCTTGTGCTGTCTGTCTCTCTGATAAATAAATAAATAAATAAATAAATAAATAAATAAATAAATAAATAAAAATCTTTTTTAAAAAGTGGGAAAACATTCCTATGATTCAAAAATCTAGAAGCAATAATAGAAAAGAATGATTAATTTGACTAAAAGAAGACCTTTTGGGATGTCTGGGTGGCTCAATTGGTTAAGCATCTGCCTTCAGTTCAGGTCATGATCCCAGGGTCCTGGGATCGAGTTCCACATCAGGCTCCTTGCTCGGTGGAGAGCCTGCTTCACCCTCTGCCTGCTGCTCCCCTGCTTGTGCTTTCTCTCTCTCTCCCTCTGACAAACAAATAAATAAAATCTTTTAAAAAAATTTTAACAGAATCAAAGAAGACCTTTTGCCTGGCCAGACTCACACACACACACGCACATGCACACGTACACACACATACTCTGCCATAGATAAAGTCAAAAACTGAGTGACAAATTGGGAAATAATATCTTCCACTTAAATCACAAAGTACTGATAGCTTTAATATATAAAGAACATTTTTTAAAAAGACAATGACTTAATAGAAATTTGAGCCAAAGATATTTAGCCTCACTTTTAGTTAGAATTTAATTAGAATTAAGTTAAGACATAATTCCATATTGTCACGTCTATGATGTTCCTTGCCTACCTCTTTAAGTAGCCTTATTTAGTAATTTGTTTTATTGTCTAGTGTTTCTGAAATTAGAATTTCTGAATTTAACTTGTTATATAATTTCATCTTTTGGAAATATAATTGTTTTATGTACATATTCAAAAATATAATTTAAAACCAATTCCTAGAAAATTGGAGGGAAATGGGATTGAAATAAATGACTTTAACTGTACATCAGATTGGTGACCTTTTTTTTTTTTTTTTTTTTTTAAAGATTTTATTTATTTATTTGACAGAGATAGAGACAGCCAGCGAGAGAGGGAACACAAGCAGGGGGAGTGGGAGAGGAAGAAGCAGGCTCATAGCGGAGGAGCCTGATGTGGGGCCCGATCCCACAACGCAGGGATCACGCCCTGAGCCGAAGGCAGATGTTTAACCGCTGTGCCACCCAGGTGCCCCAAGATTGGTGACCTTTTAAACAAGTTTATTGAGATAGAATTGGCATACAATCGACTGTATATATTTAAAACTCACAATTTGATAAGTTTTTTTTTTAAAGATTTTATTTATTTATTTGACAGAGATAGAGACAGCCAGCGAGAGAGGGAACACAAGCAGGGGGAGTGGGAGAGGAAGAGGCAGGCTCAAAGTGGAGGAGCCTGACGTGGGGCTCGATCCCGTAACGCCGGGATCACACCCTGAGCCAAAGGCAGACGCTTAACCGCTGTGCCACTCAGGCGCCCCATAATTTGATAAGTTTTGACACATAAATACCCTTGAAACCATTACTACGATAGAGATAGTGAAGATATCCATCATCCCCCAAAGTTTCCTCATGCTTCTTTGTAAACCATTCTTCTCAACCCTCTCAACACTTCACTCCTCAGGTAACCCAGGTACTTTCTATCACCACAGATCAGTTTGCATTGTCTAGAGTTTTATCTACATAGAATCATATGTACTCTTTTTTGTCTAGTTTCTTTCACTCAGCTTAACGATTTTGGGACCCATCCATGTTGTTGCATGTATTGATAGTTCCTTTTTTCTTTTTGAAGATTTTATTTATTTGTATGAGAGAGCAAGAGCGAGAGTGAGAGAGAGAGAGAGACAGCAGGGGGTGGGGCAAGGGGAGAGGGAGAAGCAGATTCCCCAGTGAGCAGGGTGTGGAACAAGAGCCTGATTCCAGGACCCTGGGATCATGACCTGAAGGGAAGGCAGATGCTTAACTGAGCCACCCAGGCACCCCTCAATAGTTCTTCCATTTTTGCTGCTATTATTTCACTTTACTTCGTTTCACATTTCACTTTATACTGAGTAGTATGTATATACCACAATTTGTTTATCCATTTATCTGTTGATGGACATTTGAGTTGTTTCCAGTTGGGAGCTATTACAGATAAAGCTGCTATAAACATTCATGCACAAATCTTTGCACCTGTGCCTCTTTTTGTCTTGGGTAATTTCCTAGAAGCTGAATGGATAGATCATATAGTAGGTGTGGTAAGTATATGTTTAACTTTTGAAGAAACTGCCAAATTTCTCCAGAGAGGTTGTACCATTTTACATTCCCATCAGCAGTGTGTGAGAATTTCACGTTCTCCGTTTTATTGCTAGCACTTAATATGTTCAGTCTTTTTAATTTTAATGATTCTAACAGGTGTGTCGTAGTGCCTCATTGTGGTTTAATTTGTGTTTTCCTCATGACTAACGAAGGGGAACATCTTTTCATATGCTTATTTGCCATCTGTATATATATTTTTGGTGAAGTGTCCAAATCTTTTGCCCATTTTTAATTTGTTTATTTTCTTATTATTGATTTTGAGACTTCTTCATATATTCTGAAGAAACTCCTTCATCAAGTATATGCCCACGTTGTGGCTTGTCTTTTCAGTCTCTCTTAATAGTGGTTTTTGAAAAGTAAGTTTAATTTTTGATAAAGTCCAGTTTATCAATTTGTTCCTTTATGGAGCATTTTTTGGTGTCATATCTAAGATATCTTTGCCTAACCCAAGGTCACAGTTTCCCATGTTTCCTTCTAGAAATTCAAGAAATCTAAACTATATAGTTTTGAATTTATATTTAGGAATATGATTCATTTCGAGTTAATTTTTCTATATGGTATGAGGTATGGATTAAAGTTCTTTCATATGTATGTATGTGTTGTTTTGTTTTTGTTTTCTGCATGTGGACATCCAATTGTTCCAGCACAATCCATTGAAAAGATTATCTTTTCTCAACTAAATTGCCTTTGTCAAAAAATTAGTTGTCCATAAGAAAACAATTCCATTTATGATAGGATCAAAAATAATAAAATACTTAGGAATAAATGTAACCAAGGAGGTGCAAGACTTGTACATGGAAAACTACTTAACATTGTTGAAATTCTACCCAAAGCAATACACAGATTCAATACAATCCCTATCAAAATGCCAATGGTATATTTTGCAGAAATTGAAAAGCCCATCTTAAAATTCATATAGAATTTCAAAGGATCCAGAATAACCAAAACAATATTGAAAAGGAAGAAAGTTGGAGAACTCACATTTCCCAATTTCAAAACTTACTACAAAGGTAAGTGGTGCTGGCATAAGGGTAAACATATGGACCATGGAATAGAATTCAGAATCCAGAAATAAACCCTCACATCAATGGTCAACTGATTTTCAACAAGGGTGCTGAGACCATTCAGTGGGGGAAAGAATAATCTCTTCAGTAAATAGTGCTGGGAAAACTGGATATCCACATGAAAAAGAATAAAGTTGGACCCTTACCTTGTGCTATATACAAAAATTAACTAAAAATGGATCAAAGATCGAAATGTTATAGCAAAAACTATGAAACTCTTAGAAGAAAATATAAGGGCAAATCTTCATGGCCTTGGATTTCATGATGCTTTCTAAATATGACAAAAACACAAGCAACAAAAGAAAAAATGGATAAATAGTACTTTATTAAAATTAAAAACTTCTGTGTATCAAAGACCACTATCAAGAGAGCAAAAAGGCAATCCACAGAATGGGAGAAAATATTTGCAAATGATGTATTTGATATAGGTTTAATATCCAGAATATATAAAGAACTTCTACAACTCAACTACTAAAAGGCAACTCTTAAAAACAGAGCAGGGGTGCCTGCGTGGCTCAGTTGGTTAAGCATCCAACTCGATTTCAGCTCAGGTCATGACCTCAGGGTTGTGAGATCGAGCCCCACATCGGGCTCAGTGCTCAGTGTAGAATCTGCTTGGGATTCTCTTTCCCTCTTCTTCTGCCCCTCCCCTCACCCCCTCCCCCGCTCGCTCGTGCTCTAAATAAATTAATTAATTAATTAAGTCTTTAAAAGAAACCAGAGCAAATTATTTAAATAGACATTTCTACAAAGAAAAGATACAGATGGCCAATAGACACATGAAAAAATGCTCAATATCATTACTCATCATGGAAATGAAAATCAAAACCACAATGGGATACGATTTCACTTCTAATAGGATGGCTATACTTTTTTTAAAAGGAAAAGAAGAGTTGGGGAGGATGTGGAGAAATTGAAACCCAGGTATGTTACTGGTGAGCATATACAATGATGCCTTTGCTGGAAAACGGTCTGGTGATTCCTCAAAAAGTTAAACATAGAACTGCCTTACCTTATGACCCAGCAATTCCACTCCTAGGTATATGCCCTGAAGTATCAAAAACAGGGACTCAAACAGACAGTTGTACATCAGTGTTCACAATATTAATGCAGCATTATTCACAACAGCCAAAAGGTAGAAACAACATAAGTGTCCATTGACAGATGAATGGATAAATAATATGCTATACCCATATAATGGGATATTATTCAGCTATAAAAAGGAATGAAGTCCTGATACATGCTACAACATGAAGAAAACTTGGAAACATGCTAAGTGAAATGAAACAGACATAAAAGGACAAATATTGGGGCACCTGGGTGACTCAGTCGGTTAAGTGTCTGCCTTCAGCTCAGGTCATGATCTCAGGGTCCTGGGATCGAGCCCCACGTTGGGCTTCCTGCTCAGCATGGAGTCTGCCTCTCCCTCTGCCCCTCCCCCTGCTCCTTCCCTCTCTCTCACACTCTCTAGCACTCTCTCTCTCACTCTCTCAAATAAATTTATTCGAGAAAGAGAGTAAGAGAAATATTTATTCGAGAGAGAGAGTGCATGCATGAGTAGAGTAAGGGGTAGGGGGAGAGGGAGAAGCAGACTCCATGCTGAGCAGGGAGTCCAACCTGAGGCTCCATCCCAGGACCCTGGGATCATGACCTGAGCTAAAGGCAGACGCTTAACCGACTGAGTCACTCAGGTGACCCCAAATAAAATCTTTTTTTAAAAAAGGACAAATATTGTATGATTCTACTTATATGAAATATCTAGAATAGTCAAATTCATAGAGAAAGTAGATTAAAGGTTAGCATGGACTGGGAGAAGGAGAGAATTGGGGAATTATTGCTTAATGAGTACAGAATTTGTTTGAGATGGTGAAAAATTCTGGAACTAGAGGTGATGATTGCACAACATTGTGATGACACAGTTTTAAAAAGAATGCCACATAGGGTCTCCTGCGTGGCTTAGTTGGTTAAGCATCTAGTTTTTTATTTCGGCTCAGGTCATGATCTCAGGGTCATGAGATCAAGCCCTGCATCAGGCTCCATGCTTAGTCCAGAGTCTGCTTGTTCCTCTCCCTCTGCTCCTACACCCACTTGCATGCGTGCATGCTCTCTCTCTCTAAAATAAATAAAATCTTAAATAAAAAAAAAAAAGAATACCACATAGATGCAAGTGTCCTTCTCATCACATCACATTAGGGGGTTCATGATATCAACATGACAAAATGGTGATGTTAGTCTTGATGACTTGTTAAGGTAACGTTTGCCAGATTTCTGCCTTTAAAGTTCAAATATGATTCCCTTTCTATATTCCTTGGAAGCAAGATTACAAGTGCAGCACACCCTCAAAGTGGAGAAGTGTTTAAGCACCACCTCCTATAAGGAAGAATATCTATCTACATTATTTGGAATTCTTCTGTAAAGATTTGTTTCTACTCCACCATTCAGTTATATTTTCTGTCATTTATCTATATCAATATAGACACACCTGTATTTATTTTACACTTTGGATTTTACCCTAATACTATACTATTTTATTGCTCAAGTTATTCCATTTGGCTATTGGGGAACTCGTTCAGGTTGACTCCCCCAACCCTTTGAAACTTCTTTTCTTTCTGGTATCACAAGATGCTCCAGACTTATTTTGTATTTTTCTTGCCCCCAGCTCTAAAATCAGACATTTCTCTGGGGATCGTTGGTTGCTTTTTTTGCAGAATGGTATTTTGAAACCAAAAGCTGAGCACAAGGTGTGACTAGTCCTACGGAGATGTCAGTGCTTCTAGGTCCGCTCAGTGGACAGCCCTAGGTAATATGTATGCATACTAATTTCATGTATACACACATTTCTTTTTTTTTTTAAGGGAGGTTTTCATTTTTTTAAAAGATCTTATTTATTTATTTGACAGAGAGAGACAGCGAGAGAGGGAACACAAGCAGGGGGAGTGGGAGAGGAAGAAGCAGGCTCCTAGCGGAGGAGCCTGATGTGGGGCTCGATCCCAGAGCACCGGGATCACGCCCTGAGCCGCAGGCAGAAGCTTAACGACCAAGCCACCCAGGCACCCCTGTTCTATACCTTTTTAAAATAGCATTTTTATAATTTCAGACTTACAGAAAAGTACATAGAATTTCTGCTTACTTTAGTCCAGATTCTCCAAATGTTAGCATTGACCACATTTACTTTGTTATTCTCTCTATCGTTATTTTTTTCTGTTCCATTTGAGGATAATTTGCAGGCATAATGCCTCATTACTCCTAAATATTTCAGTGTATATTTCCCATAAACAAGGACATTCTCTCCCATAAGCACAGTACCATTATCAAAATCAAGAAACTAACATTGATATGGTACTATTATCTAATCTAGAAACCTTATTCAAATTTCACCAATTGTCCCCCAAATGTTCTTTATAGAAAGAGAAAAAAAAATGTTTTTTTCTGTCCAGAATCACATATTGCATTAAAAAAATTAGTTGTCCATTCAAAAATAATTAAAACAGAAGTTTATAAATTGGGAAGGGAAAGCCTATTGCCCCTGATCCTATTCCCCAAAGACAAATATGGTTGATAGCCTTTATATAAATCCTTCTAGAATTTCTTTCAATGCATATACCAACACACAACACACATATATGTTATACACTTAAACAAAAATATGATATACATAGTATCTACAATTTGTTTCTAGTTAATATTTCATTTTTTATACATCATTTTTTTAAAGTTTGCATGTTTTGATTAATTATACCTTATTTAATTAATAAATCCCATACTGATGGACACATAGTGTTTCCAAATTTTAACTATTGCAAAAACAAGCTGTAATAAACATCTTCATGTCATTTATCTTTGAGCATCCATGCAATTATTTCTAAAAGTAGTTTTCTAGACATACAATTGTTCATTAATTTTATACATTTTATAAATATATCTTGAATCCAGTGTCTTTCCATTTTTACCACTCTTGGATTTTTTTTTTTTTTAGAGAGGGAGAAGGGGAGAAAAAAATTTTTTTTAAGATTTTATTATTTATTTATTAGAGTGAGAGCACAAGCAAGCAGGGGGAGGGAGAGGGACAAGTAGACTCCGCACTCAGCATGGAGCCTGACATGAGGCTTGATCTCACGACCCTGAGATCGTGACTTGAACTGAAATCAAGAGTGGGACACTTGACAACTGAGCCACCCAGGCACCCCTACCACTCTTGCTTTCTTTTAGTCCCTCTTTATTCCCTGCTTTCATTAATAGCCTTCTAACTCTCCCTGCCTCCAGATTTGCCCAACTCCATTCCATCCTACCACTGCTGCCAGATCCAGTCACTCTTCTGCTTAAAACCGCCCAACACTTTCAAGACCATTTATCGAGCATGGAACTCAAACTCTTCATGATCTACATTTCTCTTTGTAACTCTCAATGTTTGGTCACCATGAACTTCAGTCTCATTGAATTTAAGTCACACTGTCTCACCTGTATGCCTTTGTGCAAACTGTTTCCTTTGCTTGGCATATCATCCTCTTTAACTTTTATTCATCCTTCCAGACTTAGCTCAGAAATCACTTTCTCCAGAGGCTTACCCTGGCCTGCCCACAGAGTGGAGCTCGCAGAGCATCCTTTGCATATCTCTAGCATGGCCCTTGTCTCACTGTTTTATAATTGTTTACTTCTTTCTCTCTCTCCAAACAGACTGGGAATATATGCATCTATATATAAGACGTGTGTGTGTGTGCGCGCGCGTGTGTATGTATATATGTGTGTGTGTGTGTGTGTGTGTGTCTTCACTTTGGAATTACTGTTCTAGCCACTAGATATATAACAAGGAGAAAGATAAAGTTCTGGCTCTCATGGATTTTTTGTTCCCCGGGATTCTAGTGGGGCAGTTGTATCTAAGCTCCCACTGTATCCCAGGCACAGAGCTACATGGGATGCAGGGAGGTACAAAGATATAAGAGATATTATCTATCCTTTAAAAAGCCTGTGACCTAACAGGGGAATCCATATGTATATACAACTACACACGCTATAAAGCAGAATATGTGATCATTTCAGAAACATTAATTCACCCAGTCAACAAGTAATTGAGTACCAACTGTATATGGTTAACAGATATGGCTCTTGCCTTGAAGGCACTTCCAGGATAGTAGGAGAAAAAGACACTTTAAAAAAAATCTCACAAATAAGTATACAACCATTAAGTACATTACTGTCATAAAAGACAAAACACCAGGAACTATGAGAGCATGTAATTTGGGAAGGCTTCCCTGAGGAAATATGGATTGCTGTGGGAACACAGAGAAAAGAGAGGTCAGGTTAATTCAGACAGATTTCCAGATGAACAGATATTTGAATGAGCCTAAAACAATGTGAAGATTTTATCCTGCAGAGGTGGAGGGGAGGGAAATTCCAGGCAGAGGGAAACCATCAGTAAAGACATCAATGTGGTCCAATGTGATTGAAGGGGAAGAGTGAATGGGACATAAAAAGGGATGGTGAGGAAAAGAGGAGGTTGTGAGGAAAAGCTGGAAAGATGGATTGAAGCTTCCATACAAGAATTCAGACTTTATTTTATAAGCTAGTAGTTTCCTCAAGCAATAAGCAGATCCACTGAATTAGAATCTCAGAGAGTATTTCGTGGGTGAAATGAAGATAGGCCATTGCATGAAGTTGCCACCAGAGGGTACCATAGGAGAAGGTCTACCTGAGAAATTATTGAGCACTTCCTTTGTGCCAAATATATATTTCCTGGGGTAACTGTGATGCTCCCTCAGCCAGCCATAGGGACCCCTGCTTTATACAATGGAGAATCATCAGAGGCTTTTGGGCAGGAGAGAAACAACGATCAACCCCATATTTTATAATTCTGGGGGCAGAATAAAGGGATGGAAAGTCACAGGCAGGGAGATTAGTTGGTAGTCCCTATTGCAGTGGGACAGGAAAGAGATAAGGATTTCTGGAATAGGGCAACAGCTATGGGATAAGAAGACAGTTGTGAGACAATTTTCAGAGGTGGAACTAACAGGACATTGTGACCAATTGGATATAGGGCTACAAAGGGAAAGGGAGGGGAAAAGATGAAGGTCTCAGGCCTGGGTGATTAAGACCATGATGTTATGATAGCAAGATGCGATGGCCATAGCTGCAAATCGGAACACAGGAGAGAACAGCTTTGTCTGGGTTGTTGAGAAGAGTTTGGTTTTGAAACCAATGACTGATATGACCTAATGGGGCTAAAACCAGAACTCAGAGCTGGGTCTTCTATTCTCACTCTAAGCACCCTTTTGAATATATGAATTGTAATTTTTTGGAAGTTTTCTTCTGCTCCTTGCATCATTCATGTTTTTTATTGTCTAGGGCTTTCATGCTAGAGCTTTCCTCAAATGTCCAGTGATCCTTTGTTGGGGAGTCCAAGTAACTAAGCTGTGGACTTCAGGAGGAAAGAGAAACACCTAAAGTGTCTGTATCTAAGGTCATTGTATTATGCAGAGTTCTTCAGGGAAACAGAACCAGTAGGGAACAATGGATGGATGGATGGATGGATGGATGGATGGATGGATGGATGGTTGGTTGGTTGGATGGAGATAGAGGCATACCTAGTTTTATTGTACTTTGCTTTATTGCACTCCACAGATACTGCATTTTTGACAAATTGAAGATTTGTGGGAATCCTGGTGCCATTTTTTCCAACAACATTTGCTCACTTGGTGTCTCTGTGCCACATTTTGGTAATTCTCATAATATTCCAATTTTTTCATTATTATTATTTGTTATGGTGATCTGTGATCAATCATCTTTAATTACTATTGTTATTTTGGGGGGTGTTACAAACAGCCCCCATATAAAATCACAAAATTAAATGTTGTGTGTGTTCTGACTGCTCTACTGACCAGCCATTCCCTCTTTTCTCTACCTCTCCTTGGGCCTCCCTATTCCTTGAGACACGATAGAATTGAAATAAAGCCAGTTAGGAACCTTACAATGGTCTCTAAGTGTTCAAGGGAAAGCAAGAGTTGCACATCTCTCACTTTTTTTTTTTTTAATTTTTAGAGAGAGAGAGAGAGAGAGCAAGCGGGAGGCAGGGGCAGAGGGAGAGGGAGAATCTTGAGCAGGCTCCATGCTAGGCATGGAGCCTGACATGGGGCTCAATCTCATGACCTGAGATCATGACGTGAGCTGAAATCAAGAGTCAGATGCCTATCCGACTGAGCCACCCAGGCCTTCCAAATATAGCCACCCAAGGCTCTCCAAACATATCTCTCACTTTAAATCAAAAGCTAGAAATGGTTAAGCTTAAGTGAGGAACACATGTCAAAAGCCAAGATAGGCTGAAAGATAGGCCTCTTATGCCAAACACTTAGCCAAGTTGTGAATTCAAAGAAGAGTTCTTGAAATGAAAAGTGCTACTCCAGTGAACACGGAAATGATAAGAAAGCAAAATAGCCTTATTGCTGTTAGTGTTAGTGGTCTGGATAGATCAAACCAGTTACAACATTTCCACAAACCAAAGCCTAATCCAGAGCAAGGCCTTCACTCTCCTCAATTCTTTGAAGGCTGAGAGAGGTGAGGAAGCTGTAGAAGAAAAGTTTATAGCTAGAAGAGGTTGGTTAATGAGGTTTAAGGAAAAAAGCTATCTCGATAACATAAAAGTGCAAGGTGAAGCAGCAGGTGCTGATGTAGAAGCCTCAGCAAGTTAGCCAGAAGATCTAGCTAAGACAGATAAAGGTAGCTACACTAAAGAACAGATTTTCGTTGTAGGTGAAACAGCCTTTTATTGGAAGAAGATGCCATCTAGGACTTCCATAGCTAGAGGGCATCAAATGCTACAGAGAAATCCTTTGTGAAAAGATGAGTCAATCAGTGTGGCAAACTTCATGGTTGTCTTATTTTAAGAAATTGCCCCAGCCGCCCCAGCCTTCAGCAACCACGACCCTGATCACTCATCAACCATCAACATCAAGGTAAGACCCTCCACCAACAAAAAAGATTATGGCTTGCTGAAAGCTCAGATGATGGTTAGCATTTTTTTAGCAATAAAATATTTTATAATTAAGGTATGTACGTTGTTTTTTTTAGACACTATGCTATTGCACATAATAGACTGCAATATAGTGTAAATGTGACTTTCATATGCACTGAGAAGCCAAAAAATTCATTTGACCCGCTTTATTGCAATGCTTGTTTTACTGGAAGCAAACCTGCAATATCTCCGAGCTTTGCCTGTATAGATATATAGGTAGAGGTCAAAGTAGAGACACAGACAGAAACAGAGATAGAGATACTATGATAAATTGGCTCATGCAATTATGAAGGCTGAGAAATCCCACAATCTGCTATCTGCAAGCTTGGAGACTCAAGAAAGTTGGTAGTGTAATTCATTGAGTCCAAAGGCCTGAGAATCATGGGAGGCAATGGTTAAAATCCAATCCAAAGGCTAGAGAAGATGTGAAAATGAGATGTCCCAACTCCAGCAGGCAGATTTAACACAGGCAAACAAGGACAAATTCCTCTGTTCTCTGCCTTTTGTCCTATTCAGGCCTGCAACAGATTGGATGATGCTCACTCACATTGGGGAGAGCAACCTTCACTGAGTTTACTGATTCAAATGCTAATCTCATCCAGAAACACCCTCAGGAACACACCCAGAAATAATATTTAATCTGGACATCCTGTGGCCAGTCAAGTTGACTCATAAAATTAATCATCACAGTGCATGAGGTCCTTGAAGGCCGGTCTTTGCTCACCATTGTATTCCTAGCACAGTAAATAGTTGATCAGATTGGCTGAATAGGTTAATGAAATTAATGACACCCAGTTACATATAATCCAATTTCTATTAGAATTTCTTTCTCTATTAGTCTAATAAATTGTGTAGTATTGGAAATTTCCTAAAAGATACATTATCTTTTAGGGATTTTATATTCTATATCAGTGATCTCCAAACTGTAGCCTGGCAAAAGTTGCAAATGATTGGATCCATAAATTTTCACTTACCTAGAGTTTTGTATTTCCTTCCCAACTTTGCTATGCATTTCTAATATAGGAGATCACAGTTAATTATCATGGTTTGGTGAGAAAGAGGAAAGAAGAAATAAAGCTATATTTTTAAAAATTTGTCTTAAGGAGAATAATTAAAGGCATAGCTATCACCAAATTAGCCACTATCGTTTTTGACATCCCCACAATTAGGACATTCTTGGATTTGGGGACCAGAAGGGAGTACTCTTTGTAAAATCCTCCTTTGGAACTTAGAATTTAGATTTTCAGCAATTGGCAGTAAATGATTAAAATTTATTTTGAAAGTGTACCTTTATTCTTTTTTTAAATTAATTAATTAATTTTTTAAATGTTTTTTTATTATATTATGTTAGTCACCATACAGTACGTCCCTGGTCTTTGATGTAAAGTTCGATGATTCATTAGTTGCATGAAAGTGTACCTTTATTCTTCTGATTCAATACGCAATGACTGTTGAATGAATATGTATTTATGAATTTGTTAAAAAGCAAAATACAACTGAGTAAATTTGAAACCCTAATTGACTTTATTTAGCAATTCATGAATCAGGCAGCATCCCATTTAAAGAGTGGAAAAGGACTCCATGGAGCTGTACAAAATGAAAGTCTTTTGTAGGCATATAGAGGCAGAAAAAGAAAATTTCTAACAAAGTGTGGGCACCTAGGTGGCTTAGTCAGCTGTGCGTCTGCCTTCGGCTTAGGTCCTGATCCCAGGACGGGATGGAGCCCCACATTGGGCTCCGTGCTCAGTGAGAACTCTGCTTCTCCCTCTCCCTCTGACCATCCTCTGCGCTTATGCTCGCTGTCTCTCTCTGTCTCAACTAAATAAATAAAACCTTAAAAAAAGGGGGGGGGGGCTCCTGGGTAGCGCAGTCGTTAAAGCGTCTGCCTTCGGCTCAGGGCGTGATCCTGGTGTTCCGGGATCGAGTCCCACATCAGGCTCCTCCGCTATGAGCCTGCTTCTTCCTCTCCCACTCCCCCTGCTGTGTTCCCTCTCTCGCTGGCTGTCTCTCTGTCACATAAATAAATAAAATCTTTAAAAAAAAAAGGGGGGGGGGAGTGGATTATTTCAGGCCAGGTCACCTTCCTTTGGGGGAAGGTCAGGGGGTCTACCAGGAAGCTTGCCTCACTAGTACTGATCAAGTAATACCAGACTGGTTAAAGGTCACATTTCTGGGAGAGGCTGAAAATGCAATTAGATTAGATATAAAGCCTTGGTTTGCTGACATAGGGCTTAGCACAAGTGACTCCATTTTGAGCCTGTTGTCTCTCTCTCTTTTTTTTTTTTTCTTTAACAAATTCTATATGCCAAGCACTGCTTTAGGCATTAAGGGTACAATGGTAAAGAAACAAGCCAAGTTTTGTTTGAATGAAACAATTTAAACATATACAAGCCAAGTGACCCCTATCTGCCTACATCCATCTTAAATAATAAAGGCCTGAGGCAGAGCTCAGCATTCAAAGAATAATGAGAAGTCCTAGAAGTCTGGTAGTACTAAGTGGAAGAGCAGAAGAATATAAATTTGGAGTGGCCAATAGGATCATGATAAAGATGACTTCAGATCTGATTCTTATGTATGATGGGCAGCCATTGAAGTGTTTTGAGCAGAGGGTGACATGGTGTAATCATGAATGGAGGTGAAGAAGGAAAACACATGATCAAAGACGTTGGGTGGCAGCTGAAAAGGAATGTAGAGCAAAGGGAGTTGTTAGGGGTCTTTCTTTCTTTCTTTCTTTCTTTCTTTCTTTCTTTCTTTTACTTTTCCTTCCTTCCTTCCTTCCTTCCTTCCTTCCTTCCTTCCTTCCTTCCTTCCTTCCTTCCTTCCATTTTTTATGGGAAGTATTACAGCACATTTGTTTGCTGATAGGAATAATCCCCTAGAGAGTGAAAAACTGATGATGCAGAAGAGAGAGGAATAATTGTAGGAGCAAAGTCCCTGAGTAGGTGAGTTGATCTGGGAGGCTGGTGCCCAAGTCAGGAAGATACATAGGAGCAGGCACAGCACATCCATTTCTATGGGAGAGAAGAGAGAGTATGTGGGTGCAGCTTCAGGCAGACTGACAGAGTTAGTGGTTGGAGGGTGTGGAAGTTCTCTTTGCCTTTCTGTTTTCTCCATGAAACGATAGGCAAAGACATCAACTGGACATGAGGATTTGGAGGATGGTATTTTCAGAGAAGAGAATGAAAGCGAGTGGAAGAGTCTTTTGACTGCAGGACAGTGGTAGGAATGCTGGGCATTGTTGGAGGCAGGTTGAGATCTGTGTTCCATATGAAATGATCTTCAAAGTCAAAATTTTGATTGTGTTTTTCTCCTCCATCTACAGTCCAGCTCCTCTCCAAGCACCGAGGACTATATCTTACTACAATTAATACACACATCAGTCCATCAGCTAGTATTTAATTTATTTATTATGCATTAATATACATTACCATTCATTCAATCAATCAATCAATCAATCAATCATATTTATTGAGTTCCAGGCACCATTTTTGGTATTGGGGTTACAGCAGTGAACAAAATAAATCTCTAATTTCAGGGAACTTACTTTCCATATCCTAAAAGATATGAGCCTTTATCTTTGGTAAACATAAATCCTCAGTGAAAACCAATTAGGAACTGGAAGTTTCCACATTTAAGTACTCAGGATTTGAGTCACTTAAATGCTTAGAAAGAATATCAACGTCCTGAGACAGATTTGGCCCAGCAAAGGAATTAAGGACATGAAGCTGCCTCAGGGAACGCACCTTTATTTCTTTCCCACTAGTGCTGGGCTAGCTCCCTGGAATCCAGCCAAGTGCAGCAGACAGAAGAGTAATCTGCTGGAATTTTTGTCTCTGGTGTCAGAGTAAGGATTCATCATTATCTCCAGAAGAGCATGAATTAATTGACCATCGTAACAAAACAGGATCTGCTTCATCCAAATTCTCAGGACTACATAAACCCTGGAAGATACAGCTTCCTTTGAACTTATGAATGTGTCCAAAATGCAAACAGAGCATACTCTAAAAAGGGCTTGTTATCTAACTACATCTCCTCAATTCATCTTCCTTCCTTTCTGACCTGTTTTGGCTTTTTCTTTTTTATTTCTTTCCTCTTTGCTCACTAATTTTCATCTGCTTTCCATTTGGAATGAAATAAAGGGTCTAGAACCACTAGCTCAGGAAACCACTGTTTCACTGTTTGACCATAGGCAGTGGTCACTGTGACTTTAGGAAGAAAGCTGCCTTTAATTGAAACCAGGGTTTCTTCTGACTCTGGGCATGTAGGTGCAAGCAGAAGAATGGAGTGGGAGCATGGACTGTGAGTTTCCTCCAGGAAGAGATTTGGGTCCTCTCTTTGTGATCTCAGACTTCACAACTGTGTTAGAAAAAACAAGAATAAAGCGTCTATTGGGTCCCAAAGGGAAAAAAAAAAGAATGGGGTAAATGAGCTTTGTGCTTTATTCCTCTGCATTAACAGATACTTCTTAGCTGTTGTTTCAGAAAGGAAATACGGGAACATGACTGTTTTGTTCAATATATTCAAGTAGTGTGTTCCTGTGCCATGTCTTTCTTTGTGCAGTAGGTGTCAGCCTCATACAGCCTTTCTCTTGCTAAGCCCATACTCATTAGAAAACGACCCTCTTACCCACCCTTTTCCCTAGTTAAAAGGATCACTTTCTTCCCATCTTAAGTGTGCAAATCAACAATAAACAGTCACCCAGATACTGGAAATAGAGTTGTACTAATACAGTTGGAAAATGGCCAAACCGAGCACTATGTGAAGGGGGTAACAAATGTTGAAGGGGAGGGCAGATTAAGTCCTGTGGGTGTCACTGAACAGATGTTAAGTGCCGACATCAAGGTGGCTCTCTAAAAGGCACAGTTATGACATTGACTCCAGAAGATGTGGACATGGCCCTGACCAAAGGCTTTCTGTTTCCCTCAGGTGGAAGAAGTTGAGACATCAGCAAGTAGGTATAGTGTCCCGGGAAGAGCTCTCCATGTGTAAACTATTGCCCAAAAATAGAATGTCTTGTTTTTGACCTCAGGTAAGATGCTTCTCTGAGGCTCAGCTTTCTAATCTTCGTAATAGGAAAAAGTCCACCCAATGTATTTAATAAAGAGGGAAAAAAACCCTGAGCTATTGGGCATAAAACAGTTTGTAGATTGTAAAGTAGCATTATTTAAATGTAGAAAGTAGAATAAAAGATGTAAAGGCAAATATAGAATAGTTAGGAGTAAAAATAATTCAGTTTTCAAAATTTCAATAAGAAACTTCAGTTAATCATTTCTGCAGATTTTTTTCAGCGTATTACATCAAGATTTTTGTACTCTTTTGTGTTCAGTATTAGTCATATGGAATTTTCACACCCTTAGGGTTTATTTCACAAAAAGATTCCAACCTGAAAAAAGCCATGTAATATGAATAAATGGTCCTGTTGAAAGAGGGAAGAGTCCTTAGTACTAAGTACTAAGTATTTTAGTGGTGTGCTTAGTACCACCACATCCCAAGAATGTGTTTGATCCCACAACCCTCCTTAACTTCTTTAATCATAAATTCAACCGGCTAAAGCCTGCCATTTTGTGGTCAGTTTGCACATTCATGTTTTATCTCATATTAAATCTACATCAGTTAAATTAGAAATATAAATATTACTGAAAGAACTCATATTTGAGAAGGAGAAAGATTATTTGTCTTATACCTTAATGTTGAAATTTGGGCAGAAGTCTTCAAATCATATTGTTTAAAAATGAATCCATCAAATTTTTCCTCAATGCTTTGTCCTTCAGGAAAGGCCAGAGGCAACTCAAAATTGCCATGACTCATCCCCTCCCGTGGAGCTTTGTGCTATATATTTCCTTACTTGTCTACTCTTTTTATTAAAAATCCTATTTATTTATTTATTTATTTATTTATTTATTTTGCTGAGGCTTTCAATTTGCTGTATCTTGAAGAAGAGGTTGAACTCCCAACCTTTGAAACTTTTTTATACTTGCTGAGTGGTTACGGGGCAAAGTGGAAATACTGTGGATTGGACTTTATCTTATTTGGAAAGTCTTTACTACAATAGCTCAACCATCCCTATTTTAAGCAATTAAGTATTTATTTTCCTTAAAATCCAATGTCTTTTGCAACATTTTCCAAAAAGTGACGCCAAATTTCTGTAGTTACTGGTCAGCTTGGGGACCTTTATTTTTTAGACCCACTCTAAAATCAAGCACTTTTGCATAATTTGTTTAACACAGATTCAAAATAATTTTATTTTAGATTTATAGTGTGGCCTGCTCTATTGCTTCTTGCTGTTTTTCAAAGTACTTTACAAATATAATAAATATCGTTGCTCTCACCGTAAGGCAGCAATTCCTGGGTTAAATTCTTTAGGGAAGCCAAGACACAATATCCATATGGTAATAAATTGCTTATCTCTTAACATCAACAATCTGCTTTATGATCAGAAAGGTGCTGAAAGCTCCCCACTCCTTGCCTGGTCTGCCTCTCAAATAATTTATCAATGCAAAAAATATTAGAAGCTGTGAAAGTTTCCATTCTACCAGATTTTGTGTCATTCTTTCCTGGATCTAAGGTGGGAGTCTTTTTTGTCATGTCTTAGCTAACACTAAATATGAGCTGTGAACAGTAAGTCTACCACCTCTTTCTGGTGATTGTGTTTCACCCATGCCCTTCACAGTTCACAATTATACTAAATGAACCTCTTTTCCATTATTCTTAATCCTTTCCATTCCCCTCCCCCAGCTGTGCATTTCCTACTTTCAGAAACTTGAAGACAAGGTCCTTACAACCTTCTCTCCTGTATCCTCAAATGATCCGGACATAAATATTTTAGCACAGTCACCAGTGTATTTCTGATGGTATTAAAGTGTCTGCACAACCGGTCCCTTATTTACAAAGCTCACAAACGCTGTATGACCTGTAACGCTATACCAGCTAATGAACTCTCCCAGAACAGTTGACGTGGAACGATTTTACTTCCACTTCTCACAAGGAGAAAGATGGAGAATGAGAGACGATTACAAAGCAGAATATTTTAATCCATCTTCTCGGTGATCTTCGGGGGCTGTGTGCTAATATTTAAATTGAAGAGGAGGGAGGAGACGGACAGAGGATGGAGAGACCGAGGAGGTGGGGGCGGAGCTAGCTCAGCACATAAAACCCCATGCTAAAAGGGAAGCACAATCGTGTGTGCCAGAGTCACTCTCCCATAACCTAGAGAGATGGGGCAGTCTGTGCCGTGAGGACGGAGCTCGGAAGAAAGAAAACAAGGACAGGAAAACAAACGAGACATACGAGGATATCTGGAAAAAGCAGAAGGCAGAAGACAAGGAGGGGAAAACAAACCCACAGCAGGTGGAAACAAGATCTAGAGCAAACCGGTCTGGTCCACAGTTGTTTTTCTGGAAGAGCAGAAAGTACCGGAGGATTACCTGTTTTCCCCTCAGTTAATGAAAACTCTTATCTTCATCAAAAAGAAAAGGCTAAGGGGAGGTAAAGACAATCTTTGTTTTCTTAGGGGCAGAGCTGAGTGAAACCCAGACTATCTTTGAAGCGTCTAAAATAAGCCACTGCCTGGTACACATTGCAGAACCATCCTGGTCTCTGAAGATCTACATCCCCTTCAGGAAAATTCCAGCCGGAGTAGCTGGTACAGTTCTATTTTTATATTTAAATATCTATGTCTCTCCCCCCCCCCTTTAACAACCCCTTCCTTGTTCGAAAGCACGAGTGACAAGAAAGTGTCAATACGGAATAGGAATATTTTCAGTTTTCTCTTTTTATCTGCCTGAGTCTTTTTTTTTTTTTAAAGAGGGTAGAAGTGGTCCTTATTTCAGAAAAGGACGTTTCAATTTGAAAGACAGTCTCTTAAAATATATTTACACCCACACGTATTTAGAAAGAGAGATACCTTTTGGAGGTGGAAATCCTATAAGAAGGATGGAAAAAGGAGCCAGGCACCGAAACAACACTGGAAAGAACCACCCAGGTGGGAGCGAGTCAGAGGCCAGCCCTGAGTCTGGTTCCGGAGGGGGCGGAGTAGCCCTGAAGAAAGAGATTGGATTGGTCAGTGCTTGTGGTATCATTGTAGGTGAGTCCAATTACTTTTCCCACCCACCACACCTTCCCTTCTCTGGTGGTCCTCTTGTGGAAACTTAGCCCCTTGAAAGTGCTATTTTTGCTTCCTACTCCCTGAGAAAAGAATTCTCATTCTCTTGTGCTGTAACCCATCCCCTACGGGTCAAGTTTGAGGGTCTAGGAAGCTGTGTATGTCATGCATCTCCTTCTTCAAACCAGGCTGAGCAGCTCTGTCCAGTGTTCATGGAATGGAGCAAATAGGGCTCACACACCTGGCTGAGGGTCAGCACTGCCTGGGAGCTTGTTGAAAATATAGGTCTCCTGGCTCCACACTTGAAGGCTCTGATTCCGTTGGCTTACGGTGGGGCTAGGGAACCTGAATTTCCAACAAGCTTTCATGCAGCCATCTCTTTAGCAGGCCGTGGACAGGCTTTTGAGACCTACTTAGTAGATATTCTGTTGTTGTGTGTTCTGAGAAATGTGGGCCTAGGGGATGTGTAATAACAAAAATAGCTACGACAGCAGTGATAACGCCTTGCCCTTCTATAGCTTTTTCATCTTATGGAGCACTCTCACTTTGTAAAGTAGATGCGACAGCGCTGCTATTCCCATTTCACAGATGAGGAAATAAATCATGGAAGAAAAGGAGAGATGAGATGGATTGTGCCTCTCCCTAAACATAGAGTTTGCAGTTTCTTTGGTTGCCTAGCAAGTCCGCCCAACTCTTAACTTTCATGGAAGACCTTATGAGGTTTTCAAAGGGAAATAGGAGTAAGTAGAATGACTAAAATGTGGAGTCAGGGGGGGAACTGATGGGTAGAATGTGTCCCAGCTGGAGGACTTTGAAGCTGGGGGGCCCAAGTGTACCTGAGAATGCCAGTGCAGGCCCCTCACCACAGTCTGCTGGGCAGAGGGTCCCAAATATGATTCCATCCCTAGACAACACATCTTCCTCTTTCCAGAGAGGCCCTGGAGATGGATGGGCAATGGCTCATTACTGTCCTTACTTCAAAGGGTGAGCGTTTCTTCTGCTGTTTTTGGTAGAGGGCTTTACCCTCTTCCCAGAGAAAGGGGCGTGGGATGGTCAGGCCAGATATGTTTGTGTCATCTCTCCAGAGTTCCTTTTGAGGGCTTATTGTGTCCTGTTGCCCATGAATCAGTGTCTCTGGATGAGTCCGTGTGATATGCAGGAGCACAGAGGCATTTTGGCGTCCAAGCGATAGTGACACTGGAGAACACCCTTGAAATCAAATAAAATCAGTACAGTATTCAGATAATCCTCTTCACCTCTACACCCAGACTTCAGTGATCATGTTATCTCCACGCTGTTTTCAAAATGGAATCCCGTTTTATCTAATTCTCTGAGTCTGGGAAATTTTCCAGGTATCTACAGTTATAAGAAAGGTAATGTTATTTTTAAAATTACAGTCATGATCTGAATCTCTCATTACCTTTTCTTTGCTTCTCCTTTATCTCAATTGCTGTAAAAAATGAGATCAGCAAAGTATTCAATATGTACAGCACATGCCAATTTAAGGTCTATAAATAGCCCAGAGCCCGTTACCTCTTTCACCAGTTTGACTGATAGGATTAAGCATTTTCCTCCCTTTGGGGAGGTTCTGATTCACACGCAGATGTGCACACCCACATGCACACAAGCACAGTCAAACCTCCTTTCTGCCTCAGCCTTGCTCACCCACCCCCGTGTATGTGCAGGTATTCAAGGGTAGAGGATATTTTCCTATACACTGAGGTGGTTCTTGTCTCTTTCTTCAATAGTTTCGTGAATGTTGAAAAAAAAATACAATCTCAGTTGGGTGAATGTTACTACTGATGTGTCCACAACCTCGTGGATTGTGCTTCAGTGTGAGAATAGTCCCAATATTCCCACTGACATTACAGTGACAAGAATAGTAACTCTGAGGTGAAGAGAGATCCCAAATAGGTGATTTCAGAGAAATCAGGATGTTTTTCCAAAGTGTGAGAATCTTTGTAGAGTTAATAGGCACTATTCCACCTCCATTTTAAGCTAGGGTGAGACGCAGATTTTCCCTTTAGGATGATATGGGGGCGAAATCCTTTCTGCTTCCCCTCCTTTGTGGCTGTTCAATCGCAGATGTGCTGAGCAGCTGCCCTGTCCTCTTCTAAAAGGGTTTCTGAGTGAATAATAGTGATTCAAGTCTTTTCAAGACCAAATGCAAAAATAGAAATGGCATTTTCCATGCAGAATTCAGTGATCTTCCAACACTGCGGAAGAGAGAAAATTAGAAGGCAAAAAGAGAAAGGAAATTTCCTAAGTGGGTCAGGTGATGCGGTATGGGAAAGGAGCATTTGCCCCAAATCCATCTATCTCATACCCAACTGACTTAAAAGGATAAGTTAAACTGTGTGTTTTGTACAAGCTCATAAAATTTCATTGACGGTCATCATTGATGATCTAAATAAGGAGTAACAGAATGGCAGGTGTTACAGGAATATAGGGTGGACTAATAGAAACCCATGCCCTAGAGTTACTTATAATCTGACTGGGGAAATGAGATTCATATACATTAAACAAAGAACATTAAAAATTAATGATGTGGTTGACTTATGTAGGAGCTGGATGAGGGGAAAGTTAGGTGAATTGTGGGAAACACAAGGAGAGAAAAGTTCTCACCCAGCACTAGATTAAGAAACATCTTGGGGCGCCTGGGTGGCACAGCGGTTAAGCGTCTGCCTTCGGCTCAGGGCGTGATCCCGGCGTTGTGGGATCGAGCCCCGCATCAGGCACCTCTGCTATGAGCCTGCTTCTTCCCCTCCCACTCCCCCTGCTTGTGTTCCCTCTCTCGCTGGCTGTCTCTATCTCTGTCAAATAAATAAATAAAAAATCTTTAAAAAAAAAAAAAAAAGAAACATCTTGAAGGATATGGGAAAAAATAGAATGGAGAAGGTGATGCTGGGAGATTTCATAGGTAAAAGAATAACAACTAAATGGTTATTCCCGTGAGAAAAAAAAAAAGTATCTTCTACATCTTTGAATCTGTGGTAGTTAGCCTGACATGGAACAATAGCTCAAATGATTGTTGTACTTAATTGGTTCTTGGACAAAAATCTGAATGTGGTAGTAATAAGAAGTGTTTGTCAGTTAACTGTTGGGAACCTGGCTTGAAAAATCTTTAAGAAAGGAATAATTTCATCAGCCTAGACAATTAGATTGGGCCATTTTAATTTTTTTTTTTTTTTTAAGTAAGCTCTACACCCTGTGTGGGGCTCGAACTCACAATCCTGAGATCAAGAATTGCACGCTCCACTGAGTGAGCTAGCCAGGCACTTCAGGCCATTTTAATTTTTTAACATCACCTTTGCCCTAATCTAACCAGACTGTTGCTCTCCATGCACTTGGCTAAGGAAATCTGTTGGCAACAGATGAACTTAGATTTCACCATGAATGTGAGGTCCCCGCAAAATCTAAAGAGAGTGTAATGGAACAGCAAAAAAAAAATTGTTTTAAATATTTTACTTTCTTATTTGAGAGAGAGAGAGAGAGCATGGGTGGCGAGGAGGGGCAGAAGGCGAGGGAGAAGGCTCCTGGATGCGGGCCTCGATCGCACCTGGGATCATGACCTGAGCCAAAGGTAGACGCTTAACAGACTGAGCCACCCACGCACCCCATGGAGCAGCAAAATTTATCTACTAATGATACCTAAGCTACTGTTAAAAGCTATCATTATTTTTTTAAGATTTTATTTATTTATTTATTTATTTATTTATTTATTTTAAAGATTTTATTTATTTATTTGACAGAGAGAGACAGCCAGCGAGAGAGGGAACACAGGCAAGGGGAGTAGGAGAGGAGGAAGCAGGCTCCCAGCGGAGAAGCCCGATGTGGGGCTCAATCCCAGGACTCCGGGATCACACCCTGAGCCGAAGGCAGACGCTTAACGACTGAGCCACCCAGGTGTCCCAAGATTTTATTTGTTAAGCAATCTCTCCACCCAACGTGGAGCTCAGACCTCCAACCTCGAGATCAAGGATGCACACTCCACGGACTGAGCCAGCCAGGTGCCCCAAAAGTTGTCATTATTAAGCACTTATTATATGCCAGAAACTTGCCCAATTACAGTAACATCAGTATCCTATTTATTTCTCGCAATACCCTTCTTGGGAGGCACTTATTATCCCTTTCTCCAGGTAAAGAAATAGAGGCTGAGAGGGGCAGGCAACTTGTTAAAGTTCACACAGCTAAAGAAGTATTGAAGGGAAGATTCAAACCTAAAGCTTGTCTGAATCCTGAATTGAGTTTTTAAGCATTCTTCTCTACTATTTCTATTTTTATGTCCTAAAGGCATGCTTTCCTTTAGCCCTGGGCAGAGGTCCTTATTTGTTTTTACAGATGAAGTTAGTGGTGTGTTCCCAGTGAAGAAGTGTCCCAGTGTAAAGGGGAGCTGAGCATTCAGCTAGGAGTGGAAGGCAACCTTCCTGGTACGATTGCAGTATGACTTGGGGGGCAGCCTGAGGTTGACTCAGCTATTACAGAATCTGGTCGGCACAGACCATCCTCCTATTAACTCTCCCACATGCACACCTTTCCTTTATGGACCAGAGTTTTCCCCAGCATGGTAGGGGTGCCCACAGAGTTCCTGGCTGTTTAGGTCACTTTATACCAGTTACATATTTAGGTATATACCCAGAATTCAGGTTTGGAGGCACCAGGCCGCTGCAGAGCCTAAAGAAAAAATATTTTTAATATGTCAGACCATTTTGTGTTTAGCACAATGTGTATTTATGAACGGACTTGGTATACTTGCTGCAGAACAATACTGAATGCAGATCTAGCTATTAGACCACTCTTTCCCACTAACAAGATTTTTTTTTAGTATTTATTGAGGCACCTGGCTGGCTCAATGGGTGGGGCATGTGACTCTTGGTCTCAGGGTGGTGAGTTCAAGCCCCACTGGGTATAGAGATTCCTTAAAAATAAAATCTTAAAAAAAATAAATAAAAAAATAGTATTTATTGAGCACTTAGTAAATGCCAGTTCTTGTGCTATGAACTTTTTATGTATATTACCTTATTTAATCCTGACCACAATCCCCCAGAAGTAGATACCATAATTATCTCTAATTTTAAACATGGGGAATTGAGTCACAGAGCTGGCAAATAATTTGCCCATGGTCACACAACTGATTACTGAGATGGCCTAACTCCAGAGCCAAAGCTCTTAGCCATTGCTAATTGCTAACTGGCAACCAAGAGAGAAAGGAATAAAGCCAGTATATATTGTGTGGTGGGGGAGTGGGCCATGGAGGACCATAACCTGACATTGGAGTCAGGAAAGACCATACATACCTGATACTGCAAAGGTTGGAGGAAAAACTTTATTTTGTTTTATTCATTTATTTGACAGAGAGAGCACAAGCAGGGGGATCGGCGGGTGGAGGGAGAGGGAGAAGCAGGCTACCCGCAGAGCAGGGACCCCAATGCTGTGGGGCTCGATTCCAGGACCCTGGGATCATGACCCGAGCAGAAAGCAGATGCTTAACCAACTGAGCCACCCAGGCACCCTGACTTTTTTTTTAAAGGGTATTTGTCAACAAAGAAGTGTAGCTATCTGTATGACCATACTACAGTGGCACTGGGCTGATTTGGACATTTTTCAAGTCCAAAAGATTTTCAGACCCATGTGTTTTCCACCACTTCAGAAGATTTTACATTTTAGTCTCTAGTATGATGTTTATTAGCTTTCTAATCCCCAAAATGCTACTGGGTGTTAACCAGAGGGATGGAGTGTGACAATTGCTTCTTGAGTTTGCACTTCAACTTTTTTTAAAAACATGGAGGGATTCGGATTTGGTTCATTCAAGATAAAAATGTGTTTAAAACTCATTGTTCTCAGAGAAAACTCTGAGACGGAAGCCAAGTAGGAGGCTTGTCAAAACAAACACATCTTGGTGAATAGAAAAAGGCTATTCCCAGCAGTGTAATCTTAAAAATAAGTAGCTACCATTTACTGAGCACTACTGTGCACTGCTAATGGTACCTGATCAGTGCTTTATAAATATTCTCTCCTAATTTCATGTAGTTAGTACAGTTATAGACAGGAAGGGTTTGAATGAATAAGTGGACAATGGCAGAGCCAGGATTCAACCTCAGGTCATTGAACTCTGAAGCCACTGGGCTTAACCAAAATGCTCCACAGCATGTAACTCCAGGCAGCTGGGGACAGGGATCCTGTTGCATGCTTCCTGCCTCCAGGAACCACGGAGCTCAAGGAGCAATCTGGGTGAGCCTGCCACTGGCAGGGCCATAATGTGTTCTCCCAAAGAGCAGAGCTGTGCAGAGCGAGTGACTAGCAGACTCTTGGGGTTGGGGGAAGACAGTAGGAACCCAGCAGGTAAAAAATTGTGTCCAAGAAACGGAACCAAATAGCTCATCTTATTTAGAAAAACACCACCAACAACAAAAATACCCTGTACCCAGATCACATGACCTTCTCGGAGAGGCTGGCACCATATCTATAGCTTTTCTGAATTAAACCAGCTTATTAAAGCAGCATGGAGGTATGGGGCATACACATGGGGGTTTCTCAAGTTGCCTGGCTACCAAGGTTTTCTGCTTTCCTCTGAGGGTTAATCCAGCATCACAGCTACCTATAAAGAAATACCTCAGGAATTTCTACTGTTGCTCTTGTTTTGTCGTTGTTAATGTTTGGGGTGATGCAGGGCTGTCAAAAAAGCAGGCGTGAGCAACTAATCCAGTAATATATTCTGAACCACCAGAAACAACCACCATTCTGGAGCCCGGGGACTAGGAACTGTTCCAATTTTTAACTCCTTGTTGAGCACACGAAGCAAGAAAGAGTATGCCTTGCACCCCTCCCAGCACATGCCTACAGAGGAGGCCCCCCAAGTCCTTTCTCCCAGGAAATCTGGAAATGGTAAACTGCAGGCTGCTCCTTGGACAGAAGTAGGAGCTGCTGATCACGGGATTTCAGACCAGCCCGCATTTTAACATTCAACAGACACTTATTCAGCACATTATATGCTAGGCCCTGTGTAGAGCACTGGTGAATTTTATTTCTAAGAAGCAAAAAGTACCCCTCAGGCCTATTTTAAGCTGTTTTATTTATAGAATGAATGAAGTTTGAGCTGAAAAGCTTTATCGATTACATCTCATCCCTCATCCTTTGTCACAGTCACAAGTATTCCCGTTGGTTTGCTCCCTACTTTAAATAACCTCAGCGTGAGCAATGACGTCACCCCTGGGGAGAGGGTGTCACAATATGCCAGAAGATGTTCCAGGGAACCTCACACTGCTTCACATTGTGAAGGTGGATTACCCAGAGAAAGTACCCATGCTGCAGAATTATCAATGTACTTTTCTCATCGGTATATAGATTTTAAATGTGCCTGTTTGTAGCTCAATGAAATGCATAAATGCTTTAGCTGTTTCTTTAGGGTACAATTCTGCATGTTTAGTAAGCAGTGGATATAGGCAGGTCAGGTTGCCTTAGGGATAAGGCAGCTTCTGTTAAGCAGGCTCTGATGCTGGCATAGAGGGCACATAATGAATTTTTCCATGATTTGTATCAGCGTGTCGTTGAAAAGGAGGAAGCAGTGATAATATAGCAAAAAAGGAGGGGCTCTGGAAGTAGTCTTAGGTTTGTAAACTGCTTGTCTGTTTGTAAGCTTTGTAACCTGCAACAAGTCAGTTATCAGTTTACTTACCTGTAAGTAGAAGTTTCTTGTGGAGTATTAAAATAAATCTGGTATCCCCTGGTATATATTTAATAAATTTTCGTTTCTTTCTCTCCTTGAGCTCCTCCTCCGCCATCACTCTCACTTTCCTCCCACCTCCAATTCCCTGACACACATTCACTTATTCGGGTTCAGAAATTTAGGTTGGAATGATCAGGCCAATGAAAAGAACTGGCCCGTTCAGTCCAAGCCTGACCTGTTTATCAACCAGCCAATGCTTTCCCCTTCTTCTCTGCTGATTGAGTCTTCTTACTCATCAGCATCCGTTGTGTACTTCCCCTCTTCCAGGAAGCTTGTTGTGAGCAGCCCACGACAGTGACCTTTCCATTCGTGATATCTTGTCATATAGCACAGTTGTTGTTGTCAGCTCCGTGTCCACTTACGTGTCCTCACTTCACACAATTCCTTGAGGACAGGGACTGAGTCTTACTCATTTTCACATCCCTGAGTATTCAGCCTGGCACGTGGCAAGTGCTTAGAAAGTATTTGTTGAATAATAGCAGTCGGTTAAAAACAAATCATCCATTGGAGATGTTTGACAATGTGAATATACTTAATGCTTCTTCCGAACTGTACACTTAAAAATGGTTAAGATGGGGGCGCCTGGGTGGCACAGCGGTTAAGCGTCTGCCTTCGGCTCAGGGCGTGATCCCGGCGTTATGGGATCGAGCCCCACATCAGGCTCCTCCGCTATGAGCCTGCTTCTTCCTCTCCCACTCCCCCTGCTTGTGTTCCCTCTCTCGCTGGCTGTCTCTATCTCTGTCGAATAAATAAATAAAATCTTTAAAAAAAAAAATGGTTAAGATGGCAATTTTAATGTTACATGTTTTTTACCACAATAAAAAAATTTTTTAGCCTAAAAATGAGTTATTCTCCGGGTGTCTGGGTGGCTCAGTTGCTTAAACGTCCAGCTCTTGATTTCAGCTCAGATCATGATCTCAAGGCTGTGGGATTGAGCCCCCTCATCGCCTCAGGCTCAGCACTCAGCGGGGAGTCTGCTTGAGATTCTCTCCCTCTTCTTCTCCCTCTGCACCTCTCTCCGCTCATACTCCTCTCTCTCTAAAATAAACAAATCTTTTAAATACTTTATTTATTTATTTGTCATAGAGAGAAAGAGAGCACAAGCAGGGGGAGCAGCAGGCAGAGGGAGAAGCAGGCTCCCTACTGAGCAGGGAGCCCAATGCAGGACTTGATCCCAGGACCCTGGGATCATGACCTGAGCCAAAGGGAGATGCTTAACCAACTGAGCCACCCAGGCATCCCTAAACAAATCTTTTAAAAAATGAGTTATTCTCGGGGCGCCTGGGTGGCTCAGTTGATTAAGTGTCTGCCTTCAGCTCAGGTCGTGATCCCAGGGTCCTGGGATTAAGTCCCACATTGAGCTCCTTGCTCAGCAGGGTGAATCTCCCTCTGCCTGCTGGTCCCTCTGCTTGTGTTCTCTCTCTCTCACACACACAAATAAATAAATAAATAAATAAATAAAATCTTTTAAAAAAGTCATCGAAGTTCCATTCTGAAAGGGACTTTAGGGATTAGCCAGATGATGACAGTGACGCTTGAGGTTAGAACAGTGTTTCTCAATGTTAGTGCTGTTACCATATGGGCCAGATACTTCGTTGTTGTGGGGGGCTGTCACGTGTATTGAAGGATGCTTAGCAGCAGCCCTGGCCTCCACTAGATGCCAGTAATACCCCTCCTCCAGTTGTAACAATGAGAGTGTCTGCAGTCATTGCCAACTGTCCCCTGGGGCTGGGGGAAATGGTACAAAATTGCCACTGGATGAGAACAACTGAGATAGACAAAACCTGTCTCTACTGGTGCCTGGTTCCCCAACAAGACAGGGAGATGCTGGAGGCCAAATGTGAATCTTTAATGGATATATGTGAGGACTCAGCACTTGTAGCCCCTCAGGCCAGGATGCCTGCTTTTCAGGGGCTGGTGGGTGGTGGTTGGCTCCATCTACTTCATTTAGAGGCCATGTGTGAACAAGTGCTTCCCAATGACCTTTTAAAGCAAGCATGTACAAAGTGGGTGCTCAATAAATACTTTTTGAGATGCAATTACCTGCTGGCCGCCCACCTGCAGCATCTAAAAATTATACCTAGGCAAGCAGACAAATGACTCAGAGAATGCTTCATGGTCCTGGCTCTGCAGTGCTGTTTTGGAGCCAAGCTTCTGTTCTTCTTTTTCTTCTAGAGATGGACTCTGTTCTTACTGCTGTGAAGTCTAGCAGTTCCTTATATTTGCTAGCATTTCATAGATTAGAAAGTGTTCCCACACGTATGTGATCTCCCATGATCCCCACAACAACCCTGTGTGGTCATCAGGGCAGGAACAATTATTCCATTCAGCAGGTGAAGGAAGGGACTGTCAGAAAAATTCAGGTCACACGGCTTGTGGGTGGCAAAGCAAGGAATCAATGGCTCCCCCAACTCTGAGCCTAGTGCCCTCTTCAGTTTTCAGTAAGGGATCCAAAACAGTGGAGTCCTGCAGCACCTTCCACATCTCTGTTCTGCTCAGGATGGCAACTCCAAAGGGCACGGGTCAGAGTCTTAACCTGCTGTCACTCTGATGTAGCTATTTGTACAGTCCTGATGGGAAAGTGTATACAGGGTAAGACGCATGGTGAGCTTCCTGCCATGAGAATCAAAGCCCCCAACATACCAGACCCTGCTTCCATCCTTCCCCCAGTCCTGAAAATCTTGAGATCTTCTTGGCCACTTGAAGGAAGAAGCATAAAGAAAGTTGACCTTAGTGACACCTGGGTGGCTCAGCTGGTTAAGAGTCTGCCTTTTGCTCAGGTCCTGATCCCAGGGTCCTGGGATTGAGCCCCAAGTTGGGCTCCCTGGTCAGTGGAAAGTCTGTTTATCCCTCTCCCTCTGCCCCGCCCCCCACCACTCATGCTCTCTCTCTTTCAAATAAATAAATAAAATCTTTAAAAAAAAAAAAGGGAAAAAAAAGAAAGTTCACCTTGCTTTTTTCTAAACATCATGGAAATGGACAGAACCTCCAAGCCCCAGGAGGAGCTCTGACTAGACTCTACGATTAGCATTAGTTATTAAGGAAGGCCAAAACCTTTTGTATCAGAGGGTCTGTTGGGCATTAGAAGTCTGTAAATCCATGCCCTAGGAAATTCTTTGATGCCTACAGCATTCTAGTGTGGACAAGCCTGGATGTGAGTAAGGCCTTAATAACAGTCACATGGGTATTGGCCCACAAGTAGGGAAGTCAGTGGTTATTCATGGCAAACATGGATTTTCTTAATTCCAACATTTTTCTAGTGAGGACTTGCCCACGGATACAACTTGGCCCCTTTTTTAATGGAGTGGTTTGCTTGGCTTTTCTTTGACAGAAGAAGCCAAGCTGGGCCTCATTGTCCAGGCATCCTAGGACCCCTTTTTTACTAAAGAAGATCTATGCGATAAGATGATTATTTTACTAATTGGGGTGGCTGAGAGGGAGGATTGAAACCTTGGCTACTCCAGATGGATGGGCATCTCATTCTTGAATAGTTTTATAGACAAGAAGTCTAAGAGTAAAACAATGGAGAAAAACATCCCCACAGTAATCAACTTTCTTCCAGCCTCTCAAGAAAGTTTCATAGTCAAGATAGAAAAGATCTTTCCTACTTCTCCTTTTTCAAAGCCACTCCAGAAAAACCTCATTTGGACAGGGTCCAAGTGTAAAAGTCCTGTTGTGCAATTTCTAGAGGAGAGGCCATGTGGAGTAGTGGAGGGAACCCAGGCCGGGAGTCCAAGGACTTGGCCTCTAGTCCAGGCCTTGCTGCCTATGCAGTATGTGACTTTGGTCAAGTCTCCTCACCTCTCTAAAACTCAGTCTTAGTGAAGGTAAATAGTGATGATAACACCCACCCTATGCCCCTAAGAAAGTAGTTCCAAGAATCAAATAAAGTAACAATTGTGAACACTTTGAAAATCACCATTGAAGGTGATGTGGCAGAAGGAAGGAATCAGATCTGTGTTGCAGGTCCTTAATAAGCATCTTCTCACAATAAGCATCATCTTAGTAAAACTGACTATTCCCTGGGAAAAGCTTGAGGCTACAACAAAAGATTTAGGTTGTAATCAGTTACTACTAACTTACTCTGTGGTTTAGGCAAATAACTACCTCTCTGTGTCTCAGTTTCTTCATCCATAAAATAGGGATGGTAATACCTCCCTCATTTTTTCATATTTGGAAAATTGAAATAATAGTTGCCCTATTTTCTTCCCCTATAAATTGGTGATGATAGGGGCGCCTGGGTGGCTCAGTCGGTTAAGTGTCTGACTTTGGCTCCGGTCATGATCTCAGAGTCCTGGGATGGAGCCCCGCATTGGGCTCCCCACTCCCTGGGGAGTCTGCTTGTCCCTCTGCTCCTCCTCCCCACCCCCCACTCATATTCTGTCTCTCTCAAATAAAAAAAATCTTAAAAAAAAATTGGAGATGGTAATAATAACCAGATTACTCTCTTCAGCAGTGAAATAAATGGATTGCTTTATTCATTTGCCTACAATACATACTTGACATACTTCATAGGATTTGGAGGTTCCAAAGAAACACTTATATTGCTCCGTGGAGATAAGCTCTAGTTGGATGTCTGACATCATTCATTCAGTAAACATTTATCGAGTGTCTACTGTGTGACACTTTGCAGGTGAAGGGAAGCAATAGAGTCCCTGCTGTCATGAATCTTATAAGTCCAGTGGGAGAGAGAAATAGTAATCAAATAATCACACTAAGATTGTAGATAGTAGGCATTACTTTTGAGTAAATGTAATGTGAATGTTCTTTCGGCTATGTGTGACATTCCTCCCCCGGCAGAAGCTCCAGAGTCCACTAAGGTGGAGGAAATGTTATCTGATTCTGGTTTTCTAGGTAGCAGCTTCCTAGAATCAGAGAGAGACATTCCTCTCCTTCCTGTTCTGTAGCCCTCTTGTTTTGGCTAGGATTTTATATATATATATATATATATATATATATATATATATATATATATATGGCAATATATATATATTACCTTATTAATTTTAGTTTGGTCACAATTAAGATTGCAGGGCGAGGGGTAGAAACCAATTTTTATAAAATGAAGATTCTTGTCCCAATGTCAGCCTATTACAAACCTCACCATCACTCCAGCAGCTCCACGGAAGGACATATTATGGAGAATAAGGGGAGGCAGTAAGTGATCAGACCCTGCAAATGGCTGTTGGTGTTGCACATCCCATCTTCCAGCAGCTGCCTCCACCTGCAGTGAGGAAAGGAGCACACACTCTGGAAATGCCAGAACAAAAGCTGGAGAACAGAAGTGCTTCTTGATCCCCACTGTGGTATTTGTTTTCCAAGAATCCTTAGTGGAACACTGACACTTCATTCCTGAGAAGACAGGATCTCTTCAATGACATTCACCCCTACTTCCTCCCTGTGACAGCCGTTCCTGGCTCCGAGAAATACCTAGCTGTTTCCCCACCACCTCCCTTTTCAGTACCTTGCAGACCAAAGTCAAACCTTGTTTTTCTCCTACATTGATCGTTTTTCTAACCCCTTGAACTAGTTTTATAATCTAGGTGTGTTACTCTCTTCATGGCTGCCTTTGAAATGCCCTACAAATTACTCTTCTGATAAATTCCTGCTAGACAAGGAGTTTATTATCACCTTTTGCACTGTTAGCAACCTCGTCTCCAGTTCTCAGCTTCTGGCACTTGGTATCTTCCAGGGGACAGCAGCACGTTTCGCTTGGCAGGTTAAGGGTCACCTGCCAGGGTAACTGTGTCCTGAGTCCTGGCACACCACCAGAAGGCCTCATAGTCTCCAGTAGCCCAACCTTCATGCAAAGCACACATGGAGACTGGTGGAGGAAAGAGGGCGGCTGAAATAGGTCCTCTTGTTCCTATCATAGGACTTTAAATAAATGTACAAGAAAAGGAAAAACCTTTAAGAACTGGTGGGGCCCAGAATCTCATTTTTCTCTCTCTCTTTGCCTGATGTTTAGATCACAAAGTTGAACGTGAGGGGTTGTTTCTTCCTTTATCATCTCTATATGCAGCCCAGGTCTGGTGGGATAGACTACCTGCATAGAAGGAAGGCAAGTTTGAGACAAGTGTGCTTCCTTTCCGGCTGCATCCAGCCGCAGATCCTGTATGTCAGTCTCATGGTTGCCGCTCTTCCTCCTGCCTAGACCGCTTCCCTCTCCCGTTCGTTATCTCACGCTGCAGTTTTTTTAGTGTGAAAAGCTTATTCTGTATCCCAGAGGAATAAAATGTGTTGCTTTTAGAAGGTGAATAGTCTCTTCTTGTCCCCTTTGACCGAAATAACTGATGCATGGCCTGGGATTAAATACCAAATTTTGATTTAGAAGTAAAAGTTTCAGGACTGGATTGAGGTTGAGTTATGCAAGTTGAGATCGGAAAGTCATTTTGAAAGTTGAGTGTAAATCCTCTATCCTGCATTTTGTTCAGCCCAGGTCTGGTTCCAAACCCCTTAAGAGAGGCGGTGGGAATTTAAGATGTCCTCAGAACACTGTCAAACCAAGCTGGCCTCATAATACTCCCGTTCTGCATTTCCACCTGGATCCATTTAGTCTCTGCTTCTTCCCTCAGACTTTTCGTAGTACAGCTGGGTGCTCTGATCACCACCTTGAATTACAGAAAGTAGAGGAAAGCTTGGGAAGGAACATGTCAGGAGCTGCCCCCACTGTCTTACTCCTCCCCTGCCCAACACACCCGTCCCAATAGCCAACCATTCAGTCCTTGCTGCCAGCCTCATCTCTCAGGAGAAAGCCAGCCTCTTGCACACAGAAGCAGAAATAGATTAGTGGAAAGCGCGCTGGATTAAGCATCAGGAGACTGACTTCTAGATCCAATTTTACCCATCAGTAGCTGTGGAATTTGGAAAAAGCATTTAACCCCTCTGTATCTTAGCCTCTTTGCAAAACAGAGAGAGAAATACCTGTTCCTCCTCCTCTTCCCGTACTTTGTAAGGTGGTTGTGAGAGTCACATGAAGCAATGGAGGGGACGACCTTTCAAGAATATAGTGCTAAACCTTTGCATGTATTGCACTTCTACAAACCATTTTGTAGGACTAGGGCTGTTTTTATAGGGTTATTTCATGTTCCTCATCAAGGGTGGGGCTGTCCTGTCTGGGGTGAAAGCCAGCCTCCAGGAGTGCTGTCGATGCTCATAGGTCTTAAAAACCCCCAGTCATGGGGTATGACCACAATCTATCCAAAACGTATTGCCCTGAGGCTTACTTTTGAAGCTTTCTACCCTGCAGACTGTCTCTGAGAACAGCCTGCTTTTCCAGTCCTGCCATTTCCAGTTAGTCTTAAGACCTTTGTTACCTCGGGTGGACCATGGTACAGCCCAGTGAGAGGGTCTTAAGGTTCAATACCCCAGCCACCGCTTACTACCATGTGGACTTGGGCAATACACTTGGTATCACTAAGACTCAGTTTCCTCCTCTGTAAAATGGGAGAAATGATATCTGACCCTGTAGAGGTGTCCTGAGGACTAAAGGAGACATGTAAATTATTACTAGACACACCTGCCTGAGGTGATTTATGCATTCCAAAGGCATTTTAGAATCAAACCAGAGATGAGACCACTCCTGTGAATGCCAGTCCTGTCAATTGTGCTGACTCCACTGTCTCCCCCGGCAACCTTGGTGCCTCATGCAGGGAACATCATTGGCTCTGGAATCTTCGTCTCGCCGAAAGGTGTGCTGGAAAACGCCGGCTCTGTGGGCCTCGCTCTCATTGTCTGGATTGTGACTGGTGTCATCACAGCCGTGGGAGCCCTGTGCTATGCTGAGCTTGGGGTCACCATCCCCAAATCTGGAGGTGACTACTCCTACGTCAAGGACATCTTTGGAGGACTGGCTGGGTAAGAGGATCTGTGGAGGCCTGGGTGGTCTAGAAGCTGAGGCCAGTGGTTTCCGGTGTGCCAAGGAGAGCTAGAGAATAGGATTCCTCTTTGCCTCCCTGTCATGGTTGTTAGTGTAGCTATGTGTCCCCTTGATTCTCCTGAGGGTGGCAGAAGAAACAGGTTATACTTTTTACCTCTCTGTTGATCTCAGTGGGCAAGATTCTATGGGTGACAGCAAACAGAACTTTATGACAACTCTGACCATAGACTCTCAGGGAAAGCATATCACAAAACAAAGCCCTCTTATCTTGACAAATCAGAGTGACCACCTAAGAAACAGGGTACCCTCTTCTCACATGACCAAGGATGATACCTTCCTGCAGGGCCAGGCCCTGATCTTGAGTTTCCTCAGCCTCTGCGGCCCTGCGACTGAGGAGCTGAGACCTCACCAAGGGGCCAAGGATGTGGAGGGCACTTCCCCCTCACAACCCCACTCAGTGCTGCCCCTGGCAGTTGCTGAAGTGGCCACACCTTAAGCATGTCCTGGCTGTCAGAATTCTTGGGTTGCCAATTTTATTTTCCACCGCTGGAAGTTGGGGGCCAGAGCATAGGGAAGGGATGGTAAAAGGAGAGGAGGGAGAGAAGGAATGCCAAGACATGTGTCATACTAGTAGACACTTCGTCCCTCATCGTCAAACCACTGTATTGTCATTGCGGAGGGCCGGCTGTTTGGTTGAGCAGGGGCTGGGCTGCTCAGCATCCCGGAAAAAAAAAAGAGCAAACGCACCCCTTTAGCCCACCCACCTCTCCTAACGCCGCCCAGTGACATGCCCAGGCTTCCCCCCATGACTCATGAATCCCTGCCATGCATGTTGGCGGGGGTGGGGGTCTCCGCAGCTGTCTTGGGTCAAGTTCTGTCCTGTTCCCCCTTCAGGTTCCTGAGGCTATGGATTGCGGTGCTGGTGATCTACCCCACCAACCAGGCTGTTATCGCCCTCACCTTCTCCAACTATGTGCTGCAGCCGCTCTTCCCCACCTGCTTCCCCCCAGAGTCTGGCCTTCGACTCCTGGCTGCCATCTGCTTATGTAAGTGCCATCTGGGCCTTGCTCTCAGGATGGCCTTTTTTGGCCTTCCTGGCGGTCCCATCTCTCCAATTCTCCTCCCTCTCCCTCTTTTCTTTCCTTCCCTCCTTTATTTTTCCCCCATTACTTTCCTACATGGGTGCTTGGATGAATTGATTCTGAATAATTAGCTGGTGTTAAAAAAAAAAAAGAAGAAGAAGAGGAAGAAATGCTCTGGATAGGTAGCTACTCAGAGGCACAGTAATTTTCACCAGAAGGCTCTTTACATCACACACAGCACTTTCATCTATTCTATCTGATCTGAGCCTCATGACAAATCCATGAGGTAAGCAGGGCCAGTATTATCACTTTTCTAGAGCAGATAAGGAAAGGAGCCAGGCAAGTGACATACCCAAGGTGGCAGGCCCTGAGTGGAGCCCAGGTCTCCTGATTCCTTCTCTTTCCAGCACGTACATACAGCGTACACTGTGCTGGAGGCTCCCTGCTGCTCGCAGGAAGATTTTTCTGGCTTCGTCCACCTCTACCTCAACCTGCCAGCTCACATCTTAAAACTCTTTGGGAGGAGAGTGTAAAGCTGTGAGTTGGGAGAAAATAATGCATTGTCTGTGGTCCCCACCCCGCTTGATACGTTTCCTGCCTAACTGGGGAGAAAAACTATACAGACAGGTTCTGTGGTGAGAAGTCAGTTGCAGTAAAAATTCAGAGAAGGGGGAAGGATGTCTGTGAGCTGGAATAGGTTAGAGATTTGTTGTAGAGAAGTTCTGCAACTCGTATTTTTAGGAATTCTCAGGGATCTCAGTGGATTGGGGTATTTTATATCTTTAAACCAAAAACTAATTTCTTTTTTTTTTTAGATTTATTTCTTTATTTTGGGGGGGAGGGGCAGACAAGCAGACTCCCTGCTGAGTGGGGAGGCTCACAAGGGGCTGGATCCCAGGACCCTGAGTTCATGACCTGAGCCGAAATCAAGAGTTGGACACTTTTTTTTTTTTTTTAATTTTACCTATCTTTTCTTTCTTTTTTTTTTTTTTTTAAGATTTTATTTATTTATTCGACAGAGACAGAGACAGCCAGCGAGAGAGGGAACACAAGCAGGGGGAGTGGGAGAGGAAGAAGCAGGCTCATAGTGAAGGAGCCTGATGTGGGGCTCGATCCCATAACGCCGGGATCACGCCCTGAGCCGAAGGCAGGTGCTTAACCACTGTGCCACCCAGGCGCCCCAAGAGTTGGACACTTAACCGACTGAGCCCTCCAGGCGCCCCCCACAAAACTAATTTCTAAAGTAAATATTTGGATTTTTTTCAAAGGCTCCACTTTTGGAGTTAACATGATCCCTGCCCTACCATACCTTTCAACACACATACACTTAGCTGAGGGCAGTGACCATCCAGGCCACACCCTTTCCCAGGTCTTCTTTCCTTCTGTCATGCTGGTGGGAGGGGGGGGAGGGGTCACTTGCCCACCCCAAAGTGTCTCACAGGGCAGCCAGCTGGGATCCAAGGAGTAGTCTCCTTGGCAAGTGTGACCTCTTTGGCAATGATATTCAGCTCTGGGGTAGACCCCTGCCATCCAGACAGGTGGTGCTATGGGGCCAAGAGACTTGTTTGGGCTGTATTCCTTGTGCTCTGTCAGTCCTGCTTATGGCCCTGGAGCCAAAGGAATGTGGGCTCCAGAACCAGATTGCCTGAGGCTGTATCTCTGCACCACTTTCTAATTGTGGCAAGGGCTTGGCAGAGTTCTGCACCCCACCCCACTGTGAGATGCAGGTTGTAATCCTGCCTGCACAGGAGGTCATGGTTGCAAGGATTGCATGAAACAACATAGGGTCTTAGCACAGGGTCATGTAGTCACTGAGGGTGGTCACTGAGGGTAGTCACTCAGTCCTTGCTTGCTAGCTGGATCCAGAGCTGGGAGGGAGAGGTGTGGGGAGGGGCGTGGGAATGCAGGAAGAGTTGCTGTTTCTGCCATCAGCCAGGTTAATGAGGGTGGGAAGGGGGACCCTGTAAGTGCTGGCCACTGCTATTTCAGTGTCTCGTGCATGCAGACTCGGCTTCCGTTTTCCTGCTGATACTGCTGAAGTGGCTCAGACAAGAGGCCACCCTTACTCTCCAATGAGAAATTAAGAACCCCAAGACTGGTCACCAAGGAGAGAAACCAGGCCATAGGGTAGAGTTCCCTGGACAGCTGACCCTACAACTTCCTTTGCCTTCCCCCAACCTGCCAAGGGTAGGTGAGCCCTGTGCAAAGACCCTCTATAGTAATACACCCCCATAGATGTCCCCTCAGGACAGGAGATTAGGACTGTCTCCTGCCTCTGCAGAAAGACGGGTTTGTATGCTGTCCCCTCTACAGCCCACCTCTCACCTTGACACTGCTAGCACCAAGCGAGGGAGGAATTTAGAACCTCTGATGACGGGGCGCCTGGGTGGCTCAGGGGCGCCTGGGTGGTTCAGTCGTTAAGCGTCTGCCTTCGGCTCAGGGCGTGATCCCGGCATTCTGGGATTGAGCCCCACATCAGGCTCCTATGCTGGGAGCCTGCTTCTTCCTCTCCCACTCCCCCTGCCTGTGTTCCCTCTCTCACTGGCTCTCTCTCTCTGTCAAATAAATAAATAAAAAGCTTTAAAAAAAAAAAAAAAAAGAACCTCTGATGACAACATGACAAAGTCCTCTCCTCTCCAAATTCCTGCCATCCAAGGTTCAATAAAGCTTATCTGGCTTGTCCTCTGCCTCCTGAGTAGAACTGCAAGGAGGTTATCTCAAACTTAACGTTGGTCAGTCCTGTCCTCCAGAGACAGGAATTTTTCAGTGCCCTTGACATAGGTATTCAAGTATTTTTTCACCTTCGTCAGGAGAAAAATCTTCCTAAACCCAAACTTATTTCTTCTTATTCCTTTTGGAGGGATTGAAAAACAGCTCCTCACCTCAGCCCATGTGCCACTCCCTTCCCCCCAGACATGAAGGCCATGTGGAGCCCACGACCCCTCTCCCTGCAGGGGTGTAGGTGCGGATGTAGCCACATGCTCACATTTTCTCACCAAAAACTCCCAGCTGCTTCGTGTCTGTGCGAAGAAAGGTTCTGTTTTCTGGTTGTTGAATACTTTTTTTTTTTTTGGAACCCATTTTACAGGCCCCTCAAATGATCTCTTAAGGTGTCCAGTGAAGGGGCGCCTGGGTGGCTCAGTCAGTTCAGCGTCTGCCTTCGGCTCAGGTCATGATCCCAGGATCCTGGGATGGAGCCCCTCATCGGGCTCCCTGCTCAGCGGGGAGTCTGCTTCTCCCTCTCCCTCTGCCCCTCCTTGCTACCCCCCACCCCCTCACCCCCACTCATGCTCTATCGCTCTCACTCTCAGATAAATAAATAAAATCTTTAAAAAAAGTAAAAAGGTATCCAGTGAAATAGGAACCAAACAGTCTGGAAGGCTTGATGGGTGCTACTTCCCATTTTTAAATGCTGTTACCTTTTTTTCCAGCCACCCTGTCCTCTTAGCAGGTGCCAGGCCAGCCGGCTGTGTGAAAATAGGCCTGGTGTTCTTTGGCAGAAGAGCCAAGAGTGGCCCAGTCCAGCTATATTTTTGAGAGAACCAGTGGAGAGCTTGGGCTTTTCTGAATGTATTTAAGCCAGAAGCTCTGCTTTCTGCTGTGTCATTTTGGCATGCCGAGGACAGGCTCGACCCACTGTCCCACTGTCGGATGAGAGGTTTTGAGGGAAAGGCCACCCTCTGTGGAGAGGTCACTGGTGTGTCATGGAGGGAGCTGGAGGACAGGGCGGGGAGCCCAGCAGGGAGAGCTGTGTGGCAAAGCCCCTGCCTGGCGTTGGCTGTGGGAGGGAGGAGATGAGGTCAAGTCTGGTTCTGTGGTGGGGCCCGAATACATCCGATGAAAGATAGTGGTGGGACAGCCAAATGGGGTGGAGAGGTGGAAAGAACCTGCTGGAACTGGCTTGCCTGCAAGGAGCCTTGGGGGGAGGGAGAAGGAACTGCAGATTGGGACCTGCTTATGCAACTGCAGCTGCCACTTTGAGTTACTCTATTATGTAGGTCAAAGCTGATTAGTCACTGCTGAGTCAGCAGAATAGCCCTAGCCACCAGGCAGTAAAAAAAGAATGTATTTTACATTTTAATTAAATGAAAAGCTTTCTCCCTTCTCCAGAGCAAGCATATTAGTGGGAGGAGGGACTGAGGAAAGAGGGGAATAGGAGGTGTTGAAACTTGGTTTTGGTGCCTTCCTCTGTGATTTGCTTGGAGTGTTTCTCTTTTCTTTCTTTCCCTTTTTACTACTTTGTAAATAAATGACTATATTGTTAGGTCAAAGATTCAAGTAATATATAAAGAGAGCCAACTGTGAAAGCTTCCCCTTATCTTCACCCCTCTCCCCTGCCCAGTAGCCCTGCTAACAGTGGATGGGTATCTTTCCAGTTCTAAAGAAAATGCATCCCTCCATGTGTGTGTCTGGGCATATACATATGGGTAGGTTATTTCTGCAGCTTACTGTTTTATCATTTAGCTATATCTTTTGGCTACTTCCTGAGTTTCTAGTTGTAAACAGAGTGGTCCCAGTGAAACTGAAGGAGCGTCCGGTGTTCTGGGGTCCCCCATTTGTGCTTCTTGCCCCCTTACTCTGGGTTTTCCTTCAGGATCTATTTGTCTCCCTGTCCTTGGGGCTGGGCCACCTTTCGCTCAGGCACCTCCTGGCCTCCTTCCTCTCTTCGGGGTCTGGGGTCATGTCCGGGATCTGAGGTAGAATTTTTTTCTTCTCATTCAAGTCTCCTCTTTCCCCTGAATGCCTGTACTAAAGAAGCTCCTTCTTTTCTCCCCCTGAGGGTATAAGAGTGCCCTGCATGCATTTCACAAGTAAAAAAAAAAAAAAAAAAAAAAAAAAAAAAACTTCTTATCTTGTTTTCTATCTTTCTACTAAGATTCCTAAGAGGCTGGTTTTTTAGGGCTTCAGATTACTCCTCCTCCTTTTTCTTCTTTTTTTCCTTCTTCTTTTTCTCCTCCTTCTCCTTTTTCTTCTCCCTTGAGCACTTTCGAAGGGAAAGGACTTTACTGTATATATGACTTTTAACCCTGAGTTGCTCTGCAATTCCTCTGTGGAAAGTTCCCAGGTCCGTGATGCAGGATGCTATGATCGATAAACCTGTGTGTTGTTTTGCAAGTCTCTTGCAAATTAATCCCTTGACATCAGAGGATTCTAGTCTTTCCTAACTTCTCTAAGTCCCTTAATCTCGGTTCATTTTCCTTTGAGGTTTCACATTCTCTAGCCCCAAATTTATCACCATGCACTAAACCTGTTGCTTCAGATGCCTGAGCAGCAATGCCTTCTTGCCCTCCTTAGCCCCCAGATTTCTTTGGGTGTCTCATAATCCTCGTATATATGAATCTGGACAAACATAGACCACCTACATTTGATTCCCATACATCCAAATCATCTCCTTCTCTGTACATCTTCTAGCTAGCCAGCATTTAAAATCTAAACACAATTGACCCTTGAATAATGCAGCAGTTAGGGGCGCTGACTCCCTGCACAATTGAAAATCCACATACAACTTTTGACTCCCCCAAAACTTAACTACTCTTAGCCTACTATACTGGAAGCCTTACCAAAAACATAAGCAGCCGATTAACACGTATTTTATATGTTGTATGTATAATATATACCATATTCTTACAATGAAGTAAGCTAAAAGTATTATTAAGAAAATCATAAGGAAGAGGGGCGTCTGGGTGGCGCAGTCATTAAGCGGCTGCCCTCGGCTCAGGGCGTGATCCCGGAGTCCTGGGATTGAGCCCCATGTCAGGCTCTTCTGCTGGGAGCCTGCTTCTTCCTCTCCCACTCCCCCTGCTTGTGTTCCCTCTCTCGCTGGCTGTCTCTCTCTGTCAAATAAGTAAATAAAATCTTAAAAAAAAAAAAGAAAATCATAAGGAAGAGAAAATACTTTTATAGTACTGTACTGTAGAAAATCCACATATAAGTAGACCTGGTCAGTTCAAACCCATGTTGTCCAAGGGTCAACTGCATATTGAAAAATCTCTTAATTTTTTACTGAGTGGTCAGTTTGACTAAAACCCCATTTTTCATTTTTATGATTCATAAAGACTAAAGTTATTTTGTAAGTGGCTTCCCAAGGAAAAAAGAAAGAAACTGCAAATCTATCAGTTAATCGCCAGATTGAGCTCCTACATTGAGTGGAGATAAGGCATTATTTATACAGAGTTTGGGAAGAGATTAAAGGCTAATGAAGAGATTGGTGTGCAAACAAATAATTACAATACAATGTGATGACAAAAGTGTTTGCAACACAGAGAAAGGTGCTTCAAAGTTGGGAGAGGAATGCTAGGGAAGGCTCCCAGATTGAGCCAAATCTTGCAAGGTAAATAGGTGGCTCTTGATAGGCATGAAATAGAACAGCCAGGTAGAGGAAAGGACACAAGCAAGACCTAGCGTCAAGACAGAAATGACCTGTTGGAGAAAAGCAAGTACTTTTGTGTGGAAAGCCCAGGAGAGTGACAGGAGATGAGGCTGAACAGGTGAGCAGAAGCCAGGTCTGGAAGGGTCCCATATATCATACAGGAGAGAGTAGGCCTCCTCCAAGACTCGGGAACCACTGGAGGATTTTGAGCAGAGGAGTAACATGATTAGGTTCACATCTGAGTGAAAAGAAGACTGTGACACTTAAAGCAGTGAGATGAGTTAGCAGGCTAAGCATTTGTGCAGGCCAGAGAAGTCCTGGCCTGAAATAAAAACAAAGTTACAAGGTGACAAAAACAAGATTTCAGAGTAGAATCAGCTGGACATGGTGATTGAGAGAGCAGTCTAGTTTATCTAGTATAAATCAAAATGAAACATCTCAACTGTCTAGCATTTACCATGAGCAGTCACAATGTGTTCTGCATTTCTGCCTTCCACTTCCCCCGCAAAGCCCCGGGGAGTCCTTAGCAAGTCTTTGGTTGGAAGTCTTCCTCAAGGTGGTCACCTCAGGTTCCTGTTCCAAAGCCTGCTGTAGAGTAGTACAGCTTAGAAAGGGGTTGAGACTCTTGGGATGCATTATATAAACGAGAATCTCAACACTTCGTTCATTCAACAAACATTTATTAAGTGCCCGTGATGTGCTAGATACTGTTTTTGGCACAGGAGATATAACAGTGAACCAAAAAACCCTCATTCTCATTTGCAGCAGCAGCAGGAAATGAAGCCTTAATCAGCATCTACTGAGTCTAGTCTTCTAGGTGCCACACAGGATGCAGAATCATTCGATCATTATCAAGTATCTGAGTGTCTGCTCCAGGAACTGTGTTAGGTATGAGGATACGTAGTCCCTGCACTAAGGAACCCATCTTCCACTGGATGATTCTGACAAGTACACAGGGCATTTCAGTTCTAAGTGGTAAATCCCCCAAGAGGACAATATCCAGACAGAGCTAAATATAACAGAAATGGGGGTAGGGACTGTGGTTGAGGAAAATCTTGGAGAAAATTACATATAAGTTGAGGAAAGTCTAGTTGGAGATAGCCAGACAGTATCCAGCGTGGAGAGGAAGATGGAATGGGATGGGGTGGGGAGAATGTTACAGCCGGCATTAACATGTGCCAATGTCTGGGGACAAGAAAGAACATGGCCCCCTGGGGGAACTCCAGGTAGTTCGGTATAGCCACAGCATAGACTAGAAGGTAGGAGATATAGATAGAGGTGAAGAGCCAGCCATGAAAGGGCTTTATGGGCAATGCTGGAAAGATTGGATTTTACCCTAAGAGCAATGGGAAGGCATTTTTAAAGGGTTTCTTTTTTTTTTTTTAAGATTTTTTTTTTTTTAAGATTTTATTTATTTATTCGACAGAGATAGAGACAGCCAGAGAGATAGGGAACAGAAGCAGGGGGAGTGGGAGAGGAAGAAGCAGGCTCATAGCGGAGGAGCCTGATGTGGGGCTCGATCCCATAACGCCGGGATCACGCCCTGAGCCGAAGGCAGACGCTTAACCGCTGTGCCACCCAGGCGCCCCTTTTTATTTTTATTTTTTTAAGATTTTATTTATTTATTTAACAGGGAGAGAGACAGCCAGCGAGAGAGGGAACACAAGCAGGCGGAGTGGGAGAGGAAGAAGCAGGCTCCCAGCAGAGCATGGGGCCCCATGTGGGGCTCGATCCCAGGACCCTGGGATCACACCCTGAGCCGAAGGCAGACACTTAACAACTGAGCCACCCAGGCGCCCCAATTAAAGGGTTTCAAACAGATAATTGATGTAATCATATTTACAATTTAGAAGACTCGTGGCTGCAAGGGTAAAGGATGAATTGGAGAGGGGAATAAGTTCAGAGACACGGAGACCAGGTACAGTGTGGTTACAGATATCCAGGATAGGGACGACAATGATGTGAATCCAGGGATGGAGCTGTGGAAATATACAGAAATAGATGTATTTGGCATTTACAAGGTAGAAATGGCAGGACCTGGTGATTAGGGTGATTAGGGAGTCAAGGATGGCACATTCGTGTTGGAATGCAGGTGAAATAAATCAAGGACAACACTGGATCATATTTTAATGCCTTGTCATTGGTGTGGTTCATAGTCAGTTGAGTTGGCCCCCAGCCTTCGCAACCCTTCCCATTCACTCTCAATTCTCAAGATCTGGTGCTGGGACTTGGAGAAGGCAGTCCAGGTGCTTTTGGCCTCCATGCCTGTAATGGCAGAGTGACCACCTGCTCTTCAGTGCCATTTGACCTCCTCCCTGCCCTATATGGCCTCTGGAGTATTCCTCGTGCCTATAGCCCTGGGAGTGAAGGCGTTTTTGTTATCCTCATTTTACATTTCCATAAGAGCAACCCAGTCTTGAGCTCTAAGAAGAACAAACCGTCGGTAAGTGCTTTATAGTTTATTTTTAATAGTAAACAGTTATAAATATCACAATGAATTCTAGAGTTTTATGGAGGTCTTCTTCTCTAGAGATGCATTGGTGATGGATGCTGCTGTCAATTGGTGTACATTGAGTTCTGTTCTCAGACCAGACTCTTTGTCCCACCAGCTACCTGAGAAGTCAGGGTCTTCTTTTTAGTTTCAGTATGCTTCAGTTGCTGGTCCAGATCATCTCCTCTTTCCTGGCTTTCCACACTGTCTCTTCTGGTCTCCAACTTTTACTCTCAGACTGGAGTTTGCTTTTCAAAGACTACACATAGCCAAGTCCTGGAAATTGGGGAATGAGGAGCTTGTTCCTGGGAATGTGTCTAGCCCTACTTGGGAGAATAATGAATGCGATTGAGGCTCCCTAAAAGAGAGTTTTCTAGTAGTTCAGCTTCCACCAGGAAGGAAATAACTCGCTAACTTTCTCGAACCAGTAGAAGATTAAATTCTCCCCCATCCTGTTGTTGTTGACTCTCAAGGATCACTTTGTTTTTCCCAGAGAAGTCAGAGTCTGCGGTTTCTGAAGTTCAGCCATTAATTGTGTCTGGTGAACTTGTAAGGGTTAATGTGACACCCCAAATTTATATCACACACCCAAGAACATAAAACTCAAGACTGATGGAAGTGAGGCCTAGTGTTAAAGGGTTCTTGGGGAAAAGATGAGAGGGAAGATTTGTTTTGAGAGTTTAGTGAGTTTGGGCACTACCTGCCATTGGAATAGGGTTATAACTGAACCAGTCTTGAGAATTTTGCAGCCTGGGTCCATGTTTATACTTGTCGGTGACACTAACAGAGCCCAGGAGTTTTCCAGTCCAAGAACCAGCCAGACCTCCCAGGACCCACACCCTCTCCTCCAAGGCTGAGGATAATGGAAAATCAGGCTAGCCTTCCTGAGCTCTGTGTAGACCCCGGAGAACCCGCCCCATGAGCGGCATCTACCCTGAGAATTAGGGCGTGATATAACAGGAATCTTTCAGGCTGGTGCTGGAACAGTGAGTAGGATTAAAAGGCAGCTCCCTGAGGCGGCATGGTGCACTAGGTCTGTCTCCCCTGCTTTTCAGCTGCCTTCCATTCCCCCCACTTCCCCCAGCTCAGAGGCCATGTTTGGCTTATGCTGAAGAGAGAAATACTCAGCTCTTGGAAAATGCTGAGCTGGGAGTTAGGGCTTTCTTGGCTAAACTAAGTACCAGATGGTGATTCAGCAGAAACTCCAGGTCTAGCAACTGGCACGGAGGGGTCAGGGGAAGAAGGAAGGGGAAGAGAGAGCCGGGAAGGGGGTGGGGCAGTGTGGGTGGGAGCTTAGCAGGAAGAATGCTTCCAGATGAAAGGGGCTGGAGAAGGACAAAATGTTACTGTAACACAATAGCAAGATCTGTTTCACAGCCTCTTGTGGCTCCACAGAAGCTGGGATCAAAGCTTAGTTTATAGGGAAGGGCTCATTTGATTGATTCTGGTGTTATTGCTGTTGCTTTGTTTTGATGTTTCTGTCTTTCATCAGTCAAGTTATTTACATGTATCCTAATACAACCTTTGTTTTAGGTAGGCAACAGCTTGAGACTTTATAATGCAGCTCCTCACCCCACGAGAAAAATGTCTCGCCCTGGGCATAGCATAAGGAAGGATTCTAGGAAGCTGGCTGTGTCTCTGCATTCATACGCATTTCCCTCCAGGTCTCTTTGAGGACTCAGAGGAGGAAAGATAGTTCAGGCTGGCAGACTTGGAACCTTATCAGAGCCTTGGGTTGTGTGCGTTAGAACTCAAACGGGGTTCCGTGTTTTCTTTGCCTATCAGTGCCTTTTGGCAGCCAGCACTGGTAACCTCCTAGATCTGGAAACGGCTGAGTTTAGGCAGGCCAACCCGAAGCAGCCTTTCCACATTTAGAAACACGTGCCCAGATCCTTCCAAGAGCAGGAGGGGGAGAGGCGGCCAAGGAGCCCCATCCGGCCTATCACAGAGCCCAGTGTCGCCACACCCCCTCCTACGGGCTGGGTGCTCCTGGGGCGCTCCAGCATGGGCACCATGGACACCAGAGGGCTGGTCTGAGGGGCGTCACTTTGCCTCTTTTGTCCCAGATCTGGAGGGAGGGAGTCAGGGGGACCTGGCAGAGCATGGCGGAAGGCGGAAGGAGGAGAAGTGCGTGCCCCAGCAAAAGGTGAGACTAAGATACCAATGCTTCTGGCAGGCAGGCCTATAACCCAGGTGAAATTTATGGCTGTTTCAGAGGGCTGGGAGCTCCATCCCAGAAAGGTGCTTATTTTGAAGTTCTGGAGAGGAACAGGGTGTTCTGATTTCTACAATGTGGCATCACAGCTTCGCTTTTCAGCAGCTGTCTGCTTAGTGCATTACATCTTTCTTTTTTCTGTCCTGGCCTTGTCTCTCTGTGCTGCTTCTCTCGATCTCTTTCCCCTCACTCGTAACGATGTGTGTTGTTCCCCCTCTTCCTTCCTCCCCGCTGTTGTTTCTCAGGCTCACTCTTTCCCTCCCTTCTTCGCTACCTGTCTTTATGGACTTTGGTAAGTCTGGGCATTTCCCCCCCTTTCTATTGACAGTTTTCTCTTATCTGAAAAGACAGGACTAGTTCTGGAAATGCTAAAGGAAAACAGACCTTTCCAAGCTGCCTCCAGCCCACTCCTGAGAAAGATGTGAGCCAGCAAGACCACGAAATCCTAAAGAAGTTCCCAGAATTTAAGAGAATATGTGGTGGTGACATTAACAAGGGGCCAGAGAAGGGAATACAAGGCAGGGAGTCAAGTCTGCCAGTGGGAAATAATTTTCTAAAGCTCTGGGAGCAACGGACATGACTCTCTTGGTCTCCCAGGGGTAGCCATCTTAGTCTTCCCCTTTTTGCCACATTGGCATCTTCCTGCTGTTCTGAAAGCAAACTGGCTAGTATCTTCAGGTGACTGACTCAGGGTGGCCCTTGAGCATTGACCATGGGTACCATTGACAGGAGCAGGGTGAGAAAGAATGTGGGAATGGACAGAGGGAAAGTGAGATAATGTGTATATGATAAAAGAAAGGCTGATGTAGTGGCAGAATAAACAACTAGGAACTGGGGGGGCAGGAGGACATTAGCTGGGGTCTCATTCCACTCTCATATTAAATGAGGTTCTGAGTCTCCCAGGTCATTCCTGGCTCTGATTGCTCATGAGGCTGGAAATGTGCCTCTGGGTAGTAGAGCACAGGCCTCAAACATCTCCCTCCAGTGCTGAGAGCTGTCTATAAGGAGAGCTCCGACTGGTTCATTCTTCTGAGCACTGTTCTTACAACAATCAGTCCAGCCCCCTATCCAAATGGCCCCGTCCTGGCTTTTACCCCATCGCACCAGAACGGTGTGGTCCATGAAGCAGAAGCTGGCTTGGCAAAAGGAGTGAGATTAGTTTTGGGATCCATGTAGGAAGGTGTTCACTGGTCCTCTGATGAAGGCACAGAATGACCCGTTGCCAGGCCAGTTCAGCAAGAGGCCAGGGTCCTCTGTCCAGAAGCATCAGAGCACCTGAAGACACAGACCTAGCCTGAGCTGATTGCAGACACTTAAAACCGGCCCCAGGGGCGCCTGGGTGGCACAGCGGTTGATCGTCTGCCTTTGGCTCAGGGCGTGATCCTGGCGTTGCGGGATCGAGCCCCACATCAGGCTCTTCCGCTATGAGCCTGCTTCTTCCTCTCCCACTCCCCCTGCTTGTGTTCCGTCTCTCACTGGCTGTCTCTCTCTGTCGAATAAATAAATAAAATCTTTAAAAAAAAAAAAAAAACCGGCCCCAAATTCCTTCTCTAATCCATGCTTACAATTTTCTAAATGAAGACTTATTTATTTTATGCTAGCAAGTCACTGACGTTCTGTTTAAAATGGACTGGGGTGCTTAATTTTAAATTGCCGCTTTTACCTATAGTCTATAACATATTCATCTAATGTAAAGGTTCCCAAAACCTGTTGTTCCTATTCTTTCTAAAATTTGTAGTCTTTAACCTTACCTCACCTCCTGCGGGATTGGGTTGACTCCACCTGGGAAAGTCCCAGAGCGAGCTCTGTCAGGGTGCTTTTGGTGTTGTCCAAAAGCAAGATAGTGCACAGTGTGGCCACTCTACCCTTTGACTGGAGGAAGGAACTCAGTCTTAGGGCTCTTGGGTTCATCGCTTGGCTTTCCATCTTGACTTCTTTTATGGCCTGTAATTATAGCCTCTGGTCAGTAAAATGAGGAGACCCAGCAAAACCATGGGGGCAGAGAAGAAAAGAATCGTATCTGTGAGCCTCCCAGCACTAGACTCACCTTGTAAGAAGTTTGGAACTTGGGCCTCAATTTGTATGTGTATCTGGGTTGCATGTGTGGGCCTGAAGTTGTATAGAATACGGAGGAGACTGGACAAGAGCCTGGAATTGGATGAAGCAGGGATATTGGGAGTGTCTTTTCCCCCAGATTTTTCTGAGAGGAAAAGCACAGCTAGAGTTATTGGAAGGTGAGCCTGTTTACTACTGTACAGAATTAGGAAGGGAAGGAACAGGAGACAGTAACACTTCAGCTATAGGATCCAGGTGTATGGAAGACTTGGAGTGTTCTCATGTGGTATAGAAATTTGCCAACTAGGTCAGCACATAGGTGACCTCACTTTCACTGTCTACTTCTAGAGAGCCCCACCACTTCCCTCCACTCGTGTCCTGCAAGGCCTGTGGACAGGCACTCCTTTGGGGTCTTGGGGTGTGTCGCCTGGTTGCTCTTTAAAAGTTTTGCTATTTCAGAGTGTGTCACCTGCTTTCTGGAGGCTCTGGGGACAGTTATTTCCTTGCCTTTTCCAGCTTCTAGAGACCCCGTACATTCTTTAGCTCCTGGGCCCTTCCTCCATCTTCAAAGCCCACAGCCTGGCTTCTTCAAATCTTTCTTTCTCCCTCTCTGACCTCTGTTTCTGATATCATGTCTCTTTTTCTAACTCTGACCCTCTGCCCAGGTCGGTGACGGGATCTGCAGTGTCGTTGATCTGAGAAGGACTCTGCCCCTCTCTGCCAGTCTTTCAGCTTTCCCACAGGCAGGGAGCACCGAGCCCACCTCTCCTATTCAGCAGCTGAGAGGCCCTGGGCTCTGAGCAGCTCACGAGATTGCTGGGTTCTGAGTCCCCTGCTCCCGCCTGCCTGTTTTTTGTATCCCTCCCATCACCTTGACATTAAGGTGTCGCCTTGTCACCTTTTCCAACTTGGCAGATTAAGTAACCAACCCCTGACTTCAGCATCTTTTTGAAGTATCGTCTTGATAGTCTTTTCACCTTTTTTAAAAACCCAGCAAACAGAAAGGATACAAAAGAGAAAGAGGAGAAAATGCCCAAGAAATACAGATAAGCTCTAGAGAAGCAGCAACCACCCCACAGCCGATTACAACGGACAAGAACCAGAGTCTAATGTCTTCTTATTTCTTTTATCCAGCTGGGCCAAAATTATAAAATTCTCCTTTTGGTTAGGGTCTCCCCCTCCTATAGGACACACCTCTGAATCCCTTGGGCTGAGTTAGGGGCACCCACTGGCTTCCGTGAAGAGCTCTGCTGTCACCACATTGTTGTACAATCATCTTCTAGCTCACCCATCTTCCCCACCTTGTGCTCTCAACTTCCTGAGGACGGGGACTTGTGTCTTGTAACTCTCCCACCTACCCGAGTGCCTAGCACAGTAGGCCCTTTGTAGATGATAGTTGGACGGACAGATGGGTGGATGGATGGATGGACGGATGAATGAAAACGCTCACATTTCAAGCTGCAGTGGCCACTGGTCCCCATCTACATGTGGCTTCCCTGAGGTCACTTTCTCAAGCATGCAGAATGCAGGGTCTGGCTGAGAAGAGAGAGGGGCCATAGCCATTAACCACAGAAAGGGGTTCTGGGTAGCAGAAGGCAGAGACAGGATGCCTGAACAGGGCAGGGGCTTGGCAAGCACCTGGCAGTGTTGCCTTCGCTCACTGACCTTTCCTCTCTGTTTGGAGGCTCAGGTTTCAGCCTGCTGTGAGGGAAGCTGTCCTGGGGTAGCAGGAGACTGAAAGTGCCCTCTTTCCCGTCGGTCACATGCTGTGATCACCCAACAGCAGGGATAAGGGTCAGATGTGAGGGCCTGCAGCCATTGTTCTAAGGAGATTAGTGTCACAGGCAAAATGTCTCCCCACCCCATTCTCGGGATTTCTCTTTTTATTTCTGAAAGATCTCTGTAAAGGTAAAAGGTTAAATATTAGTCAAGGGCTGGGTTCTTGTGAAACTGTGAAGATAAGGTCAGGTAGGACAGAAGACACCCACAGTAAGTTTATTTGACAAATTATCCCTTCCTTCAAACATCTCCCATCCCCCAGGAATATTCTGGAGCTGACTAAAGGAATCTTTTTGACTGCCTTGACAAGGTCCCTCTCCTAAAGGAGATAGATGATTTTGTGTTTTCTATCCCAGCCCACCAGGAGGTGGCCACACTCCCCCCACCTGCTGGGGGAAGAATGTCTGTGAGATGTCCTGCTCATCCTTTATTTCCCTCCAAGTACTCAAGTACTTTCCTGTCACCTCCCCACTGTGCCCTCTCCTCCCCTTGACAGAGGATAATTTTCTTCTCTGGGATCACAAGCTGGTTCCTTATTCTGTAATCCTTACCTATCCCTGAGCCTCATGGGTTTTGTGTCCTAATCTTCTTTTCATAAATCAATCTCCTTTATCCTTAAGTCATTGCTTATGTCTGCCTGAACTCCTGGGACCTGAGGGCCCAGCCTTGTACCTAGCAATCCTCAGGGCCCTGAGGAGAAACAGATCACAGGACCTGTTGCTTAGAGTGATCTGGGTTGGATTGTCACCAGGCATGTGATCCTGAAATCCTTTTTGAATTGAGTAAGATAAACCAAATGTGTGTTTATCAGAATGTCTCAGTCCATCTGGAACATTCGAGTATTTACAAGATGTTCTCCCTGTTCAGGCACTTAAAATCCTTCCTCTGACAACATGTTTTGGTTCTCCTTATATGACACCATTTTGAATTAACAGCTTCTTTATGAGGAGTCAAGAGTTTCTACTCTTGAAGTCAAGTTTCCTGACACTCGTTTGGCTCTGTGCAACCAACTGTGGATCGTGACCCCTTTTGATGAGATTCCTGGGGAGCAGGGGAGATTGTGGTACACATTCTACAATGTGTAGACTGAGCTGAGACTGCAGGGCTACTGTATTGGGGCATTTTCTGTATCCAAGTATTAAATATTTGTGGAGCACCTGCTATTTGCAGGCATTAGTGATGCCCTGGGATTAAAAGCATGAAAAGTCATAGTCCCTGCCCTCGTAGTCTACATGGAGACAGAGAAAAAGAAACAGATCATTATAATACAAAGAAGTAGATGCCAAAATTAAATATAAACAAAGTGGCCTGAGAAAAGAGAGGAGGGACAAACTTTATTCCTCGTCTATAAAATGCAGCTGGCGTATCTTACCTGCAATGCAGCCACATTGTCAGAAATAAGTAAAATAATAAACACAGAACAGGTGACATTTGAGCTGAATCTTAAAAGACGAGAAGGAGTTTGCCAGGTAGAGATTGTGTGGGCAGAAAGGTTACAGATAGATAATAATGTCCGGTCTTTACCATGTCAAAATGGTCTCAGATTCAAGTAAGGTCAGAAATACTTGAAAAGTAAAAGCACGGTTTAAAGATCAAGTATCAATATAATTTGATCAACTGTTCAAGTGAAGTCAGAGGCCTGGCCAGAGCTTGAGAAGAAAGTCTGGTGCCTCTGCGCGTGCGAATTGTACCTTTGGAGGACTGGGTGGGGGGCGTCCTGGTCACTGTTTCATAGGCAGGGGAAGCGAGGATTTTAACTCCTTCCCTTTGTTCTCAAGGACTTCCTAAGCACCAGGAAGGTGAGAGTCCCATTCCTGCGGCACAGGCTCCCTAGGTTGGTTGGGGAGTCCCTCCCTCCTAGGGATTCAGCCTCTGAACTCTCCTCTAGCCCTTAGAAGTTCCATGTAGTTCCATGTTGTTGGGATTTCTGTGCAAGCCCTACGACTCCCAGAATAGGAGGCAGAGTTAAAAGGCCCTGTGCCACCAAAGAAGATAGAGGGGCGGTGGCAAATAAGCACATGAAAACATGCTCAACGTCATCAGTCATGAGGGAAATGCAAACTGAAACCACAGTGAGATGCCACTACACACCTATTAGCATAGCCAAGCTTTTGGAGTGGACAATACCAAATGCTGAAAGGATTCAGAGCAACAGGAACTGATCTACATTGCTGGTGGAAATGCAAACGATATAGCCACTTTGTGGGGGGTTTTGTTGTTGTTGTGGTTGTTGTTGTTTTTAAGATTATTTTTTTTGAGAGCAAGAACGAGAGAGCATAAGCTGGGGGGAGGGGCAGAGGGAAAGGGAGAAGTGGGAGCCTGATGCCAGGCTCAATCCCAGGACCCCAGGATCATGACCTGAGCCGAAAGCAGAAACTTAACCAATATAACCACTTTGGAAAACAGTTTGGCTGTTTCTTACAAAGTTGAATATACATTTAGGGACACCTAGCTGGCTCAGTCAGTAGAGCATGTGACTTTTGATCTCGGGGCTATGAGTTCAAGCCTCACGTTGTGTATAGAGATTACTTTTTTTTTTTTAAAGATATTTATTTATTTATTTGTCTGAGAGAGAGAACAAGCAGGGGGAGCTGTAGGCAGAGGGAGAAGCAGGCTCTCTGCCAAGCAAGGAGCCCAATGTGGGACTTGATACCAGGACCCTGGGATCACGACCTGAGCTGAAGGCAGATGCTTAACCAACTGAGCCACCAGGTGTCCCTAGAGATTACTTTTAAAGATAACAAAATCTTAAAAAAAAAAAAAAAAAAGAATAAAGTTATACATTTACCTTATGACTCAGAATCTCACTCCTGGGTATTTACTCAAGAGAAAGGAAAACCTTTCTCAAAGATATCTACAGTCCATTTAAAGACTTCTATGCAAGTGTTGATAGGAGCTTTATTCATAATAGCCCCAAACTGGGAGCAACCCAGATGTCTATCAGCCAGTGAGTAGAAAACCAATACATAAAATGGAGCACTACATGAAAATAAAAAGACCAGACTATTGATGTACACAGCAACATGAGTGGATCTCAAAAGCATCATGTAAAGTGAAAGAAGCCAGACACAAAAGGCTACATATTGTATAATTCTGTTCATGTGACATTTTGGAAAAGGCAAAACTATAGGGACAGAAACCAAATTAGTGGTTGCCAGAGGTAGGGGAAGGGGACTGACTTCAAAGGAGCTCAGTATGCAGGAAAGAGAACTTTTTGGAGTGTTGGAAATGTTCCATATAAAGAGTATGGAAGTGATTAAATGACTGAATACGTTTATTAGATCTCATCAAAATGTACACGCAGAAAAATGAATTTTACTCTATGTAAATTACACCACAGGTTAAAAAAAAAAAAAAAAAAAAGATTCCCCCTAACCCACTGTTGCCCCAAGATCAGGCTGAGAAAGATGACATTCAGGATCCACCAGGTGCTCAGGGATCCCCCTGAACATACAATGGCCTGGAAACAAAGCCCACACTTGCACCCTGGTCAGTTGCTGATTTTCCTCAAAGCCAGTGCCTACACTTCCATGCCCACTTCTGGCTTCCAGCCCTGAGCAGGGCATGCTCTGACCGAGCTCTAATTTGTGGCACGTAATCTCCATTTGTAACCCATTAACCTAGCCAAAGTTTCTGGAAACTGGGGCTGGGCTTGAGAGAAATTTGGCTCGCCTGTTACAGTCCCATTGTCAGGAGCAAGGAGCGTTTCTGCTTCTGTGCAGAGGGTCTCCTACAGCCTCATTAGAGCCCTGACGGTATGTTTGGGGGTCTGTCATTTCAGTGCTGCTCACATGGGTCAACTGTGCCAGCGTGCGGTGGGCCACCCGGGTTCAAGACATTTTCACAGCTGGGAAGCTCCTGGCCCTGGCCCTAATCATCATCATGGGAGTTGTCCAGATCTGCAAAGGTGAGTATCACCCGAACAACCAGGCCCCACCCAACTTTCTGCCCCTGTCATGTACACACCCCCTCACACTGTCTTTGGACATGTGCACCCTGAGATTTCCCAATTCTGACCTTGAATGACTTTTCTTCACTTGCTTGACAAAGGGGAAGAGAAACCATTTTCCTGGGATGGTTGGCAGTTGAGCGTGCACCACCTGGTCTGCAGAGTTCAGGGCTCCCATGCTGACCTCCTGGCTCTGGCACAGCGAGGTGAAGCCCCCAGATCTCTGGACTCCTGTTGCCCTCTTGCCCCGTCCCCAGGGAAGCTCCCTACATCTTATATTGTATGTTGTCCCTATCTTAAAATGGGGAACAGAGGAGATTTTTACACATTTCAGAATTACTCATAATCTCTACAAGAGAGAGCTCGACATTCCTGGGGCCCCTGCCAACATTCCCCACTGGATTTGGTCCCTTCCAAGTCCGAGTCTTATATTTGGTTTCCATGGGAACCATGGCACCACTAGGCTCTGCCCAGTGTCACTGCCTCCTGGAGAAAGTCAGATGACAAACAGACCTCCCACCTGCCTACAAGCCTTGAAGGCCATGTGGGGTGCCTGGATATTTATTCCAGGAAACATAATTAAGGTTCTGCTGTTATTTTGACCAGTTGTGTTAAGCAGGTTATGTTGTGTAGACTTAAAGAAATCACTGTGTATACCTACCTGGTAGGGGAGATACCATGATCATGAAGGTGGTGTTCCAAGGGCGAGGCTTATCCATTGCACTATGGATGTGCTGACCCCTGCGATTTCCCCAAACATAAGAAATGGGACTACATAATTTGTGGTAGTGGGGACTGTGTTTATGATTTCCCCTAAAAAGAAAGAAAGAAACCACTGTGCTATCTTTTCAGATAAGTCCCTCCTATTCTGGCCCCGGTGTTTTCTCCTGATCAATCTAATCTCCTTGTATCGTGTCCAAATGCTAGATTACTGATGAATAAGTAAAATATGGGCAGCTGCTCTGTGTTCCATTACAACATCATCGGCAACCTTTCTTGAGGGCCCACTTGTGCGCAGGACACTATGCTAAGGGTTGGGAAGGCAGTGGAAAAGCTCTGTGCCGAAGGACCCTGTCCTCAGGGAATCTATATCATGGAGAGAGAGACCAGATAACTTAGAAAGAGACGGGAGTTATTGACAAAGAAAACAGAGCAAGCCTGAACTACTATGGCGTTATAGGAGCTTATGTTTGAGTGTTTGTTGTTCTCCATGCTTTCTTTGTGAAAATGTTTAAGCTTAGATATACAGGAAGGTGGTCAAGAGACTGCCAATGGCCCTAATCCTGCATCTCCAAATCCCAGCTCCCCCCACCCCACCCCTGCCCACCACCCCTGATTTACTCTACCCTGCCCTGGCCTTTCCTTCCAAGTACATTTGCCTTTTAAAGGAACATTGAGAACTGTGCTTTGAACCTGAGCCTGCATTTGGACTCCTGGTTCCCAGGTTCTGGGGAAGTCCTAATCTCTATGTCCCTGCTCTTTTTGGTCCCACTTCTCCAATGTGTGGGTTTCACTGAAACAGGACGAGAGCTGGATCATCACTGCAGGAGGGGCTGAGACAGGACTCGGCAGGCTGGAGCCGCCAGCCTCTGGCTCCTTTCTCTGAGCAGCCTCCTGCCCCTTGCGTCCACAGGAGAGTATTTCTGGCTGGAACCAAAGAACGCATTTGAGAATTTCCAAGAACCCGACATCGGCCTCATCGCACTGGCTTTCCTTCAGGGCTCCTTTGCCTACGGAGGCTGGAACTTTCTTAATTACGTGACTGAGGAACTTGTTGATCCCTACAAGTGAGTTGAAATAGCCCAGCTCTTCCCAAATCCCTTGAAAGGCCACGGCACCTGCTACTGGGAAGAGAGAGCCAAGTGTCCACTGGCCACTTCTCCACCTCCAGCCCCTGTTCTGACCGTGACCTAGTGTATCCTGAAGAAACAGTTATTTCTCAGGAACTTAAACCATTTACCGTCCACTCTGCCAGGAGGAGAAAAATGATCCCCTGACTGTCCCAGAGCAGATTAAAAGCTGAAACAGTGCTGAGGTAGCACCACTGTCTCAGATGAAATGTGCCGACAGGCCTCTAGGCACCTGACTTACCTGTCTTAGGACAGGAGGGTCTTTGTGTCTTGAGGCTGGGGAGAGGGGTGCATCATGGGGATTCCAGTTAGGAGGAGGTCAACAGGTATGGAGCATCTTCCCAGCCTACACTGTTTCCTTTCCTTTAAATTGCCCTGCCCATTTTGAGACCGAATCCACCGCCCAGGGAGAGGGAGTGTCACAAAAGGCTGCCAGGTCAGTTTGGAGCAGAAAGACAAGGCACTTCCCAAACCCCGTGACGAGGCGGGTGCCAGGCCTTTCTCCTCTCACCTCCTCTCCTTCTACAGGAACCTTCCCAGAGCCATCTTCATCTCCATCCCACTGGTCACATTTGTGTATGTCTTTGCCAATGTCGCTTATGTCACTGCAATGTCCCCCCAGGAGCTGCTGGCATCAAACGCAGTCGCTGTGGTAAGAAATCAAGCGCGCAGCCCCTGAAACCAGGAACGTTGACATAGACTTGCCTGATTGACCCCACTCACTTTTCCCTGATCCATGAATTTGTAGAATTGGAAGTCATCCGAGGTTCTCAGGGCAGGAACCATATCTTCAAGTGCCCAGGAGCAAACTGATGGCCACGTTGTACCTAGAACAGTGACCACGGCAGAACCAACTTGTTAGACTGTATGGCCACAAAGCTACATAACTTACTATATGACCCTTTCCAGAAAAAGTTTGCCAGCTCCTGATCTGGGGTACTTTAAACTCTAAATGTGAAGATTGTATAAAGGAGGTAATTTCCTCCTCAGAAAGATATAGTCTTGCACAAGACAACGCCATTCCTCTCTGCCTTCGTTTCTTCCTCTGGAAATCATGCAGCCTGACTCCTTCCCTCATCAGGGAAAAGTGTGTGCCAGTAAACAGGAAGTAGGCATGGTCGGTGCTCTTTGGGGGAAGACATGATGCAGATCCAAGGCACTGGGGTCTTTGATAACCGGAAAGACCTGGGAGCCATGCAGGCCCTGACCTGGCTTCTCCCGAGCCCCAACACCACCCTGCCAAACTGTCATCACGTGTCTCCTCTCAGAAGACTGTAAAGAAAGAGGCCCTCCGGTGTTCTGGGGCAGCCGTTTTCCATGACCACTGGCCTAACGCAACAGGACATCTATTCTAAGTGACTCCTCTTCCCTAATGTGCTAGAAATCGAGTGTGTACTGGGCTCAGAGAATATAGAAAAGGCTAGTCCCTTGACCTTTTACATTCCTTCAGTATAGGAAGACTACTCTATAGCTTCACCGCCTTTTCTTTCTCAGCCTACATAGTAGCCTGTTCTTATCATTTTCCCCTTCTTATCATATTATTTCTATGAACTTAGAAATTCTCACCCTATGAATTAGGAACCATTCCTATTTTACAGATGGGAAAACTGAGGCTCAAAAATTAAGGACCTTGCTCAAGGTCTCACAGCTCCAAACTGTTGGGCTAAGATTTGAACCCCAACCTGCCTGACTCATTAGTGTATAATGTAAGTGAGGCCTGGACTCCCACAGCTGGCTTCTGGTCCTGGCCCTCCACTTTCTGGATTTGTGATCTTAGGCAAGCTACCTAATTGCTTTGTGCCTTAGTTTCCTCATCCATAAAACAAGGAGAACAAATGTTAGCACATCATCGTCATTGTTGTTGTTGTTATTATTATTACCACCATGCACTGTCTCCTTCAGTTAATAGCCCAAAACACTTACTAAAACCCCACTGCGTGGTGATCACCGTGGGAAGGGAAGTGGTGGTGCAGTGCAGGAGGGGCTGGCGAATGCAACCCTCCCTGCAAGGACCCTAACAGGAGAGACTCAGCAAGGGTAGCGATGGAAGGGAGCATTCCCAGCAGAGACATACAAGTGGAGGGTTGTAACCTCGCCTCTTCTGCTCATCCCCTTGTCTTCTCTCCCAGACTTTTGGAGAGAAGCTCCTAGGGGTCATGGCTTGGATCATGCCCATTTCTGTTGCCCTGTCCACATTTGGAGGAGTCAATGGGTCTCTCTTCACCTCTTCCCGGTGAGTGTTGTTCCAGTCCTTCCTGGGCCAGGGGCCATTCTGCTGTGCACATTGCTCTGTGTATATGTGGGGCGGGGGGGCTTGTCTCTGTCAGCAGGGGTCTGTGTGGGCACCTGGGTGGTGACCTCGTAGGGGGTGATTGCTCACGAAGGGACGTTTGTGTGTCAGCTTGGACGCAGAGGGGTGTGTGCTGCTCACGTGGTCACCTGCAATGTGTGTGGCTTCACATGTAGTGGTGAGAAGCCCTGTCCCACCCCATTTTAATAGGAGCAGAGGGCAGAGGTCCCCGGCAGCCTGATGCAGTCCTAGGTCTGGGCACCGTGATTGGCAGCAGGACAGTGTCTCAGCGGCAGCCCCAGAGCCCCTTGCTACTTGCCTGAAAACAGGCTATGCTGGCTTGAAAGGAACCCCACTCTACAAGGGACCAGGAGGGATACAGGCCTGGGGCCTCTGGGCTGGCCTCTTATGGAAGTTCTGGAACCAGACTGCAGGTGGAATGTATCCTTCTCCCTGCTCAGCGGACAAGTGGCTATGGGCGGCCTTTTCATGGCCGCTCAGGAGACTCAGGCAGAGGGTATGAAGTGAGAGAAGTGGGGAAGAGCTGAAGGAAAACATTTGTCCAAAGCGAGGCCCCCAACTCCCAAGCTCTCAGGGAAGCCAGAAGCTCAAGTGGGTCCAGGAATCCCTAGCTCCTGCCTCTACACCCCCAGGAATCCAGCCCTTCCTCAGGGTCTCCTCTCGCTATGTCCAGAATGGGCTGTTGAGGCCAGCAGACGCTGGACTGTTTCCATCGGTGTTGTTCAAGGGGTCTTCCCACATTTGTTAGAAAGTTCCCCTGCCCCCAGGGCACCGTCCTACTTAAAAGATACAGCAAAAGCAGGGAATCCCTGAGTTCAGCTGCTTCCAAAGCCACGCATCACATCAGGGAGGAGTTCTCATGAAATGTCAAGGCAGTGCCATGTTTTCAGGACCCAGGGCAAGAAAGAGGGAGTGTGGGTGTCCTCTGTGCCCCAGGACCCTATGAGACTCACCCACAGCAACCTCGTGTGCGTGTTACACAGGAGCAGTGGCCACCTGGAGCCCCAGCCGAGGGCGAGCAGTGGAAGCGCAGTGACCCATGAGGCTCTCTGGGATCTATTGGAAGAAAGTGACTGGCTACAGTCACTTTAGAGTGGGGTTTGTCCCTCGGGCAGGCCAAGCAGCGGCCTGCATGCATGTGGTATAGCTGTGTGTGCATGCAGGACACGGCGGCCCCGGCGTGCGAGGCCTCTGATTCAGAGGCACGGCTCACCCACCAGGCCTCCTCTGCTCATCTTTCCAGTTCCTTCTTTCCTTCCTCCTCCTTCCCTCCTTCTCTCCTTCTCTCTCTTACTTTTTTGCGTTTGGTGTATGGAGAGGTTGACCCTTCCTGAGAAATAGGAGTGTGCGTGGGCGTGTGTCATGCTTAATGTCATTGTCTCTTCGTTGTCAGCTAGCCGGGCAAGGATTGTCTCTTGTGAACTTGACACTTGCAAATGCTGTTGGACCTGGACAATTACACTTGGTCCTGGCTGCATGTGGAGGAGGGACGTGAATGCAGGGCCCTGGCTATGTGCATGATGAGGCCTGCAGAGCACCCGGGGCTCAGCTGGGTGCATGAGGCTACACCGTAGAGGGACGATGCTGTGTGGCTGCATGAAACTGGTGACAGTGGCCTAGGTAGTTGATGATGGCAACTGATGGTGATGCACATGGGTACTTGGGGCCATAATGGACTCCCACACTTCTGCCAAACCGCTGCTGTTGGTTCTGCTCCCCCCTACACACAAATTACAAAGTAAGTGACAGGTTTTTTTTCAGAACAGCCAGCATGCTGATTCTGTGCCTTCCTGTCCCCATTACATCACCCCTTCCTCCTACCCCTCAGGTGCTGCTTTCTCCCTATAAAATCCTAGAGAAGAGAAAAGGATGTCTAATTCATACTAATATGTAAATGATTTCCAACAGCTTTTAATATTCTTTTCTCTGGGAAAAGGGAAGAGAAGAAGGGGTCCCTTTTACATTAAAATTTCTCTGTTTAAAAATAACTTTTAAACATCAATATCCTGGTCATGATATTATACTATAGTTAGGCAGTATGTTACCAGTAGAAATAGAGTGGGTACCTGGGATCTCTCTCTATTATTTCTTCCAGCTGCATGTGAGTCTACAATTATCTCCAAAAAAAGGTTTAATTTTTAAAAAGAGTAAAAAAATCATTTTTATTCCAATTAAAACTTTCTTGTCTATTTTAGAAATTAAATTTTTTAATAAAGTCTAAGGAAGAAAATTAAAATTACTCATAATCCCATCAGCCAGAGATAACCAGTTGGTATGTTTTTACATGACCATAATTTCTAAATTAATTAGAATCCCACTGTATGGAATCATACAGGTTTCTATCTAGCTCTTACCATTTGACATGTATTGTGAACCTGTTCTCATGTAAAGACTTTTTTTCAAAACATTAGGACTGTAAAATATCCCATCTTATAGATATATTATAATTTATCTAATCAATCTCTTACTTTTGGGCATTTAGGATATTTGTAGTGTTTTTTATCATCAGAATATCTTTTGTATATACCTTTCACTAACTAACTATTCATTTCCTTAGGATGGCTTCTTTAGGAATAGAAAAAGTAGCTTAAGAATATAAATTTTTAGGTATGATACAATACAGTGCATACTAGACAATAAATTACACAGATTGTTCAGATTAATGAGTTTTGAGAGTTGTAGACAGCGATGTAAGCACCTCCCAAAACAAGATATAGAACATTCCCACATACCCCCCAAGTTACCCCGTGTCCCTATCTGGTCCACCACCCATTCTCCATCCCCACAGTGGCAACTACCTCCTGACTAGGGTATCAATGTGTGTAAGGCTTTCCATGGACAGACAGTTCAGTCCCCATGTATCAGAGACCCTGTATCCCTTGAGGATGGGGGAGGCCCATTTTTAAAGGGATTAAGGCATTGTGAGACCCACAAAGTGAAGGCGCAGTCATCAGTAACCCCAAGCCACCCAGACCATACGTAGGGTCTCCAGGCACCCAGAATCCATCCGTTATCCACCGGCTGCCTCTGGTCTGCCTGCACCTGCACTTGTGAACATGGGTCCTGTGACAGGTGGGCTGGAGTGTGCATGGGAAGGTGGGTACTTGGGTGGGGTGGGGGTGGTGCTCCTGTGTGAGCAGAAGACGGGCCTGGATGAGGAAGCCCGGGCTGGGCAGGGAACATCCTTGGATGCTCTCTGCGCCATTCCAGGCTGACCTGCTTTTCTCTCCACCAGGCTGTTCTTTGCTGGAGCCAGGGAGGGCCACCTTCCCAGCGTGTTGGCCATGATCCACGTGAAGCGCTGCACCCCAATCCCAGCCTTGCTCTTCACAGTAAGGGCCCCTCCTTCTGCCAACCCTACACACACCCTCCCTCTTTGCACTTGCTCTGAGCTGGGAGTTCACACTTCCCACACACACCCCTGTCGCCCTCCTGGGCTGCTCCTAGGCCTCACTGGGTCTTAGGTAACGTGGCGAATGGTATACACGGGCTTTGTGGACATCAAGAAAAATGACAAAGAAAGACCCTGAGTCCTGAAACACCTTCCTTTTGGGTCCTTCCCATCCTTTTGGGTCAGACTGAAGCAACTGTCTCACGACTCTACAGTCTCATAAGGAAATCTCCTTTCTTGGCTCTCCCCTGCACCTGTTGCCCACAGGGTTGCAGCTTTGGGCCCCCACCCACTCCTGGCCAATCTCACACACCCCCACCACTCCCCATCAGTCTTCTTGCCCCAGGAGGCTCTGCCTTTCTCTCAGGAAACGTCACTGAAACAAATTCAGTGTTACGGGTAGACCAAATAAGACAAATCATAAAGAGAGGAAGACTGGCAACTGAAAATGGAGAAAAGGAAACAGGATAGGGAAGAAATGAGGGTAGAATGGCCCAGAGTAGAATCCTTTAGAGGGATAAAAAGAAAGAGCAAAGACTTGTCCCCACTGAGTCTTTTGAGTTATTTTTTTTTCTTTCCGGATCCTGAATAAAATATTGAAAATGACTTTGGTGCATCAGAAAAGCAGTTAGATCAGGATAATAGAGCTCTCAGGAGTCAAGTGCCTTCATTGTACAACATGCGGGGCAGTTCCAGCATGTTCAGATACAGGATGAAGGCCTAGCTGTGAAAGGTGCCTGGAGACCACCTGGTACTCCCCGTGAGACAGACTTATTTCCAGTTTGAGCCATTGGTGCAGTACTGTGACTGCAAGGCAAATACAGTCAAAATCTGGCTTATTCATCCATTAAAATCTTCTAGATTATTTTCACCATCAGATCTTACACAAGAACTGAACCTTCTTTTTTTTATTATTTAAGATTTTATTTATTTATTTGAGAGTCAGAGAGAGAGCACAAGCAGGGGGAAGTGGCAGAGGGAGAGGAAGAAGCAGGGGCCCCGCTGAGCAGAGAGCCTCATGTGGAGCCTGATGTGGGGCTCGATCCCGGGACCCGGGGATCAGGACCTGAGCTGAAGGCAAACGCTCAACCAGCTGAGCCACCCAGGCGCTCCAAGAACTGAACCTTCAGTTGGCCTTAACAAGTTAGCAGAGGGGCAGAACATGGTTCCAAGAGAGCCACTGAGCTGATTTTGAAGCTGTAAAGTGGATTCTATGAAGAAAACCTCATGGGGATTTGTGAGAGTTAAATGAGTTCGTGTTTGTAGAACATTAAGAGCAGCACTTGCCACCTAGTAAATGCTTTATAACTGTTTATGATATTAAAAAGGGGGGATGGGGGAAAAAGAAAAATAAACTGGATGACTCAGCCAGGAGAAGAGGATGAGGGCAGGAATAAAACTTTAATCTGCAGGTAACAGTCCTCCCTAAGGGATTAAAAAAAAACAAAACAACATCAACAAAATACCCACCTAAAATAGCTTGAGCTACAACCAGGGCAGACGTGTAAATGAGACCAGGGCAGACGTAGAGCGGTGCTGCTGGTGGCCAAGCCAGTTGTTTACAGCCAGTACCTATTCTGATTGGTTGGTGCCCATGCCATGCCAGCGGTGATATATTCTGATTATCACTCCTGCAATAAGAAAGAGCTTCCTGGCAATGAAGCTGTTAGCAATGGCCAGGGTGACCAGGGGCGGCTGTAAAGTCTCCATTTTAAGACATTCATCATGGGGCGCCCGGGTGGCACAGCGGTTGGGCGTCTGCCTTCGGCTCAGGGCGTGATCCCGGCGTTCTGGGATCGAGCCCCACATCAGGCTCCTCCGCTGGGAGCCTGCTTCTTCCTCTCCCACTTCCCCTACTTGTGTTCCCTCTCTCGCTGGCTGTCTCTCTCTCTGTCGAATAAATAAATAAAATCTTTAAAAAAAAAAAAAGACATTCATCGTAAGATGGCGCTGTCTGCCTAGAGGCAGGGGAACAGTCCCCTGACCTGTAAAGCGCCTCCAGTGTCTAAACCCCTTACTGATCACTGATGAGCTGCTCCCACTTCCCACAGTGCATCTCAACCCTGCTGATGCTGGTCACCAGCGACATGTACACACTCATCAACTACGTGGGCTTCATCAACTACCTCTTCTACGGAGTCACCATCGCCGGACAGATCGTTCTTCGCTGGAAGAAGCCCGACATCCCCCGCCCTATCAAGGTGCGAGAACCTCCCCTTGACCCCTTCCCCTCCTCCACTGGCTGTAGCTGCAGCTCACCTTGTTCTCAGCTGCCGACCACAGATGGGATCTACCGTCTCTATGATGGTAGCGGACAGACCCTTTGGAAAGCAAGGACCATGTGCGAATGGGGCAGCAGCCATTTCCATTTTCCACTGGAGACAGGACCAGAACAAATTGCAGCTGGAAGAGGAAGTTAGATTAAATGATACTTTAATCAGGTCATTCCTTTGGTTCCTACGACTCTTATAAACTCCGGTTGATTTTTTCCAGGCTCCCTTACCTCTCCAACCTTTCCCTGAACCCACTGGTCTGGCCAGTCTCCTCCTCATCCTTCCAGGTAGCTGCGTTCCCTTGAGCTATGTCTCTATCCCAGAATGAGTTTCCTTCTCCCACCTGCCTATCCAAATTATAACCGTTCCCCACATAGGCCCCAAGTTCCTCCTCTTCCTTCAAGCTTCCCAGTCCACTACAGCCCTCCACGAGCCTCCCTTTTTAAACTACTATAGCCCTATACATAGTGGGTGCCTGGTGAACCTACTGGTTGCTGCAAGAGATAACTGTGTGGTGGCAATGAATGGGATTGCTCAGAACAAAATATGCAAGAGGCTGTGGGTTCTCCTGCAAATTAGAATAGAGTATAGCCCTGAGCTATTTAAACAATACTATTCTGGAAACAAAGGAGACAAGGTCCTTCCAGAAGATTCTTCCAGCTGAGGAATTCCAGCTCTCCAAATCTGCTTTCTACCACCACTTCCCTACCTCTCTTAAAAAGCTTGCTAGTGGGATGACAAGGGAGAATAACCCATCCCTCCCCCAACCGTTGCATACCCTCTGAGAAGAGATGGCAAGGAAGAGAAAAGCAGGGGTCTTTTTTGTTTGTTTGTTTTTTAATATTTTACCCATTTGACAGAGGGAGAGAGGGAACACAAGCAGGGGGAGTGTGAGAGGGAGAAGCAGGCTTCCCGCTGAGCAGAGAGCCCGATGTGGGACTCGATCCCAGGGTCCTGGGATCATGACCTGAGCTGAAGGCAGATGCTTAACGACTGAGCCACCCAGGCGCCCCTGAATCTGGAGTCTTGAAGAAATCTCTACTGGGAACTCCCACCTGTGGCCAATAAGATGGCCAACAAGCCCATAGAGCTGATGCTTCTTTCTGAATAAAATCAAGGCCCCAGACTGCCTTATAGTATGGTAGGTTTCCTGACTTCTCAGATCTTGGCAGACTTATCTTCTCAGATTGCTTGAGAGAAACACACTGAGACTGATCCTGGCAGGAAGAATGGACATTTGCCACGTGGTGCCCAGATGAGGGCCCTGCCTAGAACCAGGAAAGGGGCAAGGAGTCTGACAGACCCAGGCCACCTCGTTCTTGCCCCTCACTCATTTCTCCACCTCTCCTCCACTCGAGGACCTCAGCAAATATATACCAATATACCAGCAAGCTTATCAGTCCCCATGGACTTCCCTGGCCGAAGCACGGATGACAAGGCCTTGTTTGCCTCTGTCCAAGAGAAAAGAGATGGCCAGTGAGGATCATTCCCTCCCTAGTCCGCCCCTCCTCTTCCCATGCTACTACCCGAGTTCACCAACATTTGCTGACATAGCACTTGAAGCCTAGCCTTTGCCCTCAAAGGTGCCTCTCTGTGGGTTGAGAAGAGGGAGGATGCCCTGATCCTGGGGGCCACACGGTCCACACAGCTAACAGCACCTCTGCTCCACAGATCAACCTGCTGTTCCCCATCATCTACTTGCTGTTCTGGGCCTTCCTGCTGATCTTTAGCCTGTGGTCGGAGCCCGTGGTGTGTGGCACTGGCCTGGCCATCATGCTGACAGGCGTGCCCGTCTATTTCCTGGGTGTTTACTGGCAACACAAGCCCAAGTGTTTCAATAACTTCATTGGTGAGTTGTTAAAAATGCCGGGTGGCTAGAGGATCTCCTCGTCGGGGTTAGGTCTCCTGGTCAGAGGCCTAGGCTGGTCCACAGAGCTCTGGAGAAGAAGATGAGGCAGGAAAGATGGGTGCCTTCCCAGAGACCTCTGAGGAGACGAGAACGGCTAAGGTTTGCACACAGACCCTAGACCTGGAAGAATAGGCATCCTGACAGCGTTCTGCAGGAGCTGCCCTGAGTAGAGACCAAGGGAGAGCCTGGAACCGGTGGTCACCAGGCTTAGGGAAGGTGGGCGACTAAGGCTTTGATGGGAACGGGCAGCCAGCAGATGAGCTGCCCGGAGACCAGGGAGGCAGCAAGGTGGCTGTCTCCTGGAATGTCTCCTGGAATGGGAGTCTCCTGAACGCCCTGGGGCTCTGCTGAGGCAACACGTGGGCCAGGGGAGTGGAGCAGGGTCGTGGCCGGCTCGGCCAGGTGGGTGGGACGCTCAGCACTGACCTGTTCTGTGTGACCTCCCGTAGAGTCGCTGACCCTGGTGAGCCAGAAGATGTGTGTGGTTGTGTACCCTGAGATGGAAGCGGGCTCGGGGACAGAGGAGGTACATGAGGACACGGAAGAGCAGCGGCAGCCCATCTACCAGCCCACTGCCGCCAAGGACAAGGACTCGGAGCAGCCCCAGCCCTGAGGACCACCGTCCCCTCTCAGCTGGCTCCTTCCTCCTACACCCCCTTCTTGCCTTCCTTCCCTGCCCAGGTCCCCCCAACACACACACACACACACACACACACACACCCCTCTGCTTCTGTCAAGCAGGGGCAGGACCTGGGTGTGGGTGGTAAGAACCTATAAACAAAGACACTGACATTTGTACCCAAAGAACCAGCCTCCCGCTACCAGGGCCTGTGTCCAAAACCCTCACCAGGGCTGCCCCAGGCAGTGGGGGGAGAGTGGAGCTGCTGGGGTCCTCTTCAGGGCCCTCCCCCCATCACTGGCCTCCTCAGGAGCCCAGTCCAGTGCTGCCTTCCCTCCCCATTCCTGAGCCCAAGGGAGGCCTCTGCTCAGAGAAGCGGAAGCAACAGTGAGTCAGTTGGGGAGGGACAGACTCAAGCAAATCTGTCATCTTTAAAGGTCAGCTGGAGAGACCTGTATCACCCTCCCTTCACTAGGGACCCAAGAAATCAGAGAAATGCTTCCCTTTGCCCTCTCCTCTCCCCCTCCCCGTGGTACCTCCCTCTACCGCAGCTTGGGCTCCCTGTCCAGAGCAAGGTTCCTGGCAGGACACCACCTCCCTACTGAGCTAAGGACCAATGAGCAGGAGAACTGCCCCCTCCCCCTAACCCAAGCCAGGCCTGTGGAACAGATTGGGAAAGGCTCAAATTGCTGAAACCCAGCCCTGTCCTGGTCTCCTGCATCCTGACCCCCACTTGGTGCCAAAGCTTCCTGAAGCCAGAAAGTCTTCTTGTTTTCAATGTAGTGGACATTTCTCTCCTAATGGCAAAGCTGCTTAGCTCTTCCTCCCTCCCCACTCCAAAGAGAACGAGCAGTCACTCCATGATCCCTGTAGCTATGCCCCCAACATACCCCCACGAGCCAGCACTGCTGGCGCCCCCATCATGCCCTTTTCCTCTTCTCTGACTTGGCTCCGGGACCAACCAGTGTGAAGGCTCCCCAAGCCCTTCAGGCCCGAAGCCCAAGCCAAATCAGCCTGAAATCACCTCCCATCCAAGAACTGGACCTAAAAATACTCCCTGATTTCTAACCCTCAGACAGACCTGGTATGAAAAGCCTTCCTGGAATGGAGGGTGCTTTCTCACCCACCCCCCAGAAGTGCCCATCCTGTAACCTCGGAGACTGGGGAGAGAGTGTCTTCTGAAGGCCAGTTCCTTCCTTCTTCCCCAACTCAGACACCCCCTTTCTGGTTCCACCACTGCCCTGTCTTTGGACAGCCTCCGAGACAGGATGAAAGGGCAGTGGCAGAAGGAACCCATTTTGGAGACACAGTCTCTGTGGCATGTGGACTTCTGGCCGTCCTGTGGGGAGAGGCTGCCTTTTCCTGTGCTCCAAAGGAAGGCCACCGTCTGTACCCTGGGCCTTGCAGCCCCCCTGCCACACTTGCTGTGCTAAGGACTGGGATCCTCTCATCCCAAAGCAGGAGTGCCCCCTTTCCTACCTCCCCCTACCATCTGCTGAGACTAGAATACGTGGGGAGTCCTCCTGGCTTGCTTGGCTTTCCCAGCTTCCTGCCTGGCCTACCTGACCCCCCCCCCCCAATTGGTGAGATGTCATGTTTGGTTTGAGTTTCGGTCCCTTCAGAGTGGACCCCAGGTGGGCTGGGGCTGGCCCCTGGAGGGTCAGGGGACCACCCTCCTGTTCCCTCTTTCAGTCCTCCAACCTCCACCCCTCCTTCAGTTGTTGGGGTTTATTTGTTTGTTCATTTGTTTCGTAAAGTGAATGCCTTACTTTTTGGATAAGTGTTTTTGAAGCTGGCATTTCTATTTCTTTTGGGTTTTTTAATGTAAGGTTGTTTGGGGTGGGGAGGGCATTAGTTATACCTGGATAATAATCCTGTGTCTTTGAGTTGGTTTAGGGTTACAGTTTGTTTTGTGGAGGGTTTGTTTTTTTTTTCTTTTGATGTAATAAAATTTTAAATGGAAATGAAGTTGTCGGTGGTAATAATTCAATGATCTTCTAAGACAGAGTCCCCAGGCATTTCCTATCTTCGTCAGGAGGTCTTTGGTTGCCAGGTTCCTTCCAGGATGGCATTCCCCAAGGCCCTTGCTCTGTCCCAGGGACCCGGTGCCAGCGCACTCAAACAACTATCTCACATTTGCGGGGGGGGGGGGGGGAGGCGGGGTAACTACCTCTCATTTTGAACCAAAAACTTTCTCATTTCTTCAGTGAAGTCACAAAGTGTTCATTCTCTGTGCACTGCGTGGAGAGCCTGCAGACTAGCTGGGAAGAGCCTCAGCACCGCCCGGGCAGGAAGGTCGGTGACAGACAGCACTAGGCTGAGGGGCAGAACAAAGGCAGAGTGGTTCTCCAAGGTCTGGTCAGCAAAGGCTTCTGGCACTGGGACAGCTGGCACCAAATGGGAAAGGAAGGGATGGGCTGAGCCTGTGGAGAGATGCCAGGGCGACTTAGGAAAGCAGCCAGCCAGATCCAAGGGGCCTGACAGGAGGGACGAGGAGGTGAGGCGGGGTCCCCTCAGCTGCACCAAGCGGAGTGAGAGGACCGTGTCTCGTCAGAGGACTAGGAAGGCTTTTGAGTGAGGACAAAGGAGGAAGCAGTGCGGTTGGGACCTGTCCCCGGGTGATTTGGGTTAATTGCTGGAGGAAGTTGATGGGATTAGACCCAGTCCTTGCTTGGAGTGCCTCCTTTGCGGGCAGCCCTCCCAGCTGCCTGTCCTGGGGTGGCATTACTCCAGAGCCAGCATGTCTGACAGACATGGGCAGGGGAGACGGGGGGGGGGGGGTGGTGTTAAGACATTATCCTCCACCATCTGGGACACGCGAGGACACAGGCAGGCAAGATGCCTCCACTCCCAGTCCTGGCCGGGTCCCAACACTTCTCAACTGTGGCTGGCATTTTTCTAGACTGAGGCTGGAGGCGCGCCAGTCACAGGGCACAGATGCTTGGCTCTAAGTTCCAGGTCAGCAGCCACTGAACAGCTGTGTGTCCTTGGGCAAGTCACTTAACCTATTTAGCACTTTTGGAGAAAAGAAAAAAAAAAAAAAGAGGGTTGAACCTAATCTCAAAGGTTCCTCAATCTCTCAGCCCAAGGTTGTCCCCAGTGGAGGGCAAAACCGGGCAGAGGCCAGTCTTATGCAAGAGGCTGTTCTCCAGGTCTCAAATCCACCTTTTGAACCCCCTCTTCCCCAACACATAAACTTTTCCTTTCCATGGGCTGCCAGCGTGTTCTCCATGTTGCCCCATTCCAAGAAGTCCGGCCCTCCCCAAACCCCTCTCGCTCTGTGGAGACACTCGTTCCTATCCACCATCACCACCACCACCACCACGACCACGACCAGCCCCCTCCCCCCCTTAAGTGACACGTGCTGATCATTTTAACCTGGTCAATGGCCAAATGTGGGTCTCCTCCAGAGCAACAGGCATTTATGTTTAACCTGGGCCTTTCCCCTGTCTTAACCCTGTCAGTCACTTTAATGGTAGGAATTCAGATGCTCTGACCTTAGGGAATTTGGGGGGTCACCAAAATCATAGCTGCATAAGCATTCATTTGTTAGTCACACACACACCTTATAACCACTGTATCCAAGGAGTTCGCTATGTACTGTGAGAATAGCAAACTTATTCCTGAATTTTCCGAGTCAGCACAAATTCCAAATACTTTGTTCCATTGTCTCCATAAAAATACTCGTACTTGACAAGCCAACTTTCCTTTATTTTAATTCAAGCAGTATGGTCACCACAGCTGAAGAGGTCCAAAAAATGGATCTGACCCTACTCTCGAGCAAATAGTCTACGAGGGAAACAAGGCAAGAAGGCTCCTGGCGCATACGCACGGCTCACTGGCCACTCGGGTGGGCCTCGAGCTGTGGCAGGCAGGCGCAGAATCTGCCAGATCCCCAGAGCCTGCGCAGAGACTGGCACTTACGTGCCCCAAAATGCCTGTCAAACTGAGGCCTCAGATGAGGCTGCAGATAGTGTGTCTGCCTGGGACACCCAGACAAGCCACGGGAGGTGGTGGAAGGGCGGTGGGAAGGCAACATTTACTGAGACCAGTAGATCTCTATACACTCTCATTCGAGGTTTCATTAAGCAATCCAACGAAGTAGAAGTTACTACTGCCATTTTACAAGTAAGATTAAATAACTTGCCCGAAGTCACCAAACTGGGAAGTGACAGAGGCAGGATGTAAGCCCGGGTCTCTCTAACACTTCACCGCTGGGCCAGGCTTGGCTGACTCCCTGTTGGAAGGACCGGTGAAGGAGGTGACCTTTACACCGAGGCCTGTTCCAAAGGCACTGAGATAATACACCTGCGTTGTTCTGGTTTAATGCAAACAGTAGCAACTGGAGCAGCAAGGAGGAAAAGAGCGTGCTGACCAGGGAGGGCTCCTTTCCACTCCTGAGCAGCTCCACGGAACCCAAGAATCCCCCAGCTCTTGTCTGGCACTGCCCTCCCCACCCCTGCTCCTGTCCAGTCCCTCCTCTTCCCCTGCCCAGACATCCAGAATGACGCCTGCCCCCACCAAACCCCTCAGTTACTGGGAAACGTGATGTCAGTACTCCAGCAACGTCAGCCACGAGCCTGGGAGGTGAGGGACTGAGATCACTTATCTCCCCGCGGCCCCAGCCTTTCTCATTTCCTGCCGGCTCTATTTGCACACTTCCCTGCTTCCTCCGGCACCCCGTTCACTCCTACTGACTACTGACGCAGTCTTCCCCTCCCCCCACCCCGGTGGCTGACTGAGGGCAAACAGGGCTCTCTGAGTCACACAGCTCCCCCTTTCTCTATCCCTTCTTGCATGGGGGTTTCGAGAACTAGCCCACTGCCCCTTCCCCCAAGATCAATGCTGCATCCTTGCCTGACCTTGGGCCGTTCGGCCTTTCAGCCTGTTTCCCTCCTTCAGAAGGGGGAGATAAAATGCCCTCGGTCTTGCTTCCTTTTCTACTTCACTCACAGGAAACGGTCAGCATGGAAAAGTGACTGTTTCAATGACCAAAAAAGGCATAACGCCAGAAAATGCCGGGCCTTAACCATCACCACTACTTCAGAGTCAGAGAGGACTAGAATTTCTCCTCATTGAGACAAGGCCCTGGCCCCAGTCCTCTCAGCCTGCCCACTCTCCCAGTAACTGCACTGCAAGCCCCCACCCCGCCATGATTCCCCTTCCTTCTTCTGGAGGCCCAGCAGGGTCCTGCCCTTGCCAGGGCTGTGGAAGGCTGCCCCCTGCCGTCCATCGGTTGCCTGACCACAGCAGCCCCTCTAGTCCCGAACTCTGGGCCGATATTGCCGCCTGGTGGTCAACAGAAGCACTCCTGCCAAACTGGAGTAGTTCAGCTCTGGTACCTGTTTGACACAAGGTCCTTTGAAAGACAGATGAGATGGAAACCTTCCCGTCTGGTCCCTGAGATCTGTCTCCGTGATGCACACAGATCTCCCCAGGCGAAGTCCCTCAAATTGAACAGAAAGCTCCTGGGGTCAGGTGGGGTGGTGGGGAGCGAGGGAGGAAGGAAGACACTAACGAGAGGGGTAACTAGCGGGACGTGAAGGCGGCCCTGTCTGCATCTGCATACTTCATTTTAGCGTTCAGTGCCCCCCATATCCGCTCTGCATTTGCCCCCACTGTGGCCTGGCCCTGGGTTTATTATAATTAATTATTATTAATACCCTACTTATTAAACCTTCTGGCCTCTATGGGGTGCTCCCAGCATTTGCCCGTGATCAAAGAGGCAGAGACACATTTCTGTGTCCTTTCCTTTTCTGGACCTATAGTCCCTTCTATAGGTGAAACTCAAGGTAAAATCAGAGCCACAGTAGCTCCTCTACCAGGAGAGAGTGGGGAGTTCCCAGAGGAAAAAGAAAAGGGAAGGGAAAGGGGGCCCAGCATGAGACCCAAAGTGCCGAGCGCGGGCTTCTCCCGGAGACCCTGAAACAGTCCCAGGAAGAGGTGATGACAAAAGAGAAGGCTTCTCAAGCCTCACAAGAGGAAGTGGACCCGAGAGACACGCACCGAGGTCAGAGAACGGCCATGCAGAAGGAAAGACAGCAAACCGAGCTGCAGCGAGCGCCTGAGCCCTGCGGCCCCGAGGCACAGGAAACAGGGCAGAGCCCCAGGACCAGAGCAGGGGGCAGAGTGCCAGCCTGGGGCTCCGGCAGCGCAGGGCAGCTGGAAGAGACAGCACTGAAGCCGCCAGAGAAGAGCGGCTGGCGGCTCCTGGGGCAGCGGCCTGCCTGGGCCTGGGGCACGGGGCCCACGTCCTGAGCAGATGCCTCAGCCAAGCCTTGGCAGTCAGCAGCAGTGCCAGGCTGCTGGGGCCACCCACGGCTAGAGGCACCAGAGGGTTTGGGCTATTGCACAAAAACCTAGCAAACGGGCGTGCTCTGCACCACAGGACCCAGTGCAGGGCTTGGTCCCCGAACCTATCGCTATAACCCCCTCAAACAACGCCCCCTGGCCTGCACCCAAAAGAATGCCCTGGGGGTGGGGCTACAAAAGGAACCGGCTGCCCCTGGGGGTAGGTGGAGCCCAGCCTTGCGGGGGGACAGAGGGGGAGGCATTTCAAGGGAGGAGCTCTGATCGGGCTGGGGGTCGGCGCTGTAAGAGGGTTTTCTCGGTTCATTCTGACTTGGCACCTCATTCTGCACAGAACTTTTTGGAAGTCGGAGGGAGGAGGACACTCAGAGTGAGGTGCTGCCCTCAGCGAGGACTCTGGAATCCCTTGGACTCAAGAGGGAGGGGGGAGGCATTCCCAGAAGCATCAGCTCCCAGGCACCTCAGAACCCCGGCTTGGACCCTACCCAAAGAGTGCTCCCAACTGCTAAATAGACCAGGGGCCCCATTTCTCTGAGCTCTGCATCCCTCCCTCCGGGGTGCGCCCTGCCCCTCCCTGAGTCACCCCAGGGAGAGAGGGGGAAAAAAGGGAAGAGAAAAGAGGCATTGACTACAGAGGAAGGAAAAGGAAACAGCAGAGGGAGGAGAGAGGCCACGCAGGAGTGGGTGACAGAGGAGAGCGGAGAGGGCAGGTCTAGGGCAGATCTAGGGCAGGGGGAGATAGGGAGAGGGCAGGCAGAGCATCCCAGAGGGTGCCCCAAGAGCAGGGCGGCAGGGGCGGGGAGCCGAGGGGGGCGGGCCGGCCATGTCCCACGGGACCTACTACGAGTGTGAGCCCCGGGCTGGCCAGCAGCCACTCGAGTTCTCAGGGGGCCGAGCGGGGCCCGGGGAGCTGGGGGACATGTGTGAGCATGAGGCCTCCATCGACCTCTCGGCCTACATCGAGTCTGGGGAGGAACAGCTCCTCTCCGACCTCTTCGCTGTGAAGCCGGCACCCGAGGCCCGAGGCCTTAAGGGGCCTGGAACCCCTGCCTTCCCCCACTACCTGCCGCCTGACCCGCGGCCCTTCGCCTACCCCCCACATACCTTCGGCCCTGACAGGAAGGCCTTGGGGCCCGGCATCTACAGCAGCCCCGGGAGCTACGACCCCAGGGCTGTGGCCGTGAAGGAGGAGCCCCGGGGGCCGGAGGGCAGCCGAGGGGCCGGCCGCGGCGGCTACAATGCCCTGCAGTACCAAGTAGCACACTGCGGGCAGACGGCCATGCACCTGCCCCCGGCCCTGGCAGCGCCCAGCCAGCCCCTGCGCGTCCTCAAGGTAAGAGCAGGCCCACGCTCGCACCTGCCACCCAGGGGCTGGAGGGAGGCCTGTGCCGGTGGGGGACTCTGGCTCCTGCTTGCGCGAACGAGTCCGTGTTTGGTGTTGCTCTGTGAGACCCAACCACCCCCAAACCCTCTGTGCTCACCACCCCACCATGACCCCTCTTTGCTTCGCTGTCAGCTCATTGTCATCCTGAGCCCCACCATGGGGCTGGGATCCAGGGTGTCCTGCAGCCCTGTGGCCCGCTGACCTGCCCAGACCTCAGGGCCCAGCAGCCCCTTCCTCTTGTTTCTCTGCCGCCTGCTTCTAGAAAAGGAAATGCCTGCCGATCAGAGGACTAGAGACTCCAGAGAGATTGAAGGAAGGTGTCCTCAGACCGTGTGGGAATATGAAAGGCGGTTTGGGTCAGAGCAGGGGACTCTCGGCAAGTGGCAGGGCAACGGCTGCTTTTACTGGGAGGCCCGAGCTGGCTCTGGGTCCCGTATCTCTTTGCAGGCCAAGCGTGCCGGGGCTGCTGGGATTCCTGCCCGCCTCCACTCAGCCTCCTGGCCAGCCCTCACTTCTCGTCCCTCCGTGCCTTTCCTTCCAGGCCCCTGTGGCCGCCGCCGCACCCCCCTGCAGCCCCCTCCTCAAGGCGCCATCCCCAGCTGGCCCCTCGCACAAAGGCAAGAAGGCGGTGAACAAGGACAGCCTGGAGTACCGGCTGCGCCGGGAGCGGAACAACATCGCCGTGCGCAAGAGCCGTGACAAGGCCAAGAGGCGCATCCTGGAGACGCAGCAGAAGGTGCTGGAATACATGGCAGAGAACGAGCGCCTCCGCAGTCGTGTGGAGCAGCTGACCCAGGAGCTGGACACCCTGCGAAACCTCTTCCGCCAGATCCCCGAGGCCGCCAACCTCATCAAGGGTGTGGGGGGCTGCAGCTGAGCCCGGCTGGCAGACTGTGGCACCGGCCCCCCCCAGCCCACCTGACCTGGGGATCCCTACCCTGCTGGGGCTCTAGAGCCCCTCACAGGCCAAGCCTGAGACAGAGACCATGGACAAATGGCAGCGGGTGGCAAGGGAGGAGGGTGGACCCCAGCATAATGATTCGGTGGCTGAATAAAATTGCACTATGACTCAGTAATGGGCCTGCACACTGGGCCTGGGCGTGGGGGGGGCTGTGCATGTGTGACATGGGGGCTTCAAGGGCGGGAATGCGTGTGACTTGGTTTGCATACCTCTTGGCTTCATGCCCAAATGAATATCCAAGAACACAGATACACTCCCCCAACAACACACCACACAGCCAGGCTGTGTGTCTGTCACTCTGCTCCTCTCTCCCCCTGCCCCCACCCCAGCCCGCTCTATCCTTCTGGATGATGAAGGCACCCCATCCCCACAACCCCACAGGACCGGAAGCACCTCTGGAGACTTCCCTAACAGAGTTCTGTGGCTTGTGGGGAGATCCCAGTGCCACCCAGTCCCTTATGCCTAGGCCTGCTGACCCCAGCACCTTGAAATATAGGTCTGGGAGCTCCCGTCAGCTTCCAGATGGCTCTGCCATATTTAGGGTCCCCTAACTCTGAATCCTGGACTCGACCCCTTCTCTCAATTTCCACAACTTGAGGCCACCAGGCTGACATCCCCCCATGGCTCCCACCCACTCCCCATTGTCCCTCACTCCCTGGGACTGGGGTTCCCCATAGCACTAGAATCTGAGTGCTTGGGGGAGGACTCCGTTGGGAAAGGCCTCGAGACCTGTGTGAACAGGAGAAAGTTGATAATGAGGGGGAAAATCTGCCTCGGCCAGCGAAACCCCTCGTGCGAAGCGTTTTCTCTTTCATAGAACTCTAGCCCAAGGGCCTCCGTCTGAGTCTCCCTCCGGTTTTTACTAGCTGTGTGACCCAAACCAGTTACCTCGCTGTGTGCCTCAGTTTCCCTGTCTGCACTATGGGGGCTGTATTACTACCCACCTCACAGTGTTGTTATGTTCATAGACAAACATGGTCTGGCACATGGTAAAGTGAATAGTCATTATTATTCCATCTGGCTAGAACTGAAAGGAACTCAAGATCTCATCTAAACTTCTCACTTTGTAGGTGAGGAAACTGAGGCCTCAGGGGGGAATGGGGCTTAGCCAGAGTTACACTTGTTCCTTAGAGGCAGAACCAAAAATAGCTCCAAAAAAAATCACGGATCTCAAGAGGTGCTGGAAGAGACCTCAAGAGATCGTCTGGTGGGCTTTGGCCTCAGACGAGCAAGATAGCGTGAGCCACATCTTACAGATAAAGCAGCTGAGGGCCCAAGGGGATAAGAGACATTGTCCTGAAGCTCTCTCCGTCCCTTTGCTGTGTCAGCACATGGCACCTGTCTCTAGGCCATGAACACGCTCCCCACAGAGGCACACAGCACAGGGTGGGCCTGCCGGCCCCATTCAGTAAGCAAGCAGGGATTGTGGGCGGACTCAGAAACAGGAGACAGCACGGGCGCAGTCTCTCCTAAACCACCAATGATCTGCAGGCCCCTGCTGAGAAAGCCCGAGTTAGGTATCAAGGAATAACCTTCTGAGAGGGGGAGAGACGGGATTCTCCCAGTATCCTCTCTCTCCCACCCTTCCCCCCATTTCCACATCCCCAGCAGCAGAGACTTCCTGCATCTTGGGCATCCGTGTGCACCACGCCTGCCTCACCCAGCACTCGGTCCCTCCCTGCCTTTGCCTCTGTGTCCCTCAGGCACCCTCTCCTACACCTGTCCCTGGATCCTACTGTCCCAGACCTGGTCGGGGCCGGTAGATCTGAACCTCTAGATGGATAATTCCCTGACCCATAGGGCCTCCTGCATTCATAAGGGGGAGGTGCCAGTCTCCATGGATGCCCGGGAGAATCCCACACCGACCTTCTAGCCCAGGGGGATGGGGTTGCATAAGGGGGGTTTGTACAGAACAGGGTAAATGACTCAACCTCCGGATTTCCTCCTCTCGGCTCAAGACCACTGCCCCTTGACTTATTTTCAAGGTTCTGGGTGATGGGACCTAGGCTGGTTCTGCGTCAACACTGAGCTGCTTTCCCATCACTCGGAACTGGGTCTCCTCCCAGCCCCCTATAATCCTGCAGCTCCTTGGGGTGGGGGGCCTGGAACCAGGGCCGGAGAAGTGTCACTGCCCCACCGTGAGAAAAGAGCATGCCTAGTCCCTGCATGACCACGAGCATGTCCCCAAATCTCTGGCAGATCACGTCCCAGGGAGGAGACAGGTAGCCAGAAGTCACACTTTCTGAATGCGGCTTTTAACCTTACCTCAACTGGTGTGGGCCAAAGTAACGTATCCAACGACTATTTGTAGAGCATCTTGCCTGTGTCGGGCCCTTGCCAGGTGTCAAGAACACCATGGTGACCAAGAAAGACCCAGCTCTTAGCTGAATGGGCGGGAAGAAAAAAGCAACAAGCAAGTGCACTGGGCGTCTTCCTTTGCCCTTTAGATCCCCTTGACCCCTGACGGGCTGTTGCACGGAGGGTAAAGTCGAGTGCTTATCCCCCAACTCTCCCCTGTAGGGGGATGGGCACCCTCCACTGCCCTCTCTCAGAGGATCCCGCCCTTATGGCCCCCGGGGGCTGTAATGGAGCCCGCGGCAGCTAGCTGGCTCCTTCGTCATTCCTCGCAGCTTTCCCTCAGTCCCGTTCCTTCACGCCTCTACAAACACCTTCAGTAAATTCATTAATTACTCCATTCAGGGAAACCAAATAAACGAGCAGGAAGGGAGGTTACGTTAGCTGGGGTGGTCAAGGAAGGCTTCTCTGAGGAGGTGACATTGAAGTTGAAACCTAACAAATTTCAAGGACGAGGCAGGTGTGCCAAGTTGGGGGGGAGGCCTAAGAGGTCTGATGATCAAGAAAAAGAAAGAAAGCCAAGTGAGGCTGGCTGAATAGGAAGGATAGATGAGAAAATGCCTTCCTCCATCTAGAACGGAATTGCCAAGAACTTTTTTTCCATTCCCTCTGCTGGAGAGCTCAGTCCCTAAGAAACCGATATGGGACAGAGCAAGCTTCCAGCACCCAAGCCCCTTCTCCCGCTCACCCCCACCCCCACAGGAGAGTTGCTGCAGGGAAAGAAGAGGCAGAAGGAGCCCCAAGGCGCTAGTCCTCAGGACACGGTGACTTTAAGACACCAGCAAATCAAGGTCCAAAGAGCACACACGTGCATCCCCGTTGCTTTAGACTCCACTCGTGAGCTGAGCGGGATGAGAGTGCTGAGCTTTAAAGTCAGGATCTCAGGCCTTGGGGAAGCGGCCACGGAGAAGGAAGGCTGTTTGGTGATACCGGGAAGAGAGAGGAAGCTGCCCAAGGTGAGCCAGCCAAGGTCAGTCCTGCAGTGGCTGCTTGTGAAAGCTGCTCCCCTGCTCGGTGCACACCTCCCCACCCCACCCCCCACGGATTGCCACACGCCTGGGCCCCCAGGGCCCCCATCCCAGTGTTGCAAGATCCCGGTTGGGGTTGTGGGGGTGGAAAGGGGCCTCTTCACCTCCACCCCTACCCTGTGCCAGCCAGGGAGGGGGCTACGGGATGCAGGGGGCTGTATAGGAGATGCTGAAGCAGCAAGAGCCAGGGCCGGCTGAGGGCCTGTGTGCCTCCTCTCCCACAGGCCGGTCACTTCCTGTCACCCTCGCTGGCCCCCAGCAAGCACACCTCTCCTTTCAGCCTGTGCTGCTCCCGAGTGGGAATGGTCCAGCTTGGACGGGACTCCTGACTGGCCTCTGTCAGTGCAACTATAAGCAGACCTGGTCCCCGAAAATCGTCACCGGCACAGGAGACATTCCCTGAGGCGACCTACTGCAGACGTGGTGGGTATTCTCCGAGGAAAATAGCTGCCACTGGCTGTCATTTCCGACTTCCCAGTCCTAGGACTTGGGAAAAGGCAGGCTTCCTAACAGGGAGAGCCCCACCTGCAGAGCTGTGGCCTCCCCTTTGGGTTTAGAAACAGATATCGGAGGTAGGTAGACGTAAGCCGCACACCGAATGGATCCCCCACGCCCCACAAGCCAGACTTCGCTCCGAGGCCCCAAACTGCCCAACCCTCCGTGGCCCCCCACACCTAGCACTGCTGCCCCCGGCCGGGCCATCCCACCCTGCTGCAATCGGGACGGTTTGCAAAACGCCTGCTCGCTCCCGCTCTGTCACCATCTGAGGTTAGGGCTGCGCTCGGGAGATAAGCCCAGGCCCCACCCGCCGTCCAGAGTGAGCCGGCTGGCCTGCTGCAATCGGGACGGTTTGCAAAACCCCTGCTCGCTCCCGCTCTGTCACCATCTGAGGTTAGGGCTGCGCCCCAAGATAAAGGCTAGCCCCGCCCACGGGCTGGGCCTCCAAACCTCTCAAGCAGCATGGCCAAGAGACAGAGCTCCTGGGAAGCCACTCAGGGTCTGGCAGCCTCACTCAGGCCCTGCGCAGACATGCCTCTCGGCCTGGTCCTCCCCTCCCCGCTTTTCCCCTCCATCCCTAACCTCACCTCTGCACGCCTATCCTCATTACCACCCTCTCCCCACACTGGCCATCTGCTCTCCTCACCTTGGACCTTCCACCCCCACCTTTCCTCCCCACTCACATCCCTCCTGTCTCCTCACCACGCCCATTCATGTATGCTTTTGCTCAAAAAGTACTTCTAACACCTACTCCAGGCTGGACACTTTGCTTGTTATAGAAGCTACAGAATATACGGGGAGAGCAGTCGCTGCCCTCGTGGGGCTCACAGATTCATGAGGGGGGCAGACACATAACACCACAAATAAATTGACCATTCTAAGTGGGCAGTGCTATGTGGCAAAAGTAAAGGGTGACTGGGACGGATGTTAACAAGGGTGCCTGACGTAAAGGTGAAAGTCGGGCAAGGCTTCTTTGAGGAAGTAACGTGCAGTCATCTGCAAGGTGAGGAGTCAGACGGGCAAAGAGCAGGGGTTCCCTGCAGACAGAGAAATGTATGCTAAGGCCCCAGACAGGCCCCTCCTGGTCACTGACAGGCTGGGGGAGAGACCGAGTCAGAGAGGGGCTGAGGCCACATCTCCCTCTGCTGGAATCCACCTCCCAAAGGACGAGGACATTTCCTGTCCTCTAAGGAGAAAGAAGGGACAGCAGCAGCCACAGATACAGGCACAGGGCAGAGGTAGCAGGCGGCGCCTGCGTCCGTTTTGTCCCATGACTGTGTTCTGTCCCGTGACTGTCTTCACCGGACCGAGGAGCTCAGTGCCAGTGACTGAGCGCGAGGCTCTGAGGAGCAGGCTCTAAGGTGCAAGACCCCAGGTGCAGAGAGGGAGGAGGACTGAGATTGCTGACTTAAGAGCGCCCCGCTGAGGTCAATGATGACCACGGAGTGACCACAGGCTGTCCTCTGGGGTGATTGCCCTCGGCGGTCCTTAGCTGCCGGGGCCAGTGTGGAGAAGACAAACATTGGGAGGCAGGATGCACGGGACAGACAGCGAGGGGGAGTGGGGGGCGCTTTCGAAGGAGGGATTTGGTGAAGAGCCTGGAACCCAAGGTGGAAGATGAAAAGACAGGGAGGGCCGGCGGTTCTTCCAGGAGCCCCTAGAACAGCTGCAGTGAACCCACTTGGGCAAACAGACCGTGAGGACAGGAGATCATATCAGAGAGTGTGATGTTTGATTCAGTTATTTCATAGGTGCTGCAGTTTCTGGTGATGATAAGGCTCCTGGAAGTGGCTTGCTGAGGTCGAACGGAGAAGGTTCGAGATGGCTGAGCGAAGGCACTGAGAGGCTGTGCTGGATGGAGCAGCCACACGGACGATGACATCACCAAGAGGGCTCTGCTCATCCCCATCCTCTCCCACACCCTGTCCTCGTCCTAGCTGGCCTCCACCTCTTCCCCTTCCTCCTCAGCACCCTCCCTCCCACTCCCTAATGTCCTCCCTCTGCACCCTCTTCTCACCTTGTCCCCTCCTGTCCTCTTCACCTTCTGCGCTGCGGTCTGCCCCGCCCTCTGCCACGCCTCATCACCTCATCGTCTCCTAATCCTTCTTCCCTTCTGTCTCCACCTGTTCTCCCCGCCCCCCTCTTTCTACTCTCCACGCTGTGCACCTGAGAACACGATAGCACGGTGGCTTAAACCCCACATTCACCACCGACCCACGCTGCCTAATTTTGCTGTTCCTCGGTTGTAAAATTGGGGTAATTATAATCATACCTACCCTGGAAGGTGGCCAAAAAGAATACATGATTCTAAAGCACTCGCAAGACATCTGGGCACAAAGGGAATGCTCAAATAACTGTTATTCTCACCCTCTCTCCTTACCTCCTCTCTTTTTCTCCAAGCCACCTTCCCACCTCCATTATCCCTCTGTGCCTACTTAACACCTCTTCAAAGAGGCACAGGCGAACCAGACTCAGCCCCTGCCCACAGTCTAGCAGGGGAACAAGCACAGAAATAAATGTCTGGAGAATATAATAAGCGCTACTTGAAAGATGTGGAAGAATGGCTATTGGAGGACAGAGGCGATGCAAACCACCTCTGCCCCGGGGGAGTAAAGAAAAAAATCTCAGCAGGCAGAGACCCTCTCAGCTGGCTCTGGAAAGACGAGGAAGAATTGGCCAGGCAAAAGCAGGAAAGAGGTATTCCAGCAGAAGAAACACGAGGTGTTTCTCGAGCTCTTTCTGCTGGAAGGTACGAAGTTCTGCACCCATGTGTGAAGTTCGGAAGAAGCCCTGCCGGGCGCACCCTCCTCGACGCGGCCACAAGGGGGCAGCAAAGCATTAGGAGTGACAGCTGAGCGGGGCCGGGGAAAACCTGAGGAGAGCCACACAGACCTCGACCCCCTTGGGCCAATCGTGACCAAGCGGGTTTTCCCCAGATCTGGCTGCCCAGCCAGGGAAAAGAGGGCGTCTGACACGTGGAGAAAAAGGTTTGTCTTAGGAAAAGAACAAGAGTCCCCTAAAGAATTGTACGCACGTCAAGAACAGAGCCGTTCTCCACTGAGTTGAAAGTGTCTATAGAATATAACTGCTGATGTGACTTGGTATTGACCAGGAGCCAGGTGCTGTTCTCAGCACTTTACAAATCTTTTTTCTTTTTTTTAAGTAGGCTCCATGCCCAGCGTGGAGCCCAATGTGGGGCTTGAACTCACAACCCTGACACTTAACCGACTGAGCCACCCAGGTGCCCCTTAAAAAGTCTTTACTTTCTCCTCCAAGCAATCTTGCCAGGGAAGTACAGTCGTCCCCCTTTTGCAGATGGGAACCTGGAGGCATTGGGCTAGAGTCACCAAGTGGAAAGCGGCAGAGTTGGTTTGGCTCCAGCGTTTGGCTGCCTCCCTTGTAACTGGTCGTTCCAGCTACAGGTCTGGTACGTCAAAGTATAAAATCGGCCTCCCTGGGAAGTCAGCAGGCCTTCTGTAAACTCTTGTCCTGTCTGTAACTAATTAGCTGGGTTGCTTTATGGCATTTCACCTCTGACCCGTTTCTTCAAAAGTCAAGCAATGGGGTCAGGTTCTGTTCCTTGGGATGACTGGGCCCTCGGGACCACGCCACGCTGCGGCTACCGGGAGGCGGGCTGACCTTGGAGGAGAGCAGGACCGGAAGGGAGAGCCGCTAAGCCCACGATTACTGCAGGAGAGGGGGAGGAGAGGCGCCTCCTGTGAAGTAGGGTTCCCTCCCGTCCCCCCCAGCAAGTGTGGAATTTGGGCAGAAGGTGTCAAGTAAGAAAGGCTTCCCAGTGTAATTATAGGGAAGGTAGGAATTGGCCAGGCAGGCAGGGAAGGAGGGGTATCCAGGCAGGGGAAACAGGATGTGAAAGCACAGTGTGAGCAGAGAAAACAGGGAGTTCCAAGAGCTGGGTGAGAACGTCCTTGAGCATATCCTATTAATGTCCATTTTAAGAGGTGACTTTCCCTTCCAGCATGCCCACATGTGGCTCTGCGAAGCCCCAGGGAGCCAACACGACAGCCTCTCCTAGGAGGTGTCGGTCAGCCAACGTGTATTTGCTGCGCGCCTACTAAGTGCCCTACGCGGATGCAGAAGGTGCCTGCAAGACTAGCCGTTTAGTTAGAGCCCACTCAGTTCTGAGAGCGGGGCCAGGGCCGTGCAGAAGCCTCATTTGCCCATCTCCAGTGAGATAAGTAGGCATCTATGAAGCACAGAGCGTCCCCACGCACACCATTATGTTAACACCGATTTTTTAGTTCTGGGAAGGTTCCAAGGCTGTCTGCTCAGAAAGGGGAATTAGAATGACAGATTCCTAAATAAGGCAGGCTCCTCTCTGGAAAGATCAGTTGAGGCCTTAGTAGTAACTCTGCCTCCCCCAACCCCCGCCACGCCACACACACACACACACACACACACACACACACTCACTCACTCACACAGCTCCCCACCTCTGGCACCCCCAGGAGGCGGCAGCTTTGGCCCTTGTGGTTCACATCCAACCTCCTGGCGGGAACTGTAGATTTAGTCAACAACTTTCAAATCTTGAAAAAATAAGCAAGAGGGGTAGAGAGGGTATGGAGAGAGATAGAGAGAGGGAAGCCAGAAGTAAGGGAGGCAGGGAAGAGGGGAGCAGAAGACAGGATCCAGGGCAGGTCAGGGAGAAACACTTGCAAGATGTTGCTGTTGCTGCTGCTGCTGGGGACTGCCGCGAGCAGGTGCCTGCATGACGAGACGCAGAAGTCTGTGACCCTTCTCAGGCCCCATCTCTCCCAGCCTGCCCCAAACCTCCGCTCTTCCACCCTTACCCTGCCTGGCTCCCGTGATCCTCAACCCCTGCGAATCCGAACCTGCTGTATCAAAGACCCTGTATCAGATGGAGCTTGGGATCCTGAGGGAGCCGGAATGAGAGGGGGACCCCGAGCTCTGGCCCTGGCCGCAGCTAGGCAGGCTGCTCAGCAACTCCAGGGAATCCTTGCAGGTGAGTAGGGAACAGAAGGAGGCAGGGAGGGCTGAGGAGTAGAGGGCTAGGGAGGACGACAACAAGAGAAAAGGAACTCTGAGATGTTGAGGTGAAACTGACCACTCATCTTTCTAAGTCCCTCCAGTGCAAGGCCCCCTGCTTCTGAGTCGAGACCCTGCACAGTACTGCCATGCTGTCTGGGGGGACCCAGACACCCCAAACTACCACAGGTGACTTCATGTCATTGAGAATGTATATACGACCTCTTCAGGGTACCCAGAAATGTCTCCAGCCCACCTACAGATGTTCACTCTTGGCAGGTGCAGCCTCCTGAACCCAGGGTACAAAGGAGAGAGTTGCCTGGGGGCAAAGGTAAGACCAGTTTCTGATTTGGGAACCTGACATCTCTAGCCTGCCTAGACTTCTCCAAGACCATTAGCACCAAAATTGCTTAATGTGCTTCCTAGCAAATGTAGGTTCCTGAGCCCCTTCTCCCCCTGGCAATTTATTAAATTAGAGACCTGGGGTGGGGGAGGTGGCAGGAGCCCCTATGCTGATAAAGACTGTCCCCTCCTCACTCCCAGTACCCAGTTTCCTACTGTCCTCACCTGCTAAGCTAGATGCTACACTTCACTCCCGGCCAGATCCCTGATGCCCATCTCCGTGGCTACGCACTGTGGCCAGAACAGGGTCCCCCACAACTGGTCCAGCCAGATGGCCCCGGGGTCCAGGACACTGATTTTCTCCTGTACGTGTGGGTGGCCCACACTTCCAAGTGCCATGGAGAGGTGAGACCCAAATCAAATCCTTTGCCCTGTCCTGCCTCTCTTCAGTTTAAATATCACGGGAAGGAGGAGGGAGCACAAAGGCAGTTTTTATTAAATTATGCTTATTCGAGGTCACTTGGTCATGTTGAAGAAGTTTGGGTGTTGGGTGGGAGCTAAGCCTCTTCAAACCATCCCTTCGTACTATCCCTGCTGAGTTCCCTGGGAGTCCGTTGTTCAGGAAGGTTTCTTTTGTGTTCCCCCACTTCCCTGCTTCCCACCCCTACCTTGTCCTGGCCCCTCCACAGCCCTCTGTCATAGCCTATGCTGCCTGCTGCCAGCTGGACTCGGAAGACAGACCCCTTGCCGGTACCATCGTCTACTGTGCCCAGCATCTCACCAGCCGCAGCCTCAGCCATAGTGACATCGTCATGGTGACTGCTGCATGATGAGTAGGAAGGCGCGGACCGGTTGGGGAGGGGGGCAGGTCCCTCGGCTTCCCGTGAAGCAGAAGAATCCACTCAGGATGGAGGAGAGGGTGCCCCAACTCTAGGAACAGCTGATCAGGCAGAGGGGCTATTGGGTGGCAGGTCAATCTGCTCCGTCCCTGTCCGCCTCACCCTGCAGTCCTTTGTCCTTAGGTCACACTCCATGAATTGCTCCATGCTCTGGGTTTCTCCGGACAGCTCTTCAAGAAGTGGCGGGATTGCCCCTCAGGACCCAGCGGTAAGTGGGAGGACTGAGGGCAAGCTTTCTCGTGATGTCAACGAGAGGGGATCACTGCCACCCCACCGACTCCTTCCTTCCAGCGCTGCTCCCCCCTTCCTAGGGTTCCTCTCCTCATATTGCCTTCTTCCCTTTCTGTGCTCAGTTGGAGAGAACTGTTCTACAAGGCAACAAGTGACAAGGCGAGATAAGTGGGGACAGCTGCTTCTCACCACCCCAACTGTTAGCCACAGCCTGGCCAAACACTTGGGAGTGCCAGGGGCTTCACCGGGTGTTCCCTTGGAAGAGGAGGTGGGAAAGGGAACCCCTGGAGCTGCTGGAAGGAAGAGGGAGTGGTTGGGTGGCAACCAGCTGCCTCCTCCCTAGGGCCCTTTGTCTTCACACTGGGAGGCCCGACTGCTCCAGGGCTCTATAATGACTGCTACCTTCGATGGTGCCCGGCGCACTCGACTCGATCCCATCACTCTCGCTGCCCTCGAAGATTCGGGATGGTACCGGGTCAATCACAGCGCTGCGGAGGAGCTGCTGTGGGGCCAGGGTGAGAACCAGGGAGAATGGCAGCAGGGGCAGCGAGAGGTTGGGAGGGATTTTCTGCCGCTGAGGTGTCACCGAAGCCGTGAGCACAGCTGGCCCTGAGGGATGCTGGGGCCTTCATTTGTTCGGAGCGCTCTTTCTCTTCCTGTCTCTCCAGCAGGATCCGGCCTGGAATTTGGTCTGCCCACGACCTGTGGGGCGGGCTCCTCAGACTTCTTCTGCACTGGCAGGTACGTGATGTGTGCTGCTTGGGCGAGGGGCTGTACGGCTGTCGGGGACCCTGGTGGTCAGCGGCCATCCCTTTCACACAGCGGACTGGGCTGCCACTACCTGCATCTGGACAAGGGAAGCTGCTCCTCAGACCCCCTGCTGGAAGGCTGCCGCATGTACAAGCCCTTGGCCAATGGGGTGAGATGACTGGAGAACAGAATGAACCGAGCGCGCCGCCCGGAGCGCAGTCCACTTCTAAGGCACCTGGCAAACACTTCTCTGCCTCCTGCCCCGCCTTTCAGAGTGAATGCTGGAAGAAGGAAAACGGGCTCCCCCCTGGGGCAGAGAACCCCCACGGGGAAATTTACCATTCCCAGAGTCGTTGCTTCCTTGCCAACCTCACTTCACAACCGCTCCGTGAGGACGAGACCAGGCACCCCTCTGAGATCCCGCACCCGAAGGAAGCAGAGCTCAGCGGCCGCTGCTACTTACGTCAATGCACAGAGAGGGGAGCATACAAGGTGCGGGCAGAGGGAGCACCCTGGGCCCCGTGCCTTCCTGGAAAGGCTATTCAGGTGGGTGTCGTAAGTGAAAAGCCATATAGCACACTGGCAAAAGGAAGTTTTAAAGTGCGCATACGGTAGTACTATCCGACCTACTTCGATGTTCTTCATTTTTTACTAAGTACCCACTGAGTCCATGACCCTGATCTAGATTGTACTTTTTCCTTGGAAGGACGGCTTGAGCAAGCAATTGAGGTGCTAACTACACCCTGCTATGTATTTCCTGGCAGATACCTGGGTACTCCGGCCTTCTCTTGTGTCCCCGGGGCCGGCTGTGTCAAACCAACGAAGGTACCAGTGCCGTTCCTTCCCCACCTGTGAGGCTTCCGCCCCAAGACCTGTTATCCCAGTTGTCTTTACAATTAGCTGGGCCCCCAGGCCACTCGGTGGCGAAGGAAGAGCTGGACGGGCTGACCGAAGCAGTACTCCAGGCTCTTGTGAGCAGAGGCAGCACCGGCAGGTAAAGGGAGCGTTCAGGCTGAGGATGTATACAGTGGGCCAGGGGAAATGCTTACGTGGGTTCCTTCACAACTCTCCTCTGAAGACTTTGTCCCGCTCCTAAGCCTGTATCTGCTTCAGGAGATATACTCTTCCAGGGACTCTGCCTCCCTCAAGAGATCCAAATATCCCTCTAGGTGCTATTTCCACAACCCCTCCATTACCACTAGTCTGGTGTTCACTGTGTACATGGGCAAGCCCCCTGCCTGCCAAGGGCCTTCGGTTGGTATGCTGCACAGGGCCCTGACCCTGACTCTCCAGAAGAAGCCCCTAGAAGTACATTATGGAGGAGCCATCTTTACCACAGGACACATCAGGTAAGATAATATCCCAAGTCATCTTTCAAATTCCTGGAGTCCAGATGTTTGAAATTGCATTCAACACTCACTCGTATGTAGGTCCTACACAGGATTATTTGTTTCAGAAAACAACTAACGTGATCACCTCAGATCTGTCACTATGGGACACCTTTCCCTCCACAATAATGGGAGTTCTCCATCTCTAGGACATATGGATCCTAGTCCTCTTCCTTCCTTAAGTACTAACAGGGCACTGTGTCCAGTTACCCAAACACCATAGTCTAACGCTTCCCTTAAACCATTTCCCTCACTGCCAAGTTAGGTCTCCTTCCAATAACTTAAGTTGCTGGGAGACTTGGGTCTTGGTCTTTTTCCTACTTTCAGGTTCTATATTCCTGATTTCCTGTGTAGCTTATTGACTGGATGAAGCAGGGTTTCATGAGCTCTGTGTATTAGGATAAAGGTGAAGCCCTTCACCTACTAAGCCTAGGCATTATTCCAAGCCAAGTGTTACCTCTGTGTTCCTAGGTTGCTGGTTACCTTGGCCCATAATCCCTCTGTGACCCATCTAGCACTGTCCACGGGACTCTGCCTAACACTGCTTATCGTGGTGGGTGCACTGGGAACCGTGGCCTATCAAAAACGAGCTACTCTTCGGGTGGCACCATCTGCCCCTCACCATTCACCAGAGCTGCAAGACACAAGGGGCCCAGCTGGAGGAATAAGGGAGGTGTGATGTTACCCAGAGCATGACAGGGTAGATAGGGCAGATTATTTCTTGGAAGACAACTGGATGGCAAGTCTACACTTCAGTTCTACTTTTCTCAGAATGCCTCTTTCTCTAGGAATCACCTCAGTACTAGCCTTGTAATGAAAAAAAGCAAGAGACACGGTTCTGAAGATTCATTCTTTATTTTGATACAAAAAATAAACCCTTCAAACTATAAAGTGTCACTTGATTTCATATCACAAGCAAACTTATAGGAATCTGTTACCAGCTCCAAGAATATCACATATACTCTAGGAAGTCATTGCTATTTGCATTCAAACATACATCAGTGTGAAAGGAGTAATTAATCATCTCCCTCTCCTGATTTTTCCATAATTTTACAAAATCATCACTAGGAAAGCTAATAGTAAGAAGGTCACACGATTATGCCACAATCTGGTAAGGGCAGTGAAACCAGCCATGTGAATCCAATTAAACTATAAAAACATGACCTTTTATTGTCCTTCTCTCCTGTTTCTGGAACAGGAAGGCTCTACTTTATAGCCCCGTGGGCCAGCAAAATGCTTGAGTTATAATGTGTAGGTTTCTTCTGGTTATACTTGCAAAAGAAGCCACGGAATTCTTGAGGGTCTGACATGTAGAAAGGAGCAAGCTAGGAGGCAAACTGCTGATCTGGATTTACTTAGATGGGAAACATTTATGCGAGCAATCCAGTTGATAGGCTGTTAACGTTGAAATAACCAAGCCTTGGGGTGCCTGGGTGGCTCAGTCGGGTAAGCATCCAACTCTTGATTTCGGCTCAGGTCATGATCTCAGGGTTGTGAGACTGAGCCCCATGTCAGGGTCGGTGCTGGGCATGAAGCCTGCTTAAGATTCTCTCTCTCCCTCTCCCTCTGCCCCTCCCCACTCCCAAAGAAATAATCAAGCCTGTACTGGTCAACAAGTTTGGTTAGCTGACCAGGATACCATCCCTAAACCTTTAAGTGACATATTTGAAGTTCTCAGAGTAAAGTTGCGGCTCCGTCAGCTGTGATTATCTTCTTTGATTTTAATGCCCATCAGTCTTTACCAGCCGTAGCAGCCACTGCCTGGTAAAACTTTGCCACGAAGTCTGGCTCACTGACCTCCAGCTGCCTGACAAATTCATTGCGCTCCTGCTCAGCCCAACCTCGAAACCACTGATCCCAAAGACGTAGCTGGCACTCAAAGATACAAGGTGGTCGGTTTGCTCCAGACACACTAAGCTGCTCCAGCCCTTCCAGCAGTGGCTGTAACTTTCCTGGCACTGCCTTAGCTACCAGGTCCTGTAGGAAACGTTCACGCTGTGGACCTGACCAACTGGCAAACCAGTGAAGAATACACTTCATCTCCTGGGAAGTGATGTAAGACATTGGGGGAGGGGAAGAGTTAGTAATACTGTCCGGTACTGAGGGTAAGGGAGAAGAGAAGGATAGTGGCATCGAAGAGGAAGATGATTCCAGTGGCATCCTGAAATATAAAAGCACTGTTATATACTCTCTAGATAGAGTAACCAAAATACAACTTCCCAACAAGGAATCTTATCACAATCAGCATCTACAGATAAAACTACTTTTCAACAATTCAGTTTACAGAGTACTTCATATAGGTTATTATCCAATTGCCTCAGAGAAGTCACTCAAGAATAACTTCATTTCATACTTGCCAACCTTCCTGTTTCAAACCTATCACCCTCTCCAACCACTACTTCTCCCCATTATTCTTATAAAAAACCTAAAAATAACCAACATATTTCTTGCTTATTCTCTCCGGTCTACTATGTTTCAGGGTGAGTAAAGAAAAAATGAGCAATGTTGGTGCATCTCATCTTGCTTAAAATGAAAAAAGGTACACATTTTTTAATCCAGTACATGCAGCTGGTCTGGGCCTATATGTTAATCATTCCAGACCTATCAACAGAGAGAAAGGAAAAAAAAAGAAAAAAGAAAAAATCATACATGATGAAAGAGCCTTCTTTGTAATGTGCATACAGCCTCTGAAATATGCCCAGAACTTCGTAACATTCATTACTTCCTTATATTTCCATTAAGGCACCAGGAAAAACTGAAGAGCAGAGTAAGTGAGGGTGCCTGACCCAAAATAAGATAACACAGTAAGAGAAAATAGGGAGAAGCCACGTTTATTCAAGACTGAAAAAAGTCTAGTCGGTTTGGTGGCTTAGGAGTGTAACAAGTGTTATATTGCTGTAGATGTCTGACAATAGATGTCTCTGCACATTTTCCTTAAGGTTTAATGTAAAATACCTATTGATGCCCTGCCATTGATTTGCATTAGTAATGCAAATAGGTTAGTCGACCTGAATAGGTTTCGCGAGTTCCAGTTTCAATCTCAAACAATGAAAACCTTAAACTACTTATCAATGACCTATTTTCTGTTTGCGTTTCTTCTGCTGCAAGCTAGGAGTATTTGTAGTAACAAAGAAAGGAACCCCTAAGCAATCAACATCAGTTCAGAACCCAAACAGTCCAAGGAAATTGCCTTTTTCACAGCAATTCCTAAGGAACTTTATTCTCGTACTCGGGTAAGGAAAAACTTTCGCCGAGTCGTGCGACATGGCCTCCAGAGCAAACTCAAGTTCAACGATTATGAATTAGTTCACGGTCTGGGCCCAAAGACACGGTGCTGCCACTTGCCTACTTTGGAGGCCAGGGAGTCCGGCATTCCAAGGACCCAGAGAGCAACGTAGTCTTAGATGGGAGTGGCGGGGATTCAGAGATTGGGAGGCGGCAGCTGTATCGGTAGCAGAGCGGGAAGCGTGCCCTACTACCGTCACCCGCAAACACCGAGTCTGACCCGGCCCAGAGAGGGATTTCTGCCCCGCTTACCTCCCCTTTCCTCTCACAGGGCACCCGAAGACCGTCACAAAAGTGCTTAAACTCCAACTGTCGCCGCCGCTTCCATGTTTCCTGAAAACCCTAAGCGGGGCCAGCCCGGCAGCCCACGCACTTCCGGTCGCGGACCAGCCCCAAACACCCAAGCGCCTCAGCGCCTCAGCCTTAGGTTCGGAGATAGCCGAGTAACTCCGATTTTGGTTATGCCAGAGTCGAGGGCTTCCGAGCACATTCGATTCAAAGCCTCGGTAAGACGAAAATAACCGAGCTCTGAAAGCAGAGCGAGGGAGGGGGAAGTGGCTGGGAGGAGGGAAAGAACTGATTGGTGCCGATGTGGGGACGGAAATTCCCGAGCAGTTCCGGAGGAACCCGGGGAGTTCTGAGTGGTAATCGAGGGGTTGACTATGGCAGTGGGCGGGGTCAGCCCGGTACGTTCGAAGGGCGTTGGCGGAAATTACCGAAGATGCCCGAAGCCGTCGGGACGGACCCGAGTACCTCACGCAAGATGGCGGAGCTGGAGGAGGTGACTCTGGACGGGAAGCCTCTTCAGGCGCTGCGGGTGACCGACCTGAAGGCCGCACTGGAGCAGCGAGGCCTAGCGAAGAGCGGGCAGAAGAGTGCCCTGGTCAAGCGGCTCAAAGGGGTGAGAAGCCGGCGCTGCCGGGGTGTCGGAGGGGAGCGGACCCGGTAGAGACGAGTCTCTGCCGCGGCGCAGGCGCAGTGTCCGGGCTCCGCGCGAGCTCGCTCAGGCCGCCAGCGCGAGCCTCCGGATCCGCGCGCACGGTGGTTGGTGAGGCTCGCGCTGGAATAGAGATAGCGCCGGTTCCCGCCTTAACGGCAGCGGCGCGAGCCCAAAATGGGAGGGTGCGCGCTACTCTCCCGGAGTGTCTTAAGCTCCTTCCTCCTTCCCCCACCCCCTCCTTGTTTGTGTCTGTGGTTTCGGCGCATGCGCTGCAGAAGGAGTTAAATCCCACTACTACCCCCGGCGTTGCTGGCCTGAGGGGGGCGAATTGGGCTGGGTCGGAGTTAGGGGTATAGTTGGGCGGAGGGGTTAATGGGGTTGGTGTCGGTGTTAGTGTCCGGAAGAATAGGATTGGGATAGAGTAAAATGTCTACCTGATTAGATTAGGAGGTGAGATGAAGAGAAACCGTGATTTGAAGGGACTTGGTTATAGAGGGGTGTATAATTTATAGGGCATCCAGAAGCAGTTTGGGCGGATAAGAGTTTGGTGCATATTGGTGGGGGAGGTGGGGCAGGTTGGTATATGTTGGGGGTTTTGAATCGATTTGAGTATCTTAGGGTGGGATCGTCATGAGGTGGGTGGATTTGTGTGTTCAGATTTGGTTTAAAGGGAGGGAAGATGAGGATGTCTTGGTTTTAATTGGGGTTAATTAGGATACATGGCCTGTAGTGCAGATTAGGGCTGGGTTGGCTCAAGGGTTAAATTGACAGACCGTTGCCTCTACAGAAGCTTACGGTTTCGTGTGTGGATTGGGTCAGCCATAGTTTAGAGTCTGTGGTCATTTTGTTCTCTAGCCTCCTTTCTGAAATTTTTATAGAGTTGATGAATCTAGGTGTCACTCTGTTGGAAACAATACAAGTTCACTCAAGTAGATCTAGTCCTGGGTAACTGACCAAGTAATTCAATCAGGCCCAAACCAGCAGCCCCGTGTTGGTTTCCTGTATTTGAAGCTGACTTGAGTATTTGAAGTCATTTTACCTGCATGGCCAGATTTAGAAGGGGCATTAGTCAGAAGTGCAGGAGATAATAGGGACTGTAGTACTGGTTCTGTCACTGTCACTGATTTTATTACATATCCAGGTTGGTGATTTTCTCCATGTGCCTGCATTTTACGTTTGTACTTTTGGGAGCAGTAACCATGGCTACTTTTAAGGGTCTTCTGAAGATGAATGAGAATTAGTAAAGGGCTTTTAGGTCCCTGGAAAAGAAGTACAGGTTAAGTGTGTATGGTTAGTCATTGCATTCAATGAAGAGATGGGGTGGGGTGGGGGTTTATTCCCTTAGATTCTGACTTTTGCCCTTCTCTGTACCAGGCTCTAATGCTAGAAAATTTACAGAAACACTCAACACCCCATGCTGCATTCCAGCCAAATTCCCAGGTAAGAAAAAAAGATTCATTAGATAGGGTGGCCTCTTTGGATGCACAGACAGATGGAAGGACATAATGATGTACACTTGATGCTTAATTCCTCACCAGTATTTTCCTGAGTTCCCTGGGTTGGAAATTTCCTCATACCAGGACAGTTGAATTCTAATAAAGAATTCAAGAACCGAATTAGAAGAGCTAGTAATTAATTTCTGATACTTGCAATGGTATGTGCAGAAAGATGTGGCTCCAATTGATTAAGTGTAGTGCAAGAATCTGAAGTCATTTATTTGTCATTGATTTGGGAAAAGTAGTTGATGTCTTTGAATGTAGATGTGAAGTAGACAATCAATAAGGAGTGTAAGAAAATACTTGCTGATCAAGAACTCTTGTGTTAACATAGATTTTCCAAGAATTCAATCCTTTGGAAATTATCCACCATCACTAGTGTTAATGCTAACTATGCAAATATCATTAATTCCTCTGTTACTTAGGGCAAGAAACTTAACCTTTGGAGGCCCTGGATTCCTCAGTTGCTATGTATAATATGAGAGAAGTTTGGACTATATCTATAGTTTTATAACTGCTCTGCTTTGGTTTTGTAGAGCTGCTTTTGGGGGCTTCCTGGGGAGATAACCTTCCCAAGTGAGCAGGCGTTCACATTCCCCTCTTAACTAAATTAGATCTACTTTTATCTGTTTTGTATATTGAGTTTCAGCTTAAGATTTCTTTAGAAGAAATCATTCCACAGTTTTAAAAAAATTAGATTTTTAGACTTTGTGATCTCATAAGATTTTTTTCAGCTCTTAAAATCCCCTCACTATAGTGTGTTACTTCCGTAAAGGATAAATCCAGGTCTTCGTTAGTGCAGTGTTGTGCGGCTCTCCTACTAGGTGAAGTCCCAGGATACTGTGGAAAAACAAGAGAGCCTTCCTACTCCCTGGTTACCACTTAATTAAGATATAATCTAGTCAGTTTACAGATGTTTAGGTAAGTATAAGCTTAAGAAACTGCGTAAGTTAATCAGTTTGTAATTATATTCCTTTTATTCATTGCATTTTAGGCTTTGAAGCTTTGCTTTTATTAACCTAGGATTTTTGCAGCAAATGCATATGCTCTCTAATACATGCAGCCCACACTTGATCAATGTCCGCTGAATACCAAGAGACTCATCTCTATTTTAGGTGAAAATAAACATTTACCATGCTTAGGAAAGATGACTAAAAACATAAACAATATTTATTCAGGTTTTTAAATTTTTTTGGAGTTCTAGTAGGACTTGCTAAGCAAGAAGGTTCTGGGAGGAGGCCTTGTGAAGAGAAAACTGAAAGACAGAAGAGTGCTGTGGGAGTCTGTGTTGCAGGAAAAAAATGGGAAAGGGGATTAAGCTCCTGGATAGTGTTACCAAGGATTTCTTCCCACCCAAAGAAAGTGGAGTTAAAACTCTGTCTCAGTGCTGAACAGACATCCCTTTTCTTAATCTTTTGCTGTCATACTCTAAGTACTGTACTTGAATTTGGAGATGTTTGACAGAATGATTCCTGGATAGGTGGAGATTGACCTTTTTTATCAACAAAAAATGACCTAGTATGATCTAATATTTTTTCTTTTCAGTTGTTGTTATCACGAAAAGGAAAATTTAGATTATATTTAGATAATATTTTAGATTAAAATTTTAGATTAAAAGACATAATTTTACAGGAATTTTGATTTTAAGTTATATGGGCATCGCTGGTTGGGAACTGAATATTTAAAATAAGAAATTATGTGCAGTTCCTCTTTTTGCCATCTTTTATGAATCACAGGCTTCTTTATTTTGGTCCTCAACATAAGAGTAGCTTAGAAGAGGGCCTTCCAACATTTTGATTATCTTTCTTGGGCTCAAATATAAGGAGTAGACCTTTGCTCCGTGGCATCTTCTTCCTTGTGTTTTCTTGGTTTGCTTTCCTTGACTTTTCTTTTTTCCGTGTCTTCTACACAGATTGGCGAGGAAATGAGCCAGAACAGTTTCATAAAGCAGTATCTGGAAAAGCAGCAGGAGCTACTTAGGCAGCGTCTGGAACGTGAAGCCCGAGAAGCTGCAGAACTTGAAGGTAAGCCCAGACTGTCACAAGGAGTTTTTCATTCTTACTCCTGTCACTGAGCAGATAGGTCTGTTTAGGCAATTTCTGGAATAAGTCAGGCTGAAACTGCTACTTACTTGCTTTGGTAGTTAAGCCAAGTGAGTTGTTTATTTACCTTTTGTTAGGGAAGAAAACACTTAATTTAACTGTTAGAAGAGGATTCCTGCCAATAGGAAGAATTATAAGTAAATTAAGCTACCCTTTAAATGAGGTAGATCTTAATCCCAGGGAGTTTTTCTTTGTGTACAGTGCTCTTTTTAGTATATACTCGGTGTCCCATGACTTTGCCTGATCTCCTTCACTCCTCTACATATTCCCACATGCTTAGCCCTTCACTCCCTCCCTGCCCCGACCCAATCTGTACTTTGCAGAAGCTTCAGCTGAGTCGGAGGACGAGATGATCCATCCTGAGGGAGTGGCTTCCCTGCTGCCTCCTGACTTTCAGAGCAGCCTGGAGAGACCAGAGCTGGAGCTCAGCAGACACTCGCCCAGTACGTATCTCCCTCCCCACTGCGCTGTTTTGTCAATCCTGCGTAGTTGGTGGGGGGAGGTAGTTAGGCCTCCTTTCATGCTAAGCTTCCATTAGAGTCCCAGGGAAATTGTGACATTGATACTTCACATCTGTTTTTCATGGGAATTATGTCCTTTTGGAAGTCTGCTTTCATCTGTATGTCATGTAACCCCTCAGAGTGTTTTACTAAGGCAGTATGATGTTTCTTCTCGTCTGTATCTCTTTAACCTCCTCTATCTCTGAATTGAGCAGTGGTCACAACTGTTTGTCATCTCTTCACCAGTTGTATAGATTACCTATTACACATCCAGTCATCCCCCCCAAATGGGTATCTGCTGTAGTTTATTAATTCATTCAACAAATTTTTGTTAAGTGCCTGTTGTATGCCAGGCACATGCTACGCACCAGAAATATAGTAGAGAAAAGACAAATCTCTGCCCTAATGAAACGTATGGCCTAGCGAGGAGATGGACATTAATCAAATTATTATATAATTAGTTACCATCGTGCTGTGTGCTCTGAGAGGCAGTGCAGAGTATCATGGGAGCATGTTACAAGGAGCTCTAACTCACTGTGTGGAGTTGGGTCAAGCAAGATTATTTTTTTTCACATAAAAATTAAGCACCCAGTTTTGTGTAGTATTTCAAGCAAAAGTCTATAAATGCAGCCTTTGTCTTCTAAACTACCTAAGATGGTATGCTTTTAGGAGAACATGTATGTAAGATACATGGACAGTAGGTACATCTGTTAAACCAATGTGTACATTAAAAGTATTTTGAATCATTATTAATGTTAATGGTCATAGGGAAGGTGATCACTCCATATTTAATTTTTAGAACGTGTAGAAGTTACTGGCTCTTCTGATTAATGTAGAATTCCTTTTTTTTTTTTTTTTTAAGATTTTATTTATTTGAGAGAGAGAGAACAAGCATGAGGGGGGAGAGAGGAGGAGGAGCAGAGGGAGAGGGAGAAGCATATTCCCTACCAAGCAGGGAGCCCGACATGGGGCTCAATCCTGAGACTCCAGGATCATGGCCTGACCCGAAGGCAGACCCTTAACTGACTGAGCCATCCAGGCACCCCTAGAATTCCTTTCTGAGCAAAATTTTTAAGATATTTAATGGTAGAAGAAAAATAAGTTTTTTAGAGATCTCTTTTCTCCTCAAATACAAAAGTAGCAGAGCCTCAATTGATCCATTTTGCTCCTAGCACTCTTTTCCCTGATTGTAAAGCCAGGAGGAAGGGGAAGATTGTTCTAAATTAGTTTGTTAGTGTTTCTTCTCAAGTAAAAGTCAGTCCAGAAAATATTTATTAAATTGCTGCTATATTCATATCTCCATGCTAGAGTATATGGGGAGTTAGCACTTTGTAAAATCTTTTCAGGAGAGAGAAGATGATCGCACATAAAGCCAACAACAGAAGATGGTGTGTTGTAAAGTGACATATAAGGGGCGCCTGAGTGGCCCAGTCGTTAAGAGTCTGCTTTCAGCTCAGGGCGTGATCCCAGAGTCCTGGGATCGAGCCCCACATCAGGCTCCTCCACTGGGAGCCTGCATCTTCCTCTCCCACTCCCTCTGCCTTTGTTCCCTCTCTCGCTGGCTGTCTCTCTTTCTCTGTCAAATAAATAAATAAAATCTTAAAAAAAATAAAAAATAAAAAAAATGATATATAAATAGTGCAAACACACAGACCATAAAAATGCAGAGTAAAAGTTCTCTGAGGACTAGAGTGATTAGAGAGAGCTTCATGAAAAACGTGTGATTTGAGCTGAGCCCTTAAAAAAATGTAGGATTTGAATTGGTCCAGAGGAGACAAGAGAGCATTTTTAGGAAGAAACAAAAACATAAAGATAGGGATGAATGTGATATTTTTAAAGGAGAGGTAATAAATCTAGCCAGAGTAAAGTGTTCTTGCCTATTCAAGAATAGTCAGAGGAACAATTAAAAAGGTACATTGGGATAATATTGCAAAGAGCTTTGAATATCAAGCCAACAAATAGGAGATGTTTTATTCTAAAGTAAGGGAGAAACCATTGAAAATTCTTGATAGGAACATGATTTGATGAAGAACTTTATTTAAAAAAAGAGAGTCTCTCTCAGTTCTAAATGTAGTTCGAAATGGAAATGAAAAATGGATCCTGAAATAGAAATAAGGCTTCAAAAGCAAATAAAGATTTAGAATAAAGGTAACCAGCCTCTTCAGTGCTTTTTGTCCTTAGTGGGACTCTGCCTGTGGCGGTAATTGGTGAAGGAGGGGAAATGGGTAGAAGAAGAGAAAAGATAGAGGTGAAAAATAAATTAGAAGAGGTGAATGTAGTAAATTGTAGAGTAACTAAGAATTGCCATTTGTTCTCTTCAGTGTACCCTCCCTCTGCCATAAACTTTCTTACCTCTGATCTTGGCTAGAATATGAATATCGTAGGTGTGGTACAAAATTTGGTCAGGGCCCTAAATGGAGTGGCAGCTGGGAGTTCTAGCAGTGCTTAGTTGATCAGTGGTAACGCCTGGAGTTTACCCAGAAAACTAGATTCTTTGAAGATGTGCAGTGTTAGTCTTCCATAGGCCAGTAAACTGTTGGGATGCCAACTTATTTGGATGTTTTGGGGGTTTTTTCTTTAATAAGAATTTCATTAAAGGAAGGTTTTTAGTAACAGTTTGCCAGTCAGTAGTGGCACCTGAGGATATTTTTTTTGTATTAAACTGTTTTTAAGAATATGGCTTCCTGGGCCCTACCCCAAGAATCTCAGGGAATGTGAGTCCCTGGGACTCTACATTTTTTAAAAGTCCCCTAGTAGTTAGTTCTCTTAATCAACTCAGTTTTTGAATGACTAACTGAAAGAATAGTTTCTCAGTATTGTAATTAATCAGGATCTTTGGCTTATATTCCAGCAACCTCCTGTTTATGTGCTGTAGACAAAACCTCAAATAGGAAGAACTGGTTTATAACATCCTTCCTGGCTCTTCTTCTTGACTTCTCTCTGTACCACTTTCTTCAGATTTTTCTAACGTGTTGGGAGACCGTATCCACCCTCCATAGTCAGAAATTGTCTAGACTCGCCTCTAGATCATACAAAAATCCTTATTGCTATTAGTTAACTATTTCAAAAAGAGTCCAATCTAGGAAAATTAGTAGGAAAATAGAAAAACATTTAAAAATGGGTATCAGTGTACAGATTCTTCAACAAAGGTATAGCTCCAGGGGATCTTAACCAGCCTTTTGCTTATAGGGCATATAGTCCTCATTCCTTTTTCTCATATTAAATCTGGAAGCTGAGATAAGTTACTCAGCTAACATGAGTCAGATTTAGGGTTGGCATCATTGCCAGGTCTCCATTCTGTTAATTCCTGCTTCTTATTTATATCCAAGGATTTGTTTTCTAGAATGAAGAAATTACTTTCCTCTGTGGCCCTTATTAACATTCTTCACTTCTCTACTGTCTAGCAGCCTGAAGCCTTCTGACTTTGGAATCTTGGAAATCTTATACTTACCCTTTCTTTTCAACTCCTGAAATATATTTCTTAACTTTAATTGGCTCCACCGTTTGTTAAAGGTGCTCATTTTCTACACATCACGTATTATTAACATCTGGTTTAAGACACTTAATGTGGCCATGTGCCCATAACAGAAGATGTCACCTTTCCCAGAAGCTTGTCTGCATCACATCAGTTCCTTACAGGGAGCTAGAAAGTGATTCCTCATTTCTTCTTTATCTTGTTTTTTCTTCTTTATATTTTGTGTTGCTTACTAAGTTCCTGTTTTACGTCTGAGGGTCCCCTCCAGTTGTCATTTTTTTGGCAAAACAGTCATGACCAAAACTTTCTGAATAGCCCACATCTCTTTGATGACTTACTCCTAAGTGCTTCCAGAGAACTAATCATCTAGAACCCTGGCACTGCTGTTTTACAGCACCCAAACAACATTATGACCCAATAGGATAGCATTCAGCTTCTATTTGCTTGTACATACCTAATTTTAAAATCACAACTCTAGAACTGTTTGACCTGTTTAACACATTTATCTCTGACCAACTTCATAAAACATGTCTTTTTCCCACTCCTTAAAAATCACATTTATTTATTCAGAGTGTATAGGTGCTTACAGAGAGCTTGTTATTCACCACAAAGCACCTTCAGTATGGCTTTAAATATGTGCATATAACTCCTGTTTTTAAATTAAAAAGAAAACAAAGAGAATGTTTCTTAGATAGAACTTGCAGTGATAGGGGTGCCTGGGTGGCTCAGTCCATTAAACATCTGCCTTCAGCTCAGGTCATGTTCTCAGGGTCCTGGGATGGAGTCCCACATTGGGCTCCCTGCTCAGCAGGGAGCCTGCTTCTCCCTCTCCCTCTGCGAGCTACTCCCCCTGCTTGTGTGCGCGCACTCTCTATAAATAAATAAAATCTTAAAAAAAAAAAAAGAACTTGCAGTGATGAAAGCCAGTACTTAGGATGCCTAGGCCTATGAATTTTACCTATTTGTAGGATTTGAAGAGTATATTTTTTCTCCAGAAGATAGGAATTTATCCTTTTAAAAATACTTATTTTCTTATTACAAAAAGTAATATGTATTTATTAAAGAAAATTTGGAAACACTAGGAAAAAAAGTTTTTAAATCATCCATAGTCTCACAAACTAAAAAAAACCTCACTTGATATTTTGCTGTATAATTTTCCTCATCTTTTCTTTGTCTCTGTAAAGCTTAAAATATCTGCAATATTCAGATCATAATTGTCCCTCTGACCTAGTTAACTTTTTTATTTTTTAAGAGAGACAGTATGTGAGGGGACAGGGAGGTGCAGAGGGAGAGGGAGAGAGAATCTTAAGCAGGCTGCACACCCAGTGTAGAGCCTGACAAGGGGCTCGATCTCACGACATTGAGATCATGATCTGAGCCAAAATCTAGAATCCGATGCTTAACCAACTAAGCCACCCAGACACACACACACCCCCTTTTTTTTAAATTCTTAAGTATCTGGATGGTTTTAGGACTTTTTTTTTTTTTTTTTTTTTTTAATTTTTATAGGGGCGCCTGGGTAGCGCAGTGGTTAAGTGTCTGCCTTCAGCTCAGGGTGTGATCCCAGCGTCCTGGGTTTGAGCCCCACATCGGGCTCCTCCACTAAGGGAGCCTGCTTCTTCCTCTCCCACTCCCCCTGCTCGTGTTCTCTCTCTCTGTCAAATAAATAAATAAAATCTTAAAAAAAATTATAAAAATAATGTTCAACATGGGATTTGAATTCACAACCCTGAGATCAAGAGCCTCACGTTCTACCAACTGAGGCAGCGAGGCACCCCCAAGACATTATTTTTTAGAGCAGTTTTAGGTTCATTACAAAATTGAGAGGAGGGTACAGAGATTTCCTGTATGCCTTCTACTCCCGCAAATGCGTAGCCTCTCCCGTTACCATCCTCATCATTGTGGTACATTTTTTAAAATTGAAGAACCTACATTGGCAATCATAGTCACCCGTGATCCATAGTTTACCTTAGGGTTCACTCTTGAGTTGTACATTTTGTGGGTTTGGACAAATGTATAATATATACCCATCATTCCAGTATCATACAGAGTATTTTCACTGTTGTAAAAATCGTTTCTGCTCTGCCTGTTCGTCCCTCCCCCCGGCCTCTATCTTTTCTTTTTTTTGTTAAACGACAAAAATTCCTTCTTCATTTTATACTTGTAGAGGAGCTTTATCTAAAATTGATGGAAAATAATTTTCTTTCGGTTTTACTCATTTTGTAATTTAACCTATTCCAGATTATTTAATTATGAAATTATTATTATTATAATCACATTATTTATTGATTTCTTACAGATTATCCGTCAGTGTTTGCTAGAGAACCTGGCCTGTTACTATATATCCTAACCATAGATCCTATACACACACCCATAATGCAAGTCTCTATTCACTAACCCAGATATGAAATGGTATATATTTAGGGATCCTGTGAGTGAAGTGATCATGGAGTAAAGTTTTACAAAGTATGTGCAGTCTTTTAGTTCATTTTACGTTTCTTCTTTTAATTACAGAAGCAAAGACTAATTCATTTTAGATTTTGGGATACAGAAATAAGAAGACCTTGGGTTAGAGCTCACACCATCTGTTTTATTTGCACCAGTTTAGCGTAGGACATGGTTTTGGGCATCATTTAAGCTTGTTGTACTATATTAAAATTGAGTCCAATCTAGCTGAGTTAAGTATCTGGAATATACTCATCTTTAGGCTGTTTTCTAAACTGGTTCTCATCAGTATTTGCACTGGTATTCTGTGTAATATTGTAATACTGGTAGGAAACTTAGAAATCTTTCAGTCCATCTCTGCCTTTTTCTTGGTCAAGACATTTAGACCCAAATTGGTTGGTGTTTTTTTTTTGTTTTGTTGTGTTTGTTTTTTTTGTTTTTTGGGGTTTTTTTTAGAGAAGAGTGAGGTCGCTGGCAGGAGAGTGGGGAGGGGCAGAGGGAGAAGGAGAGAGAGAATTTCAAGCAGGCTCCATGCTCAGTGCAGAGGCCAATGCGGGGCTCAGTCTCAGGACTCTGAGATCATGACCTGAGCCAAAATCAAGAGTCAAACGCTTAACCCACTAAGCCACCCAGGTGCCCCAAGACCAAATTGTTTAAGTGATTTATGCACAGTTACCTTCCTTCATGGAATGTGAATGAAAATTTTTTTCCAGTTTTACATGGAGTTATTATTTGAAATGACCTAGATTGGTAGTTTTCAAGCTTTCTTGAAGTTATATTTCCTTTCAAAAAGAAATCTCACCTTGAGCTCTATATAAAAACATAATTGAGAGGGCCCATTTCTGAAGCCCTGCCCAGTGGCTTGAAGTAATTTCTAGGAACTTTGGGGCCTGAAAACAGTTCATTTAAGTACTTACTTCATGAGATTGTTCTGGTTTGTTAATCATCATATTTTGTTCAAAACTAGTAATGGTAGCAATAGGCAATCCAGAAAAATGGTGACAAAACATTTTATAGAAATAAGTGCACTTTGTACATTTCTGCAAGACAGTTTGAAGCCCCTGGTAGTTATGAAGCTCTGGGTGGTTATTTTATAGTTATTTGAGTTATTTGTAATATGTGAATTGGCTCTGAGATACTGAAAATATTTCAGACGTGCACAGCAGGAATTGTTAATAAGACCCTTAGAACTTTATTTTTCTTTATTTTCAAGATTTATTTCTTTCTTTTTGAGAGAGCGAGCTCGCACATGCGAGCGGTGGGGGGGTGGGGCAGAGGGAGAGAGAGGAAATCCTCAAGCAGACTTCCCCACTGAGTGTGGAGCCCAAGGGCAGGGTTCGGTCCCTGGACCCTGAGCTCATCACCTGAGCCAAAGCCAAGAGTCAGACGCTTAACCAACTGAGCCACCCAGGTGCGCCCCGCCCCCAGAACTTTATATAATCTTCATCATAGAAGTTAAAGAAAGTAATACAGATATGTATTGACCAGCTCATATGCTATGATTGAATTTTAGAAAGCATCCTTGAATGAATGTTTATGCCATGAATCTGACTTGATTTTCTTTCATTTGGTAGGAAAAAGCTCCTCTATTTCTGAAGAGAAAGGTGAATCTGATGATGATAAACCAAGAAAAGGAGAAAGACGGTCACCCAGGGTCAGACAGGTAACTCCAATACTTCTTAAAGCATCTGTCAACTTCTTTGGGTACTGCTTTGGCTATCTCCTCCTCTTCTTCCTCCTCAGACTTTTTCAGAGATGGCATCTCTTTAGATTTCTGTAGTCCTCTTCTTTCTCCTCGTTATCTCATTTTGGGTTTGTTTTTGGGGGGGGGGTTTTGTTTGTTTGTTTGTTTTTCTTTTTGTTTTTTTCCAAAAGCACTTATTGGCATTTAATGAACCTCCCTCCACGTGGCTTCAAGCTACCAGGACACAGTGCCCCCCAGTCCCCTTCATCTTCTCAGCTCTTCTACTAAAGAACTTGGCCTTCACGATGACAGGCTGTTTGGGGAGCTTTCCCTTCCCCTAAACTAGATAGTAGCCTGACTGTCCCACGTCAGGGATAGGAGTAGCTCCAGTCTTGTTTCTGGAAGCATATTTCCCCGTGTCTGCTCACTGACGAAGGTCTGCAGTTTGTCAAGGTGGACAGAAGGGCAGAAGCTCTGGTTCCCCTTTAAGTGCTCATGCCTTGTACCAAGGTTTCCCAAGTGACCTGGGTGATATTTGTCGAAGTTGATCCTGTAATGATGCGTGTCCCCAGCATTACCCTGGCCTTCTCTGGCTTCCGGTGCTTGCTGATGCGGCCGTGGCTCAGGTGGCCCTGAAGTGTCCGAGTCTTCCTCAGTCTGGATGGCACGTGGGCAGCCTAGACAAAAGAGCTGTTTTTTGTTTTTTAATTAGGTCTGCTCAGATTTCTAAGCAAATATAAAAAAATTAAAACTTAATTATGAAAGCTGACAGGCTGGTCTGTATTCCTAAAATACATTCATTATTAGAAAAGATACAGTTATTCAATTAGAACTTTAAAGCCATAGGATACAGTGTTAAGTGAGCAGAACACAAAAGTGCGTCTGTGGTATGATCATGACTGTGGAAAAGAAATGATGGGAAAAAAATTAAATATACCAAAATGATAAAAATAATTAGATTAAGTGATGATAGGTCAGTTCCCCCACCCCCTTGCCACTTTCTAGACATTTAGTTTGTATTTATTTTTAAAGCTTGAAACTAAAAAATGAACTAGTAGCCGTTTCATTATTGTATTCCATTTACACCCTATTTTGATCCCCGTAAAATCTTGGTCACAGGTCATGCTTGTTTACAGCCACACTTGTTGGTGTGGATGCAAGCCTGTATCATTGAGTTTCTCCTTCCTATGGGTATCTCCTGTGATACGTTTTTCTTCTGTTAATAGTGAGCAAATATACTTGGATCCATTGTATATCTTTTCTTTCAGGCAAGAGCAGCTAAACTCTCTGAGTGTAGCCAGGTGGCTGAGGAGGAAGAGGATCAAGAAACACCTTCCAGAAATCTGAGGGTCAGAGCAGATCGAAATTTGAAAACAGAGGAGGAAGAAGAAGAGGACGAGGAAGAGGAAGAAGAGGAGGAAGAAGAAGAGGAAGATGAAGGACAAAAATCTAGGGATGCACCAGTCCTGAAACAGTTTCAGGAAGCAGAAGAGGGGGAAGAGATGCCCAGAGCAAAACCAGAGGAGGTGATAGATGAGAGACCCCAAACCATAAGATCCCAGGAACAGGAGGGGTTAGAGAGAGGAGGAAGAGTCACAAGGTCCCAGGAAGAAGCCAGAAGAAGTCATATGGCCAGACATCAGCAGGAGAAAGAAATGAAAACAATTTCTCCCCTTGAGGAAGAAGAAAAGGAAATAAAATCTTCAAAAGGCTTGGAGGAAAAATCAAAGTCCCCTTCCCCTCCTCGACTGACTGAAGATCTGGAGAAGGCCCCTCTTGTGCTACAACCAGAGCAAAATGCCAGTGAGGAGGAAACTCCCCCACCTTTACTTACCAAGGAAGCATCTTCACCACCACTTAATACACAACTCCAGAGTGAAGAAGAAGTAGAGCCCATGGAAGGCCCAGCTCCCCCTGTCCTCACTCAGCTATCTCCTCCTAATACAGATGCTGAGGCCAGGGAGCTATTAATATCTCAGCATACTGTCCAGTTGGTGGGAGGCCTGTCTCCTTTGTCAAGTCCTGTAGACACCAAAGCAGAATCTCTAGCAGAGAAAGTGCCAGAGGAGAGTGTCCTGCCTCTAGTTCAGAAAAGCACACTAGCTGAATGCTCAACCCAGAAGGGTCTTGAAACTGAGTCAGAAAAGTCTGCTCAACCATTCCCTCTTAAAATCGAGGAATTAGCACCGGCCAAAGGGATTACTGAGGAATCTCTGAAACAGCTGTCTTTGGAACAGAAGGAAGGTAGAAGGGCTTCTCATACCCTTCTCCCAAGCCACAGATTGAAACAGTCAGCTGACTCCTCCTCAAGCCGGTCCTCCTCTTCATCCTCCAGTTCTAGATCAAGATCTCGGTCTCCTGACAGCTCAGGCTCTCAGTCTCACTCATCTCCAAGATCCAAGCAGAGAGATGTATCTCGGGCACGTACTCACACCAACCCTCGTGGTAGATCCGAGATGGGCTCCCGATCAACATCAGAGTCCAGGTCTCGTTCCCGTTCCCGTTCCCGTTCTCGTTCAGCTTCAAGCAACAGCAGAAAAGTAAGTGTGGGAGAATCCTGGGTGCATTGATGTTTTGTTTGTATTCCAGTGTGTTTCAACCCCAGGAGAACCTATTATAGTTTCTGGCAGGAATGGGAAAAGCTTCCTTTACTCCCCAGGTCAGTGATTACTTTCCCATCATTTCTGAGTCTAATTTTTAATTCATTGATCCCTAAATAGAGTCCTTTCTCATTTTTTTGAGTCCCTTCGATTCCAAAGTTGAATCATTTACCCATCTTCACTAGACTGTAAACTTGAAGATATGGACGTGCCTTTTTATGTATGTATCCTAGTATTCTAGCATCTAGTTGGGATTTAATAAATAATTTCCTGAATGCTCTAGGAACTTAAGGAGATCACGAACTCAAAGAGGATAAACATAGGGAGAGAAGGGCCCAAAGTATTAAACCAAGTCAGTGGAAGTTGGGAAACTCAGTGACATACTGAATATATACCATATAAAATAATTTGCCTTATGTGCTTCATTTCCTTAGTCTCTGAGCCCTGGAGTCTCCAGGGACAGCAGCACCAGCTACACTGAAACCAAAGATCCCTCTTCTGGTCAGGAGGTTGCAACTCCACCAGTGCCACAACTGCAGGTCCTTGAGCCAAAGGAGAGGACTTCCACCTCATCCTCTATCCGAGTGAGGCGTTTGAGCCAACCTGAGCCAGCTGAAAAGCATGTGACCCAGAGGTTACAACCTGAGCGGGTAGGCTATTATGCCCCCTCCCTAGAAGGAGATGGAGGATTAGGCATGATTTTCCCTTTTGTCTTAACTATAAAACTGAAGGGTCAATCTGGATAAGTTTCAATAGAAATATAGATGGTTGGGGGATACCTGTAAGATTCCACTGGTCCAACTCCCTGGTCCCTGAAAGCTCTATATGAAACTAGGTGGCAGGGTTCTCATGTCCAGGGCTCCCAGGGTCACTCCGACAGAATGTCTCCTTTTTTTCTGCTCCAACGGAAGTCTTTTCTCAGTTCTCTCAAAAAAGAATTCTAATAAAATGATTGCTGGCATAGAAATTCTTTAAGCAATATTCCATTCCACTTCTAAACGAAAATAACAAAGATCTATAGGGCTAAGTGTGGAGCTGCTACTGCGTAAGTCCTGCTCTGCCTTTTACCAGCTCCAGGTTAAAGAAAAGGAACCAAGCAGATTTAAGTACGTTGCTATGGGTGTTCTGCTATGTTTGTCCTGACAGGGGAGCCCAAAGAAGTGTGAAGCTGAAGAGGCAGAGCCACCAGCTGCCACACAGCCCCAAACCTCAGAGACCCAGACCGCTCACCTACCAGAATCAGAAAGGATTCATCACACTGTGTAAGTAATCTGTCTCAACTGAGGTATAACAAGGAACTGGGGGTGTGGAATAGTTCTTTGCTCCCTGGGGTTCTTTGACTAAGCAGTCCTACTTTCCTTTTAAAGCAGAAAGGCAGAGCTTTATCTGGACAGAGGCTAGGCTTCAGGTGTTATGTTGAGGGCTGCCACTGGAATTCTTAAGGTGTACTCTGAAAAGTGGTGGTTAGAGCATAAGGAAACCCATATCTGGAATCATCTGACCAAAATAGTTCCTTTAAGGAGCAGGTAGCAGAGGCTTTGATTTCCAAACTCAAGGCGGTGTAAGGGAGTTGACTGAGGGCATCTTAACTCAGTCTTTAACTCAAGTTTACCGGCTACATCTGAGCCTGGGAACACAGTTTAATAAAGAATAAAGAATATCAAGAGTCTACCAAGAAAGGCACAGGAGGGTGTTGTTTTTGAGTTTCTGTTGTTTTCCTTGGTTATTACCTGTCTTTTTATTAAGCACAGTCTTAGTTCTTACTGGACACAATACAGCAAAATATGAAGCATGTATCAGTCACGTCAGAAGTTTGTTATTGGGCCGCTAAGACCTTTGGATTGATTTTTACCATTTACATAATTAATGTGAGTTTTTATTCCTTATATTTAGTTCTAGAAAAATACAGGTAAGAACAGGTATATTATTCATTCATTATTCTGAGCTAGGTACTATATGTTAAGAAGCCATTGAACGCAGATTCCTGGCTTTAGAGTCCCATGGGAAATGAAAAGCAAAACATTGTGGAAATACTGCTTAGCTTTTAGACATCAAGAATCCTGTACTGCATTTACTGCTTTATTTTTTTTTTTTTTTTTTTTTTTTTTTTTTTTTTTAAAGATTTTATTTATTTATTCGACAGAGATAGAGACAGCCAGCAAGAGAGGGAACACAAGCAGGGGGAGTGGGAGAGGAAGAAGCAGGCTCATAGCAGAGGAGCCTGATGTGGGGCTCGATCCCATAACACCAGGATCACGCCCTGAGCCGAAGGCAGACGCTTAACCGCTGTGCCACTCAGGCACCCCGTGCATTTACTGCTTTAGTGAACATCCAGTGTAGACAGTTGGTCTAAAGTTATTCTCTGTGGGTTTTATGTCATTTTAACACTAATACTACCAGTATGATTTTTTCCTTTATGTAAAAGTCTAATAATTTACACTTTTCTGAGAGCTTCAGACTATCCTTACCTCTGATTTTGGAGGGTGGTGGGCAGGTGACATGATTTATGATCTCATTTCCTTATGACTTTAATACTAGTTTTATACTCCTTACTATCTGTATAGTTTTTCTTTGGGATATACGCTTGCTACTGTCTAATTCTAATGGTCTTGCCTCTGCTGCCATCTTGTGGCCATTACGTTTTTGGTTTGAAAGTCAAAAGTTCACTCTACTTCCTTTGAAAAGTTTTTGGTTTTCCCTTTTGGGGTGGGTACATTATCCTTTGGAGAGGGTTTTTCTTCTAGGACCATAAAGTGAAAACCCAGCGGATTCTGGAAGGTGTTCAGGATTCCCCAGCTACACCATCGATGAGGAAATGGGGTGACACCTTCCCTTCCATATCCATCAACCAGAGATAATACCTGCCCTCCCCTACCCCATCCCATGGGGGTACAGCATGTCCTTTGTATAATGGCAGTTTTGAAGTAGGTGTTGACAACCCGCTAGTAATTGGGACTGAGGAACTGCCTCCTATACACCTTGAAAAGCAAGTAATTTTCTAAAAAGGTTTTGTTTGCCCTAAAATTCGGTTGGTCTGTGAGATCCTGGCAACAAAATGGCACTTGGTGCTGTTCTGAAACATCTTTATTTCTGGACTTTAGTCCAGGGCAAATGAAGCTTGGAGTCCTGTACAGAGTGTTTCTCCTCACGTAAAGGTGCCTTTGATCTTCCATTTTATGACTGAGGTAATCTAGTCACATTGATCCCAAGAAGGTGATAGGCAAGTGGCACCTTGGGCAAATACTGAGACTGTCCATTGTTGCCTAGGCAAGCTTCAGTGGAGCAGCCTATAGGGGAGAAATGCAGTCTGAGCTCAGGAGTAGCTCACACACATCCCCTTTACCTACTTTCCCTCTGCCTGTCTTCCAGATGGTCTATTCAACAGCCTAATAAAAAGACATGCCCAAGGGCCTAAACTCATAGGCTATTCTGGCACCGGATTTGGTAATGAATCTTTGAGAGGTTTACCTACATTTCTGGAAGCCCTACTGCATCTGATTCACAACAGTCCTCCTAGTCTTTCACCCCTGTAGAGTCCCTAGTTTTCAGCCTGGTGACCTCTGGAGCCCCTGGCCAATTTTAAAAATGGGATCAACAGTGCTAAGTGGAAAAGACTATTTGTGGCCTAACCTTGGTTTTCCTTTCTCTCTCAATGAGAGACAGAGCTAGGGCCTGTTGATTCAGTAAAGTGTTAAAAAAAAAAAAAAAAAAAAAGACTTCAAGGACCTGTCAGCACCTGGAAGAGATTGCCTAACTTTTTTTGTGCTTTGTTGAATCCATTCTGATTCTGATTGTGCCCTGAGGAATTCTTAATTTATGAGGTAAGGTATCTTGTCATTGCTTGGAGCAGGAATTCGTGAGCCCTCAGTCCTATTTCAGTTGAGCCATGTTCTAAAATCCAGTCTTCTGCCCGCTATGGATATAACAAAAGTGTCTTCATACAGCAGAAAATAATGCTACTCTGTTTTTACATTAAAAAAAAAAAAATGGGGGGGAAGAACTTTTGTGTGAGCAACTATATTATCTGGCAATAGTTAATTTTTCCAAATACAGCCTTCCTGAGTACACAACCCTTGCAGGCAATGGCAGCTTTGGGCTTTTGGCTTATTATGTTTAGTTGTCCTTTTGCCTGAGTATGAGGAAGAAAATAGTCCTTTAAGCCAATATGACAATGTAATGGTTACTCTGCAGGGAATCTGTAGTACCAATATGCCAGATAATGCATAATTTTTAAAAGTAGAATTTATTATCATCAGTAGCATTTGCTTACTGAGGAATTGGAATCTAAGGACATACCCCCAAAATCATATCATCCTTGGTTATCTTGAAACTAGTATGCCCCTGCGGTATTCTATATTTAAGTCTCACTGCCTGAGAATAGTCACTTCCCACTATTTCATATCAGGTCTTCAGCTCCTCATGAATTTTCTACAGTAATTAAAATTCAAACATACACGCCTGTAGAAATTTCCTTTTCTGTTAGTTCCTCTGAATCTTATTTAGATATGAACTATAATGTGATGTTGTCAGGCTCCAAGTAGTTCTCTCCTTTTCTTCTGGGCTGCAAATGCTTTGTATGCTGTTCAGTTATGGATAGAGAACTCCCACCCCCAAACCGCCATACAATTTCACAGATTTCTCAAAGATATCAGAAATATTTGTGCAGGGGCATCTGGGTGGCACAGCGGTTAAGCGTCTGCCTTCGGCTCAGGGCGTGATCCCAGCGTTGTGGGATCGAGCCCCACATCAGGCTCCTCCGCTATGAGCCTGCTTCTCCCTCTCCCACTCCCCCTGCTTGTGTTCCCTCTCTCGCTGGCTGTCTCTCTCTCTCTGTCAAATAAATAAATAAAATCTTTAAAAAAAAAAAAAAAAAAAAAAAAAAAAAATTTGTGCAAGAACTTAAATGTGGGAAGGGAGATGTCTAGATGCCTTTTGCTTAAAAAGGACTCAAAAGCTGCATGGTCCTCTGACAAGTTGCTAACGAGGCTTTGGGACTGGCCCTGCAAATAGATTTGAGTCCTTTTGGGGGGCAGTTTCAGGGATTCCTTTTTTTCTTATGAAAATAAAGTCTTAGGAATCTTGGATCCCACAGAATTGTTTGTGGGGAAATAGATGGCACAAATTCACTGGGTCTTAAGAAGGCCAAGGATAATGTCGCAAAATTCTTATTCGTGAAAAAATGAGAATTTCCAATGAAAGAAAATTTCTTCCTCCAAGGAAGCTGCTTCTGGAGAGGCATATTGGCAGCTGAAACTATTTTAGGACAATTGATGGATAGGGAACATTTTTAGAGGATGCTGGAAGGTAACATTCTTTGTGAAGTAACATTCTCTGTGGGAATTCCATCTAAAATAAGAAAATTTGGGGGTTCTTTTTGGCTCAGGTTGGTAGAGCATGCGACTCTTGATCTCAGGGTCATGAGTTCATTTTTTTTTTTTTAAGATTTTATTTATTTATTCGACAGAGATAGAGACAGCCAGCGAGAGAGGGAACACAAGCAGGGGGAGTGGGAGAGGAAGAAGCAGGCTCATAGTGGAGGAGCCTGACGTGGGGCTCGATCCCGTAACGCCAGGATCACGCCCTGAGCCAAAGGCAGACGCTCAGCCGCTGTGCCACCCAGGCGCCCCAGGGTCATGAGTTCAGACCCCACATTGGGCATAGAGCTTACTTTACGAAGAAGAAGAATAAAACTTTTAGTTCAGCAAGCAGTTATTAAAGTGTCCACTTGGTACATACAATGACACCTAATTCAGAAATATTTACTGAGCATTTCTTTGTGTTAGGCCCTGAGCTAGGGATTAAAGGATGTAGTCCCTGACCTTGAGGAATCCTGCAAGGTGAAGGTGAGGGGCAAGTCAAGCAACGGTCATTATACAGAGTGATGAGGTCCTTGCCGAAAACCTGTCAAACCAACTACTGAATGCTTTCGCATCAGGGAAAGCGCAGTTCACTCTTTGAGAAAACTCAGAAAAAGCTCCATAGGTGGTGTCAAATGAGATAATGGCCTGTTAAATGTGCATGTTTTTATGCATATCCTTACCTTGACTTGGAGTGTTGTCTAAGCCAGACTTTTTTTTTTTATAAAAAAAAATTTTTTTTAAGATTATTTATTTATTTATTTGACAGAGACAGCCAGCGAGAGAGGGAACACAAGCAGGGGGAGTGGGAGAGGAAGAAGCAGGCTCCTAGCGGAGGAGCCTGACGTGGGGCTCAATCCCAGAACGCTGGGATCACACCCTGAGCCGAAGGCAGACGCTTAACGACTGTGCCACCCAGGCGCCCCTGTCTAAGCCAGACTCTTAGGGGCAAAGCCTTATTACACTGTTTCATGAAATAGGTGTTGTTGTGATCCCCACTTTACAGATAAAGTAAGAGAGACACAGAGAGGATCAAGGACTCGCCCAGTGTCATAGAATCTTGTATGGGAGCACAGTTGGGCCGTGATTGGGCCCTAGCCAGTTAGACTGCAGAGCGCTCAGTCTTACGGAGCAGACAGGGACCACCAAGTGAAAGGGAACTTGTAGAGTAATGTGTAATTACTCTAAAAGTATGTAGCATGTAGTCAGCATGTACAAGATTTTAAGCCATGGGGAGGAAAATTTATTCCTGGCTGAAAGCTCTGGTATTACAAATGACATAATATCGAGCTTTTCACTAAATCCCTTACTGCTGAACCTCTGCTGCCACTAGGATGCAGAAGGAGCACCTTTGCAGTCAACAGAGGAGTCTGAGCATCTGCTGAGTGCTTTTTGAATGGTTAGAGTCAGCTGCTTATTTCACATTTAGTCTGGTGAAGATGCCCGTGATTAATAATTTCCTTAGTTCCCAAACACTTCAGGCCCAGCAGACCTCCCCCCGCCCCGTGTAACAGCTCTCCCACTTTGGCTTCTTATCTCCTTCGGAGCCCCCACCTTGGAGCCCTTGCTCCAAGAAGTGGCCTTCGTGCTTCAGCTACCCAAGGTCTCCTTGCCCTGTTTATCCTTTTCCTTTCTGGCTCCAGTGGACCCCGGGGCAGGGTGACCTTATTAAAGACTGTGAAACAAAGTTGTCTGTCATCTCTTTAGAGACACCTCACCCCCTCTCTACTGGTAACTCAAAAAGGAGCTCTCTCTGCTGTCCTCTCCTCCCGCCATCCCTGGAGAAAGGACAGGTTGGAGTAGCAACACGTGGTCATTGCTTGGGGTGAGCAGCCAGCTAGCTACTCCAGTGATTGGATAGTGCCAGTTCTCATCCCACCTCCCCACATGAACAGCTGACTGGCTTCTAGGATCGAGGGAGGTGGGCACATAAAAAATTGCTCAGGATCCTCTATTCTCTATCTCTTTCAACTTTGGCTTTGTCGTCTTCCTTCTTTAATCATTTTTCACTCCCAAGCTCTTGCTGTTTCCCTTCCTTCTATTCTCTGGAATCTTCCAAGCAAGCAGCTGTACCTTTGTATGTCCTCTCCACCCAGCCCCCTCCCCCGCCCCCTGGGAAGACAAGGAGAGCGCACCCTTTCCCTGTGGGGTTAGGCCTCGGTAGCTGGTGTAACCTGAGAAAAGAAGGAAAAAGGCCAGGCCTATTGAGCCAGCAGTGAGCTCCCTGTGGCCTGCCAGAGGATAAGAACCTTGCTCACTCAGCGCCCTCCCTCTTCTCTTTCCCCTCCCCTGCTGCAGCAGGGCCCTCCCCCATCCGCACACACGGGCTGCTGGGTAAGTGGCAAGATGGCTCCCCTGCATGTCTCCGGCTGATCGCCGCCGCTCCGCCAATACAATAGAGCCAGCCACTACCAGCAGCCTGGCCCTCTTCCTCCTCCTTCTCCAGAGAGACCAATCCAGCCGAACTCGGGGTTTGCCGTGAGGACTTAACGCTTATCTCTTAAAAGCCAGATCTATTTTAGCCTCCCCTCACCACCACCACCACCACCTCCCCTTCCATTTACCATTTTTTGGATCCCCAGTTGCTGCATCTCGATTTTCTCTCTCTGGATCGGGTGGCTGGGGAGGAGGTGGTGGGCTCTTGGGACAAGGAAGGTGTTGTGGTTTTTTTTTTTAATTTTTTAGGATTTTTTTTGTTTGGTTTTTGTTATTTCTTCCATTCCAGAAAGGGATAAACAGCACTTCCAGGGGGAGAAAAAAAATCATGTTATCAGAAAGCAAAGAAGGGTGAGAGCTTCACATTTCCATGTATCCCTTTTCCCCACCGCTCTAGCCTACCTCATCTTCCTTCTCTTCCCCATGGCTTTCATTCCGTCTTTTCGTTTTGGTTTGTTTTCAGTCATTCTGCTTTCCCCCTTTGTCCTTCCTGCCTGTTTTCTAATTGGCCCAACTTGCCCTCTCCGTGTGGGAAATAGGTATTTTTTGGATAAGTCTTTTCTTTAGATTTAGGCAGTTGAATCGCGTGTTTCTGTGGGGGCCGGTTAGCTGGGGGCACAGTTCCGATTTTCCCCTCCCCCTTCCCGTGCATCCCTCCCTGCCTGCTCTGGGGAGGCTGTTCTGACCTCTGAGTGTCAGTCAGCCTTTTGGGAATGCTGAATTTTCTGGTGGTGGTGGTTATCAGCGTGGGGAGGCTTGGTTTCCCCTCTCCTGGGTCTTAGGCCCCTGCTCATCTTAATTTGATTTTTTCCCCCCTAGTGTTTGAGTGGTAGTGGGAGTGAGATTAGAGATAGAAGTTAGGGATGAAGACACAAAAAGGAGATGGGAAGATAGTTTATCTGAAGTGAATCTCTGGAATTCATTGCCTGAAATGGGAGCTAACTTGTGTGATTCAGAGAGGGGGTGGGGGGATTCAGTATTTGTAGTGGGGGGGGGGGATACAGGGTGTGGGGGAGGGTGTGTCCTGACTGGGAGGCCTCCTCTCTTTATCTCTTGGAAGTTGTTGGAATGAGGGAGTGGGAGAAACTGGGCGAAAGCCGAATGTAAGAACAATTCCTACACCTCTGAGCAGGTAAAAGTAGCCTGATTCTCTGAGCTTTCCAACTCCAGCTTTTGTAATTTGTCCTTTTGGATGGGAAGGTCCTTACTGAAGTTTGAACCCTCGTCAGCCCTACTTTCCCCGCAACCCCCTCCCCCGCCCAATTTCTCCATTCCTGTTGTTTCCAGATCCTCTTGGTCGGTAGGCCTTATTAAGCAGTTGATTATAAACACAAGGTTGGGATCACTTGCCACAGCCATTCTTTCTTGTCTTCTTAAGCAATCAGGCTTCCCTTAATTTTTCATGCAGTTTTGTTAAAGATGCCTGTGGCCAGGGGATAGGGAGGCCATAGGGTTGTGGGCAAATCACAGTCACTTTTGAGGGACTGTGTTCAGAGGAGTATGTTTCTCCTTTCCATGTAAAAGTACTCTGGTAAATTACCTAAAAACAGTTGGGAGTCCTGACCCCACACGTCACAGCTTTATTCCATCTGGGCAGTGGGTGGATGTGGTTGCTGCGATCTGTGCTCTTCTCCCAAGGAAGACAGTTTCCCAGTTTTCCTGTGTGGGCAAGGTCTCTAGTCTCATCTGAAAAGCAGCCCTCCCAACCCCACCTAAGTGATGAGGCATGGGGGTTTCCTGACCCAAAACTAACGTCTTGCTCTCTCTTCCCCTTGGTTCTCTCCTGCCCTTCCCTCCCTACCTCTCCCCATACTGTCAGTGAGGAGAAGGAGGAAGTGACGATGGACACAAGTGAAAACAGACCTGAAAATGAGGTTCCAGAACCCCCCGTGCCTATTGCAGACCAAGTCAGCAATGATGACCGCCCAGAGGGCAGTGTTGAAGATGAGGAGAAGAAAGAGGTAAATTTCCAAGCCACCTGTTGGGGTGGGTGGGCAGGAGCGGGCCTAGGGGAAAGCGTAGACCACTTTGGTGATCCCTCTTACACAGTGGGATAGCTTAAAGAAGGGGATAGGCAGACTTGGATCAGGATAGGGCCAAGGGAGAATTCGCTGGTTTAGCAAGGGAGACCCCTTGTGATGGGGACAGGGCTCATTCATTCCTCTTTCTTTGTTGGGGAAGTAGAGCAGTCCAGACTCTTGGAAGTTTGTAACTAAAGGAAAAGTCAGTTAATGGCCCTTTATCCAAGACCCAGGCCCAGCTTTCCCTGCTACCCTCTCCGAAGCGTCTCCCTGTGGTAACTTAGCTTTCCCTCCTTTTTAAAAGCCTGTGGGAGCTCACCGCCATCTAGTGGGCTTTGGTGATTCTGAGCTGACGAGCCCTGCTGAGGAATTTTTGTTCCTCCTCTGCCCTCTAGCGGTCATATTGCAGAGATGTCGCTACTTAAGAAGCCAGCACTTGGGGTGATCCCAAAAGCCCCTTCTCCGCACATCTCAGATCCCTCTAGTTCCTTTTTTGGCATATATGTTATCTTGTGTCCTGCACCCAATTCAGGGGGCTCCCCCCATCAGAGCCAGCGAAGTCTTCTTGGCTCTTAAAGTAATAGAGAAAGGATTAGCTGGGTTTGGGAGTGGGGTAACAGGATGGGAGGGACTGTCGTGTGTGTAGCCTTTCTTTGGTGTGTGTTGCGGGGGTGGGGGCCGGTGAAAGTGATTTGATGTGCAGAATATTATTTATTACAAGGTCCTTCTTCCCCGTAAAACTTTGTCCAAGTACCTCATGTACGGTAATCCGCCCGTAAAATATAACCCTGCCCAACTGGCCAATCGCTGATGCCGCCTCTTCCTCTGGACCCACCCGCTGCTACTGAGCTGCCCAATCAGAGCCGAGTCTGCTATCCAGGTGTCTTGGCCAGAGGGGGGCATGTATATGGGATCCTGTGATGGGCCCCCTTTTGCCTCCCTGCCTTGCTTACATCAGGGGGCCAAGAAGAGCACTGTTCTGGAGAGACTTGTATTGAGAAAGCAAAAAGCATTTGGAAAGGGGTGGACTTGCATCATCTCCCTATTTGGGACACCCCAAGAAGAGCTTGTGTCAGTGCTGGGGCGCCTGCCCACATGCCCTTACCCTTTTGAGGACTGTGGGTTGCCTTGTTTGCTACAGACTGTTGGGATCCCCATCTAGGGCACCAAGACCTCCTAAAGAGTCAATGTTTGTGATCACAGTGCCATGCTGTAAAATACCAAGTGGAGGCTCTCGGCTTAAGCTGTGACGACTAGGAGCCCTGCAGAGAAGTCTAGGGTTTGAGCCCAGGGATTTAATGCTGATGACAGCCAGCCATGTATCACCACTTGCTCATCAGATGGACTTTCCTTTGGTCCCTGTTGTCCATGGTGAAGGGCAGCATGTTGGTCGCTCCAACTTCTCCTCCATCCCTGGAGGCAGGGGCTCATCCACCCACCTGACTGGAACCACTGTCTCAGCTGGAGTCCCTGAGGAGATGCCACACAACTCTCAGAAGAAAAGTATTCTGACCTTGCTGCTGAATGTGTGCCAGGTCCTGGGGCTATCCACCTACTGCCCCCAGGCTGCCTTCATCAGAGGCTCCATGAGCCCACTCGGTGAGAGGACCCCTTCCCCATTTACAGGCAGAGGAGAAAGGGACTCTGGAGTCGTCACCTGGATTCCAAGTATTGGGTGGTGGTATTGCTGGATCTTGCCACTGGTGGACATAGGGTCCTGCCTGCCTCTCACGATAAAAGGCCAGGACCATTCCTGCTACTCACAGGCCATCTCATCAGGGACTGCAAGATGATGCCCCTACAGGGCTGGGACTGATGTCTCTGCCCTTTTCCCCCCGTACCCCTCGCTGAGCCTGGCCACCGCCAGTGAACTGTCTTGACATCATGGAAACTGGGCAGCGTCCCCCCACACGTTTTCCTCCCGCCCCCCCTGCGCCCCTGGGAGGACTCTGGCAGTGCCGTGCTGACCACCACGCCGTGCGCCCACCTTTTTTGCCAACCCAACCCCCCACCAATTGCACAGCGCCTAGCAGGGAGGGCTCATTCTGATTGGACCGGCGGTTGACTAGATACAGTACACAGTGAGGTGCGATTGGCTGAACTGAAGATCCCAGGTGTGAGATGGTACCTGGAACATTTGTCATATTCCTAGTTATTTTCTTCTTTATTTTCTTCTTCTTTTTATTTAATCTTTTATTTTGATTATTTTCTCTTTCTTTATTTTTCTGGTTTCTTTATTGGATTTATTTATTTATTTGGTTCATGTTTTTCCTGTTTTAATTAAGACCTTTTTTTTTCTTTTTCTTTTTCTTTTTTTTTTTTTCCTCACTAACTTACCCATTGAGAGCGGCCCGGCTAGGGGTCAGGCTGGCCCTTAACGGAGACCAAGGAGACTTGGTTAGACGACACAAACGGGGCTGGGGGGTGGATGGGGAAAGGGGATTTCATCCAGAGGGTCCTGCCCTACCCTTTAGAAGGGTGGTAGGTCTTAGTTTTTCCAGAAATAAGCACTGAAATCTAAAAACACTCTAATCCCCTTTTCTCTCTCTCCCAGTTTTTGCTCTGTCCATAGTCTTTCTCCCACTGAGTATTTGGGGCAGAAACTTGCTCGAAGGCAGGTTTGGGAGTTTCTGGTCCTTGGCAGAGCCCGTAAGGCTTAAGCCCTGGTTGGAGAGGAAACAGTAAGGCTCTGCTAGAGCTCTGTACAGTGGGTTGGAAAGCCTGAGGCTCCCTGGGGACAGTCTGCCCCTCAAAATAAAAACCTTCCTTTACCAAAGTCACCTTTAAAGTCTTTCTGCTGGCATTTGGCTCAGGAGCCTCATCTCTGGTGGGTCTAGTGCTGCCCTGTAGGGGTGTGGACAGTCACAACAGTCTGCTGTCCAAGTGGCTCAAAGCCGCAGTCGGTGGCTGTCCGGCTGGACATTGAGAAAGGGAGGAGGCTCACCTTGTTGCCGTGATCATCCCAAAGTTGGTTTTCCTTGTTTCCTCATGTTTTCTGAGAGTTTACAAGGAGACCTAGGAGGACTAGATGACCCAGTTCTGGGCATATCTTGTTGGGTTTGGCGTCCTCTCGACCCATAGAGACAGTGGAAGAGGGCATGACCAATGCCTTTAAAGGGCTGGGAGGCTCCTGAATTCCTCTTCCAGCTTATTTCTGGTTAAGCTAATACACAGGTGTGGTATGGACTAGATGACTTTTCCCTGCTGTGATGTTTGATTTTATTTTTTTCTCTAACTTGCATTGATTCTGCTTCGTTTTTGCCGTTTGCCGCTTCTGTTTTGGTCTCTGTCTGTCTCTGTGTTTCTCTCTCTCTGTGTCTTTGGAGCCTATGCTAAGACTGCCCCATCTAACCTCCTTCCCCCCTCTCTGTGGGGTGTGTCTCTTTCTCTTCCCCCCCCCCTTTTCTTCTCTATACAGAGCTCGCTGCCCAAATCATTCAAGAGGAAGATCTCCGTTGTCTGTAAGTCTAGCCCCAAATCCCTGATAAAGGTCAGGAGTACCATAGAAATCAGTTCACAGAGAAATAGGTTCCCATTCTCTCTCGGTGGCATTCTTGGGTCACCCCTTCCCACCCCATGCCCTCCACCCAGCACATCTACATCTTGGCATATTTATGGTTCCATTTGAAATTCAGAACTTCAGATAATCCCTGTCATTTTTTCCAGGTCACGTTTGTTTCTTGACTAATGACACTGTGAAGTGTCTCACCATTTCCTGTCTAGCCCTACGTGCGTTTCCTCTTTCAGATATCTGAGCCCTTAGAACCAGCAGTGGGTTTGAGGGACTCCTCTGTAATGTTTATCCGTTTGTCCTTTATTCTGAGGGAGTGTCTGAGGAAAGGAGAGTAGAATGCTCACACCTCTAACAGTAACATTTTTAACATTTTCGCAATAAGGAACTCTAAATCGACAAAAGTGTAATAGACCTTTAGAACTTAATAGGAAGTCATAGTGTGAAAATGAACCTAAAGCATGATCGGATCATGTCACAATCTCACATTAACTTTAATTAGATATGGGTGCCACATAGTCTTGTTTTTCTGCATTCCTATGGCCTTCTCAGTCTGCCCCAGTTCTTCAGTTATTTGTACTACTAAAAGTTCAAACTGCTCACCACCCTGGTTACCCATCCCTCATTGCCTTCAGAGATCAGTAGTTTTTATTGGTCAGAAAGTGGCTCCAGTCCTTTTACTGTTCACTTTGAAGCATGGTTTCCCCAGTCCCCCAGTACAATTTTCTTAAGTTAACCTTTTACTGAAATTCCAGTCGAAGGCTATCTTTAGGTGTTAGTGGTGTGAACTGGCAGAGGACCTAAGACCATCTAACCGGTCCTATTTCTTGGGGACAGCAGCTACCAAGGGGGTGCCAGCTGGAAACAGTGACACAGAGGGGGGCCAGCCTGGTCGGAAGCGGCGTTGGGGAGCCAGCACAGCCACCACACAGAAGAAACCCTCCATCAGTATCACCACCGAGTCACTCAAGGTGAGGTGGGAGGAGCCGGGGAGGGGAGGATAAGACACGTTGAGGTGGGAGTAGACACGGGCCCAGTGTAACGGGGTGGGGGGTATCTGTGTCCCAGAGCCTCATCCCCGACATCAAACCCCTGGCGGGGCAGGAGGCTATTGTGGATCTTCATGCTGACGACTCCCGAATCTCTGAGGATGAGACAGAGCGTAATGGTGACGATGGAACCCATGACAAAGGGCTGAAGATATGCCGGACTGTCACCCAGGTAAGGCTCTTGCATCCCAATGTCGGGAGCAGGCAGCGGCCTCCGAGCAGGCAACCATAGAGTCCAGGAAGGGAAGTCTGCCATCTGTGCAGAGGGTTGGGCTAATTGCCCTTTTAGGGGTCAACGGACTACCCCATCCAGCCTGTTGTCCCTAATAAAGAAAATTTTATTAGAACACGGCTACAGGAGCTCATTACTCTTATCTCTGGCTGCTTAAGAGCTATAACGTCAGCCTTGAATAGTTGCACCAGAGACTGTATGACTCAGAAGGCCTAAAAATATTTCTCATCTTGCCCTATACAGAAAAAATTTGCGCACTCCTGCCTTCGTTTTGCTTATGGCAGAGTTGAGGCATTAATAATCCTGGGATCCAGTGGAGAATGAAATCTTTCCCCTAGTGGAAGGAACAAGCTCGGTTGGCTGTACCACCCTCTCTCAGGAAACCAGAGGCAGAGAAGAGCGTGCCGGTTTGTGTTTAAGAATTCCTCCATTATCTGATACCGTACAGGTAGTGCCTGCAGAGGGCCAGGAGAATGGCCAAAGGGAAGAAGAGGAGGAAGAGAAGGAGCCTGAAGCAGAACCCCCTATACCTGCCCAGGTTTCAGTAGAGGTGGCCTTGCCCCCGCCTGTGGAGCATGAAGTAAAGAAAGGTGGGTAAAGCATGCAGCTCCCTGAATGCCCGGAGCACTTCATTTGGACTTTTTTAAAGAAAGCATTTGATGGGTTCTGCCTTTTATTACAGTGATTTGCATATCTGTTTTAACCTCCCTCTCCTAGTTATTAAGCTACTCGAGAGCTAGGTTAGAATCTTTGAATCTCCATAATGAGCTTTGCATAGACAGTACTTTGCACACTGTGGGTGCTCAGCACAGTCGGATGGAAGAGTGACTGCTTGGTGGGGAGTAAGAGAAAGGCCCCGCAGAGGTAGGAGAGCCAGCCTTGCTCCCTGCTGAAAACCGTTCATGTGCTCTTTTTGATAGTAACTTTAGGAGATACCTTAACTCGACGTTCCATTAGCCAGCAAAAGTCTGGAGTTTCCATTACAATCGATGACCCAGTCCGAACTGCTCAGGTGCCCTCCCCGCCCCGGGGCAAGATCAGTAACATCGTCCACATCTCCAATTTGGTGAGTAGGAGTCGTTTCCCACAGCACAAGGCTTGTTGAGTGGTTAAGAGTTTGAGCTTTGGATTCCTGTTACTTCACTTCAACTCCTAGATCTGCTAGTTACTCACTGAGTGACTGACTTAATCTCTCACAACCGGTCTCTTCATCTGAAAAATGGGAACAAAGTATCAGCCTGCAGGGCTGTCTGGAGGATTTGTGGAGGGCCTGGCACATAGTGTCTCCGTTAGTGTTACCGCTCTTGGCTCCTCTCACATTCCCACGTGAGTTCCTGCCCCCCTCTGCACCCACTCTGGACTCCTGTGCCATACATTTGGGGAATCTGAAGACTAGTTACAGGAGTATTGTTCTTGCCTTCTTCGAGACTCGGAAACTGCGTTTTCCTTGGCAGGTGCGTCCCTTCACTTTAGGCCAACTGAAGGAATTGTTGGGCCGGACAGGAACTCTGGTGGAAGAGGCCTTCTGGATTGACAAGATCAAATCTCACTGCTTTGTAACGGTGAGGGGAGGAAGCTGATTCTCTAGGTTGTGGCATGTATTTCCTTTTGTAACCAATGTGGGCAAGTTCGGGGGCTGTGTGGCAAGTGGGAGGGGTCGAGGCCTGTGGTGACCTTCTGCCTTCTCCCGTCCTTCACCAGTACTCAACAGTAGAGGAAGCAGTTGCCACCCGCACAGCTCTACATGGGGTCAAATGGCCCCAGTCCAATCCCAAATTCCTTTGTGCTGACTATGCGGAGCAAGATGAGGTAAGAAACCTAGGGAAAGGAAGGAGGGGAGGAGCAGGGGAGGCCATTATCTGCTAGAATCCAGCTGAGATCCTGGCCAAACCTGCAGTCACGGAGATTCCTTCTCCCTCTTCCCCCTAGCCCTCTGTTCCTTTCGACGAACCATGGGGCTCCAAAATCTGTATGCCCTCGTACCTGGGCTCCTTCAGTGGGAGTGTTACCCTCTCCATCCTGACTGTCCTTGTCCCTCCTCTACCCACAGCTGGATTATCACCGGGGCCTCTTGGTGGACCGTCCCTCTGAAACTAAGACAGAGGAGCAGGGGGTACCACGGCCCCTGCACCCCCCGCCCCCACCCCCAGCCCAGCCACCACAGCATCCCCGGGCAGAGCAGCGGGAGCAGGAGCGGGCGGTGCGGGAGCAGTGGGCAGAGCGGGAACGGGAAATGGAACGGCGGGAGCGAACTCGATCAGAGCGTGAATGGGATCGGGACAAAGTTCGAGAAGGGCCCCGTTCCCGATCACGGTCCCGTGACCGCCGCCGCAAGGAACGTGCGAAGTCTAAAGAAAAGAAGAGTGAGAAGAAAGGTACTTAGCTGTGGGGACACACATACCTGCTCGTAGGTGGGAAAGGGACCCAAAGGGGATGGGACACAGAGTCATAGGGCATAAGGTCTGACTCACTTGCTTCCACCTCAGAGAAAGCTCAGGAGGAACCGCCTGCCAAGCTGCTGGACGACCTTTTCCGTAAGACCAAGGCAGCTCCCTGCATCTATTGGCTCCCGCTGACTGACAGCCAGGTGAGTGCTCCCTTCCTGCTCTGCTCAGAGTAGCACCCAGGCTTGACGGCAGTGCGAGGGGGAGAGTCGCTTGACTATTGGTGTGAGCAGGCCCAGGTGTTGGCTTAGGATAAGGGAAGAAACTAAGCATCACGGAAAGGCAGTTTTAAGAACCAGGTGACCGTACGCCGTCGAGAAGCCAAACCCAAGAGTGCGAAGGGCAACACAAAGACAGGAACTGGGTTTGTGTGTCTAGGAAGCGGGCTGTGCCAGCCATCCTTTCTGGAAATTAGATTTCAGGTAGCTGAGAAACCATTTCTCTGCTTTTTTAGATCTAGGATTTTTTGCCCTTTTTTTTTTTTTTTTTTTTCAATTTTTATTTATTGGTAAGTAATCTCCACACCAAATGTGGGGCTCGAACTCACAACCCCAAGATCGAGAATTGCATCCTCTTCCAACTGAGCCAGCCGGGCACCCCTAGGATTTTTTACTTTTTAAATTGAAGTTTCTTTGTAATGGGCCTTTTTGGGAATTTGAGGCTGGTGTACTCAGCTAAAGGGAAAAGCGGTGTGTTCACATCTGAGTAGCGAGAGAAATACCAGCGGTAAGGCATGGATGGTGCCGCTGCCTGTCATGGGTGTAAAAGGCAAACACTTAGAGGGATTGGGACCCGGAGGCAAAGATGGAAGTGATTGCTGACAACCCCCTTCCTGCGTAACAGCACAGGCGGCAGTGATCCTGAGCTAGGGCAGGGTCCAGAGACAGAGACAAAGTGGGACAGGCGTGAGTGGGGCTGAGATTGCTCTCCTCTGCCTTTGCCGCCTGCTGCAGATTGTTCAGAAGGAGGCAGAGCGGGCTGAACGGGCCAAGGAGCGGGAGAAGCGGCGAAAGGAGCAAGAAGAGGAAGAGCAAAAGGAGCGGGAGAAGGAAGCAGAACGGGAACGGAACCGACAGCTGGAGCGGGAGAAGCGTCGAGAGCACAGCCGAGAGAGGGACAGGGAAAGAGAGAGGGAGAGGGAGCGTGACAGGGGTGATCGAGATCGGGAGAGGGAGAGGGACCGGGAGCGAGGCAGGGAGAGGGACCGCAGAGACACCAAGCGCCACAGCAGGAGCCGGAGTCGGAGCACACCTGTGCGGGACCGGGGTGGGCGCCGCTAGCCGGGAACACCTGAGGGAGAGCTGCAGGCATCAGCCACCCTGCCCCGGGGGGTTCGAGGCCACAGAGGGATAGGTACAATTTCCACCGCCCTAGAACCAGGGGTCTTTCACACCATTTACCCAGTGCTCGAGTATGGCTGCCACCTGACCCCACATACCAAATGGAGCAGTGGCCGTCTTTCCCCCCAAAACCCCACACCCATAACCTATCTCTTGGGAGTTAGCCCTCTCCTCCCTCTCATTCCCCATTGTTGAGTCTGAGAGGGAAGAGCTAGGTTAGGGAGGGAGGTGGTTGGCCCAGAGGTGGGGAACAGCCAGGAGCCCCAGACCTCTCATTTTTCCTCCATCCTGCTCACCACCTCCTTTGGGTACTCACAACCCCCTCTTGGGAACAGCCGGGGCCAGGACTGGGTCACCTATGAGCTGAATCAGCATCTCCTCCTGAGTCCCAGGGCCCCTGCAGTTCCCAGTCTCTTCTGTCCTGCAGCCCTTGCCTCCTGCCCACCGGTTCCACTTTATATCCACCTTTTTCCTTTTGTTCAATTTTTATTTTTATTTTTTTTATTATTAAATGATGTGGTCTATGGAAAATAATAAAAATCTGACTTAGTTTTAACTAGTGCGTGAGACTGGCTTTCCTTGGGCAGGGCCCGGGGGAGAGCCGCACTGAGTCCAAGAGGATGGCTGTAGCGCGGGGCCACCATGGCTTGCACTCCATACACTTGCTAGGCAGGCTGCTGCTTCCTGGAGCAGGGAGTTCCCGCGCTCCATCCCTGCCTGTCTCTACCCACATCACCACACAGCCTCTTCGTCACTGGAGGCCAGAGGGGAAGACCCCTGGGAAGAGGAGGGTCCCTGTCCAGGTTCCCAGTCCCCAGTTAGAGACATTTGGTCACCTGCTCGCCACCTTCAAGGCGCCTCCCACAGCGGCCGCCAGGGGGCGGCAGCCACTCGCTCAGTGGGCGCCTGTAAATGAGCTTCCCAAAAAGGCTCTGCTCCCCACCGCCGTCCCCTCCCGCTGCTGTCGTGCCTCGGTCCCTGACCCGCTCCCAGGGCCCGCCCGCGGACTCCTTGGACTCTTCCGCCGGCCTTAAGCGCTCCCCAGTCGGCCGGCTGTGGTGCCCCGCACCGGCTCCCCAAATGCCGCCTCCTTGCGGCCGGGGTTCACAGCAGCCCCAGAGGCCGCTCCGGCAGCGGGAGCGGGAGCCGGGCCTCTCCGCAGCCGGCTCCTAATTCCCCGCCTCACCGCGCGCTCACCCTTCGCCCCGCTGCAGGGGGGCGTGCGGGGCCGCTCGGTGCTCCCGGCTGCACCCTCCCCGCCAGCCGTTCGGAGACGGCCTGGCGCCGGGGCCTGGACGTCCTCCCGCCCGAGTGCCCCGCCGGGCGCTGCGGGCCCGGTCCGGGAGGGGCGCCGCATCTGTATGCGCCCGGCGGCCGGGCAGCGCCGCCCCCGCCCCCGCCGCGCGGGCCCGGGCTGGCCGGGGAGGGTCGGAGGCTGGGCTCTCTCCCGCGCGCCGCGGAGCCGCCTCGCTCCTCCGCAGGCGGAGCCTCCTTCCCCCGCCCCCTCCGTCTCGCTCCCTTGTTCTCGCCGGGGCCGCTCAGACCTGCAGCGGAGCCGCGGCGCCCGCTCCGATCGGCTCGGGGCTGCGCCCCCGGGACCCGGCGACGCGGGCGGGCGGGGACGCTCCCCGCCGGCCTGGGCCCCTCGTCACCGCCAGGTAAGGGCGCCTGCCCCGGAGCCCGGGGTCGGGAACCCGCGGAGGGGCAGCAGGGGGCCCGCAGCCTGCGGGTGTCTTCAGAGCGGTGCGCTCCGTGGCTGGGAGCCCACTGCCGGCTCCCTTCTCCCGCGCTCTACCTCTTTCCCTTCTTCCCTCGCACCTCTCTCCCTCCTTTCCCCATTTTCCTCTCCCTCTGTTTCTCTTCACCCTGCCTTCTCTCTGCCTGTTTGCCTCTTCTGCCCCTTCCCTCTCCCTCTTGCCCTTTCTCCACCTCCTCTTCCTCTTTGCCTTTTCCTTCCCCTACCTTTCCTTTCCTGTCTTTCTCTTTGCCTTTTCCCGCTCTCCTTTCCTTCCCCCGTCTCTTCCCTCTCGCCGCCTCTTCCCTTCTCTCTATCCTGTTTCCCACTCCTCCAACCCTTTCCTTCTCCTTCTCGTCCCGCCTCCCGCTCTGGTCCCCGGCTTCCCTCCCGGCTTCCCTCTTCCCTCGGGAGGGAAAGGACTGGCAGGTGTGTGTCTGCTGTGGGGGAGGAGGGGCGGCAGCCACAGCTACCTGAGGGGTCCCCCCAGGAGGAGAGGGAGGAGTCAGCAGTGGGAAGGGTCCTCTCTCCAGCTCCCTTCCCCAAGCCCCTCCTGGCTGCCCCCTCTCTCAGATTGAAGTTCCCGAGGCCTGCTCTGACCCCCGCAGCTGAGGGCTACCCCCCACCTGCCCATCACTTGCAGAAAGCCCCTCTGCCCCCCTCCTACCCATTCCCAAGCCTGTTACCTATGACTCCTCTCTGTCTGTCAGACACCCAGGCTGCCTCCTTTGATCTCTTTCCTTGTGTCTCTTGCTGCCATTCTGTCTCACTCTGTGCCGGACAGTGCCTGAGTCTGGGTCTCACCATCACTAGCACTGAGTCTGTAGTCTCTGCTCTCCTCTCCCAGCCTCCTGGCCCTGCCCCCAGCTCTACACCCTCTTCTTTCTTCCCCGCACTCTGCCTCCTGAGCCCAGTCCCCCTTCAAGGACTTCAGCTGGCAGTGTGGGCTGGGGGCAGGTTCCAGAGAGGTGGGGTTCCCTATGGAGGAGGGACTTCCACAGTCTCTCAACCCTGTCTCAGCCTGCACGCCTTGTCATAGCTCAGCCTGACCCCAGCCACCCTGAGACCACACCTCCGTGAGTGCCAGCCCCCGGATTTTAAGCCCTTTCCCTGGTAGCCCCAACTCCTCCGGCCCCCTGGCCGCATACCCAACCTGGCAGCACAGGGGTAGATCTTGGGTTCCAAACCTTCCCCGCATCCCCCCTCCTGTTTTCCTCCCCAGCTTCTCTACTTAGAGTTGACTGGCCAGAGATTTATCAGTTTGTAGGGCTGGAGGTGAATACAGGCAGAGCCTGGTGGAGGGAAGGATCAGACCGTCTGCTCTGTCTCAGTCTGGGTTCTGGGCAGGGGGGTGTCTGGTTCCTTGGAGGTCTGATCTTCGGCATCTAACTTTGGTTGGGGGATGGGGAGAGTTAAGGGTTTCCTTGACCCTGAACAGCTACCTGTCCTACAGGTGTGGATCCATGGGGTAGCCCCAAAGCATCTGCCCTTCTGCCCCGGCCAGCTCATGCCTCAGTACCCGGGGACAGTGAACAGAGCCCTGCCTGGAGCCCAAACATGTGGGGCCTGGTGAGGCTCCTGCTGGCCTGGCTGGGTGGCTGGGGCTGCATGGGGCGCCTGGCAGCCCCAGCCCGGGCCTGGACGGGGTCCCGGGGGAGCCCAGGACCAGTGCTGCTGCGGAACCGAAGGAGCTGGGTGTGGAACCAGTTCTTTGTCATTGAGGAATACGCCGGTCCAGAGCCCGTCCTTATCGGTAAGGTAAGGACCAGCCCTTCCCATGTCTGCCCTGACTCTCGAGGCCCTTAGGCCCCGCCCTGCAACTTCATCACTTCTTCAATGACCTTGGTCCCTCAGGACTCCCAACACTCCACCCAGTCATAGGCTCTTTAACCTTTCTGTCCCTATGCTGGGAACCTGCTGCCGTTTCTCTCCGACCCTACAGCTGCACTCGGATGTGGACCGGGGCGAGGGCCGCACCAAGTACCTGCTGACCGGGGAGGGGGCAGGCACTGTATTTGTGATTGATGAGGCCACAGGCAATATCCATGTCACCAAGAGCCTGGACCGGGAGGAGAAGGCACAGTACGTGCTGCTTGCCCAAGCCGTGGACCGAGCCTCAAACCGGCCTCTGGAGCCCCCGTCGGAGTTTATCATCAAGGTGCAGGACATTAATGACAACCCGCCTATCTTTCCCCTCGGGCCATACCACGCCACCGTGCCCGAGATGTCCAATGTCGGTGAGTACCCCAACTCTGACATCCCAGATCCCGTCTCCTGGAGCACCCTCACCTCTCCTTCCCGCATTGCTCTCGTGTCTGGGTCCCCCTCATTTGCTGTTCTTTCCCACCTGGCCCTGCCCCTGCTGAGTGGGGTGCCGGGGTCCCCCACAGGGACGTCAGTGATCCAGGTGACTGCTCACGATGCCGATGACCCCAGCTACGGGAACAGTGCCAAGCTGGTGTATACCGTGCTGGATGGACTGCCTTTCTTCTCGGTGGACCCCCAGACTGGTGAGGATAGCGTTCGGAGCCTGGTGGGGCAGCCATGCGAACAGGCACCCCCTGACCCGTCGTGTCTCCCTAGGAGTGGTGCGTACTGCCATCCCCAACATGGACCGGGAGACGCAGGAGGAGTTCTTGGTGGTGATTCAGGCCAAGGACATGGGCGGCCACATGGGGGGGCTGTCGGGCAGCACTACGGTGACGGTCACCCTCAGCGATGTCAACGACAACCCCCCCAAGTTCCCTCAGAGTAAGGGGCCAGTGCTGCCACCAGAGCCATCCTTTGCCCACCCCCACCCCCTACAGCCTCTGGAGAAGCCTTGCCTCCACCCACCACCACCACCACCACCACCCCCTCACCACCACCCCCCAACCCCCCTTCCTCCCCCCCCCCCCCCCCCCCCCCCCCCCCCCGCTCTCCTCCAGCCAGACCCCAGGAGAAGGAAGTTCCGGGAGAGGGAGGAGGGCTGGGAACCCAAGATGTCTCCCCTCCGTCCTCCCTCAAGGCCTATACCAGTTCTCGGTGGTGGAGACGGCTGGGCCGGGCACCCTGGTGGGCCGGCTGCGGGCCCAGGACCCCGATCTGGGGGACAACGCCCTCATGGCATACAGCATCCTGGACGGAGAGGGGGCTGAAGCCTTCAGCATCAGCACAGACTCCCAGGGTCGAGATGGGCTCCTCACTGTCCGCAAGGTTAGCCTCCTGTCTGCTAACACTCGCACACTCACTCCTACCTACCTCTTGCCCCACAAGGCTCACTTCTAACTGGTCTAGAACAGACTCGGGACCGCTGCGCTGGAGCTCAGAGATCAGGGTCATCTTTCTGCTGAGGGACTGGGGGGCCCAGCAAGGGGGAGAGACTGGCTCAGGATTTTTCATGTACAGTCTATGATGGAGCTGGGGGCAGACCTAAGGTCACAGGCTGAGTCATCTGCCTCACACTGACCACTGCGGCCACTGCCCCTCAGTGCCCACCTCTCCTCTCAGGTGGGCTGAGCGCCGCATGCATGGGGAGGGGACCTCTCACCTTCGGGACCTTGGGCCTGCTCTGGTTTCCTGTGCCTCAGTCACTCCACCTCCCCTCCCCATAGCCCCTAGACTTCGAGACACGGCGCTCCTATTCCTTCCGCGTGGAGGCCACCAACACCCTCATCGACCCAGCCTACTTGAGGCGAGGGCCCTTCAAGGACGTGGCCTCCGTGCGTGTGGCTGTGCAGGATGCCCCAGAGCCACCTGCCTTCACCCAGGCTGCCTATCACCTGGCGGTGCCTGAGAACAAAGCTCCCGGGACACTGGTGGGCCAGGTCTCAGCAGCAGACCTGGATTCCCCAGCCAGCCCAATCAGGTGAGCTGGGGTGTGGGTAGGGGAAGGGCCAGGCCTCAGGGAAGGAGCCCAGTGGCAGGCTATTCCCACCGAGGATGGGCCCCCTTCACCGAAAATCCCACTCACCTCCTGGCAGAGGTCTCCTCTCTGCAGGGCTGAGGGCCAGGGAAGGCCTGGAGGACCCAGCTAGCACCACCACCCCCGCCCCCGCCCCCGCCCCAGCTCCAGCCATCCCTCTGGGAGGATAGCAGTGGCGCCTCCCAGTGGCTGTGCAAGCAGATGCAGGCTCCTCGGCCGAGCGCCGATGCTGGATGGCTGGCTACCACTATCCCTCCGCACATTTTATCCACTCGATAACATTCAGTTTTCACAACAGCCCTGTGAAGTGGGCACAATCATCCCCAGTTATTTTAGAGGGTAGGCCCCGACAGGTTAAGTTCCTTGCCCAAGGTCACATAGTCAGGAAACAGCAGAGCTGGGACTCGAATCCAGATTTGTCTGCCTTGAGAAGAGCCACTCTTCCCACCTTTCAGCATCCCTGTCACAGGAATGAGGGGGGTGCTGGGGGCATTCCCATTTTGTAGTTAAGTAAACAGAGGTTAAACGATTCACCCAAGGTCACACAGCTGGTCTGAGGCAGAGCAAGCCTGGGGTCCCTGCGTCTCTAGCATAGAGCCCAGAAGTCAGAAAGACAGGCTGTTTTCCCCTCCTTCCACCTCTTTCTGTCTGTCCCGCACCATGAAACCCAGTCCCCCTGAGTCTCAGGACAGGTGTTTAATGTTGATAACTTCCCTAAGCGATTTGTCTTTTAAGGGGACCCTAATGTGGTTTATGGCTCTGGGTACCCGGGGCAGGCTCAGCCCAGCGAGCTCGGGCCCTCTGCCCAGAAGAACCAAGAGGCCCGTCAAGGCGAACAGAAGGGAGGGAGGGGTAGCAGCAAGCTCTGGCCCTGCCCGCAGATCAGCCCCCAGCTCCGCTCCATCTTCCCCAGATACTCCATCCTCCCCCACTCGGATCCAGAGCGCTGCTTCTCCATCGAGCCCGAAGACGGCACCATCCGCACAGTGGTGCCCCTGGACCGCGAGGCTCGCGTCTGGCACAACCTCACGGTGCTGGCCACAGAGCTCGGTGAGGAGCCCGGGGCCCCCAGGAGAGGGAGAAGGCGGCGGCAGCCTGGCCGAAGAGCTGTCCCTGAGCAGGGAGAGGGGAGGCAGTCACTGCCCCCGCTGGCTTCCCAGCCTGGATCACCACCACCAGGCAGGCCTCCTGGTCTCTGAGGTTGGGCTGGCCTGGATACAGTGGATCTGCCTGCGCATTCCCCTGACTTTAAATTCACTCACATACCTGACTTTCCCCAACTGGGAAACAAACCCAACCTCAAATAGCTCCTAAGCCCCAGGAAACCCCAATCTGCCGCCTGGCAGACCCTGTCCTGCCCACTGTCCACTTCAGGCTGAAGCCAGGGGCCAGGGCGGGTCTGGGCCCCTCCTCTGGAGGCTGACTGGAGGGCTCCAGCAGCCCCTCCCAGGGAAGCCCTACAGAGAGCCCTCAAGATAGCGGAGAGCGGCCCTCTCTGGCCCCTGTCAGCCACCAGTCACCAGCAGCAGGCTTTGGCTGCCTCTGGGCGGCCGTGGCCCATGGAGTCAGGGAGACCTCCCAGACCCCTGTGAACCTCGCCTTATCACTACCGCTCACGCTGCGGGGCCTCCTACCTTTGCTGTCTGTGTCTGGTCTATGGGAACTGTCACTGTGTGCACAGATGTTTGTACACGGCAGCGAAGAGCTCTATGTGTGTGCATGTGATTGTGTACGTGTGTGTATAATTCCGTGTGTGTGACCCATACATATACACACATGTAGTTGTGTGTGTGTGTGTGTGTAGTCGAGCGAGTAGAATAATTAGATGCGTATAAGGATAGGTACAAGTAGCTGTTTGTATGTATCACTCTGTGTATATACGTGTTCGTGGACGGAGAATTTATTACCTAGTGAGTACCAGGAACTGTTCTAAGTACCAAACGTGGATTAATTAACGTGATCACCAGCACAACTTTATGAGGGAGGTTTGATTATTTCCCTGTTCGAAAATAAGGAAACTCAGACAAAGAGCAGTTAAGTAACTGCCCCAAGTCACACTGACGTGAAGGGGCAGAGCCATGAGACCCCGTGAGGCTGCGGAGTCAGAGTGCTTAGCCCCTCACCACGTTGCCTGTCATGCGTAGACGGTTACGTGTACGGGCCCATGTGTACGTCCCCGTGCCTGTGTGTTACATGGCGCTGCATGCGTGTCTGTCCGCGTGAATGTCCCCGTGTGTCTATACAGTGCTTCGAGTTGTCCGTGTACACGTAGCTGGCCGTCTGTGTGTGTGTGTGTGTGTGTGTGTGTGTTTCCCTCCCTGCCTTCTCACCCTCCCACCAAATCCTGCTCTCCAGCAAACCCCAAGATCAACTAGCAGGCCCTGGGCCCTTATTGCAGAGAAGGAATGGAGCCCCCAACCTTTTGTGAGGGAGCCCACTCAGCCTCCCTTGCCCAGGCTGGGACCTTGGCCCCTTCCCCGGGGCAGGCCAGCTCTCTCCCCACCTGGGAGAGGACTAAAGAATCTGGGAGGCTCGGCCAGGAGAGGCGGGCATCAGGGTGGGCAGGGATACCTGTTTTCCATTCTTTCTCGAATGCCACTGGCAGTGAGGAGCAGGTCAGGGTAGTGACGGGAAGCCACCTGATGAAGGGTTGCATGAAGAAGGGGGCCCGTGTCTGGCTGTGGCACCCAGGCTGGCCTGGTTCCCCAAGGCCAACTCTAAGTGCTACTCATTGCTATGCCATAGCCTTCCAACCGCTGACGGGGCGTGTGGGTGTGTGTGTGTCTGTCTGTCTGTCCGTCTCCGTCTGTCTCGCCGGTGCTGTGTATGGAAATGCATCCTCTGGACCCCGGGGCGGGGGGACGGTGACACTGAATGCACTGTGTGTATCCAACGCCCACTTCACACCTGTTGTATTTGTTCTGAATGCTGAGTACACATCGAATATATGGCATGAATGTGTTTGTTTCGTGCCTGTTGTCTGTGTGCACCCCGTATGCACCTTCTGTCTACCTTTCACTTGTGGCGCCTGTGCCGGGCTGTGGGTCATCCTGGATGCCCATCATGGGTGCCTCGCCTTTGGGCTGTGCGTCCCACGCCGCACTTACCTGGGCTGCCATGTGAATGCTGGATGCTCTTGGTGGGGTTCCATTCATTTCACAACGCCGTCTGCTGCTTGCATGTTGCATGCAAATACCGCGTGTGGCACGTGTGTGCGTACGCTTCATGGGGCCTCCGGGCCCACGCACCATGTGTGCTGTGTGTCAACTGTTGCGTGTGCGTGGTGGGGGTGTATGTGTTCATGTTCTGGCTCCAGACAGCTCCGCACAGGCCTCCCGTGTGCAAGTGGACATCCAGATCCTGGACGAGAATGACAACGCTCCCCAGCTGGCCGAGCCCTACGACACCTTCGTGTGTGACTCTGCAGCCCCTGGCCAGGTGAGCCGCTGAGGCAGAGGGGTCGGGACCCTACGACCTCCAGCTGCGCACTCCATACAAGGCCTCTCTTCTTGCTCCCAGCTGATTGAGGTCATCCGGGCCCTAGACAGAGATGAGGTGGGCAATAGTAGCCGTGTCTCCCTTCAAGGCCCTCTGGGCCCCGATGCCAACTTCACTGTCCGAGACAACCGAGGTAGGTGGCCTCCCCGCTCTCCTCCTCCCCTACCATCCCCTAGCCCAGCCCGCCTCACCCCTGCCCACACATCTGGGCCCTGCACCCAACAGAAGGTAGATGTGGACGTGCACGCATCTGCTCTTCGCCGGCCTTCCCCATTGCGGCCTTCCCCATTCTCCCTGGGCCGCACCCACCCTACTGGGACGGTGTCTCAGGAGGGGGCCCAACACCTTGCCTCTCCCACAGATGGCTCCGCCAGCCTGCTGCTGCCCTCTCGCCCTGCTCCGCCCCGCCAGGCACCCTATCTGGTTCCCATAGCACTGTGGGACTGGGGGCAGCCAGCCCTGAGCAGCACTGCCACAGTGACTGTCAGCGTGTGCCGCTGCCGGCCCGACGGCTCCGTGGCTTCCTGCCGGCCCGAGGCTCAGCTCTCACCCGCAGGGCTCAGCACTGGGGCCCTGCTTGCCATCATCACCTGTGTGGGCACCCTGCTTGGTGAGTCGGGCCACCTTGGGACGTGGATGTGGGGTCCGAGCCTGCAGGGGGTAGAGAGAGGAGCCAGCTCCCTGGACCCAGCGAAATCCACCCTAGGGCTTGAAGGATCCCCCATGCTGGGATTTTCCCGCTACCTTGTGTGTCCGAGAGAAGAGCTCTGGCCTCGAGTCCCTGACATTACCAGTCCACAATGACAGCAACAAGCCTTAAAAACTTTATTGAAGCCTGACTCTGGACCCTGTGCGATTTCATAACATGTCATGTTTTCCACACCAGCCCTCTAAGGGTCAAAGAGGTTCAGAGAAGCAAAGCAACTCCCCACAGTCACACGGCGAGTGCGGGGTGAAGTCAGGCCTCCAAGGGGGCTTGCCAGGTGTCACACCCGTCTTGCCACCCCCAGGCCACACTGTCTCCTCTGTCTCCCAACCTGCGTGCGGTCCAGAAGGGAAGCAGGCCGCCGTGCTCGGGGTCCCGCGGGCTCAGCGGCCTATGTGCGCCTCTCCCCCAGCCCTGGTGGTGCTGTTCGCGGCCCTGCGGCGGCAGAAGCAGGAAGCGCTGATGGTGCTGGAGGAGGAGGACGTCCGCGAGAACATCATCACCTACGACGACGAGGGCGGCGGCGAAGAGGACACGGAGGCCTTCGACATCAGCGCCCTGCAGAACCCCGACGGGGCGGCCCCGCCGAACCCCGGGCCGCCGGTGCGCCGCGACGTCCTGCCCCGGGCCCGGGCGTCCCGCCAGCCCAGGCCCCCCGGCCCCGCGGATGTGGCCCAGCTCCTGGCGCTGCGGCTCCGCGAGGCGGACGACGACCCCAGCGTGCCGCCCTACGACTCGGTGCAGGTGTACGGCTACGAGGGCCGCGGCTCCTCCTGCGGCTCCCTCAGCTCCCTGGGCTCCGGCAGCGAGGCGGGGGGCGCCCCAGGCCCCGCCGAGCCCCTGGACGACTGGGGGCCGCTCTTCCGCACCCTGGCAGAGCTGTACGGGGCCAAGGAGCCCCCGGCCCCCTGACAGCCGGCCCGGCCCTGCCCGCCCGGTGGGGCAGCCCGCACAGGCCCTCTGAGTGAGCCCCCTGGGGTCCAGGCAGGCGGCAGCAGCCCGGGGGGGGGGGGGGGGGAGCCCCCAGGCCTCCTCTCCGCCCTGTGTCCCTCTTCCCAGCTTCCCCAGGGCAACCTCCTTCTTACCTCCCTCCTCCCGAGAGTCGTCTGTATGTCTCCCTCCAGGGATCTCCGTCTCTTCCTGTAACACTCTCCTGTCTGGGTCTGGATTGTGTGGCTCAACTCTGAATCTCTCTGTTCTTTCACTGTGATTCCACTCTCTCCGTGACTCTGTGTTGTCTGCCGGATTCTAAATCTCTCACACCCCTCTCTCTGTTTCCCTTGCCCACACACATGCTCTGTGTCTGTCTCCTGCCCACATCTGCCTGCATTCTCTCTGGGTCCCTGTGACTGGCTCTTCAGTTTTTTCTGTTGTCCATCCCAAAAGCAAGAGAAACTTCCAGCCACTGCTGCCCACCTTCCTGCGGGGGATGTTCGGCCCCAGGTCAGTGCCCCTAACTAAGGGGGTGGGGAGGGGGGGAGCACAGAGATGGCCTAAAGACTTCCTCCACTCACCACCTAGAACCCCGGGCTCTCCTGTCTTTACAGACCTGTCCGCATGGTTCCATCCATCACTCATGGCCTCATCCTGGCTCCACTGGCCTCCAGCAGAGAGAGGGTGCCAGCCCACCTCCCAGGGCGAGAGCTCCAGCCCCCCACCCGGCCGCCTCCCTGGAGCTCTGCCCAGCTGTTGGCCTGCCCTGGGCATCCCAGCTCTGGGCATTGTCTTGTGTGCTTCCCAGGCCCCAGGGGGAGGGGAGGGGAAGGAAAGGAAAGGGGGAGGCAGCTGGGGAAGGGGAAAAAGGGAGGAAGGGGAGGGGCCTCCATCTCTAATTTCATAATAAACAAACACTTTATTTTCTAAAGCTGGAGCCCTGTTTCCAGTTTTGCACGCACGCTTCTGTACAGAGCTTCCCTGTGCCATAGGGTGGGAGGAGAGGCCGGACCCAACCCCTACGGCTCCTTTCTTCTTTCAGGGGCAGTCCACTCAAGTCCCTCTAGCCCGAGGAGGGTTTGGGTTGTTTCCATTCAGGGAGTAAGTACCCCCACTGCCAACTCTCCTGTTCCTTGTTGGTCTCAAAATGTCCAAGGGAATTAAGGGGGATTGGCCACAGGGGAGGGTGGCAAGGAGAGTGCGGGTGAGAGCTCCTGAGAAGAGAGGGGGAGAGAGAAGAGACTAAGAAGAGAGGAAGAGGGGTTTCAGACTGGGAAAAAATGTGGCTGGGGGGCAGGAGAGGGGGCAAGCCAGTCCTCCGGGGCCTGAGGTGCCAGGTGGGAGAGGGTGGGCCGGGGTGAGATGGTGTAGTCACATTGATTCTGGGCCCAGTGCCTCCACCTTTAATTCTTCCCAGTCCTGGTCTTACTCTCCATGTAACACAAAGGAGGAGGGAGAGGGACCAGTGAGGCGAGCTATCGAGCTATCGAGGGTCCCAGGGGTCGAATCAAAGTCAACTGGGGTGTGAGCTGAGTAGAGGGCCATCATTTCTCAGTATGCACTCCCTGAGCAGAGAAGGGAAGTCCTAACTCCAGGCAGGGCTCCTGGAGGTCTGAAGTGGTGGGTCAGGACCAATCCTCCATCCTCGATCCTTATGACCCTCCCCTCCAAGTGTGGGGTGCTGGCCATCGGGGGGAGCTAGTGCAATGGGAAGATGCCTTCTCTCACACCTTCCATGCCTGCTTGGTTAGGGCAACCAGGTGGCAGAACAGGACCCTTGCCCCGGGGCTGGACTTGTCCTTTGCTGTGTGAAGGGTGGAACCAGAGCCCTGACTGGCCAAAGGCCTGTGCGAGAGCAGGCTGACTGTCCCCCGAAGGAGACGATTAGGAGCCAACACCCCAAGCGTGGTGTCAGAGGGACAGGGTTTTCCAGTTCAGGGCAGGATGGGCAAGCTCTCTGCCCCTTTGGTCTCACCCCAACATCTGCATCAAGCCTTTGGGAGTAAGTGGAGAAAAGGGAGGGACTGACTGGTGGGCCACTCCTAGGTGGTGAGGCGTGCGCAGAAGTGGGATTCGGCCTTTAGGTGCCCTCCCAGGTCTCCCTACCCAGTTCCTGAGGTCCAACCCAACTCTGACTCTGGCAAATGCGGAGGGAAAAACAGGGCATAGGGGAACAGGCCTGTCAGCAAGACCCCTGGGCTTATCTCTGGTCTCAAATACCTCATCAGCTCGAAGGACAGAACCTGTCAAAGGGACCGTGGAAGGAAAGGAGAAGGGAGAGAAGGGGCAAGGTGACAGGAGAAGGAGGGGCTCCCTTCCTATTCTGCCCTGTATGTGGGTCCCCCCCCCCTTTATGCGAAGGGGAAGGGCACAGAGCATCCCAGGGGAGGGAGCTGCAGGCAGTTTTTGAGCCTGTGACTGGGCTCAGGTTGCAACCCCAGGCTGCAAGCGTACACACACACACTTTTTCACATTCCTGGGGCCTCAGGGGTGTGAAGACGCAGAAGTGGGGAACTAATGCGATGAGCTCTGCCCCCACTTCCTCTCTGCTTTGGACCATTTTTCCAAAATAAGTGGCAAGGCCTGGGTTTCTCTCCAAAGAGGGGCTGCTCTCCTTATCCAGATGTTACCACTTTCTCTTCCAGTCTCTTTCCTGTCTCTGTACACAGGAACTGCACGGGCACCACCTACCGCACTTGCGCGCACACACTTCTACTGGGCCACACACTCACACCGGGACGCAGATCCACATACATCTCCGCACTTGGAGGTGCACGCTCTACGCCTGAGTCCATCACCCACTTGCACCCGGGGCAAAAGCTTTCCTCCTGTGCTTCTCCACAACGAGGCTGGCCCTGGTCCCTGAACTCCGCTTATCATTCCCAGAGCCCCGCACCTTCTCCCCAGAGGCTGAGGAATGGACAGGCGGTGCAGGGTTGCTGTTGAGGCCACCGACCAGATTCCTGGACCCTGACTCAGAATGCTAGCCCTCCTGTATGAGGCAGCTTTCTGCCGCTTCTCCTCCCCACCCCCCAATTTCCTCCCTCTGCCTCCACTGCTTTCCTTCCTGAGACTCCCTGGCCCTTCCTCCATCCTCCCTAATCATGCCCTGAAGCCCAGAGCCTGGGAGTCTCCTCTGTCTGGCCAGCTCCAGCCTGGAGGAATTCTTAGCAGGAAATGCAGTGTTGGGGCTTGGGGCTCAGAGCGGGGCTGCAGGCTGAGAGGAGGGGTGTCCAGGAGGGAGGAAAGGGGGCTTCGAATCTTGGGACTGGAGGCTCTGCAGGAGTGGGATGAGAGACAGAAGGTTCAGCAACCTTCCTTCCGGTCAGTCCCCATCTCTTGGTTGACTGTGCTTCCCACCCCACCCCCCTTCAACTTTGTTTGGGGAGATGCAGGGCAGGGCAGGTGGCCCTCCTGGAACTGGCAGCCGGCAAGGCCAAGTCAGGGCTTACAGAGGAGCTGGAGGAGGGGCCGGAAGGGGGGGAGAGGATGTGTTAGCCCAACAGTTCCCACTGGCACAGCCACCTCCCTCTTTTCTTCATTCCCCAGAGGGAATGACAGGAAGGAAAGGCTGGAAAGAAGGCAAAGGGAAGAAAGGAGGAAGGGGAAAGAAGTCTGGCAGCAGCAGTGAGGAGGCTGGAAGACCAGAGCTCCCAGTGGGCTGTGGCCATGGCTCCAGGCCCTGGGGGGAGGGGGTGGCCCAGCTGCTTTCTCCCGCACCTCACTCCCAGATCCCTGCAGGGCCTTGGGCAGAGAGGGGAGGCAAGAAAAAGGCCCTGGGAGGCCAGAGCTGTGCTAAAGGAGCAGAGCTCTGGAGTGGAAGGCCTGGGTTCCAGCCTCACCTCTGCCACTTACTGTGCGACCCTGGGCGAGTCGCATAACCCTTGAACCTGTTTCTTCTTCTGTAAAGTGAGGATAATTTCTACCTCAGAGTTACCATGAGAAGCGCATTTGGAAGGAGTAGCGACTGTAGTCTTTCGAGTCCCTCGGGGTCAGGGCAGGGGCCGAGGGGACAACTGCTGGGAGAAGCCCCTCACCACCACAGGGTCCATGCTGCCCTGCCCGCCCCCAGCCTGGGCACTCTGGGCGACTTGCCCCACCTTACCCCTCTCCCAGCTACGCCCCTCACCAAGGTGACAAAGTGACGAAGACTGAAGCTGAGATGAGCACAGGAATGGGAAGCAAAGAGAGCGGGGATCCCGTGGGAAAAAGAGGCAGAGAGGGTGGTGAGAAAGAGGGTCTAGCACCTAGCCCCATGTCTGGCGTGCAGCAGGCACGCGGGGAGGATTCGCCCAGAGGAGGACTTGGGGGGGGGGGGAAGGCAGCTGGACCAATCCACCGGGCATCCCGAGGCACGTGTTGGACAGTCATCAATAGCGTTGGGAGGCAGAAGCGGATGGAGACTTGGAACGAACGGCTGGGGACCCCTATGGACTGGAGCCAGATGCGCTGAGGCTGCTCCCCCCACCCCCGTGCCCATCCTCCCACCCACTCCCTTAGCCTACCCCCCCCCCCCAAGTCCTGCCGCTTCTCACAGCATCTCAGTCTCTGCGGACACCCTGGAGCCTCCGTGCAGGGTGGCGGGCTCAGGCTGGTCCCGGCGGGCCTCCTCCTCCTCCTCCGGCTCCGGAAGCTTCTGCAGCTGCGAGTACAGCACACAGGCGTCGTTGCGAGACACGTACTCCCATCCGCTCTCCCGCACGTGGAAAAGGTCCACAGAACCCCCGGAGTAGGCGTCGCGGTGGGTGGCGTGGGCCACGGCGCAGCGGGCCAGGGCGTAGGCTTCCTGGGGGCTCATGTCGTAGCGGTAGCCGCGGTCTAGCACGCCGTAGGCGTAGGGAGATCCGGAGCCCACGGAGAAGACGTTGCCTGGCAGGCGGGTGCCGTCACTGTAGACGTAGAAGAGGGCAGGGCCCGAGCGGTCCCAGCCGCACAGCGCGGTGGCCACGCACAGATCGAGGCCGCGGTAGCGGGACAGCATGGCCGCCAGGAGGCGGGCGGCTCCGGCCACGCTGGGGGGCTGGCCCTCCCGCAGGGCCCGCAGCCGCAGCTCCCGCCGCAGCACGCGGTACCAGGTGGCGCAGTCGGCCGACGTGCCGGACGTGGTGCCCAGGAGGTGCTGGTGCACGGGGATGATCTTGCGGGAGGCCGGGCACTGCACATAGTTGCCGCAGGAGGACCGCGTGTCCGCGGCGGCGATGACTCCGTGGCGGAAGCGGAAGGCCAAGGTGGTGGTGCCATGCGCCAGCCCGGGGCTGTGGCTCCGCACGAAGGTTGCGGGGTCCCAGCCTGGGGGCACGGCCCAGCCACCCGCCCGAGGCAGGTGAGGCGATGGTCCCTGGGTGTCGGGGGCCTGCCACTTGCACACATCCTGCAAAGCCATCTCTGGGGCTGAGTGATGGCCGCAAGGACCCGGGCAGGGCTTTGTGGGCTGGAATGGGGGGGGGGGGGGGCGGTGCGCAGGGGGAGAGACGCTAAGGAGAAGCTGGGCTGCAGCCAGAACCGGCGCAGACGGGCACGTGATCTACGGCTTCCCTCCTCCCTACCCCGGAGTCAGGCTTTGGGACTGCTCTGAGGAGCAGCCTCCTCCATCTCGGAGGATTGCTGAGGGGAGGCAGGAGGGGGCCAGTGAAGTCTCCAGTGCTGGGAAGACGCTGCTGGTGACACACCCGAGCGTCCCCCAAGGAGTCTCCCATCTATCACCCTCTGAGCACCTGGAGTGGGGTGGGGGCTGGGGTAACCTGGAAGGAAAGGAGGCATGAGTGGAAGGAGCACAGCCAGGTCCCTCTTGTTTCTCCTGTGGGGGGGGGGGGGGGCACTGGGCTTGCAAAGACAAATGAGGCTCTGTCCCGGCCTCGGAGGAGGTAAAGACAAGTCAGCGCTCCAGTGCAATCGGAGTGGAGTGCTGGGAGGGACGCCTGGCTGGCTCCGTGGGAAAGCATGCGAGTCCTGCTCTCGGGGTTCTGAGTTCCAGCGCCATGTTGAGCAGAGAGCTGACTTTAAGAAAAAACAGGGGGGCACCTGGGTAGCTCAGTCAGTTCAATGTCCAGCTCTTGATTTCAGTTCAGGTCATGATCTCAGGGTGGTGAGATCAAGCCCCACCTCAGGCTCTGTGCTCAGCGTTGGAATCCGCCTGGATTCTCTCTCCCTCTCCCTTTGCCCCTCCCCGGGCTCATGCTCTATAAATCAATCAATCAATCAGTCAAATCTTAAAAAAAAAAAAAAAAAAAAAAAAAAGAACAAGAGTGCTGTGGACCCACCAAGGTAGGAGTTTTGTTTTGTTGTTGGTTTTTTTTTTTTTTTCATTAAGATTTTATGTATTCAAGAGAGAGAAAAAGCACAAATAGGGGGAGCACAAGAGGGAGAGGGAGAAGCAGGCTTTCCGCTGAGCAGGGAGCTTGATGCTGAACTCGATTTCAGGACCCTGGCGTCTGACCTGAGCCAAAGGCAGACGCTTAACCGAGCTGCCCAGGTGCCCAAGGCAAGAGCCTTTGAGGTTGGGTTCTCTCTTCAGGGTTTGGGGCCAGGGCACTATAATGCTTAGCTCACACTTTGACTTTCTAGTCAGGCGGGGGAAAAAGAAATGGACAGAGACCAGAACAAAAGAGACAAATCCAAGAGAGTCTTCTATGAGGAGGAGGGGTACTCAAATACCTTCCAGAAAGGCAGGGTATAGAGGGAACAGGGTGAAGGGAAACTAGAACGTGGAGCTCTCTTTCTCTTCTGCTTTGGAGGTGCATATGAACTTCCATCTGCATGAAGACAGCATTCCTGACCATTCTCTGGCAGTGTAGCTTCTCTGTTTGTGGGAAAGTTCTGAGGATGGAGCTGAAAGTATCTAATGGTCTTCCCTCTCCCGGTCCCCCTTCTGCCCGGGAATTCACAATAGCAAGAGAGTTGTTCGTAGTTCCAAGGCAAGAGAAACCACTGATCTTGTCCCCATAAGGCTGAGTCTAGGTCTTAGACCAGCCAGGGGTGGGCAAGGGGTGGCGTTAGTGGACCCTGACAGCTGGCCCTTCAGAAAGACAAAGTAGATTGGGACAGAGTAACAAGCTGCAACTGCTTCTGGCACCATCTGGAGTATATTTTACTAAACACTGCAGCTCACAAGGGTGCTGTGGAAGTGGATTTAGTCAAAGAGAAAGAGCCTGGACCCCCCACCCCCAGATACCATGATGGCGGGGCTATACAGTCAGTACTTAGCGCAAGGGCAAGCATGTCATGGGATGACTGGAGAAACGAGGAGGCCACGCTAAAGTCCAACCAATCTTACTCCCTTCTTTTGCACAGGACCACAGGGGACTCTTACTGGAGAGATAAGTATGTCTCCTGTTTTTAAAGACTAAGCCTTAGATATTGTAAATATGGATGGATTGTCACTTCCCTAGGTCAAGCCATTCTCAAGTCAGATCTGGATGGTTGCATGGCCTTCTAACTGGCCACCCTCCAGTCTCCCCTCTAATTTTATCCTCCACACTGACATGTTTTCCTAAGGTATCACTTGAATCCTGTGTCTTCTCTACTAAGAAACCTTGAAGGGCTACAAGGTCAAACCCAAACCACCTTCTCTTCCCCAAGCTGGCATTTAAGGCCCACTATGGTCCCACAATGCTGAGGAGCTGAATCTTACAGAACATTTTTAAGCAGGCAAGAGATAAGATGAAGACGGTGTTTTAGGAAAATCAATCTGGTGCTGTGCAAAATGAATTAGAGAATACAGTTTGGGCCCAGAAGATCAGTTAGGAGAATATTTCAGTAATTCGGGAGAGAGGAAATAAGAAGCCAAAGGTGGTATCGGTATTGCAATGAAAAAAGAACATGAGAAGCATTGTAGAGGAAGAATCAACAGCACTTGGCGACTTACTGAATGTGATGGAAAGGAAGGGGAGTTGTTGAAGATGGCCACGGCTTCAAGCCTCTGCCACTGGAAGAACATTGTGGCCATCTCTCATTTGGCAAGCATTTACTAAGCATACAGTGGGCGCAGAGATGAACAGTAGAGAAATACCCGTCTTTAGACACAATCAAATACATTTACAGCCAGCTAAAATGTGAAAGTGTCTTAGGAGAGGTACAAATGCTATTAGTGGCAGTGTGAACGAACCAGAGGGAAGAGTCAGAAGGAGGACAAGTTGCATTGCAGGGGGGACTGCAAAATAATACCTGCTCTATAAACAGGCACTCTGCATTTTCCACACCATCCAAGTGTGAGACGCAGATAAAGATCTTCTGCTTCATTACATTCTGATGGTTGGGCTTGGAAAGGGTTGCCAAATTTCAGCATTAAAAATACAACATATGCAGAGTCTGCTGGAGAAGAGGAGGGGCTGAGTTGGGCATCAGAGGAAAGCAGAATTTAGATATTGATGGATGTTGCTGCTGGAATCCAGCAAGGAAGGCCAGACACTGACTTCATAGAACCATAAAGCAGGAGGCAACAGTTCATACATTTGCCCACTTCCTTGTTTGTTATGGGTCCCAAAAGGGTTGAAAAATGAAGGTGGGTGGAGAGAGGGAGAGACAATGATATATTACCACATTCTTGTATTAATAAAGAGCTTGTCTTAGCAAGCTTAAGTTAGAGAACCTCTTGGTACATCTTTATGGAGTGTCAACCCTCCTCCAGGCTCTGAGATGGTAAATGACTATTGACTCAGTTATTTGGAGCTGAATTGAGAATCTAGTTTGTGGATTAACTGAGCCCCATATGTTTCCTTCTTTATTCTTCCGCCTTTTGTGCAATACATTACTTATTAGAATTTCCACCTCAGGGTGGGAGTAAAGAGAATATTAAATCTTAAAAATTGGTTATGTTACAGAATTTGGGTAGTGTGGCGGGTAATGCTATCAAATAACAAGAGCTATAGCACTTTTATTTTGTTGCAATTTTTACCACAAACTACTGTGGTTTAACTAACTTCACAGGAAAATGGCCTCAGAGTACATCACTATTTTACCCAGTATTACAAGGTGCCCTTAAACAAAATGGCAACTTCAGTCGCGTTAATAGGATGCTAAAGCCTCACAGATGTAAAGTATTGCTTGGACACCCGGCAGGGCGGGGACGACTTAGTGTTAAGGGTTCTGAAAGGATTTTCAACTAGTCACTCCCTTCTCAAAGATGGCCGGCTTCACTTCCCTTACGCAACACGGACGTTTCCGATCGCTTCCTATGAATTAGAGCTGAATTTAATCCAGTGCTGCTTGCCTGACTGAAGTCAAGATGACAACAACATTCCTTTACAATTTAGAGGAAATCGAGCCGTTTACTTTTACTCCCTCGGTGAAAACAGTCCCTAGCGTCTGGCTCTTGTATTTGGAGGCGTGGTTGCCAGTAGTTAAAATGGCTCCTCCCTGGGATAACTTTAATAGGAAGTGAAGCTGCGACGGCGAGGCGTTGCCCGGTAGCTCTCTGGTAGGCCTTCTCGCGGGGAGTTCCTTGTGCCCTCACTAGACATGGCGCTGGCCAGTGTGTTGGAGAGGCAGCTACCGGTGAACGGGCTCGGGTTTTTCGGACTCGGGGGTCGTGCGGATCTGCTGGACCTGGGTCCAGGGAGTCCCAGCGATGGGCTGAGCCTGGCCGCGCCCAACTGGGGTGTCGCGGAGGAGCCGAGAATCGAAATGCTTCATGGAACCACCACCCTGGCCTTCAAGGTGCGGACCCAACTGCCGCGCAGGGCTGAGACCCGTGCGCCCGCGCTCTTCCCGGCCTTCCCGGCCATCCAGCTGGACCGGAGCCCGCGAGGGCCGCGAGCACGGAGCCTAGTGGGAGCCTCGGGCTTGTCCTCCCGACCCCGTGGTTTCGCTGTCTCATTGCCCCGAGAGGCCTCGGTTCTCGCTCTAGCCATAGGACCGTGGGGCTGAGGTTGAGGGGGAGAAGAAGCCCGAGGGGGCTTGGGTTGATTCCTAGGCAACGCCAAGTGGCTCCGGTCCAGGAAAGGGGAGGCCTCAGAAGCAATGAGCATTGGCGGAGGAAGGGATGTTTAACCATTAACTAAAGGTTTTTAGAAACTGGGTCCCCATTAGGCGAGGGTAACTGAAAAGCTGTCTTTTGAGGGGGAGGTTGGTGGGAGGGAACACTGTGGTAGGAGCCAGACAGCTGGGATTCCTGATCCAGCTTGGCAGTAACTAGCTCCACAGTCTTGGGCACAGCGTTCGATCTCATTGAACGTGTTTCCTCATCTATAAAACGAAATTGAAGTTAATACTGGTTATACCCATGTTGAGGGATCGATGTGAAGCTTGGTTGATATTAATATGTGGAAAGCATCTTGTGAAGTGTAAAAGGACAGAGGAAGACGTTCTGGTCTTCCATTGATGCAAAAAGAAACGTCAAGGAGATGTTCCTGTGGTCTGATGTGGCCTGTTATGTGTTTTCTTCTGATCTTAACAGTTTCAACATGGAGTCATTGTTGCAGCGGACTCTCGGGCCACAGCGGGTGCCTATATAGCCTCCCAGACAGTAAAGAAGGTGATAGAGATCAATCCCTACCTGCTGGGCACCATGGCTGGGGGTGCAGCGGATTGCAGCTTCTGGGAGCGGCTATTGGCTCGGCAATGTCGAATCTATGAGCTTCGAAACAAGGAACGCATCTCAGTAGCAGCTGCCTCCAAGCTGCTTGCCAACATGGTGTATCAGTATAAAGGCATGGGGCTGTCCATGGGCACCATGATCTGTGGCTGGGATAAGAGAGGCCCTGGTGAGTTAAGCTGCAACAACTTGGTTCTTGGGCTGGCACTACAGAGAGGAGGGGTTGGATGAACAGGTGAATGAAAGGGCTTTGTGTCAGTGCTGGGGATGGGTTGATTGGGTCCTGCGCCCTTTCCTCTCTTTGTTCAAGGAAGGCGCTACAGTGTAGGAGAGCGCATGGAGCTTAGACTAGCTGTGTCATTGACCACCCCATGCGACCTTACTTTGGCTGCTCCTTTTCCCAGTCAGTTTCATCATCTGTTAGGTTGGTTAAATGAGGTAATACACGTAAAACATGCAGTGTCTGGCACATAATGTTTCTCCTTCTCTTCTCTCCCATAAAAGGATAAGACCTACAAAGAGTGTCTTTGAGAATTAAATTGGATAATAGACATAAAAACTCCAGTCAGTGTCTTCTAATAAAAATAGAATGTGAGCCACACGTGTAATTTAAAATTGCCTAATGGAGGGGCACCTGGCTGGCTCAGTCAGTGAGCAGATAACTCCTGATCTCAGGGTGGAGAGTTCAAGCTCCACGTTGGGCATAGAGCTTACCTAAAAAAAATAAAAATAATAATAAAAAAATAACAGTTTTTTAAAAGATTTTATTTATTTGAGAGAGAGAGTGAGCGAGAGCAAGCGAGTCTGAGCAGAAGGAGAAGAAGAAGCAGGCTCCCTGATGTGGGGCTCGATCCCTGGACTCCAGGATCATGACCTGAGCCAAAGGCAGGCACTTAATCAACTGAACCACCCGGGCGCCCCAAAACAATTTTTTAGGATTGTCTAATGGATATATTTAAAAAATAGAAAGATGGGGACATTGTAATGATTCATTTAATACAGAATACCTAAAATAATGCCATTTTGGCATGTGCGTTAGCCCCATTTCAGGTGCTCAATGCCACATGTTGCTGGTGGCCACTGTACTGGACAGTGAAACTCTGATATACAGGAAGTTAGTCATTTCTCTTCCCTTTTTTCCTTCAGGGAGTCTTTGGCCTAGAAGGGGCCTTTAGGGCTCATCCTTTCCTTGCTTGATAGAATCACCCTAGGACCCTAGGTCCCATTCTGTCATCTCTGAAAATAAATTTCTTAGCCTTTTTCTCTTTCTAGGATATAGAAACCTTGCCAGGAAGTTCACCCTTTTATCTGATGTCAGTTCTTTTCAACCAGTTTGGTTTTGTTTGTTTGTTTAAAGTTTTATTCATTTAAGTAATCTCTACACCCAACGCGGGGCTCAGACTCACCCCCCCTGAGATCAAGAGTCCCACGCTCTGCAGACTGAGCCAGCCCAGCACCTCAGCTTTTCAACCAGTTTTGGATGTCTCTTTATCAAGCTGAAACACAGTCACTTTCTGTATAATTTCCCCCCTCCATTGCTTGAGTAGAATTATTCTTCCCTTTTGTTTTTGCTTTATTCGTTCACCTGCTTACTGAGTGCCTCGTTTTCCTCAGTCGAACAACTGCAGGATACCTAGCGCTTTTCCACTTGCTTTGGAAACCACCAGTTCACTGCTCAGTGGAGGGTGAATGAGAATGTTAAAAAGTGGATGTGAGAGAGGAATGTGGCTCGGTACTTTGGAAATTGAGATGCATTTTGGGGAAAAGTGTGAAAGAACAGCTCCATACATCTTGTGTGGCCCAGGGAAGCATTTTGGAAATGTTGCTTTGTACCCTTAGGTATTGGGTCTGTTACAGGTGGTGGAAGCGGTGTACGAGGGTATAGATGCTGGCTAGCAAGGAAAACCCGAGAAGCTAGAGCATAACCTGAATCGTGCCTTCTCAAGAACCCTTCCTGACAGCCTGTCCCATTTAGGATGAGTCAGCCCCTCGCCTCAAAAAGCAGACAAGTGAAAAAGGATCACCGATTACTTAACAAGAGGCTAAATGAGATGAATGCCATTTGTAAAAGAACCGATATGATGCTGAGGGAGTTTTGAGGACGAAGGGATTATTTCTGATGGGAGGAATCGGGGATGACTTCATGGATAAGTGGCAGTTGTCCAGGATGTGCAAATGAGAGAAAGGAAGCATGGTGAACAAAGGAGTGGGGGAACGAGGCGTGAGGTTTTGGGGAAGTAACTGAAAGCCCAGTTTGTTTGTTTATTTATTTATTTTAAAGATATTATTTATTTATTTGAGGGAGAGAGAGAGCACGTGCTCACAAGCAGGGGGAGCAGCAGGCAGAGGGAGAGGAAGAATCAGGGTCTCCGCTGAGCAGGAAGCCTGATGTGGGGCTTGATCCCAGAACCCTTGGATCATGACCTGGGCCGAAGGCAGGCGCTTAACCGACCGAGCCACCCAAAAGCCCAGTTTAATCAGAACTAAGGTTGTGTGAAGAGGCGTAGTGAGCCAGAGAGCCAGAGAGCTGAGCTGGAACCAGGTCGTGAGCCTGCTAGGCATGGCAGTGGTGATGGGACTGTGGAGGGGCTACTTTGGGGCAGACATTGGAATCCTTGAACCTGAAAATTGCTCAGCATTTGGTTCTCAACTGGCTTGCTTTAGAATCACCTGGAGAACTTAAAACACAAGCCCCATACTTGTTCCCCCCCAGACCAACTGAAAGAGAATACCTGGGGTAAGTCCTGGGCATCTTTTTTTTTTTTTTTTTTAAAGATTTTATTTTATTTATTCATTCAACAGAGATAGAGACAGCCAGCGAGAGAGGGAACACAGGCAGGGGGAGTGGGAGAGGAAGAAGCAGGCTCATAGCGGAAGAGCCTGATGTGGGGCTCGATCCCAGAATGCCGGATCACGCCCTGAGCCGAAGGCAGATGCTTAACCACTGTGCCACCCAGGCGCCCCTTGGGCATCTTTTTAAAAAGCTTCCTTAGCTGATTCTGATGTACAGTGAGAGATGGGAATAGAAAGATTAACGGTGCCATTGGCAAGCTGTATTTGAGAACACGGGAGCCAGTGTGGGCAGGTGGAGCATGAGAGAGATGAGTTTGGTTGGTAATGGAGAGCCACTGAAAGTATTTGAGGATAGGAAGTTTGAATCTGAACTTGGTGACAATGGCATTGATAAAAATTCTATTAAAATCTTCGTCTAAATTTTCATCTATACTAAAAATTAGCCAACTTCTTCATAAAGGGCCAAATAATAAGTAATGTAGGATTAGGCCATATGGTATTTGTCTCAACTACCTAACTCTCCTGCTTTAGCACAAAAGTAGGCATAGTATGTACACAAATGGGCACGGCTGTGTTCCAGTAAAACTTTATTCACAAAAACAGGCAGCTGGCTTGGCCAGCCCCCGACCTATACCAGCACTGTCCGATGGAAATACAATGTGAGCCATACGTGTAATTTTAAATTTTATAGTAGCCACATTTTTAAAATTAAAGATAAAAAAAGAGAAATTAATTTTAATGACCTGTTTTATTTTGGAGAGCCTGGGTGATGCAGTCAGTTAGGCATCGGCCCTTGGTTTCAGCTCAGGTGTGATCTCAGGGTCGCGCGCAGCATGGAGTCTGCTTAGGATTCTCTCTCCCTCTCCCTCTGTCCCTCCACCCTGTGTGCACATGGACTCGACGCACACACTCTCTCTCCCTAAAATAAATAAATCTTAACATAATAATTTATTTTATAGATCCAAAACACTGTCGTTTCAGCATGTGGTGCCAGCTTCATTTCAAATGTTCGGTGGTCACACGTGGCTAGTGGCTTCCGTATTGGACAGTGTAGGACTCTGCGATATGATTGGGAACTCTAGGCTCTCTCTTACTGTGTGATGTATGTCTTGTCCCCCAGATAATCTAAACTTTGAGGGCTAGGATTGTTTTCTTTTTTTTAAGATTTTATTTATTTGAGAGAGAGAAAGAGCACGAGGGGGAGTGTGGAGAGGGAGAAGCAGACTCCCCACCGAGCAAGGAGCCTGATGCGGGACTCAATCCCAGGACCCTGGGATTATGACCTGAGCCGAAGGCAGACGCTTAACCACTTAACCAACTGAACCACCCAGGCGCCCCGGGGCTAGGATTGTTTTAAACATTATCTCCCACAGTGCCCGAAATTCTACGCTTGAAACCTAAGTCATGGGCACCTGGGTGGCTCAGCTTCTGCCTTTGGCTTGGGTTGTGATCCCAGGGTCCTGGGATAGAGCTCCGTGTAGGGCTCCCTGCTCAGTGGGGAGTCTGCTTCTCCCTCTGCCCCTCCCCGTGCTTGTGCTTGCGCGCTCTCTCTCTCTGTGTCTCTCTCTGTCAAATAAATAAAACCTTAAAAAAAAAAGATACCTAAGTCATTTGGATTGTACTTGTTTTTTGGTGACGCGGCGAGGACAAGAAAGCAGTTATAACGTGAGGGGAGGGGAGGTGGTATGTTGTAGAATCCAGGGGTCTTAATATTTAATTTGATTCCTTCAGCTACTTTTTTTTTTCTTAAATAGATTTTATTTATTTATTTATTTGACAGAGCAGAAGCAGGGGGAGTGGCAGGCAGAGGGAGAGGAAGAAGCAGGCTTCCTGCTGAGCAGGGAGCCTGATGTGGGGCTCGATCCCAGGACCCCGGGATCGTGACCCAAGCCAAAGGCAGACACTTAACTGAGCCACCTAGGTGCCCCCAGCTTTTTCTTTTCTTTTTTTTTTTTAAGTAATTTAATAGACGTACTGTTTTCTTGTTTATCTGTTGGTCTCCCCTGGGTTTCAAGGGGATGGGGAACTTTTCTCGGAGAATGAATGAGATGTCAAAAGGATGGTCATTTTATTCCTGCTAACCTCACCTGTCTTTCCAGGCCTCTACTATGTGGACAGCGAAGGAAACCGGATCTCGGGGGCCACCTTCTCTGTAGGTTCTGGCTCTGTGTATGCCTATGGGGTCATGGATCGGGGTTACTCCTATGACCTAGAGGTGGAAGAGGCCTACGATCTGGCCCGCCGAGCCATCTACCAAGCCACCTACAGAGATGCGTACTCGGGAGGTGCAGTCAACCTCTACCACGTGCGGGAGGATGGCTGGACCCGAGTGTCCAGTGACAATGTAGCTGATCTACAGGACAAATACAGTGGCTCCGCCCCCTGAGGGAGGGGGTGTGGCTGCCTGCATGTCCTGGGGGCACTGCGGCTGGTAATGTGGATACTGCGCCCCATCCTCTAGTGGGGGGGGTCCTCACTTGGGTTGATAACTTTTTTAAGCTCTGGTGCCCTTGACCTCTATGTGTCACTAGTTGTTAATGACCTGCTGCAGAGGTGATTTTGTTTTACTGTCTTGGGTGTTAACATGACACTACCCCACCTCAGCCTGTGTTGTGTCTTTTGTCCACACTGTCCCTCCTCCAAGCACTTTACAGCCAAATAAGCCAGGACAGTGGGAGGGCACTGACTGTAATTACAGGAAACAGCGGTGTGAAGACATTGTCTAGTGAACACATTAGCATCCCCACTCATGAAGCTAATAACAAAGGAGAAGGAGAGGGAGGCGGGGAGGAGGGAGAGACTTCCCGATTCTGTTTGCAAAGAGATGAAAAGTTGATGAGGTGGAAAGATGCACAGGGCTGTATGAGGAAGAGCTGCAGGGGGAGAGGCGCTCACCCTGTGGGGGGGGAGGGGAGGCCAGTGCTACACGCGGAGCAGAAAGGTGAAGACTGGTGAATCTTAAATCAATTGGGAAGGGAAGGTTTGGACCCTGGGAAAAGAGGACAAAGAGGTGAGCGTGAAAGCCGTAGTGACCACAAGCTTGGCGATCCTTGTCCTTTTGGCTCTCGGGTGTGTGCACGTGTAGGGGACGGCCCTCGATGGTGGGCTTATAGCCTCCTGGACAGGAAGCGGCACAAAACTGTCACTGGCACATGTGGGTGGGGAGGAGGCCCTGCTGAGAGCAGAGCATGGTTGATTTATCACAGCCAGCACTGAGGGGGCTCCCAAGCTATGGTGGCAGCAGATGGCAAAGCCTTCTGTTAAAGAGAAGACGTAAGCATAGGGGAGACAGAGGAGGTTGATGGGAGAAACCTTTAGAAAAAAATGGAGAGAAGGGGGTAACGGTACTGCTTTGTTTTTAGTGAGCAAGAAGGGAAAAAAGTGGCTGGTGAGGGTGACAGCCCAGCGTCATATTTTGAGGCTGAGGGGTTTGAGAAATCGAGGGGGTGGGGCCTCCTCTCCCCCGCGGTGCGGATACCTTCCCATCCCCCTCAGCCTTGTGCCGTCGTGTATTGATTGACGAGGGCTGTCGGCCAGGAACTGATCGAGGCTTGTTAATTGCATTTGTCAAATGCAGGGAAATGGGGAATTAGTGAGATTGGAGCAGGGAGTTTGGAAAACAAATGACTGGTGCCTAAGGAGATTCTTTTTGCTGAAAAGTGCCTCAGGAGCCCCTGGAGTCAGGGAGCTGCTTGTGCTAGCGGGGAGTCATCCCCCCGCCATCAGCCAGTGGTTAGCTGTGTGAGAGGCACAGTACAGTCGTGCTCTCGTTCAGGGCGCTGGTTTGCAGACCTTTGTTACAAGTTAGAACCTTAGGGGCACCTGGCTGGCTCAGTGGGTGAAGCGTGCGACTGTCGGTCAGGATCATGAATTTGAGCCCCACGTTGAGCATACAGCTTACTTAAAAAAATCAGGACCTTAAAAAAAAAAGAACCCCTAGGAGAAATTCTAACACCTGAGAGAAATCAAATCAGGTTGAAATAGAGTTGTTGAGGGGTCCAGAGCCTCCACCACTGAGCCGCCTCTTCCACGGAGCCATGGTCCATAGACCACCTCCCCGCCTCCACACCTCTACGTATACACACTCCCCGGTGCTTCTTGGAACCCGAAGGAACACAGTTTGAAAATTACTGTCCTGGGAAATAAGCTGGAGGGTGGAAAGAGAGTTGAAGATTGGAATTCTTTTACGTGAGCAAGCCTAAGACTCTCTAGCTCATGAAAAAAAGTCTGGAGAGAAGAGACGGTCTTGAAGCAACGCTCCCCTTGCCCGGTTTCCGTCTCACGCCCGGCTTTGGCAGTGGTCTAGCTGTCGAACGTAAGCTCCTGTTCTGCACTGGCTGAGGCCTTCCGTTCAGGCAAGAAAATGCACAATCGTCAGTCCCGTGTTCTGTTCTGCACATGCCCGTTTCTCTTCCTTGCTGGATCTTGGAAAAAAGAGTGAATTAATGGAAGAGATCAATTTGTGGTAGGTTTTCTGGAGAGAAAGTAGAGCAGAGGTAGAGGAAAACTGCACGTGTCTAGGCCCAGTCTTGCGCACCCTGGGCAGTTGTGGCCTCTTGCTGCTGAGTGCGGTGGGGAGCTGGCTTTGCAGGGATGTTGTATGTCTGTGCTGCGGGGGTGGGTGATGGATGCCACAAGGCGCTGGAGAGATTCTGTCGAGTGGCGTGGACCAGTTCAGGGACTGCCATCGGATTCATTTCCCAGGGCAGTCCTCTTGACAAAGGATGATGGAAAAGAAATTGCCTTAAATAGCTGGAAGATTAATTTCTCTCGGCAGTTCCCAGGCGTCCACGGGACAGGGCTCATTAAGTGATGTCTGACAATTTCTCCTCCTTCTACAGATAGCTCGGTGACACCAAAATCTGACTCCTCGGGGTAGGTAATGGGACTAATCTGGTTAAAGAGAGAGCAAACACTCCTCCAGGCCTTGTGCTTTCTCTCGCTAGCAGGGACTGCTGTGGGGTTGAAGGCGGGTGAGCCTTATAGCACCTCCACACCAGACAAGGGAGGGCTGGGAGGGCGGGGGTAGAATGTTCAGGAAGGAAAGGGAAAAGGTAGGTGAGGACATGGGGGAGGGGGAGGAAGGGCACCAGGAAAGGAAATCCGGGACCAGACTGTAATAGTTACCGAGTGTTCCCTCTTTAGGCAAAACCAGAAGGTCAACATCTCTTGATATCCTCCTCAGCTCGCCAATGAGAAAACTGTCAAAGCCATTTGGGGAGTGGAAGGTTACATCCTTTGAGGGAAAATAAAACAACTGATTTATTCTGGTCCATGGAATCTGTGTGGTCTGTTAGGGGAGAGGAGCAAGAAGTGGGATGAAAAGGGAGTAAGGTAAAAAAAAAAAATGTGGAGGGAAACTGCGGGGAGCAGTTCCCTTGTGTCAGACGGTGAGGAGGAAGATTGGGTCAGTGAAGGGTTTACCGGAGCGTCTCTAATCTGGGGAGCACGGGGAGGGGTTTTATGTGGTTAGTTGTGCGTGTTCCCTAGAAGAGCCCCTCCTGGCAGGGCTATGGCGGGAGATGCGGGGCTTTGACACTGACCAGCAGCAGTGACCTCAGGACATGAGTCAGGGCTTTATGATTAAAATATGCATATATTGCAACCCAGCAACTCTGCTGTATTTTGTGTGTTTCTTGTTTGTTTTCAAAATCCTGGTTTCCCTTCAGGAAGCCAGAGTCCTATTGGGAAAGCTTTAATTATAGCCGGCAAGGGCAGAGAGCGCACACAGCATCAGAACTGCCCCAGTCAGCAGCTGCTGCCACCTCCCGCCTGACCCCGGCCGGCCCTCCCTCCCCGCCCCCCTCCCCCGTCAACTGTCCACCTTCCTGCGGCGCTCCCCAGGCCTGGCCTCTGAGCCAACTTCTTGCTTCCAGGGGCTGTGCCCCACCGAAGCATTTCAATACAAACCATTTCCAAAATGTCCTGTTCGCAGTTGTTAGTGGGTCAGGCAGAAGAAATTCTACCCACGTCAGCTTCTTGGGTTTATTTAACCCAACTCATTTCTCCCTGAAGCTTTCCCTCCAAGTGAGGTGCCAAGCCTAACTTGGTACTTAACCCTTTATAATCCAGATTCAGCTGTCCTCAGCCACAAATATCTGCCCTAGTTTATTGGAAGGGAAGTAAGACACCATGGATTCCAGCTCTTCTGATGCCCCCACCCCACCGTCTCAGGCTGCCTGCGCCTTGTCTCTGTTCTCCCGAGGCTCGACTCCATGTTTTCTCTCTGTTCCCTCACTTGGTAAAAAAAAAAAAAAAATTCCCTTTTCTTGCCTCCCCAGAATTGAAGTAAAAACCAATCAATCAATACACCAAGTGCTGCGGTGGACTTTAATGTAACGAGAAAAGGTTATCACTAGCTGCGGGGTACCCAAAGCGCTGGTATTGCAGAGGGAAACACGGATGGACGGAGAGAACGTGAGCTAGAGAGAACCAGAGACAAACGAGAGAAGCAGGGAAGCAAGTCCGGGGCAGCAAGAGTGAGAGTGAGCGAAGTGGAGAGGGAGACGCGGACATGGCAGGAAGAATGGCAGGAGACAGTGATGGGCAGAGCAGCGCCGCAGAAGGGGAATGGGGGGGCAGGCAGGGAAAGGAGACTCCAAAGGACAGGGATCCGGAGAGTGGGCAGAGAAACAGGGGGAAGGAAGTGGCTAGAAGCTAATGCACAATGAAGCATGTCCCCCTGGAGACAGATAATTTCTCCAGCCATACATAATGAGCACGTGGCCCTCTACGCGCTGGCCTGCACTGTCACAGTCGCTTACGTTCCGCAAGCATCTCTCCACTTCTGCCCTGCTTGTGCAAGGCTGGGAAGAAGGTTTGAGCCCTCAGAACCACCTTCTCAACCCAGCCAGGCCAAAGACAGGAAAATAGAACCGAGTCTCACGAGGAGCTGGGTCACAGATTCAGTACCTTTTACCTTTTTCCTTTTAGGTTCGTGAAGAGACCCTCTCTTCCCTCGCTCTGTACCCCCTGGCCACGCCCATCACACATGCATAACTCATCCCGTTTTTTTCTGTAACGCCCACAGGTCAGGGCCAAGGCTGTTCAAACGGAGAGAGGAAGGCCACAAGCTCCCAGAAAGACAGGAATAGCGGGTGCTCCCAGTGGGAAGGAAATAAGTAGCTCCAAGGAGGAATGCGTGCAGACAGAAGGGACCAAAGTCAAGGGGATATTTTTGCAACTACTACCACTCTTTTCCCAGCTTAGCCTCAAGGCCAGCGTTGTCCCAAGGCCATCATATGTTCGAAGCTTCCCCATGCATACGGAGTTTCACACAATACATAGGCTCTTCTTGCATGATAGCTTATCTCCAGTGGTGACGTCGGGGGTGTCAGATCAGAGGGAATCCAGCGAGGGGCGCCTGGGTGGCTCAGTCGTTAAGCGTCTGCCTTCAGCTCAGGGCGTGATCCCGGCGTTCTGGGATCGAGCCCCGCATCAGGCTCCTCCGCTGGGAGCCTGCTTCTTCCTCTCCCACTCCCCCTGCTTGTGTTCCCTCTCTTGCTGGCTGTCTCTCTCTGTCAAATAAATAAATAAAATCTTAAAAAAAAAAAAAAAAGAGGGAATCCAGTGAGTACCAGGGTTCTGCAGGAGGCCTCATAATCACCCCCTGCCGCTTGAGTCCTGAGGCTGCACCCCCAGCTTAGTCTCTGGAAAAGAAAGCAGTGGAGCATTTTAAACCAGAACAACAGATGAAGCATAGTCCCATGGTAGCCCCCAAAGAAGCAAAATGTGCAGAAAGGTGGCTCAGCCTTGAGTCAGTAGAGCCTGAATGTGGTCCGTGGTAGGGGTAGCAGCGTTCCCCCAACTCATTTAAACAGTCTAAGGCACGTGGCACTTCGAAGAGCATCTCCGTTAAGGGTCTCTTGTTATTGTGTGATCTCTCTTCCTTTCAGTCAAACACTTACTATACTGTACTTTTTGTTTATTCCCCAGTGTCTAGGATGGTGCAGGCTACTCAGTAGAGATAATATAATACATGTATTTTAATTAATAAATGAATGAATGAAGGACTTCACCATGTGCCCTTATGTCAATGATTCTTTCTTACCCTTCTCAGAACTGTGACTCCCTATAATTGTTGAATTTCAAGATGCTGTTTGCTGTTCTTTTTTTTTTTTTTAAGATTTTATTTATATATTTGTCAGAGAGAGAGCACAAGCAGGGGGAGAGGCAGGCAGAGGGAGAAGCAGGCTCCCTGCTGAGCAAGGAGCCGGATGTGGGACTTGATTCCAGAACCCTGGAATCACGATCTGAGCCGAAGGCAGCTCAGACACTTAACTGACTGAGCCACTCAGGCGTCCCTGCTTTTTTTTTTTTTTCCTGTTTGCTGCTCTTAAGCATACTTTGAAACATATATTAATTTTTTTAAAATATTTTATTTACTTGAGAGAGAGAGAGAGAGCAGAGGGGGAGGGGCCAAGAGAGAGGGAGAGAGAATCTCAAGCAGACTCTGCACTGAGCACAGAGCCCAACTCCGAGCCTGACAGGAGGCTCCATCTCACGACTCATGAGATCATGACCTCAGCCAAAGCCAAGAGTTGGATGCTTGACCAACTGAGCCGCCCAGGCACCCCTAATTTTTTAAATTAAGACAAAATTACTTGCTTGGGAATGTTTTAAAAATGTTATGCCACACCCTGCTTATAAATGAAGACAAGTAGGTGTCATAAAAAAGCAGTTTTTATTTTTTTAAGATTTTATTCTTAAGTGATCTCTACACCCAACATGGGGCTTGAACTCACAACCCCTAGATCAAGAGTCACATGC